>NC_133464.1:77470000-78670000 GCF_048565385.1 Saimiri boliviensis
ACAGGATTACATCAAACTATAAAGCTTCTGCACACCAAAGAAAACAAGTTATACTGAAGAGATGACCTATATATTAGGAGAATATATTTGCAAATCATACATCTGACAAGAGGTTAATATCCAAAATATACAAGAAACTCAAATATGTCAGTAACAAATAACTCGATTATAAAATGAGCAAGGACCTGAACAGACATTTCTTAAAAGAAGACATAAAATTAGCCAACAGGTATATGAGAAAATGCTCAGCATCACTAATTATCAGGGAAGTGAAAATTAAAACCACAATGAGATACCACCTCACACCTGTTAGAATGGCTATTATCAAAAAGATGAAGGATAACAAGTCTTGGTGAGGTTGTGGACAAAAGGGAACCTTTGTAAACTGTTGGTGGGGGTGTAAATTAGCACAGCCACTAAGGAAAACAATAGGGAGCGTCCTCAAAAATCTAAAAATAGAGCTACATATGACCCAGGGTCCCACTGCTGGATATACACCAAAAGAAAGGATATTAGTATATCAAAGAGCTATCTGCACTTCCATGCTTACTGAAGCACTATTCAGATAGCCAAGATATGGAATTGATCTAAATGCCTATCAATGAATGAACAACCAAAAAAAATATGGTATCTATAGACAATGGAATACTATTCAGCCATAAAAAGAATGAAATCCTGTCATTTTCAGCAACATGAACGAGCATAGAAAACAACATGTTAAGTGAAAAAAGCCAGTTACAGAAAGATAAATATTCCGTATTCTCACTCATATGTGGGAGCTAAGAAAACAAACAAAAAAGTTGATCACATGGCGGTAGAGAATAGAGTAGTGATTACCAGAGGCTGGAAGGATAGCAGGGAGGAATGAAAAGGGGTTGATTAAAGGGTACAAAAATACAGTTAGAAGAAAGAAATCCTAATGTTTGATAGCACAGTAGGGAGACCTTAGTTATTGACAGTTTATTGTTTATTTTTAAATATCTAGAAGAGAAGATTTGGAATGTTCTCAACATAATGAAATGATTAATGTTTGAAATGATGGACATCTCAATTACCCTAATTTGATCATTACATGTTGGTATGTTTATACCAAATACCACATGTACCCTAGAATATGCACAATTATTATGTAGCAATAAAAAAGCAAGTGAGGTGGCTCACACCTGTAATCCAAGCACTTAAGGAGGCTGAGGCGGGTGAGTCACCTGAGGCAGGTCAGGAGGTTGGGACCAGCCTGGCCAAAATGGTGAAACCCCGTCTCTACTAAAAATATAAAAATTAGCTGGGCATGGTGGCAGGTGCCTGTAATCCCAGCTACTCCAGAGGCTGAGGCAGGAGAATCACTTCAACCTGGGAGGCAGAGGTTGCAGTGAGCCAAGATTGTGCCACTGCACTCCAGCCTGAGTGACGGAGTGAGACTCCATCTTAAAAAAAACAGGTCACTCCAACACAGTCCTATTAGTCCTATTTTTATCTTTTTCTTAAAAAAAAAAGTTATTAGTGAAAAAATAATCAAATTACAATAAGGTCTTTATACTATTGCACCAATGCTAATCTCTTGTTCTTAATTATTGTACTATGGTTTTACAAGATGTTCCCATTAGGGGAAGCTAGTTGAAGAATATAAAGGAACTATTTTTACAATTTTTCTGTAGGTCTAAATTAGTGCAAAATACAATGGATTTAAAACTTTGGGGAAAAAATTAAAAATAAAAATTCATGATAGCATAAGTGAGGGAAAGTGTTTTTAGGGGCGGATTAGAGGGAGATGAATATTAAACAAGAAAAATTATTTTTCATATAATAAAATCTTTCCTTTGGAATAAATAATAATTTTTATTGAAATTAGGTGCTTCAGGGCTGTGTGGTGGGTGCGGGAGGGAGGGAATGAGAAGACCCTAAAACGTAACCAGAGGTCAGATCGTGGGGGACAATGTCAGCAGCTGCATTATGGGCTCTGGGATTTATCCTAAGGGTAGAGGGGAGCAACTAGAGAACTTTAAGTAGAAATATGATTCTACTCTGGTGTGAAGCGAAGCTTAGAAGGGACCGTGGCTGGAGGACACTGTAGAAATCCGGATGAGAGATGACAGCTGCCTGAACTGAGGGCTCTGTGGCAATGGCAGAGGTTCATAGTGCAAAGCTCCTTCACCTACCAGCTGTGTGACACTCTCCAAGTACTTAACTTTTCTGTATCTCAGCCTCCTCTTCTGTAGAAGTGGGAATAATGCTAGCGCTCACCGGAGCTTACCCAATAGCACTGTTCTGAGGGTTGAATGAGGAAACACATTTAAAGCACTTACTACAGGACCTGAAACATGATAAAGGTCCAATAAAATGTAACAGTTGCAATTTAACGTTAATTTCAGCAGGAACAAAAGGGAATTGTGGTATTTGAGAGATGCTTAGGAGAAACAAGTAATAGAACTAGAGACAGGTTGCTAACAATAGGGTGAGGTCTACCAGGAAGCCCAGGCTAGAGCTGCGGTGGTGGGGTGGGCAGCTGGCCTAGTGATGCTGCAGGTGATGGTGGCTCAGAACACAGAAGAGCCTGGGTGTGGGTATGTTTGGGGGCACAGGGGATGATTGCCCCTGTTTTTGACACGTTGTCTGTGAGAGTGATTTTGAGACTCTTAAGAAAAGAGACCCGGCTGGGCGCGGTGGCTCACGCCTGTAATCCCAGCACTTTGGGAGGCCGAGGCGGGTGGATCACGAGGTCGAGAGATCGAGACCATCCTGGTGAACATGGTGAAACCCCATCTCTACTAAAAATACAAAACATTAGCTGGGCATGGTGGCGTGTGCCTGTAATCCCAGCTACTCAGGAGGCTGAGGCAGGAGATTTGCCTGAACCCAGGAGGCGGAGGTTGCGGTGAGCCGAGATCGTGCCATTGCACTCCAGCCTGGGTAACAAGAGCGAAACTCCGTCTCAAAAAAAAAAAAAGAAAAAGAAAAGAGACCCAATAGACATTGGTTGGATGTGTTTAGAAAGGTTTGAGCAGATCTCTGTTTAAGAGTCATTAATTGAATCCAAGAGAGTCAACGAAATCACCTGGGAGCACATACAGAGGCGGACCTAGGATAGAACCCTGGAAAACATGGATGAAGGGGACACTTGCTCTCTCACGGCATTTATCACTTCACTGTAATTATTTGTTTAATGTCTCTGCCACATAAACCCATTAGACTACAAGCTCCCTGAAGGCAGTCATTGTGTCTAACTTGCTCACCATGTATCTCCAAAGAGTAACATCTAGGTGGCACACACCTCACCTCACTCAATAAATATCTTCAGTTCAATGATTAAATGATAGGCACCCTTTAAAGCCACAAAAAGAATAATAAGCATAATATATAGGTCTTTGAAAGTTTGAGCATGAAGAAAATTAGTCTTCAGAAATAGCGAATGGTATTAGAGAGTTTATAATGTTGGAGTGTATGAGAAGTTGGTAATTAGAGGCAAAAGAATTTCTCTTATATGAACCATGAGGGAAGAATTGCCAGAATGTGATTATTGGATGATGATGATACGCAAAAAATAAAACTTATGGATGATAGTGTCATTAAGAACAGGACAAATGGCCACCCATACCCCTGGGTGATTCAAGTAAAATCTTTAGTAGAGGTCTCTTTCCAGTTCAGCGGTCTTGAGGGGTGATTGCAGCCCCACAACGAGCAGCCTAGACCAATATCTAAAGTACTCCCTTCTGTGTATTTATACGTTCATTCCATAAATATTCATTGCGCATGCCAGGATACAGAAATGAGTGAGACCTCCTATTCCCTATGTCTAAGAAATGAACCCATCAGTGTGATAGAAAGAAGTGTAAACAAATTAACAAGCTACAATATTGGTTTTATAATCTGAATATGGGGCACTATACCAAAATGGTTTCATCAAGGTCAGTAATGACCTCTACGTTGCTAAATAAAAAGTCACTTCCATGTCTCACTTGACCTGTCAACACAGTCGGCCACAGTTGATTACTCCCTATTTCTGTGGTATGTTCTTTCCTCGGCTCCCTAGTTTGGCTCCTGGCTTACTGCCTATTCCTCCGTAGTATTCTTCCATGACGCTTCCTCACCGCCATGACCTGTCAGCATTGGAGTGCCTCAGAGCTTACTGCTTGGACCTCTATTCTATCAATACTCATGCCTTGGTGATCTCATCGAATGTCTTGGCTTTAAGTATCATCTCTATGCTGAAGACTCTTACATCAGATCTGAACTTTTCCCCTGACCTGCAGGCTGTGTAATGAAACATCAAACTGCCCTCCTCGTGGATGTCTATTAGGCATCTCAAAGCTGACACGTCCAAAATCCAACTCCTGAATATCCTCCACAAATCAGCTCCTCCCATGGTCTTCTCATCTTCATAATGGCAGCTTTATGCCTGTAGTTGCTTAGGCCAACAGGCTTGTACTCATCCTCACCTCCCCTCCCTCTCTCATACTCCAGAGACAATCTATCTTCAAATCTCCAGGCCTTGCTGTCGTGTGATATCCAGGAGCTCATCCCACACCACTTCTGAACCTGCCCATGCCATGGGCATCTGCTTGGAGAGCTGCAAGCATTCCTACCTGTTCTCCCTGCGTCTACATCTGCTCCTGACAGCCTCATCTTAACAGAGAAACCAGATGATCTCATTAAACCTTCCACTCGCTCTTCCACTCAGACCCTGCTGCTCATCTCACTCTGAGAAAAAGGCAGAGTGTTTATAAGGCCTGATTCCCGCTTCAACCTCAGATCTTCCCCGGCTCCCTCTTCTCCTGTCACACCAGTCCCCTTGATGCTTCTCCCACATGCCAGGCACCTGTTTGTTCCTCCTGCCTGGAGCAGTCTTCTCAGATAGCTGAGCAGCTCATTCCCTTATCTCCTTCAGTTCTTTGCTCCCACATGTGGTTGACAAGAGAGAGGCACAATCGGCTTTGTGAGCCAGTCCCAGCACACTCCAGGAGGTTGAGTAACTGGCCTGAAGTCATTCAATGTGTCACCTCTGTATGATTTAAAGACCCATCCCTTCAAATACCTGAACATTTCTGAGAACACGAAAATATCCTCCTTGGAAATAGCAAATGATGTCTCCTGCCTTGAAGATGCCCCTTCCCAGCAAAGCACAGAGAGTGACCTGATTTGCCTCAGCCCTTTGGTGTTGGATGGGGGCCGGAGGGAAAGTAGAGGGAATGGCTGCCCTGTGAACACTGCTCATGCTCAGTTCCTGAAGACCTGACCTGGGCACATGCCTAGATGGTAAGACAGTTCTTTATCCCAGAGGCCTGTGAGAGAGACGTTCCACTCAAAAACCCTGCTGGGCAGGATGCAGTCCCCAGTTAAAGCAGCAAGTAGACCCACACATCAGAGAAAGAAAATGAGAACAGAGTTAGATGAGCAGATTTATGAAACCCTGGCATTGTGGAACTTATCAGTTCCAGGGCAGCTGGTTTCCCTTTGAAAGGGTTAGAGTGGGAACATTCTGCTTCTTGGAAACACATCTAAGATGATCTAAATAAGGATTAAATATATACTTCCAGCCCTTAGTAGCCTGCCAGTATGAACACCAAAATATAAATAAAGTTTGAAGGGAATAAAAAGCCTTTTTAAAAATGCTTAAAATGTGCCAGATATTGTGAAGACTATTTTACACAAATTAGTTTATTTCATCTTCACAATTCTCAAATTAGGCATTATTTTTCCCATTATGCATACAGGAGATTAAGTATCATCTGAGTCATTAAGTTGACTCAGGTCAGTGGTAAATGACAGAGTCAGGCCTATTGACCTCCAAAGCCTTGTGCCTCCACTACAGCAGGCAGTGTAGACAGGTAAAGGGGTGTGGGCACTGTCTGCCACAGAGGAGAAGGCTGAGGACGATGTTGACTGCCCTACTGAACGCTTCTCTCCCAACCTGATGGGTTTTCTCCCTTCCTCTCTGGGCCACGGCTCTGTAAACCGGCTGTGGATCACAGCCACTAGAGGGCAGCCATGGCATGAAAAGCCACCAGCCCTTCCCAGCTCCTTTCCTGGTCTTGCTCAGACCAGGGCAGCAGGAATAGGCACTCCTGGGTCTGCAGATGGTAGTAATGATCATTGATGTTTCTCAGGGTTTTCACAGTCCACAAATCCCTTCCAAGTCGCATTTCATTTCATCTTTGGCACAGCTTTGTCAGGTAGTTTTTTTTTTTTTTTTTTTTTTTTTTTTAAATTATCTTCATTTTACAGAAATATAAAGTAGGCTGGGAGCAGAGGCTCACACCTGTAATCCCAGCACTTTGGGAGGCCGAGGTGGGTGAATCACGAGGTCAGGAGTTCAAGACCAGCCTGGCCAATATGATGAAATCCCATCTCTACTAAAAATACAAAAAAAGTAGCCACATGTGTTGGTACACACCTATAATCCCAGCTACTCGGGACACTGAGGCAGAAGAATCGCTGAATCCAGGAGGCAGAGATTGTAGTGAACTAAGATCACGCCATCGCACTCCAGCCGGGGTGACAAAGGGCGACTCCATCTCAAAAAAAAAGAAAGAAAGAAAAAGAAAAAAGAAATATATAAAGTAATGAGACAGATATCAATGATTTCACTTTCAGTATTTTTTCTAGACTGCAGAGACTTGCTAGAACTGTGAATTCCTCAAGGCAAATAGGTCCATGGGATAAGCAGGCCAAAGCATAGAGGGTAGGTACTTAGAGGGATTGTCCTGTTGAGCCCCTCCAAACAAGTGCTCAAGAAATAGTAATTAACTAAGCTAACTGAAGAAAACAGCCTCAAGGACCTATCGTGTCCAGGTCACAACCTTCAAGATTTTGCAAATAGGGATACTTGGGATCATTATCCCATTGTAAAACCAAGGTGCCCGGGTGCACTGGCTCATGCTTATAATTCCAACACTTTGGGAGGCCAAAGCGGGAGGATCACCTGAAGCCAGGAGTTTAAGATAAGCCTGGCCAACATGGCAAAACCCCATCTCTACTAAAAATACAAAAATTAGCCAGGCGTGGTGGCAGGCAGCTGTAATCCGAGCTACTAAGGAGGCTGAGACAGAGGAATGGCTTGAACCCAGGAGGCAGAGGTTGCAGTGAGCCAAGGTCACACCACTGCACTCCAGCCTGGGTGACAGAGTGAGACTCCATCTCAAAAAACAAAAATGATAAAAATAAAATGGAAATTAAAAGCAAGGTATCTATCCTTAAACCAGAATATTTTTCAGTGGAAAAAATGGGACTTGGACTAATTTGAGAACTCTGTTCACCACTTCTCACTGTCACCAAGAGATCTAGAACCCAGAAGGAAATCAAAGTTCAAAGAGACACAATTTGGTCATCAGATTCTAGGAGGCTGGCTAAGTTCTGCTGGCTGTCACTGAGGGGATGAGTCATCTGTGGTTTGTCCCAGACATTCGGTTGGACCAGAGTTAGAGAAATCCACTCGCCTTGCCTCATTTTCAAGGTTGTAGCACATTATAGATCACAACGAGGCAGTGGCTGAACACTCTGAAGGCTTCCTGTTAAAGGAAAGGTTAAGAAAAACGAACTCCTAATAGGTTGTTAAAATGATCTACCTGACTGGTAAGAGTATTTATAAAGCTGTGTCGGTGATGTCTGAACTAAGACGATGGTAAACAATGGTTTGAAACATCTCTCGATGAAACAGTAAAGGAGTGAAGTGTCTTAGAGAGCTTAGTCCACTTAACAGTTCTTCGCTCACCAGGTTCCAATCTTTCAACCCTGGCCTCTCTGAGCAGACCCTTCAACCTTGCAGCCATTCCTCAGCCTGGATGGCTTACTATGCCTTGTTCAACCATTGGTTGCTGCCTCTTCAGTTGACGTTTCCTTTGAACTATCTGTTTCATTCTCAACTCTGGCTTCACCCTGGGATTATGGCTTGTGAATGCCCTTAACACTATACCCTGGCATTTTGGCAACAATCCACTCCTCCTGCACTTCTAGTCCAGCCCCCAGAGCGCCACGCTGTATGGAAGCCTGGTCTCACTTTCAGTAAGGGAGTACCCACAGGAAGGGAGTCATTTTCACAGCATTCATTCAACATCATTCAGCAAGTATTGATTCCGCTTCATCCAACTGGTATTTATGATGCACATTCTGTGCAAGAGTTGTGCTCGGTACAGGAGAGGATATAAGTGAAAATAAAAATCTATATCTTCGTGAAGTTAGATAATCTATTGGAAATGGGGACAGATCAGAGCAACTTAATCCTAACATACAATGAAACGGGTTGAACTTCATCCTAAGTTTAAAATGCTATAGGTGTCCAGAAGAGGAAGAAAAAAACATTCAAAGGAAAAGGATCAGGAGAATCCTTGTAAAGGACTTGACATTTAATAAGTCTTAGAAAGGATCAAAGAGTAGGAATTTTCCAGAGAGAAGTGACACTCACAAGAGCACGTGCAGGGAAAGCACTGAAAAGGTGGGTAGCTTTGTGCAATGGACGGATGTGCAGAGTGAGGAAACGGGATTCTGGAAGGGGTGGGATGCTGGGCAGAAATCATGGGGCTTCCTCAAATGCCAAGAAAGGGGTGAATGAAACTAGTCTTCTCAAACAAGGGGTACACTCTGTTCTGACACACCAAGTGTTGAGCAATATTTAAGTTGTAACTTTCCCACCAGGCCAGCATGCGCTGGATGGAGCTGCCACTTGCTGACAGATTCACTTCATGAACGCTTGCCTGGAGCACTTCTCATGCCCTCCATCGCAATTCACGAAGCTCTTTCCCTCTGCTGCAAGACATCATAAAACTTCCATCCTTTCTTCCAAACCTTGACTCATTTCCTGGAAAAGGGGTTGTAATTTCACCTTTACCATTAATAAATACATCACCCTGAGCCATCTCTCAGAGGTCACCTCGTACTCTCTCCTACAAACCTCCCACCCTCCACTCCTGTCAGATACTTTTGTTCATCCTTTGTGTTAAACTGTGGCAAATTAAACATTAGTTATGTCCATTTCCATCCCCATGATGCTGCTCATCTTTGATCATGAGGTCTCCCTTTTTTTTTTTTTTTTTTTTTTTTTTTTTGAGACGGAGTTTCGCTCGTTACCCAGGCTGGAGTGCAATGGCATGATCTCGGCTCACCGCAACCTCCGCCTCCTAGGTTCAGGCAATTCTCCTGCCTCAGCCTCCTGAGTAGCGGTATTAGTGGCACATGCCACCATACCCGGCTAATTTTTGTATTTTTAGTAGAGGCAGGGTTTGACCATGTTGGTCAGGCTGGTGTCGAACTCCTGACCTTGTGACCACCCACCTTGGCCTCCCAAAGTGCTGGGATTACAGGTGTGAGCCACTGTGCCTGGCCCGAGGTCTCCTTAATGTGGTTCCCCTCCACTGTTTAGGTGGAAACAGAGATCAGGAACAACTCCAAGGCCCAGCCCGGTAGCCCATTAATTATATAATAGATGCTTTTATGGTTAATACCTAACATAGTGACAGAAATCGAAACCTCAGGTAAGAAAACTCTTGAGAAGCTCAGGAGTGACCCAAGAGATGGTACCGAGTGATGGATTCATCTATTCATGACTTGCTGTTATTTCCCTGACCCTTGTCAAGTGACAACACTTTGGGCAATTTGAGAACGTGCTGAGAATTTGCCTGAGCACGTGCTTGTTCCACAGGGACTGGACATCTCAGTGAGACTCCTACTAATGGCTTTCTCTAAGTCCATGATGCATTCTACATTCTCAGAGCAAGAATGAGGTTGCTGAAGAGACCTTCCCTTCCTAATTGTGTGTCCATTTCCATAAAATGTGTTGTGAAGTTGTCTGTAATAGCCAGGAGACCTTACTGATTAAAGCTCAACTGATTTCCGAAAGTCTCCATTGACTTACAATTCAGAAGCTTTTGGAAGGGCACCATAACAGGCTGAAGCGTGTGTCCTCCCAGAAATTTGTGTGTTTGTGTTTAACCCCCAGCACCTCAGAATGTAACTTCATTTGGAGATAGAATCTTCAGGTCTTTAGGATGGGTCCTTAAAAGAAGAGAGAATCCGGACCCAGGCACACACAGTGGGAAGACCTGTGTAAAGACACAGGCAGGAGATGGCCATCTACAAGCCAACGAGAGGGCTCAGGAGGAAGAAATCCTGCCAACACGTTATCTTGGACTTTCAGCCTCTAGAATTGTGAGAAGACAAATTTCTGTTATTTAAACCACCCAGGCTGTTATACTTTGTTATGTATATTACAGGTACAGAATTGGGATGTGTACCTGTATTTGTTTTATATCATCTGTAGGGAGGAAAGGCTTTGCTGAGTAAGCAACTTTGATTAAAGTATCCCTCCTTTTAAATTCCTACAAATTATTTTCCTAAATTTTACATATATATTTCTCTCCCACCTAATTGATCTGATTATTAGCAGGAAGTATTAGGATGAATTAAAAGACACATTGACTCTGGTACTAAAGGAATAGAAAAAAAAAAAGAGAGAGTCTAAATATTTGTATAGAATGTAGAAGTGAGCAGGGCGCGGTGGCTCATTTCCTGTAATCCCAGCACTTTGGGAGGCAGAGGCAGGAGGATCACGTGGTCAAAAGATCCAGACCATCCTGGCCAAAATGGTGAAACCCCGTCTCTACTAAAAATACAAAAATCAGCTGGGCGTGGTGGTGAGTGCCTGTAGTCCCACCCACTCGGGAGGCTGAGGCAGGAAAATAGTTTGAACCCGGGAGTCGGAGGTTACAGTGAGCCGAGATCGTGCCACTGTACTCCAGTCTGGCAACAGAGCGAGACTCTGTCTCAAAAAAAAAAAAAAAAAAAAAAAGGATGTAGAAGTGGGATAAGATTCTAAGAGTTTTGCTCTTGACTGCATGATTTTCATCGTGTTTCAGAAATCTGAATGCTAAGGAGTTTATGAGAAAACTATGCATATAGGAAAATGGCAACAACCAAGATTTAAGGAACGTAAGGAGTACGTATGAGGGCTTATGTACATTCTATTACCATATTAACTGTACAGATTAAACTGCACACACGTTTAATGGGCATTTTCTTTTATTTTTACCAGACATTCTTTTACTCCTTAAGCAGTGCCTTCACTTGCGCAGAGCAAGGTAAGGTCAAGCATTAGACCATCCTCAAGTACTATTTTAACACACACATATGCACATAATTCCTTCTCTCTACGGCCGCGTGTTTATAAATGCTAACTGGATACACAGGAAAAAAGGATTTCAGCATTCCCAGTTTGGGTGACGTTTTCTTACGATCTCATGATGAGCTTGAAGCCAGACATAATAAGTCGGCCTGTCCTCAAGCCACAAGAGCTCAAAGGAACCAGATCTGCCCAATGCATCCAACCCACAGCGGTCGGTTTGAGCCATTCAGCTGTCAGCACATGTCCTGTTTGGTTTCTTCTCATGAATCCCCGAACAACTCCAGGATTTTCACGCTGTATTTTTTTCTATAAGGTCTGTTCCAAACTCATTCAGTTAACATGCTAAAGCAAACTCATCTGAGTTGGGCAGCCTTTGGGTCGCGCTTTCTTTCTGTCCTTGTGGCCCAGCCACCTGCCTATTCCTCACTCCAATATCATCATCCTTCCAATGCTTGGTCCCACTCCCCCTCATCATCCTCCCTCCCAAACCGGTACACCCTACGCTCCTATACAACTCCCCTCTAACCTCAGACTCCTCTTTGAACCTCCTCCTGGTCTCCTCAGCGAAACTGTCACTAGCTGTCCCCTGAGACATCAGGCTTCAGGAAGTTGCTCATTTCCTCACACCCATGTTCAACAACATAGGATATATAAAGTATTCAGCACACAGATTGATACCTGATGAGCCCTTATTAAAATTATCATTATAATGATCACTGTTATTCCCCAGGTCAGGAGGTGAGGGTTATTGTCCTGCCCACCTTCCAAATGTCTGCCACACCATTACTCCCCCACCTTGTGGTGAGGGCCCCCGCCTCTGTGGAGCACCTGCTGTGTGGCACATGGTCCTAGGCTCCAACCTGGAACTGTCAGCAAGGCCCCCAGCTCACCCATGCTCCGTCTTGGCCCTATCCACAGCCCTGCCTCTGTTCACTTCCCTCCCTTTCGCTGCAATTTAGATTTCATGGTGTAGCATCTCCATCCCACTCTTGCCCAGATCCTAAACTCTCTTGTCCATCTTCCTTTTTTTTTTTTTTTTCTTACCTGCCCAGGCAGATTGCATCCTTGAATGATACCAGGTCTGCCTTCTCTGTGCCAACACCTGAGTAAGGAAGCCCTGGACTCAAATTTGCTCACATTTACACAGGATTTTTCCATGCATTTTATAAGACAGATGATTCTGAAGTTTCTTTCTGTGCTGTTATACAATGGTATACAAATCAATAAGTATATACAGAGGTTCTGAGTTGATGCAAACTAATTATAGCAGACACTGCTTAGAGAAGACACTGACCTGGCTGCAGATTTCCTGGAGCCTAAAACTTTGGCTGCAGGTCTGTAAAAATCAATGGGAAAGCATTTCATCTTTGCATGCTGTTGACGAATTTCAGCACAGGAATCAGCCTATCCCTTAGCAGTTTCATAATGATTTGTGTTGGTTGGTTTTAATGTGGAGAGTTGGCCTTTGAAAGTGAGAATCATTAAGAAACAGAGGTTATTTAAGTCAACACATGCAGTAATAGAACCAGGAAGGAGCATTTGACTTCAAGCACTTCTCTGAGTTCTGGATTGTTCTTCAACCATTTACTGTCAGGCATCTCCTGAGCCTTTGGTATTGAATTGCCTGACTGCAGACTACAAATGAAAACAATTATTTAAGAGTTTGCGGAAAGACTTACTTAGGTACAGAACTCCATCTCCCTCACCTCAAGTCTGCAATGTAGAAACACTGCCTGAGTTTCCAGCCTGCTGCCTTACCCTGTAAATTTCAGAACCAAGACTGCAACAGCAACTGGTACCTGAATTTCCACCCTGCCAGGCTGCCTGACAGATTTCAGACTTGCCAGCCCCCACAATCATGTGAGCCAATTTCTGAAAATAAGCCTCTCTCTCTCTCTAAATATATATATACACATATATCTCCTATTGGCTGTATTCTGGAGAACCATGACTGATACACACATCTCAAGGTTTGTTACATTTATAACTGTTCCTTCACTTTCCAGGGACTGTGGTCTGTTATTATTTTCCTTCCTTTGAAGTCACAAGCAACACAATCCATCATTCAGGGCCTAAAGTTTTATGAGCACTCAGGAGTACCTAAACCCTCACATGCTTTCAAACAATAAACTCATAGAGTTATCAGAGGATGTAAGACCTGAGGAAAAATAATATAAACTTTTTACAAAAATCAGATACAAAATTTATAAATACTTCACACATTATGCCAAGTGTACTGTTTCTTTCAGTTCTGGTTTGTTTTTTTTAAATTCATACCTATAAGGAATGACACCAATTTTGATTTTGGGGCGTCAAAAACAACACTGTAAAAAAAGGGCACTGTTCATCTCTTTGAGGTAGAATTACATACAGAAAGTTTTTCCTAACTTGTTTTTATAATGAACATATACCGCTCTTATAATAAATAGAAAGATATAGGCCAGGTGTGGTGGTTCACACCTATGTACTCTGGCGCTTTGGGAGACCAAATGGCAGGATCACTTGAGGCTAGGCATTCAAGACCAGCCTGGGCAACAGAGCAAGACCCCATCTCTGCAAAATATTTTTAAAAAAAATTAGACATGGGGTGCTCACCAAGTTCTAGCTACTTGGGAGGCTGAGGCAGGAGGACTCCCTGAGTGCAGGTGTTGGAGGCCACAGTGAGCTACAATAGAACCACTACACTCCAGCTTGTGTGACAGAGCAAGACCATGTTTCAATAATAATAGAAAAAAAAAAATAAAGAGTCTGAAACTAGAAATATTTGTTTTTATAATAAAATACTTGATTGAAAATAAAACAGAGTTGGAAAATTTGGGTAGTGTGTATGACATTAAAGAAAGACTGAAAAACATTAAGAAGTTGAGGACTCAGGGGTATAGGAATGTAAGTTGATTCCCCTAATGCCACAAACACACACAGTTGACCCTTGAACAATGCAGGCGTTAGGGGCACTGATCCTAGGTGCAGTGAAAGATCCATGTCTAACTTCTGATTCCCCAAAAACTTAACTACTACTAACCTAAGGTTGCCCGGAAGCATTGCCAATAATATAAACAATTAACTCATATGTAGTATACGTATGTTACACTGTACTCTTACAATAAAGTAGCTAGAGAAAAGAAAATGTAACTAAGAAAACCATAAGGAGGAGAAAATATATCTACTCTTCACTAAGTGCAAGGGGATCATCACACTGAGTAGGTGGAGGAGGACGAGGAAGAGGAGGGGTTGGTCTTGCTGTCTCAGGGGTGGCAAAGGAATAAGAAAACGTGTGTATGAGTGGAGCTGCACAGTTCAAACCTGTGTTGTTCAAGGGACAGCTGTGTATGTGTGGGCAAAGAAAGGTCGGGAGCTACAAATAATAATATTAACTATCGCACAATGGGAAGAAACAAAAGATTCAACTCTGAAAGAGCCAAGGCCAAAGGTTCTGAACACTAGTTAATGGACTAGGGCACTCTATTAAAACGTAAGGCTGTTAACTGGGGCCCGGGGCCCTGGAGTGAGGCACTGTCAGCTCATTGGTCCTGGCTGGGAATGACTGAAATACAATGGAAAGATGAAGTTAGAAGTGGCTGAAAAAGAACAAAGGACGTGGGAAGAAAATGCTATCCAGAGAAACTCAGTGAGGAGAGGACTAAGAAAAGTGACTCAGCTCTTGCCCTGATTTTTTTCTTGAAAGGAATAGATGTCCGTAAGTGAAATTGAAATGCGTTCAAGCGGAACACACAATAACAAAAGATGAGAAAGACATTCAGAAATATATTTAAACTTGGAGAAACTTTACCAATCAAACGCTACCCGAGAAAAGGAATGCTTCTGGACAAAAATCCTTTCACCAATTCCTGTAAAAGCTTTATGAGTTCTTCAGCGGAAAGGCACCCTGGAAATTTAGGTTATTTTTATCGCTTTTTCTGAAAAGGCCATTTCTCTCCTTTTAGGCTGAATTCTTTGAGGCAAGTTCTGTAGCTTTAGAGTGAATCTGAGTGCAGTCTTCAGAGCAGTGAGAAAAACCATGCACTGTTGAGGTCCCAAGCTTCCTCCAAGACATTTTTTGAAAATAAGTCATAAAGATGTCTAGGTTTCCTCTGAGTTCTTGTGAGATATGCCTTTCAAAGAAGCTGGTAGTTTAGAATAATACTTTCCTATGATTATATACTGTCAGATTCTAAAATGCCAGGTAGCAATAGAAGAACAAAAGAAGCAAAACATATTCATTTTTAATTCATTGCGAACAAAATGGGTAGATGCAGTCTCTAATTTCAGGATAAGTGGGTGGATCTGGATGAACCAGTCAAGTTATTTTGTTCTTGCAGCCTAGCGAACAATATCAATGCCACAGTCACAGGTCAGTAGGAAGGAAAATTATTGCATCAGCCACTTCAGGCATTTGTCAAAGAGGTATCAAATGCCAGGAGGGAGGAATGGGTTAGAACAGAAACAGTGTAACAAAAGTCCTCTTGAAACCTAGAGACTTAAGCTAGTCTCCTACCTACGTAATAGCACGCAGTGACCAATACCATCCTAAAACAAGAAAAAGAATAAAATAGTTTTTGGAGTTTGAATATCTAGTAGATTGTTTGCTTTCAGTATCGTATTGCTTCTTTGTAACACAATCTGAACTTTAAAATGTCTCCTGTGTACTAAGAGTCATTCATTTAATAACAATAATCAGCACGTACCCTACCTTTTATGTACATATCACAGTGGTTTACAGATACTATCGCATCACAATCCTTTTAGATAGGGGACTGTTTCTGTCCCCATTTTGAGTTGAGAAAACTGAGTCACAGTGAGGTTAACTTACCCAAGGTTACACAACTATGCGTAACAGAACTAGGACTCAAGCTTGCTTAGTCCAGCTAAAAGTCAAGGCGTTAACACCACGACATCACATGGCAGCTTACATTTTCACTGAGCGTCCAGTAAGGATGTGGGACTTCAGCAGCCTCTATAGATGGTGTAATCTTTAAGACAGAATCGTAAAATTTTTAATGACTAAAATTCAGTAGTTTTCTACTTTGCAAAAGCCCACGTAGGTATACACTTAGCATTTTGCCACATAGCCTTTGATACCATCTGTACTAAAAATCCACAAAACAATGAAAAACACTCACTGGCAGAGAAGAGCTGCTAATAGGATGCCTAATACTCAGGGGAGCAAACAAATTGCTTTGCGAGGGTTCTCTAGGCTGGAGGCATAGCTCGCTCTAAGCCTGCCTGTCTGTAATGACAATCGGAGAGCTTCCCACACCTCCTCATTGAGCTCACTCCATCTCCAAGAGACCAACACCAGGAAAGAGGCCTATTCAGGCCAAGCCTCACCCTGTGATGCCCTTGGATTGCCTTTTGCTGTAAAGTCCAATGAGAGTAGCAACAACAACAACACATGCATATTGCTTAGTGCAGTCTTACATAGCACTGATTTGCTGTAATACTCTGGTCATAGAAACATCTTTTAATTAAAAATATATAGAAAGATTATATAAATCCATTCCAGTAAGGGAGGGTGTAATTATTAGGGTGAAGCATATGAAGTCACCAATATTCAATCTTTTTGACCTACAAAAATGTTTTCTTATGTAGAGTGAGTGCAGCAAATAAAATGCTATCCGAAGCTCTCAGCCCGTGAACTGACATCTTGTAGGGTATTTTGTCCAGTCAGAATGAAGTTCAACTCTCTGTGGTTGCTCTTTCTTCCATTAAGGAATATGCTAGGGCTCAATGTTGACTCACAAAATAACCACAAAGGACACACAAGCAAGAGTGCCACAGGAGCGGCAGAGGATGGAAGAGGTAGAGGCTGAGGTTGAAGTGCAGCTTGGTGGCCAATGGTCTTCTCAAGGAAATGTCAGAGAATCACAGGAGGCAAATCAGCTGCCCAGTGGGGAATGGTGCAAGATCTGAGATATTGTGACAAGCATCTTAAGCATTGTTGCGCAGGGAAAACAAAACAAAACAGAACAGAGGCAGGTCAAAACTGCAGGAGGTATGACAAGAATGAATGACTGTTGAGCTTGCCTTTTCGTTGGGATTATCTTCTGACAGCTTCATGCTTCCAGAAAGCATTCTCTATGCTAATCAGATATGCATAAAATAACGGGGCACTGTGCCAAGCACTTTGTGCGTATGTATTAGTCAGGTTTCTCCAGAGCAGCAGAACCGGTCAGATATAAATACACATTGAGTCTTATTTCAGGGACCTGGCCTATGCAATTGTGAGCCTGGCAAGTCCAAAATCCATAGAAATTTGAAGCAGAATTTCTTCTTCCCCTGGAAATCTCAGTTCTGCCCTTCAGGCTTTCTAACTGATTTAATGAGGCCAACTCAGATGACAGAAGATTGTTTCCTTTACTTAATGTCAACTGATTGTAGATGTTAACCATATTTGCAAAATACCTTCAGAGCAACACCTAGATTGCCATTTAATTAAATAACTGGGTACTATGGCCTAGCCAAGTTGACAGGTAAAATTAACATCACAACATATATGCTCATTTTTTCCTCATGAAAAATCCATAAGGTAGTATCATTTTATCCCCACTTCACAGATGAAGAAGTGAAGGCTCAAGAAGGTAAAGAACTTGCTCAGGATCACACAGATCATAAGGAACAGAGCCAAGCTTTAAAACCAGTGTAACTTCAGAGCCCTTGAATTTAGCCACTAGGATTATCTATCTCACCAGGTAGCAAGAAGTTTCTGCTCTCATTTGGGAGTTGACTAAGGAAAAGCTGGCAAACAGCACAGCCAAGAGAAGGTCAGCATCAGCTTTTGTGCATCAGAGAATCGCCAGCTCTCCATTGCCATAGGCTGCACGGTTCAGTGCTCAGCCAGTAGACTCAGCCTCTTTCCCAACCACGCCCCTTCCTCATCCTTTCATCCCACCATGCAACAAACACAAGTGAGAGCTTAGTAAATTAGCCAGTCTATAAATAACGGGAAGGTTTTAGTATAGTGGGTACAGAAAGTACCAGCTTGTGTGAAAAAATAAATCAGATAAAATTGGATTACATATTAAGACAAAAGTCAGAAGGATACATTTAAAAAGTCATTATTTCTGCCAATCCAAATAGACTTCTTCCAAAGCTCCAAATTAATCAGAACAGCAGCAACGGCAGAATCTGGGAAAGCTGCCCCCTTGAAGCTGTGGCAAAGTAGACATAGAAGAACATGGGGATAGGGGACTTCAGGGAAAGACAGGTGACAGCTACTTGAGGTGAGATTTTTCTTTCCCTCACTTATGTTTTCTATCTCTTTCATGTTTCATTCCCTCCTGCCCACAAATGGGAGAGCTTCCCACATCTCCTTGTTGAGCCCACTCCATCTCCAAGAGACCAACACCAGGAAAGTGGCCTATTCAGGTCACGATTTTTTCCACTATTTTTGAGATAGTGGAATAAATGTTTCCACTGTCTCAAAAATACCTTGCTTATAGATAATTATAATAAACATAAATGAACTAAATGGTTTAGAAACGGCAATGTTTGATCAGAGAAAATAGGATTTAAAAATCATATTCTGATTCCGAAAGACAAGTCTTGAATGCAAGGACATAGAAAGATTGAAAGTAAAAGGACAGAAAAAGATATGCCTTCCAAACCCTGAGCAGGAGACAGTGAATATCAGATAAAGAACACTTCAAGATAAGAAATATACTAGAGATAAAGAAGGAAATTTCACAGCAATAAAAATTTCTACTTACCAAGAAGATATAAAAAAAAATTCTAAATCTGTATATGTTTAAATATACAATTCAAAATTTGTATGTTTTTCTAAGACAGCAAAAATTACCAAAAGTAAAAGGAGACATAGATATCAATAATGTACTGTGGGTTTTAAGACACCTCCATCAGTAAGCGACAGAACAGAAACTTACTCATAGAAATAGTACGGTAACAGATGGTTTATCAACATGATGTAACTGACATATCAATAAGCTGAGCTATTGATTGAATATTGAAATGCACTGTGACTATTGCTAGAGATGCTTAACCAAAATAGGAACACACATGCACCCAAAGACATTTACAAGAATGTTTATAGTAGCATTATTTCTAATTTTCAAAAAGTTGGAAATAGCCCAATGATATCACAGCAGATTGAATTAATGAATTGTGCTTTGAAAAAAAACTTACTTCAACTCTGATTCCCCATTCCCTACCAAGGTACCAAAATTTTTTTTTTATTTTTCTATTTGCCAATTTTAAGTAAAAACTTTTTTTAAAAAAAAATTAGCTCTATTTCCTCACTTCATCACACTGTTCAATACTCAGATGCTTTTAGTTAGTCCCCATCTTGCCACAGAAATTGTCTGGTCAGAGCAGCAGTTACAATATTCTGTTACCTTGTTTCTTCCCATTCTACTTGCCCTCTCTGTGTCGTCTGACACTGGGGATCCCTTCCTTTAATCTGAAAATCTCTTCTTTCTTAATTTCTCTCTCTTGGCTTTCTCTCTGTTACTAAGACCTTATTTTTCAGTGTCTTCCACAGTCTTCTGTTCCATCATTTCAGGTACAAGGAGTCCAGGTCCCTGCTCATACTGGGTGATGATGTTCCATCCCATGGCTTTGGTGCCATCTTTCTACTGAGGCAGTAGAAACAGTGATGTGATTGAAAATAGACTTTGAAGTCAAACAGAGGACAAGCTAATTCTGCAAATCAAGGTCTCTAAACCAAACCTTTCTCCTAAGCTTTAATCCAAAGGGCACTAAAAATAAACTTGACCCAGGTCAAAACTGTGTTGAGAGCCAATTTTACATCCCTCCACATTCATGAATTCCTGAAAGCCCATATCCTATTGTCACAATACCAGACCCAGTTCATGTATTCAGATTTGGTTGGCTAGGACTTTTCTGCTCAGTGCTCTGGGTGACTCTCCAGGAAGATTGTTTGGCACCAGTGACATTATTGTTGGCAAAGAGAGAATATGTCCATCTTTGCCCACTGAGCTTTGTCCCTGTCCACTCAGGGGAGCTTCTCAGTAGTTGACCCTGCTGCAGCAAGCAGCTAGTCCTGAAGGAAGTTTGAGGACTTCCTCAAACCAGCTAGTTCAAGGAAGGACCAGGCTGTATGTCACGTCACACCTCTACCTCACACCACAGGGCTCTCACCCCTCACCCTTGAGCTTTCCTGTCAATGCTAAGATGCAGATGCCAAGGGCTTCCTAAGCCAAACCCATTGACTTTCCAAGAGGGGTCTGCAAAGCTGCATGTTACAAAGAGATGGGTATTAAACGTTTCTGGCTTATGCCCTTTCATTGGCTCAATGCCAACACTCTTATGGCAAAAATAACCTAAAAATGTAGGTTGACAACCCAGTTCTGCTGGTGGGGGATGGATTTGGCCAATGACCAACAGGAGACAGAAAAGAGTCAACAGATAAGATTATTCTCTCCTCTTCCTCCTCCTGAGAAACTGTGCTGAGACTCACACTTCCATATGCCCTCCCTGGCAATGTCCTGCTTAACTGAGCAACAATAAAGTTTTCCAGTCAAGTCTAGACAGCTTGGAAATGCACAATCCTGCACTTCTTCTCTTCCATTACCTCATCTACCTGGTTCCTTCATGTTTGCTTCCCTGAATTGCACTCACCCAATAAAGCTTTAGCACATAACGTTTTTTTTTTTTTTTTAATTATACTTTAAGATCTGGGATGCATGTGCAGAACACCCAGGTTTGTTGCCTAGGTATACACATGCCATGGTGGTTTGCTGCACCCATCAATCCATCATTTAAATTAGGTATTCCTCCTAATGCTATTTCTCCCCTATCTCCTCACCCCGACAGACCCCAGTGTGTGATTCTCCCCTCCCTATGCCCATGTGTTCTCATTGTTCAACTCCCACTTATGAGTGAGACCATGCCATGTGTGGTTTTCTGTTCTTGTGTCAGTTTACTGAGAGTGATGATTTCCAGAGTCATCCATGTCCCTGCAAAGGACATGAACTCATCCTTTTTTATTGCTCTATAGTATTCCATGGTATATATGTGCCACATTTTCTTTATCCAGTCTATCCTTGATGGGCATTTGGACTGGTTCCAAGTCTTTGCTATTGTGAACAGTAGCTTTTTGACATAACTTTTTGACTGAGGCTCTGTTTTCTGGAGAAACCAGGCTAGAGGCGCCATTCATCAAGAAAAGGAAAGGGAGATTCAAAGTAAGGATTAAACCTCTTGATTCCCCACTAGGTGCCGGTATTCTTGCTAAGCAACTTAAATTAGCTGACTCTTTTAATCTTCAGAGAAAACCATACAATAGGTATTATTTCTCCCAATACAGTGGGGGAACTGAGACTCAGTGAGGTTTTAGTAACTTACCCAAGATGACAGAGCTAAGATGCTAACTTCGGTGCATCTTGCTTCAAAGCCAGCATTCTTCCCACTATTCCTGTCTCTATTATGGAACACTGGGGCTTAGGAATTCTGTGAAGGTCCCATGTGATAATTCATTAGTGGCAATTTTCAGAAAGCTTTAGGCTGATTCAGTGAAGACCCTTTCAAATATCCAAGAAGAGCATAATAATAAAGTCCTAAAATGCCAGGCTGGGCAATCAGTTAAAAGTGATGGTTAAAATATAATTATTATTTGAAATTTAGATATCATTTTAGGTAGTTATTTCTGAATGGAATCACACTGATGACCCAACTAAATTCGATCATAAAAGTTACTACTACAAGTGAGGGAATTTTCCCCGGTACACAAGGGGCATGGTTTCAAAGGCAGGAGTTTCCCGGCTCCACGCCTCCATTTGGGAACCAGAGGGGTTTCAAATGTAAAGTTCTTTGTCTAGGTTTCCTGTATGTGGGCTAGGTCGGGAAAGCCAGGTGAAGCTCCTTTGTCCCAAAGAGCCCACCAGGAAGCCCTGGGAGGAAGGGGGCTCTGTAACTCAGGGCTGTGGACGAAGTAGCCAATCCGGTATCAGAGTCTAAGAAGATCAATCACTCCAGAGGAAGTTTGAAAGAACTTCTCTCATTGGAAGAGAACATGAATGGGGAGGGCATATAACTCAAGGGTTAAAACTCCAGCTGCTCCTTACCTATACCATTCCTTCTCTGGGTCTCCGCCTATGACAGTGTGGGAGCTGCCTTTCTCTCTGTTTACTAAATCACTTTTCCACAAAACTCTTTGGGTCCATGATATTATTCAAACAGCAAATTCACCACGCCTCCGGGGCCCTTTTCCCCATTCCTCGGGGTTAGTGAGGTCAAGAAGCTCTTCAGAACTGGGAGCATCTTCAGGATGCTCCCCCATCTACATCTTCTGCCAAGCCAGCCAGGAGAACGTGGGACCTGAGAGCGGTGAGTGATATTGGACCCCTTTTGCTTGCTAATCTGTCCCTTCTCTTCTTTTAAATTTGTAAAAGAGGTTAAAACCGGGCACCTGTTGGCCATCAAAGTGCGACTAGTGCAGCCGCCGGACTAAAGACATGGGTGTCAGGCTTTCTGGGAACGGACTCTTCAACAGCCCCCGACTCTCCAGAACTGGGAGTGTTCCTCAGCCCCAAACCAGCTTCCCTTTCTTGCTGCTCTTTTTTCCTCTGGGCCAAGCTGAGGGGCAGCCAGAGGAAAGGGCAGTGGTCTCAAACTCCTGGTTGAGTCCAGTTGAGGTTGTGGCCCCACTTAGACCTTCTAACAAAAAGCCGCCTATGCGAGCTATGCCCAGCCTTTACGACCCCAACCTCCTGGGTCCAGATTTCTGTAAGGCAAACTTCTTCCAGCTCTTTTCTCTAAGATATTTTCTACACAGGAAGTTACTCTCCTCCTTGCTAGGGCTTGGAGGCTCTTGGGGTGGCAGTCCCAGGACCCTTGCCCGTGGTGCCCTCAGGCTTATGCCTATGAGAACCTCCTACAGTACACAGGGCCAGTTCTCTTAGTCCACTGTGCTAGGTTGTGTCCTAACAGAGCCAGAGCCTATCAGTGGGTACTGGAGGCTATAGGACATTGTGTTTTTTGTCACCAGCAATTTCCTAATCCAACTGAGTGGTGCCAGAATCCGATGACGTACGATTTGTCTTGCCTAGGATTGATTCTCCGTATGGCAGAACTTTTCCATCTAAAATAACATAGTCAGACCTGGTCTGAGGCTCAAATAGTTAATTACAGGCCCCACAACCCTAGGGCATATTCCTAGAATGGAAAGCGGGGTGGGGAAGAAGGCCCGGGTCCGAGGGCATTGTTCCAGCCGAGCGGCCTGCCATTACCTTCTTTAAGATTGTTGTGATTAGAGGCCCCTCCCAAGGAGTTTATCCTCCTAGGGTAGCTTTAGGATCAGGCCTATGTTAATTAAACTCATGGTAGGGAATATTGGCACCCATTGCCCAAGACTCACTGGCCTAGTTCTTCAAGGACATGCTGGTAAAGGGCCACTAAGCCTGGCAGTCCCCATGTCCTTAAGGTGACCATAAGGACATTAGACAGTGAGGGTATGCCCATGATGCCAGTAAGTGATTAAACCTGGCACCTGGGCAGGGGGGCCCAGGAGATAATCACGCATCTAGGGCACAAGGAAACCACACGGTGCTATAACTGGGGGATGCCCCAGGGATAGCAGTTGCAAGGAATAACCAGGGATATGGGTATCCCTGTGTTCAATTTCAGATGGGTGCTACTTTTCCCAAGGCAAAATCACCCTTAAAGTGTATCCTGGGTAACTGGGACCAATTTGACCCATGATCTTTGAAGAAGAAATGGCTCATTTTTCTCTGCCAAACAGCATGGCCGCTATACCCTCTGCCGAGTGGAGAAGCCTAGCCTCCTAAGGGAAGTATAAATTATAACACGCTGCTACAATTAGACCTGTTCTGTAAGAGGGAAGGTAAATGGTTTGAGGTCCCTATGTGCGAGTTTTCTTTTCTCTAAGGGACAATCCTCAGCTATGTAAGGCTTGTAACCTATGCCCTACTGGCCCCTCCTCAGGACCACTCCCATAGTTAGGACTCCCGGTGGCTCCTCCCTCCACCGATGCTGACCGGGTCTCCTCAGCTTCAGGGAAGGCCAAAGCGGCCAAAGGCACCTCAGGCTACTAGGATGCCCCAACTCTGCCCCCTATAGGCAGTAGGAGGAGAATTTCTCCCAAGCAAAGTACATGCTACCTTTTCACTTCCTGACTTAAAGCAAATCAAGGCAGACTTAGGAAAATTTTCAGATGACCCAGACAAGTACACAGATGTTCTGCAGGGCCTGGGTCAGTCCTTTGAATTGGATTGGAAAAGATATCATGGTATGGCTTAGACAGACCCTAGCCAGCAATGAGAGGCTGCTCTAGCAGCAGTTCAAAAGTTTGGGGACACCTGGTACCTCAGTCAAGTACATAACCAAGTGACTCCAGATGAGAAGGACAGAGCAGGAGCCATTATCTATATGAACATCGTAGGGGAGGAAATCCCTCTCTGCTGCCCATTATTTAAAGAAGGAATTAATCCCGAGATTTGGGCAATGGAGGGACAATTTGGGTGGGCAAAGATGCATGCCCAATTCGAATAAGGCTAAAGGTTCCCACCTCTTTTCCTTACCGAAGACAGTACCCCATAAGACCAGAAGCCAAAAGGGGGCTACAAGATACTGTAAGGAACTTAAAAGTTCAGGGTCTAGTGAGGGCCTGTAACAGCCCTCGTAATACTCCAATTTTAGGAATACAAAACCTAATGGACGATGGAGGCTGATGCAAGACCTCGGGCTTATGAATGAAGCTGTAACCCCTTTATACCCAGCCGTACCCAACCCATACACCTTGCTCTCTCCCATGCCAGGAGAGGCACAATGGTTTACAGTCCTGGACCTTAAGAATTCCTTTTTCTGCGTTCCATTACATCCCGACTCCAGGTTTCTCTTCGCCTTTGTAAACCCTTTAGACCAGCTCACCTGGACAGTGTTACCCCGGGGCTTTTGAGATAACCCCCACCTGTTTGGTCAGGCTTATTCTTTGTGGCACCCCAGCTTATAGCTGCCTGAACAATACCCCTGGGGAAATATGCCTCCTCTCCTTCCTAGTGCCCCCTGCCATGATGATTTACACCAACTCTCAGGTGCAGAGTCTTCTCTTGCCCAGGCCACACCATACTCGAACCCCAATTATTCCTTTCATAGTCGGGGCTGGAATAATAAGAGCACTTGGTACTGGCATTGAAGGAATTACTACCTCTACTCAGTTTTACTATCAGCTATGGCAGGAGTTAAATGATGACATGGAAAAGGTTGCTAATTCTCTGGTAACTCTGCAGAAGCAGCTTAACTCTTTAGCTGCCGTGGCTCTTCAAAATAGAAGGGCCATGGATCTGCTAACAGCAGAGAGAGGAGGAACCTTTCTCTTTTTAGAAGAATGCTGCTACTTTGTAAACCAATCAGGTATTGTCTTAAACAAAGTTAAAGAACTCAGAGACTGAATCAAACGCAGGTCCCTGAGTTGGATTGGAAAGATATCATGTTACTGCTTAGTCAGACCCTAACCAGCAATAAGAGAGAGGCTGCTTCCCTGGGTCCCTTCCTGACAGCATGGGAGCTGTCTTTCTTTCTCTCTCTCTAATAAATCGCTTTTCCGTAAAACTTTTTGTGTCCATGATATTTATCGAACGGCAAACTCGCCACGCCTCTGGGGCCTCTTTTCCCATTCTTCAGGGTTAGCGAGGTCAAGAACGTCTTTGGAACTTGGAAGTAAGTACGTTCCCCTGGTTACACAAGGATGACAGCATGAAGGGTTGGGAGACACACAGAGACCCAAGAAGAGAAATGAGGGAAAGAACCCTCCCGACAAGCCCATCTCAATGCTCAGCATGAAGTCACTTGGCCACCTGGCCCTCTGCTCGGCCACCCCATCCAGATCTGTCTGTTCTGCTTATAAAGATCTTTGGGGACAAAAAGCACAAAGTTTTAGCTAGAAAACCAATCTCAAAGCAAAATAGAGGGTCCTGACTGCCAGAGACTAAAATGGAAAAGATTTCCTTGTACTGCACAAGATGTAACTGGCAGGGTTCTATGCTTCTGCAGAGGTTTGGGCCAGAATTGCGCTTGGAAAAATTGGAAAAAGACCGAATTTGGACCCTGTCATGCATCTCGGTTATCGCCTCTCCATGTATTGGAATGGAATGATCTGTGTCCTTCTGTGGGAACAGGGAAATGTTTTTTGTGCAATTAAAGAGTCAGGCTATTTGTAGGTTTACTTATTTTCTCTTGTCTGATCAAGTGCTGAAGGATTAGCCCCTTGAAGATGGCTGTTAATCCAGAAATTAACACAAACATGTGGGTTTGAGAATTTGTGGAGAAACCATTAGTGCTTTTCTACAACCTGCCTGATGTAGAAATAGGCAGGTTTCATTTAAACTTGATAAGTGACCAAAGGCGTTAAGAAACTTCATTGTACCACAGAACAGGTGGGTCCTCTGAGCATGGTTGCCACCAGAGACTGTGATCTCAAAGAGGCCCTTTCCTTTTCTGCATTTTCCCAGTAAGCTGTTCAGTTGCATAGCTGCAATGCCAAAATCTCCTCCCAAAGAACCCATACCTATCGCTTCAAACATGGAACTCTCTCACCCCCAACCGACCTTCCGACAAAAACCTGTTAAAGAGCTTAAAACAAGACTTAATATGTTCCAAATTTTAATATAAATCACCTGAGGATCTTGTTAAAAAGAATGTTCTGATTCAGTAGGCCTGGGTGGGGCCTGAGATTCTGCAAGTCTAACAAGCCCCCAGGATATGTCAATACTATTAGTCCACAATAAGCACCTTGAGTAGCAAAGGCTTAGAAGACCATTTGGTTTTTCTTTTGAAAGTTCTGAAGATTATTTGGTCCTTAGAAAGCTCCTTTCAAATGCCTCAGTGTTACCTAAAAGCTGTTCTGGGAACTACTGCATAAATTTTCAACCAGATGGGGCTGAAGTTAGAAACAGTGAGAACACCATGTTTCAGCTTTTCTCTGGGGCCATATTCTTAAACTCAGTGCTGACCTAATGTCTTGCTATCAAAATTAGACATAAAAATGGATTTTACCAACACTACTTGACTAACTGTGCTTGTCCCTGAGACCACCAGGCTCATTTTACTCAGTCTCAGATTGATTATTTTCCATCAGGTAGTTTCAATTATTGCAGGGGGTAAGATTTAAATGTTAAAGCACATAAACAGAAGTAATTTAATTGTGCACTTAAATTTTATATTTGATTGAACAGAAGTAATACTTGTTATTCTGTCTCTATTTCAGGATTTTCATTTTCTGCTTGGAGAATTCAGTCATTTTAATGTCCAAAGAAACTACTGTGGAAAATTTAACTGGTCCAAAGTATGTTTAACTGTCTAGAACAGATGGAGGAAAGGGATATTTTTCCAGATGCTTTAGAAATGTTTAATATGTATTTCCTTTTACCCAAAAGCATAGTTACGTATTATCTTATGCAGAGAAATGCCTTATTTGGAGAAAAATAAATATAAACATTATGGTTATGTATAAACTATGCCAATTCTTGGACTTATCCTTTATTGTTATTTTTAAAAACCACTTGCCTTGATTAAATCTTTGCCACCTATATTTCAGGAACATCTTCTGGTTAGTGTCTCTGTCTCTATGTGCTAGTGAATGTAAATATATATGTGTTGCAAAACATTTGCCAAAATAATCTCCTTCAGGAGATTAAGACCTTAAAAATCATTTATCATATTCGCCTATTTCAAGTCATTTGCTCAAAACAAAATTCTGGGAAGTGGCATCAGCAACATGAGGAAATAGTAAGCTCCTGACTGTACCTCCTCCCACAGATGCACCAAATGAACGCCTATATTTGGATCAGTTCCCTCCAAGAGAAAGCCAGAAACTGGTTGAAAGACTCCTGAATACCAAACAACTGAGAAAATATCCCCATTGAAACAGGTAGGAAGTGTAGGGATATACTCATGCACAAACCCCATCTTCACCACAGCTCCTTACAATCAGCAATGAATCCTCAACTCCTAGCTCCTTCCTGAAGAATGAGGGCTTGTAACACGCATGCGGCATCCAGTCTTTCACAATCCCTGCTGAAGGATTTGGCGCTAAAGTTGTTAACGGTAGGGGGTGTCCAGGCTCTTGTCGTCTTGTACAAAGAATTGGACAAAACACACAAGGCAAGGAAGGGATGAGGGAGCTTACTGCAAATGAAAACACACTCCACAGTGTGGGAATGGGCCTGGGCATAGGGGCGCAAAGGCCCTGGCACAGAGTTGTTGTGAGTTTAAATACCCACTACTTGGGGTAGGCACCATGTAAATGAAGAGGGTGAAGTAAAGTTACAAAGTCATTTACTCGGTGTATGCCCTATGGAGAGGGTATTTCCTGTCATCGCTGAGGTATGAATCAGCCTTATGTTCCCTGCCTCCACACCCTATTTTCCCGCCCCATCTCCCTACTAAGAGATGTGATCCCCATAAATCGTTATGGGAGCCAGAAGGACCGATGGTCTTTTCTCTATAACTGCTTCATGCTGGCTCCGGTTGTAGTCCCTACCTACAGGGGATCATGGAACTCTGGCCTGGCTCCAACAGGAGCAGGGCAGCTTTCTGATGGCCAGTGGTGGTGTCTTCACCTGGAACCGACTGAACCCTTTCTTGCATGATCATCTGAAGCTTGATAGTCTCTAGGCAAGAGGAAACGAATTTGGTTAAAAGATTTAATGTGCTGTCAGGAATATACAGAGATTTATAGGAGAAAAACCAAAACCTGGTTTGTTCTAGAATCTATGTGATTCCTTAAAGTCTTAGCACTTAGCAAAAAAGTGACTCCGTTTTTGTTTGATTTGGTTTGTTGGGGCCTAGTGCATGAGCTCAGTCCAAAACAATGGCCTCCCAGAATTTTGTTTAAGAAAACCCCCCATCTGTGATCAGGTTCTCACTTAGGTTAAGAGTGTGACCAAAACTTAGGGCCTCAGCACCACTCTTAGTTATCACAATTTTGGGTTTCCAGGTTCAGCATGTAATTTACAGGTTATGGTGACCTCAGGGTTATACATTTCTTTCAGCTCCTTTCATTCCAGCTGAAGAGAGACCATATGACATTCTAGAGACGGCTGCATGCAAGCATTTAAAACCCATGAGAGAATACAGTGCACCAGGGAGACCATTATTATGACTATTGGGAGGAAAACACCAAGAGTTCGGAGTATGCTCCTTTACCCATGGTTGTCATAAACCAAACCTCCTAAAATCAAATAGATCAAACAATGAGCTAGATGAAGAGCTCGCCTACTTCACTATGCACTTTCTTCCTTAGTCCCCTACCACTGAATTTCTATAATCTTCTTTCGATGTATTTCTCCAAGTGCCAGCAGCTTTCAGAGATGCTTCTCAGTTTAACCAATTCTATCATAACTTTCACAAGAGAATTTAGAGTCTATTGTGTAAGTGTAGCCTTTATAGTAGATTTGCTATAGAAGCTATCATGAGGGATACATTTCTAAACATTGCTTCCTCTACTTTAAACCATGGAAAAAGAACCTAACAAATGATGGCCTTTTAGAGTAGTGAAGGCCTTCTGGCAATGTTCTCCTTACCCCATGATATGGGTTAAGAGGAGCGAACCAATGTTTTGTTTTTGACTGATTATGAAGCAACACATGTACCATTAAAGTTTCTTACCTACATCGGGCCTTCATCTTTTATCTATCAAAGTAGAAGGTTATCATGTAAAAGGCTGGCTGCAAACTCCTTCACATATAGAAGTCTACCTCATAAGTGTGAATAACAGATCCCTTTTCCACTTCTATTGTTCGTAGAGGCATAAGCAAGAAAAAATATTCAAAGATAAGAGTTTTGTGACAGTAGAAGTCTTAATCTGTGAACTTGGGAAAACCTGTTCACATCAAGGATGCCATTCTCTTGTTGGGAGAATTTTCCCTGGTTAGTTTTAATCTAATGGTTCCAATGGGTGGACAGCTCCAAGAGTGTGGAGGGACCCTTCTGAGTTGTGAGATTATAAACTTGAAGTTCAAGGTCCCAAAGTTTTATTGTAGTTTGGATGGCAAGGACAGTCTTTCTCTGATGTTTCCAGAAGATTCAAACCATAAAAAGTTTTCTAGCCAGGTGCAGTGGCTCACACCTGTAATCCCAGCACTTTGGGAGGCTGAGGTAGGTGGATCAACTGAGGCCAGAAGTTCAAGGCCAGGCTGGCCAACATGGTGAAAGCCTGTCTCTACTAAATTTTTTTTTTTTTAAATTAGCCTGCATGGTGGTGGGCAGCTGTAATCCCAACTACTGGGGAGGCGGAGGCAAAAGAATTGCTTGAACCCAGAAGGTGGAGGTGGCATTGAGCTGAGATCATGTCATTACATTCCAGTCTGGGAGAGAGAACTAGACTCTGTCTCAAAAAAAGAAAGAAAAAAAAAATCTTTCTTACCTAGTGAAAATACACTGTAGCATAATAATCTACTGTTATAACATCAGCCCTCTTGCATGGGAAAGCTTTAATACAACCAGAAAACATGCCTTGAAAATAACAATTGAATGAAATCCCTTTATAAAATGTTTAAATGACCCACCAGGTGACCAAATGTACCTGAAGCTTTCATTGTTTTCTCAGAAATATCGGATCAAGCATTGGTTAGAAACTATTTTAAACAATTTCAGTATTAACTGGTTTAACATGAAAGTCTTCTCATGATATTTAATTAATTTTTTGGTTTTACTTGCATTAGCAACTTAATACAATTTTGGAATATATTAGTATTATTCATAAAAACATAACCTAAAGAAGGCTGACCATCATTTTGGCAATCTCACATACGTAAACACATCAGATAATCCTGTTTACCTCTTTTCTGGATGTTTTCAGGCACTAGGAAAGACAATTTTGAAACTGAAGTTTGATCTTGGAATTTCAGATTAAATTATTTATTTTGCCAAAATGATGATTCAGAAATTTTAAAGAAACAAAAACCTTTTATAACCTTTTACCCAAAAAACCCCCAAAAACCCACATTCTACAGTTCCTACACGCCTTGCATGTAAAACCGTTTCTAGTAGTCTTAATTGCATGTTACAATGGCGACTCTCAGCAATTTTAACTTTAATGTAAAACCTGGTAAGTTATGTTCTGATAAGGTCTGACTATTTCCAGCACAGCTAGGGGCGTGTGGCCAACTCCACCTATCCCCAGGCCTTACCTAGCTGGAAAGCAGGCAAGTCAAACAATTTTCAAAGGCCAAGGAAGCAGTTTATGACCTTAAAGCATTTAGAAAACCTAATATTTGAACATAATTTAGACCACATGTTTACATTTTGAAGACAACTGTGTTTTACTGACAATCTTTAAAACCATCTTTATTTCCCAAAGATTACTCAAGTCACATAAACTAAATAAAAGGCATTTTTTCACTTTTCTGATAAAATATTTGATTAAATTCTTCTTATTATTTAACCAATTAACTTAAAACTTCACAGAGGGGATTAACCAGTTTGTGTAGAGAAAAAGGCCACAGATGGACTGGTAAGACATTTTTACACTTGTGCTGGCATGCCAGGTTTCTGGGTTCTCTCTCCCTGAGTGGCCCTGGGGACCCTGCTTGAATGTATGCAAACGAACATATGAATTAAGAATATTCATGAATACTTTACAAATCTTGGAGAAATTAGGCAGAGAGAGAGAGAAATATGACTCAATTATATTTGTGAGAGTATACTCAACACACTTAAAGTATCAGGAAGCCTAAAAGCCAAGGTTAGTTTAAGGATGTTACATGTAAATTTTTGGTGCCACAAAAGAAGTAGCACTTGAATATAAATTTTATCTCAGCAAGGCAACTTTATTTTCTGCAGAAAAGGTACACTCACCAGCAGCTTGCCACAACAGTACACCAAAGAAATGAGGTGGGGCCATTTATATCTAATGCATCCGCCCTACTGCTGTGTCCTGATTCCATTGGGTGGAACTGGACCTCACAGTCTAGGCTACACCTGGTTGGCTAACAACTTAAAACTTTCCTAAATAGGTAAAGGCAGAGGAGAATAAAGGAAAAGAGGAAGCAACTTGAGGAATGCTTAGAGAGACAAAACTACTTCCAAATAAGGAAGAGAAATAAGCTATGATCTAAGACTTGCCTGGGTTTGTCCAGGTATGTCAGGGCAAATACAGTATCTAGGTTAAAGTGTAAGAACTAAGAACACTGGATACATTTATTTCTTTATTATGACTAACAGCTACTCAGGAGTATTAGCAAATAGTCTAGAGTAAATTAACTTTTAAAGAAGGTATAATTTATAATGAACTACCTGGAAAGCTTTGAAGAAGAACTTTTATTTATTTTTATTTTCCACAAAGGATAAAAAGCTAATGTGCTCCATTAATTCCTGCAGGCCTGACAAAGGTAGCTTAAGAATTCCAGACAAATAGAAAAATAGAACAGATGATGATTTGCTAGAAGTGCACAGGAAAGAAAATGACTATTCATGGAACCAAATAAAAACCAAATTAAAATAATAAAAACATGATTTTCTATGTATGGATACACAGGTAAAACCAGAGGAGAATAAACGGCAAAGGAATAAAAACTAGAAGCAAAAACAAAGAAACAGCAAACCAACCCTAAATTTTCATACTAAATTTACCCCGGAGCCTACAATGCTACCTAGGGCCCCAGAACACCCACATAATGAATATTTTATTCCTGATACACAATTCAACATCCCCAAGTTCACCAACACCATCATACATCTTGTGCAATCAAGAAATTCACTTTAGGCACACAACCAGTAAGCACACTATCCACGTACAACAGTAAATACAGTGTGAAGCAATGCAAATATGTTGTGAAATTTGCCTCCACAATAAATCCAGCTTCATGCTTAACTATATTAAAAAAAGAATTGTCAACCTGCCCATGCATTTTTATAACACTTCTTACTTTAATTAAGACTAAGAGCTTTAACTATGAAAATGTTAATTAGCCAAATGCTTCCAATTCTGTATCAGGTTTTAAGGAATATTTTATTGTTTAAACTTTTCCACATCTTTCTCCCCTACTTAATGGTTCCTTATTATATTGTTTCATAAATAACCTTTTCTTTTATTCTTTCTTTTTTAATTCAGATAGTCTCTCTCTGCCACCCAGGCTAGAGCGCAGTGACACAATCTTGGCTCACTGCAACCTCTGCTCCTCGGTTCAAACAATTCTCCCACCTCAGCCTTCAGAGTAGCTGGGATTACAGATTTTTCACTTAAATAAGTTTGTGAGACCTTAGCAAGCCTGAATAGGAGGGTGGGGACTCCTGGCATCTAGAATCTCTGGTTAGGCTGACTGGTGAGAACCATCTTCTACAGGCAGCTAATCTAGTGAGAGTGGGAGAGGTGGCTGTCTCACCTAATGCACAGAAATTCAGAGAGTCAAAGAAAATAAAGAAACAGAAATATCTTCCAAATAAGAGAATAAATCTTCAGAAGCTAACCCTAAAGAAATAAAAATATATGCTTTACCTGGCAGAGAATTCAAAAAGGCTGACATAAAGATGCTCCCCAAGATCAGAAAAGCAATGCATAAATAAAGTGAATATTTCAACACAGAGACAGATAATATTAAAAAGTCCCAAGTAGAAATCATAGAGCTGAAGAATACAATAACTAAACTGGCAATTTTAATGGAGAGGTTTAACAGTAGACTAAATCATGCAGAAGAAAGGATTAGTGAACTTGAAAAGAGGTCACAGAAAACCATTTAATTTGAGAAGTAAACATAAAAAGAGTGAAAACAAATGAGGATAGCTTAAGAAACTTATAAAACACCATCAAGCAGAACAATGTACAGATATAAAATAAATACATGTTTAAAAGTTTACTTATTATTAATGAGGGATGTTACAAGTTCTGAAGAAAATCCAAAAATAGACACATTCATAAATCAGGAACATTGAAATGAATGTGCAATCAGAGACAAAACTGGCTTCTTCCACATGAGGGAAGGAAGTCAATTGAACCTTCATTGGACAGTTTTGCATCTATAGACAAGAATTATTTTGCATTGCTATTAGTTATCTGCCATTTACAATGTTTGAAAATAGCTTCAAGGCACTGAAAGGTGCTGAACTCTCACAGACTCAGAATCAGATTACTCCTTGAGAGATATGCTCTAGTTTTCCACTGAAACATAAATTTTTCCTATTGTCTGGGGAAGTTAGGAAATAGATCAGGCTGCATATGTTGGAGGGTATCAGATTGCAAAGCTCTTAATGCCAGTGGGATGTGGTATTAACCTATACATACTAGTATCAAAGTGATGAAAGTGGCTTGATATTAGCCTTGAGGACAAAGTATTCATGAAAGGAGTAATGAAGGGTCCCTAAAAAGCTGGAGGCATTTTGGAAGCTTAGCATTGATAAAGATTTGAGGCTAAAAAGGTCTGAACTAAAATTGAGGTAGTAAGACTCACAAGAAAGGATAATTATAAACATAATTATATAAGAAGAATCAATATTGATTGAGGAAAAGAGAAACAAAAGGTAACTGTGGTTTTAAATATGATTTGAAGTACTTCCTTTTAATTCAACAATGAGGGCCTGAAATACTAGCACTGTGCAAGGTGCTAGAATTACAAAAATGAGTGAGTTTTTTTTTTTTAATTCAAATTTTACTTCTACAGAAAACCATCAAACCACAAAGGAAGACTCAAAGAAAGAAAAAAAAAGAAAGGAAAAAGAATCTATAACACAATTGAGAAAATAACAAGAAAGGATAATTATAAACATAATTATATAAGAAGAATCAATATTGATTGAGGAAAAGAGAAACAAAAGGTAACTGTGGTTTTAAATATGATTTGAAGTACTTCCTTTTAATTCAACAATGAGGGCCTGAAATACTAGCATTGTGCAAGGTGCTGGAATTACAAAAATGAGTGAGTTTTTTTTTTTTTTAATTCAAATTTTACTTCTACAGAAAACCATCAAACCATAAAGGAAGACTCAAAGAAAGAAAAAAAAAAAAGAAAGGAAAAAGAATCTATAACACAATTGAGAAAATAACAGTATAAGTCAGTCCCTAGTTACCAGTAATAATTTTGGATGTAAATGGATTAAATTCTCCAATCAAAAGACATGGAGTGGCAGGAAGATTTTTTTCAAAACCTATCTGCTGCCTACAGGAGACTCATTTCACCTTTAAGTAAACACACAGCTGGTAAGTGAAAGGATAGAAAAACACATTCTGTACAAATGGAACTCAAAAGAGAGCAAGGGTAGGTATACTTACATCAGACAATATAGACTATTAATAATAAACTATATGAAGAGACAATGAAGGTCATTATATAACAAAAAGAAGTCAATTCATCAAGAGGATGTAACAATTGTAAATATATATGCACTCACTATCAATGCACCTAAATATATAAAGCAAATATTGAGGAATCTGAGAGACAGACTGTAATGCAATAATAATAGGAGAGTTTAGTAACCCACTTTTGACAATGAGCAGATTTTTCAGCAGAAAATTAATAAGTAAATATTGAACTTCAACTATACTTTAGAGCAAATGAACCTCATGACACACATAGACTATTTCATCTAACAGCAACAGAATACATATTCTTCTGAAGTGTACATGGAACATTCTCTTGGATAGATCATATGTTAGGCCACAAAAGAGGTCTTAACAAAATTAAAGAGATTAAAATTATATCAAGTATTTTTTCCCAATCATGGTGGTATGAAACTGGAAATCAACAAGAGAGGAAACTTCTGAAAATGTGCAAATATGTGGCTTTAAACAGGATTTTTATGTCATAATGAAGGCTAATAAAAGGTTTTTGCCTTTTGAGTCACCATTTGGGCAAAATAATTTGTGGCACATGGGATTGCCAAAATGATGTCCAATCTTTAAGTTATATTTTGGTGAATAAGACAAATGTATGTTCAAAATTGTATAGGATTTCTAAAATTCTAATGTCTAGGTATATGCTACCAATCATATTAAGGGTAAAGTTATTGTAAACCACAGAGATAAACAAACCTCCTTGTCAGTCATATTTTTAACTGTAACTATCCTGGAAATGTTGCCATTTGCAGACAACTGTTGTCTTACTTTGTTCTTTCTCAAAAGATGGTTTAAAATCAAGCTATGCTAAAGACTATAACAGGTACTCGCAAATACAGGTTCTTAATAACTTTGAAGATTGTAACATTGGAATAGAGAAAGAATGTATGGGACTCATAAAGAACTGACATGTTCACAAATATCAAGCAAAACAAGAGTTAAAGGAATGGACTGCACTCAGAAAGTTAAAGCAAAGTTTTTAACTTTTGCCTGGAATATTGCTAATCCTTGATTTGTTTTTCAGAGTCAAGGAAACTTATTTTAAACTATTTGTGGCTTTTAATAATTGAGATATACTTCTATGAACCAAATTTGGAGCATGTTTATTGTTCTCTGCCTGGTTCCTCTAAAATTTGGAAACTATCTGGGAGTACTCTTAACATATGGCAATATAATTGTTTGCATCTGTGCAGTAAAAATCCATTTTTCTTTGTCAACAGGACAGAATTGGAAAAACTTGTTATTTTACCAAGGCTTTGACTGAAAGAGTGTGTTTCTTTTTAAGGAATCAAGCTTGACATTCAGAGCCAATAAAACCCATTGGGGAGAACTGGCCTCATACCTTGTCTGTACAGTCCCTGCACACGGTTCCTAACCTGTGGCGAGTAAAGAATGCCACTTTCTAACAGGTCTCGAAGTTCTGAGGTGTCTTTCAAATATAAGACTAAAGTTTATTCATAATTAGTTTTTGCCAAAAATGAGGCTTGAAGAGAAAAATTTTGCTCCAAAGCTTATCATACATTTGTCATTAAATCCTAGTCTCATTCATTGTTTTTAAACTTTTTGCCTACATTTTAGACTAACTCTTATTCCTGTGAATCAAGTGGTGATCTTCTGTAGCTTGGGGAAAAAAGGGATGAGTAATGTAAAAATGTGAATCAGTATGCTAGTTCTGGGCAATTATCTTGCAAAGTCTGTCAGGTAATGAAAGTTAGTAAGGTGCCCATAACCCGAAAGTTTGTTTGGGAAAATAAAACCAAGGAACTTTATAGACCCCCAGAGGGGAATTCTATATCTTGGCAAGTAAAATTTTAGATGGAAATTATCTACCACACCACATTTGTGGGAATTGCTATGCTCACTCTACTATTTGCAACAGGGTTATACATGGTAGCACCTTCTAACTGAAATGTTGAACAGAGGGTTTCCATTGAAGTAGTATTTTGCTTAATTATTAGCCCCAAAGGGGAGATAACAGTTGACGAAAAGGAAGCATGAAAGTTTTACTATCACTGAGTCTGCTAGGACTTTTTATTGGGTTTAATGATGCATTTTTAAGTGAAATATGCTTTTGGATTAACACCTCTAATACAGTAGAGAAAAATCTACAGGTACTTAAAGATCAAATCAAAATTATTGACAGGCTCAGGGAAAATGCTGGCTTCAGCCCCAGGTGGCTACAATCCCTCTTTGATGAATTCCAGTCTTCTTTATGAAATTGGTTAGCCCCTTTATTAAGCCCTCTTTTGCTTATATGTCTTGTGTTACCATTTGGACCCTCTATACTCAGTACTACAACTTGTTTCTTCTCACCTAGAAGCAAACTCCAAATGGTGCTGTAAACTGAATCACACATGGACATGTCATTCTTCCGAGGACCCTTAGATCCACCCAAGAAGGAGCCCTAGCTGTTGTTCCCCATTGGATACCCCTTTTCAGCAGGAAGTAGCCAGAAAGAGTCGTCGCCCAAAACCCTCTAACAGCAGTTAGTGTGGCATCTCCACAGAAGAAAATGTTGTAGGAGTTATTAAGAGGTTATTTTAAACAGATAGAGAGGAAAAGAGGTTCTTGGGAAGTTTTCATTTTTTAAAGCATCTCCAGAAAAGTTTCTTATAAAGCCCCAGGTCTTAGAGCCAGGCCAGCAACTTTTGATATGCAAATGCAGGTCATTAGAAACAGGGTCCACCCAAAATGGTGATTCCTGTGGTCTTCCTGCCTTTTGCCCACATGTTGCTGGCAACATGACCACCCCACATATCCCCACGTGTGTAGAACATCCATGGTTCTCTGTATTTGCATATTAAAAGACTGGGTGGGAGGGCCAGCTTTTTCATAGGCTACCTGAATGATATGCCTGGTCAAAACAATCCCCTGAGCCCTATGCAAATCAGATATCGACTCCTCCAGCCTCTGCATATGTACCTGGCTGGTGTCCGTAACACGTAGGGACCTCTTCTTTTGGCTTTGGAACCCCTTTCTATCTGTCTCTGTATGGGGGAGCTTCTTCCTTCTATCTTCTTGCCTATTAAACTCTCTGCTCCTTAAAACAAACAAACAAAAATCATAATTATTTATATACCTAAAAATAAAGCTTCAAAATGAATGAAGCAGAAATTAATGGAACTGCAAAGAGAGGCAACTCTCAACATACTGCCTCTGGGGTAGCCCTTCGGTGGCTCAAGCCTGTAATCCCAGCACTTTGGGAGGCCGAGACGGGTGGATCATGAGGTCAAGAGATCGAGACCATCCTGGTCAACATGGTGAAACCCCATCTCTACTAAAAATACAAAAAATTAGCTGGGCATGGTGGCGCATGCCTGTAATCCCAGCTACTCAGGAGGCTGAGGCAGGAGAATTGCCTGAGCCCAGGAGGCGGAGTTTGCAGTGAGCCGAGATCGCGCCATTGCACTCCAGCCTGGGTAACAAGAGTGAAACTCTGTCTCCAAAAAAAAAAAAAAAAAAAAAAAAAAGAATTGCAAAGAGAAATAGACAAATCCAAAATTACAGTTAGAGATAATGATACTCCTTTATTAAAAACTGGTATAACATGTAGATAAAAATTCTAAATAGAATTTCAGCAAAAATAATTCAGTAATATATTAGAAGAGATCTGTGACTTCTGAGAGAGATCCAAGATGGCTGATCACTAGCAGCTGGGGATTGTAACTCCCAGTGAAAGCGCAAAGAACGAGAGGACGCCATACCTTCAACATGAATTCTTGTTGCTCACGCACCAGGAGATTCCCAGCGGAGGAGCCCCACGGGTCGCCAGCGCGACTCTTGTGACCGGCGAGGCGGTTTTGCCGGCGCCTCGGAGCGTTGGTTCTTGGTGCAGAGTCAGAAAAGCACCATCAATCTTAACGCCGCTGATTGAGTCGGCGCAGTGGGTTGCTCAGATTTCGGCGCTGAGAATCAATAAGTTGGACGTCCACTCAGAAACCCAATTACAAAGACGGTAATTATAAAGACCACATGGATAAATCTACAACGAAGGGAAGAAAACAGCCAAAAAAGGCTGAGAATACCCAAGATCAGAACGCCTCTCCCTCAGCAGGGGATCACGGTTCCTCATCAGCAACGGAACAAGGCTTGATGGAGAACGAGTGTGTTCCAATTACAGAAGCAGGCTTCAAGATGTGGATAATAAGAAATTTCTGTGAATTAAAAGAACTTGTTCTAACACAATCCAGAGAAACTAAGAACTTTGAAAAAAGGTTTGACGAAATGTTAACAAGAATACACAATTTAGAGAGGAATATAAGTGAATTGATGGAGCTGAAAAACACAATACAAGAACTTCGTGAAGTATGCACAAGTTTTAACAGCCGAATTGATCAAGCAGAAGAAAGGATATCAGAGGTCGAAGACCAACTCAATGAAATAAAACAAGAAGACAAGATTAGAGAAAAAAGGATAAAAAGGAACGAGCAAAGTCTCCAAGAAATATGGGACTATGTGAAAAGACCTAATCTACGCTTGATAGGTGTACCTGAATGTGACGAAGAGAATGAATCCAAGCTGGAAAATACGCTTCAGGACATTATTCAGGAAAATTTTCCCAACCTAGTAAGGCAGGATAATATTCAACTCCAGGTAATACAGAGAACACCACAAAGATATTCCTCAAGAAGAGCAACTCCAAGGCACATAATCGTCAGATTTACCCGGGTTGAAATGAAGGAGAAAATACTAAGGGCAGCCAGAGAGAAAGGTCAGGTTACCCACAAAGGGAAGCCTATCAGACTTGCAGCAGATCTCTCAGCAGAAACCCTACAAGCCAGAAGAGAGTGGGGACCAATATTCAACATCCTTAAAGAAAAGAACTTTCAACCCAGAATTTCACATCCAGCCAAGCTAAGCTTCATAAGTGAAGGAAAAGTAAAGTTTTTTTGTGAACAAGCAAGCACTCAGAGATTTCATCACCACCAGGCCTGCTTTACAAGAGCTTCTGAAAGAACCACTACACATAGAAAGGAATAAACAGTATCAGCCTTTCTAAAAAATACCAAAAAGAGCATCAATATAATGAAGAATTTACATCAACTAATGGACAAAATAGCCAGCTAATATTAAATGGCAGTATTAAACTCACACATATCATTGTTAATTCTAAATTTAAATTGACTAAATCCCCCAATCCAAAGACAGACAGACAATTTAGATAAAAAACTAAAACCCACCAGTATGCTGCATCCAGACCATCTCACATTCAAGGATACACAAAGCCTCAAAACAAGGATGGAAAAAGATTTACCAACCAGAGAGCTAAAATATTATTTAAAAGCAGAAGTTACAATTTTTGCCTCTGATAAAATAGTTGTTAAAGCAACAAAGATCAAAAGAAGCAAAGAAGGACATTATATAATGATAAAAGGATCAATGCAACAACAAGAAGAGCTAAAGATCCTAAATATGTCTGCACCCAATACAGGAATACCCAGACATATAAGACTAATAAAGATACTTAGACTCCCACACAATAATAGTCGGAGACTTCAACATTAATATTAGACAGATCAATAGTGATATCCAGGACTTGAACTCAGATCTGGAACAAGTAAATGTAATTAACATTTATAGAACTCTCCACTTTAAATATACAAAATATACACTCTTATCAGTACCACATCATATCAACTTAGAAGTTTAAACGAAATGTTGGTTGGCTCCTTGTTTGTTATTCTCTTCCCTCATTTTATTTTATGTCTCCATTATTAAGGACAATTATAGGCATACCCATATTTAGACTGCATTCTAGCCCGGGCAATAAAGCAATACCCCCATCCTCTCTCCCTCTTCCTCTTTCTTCCTCTTCTTTATTCTTTTTATTATTCTTTTTTTCTTTCTCAAAAAAAAAAAATATATATATATATATATATGAAGAAAAATTCAATGAGGCCATGGAGGATTTAGTCTAGAAATGCAGAGTTGGTTTAACGTTAGAAAATCAATGTGATTGATCATATTAACAAACTAATCAAGAAAAGAAATTATAATCTCAACGGATGGAGTAAAAGCATTTGACAAAATCGAACATTCATTCCTGATTTTTAAAACCCAATTTCTCAATAACTAGGAATAAAAGGAGTCCTCTTCATCCTGCTGAAGGGCATCTACTAAAACCTAGAGCAAACATACATAACGGTAGAAGATTACGCGTTTTCTCCTATGACCAAGAACAAGACAGTGATGTCTGTTCTCACTCCTGCTATCCACATTGTACTGGAGGTTCTTAGTGCAATCAACCAAGAAATAAACTCTGTCCAGAGTAAAAGGAAGAAGTAAAATTGTTTTTATTTGCAGATGACATGGTTATCTACATAGAAAATCTGATAATATTTTACTCCCTCTCCAAAAAAATAAATTAAAGCTAGTAGTAAGTGAATTTAGCAAGGTTGCAGAATGCAAGATTGTATACAAAAATCTATTTTATTTTACTATATTAACAATGATCAGAAGTTGAAATTTACAAACAATACCATTTAAAATAGCTTCCAAAAATATGACATACTTAGGAAAAAATTTGACAGAAATATGCAAGAGTTGCACACTGAAAACTATCAAACATTGATGCATTAAATTATGGAAGATCTAAATCAAGGGTGTCCAATCTTTTGGCTTCTCTGGGCCACATTGGAAGAAGAAGACTTTCCTTGGGCCACACATAAAATACACTAACACTACTGATAGCTGGTTATCTAAAAAAAAAAAAAAAAATCACCAAAAATATCGCATAATATTTTAAGAAAGTTTATGAATTTGTGTTGGGCCACACTCAAAGCCTTTCTGGGCTGCATGCAGCCCACAGGACACGGGGCGGACAAGCTTGATCTAAATAGATACAAATGCCATGTTCATGGCTCTGAAGACCCAAAGTTAAGATGTCCATTCCCTCCAAGTTGATCTATAGTTAGTGAAATCCTAATAAAAATCCCAGCTGGCTTTCTTTGGGTATAGAAATTGACAAGCCAATTCTAAACTTTATATGAAAATGCAAAAGATCTAAATTAGCCAAACAACTTGAAAAACAAAAACAAAGTTGGAGAACTGATTCTATCTGATTTTAAGTTTTATTATAAAGCAAAAGTAATCAAGACAGTGTAGAAATGGCATGAAGATACACAAACAGCTCAATGGAACAGAATAGATTCCAGAAATAGACTCACATATGCGGACAATTAATTTTTCACAAAGATACAAAGGCAGTTCCATGGTTTAAAAAGAAGTTATTTTTCAATAAATGGTGCTGGAACAATTGGATATTTTATGTCAAAAAAATTAAAAAGAGTAATTTCAATCCATATTTCATAGCATATACAAAAATTAAATCAAAATGGATCATAGATTTAAATATAAAATAAAAACAACTTCTGCAAGAAAACATAAGAAGAAAGACTATTTTCTTCTATAATTCCTCTGAATTCAGAGTCAGTGGAATGAAATCACCAGAGAAATAATCTAATTACTGGCAGTGTTGAATTATTAACAAGGACAGAGGAACCGGTTATCCTCTTTGGCTTCACCATCACATCATTTATGCTCTTTGTAGTAATATAATAAGACTCTGAGCCTTCTCAACCCTTTACCTGGTGGAATTCCCTTACGTCTGTTTGCACTTTCAGTTGCTATTAATAAGAAACAGAGAGGCAGGAGAAGGGAGGGGCTACATCAAATACTTTTTTTAGCTGACCCATAATAATTATACGTATTTATGGGGTACATAGTGACGTTTCAATACATATAATGTAGAGTGATCAGACCAGGATACTTAGTATATCCACCACTGCAAACGTTTATCATTTCTTTGGGCTGAGAACGTTCAAAATCTTATTTCTACCTATTTGAAACTATATGCTGTTGTTAGCTATAGTCATCCCATAGTGGCAGAGAACAGTAAATATTCCTCCTGTCTAGCTGCAATTTTGCATCCTTTAACAAATCTCTCTCCACCCCCCACTTTCCTGGCTATGTTGATAAACACTGGCCCACGTTGTCAGGGCATAAACGATGGAACCGCAACCCATTTCCCTACCTTTTTGTTGTTGTTCTTTGGTGGTTGCTTGTTTTGTATTCCGGAAGCATGAGGATGGAAGGGATATGCGTGTTCCTCTTAGGCAGTGTTCTATGTAAATGAATTTGAGTACCAGGTTTGCCAGTTTTCAGATCCTTATGATACGGAAGTGCTGGGAAGGGAAGGGCATGGTCCCTTTAAAGGACACGGAAGGGGGCAGGGAATGCTGGGTAGAAGAGGACGTGCTCCCTGGCTAGGGCTCCACCCGCAGGCCTGTGCCAACGAAGCTGGGTGAAAACAGGCATTTTTGTTTTCCTGCCAAAATGTTGCATTTCCCAAGACCACTCTGGCCTGCCGCGACCCCATCCCGTGCCTACAAAAACCCCAGACCCCAGCCGGCAGACACACAAGCGGCTTGCCACCCCAAGGAACACTTCGGTGGAAGAAGATATAGGCGGCTGGATGTCGAGTGGAACACACGTGCGGAGAAACGCGCCAGCGGGGGAGCACAGCGGCGGGGGAACCACAGCGGCGGGGGAACCACAGCGGCGGGGGAACCACAGCCCAGAGGAACACATTTGAAGACACAAGTGGCTGGACGTCCGGAGAAAACCTTGGGAGAAGAAGGAGAAACCGTGGCTGGACGTCAAGAGGGGCACATCAGTGGGGGAACGCACAGGCGACTGGATGTTGAGAGGAGCGAACCGACAGGCTCTGGCGCTCCACCAGGCCAGCGAACGGCAGAACGACGTGGAGTTTGGCTGGGGCAGTTGGAGGAGAGCCCGGGCTACTGAGTGGCCCAACTCCAGGGGAAAATATCTCCCTTCTGGCTCCTCCATCCGCTGAGAGCTGTTCCACTCAATCAAATCTTGTACTCATTCTCCAAGCCCATGTGTGATCTGATTCTTCGGGTACACTAAGGCAAGAACCCTGGGATACAGAAAGCCCTCTGTCCTTGCGATAAGGCAGGGGTCTGGTTGAGCTAACGCAAGCGGCCTACGGATGGCTAAACTAAAAGAGCACCCTGTAACACACGCCCACTGGGGCTTCAGCTGTAAACGTTCACTCCTAGACACTTATCCTGGGATTGGAGCCCCACAGCCTGCCCCTCCGTATGCTCCCTAGAGGTTTGAGCAGCCAGGCACTGAAGAAGCGAGTCACACCTGCATCGTGTGCCCTGTGCGGGGGACAAGGAAACTTTTCCCGTTTCACTTAAGTAAGATGTTTTGTTTTTCTGGGACTTACCAGAATGTTTTTTGACAAAAAGAAAGATACAATTCTATTTATTGCAATTTAGCCAGATTTTGTAATAACTACAGTTTTTTCATATTAACCTGCTTTAAGAAGATATTTTCTATTTGTTAATTTAATAAACTCTGTTATAGTATTATATGCCAGCCATTGATCCAAGCAATTTATAAATATGAATTCATTTAGTTCTAATAAGAATCCTATCTTCTCTATCCAGTCTTATCATTCATGGTCATTTAGGTTGATTCTATATACATATACATCATGGAATACTATGCAGCCATAAAAAAGAATGAGATAATTCCTTTGCAGGGACATAGATGGAGCTGGAGTCCATTATCCTTAGCAAACCCATGAACAGAAAACCAAATACTGCATATTCTCACTTATAAGTGGGAGCTAAATGATGAGAACACATGGACACATGGAGGGGAACAACACACACTGGGGCTTTTCAGAGAGTGGGAGGAGTGAGAGGATCAGGAAAATTAACTAATGGCTTAATTCCTGCGTGATGAAATAATTTGTACAACAAACCCCCATGACACAAGTTTACCTATCTAAAAACATGCACTTGTAGCCTGAACTTAAACGTCAAAAAAGCAATTATATCATGTAGGTACGATTGTCCTCATTTTTAAAGGTTAGGTAACTTACCCAATGTCATAAAACCAGAATATGGCAGAGCTGGTATTTGAACCAAAGAGCATAGTCTGGCTACAGAGTCTGTGGTCCTAACCAGTAGGCATTGCTGCCTTATAATTGATATTAAAGGTAAAGTTTGAACAGGAAAATAATCCATGCAACTCACTAACAATGGCAATCAACTCGTGTTTAAAAAACAGTTTGTGGCTGGGCACAGTGGCTCATGTCTAATCCTAGCACTCTGGGAGATCAAGGCAGGGGTATCACTTGAGCTCAGGCATTTGAGATCAGCCTGAGCAACGTGGTGAAACCCCATCTCAACAAAAAATAAAAATAAAAAAATTCAGATAGGAGTGGTAGTGCATGCCTGTGGTCTCAGCCACTCAGGAGGCTGAGGCAGGAGGATTGCTTAAGCCTGGGAGGTGGAGGTTGCGGTGAGCCGAGATTGCACCACTGCACTCCAGTCTGGACAGCAGAGTGAGATCCTGTCTCAAAAACAAAAACAAAATAACCTTTTTGTATTACCCAACATTAAATAATGCATGTGTTTACATTTTTATTTTTCCTCAACCTCCTGGGCTCAAGCAATCTTCCACTTCAGCCTCCTGAGTAGCTGGGACTGCAGGCACACACCACTATGATCAACTAATTTTTAAATTTGTATTGTCTGTAGAGAAGGGGTCTTGCTATGTTGCCCAGGCTGGTCTCAAACTCCTGGCTCAAACAATCCTCCTGCCTCACCTGATGCATGAACCACTGCATCAGGCCTTAAGTTTTTTAATGTCCACTAGTTTTTATCACACAGTAGGCACACAACATGTATTGATTGGCTGACTGGTCTCACATTAATTCTCAATTAGCTACACTGACAAAATGTAGAAATAAATTAATAACATCATTTATATTTGGCTTTTGAATATCTCATATGCTAGAGCAGGATGGAGAAGACTTTTGTCTGCCATTCCTTTTCCTAAATGTACTTTCCCTAGGGTGTTTACTAAATTATCCCCCAGAAGTCCTGTAAGTTATCAGTAAATTTCTTCAAACTTTCGCCAAAAATATTATTTCCTATACATCTGAAGTCATTTTACCATCAGCCATCATGAGTCTGTAATTCATCTTTATTCAGCAAGATCTTTGAAACCAAAGCAGGTCTACTCCAGGTTCTATAGACTTTATCAGCCAGCTCAGCAATGGCAAATGGATCTCATCTGGAGTGTTAACTCTGGACGATTGTCCCTTGGGGCAATGGATAGAAAAGAGGTCTGAGGCTGACCCTTGGCTTAATCTTACAGTGCATCATCTCTAGGGAACCAGGGGATGCACTGCCACAAAGTAACACCCATTCTATCCCTATGGCCCAGCTCTTGACTCCATACTATTTGCGCAATTTTCTTTTTAATTTTGAGACGGAGTTTCCCTCTTGTTGCCCAGTGCAATGGGGCAATCTTGGCAAATTGCAACCTCCACCTCCCAGGTTCAAGCATTTCTCCTGCCTCAGCCTCCCAAGTAGCTGGGATTACAGGCATGCACCACCTCACCCGGCTAATTTTGTATTTTTAGTAGAGACAGGGTTTCTCCATGTTGGTCAGGCTGGTCTCCTGACCTCAGGTGATCTGACCATCTCAGCCTCTCAAAGCGCTGGGATTACAGGTCTAAGCCACCGCACCTGGCCCCATATTTGTTCAATTTTCGAAGCCAATGATTGTGAGGGATTCAAACACCATTGTCAGAGGATTCTCATATAGCTAGAAAGACATCTTCACTTCATTAAATTGAAGTCCAGTGAAGATAATAGCCAGCAATATTGATTTCCATTGTCATTCTTAAAATCGGCCAGGAATTCTACTCCCTTTATTTTCTGCGCTTCAAATGACTAGCCTCTCAAATAAGAGATTCCAGAAAAAGGTTATTAGAGATCTCTTTTCCCTCAACGTCAAAAGGCTGGAGATGACACAGGTCAAATCAAGACTGGCAATGGGACCTGACAACCTAGTGATTTGGCAGTTTAAAGTAAGGATCCTGATCTTTTATGATCCTTGGTTTATCTATCTATAAAATAACACCCACTTCTCAGCACTAGAAATAAAGTGATATATTTATAGAATAAAGATAAGGAATTTGCTCAACATCACCTGAAATCAGAGAAATGCAAATCAAAACCATAATGAGATATCATCCAATGTTAGGATGGCCATTATAAAAAAAAAATCAAAAGATAATGAGTGTTGACAAAGTTGTGAAGAAAAGTGAACCCTGGTACTCTGTTGGTGAAAACGTACATTGATACAGCCATTATGGAAAGCAGTTCCTTAAAAAAGTTAAAAATGGAACTACCATATTATCCAGCAATCTCACTACTGGATATATATTCAAAGAAAATAAAATCACTAACTCAAAGAGACATCTGCATGCTCATGTATATTGAAGCTTTATTCACAGTAGCCACAATATGGAAGCAACCTAAATGTCAAGAGATGAATGGATAAAGAAAATAAATGTGATAGATACAAGCACCACACACTATGGAACATTAGTCAGCCTTTATAAAGTGAGAAATCCCGGCCAGGTGCGGTGGCTCATGCCTGTAATCCCAGCACTTCGGGAGGCGAAGGCAGGTGGATCACCTGAGGTTGGGAGTTTGAGACTAACTTGACCAACATGAATAAACCCCGTCTCTACTAAACATACAAAATTAGCTGGGTGTGGTGGTGCATGCCTATAATCCCAGCTACTCAGGAGGCTGAGGCAGGAGAATCCCTTGAACACGAGAGGCAGAGGTTGAGGCGAGCTGAGATTGTGCCACTGAACTCTAGCCCTGGGCAACAAGAGCAACTCCATCTCAAGAAAAAAAAAAAAAGGATATTCTGCCATTTGTGACAATATGGATGAACCTGGAGAATATTATGCTAAGTGAAATTAACCAGACACAAAAGACAAAATTTGCATGATCTCCTTTATACATGGAATATTAAAAAGTTGAACTCACAGAAGCAGAGTGTAGAATCATAGTTATCAAGGGCTAAGGTGGAGGAAAATGGGGAGATGTTGGTCAAAGGGTACAGACTTCCTGAATTACAGGTGAATTCCGGGGACCTAATGTACAGCATAGAGACTATACTTAATAATAAAGTATTGTAGACTTAAATTTTCCAAGAGAGTAGAAACACACACACACACACAAATACTAGCTAAGTGCAATGATCTGAAGGTTTATGTCTCCCAAAACTTACACATTGAAACCAAATTCTTAATGTAATAGTATTAAGAGGTGGGGGCTGGGCGCAGTGGCTCACGCCTGTAATCCCAGCACTTTGGGAGGCCGAGGCAGGTGGATCATGAGGTCAAGAGATCGAGACCATCCTGGTCAATATGGTGAAACTCCGTCTCTACTAAAAACACAAAAAATTATCTGGGCATGGTGGTGCGTGCCTGTAATCCCACCTACTCAGGAGGCTGAGGCAGGAGAATTGCCTGAACCCAGGAGGCGGAGGTTGCAGTGAGACGAGATCGCGCCATTGCACTGCAGCCTGGGTAACAAGAGCGAAACTCCGTCTCAAAAAAAAAAAAAAAAAAAGAGGTGGGGACTTTCAGAGGTGCTTAAAGGGATTAGTGCCCTTATAAAAGAGGCCCCAGAGAGTTCGTTTGCTCCTTCTACTAAGTGAGAATGCAGTGAGAAGATGCCGTCTGTGAAGCAGATGGTAAGCCCTCAGCAGACACTGAGTCTGCTGGTGCCCTGATCTTGGACATCTCAGCCCCTGGAACTGCAATCAATAAATTTCTGTTGTTTATACATTGCCCAGTCTAAGGTATTTTGTCATAGCAGCCTGAATGAACTAAGACGCTAGGTGAGATGATGGATATGTTAGCTTGACTGTGGTTATCATTTCACAAGGTATACATATAATCAAAACATCACATTATGCACCCTAAATACATACAATTTTTGTCAATCACACCACAAGAAAGCTGAGAGAAAAGATAAGAATAAAAGATAGGAAATATTTGAAAATTATTAGAATTCTTTTCCCAACATTAACTTAGAAAAAGTAAGGATTTTTGTTGTTGTTGTTGTTGTTGTTTGTTTACTTTTATTTTTTAGACAGGATCTCACTCTGTCACCCAGGTTGGAGTGCAGTGGCGTGATCACACCTCATTACAGCCTTGACCTCCTAGGCTCCTGTGATCCTCCCACCCAAGCCTCACAGTAGCTGGGACTACAGGCATGCCATGACACCCTGCTAATTTTGGTATTTTTTTGCAGAGACTGGTTTTGCCATGTTGCCCAGGCTGGTCTTGAATCCCTGGGCTCAAGCAATCTGCCCATCTTGGCCTCCCAAAGTTCCAGGATTATAGGTGTGAGCCACCATGTCCCGCCCAAAGTCAATTTTAAATGAAGCAAATGACAATACTAAAAAAATATATATATATTAATAATACTAATACATTTGAAATGTGGAAGTCACTCAGTTTTCTTCTACCAAGTGGTCTGCTTCCAAGGAAGCTAAAAGAACCCTTTCTGTATGAAGAAAAGGAAAAATCCAAGGAAGCTTCTTGGAAGATTAAAGGAATAAAGACTGATATAGTGGCCGGGCGCGGTGGCTCACGCCTGTAATCCCAGCACTTTGGGAGGCCGAGGCGGGTGGATCACAAGGTCAAGAGATTGAGACCATCCTGGTCAACATGGTGAAACCCCATCTCTACTAAAAATACAAAAAATTAGCTGGGCACGGTGGTGCGTGCCTGTAATCCCAGCTACTCAGGAGGCTGAGGCGGGAGAATTGCCTGAACCCAGGAGGCAGAGGTTGCGGTGAGCCGAGATCGTGCCATTGCACTCCAGCCTGCGTAACAAGAGCGAAACTCCGTCTGAAAAAAAAAGACTGATATAGCCCTGCTGTGTAGAGAAAAGTCTCAAGACCAGAAGAGCAATGATTATCTCAACTCAGCACTTTCTCCAACTCATGTCTACTCTTCCTGTTATGGCTGTCCACTGTACAAAGGCACAAGAAATACAGCCAACTGTTTTCACCTCGGAGGTCTCTGGCAGCACAAAATACTCTCCTGATGCTGGGAGTCTTTCTCCCATCATGGAGGAAGGTCTTGTCAAGGCAAAGAAGTGAGGCACGTGATTGACTGACCAGCCTGAGACATCCATAGACACCCATGGTAGAAAAGGGAATCACACAGCATGTGAAAATATTTCTACCATTTCAGTTTTAGAACATTAGAAATAGACTTTTAAAATTTAAAGTAGCTTAAGTGCTAAAAACTATTAGTTTTCTCATAAACTGCATGAATGAATTTGGATCGTTTATCCCTTCAAAAAGTGGACACGTTTCATTTCACAAGGTGGCTTATTTTGAAAGCCTCTGACAATCAGCTATAAAAAGAATGATATTTAATAGGGGCGAAAAGTCTCCTATTAATCACTGCTCTGTGAGCTTCTCTCTAATGTGGTCTCCAATCATAGTGTTTCCTGGACAGACTTTATAGCAGCTGCCCAGCGATCCATTAAAATGACAAGTAGAAGCCCTCATGGTGAGCTGAGTGCACTTAATGCAATACTGACAGGAGAGATGACAAAAAAGTTTCCACTAGGCGGTTGCAAAGATGCCTCTACATCTGGGAACAGAGGGAACTTTCAAGTTAGAGTGCAGAGTAATCTCTGACACTCCAGGGATTGGAAGTGGAACTGTGAAGCGATGGCACCAAATGAATCAAAGCGTTTTCTTTTGTTTTTGTTTTTTTGTTTTTTGAGACAGTTTTGCTCAGGCTGATCTTGGCTCACCGCAACCTCCCCCTCCTGGGTTCAAGCGATTCTCCTGCCTCAGCCTCCTGAGTAGCTGTAATTACAGGCATGCACCACCTCGTCAGGCTAATTTTGCGTTTTTAGTAGAGACGAGGTTTCTCCATGTTGGTCAGTCTAGTCTCGAACTGTTGGGATTACAGGCGAAAGGAACCACGCCCGGCCATCAGAGGGATTTTAAATTGGTAATAGAAACCTAAGAATGCAAAGTTTGTGAGAGGATTTGCTACAATAATGCTCTTGGATAGGTAGCTGCTGGCATCCAGTCCAGCCCCTTCATGATAACCACCTGCCTCTGCTTCAGTAGCAATAGCACCAAGTCCCACATGAGAGGAAGGAAGTCTTCCTCCACTGCAGCTCCAAGTTCAGTAATGGATCCATTCCAGTGGGTGCTTCCCCTCACCTACATCTCGTTATCTTCACTGCCTCACCAGGAGAACCCTTCATTCTCCAACCCTCTCTTTCCTCACCTCTCTCTGGCTTCTCGGTTTAGCAATATGTAGTGTCTAGTTCATCCACTTCTCTAGCTTCAACTGGCCATGCCTCAACGTGTGACTTATTCCCTCCCTTCTAGCAAGATTTCTGTTGACGATTGTTGCAGAAGTTGGCCTCCCCGTCCAATCACTGGGACTCTCTCTCCTTCCCTCTCTGTATCTCTTCCACAGGCTGGCCTGACAGCCTGGGACCTGGCCCATGGTCGGCACGCCAACGGCTATTGTATATGCACTGAGAATGTCTATTTTTCTGACATCTTATTCTTATATAATATGAAGATACTGAGTGGACTCTTTGGGAACCTGGTGACACATTTTCCAAGTCTGAGCTGAGACCTACTCTTCTCCAGTCAGAACACAGTCCCCATTGTCTGAAGAGAAAACTGGTAGCTGCCACTTCCTACATTCCTAACTATGGGCCAGCTTCCCAATACCATAATCATCATCACCACAACTACTACTATTAGCTTGTAGGGACATATTACTACTTTTAAAGCACTCTGCAAATATCGTCAAAAGTTTACACAACCCAATGAGAAGATACAAATATTATCTTTAGATAAGAAAACTGAGGTTAAAAGAGGTTGTTCTGCTAGTAATTGGTGAGGCATGGATTCCAATCCTGACAAACTCTACCAGATGCCCCCAAATCCTGAACTAAATACACAAATACAAAGAGTAAACAACAACAACAACAACGAAAAACTGAATCATGCCTGATTTACTAGAACATTCTCACTAAGTACAAAGCACGCAAGAAAAGCCAGGTGTCCCTGAGTGGATGCCATCAAATTCTAGTCTCTACTAGTCAAAGATGTTGGTCACAGTTTATGTGTCCTGGGAAACAGTGTTTATTTTTATTAAGGGATGTCAGAGAAATATGCATCTTTTTTTTTTTGAGACGGAGTTTCGCTCTTGTTACCCAGGCTGGAGTGCAATGGTGCGGTCTTGGCTCACCGCAACCTCCGCCTCCTGGGTTCAGGCAATTCTCCTGCCTCGGCCTCCTGAGTAGCTGGGATTACAGGCACGCGCCACCATGCCCAGCTAATTTTTTGTATTTTTAGGAGAGACAGGGTTTCACCATGTTGACCAGGATGATCTCGATCTCTTGACCTCATGATCCACCCACCTCTGCCTCCCAAAGTACTGGGATTACAGGCGTGAGCCACTGCGCCAGGCCAGAAATATGCATTTTTAAAAAATATATTTAAATTAAAAAAATATTCTTGGCTCCTGTTATGCTGACAATTTTACAGGGCCATATATGTATACAAAGACATAAACCATAAAAGACAGTCATCATGATCACTCCCTTGTATGTTCTACCTCTGTATGGCTTCATCAAACTCACTAATGTAGCTGGAGGAAAACACAGAGTCACACTGGATTGTCTTACTTTAAATTCATGATCTTGAAACTATAGTGGGCCCTGATGGCTGCCCAACAATGGTATTATACTTCCCTAGTTCACGCACTCTCTTATTCCTCTAGACAATATAGTCTGTTTTTATTATTCACATTAGCTGTGTCCCATAAAGTTGTCAGGAATGCTGAATTAACAAACACTAAACCATCAATCTTAGGGGAACTACACAGTCAGGTCTCTGCAAGCTTATGGCCACAACATTTGCATCAACCAATAAGCATAATCTTATTTTATGTACATTTCTGTTTAAGGACACCTTATTTTATATATATATATATATACGATTCATTAACATTTAACTCACAGACAAAAGCACTAAAACTCATTTCTGAATTGCGCTTCTCTAGCACATGTATTTTCTCCTTAAGGCACATCACAGCCTTTCTTGCACTCAGGAACCCCAGGCAGCACTCGAGTGCTACACTTGGACAGGGGGTATTTTAAACAGCAAAGTCAACAATAAAAAGCACAAAAAAATGCTAAAAACGTGGCACTGAAGAGACCACAAAGATGACACTTGTTTATAAGATAAGAACTGAAACAGGAAGGCAGGGTGTGGCCTTGTTCAACCTCAGCTGGGAGCATGCACCTGGGATGACCGAGATTGTTTGCAGCCCTGAGCATGTGCCTGTCTGCAAATGACCAGAAAAGCACTGCAAGTATCAATCTGGGGAACGAAAATTAATTTTAGCAAGTAGGTGAATGTGCAAATACGGAATCTACAAATGCTGAGAATTGATTGTATTTTACATCTTCTCTTCTCACCCCAAACCTTCAGTATCTTCTCCTGTGCTATCAAACTCACGACCTTGTTTCCTCCTTCACTACGAAAATTAAAGCAATCAGAATAGAACTGCTGACTCCTACCACCACCTTATCAGCCCTCTAGCATCTTCTCCCACATAGTCTACTTGCCTGCTTATTATCCGAGATGAATTCTCCTTATTCTGGTTTAAAGTGCTCATCTGTGAACCCTGTGGTTTGGCTATTTGACCCTTCCTAACCTCATGTTGAAATTTGGTCCCCAGTATTGGACGTGGGGCCTAATGGGAGGTGTTTCGGTCATGGAAATAGATCCCTCATGAATAAATGAATGCCTTCCCTGGTACAGGTGGGAGTGAGTGAGCTCTTGCTGTATTAGTTTCCCCAAGAGCTGGTTGTTAAAAAGAGCCTGGCCCCTTCCCTGCCTCTCTTGCTTCACCTCTCCAGCATGTGATCTCTGCACTCACTGTCTCCCCGTTGCCCTCCACCATGAGTGGAAGCAGCCTCAGGTTCTCGCCAGATGCAGACGCCCAGTCTTGAATCTGCCATCAGAATTGTGAGACAACTAAATCTCTTTTCCTTCTCTCCCTTTCTTTCTTTCTTTCTTTCTTTCTTGCTTTCTTGCTTTCTGGCTTGCTTTCTTGGTTTCTTGCTTTCTTTTTTTGATGGAGCTTCACTCTTGTTGCCCAGGCTGGAGTGCAATGGTGCGATCTCAGCTCACCGCAACCTCTGCCTCCCAGGTTCAAGTGATTCTCCTGCCTCAGTCTCCCAAGTAGCTGGGACTATAGGCATGGGCCACTACACCTAGCTAACTTTTTTTTTTTTTTTTTTTTTTAGTAGAGATGGGGTTTCTCTATATCAGTCAGTCTGGTCTCGAACTCCTGACCTCAGGTGATCTGCCCACCTTGGTCTCCCAAAGTGTTGGGATTACAGTAGTGAGCTACCACGCCCGGCCAATCTCTTTTCTGTATAAACCACCAAGCCCCCACTTCTGGGTCAGTATCAGATCAATTGATCACCCCTGCTTTAGTCAAATATTTTTTATAGCAACACAAAACACTCTGAGAAATGCACTAAGGTCCCATTTCTCCTACTTACTCAAGAACACTGATCCCACCATTCTGCCTTCTCATCCAACATTAGTTTTCCTCTCATCTAGGGCACTCATTCCCTTTAGGTCAGTCATTCCCATCAGTACAAAAATACTGTTCTCTATCCTTTCTTGATAGCCTGTTTGGAAGTTATTTTACAGTTCTAAGAAACACTTTAAGATTTTTTCACACATTTTGAGAAAGACTCCTATGCCTGTCCTTAATACTAATGAAATAAGAAACAAGCATTAAGTAGTATCTACAAGGTTATTAATTCAGATTTATGAAATCAAACAATTAAAAGCAATCTAAATAAGCAATAGAGGTTTGCTTAAATACATACAATACTATGAAACCATTATAAGCTTCAGATGAATAGTTATGTGAAAATAGTATAAATTATGTGGAAAATTTAAGATGTATAAACAAATTATAAAATATGGTCCTATTTTTACAGAAATAGAAAATATGGATTTATTTTGTCTGTGTGGGTTTGCACACTGAAAAATGATCAGAAAGACATCTGGAATATATATCAATGTTTAGCGCTGATTTGCCTGACTTCATAGCCCAGGGTCTCAGTTACTCTGCAAAATTAAGTGTGGCTGCTTTCAGCTATGCTAAGAAGGAAAGCCATAGGCATGACCCAACATCTTGGCTCAGAAGCCACACTGAAACAACAGATTTCACATATTGGCTCCTAGAATGTTAAAAAAAAAAAAAAAAAAAAAAAAAAAAGCTAGAGTTACAATATCTCATTTTCCTTTTTAGATACTCCCTATTTAATTGTGAACTTGGTAAGAAAACTAAGAGGTGTGTGAAATCGAATAAAATGGCTACCAAAATAGTCAGCTGAGCTCATCCCCTCTTTAGACGAAGGCAGAGACTACAAACTCAAGTCCAGCACACTGTAGGATAAACACAAACAGCCCTTTGACAGAAAAACCAGCCAAGAAGTGTTTCCTGACCTGTGTTTAGAAATAAATAAAGGAATCCCAATTCTAAAGAGCAAGTGGAGCCCTTTCTGAGGTGGGCGAGAAGTGTGTTAATTATAGGTTGAAGAGCTCCATACCAGAGGTCCATCTTGACAACTCTTCTAATTGTCACGGAGTGTTCCATGGATGCTCCTCGGCTAATCTCCTCCAGATGTTGTGAGATTGTCAACATTTCCCAAAGCTATCCCAATTCCCCAAGACAATGAAGGCCTGTAATCAGATTTCAAAGGACACCTTCCTACAATACTAAACCACAGTACCTTACATAATTAGAAAATCAGAATGAACAACAGAATTTACATTGAGAACTTTTCAGTCTTCAAATTGCTGAGATAAATTATGCTTTCTATCTTCACAGCACTCCTGTGGCACAGGAAGAGGCAGTACTGTGTGGTCCTGTCTGACAGCTGAAGAAAGTGAGGGTTGGCGGGAGCCCATGCCTTACTCAGTCACATTAAGATGGCTGCACAAGAGCCCAGGTCTGCTGCTCCTGGCGCCCTGCCCTTATTATCATACCTTCCCAGGGAACATCTTCTCAGGTCTTTGAGGTACGCACCCCAGAGTAATCACACACGTGCACCCGCATCTCCTCTCTGCTCACCTCAAACCCATGTACTCACTGTACATTCACACACTCTAGCAACCCTGTGCCATCGTCTGCCCTGCGAGCATCACCCCACTCATCCAGTCAAGGTCAAGGATGGGATTCTACCTCCACAGAAAGATACATACTTGGGTGACATAGATATTTGCTCAATAATTATCCTTTACATTGGACAGATAGTTTCAGGTACTCTTCTGCATTCTATCTCAAAAAAAAAAAAAAAAAAAAAAAGGAAAAAAATAAGAGAGCATTCTGTGATGAGAAAAATGGTTAACTTTCATCTTCTTAAAAAATTCTTTTCTTACCTATATTTGTTGGCAGGTCTTGACAGAATTTTGACCCCCTCATGACCCCAGTCTTTGCCAGGGGGTCCCTGATCTCTCTGTCCAGTCAGCTGTCCTCTTTGACCGTGACCTCCCCATGACCTGGCCTTAGGTCACATATTCCCCCCAGGCAGAATGGGTCTCATTAGCCAAAGAACCGGGCTCTTAAATTCTAGGAACCTCATCTCAAGGTCTACCTTGCCCACATGTGGACACAAGGAAACATCACAGTTCTTTAAGTTAGGTAGGACTTTATATGAAAATCCTAAAAAGGATATATCGAAAATGACCCAACACATACTTTGAAATGAAAATAATCCATAGTTTGTTAGACACACGGAGAAGGGCATTGTCTCCCGGCCAGAGCCTAGAAACCTTAGAACTCACGACCTCTGACCCAGAGGTCAGCCCCCATGCTGCAGACCAACGGCTCCTTAACTGTCACAGAACTTTGGGAAAGCTCTTAACTGCCACCGACGCGGTGTCCAGCCAAATCTCTTGATGAACCTGAAGGAGGAGGAGCTCCGCAGGGATGTTTGAAACCAGCGATATTCAGATATTCCTGCTGGACTGAGTGTCCCAGAAAGAAACCAGACTGAAGGGGAAAACTCTAGGAGTTTCAGGACGAAATTCTTATGAGTAAAGATGTTCAGCCAAGGGCATGACAGAGCCACAAAGCCCGTTGGCTAGGCAGCGGGGGTGGGCGGTTCCCTGGGAGGCTGGGTAGAGCTTGGCGAGCATCCGTGCGCTCCAGAAAGGAAAGGGCTGTGGTGTAAGGGAACTGTGCCACGTACCCTCCAGCACCAATGGAGGGGTGATCCACAGGAGCCAGTGGCAGGCAGGGAGTGGCCTCTGTGAGGGGAACAGTGTGGGAGAACGGGGGCAGGGGGCTGTCAGGCGCGTGACAGAAGTGGCCATGCCTCCCTCCAGGTGCTTCTGGAAGCAAAGTGATCGCGTAGAAGGGGGCATTCATATCCCAAATGAAAACACACCTAGAGATCCCGAGGAATGTTTTGGAAGGGGGATCATGAGAGGGTGAAATAGAATTTTTGCCGGGAAAAGAAGCAGGAGGAGAGACAATTACAAGGTCACTGTAAATGTGAAGTGTGTGTACTTTCTGACAGACGAAACTTGCTAGAAACGAAAAGATTGGTGTGACGGGTGCTGCTATGAGCCTGGAATTTTTCCCTGCTAAGAAATGGATGGCAAGCCTTACCATCTCAGGGGTAGGGAAATATACTGGTTCACTCTCAGTCCTTTTCCTTGTGTCCAGTGTTCTGTGTCTCATGGAGCAGGTTGTCACTGGGGGGTCTTCCTCTTGCAGCTTTGTCCTTATTCCTGAGACCTGGACTTTGCCTAAGCGGGTGCCGGAGGGACAGTCTCCGGGTGCCGGAGGGACAGTCTCCGAGTGCAGTGTCGTTCTTGTTTATTTCACGCACAGGTCTCCCTCCCCCCACTTGGGCTGCTAAAGTTTGCAGTGGCCTCAAAAGGCCTCTCAGTCCAGCCCAAGCCTGCTGCGCCTGTTTCTGTGTTCTCTTTGGCAACTACATTTTCTCTTTGGGACCCAGCTTCTTCCCACATGCTGTGGTCATCAGAGGGGTGTTTTAAACTAATCCCAACAGCTAAATACGAACTCAAAAAGATTCTCTGTTGGACATAAAAAAAGTAGAGGGGATGGGGGCAGTGGTGGGATGAGGTTTGCATTTTAACATAAAAAGCTCCTGCTTGAAATTCGAGGTGAAGTTTCCCCTTTTAGTCGAAAATGTGGATATTCATCCATTCCTCATGCAACGAGAGCCAAAGAGCTTCTCTCTAGCCTCCCACCACATACATACTCTTGGCCATAGTCACCAATGACAAATATATTTGGCCAATTTTGTGCCTGTAATTAAGGCGAACCTCTACAGAGAAGGCCCTCAGGCCAGTCCCGAGACTCCACTGACCACCTCTACTCATTTTGTTTCCTAACCTGCCCCTCCCAGTGTCGCCAACTGTGACCTGGCTGAGCTTCTTGCTGGTCCTCCTTTTGTCCTCTGCAGAAGGCCAGCAGGACCCATCTAACAGCTAGTGCTTACAGGGAGAAGGGTCTCGAAGGTGGGTTTAAATTAAGAGGTAAAGGTAGACACTGCAATCTACAGAGACAGGTTCAGAAGTTCGAAATTCAGGCTTCCCGGAGAATCCCCGAGGGTGGAAGTTCACACCTCTGGCAAAGGCCTCGGGACACTATGGAAAGCTCACAGCTTTCGGTTCTTACTCTGCGGTGATCCGCTGGGTGAGTTTGGACAGGCCACTGAATTTCTGACCTCAGTATTTTATCTAGATTTCCAGGAAGTTGTGAGAAAGCTGCAGAGTGTAAACCTTGAGAACTCTGTGGAGCTAATGATCAGAAGTAGGAGGCACTGTAGCGTCAGCCCCAGGCAGCGGTAGCTCTGCACCCTGCTGGATACCTGCCACCTCTGCATGGCCCTTGGAAGCCCTAGACGCTGACTTTTCTGTGTCTCCTGACTTCGGTAGTTCACTAAGGCCACTTGCCTTCAAGACATTCAGGACCCCTGAAAAGAAAGCCCATTGAAGGGCACTTCTTATCTATTTTCTTTACCGTCGCATTTCCTAGCACGTTGAACAGCATTGAATAGAAATCTTCTCAGTTGCAAAAAAGACACTGATGTCCAACATCAGAGCAGCCTCATCATGTCATCTTTTCCTTTCTTTTGATTCCTTTAAATTATTTTTAATTTTTTATAAAAATGTCTGTCTTATGAGTTGTGTGACATTCCCCACTTAAAAGCTTAGGGTGAAACCCCATGGTCAACAGGTTAAATCCTTGGCGTGAAATTTTTTAATTTTTTTGCAGTCTGGTCCAAGCTTTCCAATGTCACCTCCTGTCTCCTCCTCCCTCTCTGTTATGCTAATAACTCAGAGCTTGTCAGTGAGCCCCGATGCTAAACAAAACACTCTCATAGCTCTGATTTTGCTTATGTTGCTGTTCCTTCTCTCTTCCGAGGAACATCTCCTCTGCCTGTTAAACATTCTTCTGCCATAATTTCTTGTGAATCACGTCGTTTCCCCACCTGCTTCCTTTCTCTTTCAAAGGCCCCTGGCCTCCCCACACCTGACTGCATATTCCCTATAACCAGCTTGCTTCATTTATTGTGGTTGTATACAGCCTTTTATTATTTAACTTTTCATATGTGTCTTCTCAACCGTTGTCAGTTTTTTAAGGCAAGAGGGATGGTTCTTAGATTACTTTTATACCCCTCATGTTACCTGACACAGTATCACCCATACAGCTCTACAGTCAATACTCAATTAAAACACAGGAGTAGAGGCCAGGTGCAGTGGCTCTCCCCTATAATCTCAGCACTTTGGGAAGAAGAGGCAGGAGCCGACTTGAGGCAAGGTCAAAGACCAGCCTGGAAAACATGGTGAGACCCCATCTCTACAAAAACTTTAAAAATTAACTGGGTGTGGTGGCACACACATCTGTAGTTCCAGTGACTTGGAAGGCTGACACAGAAGGCTTGCTTGAACCCAAGAGTGCAAGGCTGCAGTGAGCTAGGATCACAGCACTGTACTCCAGCCTGGGAGACAGAAGATTCTGTCTTTGTTTACATGAATAGAAGACATATCAACCAACCCCTTTGAAAATATACCCACCTTAAGTTTTCTTTCTAAACCTGCCACATCCATCTCTAACCAGGCACTTTTCCATCTTTTAACTACCTTCAGTGTTCAAAGTCAGTTGACTAACATCAATTGTATTGTACACAGCTAACTCTTAGGCAGGAGGTAACTGAAGTCAGTTTTGCAGACATGAACCAACGGCCAGTAGAAGTGTTCTGGACATTGGTGTGTGAGTCCGTCCCACTGAGGGGGACTGAAAAGTCATGGGGGGAAAAAGAAGCAAGTGTCCTAAAGATACACCTTTAGCGAGTGAGGTTGAGTTAGAACCTCTCTGGGCATTCTTATTTTAGGTAGACAAACTGTGTTTTTTGAAGTTGAAAATGGAGTTTTTGAGAAAACAGAATAGGTAGCTCGATACAGCTTTTGCTTTTGTGGATGCTTCTTAGGTGCCAAATTACGTCCTAAAAGTCTTGGTTTATCAACCTTCTCAAAAGAAATCCAACCGAGTTTCCTCTCCAGTGATTTCCCTTAGGAATTAAGAGAGGAGAATGATTGATTGTAGGTAATTGGAGACCTGAAAGCAGAATGATTTTTAAAGTATGAAGAAAGCTACTGTAGCATTTTAGATCATCATTGCCAATGATCCCCAGGATATATATCATAAATATTTATATAACGTAGGTAGTAATGTACATCAGAACTCAAACACAGTGAATACTGTTAGTACACCCTGAAACTTAAAAAAAAAAAAGCCTTAAAATGAATGCTGTTACTCCTCTCGACTAAAGAAAGCCTTTGATCTTAAATGACAAAATTCTGCAAAATAATTAACATTGTCTTGGGGTGACCTTTTCTCATATTCTCTCTGAGCGTTCCTCAATCTTCCAAAGCAGGGCTAAATAATACAAGCCTTCCTAGTTAGAATATGTTCATCCTGCTGAGAAATCCAATTTTTTTCAAAGCCAAAATAAGCCATGAATTCAACCACTCATCAAAGACTGGGGATTAGGAAGACTCCTGGCTCTTGGGCTATTACTTGCTTGCCAGAAATATCAAAAGACATCAGGGTTCGTTATCCTTAACATACAATCTATTTGATTCAAAGACACTTTGAGAAGTAGTCATGCACACAGTAATCATATCCTAAATCGTATCTATGTTCTGAACAGACACTGGACAGCATTGTAGCAAGAGCCTGTGGCAGAGGGTTTTCAATCCTGAAGTCAGGATCCACTGGATGAAGTTTATCAAGAGGACTTCATCTTCTTAGTGTGTGATTTCCAGAAATGTGGACGTTGAAGAAGAGCACATATCTTATTATTTTCACCTGTGATGCTCTTGTAACTGCACCCACAGTTCCCTGTCCCTTGCCACTCCAATCTGTTCTCCACAATCAAAGTGTCTCTGCAAAATGCAAATCTGATTATGTCTCTTCCCCATTGAAAATGGCTTAAAAGTCCTCCATTGCTTTAGGATAAAGTCCAAATTCCTTATTTTGGCTTGCAAGCTAAAATCTAGTCCTGGATCCAGTCCTGGCTTACCTCTCTAATTTTCTTTTTAACTTTACCACCTACCACCTACCACCCCCACACATCTCCTCTGCTTTCCAACTATATTGGAAATATTTAATTCTGTATGTTCTCTTGTCTTTGGCATTTTGTTCCCTCCGCTCCTGCTCCCACGTACTCGTAACGTAGACTTGATTTCATAAACACACAGGCTCCTCTTTGCACAAACTCATGTAAGAATACATATTTTCGGTGCTATAAAGAATAAGATTTAACTGCTACTAACAGATTCTGTAGTGATATTACACACCAACATGTAACTTCGGAATTTAAACACTGTCAAATTTTTGTCTTGATGACCACCTTCCTCCCTGTCACCAAGTGAGTATGAATGCTTGACATTAGAAAATAAATTATATTTCAAATCAGAGGCAACTTTACCATGGTAGAGTACTCTGGCCTCCTTTCCGGGTGCCTTTTATTGTTCACTAATGAGTTAAAATGTGGTTGTCCCATCTGTCTTGGTTTGGGTTTGGCTTGGTCTTGACTATGTAAAAGATCACACAGTAACGTTAATGAGATATTTAATTCACTAAAGAGGTCTTTAACTTCCTCATTTGCTAAATTAATAGGAATATAATCTAGGGAAACAATGAAATACCATTCACCTACCCAATTTTTAATAGATTTCACAGTCTCTGTGGGCCCTTGGAAAAAGCATCATGGTACTTTCTGCAGTTACACAGAAAATTAATTTTGCATTTGGATACATTATCTCTCTACCTCTAAGCTTATGCTTTCAGCCACTGAAATGCAGACTCACATGTAGCAAACATCCAAATATTTTGTTGGTTATTGGTTATTGCCAGTGTATCTGGTAAATGATCTGAAGTCAATTTTGAGCTGTCTTAATGTGAAAAAAAAAAGCATATCTTTACCTAACTTTAATCTGGTACGTTTTTACTAAGAATTTACTGTATTTTAAGGCCTTTGCTCCTTGAAAAAGCCCTCATTTAGATTGACCTGTCTGTGTGACTAATAGGTGTGCCCAGGATATACTGGAATGAATGCTCAAACATTGACTTTGATGCCAGGACTCCCCTGGATGGTGATCTGGCTTCCCCGAGCCTCCTGATGCTTTGGGCAAGGTTGGCACCCCTGCCTGGTTCTTATCCCTCAGAGGCTACATGGCTATATGCAGACAGACAGCTGGTGTGCCACCTCTCTCACTGTGCCTTTGTGGAAATGCTGCCTGGATGGGTCATGAGAATGAGGGATTTGCCATATTAATTTCTTAAAATTACTTCTTACAGAATTGCCAGATCAAATATTTATACAAGCGGGGCCACTATCCAGCCAGAAGTGACCCAGCATCTCCTGTTTCAAGTCACCCGGGAGGTCCTGAAGTTAAATTCAACAATGTTTGTGAAGTGACTGCTGGGGACTGTGTACAGGGCAGGGGACCAGGGTGGTCTTGATGGATCACCCACAGCCCTGCCCTGCCTGGACAATCTTACTCCAAATGGCAGGAGCTGAGCCTTGTGTTCCCAGCCCTGTCCTGGCATTCACAGAGGCATGCCATTAATACCGACAACAAATGAAGTGGGAAGCCTTTCGAATTAGTTTGTTATCCTAAAGAACAAAGCCAGACCTTTTTTAAAAAATACTTGAGAACACAGTTGAAACAAGATGCAACCAAACTTGAGAATTCATACACTCAAGAATAGATTTGATGGTATGGATTTCATTTTCTATTTAAAACATAGGCAATCTACCCAGACAAGCTGCCATGCCTCTGCAAGCATGCTGCTAGGGGCCAGGGGAAAGAGCCTAGAGGTGTTGAGATAAAAAGGTGCCTCAGGAGGGTGTCTTTAAGTTAGTCCCAGATGGCCGTCACCAGATTTCATCTAGCAACTGGTAGGGGCCACTCCTCTGTTGCCTCCCTAACACAAGCAGGTGAAGCTGTGGGGCCAGGTCCTCCAAGGGAGTCCCAGGAACTGGGGACCTGGCCTAAGAAGGTGACAGCTAAGAGGCTGGGCTTTTCCTGAGCCTCTCAGAGTCATGCTAAGGGGGTGCCTAGATTGGAGAGGAGAACTGAAAGGCCCAGTTGAGTTGAGGAGGTCCATCCTCCTTCCCTCAATCCCCAGAATCACCCAGGGATCCTAAATGGCAATGGCAATCTGAATCGCCAAAGCCAGGAAAAGGAACCCTGGGACTCGTCAGCCCTGCTGCACCATTTGAGAGATCGGCCCTGGACCTGGTGATCCATGTTTTGGAAACAGTCCTCCCTCCAATGGCTTACATTTGTAGTGGCCAACAGGTGCATCTTAGAAATTCTGGGGTTTATGAGTCTGCAAGGTGGCTGTTACAGACTCTGCCTTTTTCTTGAGCTTCCTTTTCCTCTCTTGGGCCTCCTGATTCCTATTGCAAAAGGCCAAGGTGGCCACTTTCAGGAGGTACTACCTGGTTCTATGGCCTATTTCTTTTCTTTTTTTTTTTTTTATAAGAATGACTTTATTTGAAATTGTTGTGAACTGTGGTGGGAAGAGCGCAAATGTAGCGGACGAGAGGAAGCCTTGGCTGAACAGTATACTGAAGGGACCAGCTTGGCTGTAGCTCTGGGGCTCCAAAGGTGGCAGCTGCACATCTTACAGGAAGACACTGGCTTCAACCTAGTTGGTTTCTAAGGTCCTCGACTTCCCTCTGCAGCCAGATACATGGAGGTTGCATGGTGTCCTATTTCTACAGCTTCCTCCTGATATCAGCAGCTGCCTGATCTCCTAGGACCAGCTGTCCCTCTATTGAATCAGGAGGTAGAGGAGTGTGTTTTTCCAAGACCCCCAGGAAGGCACTGGGACTCCCATCCAATCCCTGATCTACCACGGTTAGCGCAGCGCAACGGAGAGAGGCCCAGCCCCAGCTCCTCACAAGCCCTCCAACATACACACCTGAAAGTTTTGCCTTCTGTTGCCCCATTTCATCACTGGGGTCCCACTAGGGTGCTCCAATGGTACTGCTATACTTCCAACTGGATAAGGTTCCTTTCCTTCCCTGTCCCTAGACAAGATGTAAATAAAGTTCATCCCCAACATTCTTTGGCACTTGCCAAGAATGGCCTACTTTTCAGGGTTTGATTCAAAAAGAGACATGGCCATCCTTCCAGAAGAGTTTAAATACTTGGGTTAAGTTCTGGAGAGCCTCTATATATATATATATATATATACCAGGGCTGTCTGAAAACCTGCCAAGATCCCCCTTAATTTGCTTTAAGTCCTGAAGAGAAAAGGGGACCCGGACCTTAATGGGGCCATACTCACCAGGCATCTGTTATAGGGGCCTCTGAGACTGGGACCTGCCGAAAATTAGGATTCCTAGGCTGCGGTAAACTTGAGAGAGAACCTGGATAGGAAGGAACAGAGAAGCTGGGTTGATTCCTCTGCTGGAAGTCCCTCTGGGGTTTGCTTCCCTACTTCCCTGGGATTCCTCTTGTAACTTCCCCTGAAATGGCCACTAGGAGGGCTGAGTCAATCCTTCGGTGTTGGCAAAGGTCTGTGTTAGGGCTGCACATAAGGCACCTTGGACCACTCGCCCTCGTGTTTACAGAGAAGCTTCCTTCCTGAAGCAGGGCTGCTTTTCTGTGCCTCAAGGTGCCTGGCACTAAGTTGCAACCAAGTAAATTACAAGGACATTTTCACCACGAATTTACTTACAGATACCAAGGCACTCTTGCTTTGTCTGTGCTACTCAATCTTCTATTTTATACTTTCAATGACTAAGCTAAATGCTCATTCTAGGCAGTAACATCCCTGGTTTGCAACAAACATCCTTAACATTTAACGCTGTATAGAAAAGAGATAGGAACCATGACAGCCGCCAAAGAAAGCAAGAAATAAACAATAGGAAAGACTGGCGGTCCTAGTGCCAATGGGCAGTCGGGGACTGAAGTTAGTTCAGAGGCCTTTGGATAAAGACTGAGGTGTGCTCTCGGCCGGATACCCTCAGTTGCCCCAGGACCTCCTTCCAGCCCCAGACAATAGCTAGACCTCCATGAGGGGAAACTGGGTTGAAACAAAGCTAACATTCCCAACACCCGAGGGTGATGGGGGATTGACAGTGTCCTCTCCAGCAAGCCTGTCCTCTGTGCCTTGAGTCCTGCAACTGTGCTAGTCACTTTTAACTGGCTGACAGAAATCTAGTGGTTCTCTTTCATGTTGGCTATTGTGGAGTTTAAAGACTCTCAAAAACAGGACAAAATCATTTTTACTCACTTTTCCGTAGATTCTGAACAAGCCCCCAAAATGTTATGGGATCTCTGGTTTGTTGATTTTTCTGGCCGGAAACCTCTGTGGTCATGGAGTTTTTGACCAAGTTCTTCTCCTGTATCCAGGAACACAGATAAGTGAAGGGTGAAGAAGAAAAGTTTTACTTAGTGTTAGAACAGCTCAGAGGAGCGGGTAGCAGATGTCCAGTGCTCAGCTCTCATCAGAAAGGAGGCCCTGGAGAGAATTACTTCTCTCTTGGCGGATAGGATATGATCTCCTCTCTGCTGGCAGCTCATCTCTGCAGCTGGTCGTCCTGTCTCTCTGCCCTCTTCCGCCTCTGGTCATCTTATGCCCTGCTCTGGCTGAGCCCATGGATTTTATGAATGTCAGAGGGGAGGAAGTGCATGCCTATTGGTCCATGGGTTGCCATGGGTGGACCTGGAAGAGGCACCGTGAGTCCCCACTCCAGTCGGTGAGACTGGCAGCCAGGGCCCCCGCCTTCGGCTCTCCCCTGGCCTGAAGGTGGAGCCTTACTGGGGACTTGACCCCTTCTGATTAGGAATCAATCTGCCTCCTGCTGTCATTCATGGCTCCAGGGCTCTGCCTTAGTCGCCAGCTCAGAGACCTGAACAGAAGTGCCTGGAGCTAAGAGGCCAGGCAGTGGGAGAAGATGCCTCTGAGCCTGCAGGGACAGCGGGGCTGAGGGGGATTCCTTCCTGGGGCTCCCAAGGGTGCAGGCTGCAGAGATACCTGGGTCCTGTGCCTGGGAAGGCAGCCACAGCTGCACCCCACCCTGGAGCTTCCACCCTGCCAACTTGGAAGAGGCAGGGCTCATGTCTCCTGCCTGCTTCATGGAGCAGGAGGTCCAGGTCTGCAGCCCTGGCAGGAGGGCAGATCCTGCCCATTTCCTGTTCCCTAAGCACAGGGAGGTGCCAAACCACAGCTGCACTAAGTTTGGGCGGCTGTAGCCTACTCTGCAGAGCAGGAGGCCTGGGTCTGCAGCTGTGGTTTGGGTGGCTGCAGTGGCAGGGAGAGCTCAGGTCCCCCACAGGGTCTATGAAGTATGCATCCCCAGCTGCGCCCCCTGCTGCAGCTGGAATGATGGCAGCAGCCACTGCCATCAGAGGCATCAGGAGAAAAAGAAGCAATGGAATTTGGTCTCTGAGTGGATTAGGAAAGACAGATAGTTGGGAGACACAGAAATAAAACGTGGTTGGATTCCGACTCCCCGGGGTGCCCGGTCCTCTCAGTGCACACAGCTGTCCCTTAGCCCTGGAGGGAAGCCGCGGCCTATGGGCACTGACTCACGCACTTGTGTGTGGGACGTGGGGTGGGAGGGTGGGCAGGCTCATCTGTTGGTACCTCTGCCATCCTTCAGTGCTCAGCAGCCTGTGCTACATTCAGGGATTGCTGCTCATTGCCACAGAAAGTTTTTTCCAAAAGCCAAGCCAGCTCAAGTCTCTTTGGAAGCTGTGTGAGAGAAGGGGAAAAGGGCAGGCAGGAGGAGGGGCAGAGAGGGAAGTAGAGAGGGACGAGACCTACAAGAGACTGCTGGGATGCCACTAATGTTGTCGTTTCCTTGAAAAGTCACACAAGTGTTGGGTTTACAAGTATTTGTTAAACTGCTTGGATTTATGCATTTTTCTGTATATTGTTTTGTTTTATAACATTAAAAAAAGTTCGGATGAAAACAAAGAGAGCATGAGATCCTGAATTAAGCAAGCCCCTTCCTTGCATCCTAGTAACTGTAGAACTTTGGGCAGTAAAAATAAAGAGTAAAAGCTGTTGACTGCTGCCGGTGTCCCTATACTAAATGTGCACTCTCCAGCGTTCCTGTGAGTTAGACATACAGTGCCCTTTGTACAGAAGAAGACACTGCTGTTAGCAAGGTGAAGAGTTCTGCCCTTATCACACAGCCCTTGAGATGCAGAGCCAGGTTTGGGCATCATGTCCTCCTAGGTCCACCCAGAGCCTGCCCTCCTGCAGCAACACAGAACATGCCCTGTAAGGCCTGCTTGTGCCTGGCAGGGGTACTCACAAATAAAACCACACTGTCGGGCTGTCCCTGGAGATGAGTCCAGAAAGAGGCCCCTTCATGAGATTGGAATTAGGAGATTTTTGTCTTGACAACATACTTGAAAGTCTGCATTGGCAAGACACGCTTCATTAAATGTGATGGTTTTAACTGCTTCTAAGAGTGTACTTTAGGTTGATGCAATGTTTCTGCTAGGTTGTATAAAAGAGAACGCCTGTTAGGTTTGCTTCTTATAGCTGGAAGAGTTTAAAGTGCTTCAAGTGGTTTTTATTTTTGTTAAGGGGTTTATCAAAATAATGGAAACATAATTGACTCCCCCTGTGGTTCCTGGTGTGGCCTCAGGCTCTGAGATACATCAGCCAACACCCTGAAGTCTGTGTACGATAGTCCCTCTGCCCCTAAGCAACAGCAACGTGGACAGAGTCCCTGGGTCCTGATGACCCTGGAGAGCTCTGGCTGATGGAACTCAGCTTCTCTCAGTCTTGAAAAATGACTCAGCACCTGGAGACTGAAGACCATCTGAAGCATTTCTCCAATTGCTGTCCTCTGCTGCACAAGCAAGGGTTATAAAACCATGCATGGATTGAGGTTCAGGACATGGGGATCTTGCGTGACTGTAAATGGCTCTATGTACTTGAGCCAAGACCACAGATTCTGTGAAAATTTATTCTACTGTGACCCATCTGGTCCCTGAAAGTTTCTGTGCTCATAACCCTGATAGTATAATGGCATCCTCATATTTCCCCCAAAAGAGGGGTGCTTAGGCCTGAATATAAGTGGCATAGGGAAGTTCAAGCGGGCATGCAGGCCATTAACATGTACATTTTCTTAAGGTATTCAATTAAATATTGTTAAGATTGCGTTGCTGAACATCAGGGGTTTGGTCTAGGTCCAGTGGCTTGTCACACAGAATGCCAATCACTGAGATGACGAGTACTGCCAGGAAAGGAAGGCTTTATTGCAGGGGATGTCCACCAGAGAGACAGGAGGCAAGTCTCAAATTCATCTCTCAGTTCAACTAAAGTTAGGGTTCGTATAGTGGAGAAGGAAAACAGGGAGACAAGGAAGAGGAGTTGGTCAACAGGCAGCAGGGGGTCAGATAGAGATCTGGCTCTTGGTAACCACAGTGTGCAGCAAAGCAGGAATGAGGGAGGGGTAAGGAGGAGGAGCTGGCAAACAGGCAGCTGGCACATCTATTGTCCAGATGCAATGACGTAGAAAGCCTCAGTTCCCCAGTGTGATCTGGGAGGCCTGATGATCAGATTCCTGAGAAAGGAACTCTGATAAAAGAAACAAATGGAAGTTTCTCAAGCTTCAATTCCAAAGGAAAACTGGGCTGGTCTCAGTCCCTGCTTTCTATTTAATCAGTTCCTTAATCATGAGGAATCTGGTCATTGATCTTTCTGTCTGCTTGATGCTGAGGAGAGAGGCACACTGGGATAATGAGGAGGAATGAAAATGTTGCACGTGTAATTAGAAGTACTCACGAGTACCTGGTTGGCATCTAGCTTATTGGAATACCATAATCTGGGTACTTTTATTAACGGTTTTAGAACAACATCTTAAGCCACAGTGAACTAGGATGATCAATAACATAGGTAATGCAGATTTTAAGATAATAGAGAATATGGAGTGGATTCCCTGGGGGAATCAAAGAGGACAATCTTAGGCCTCCCCACAAGTCTTCCTGATTCATCATATCCCAGTCAAACGGAGTACTGTTTGGGTCACCATCAAGGGAAAAGAGGCACTTGCCTTCTTCTAGGAAACAGGGGGACTTCGTAGTCCCTAAAAGATGTTTCACATAAGGCATGCTCAGAACACTTCTTTTAGGGGTCTTCAGAAGTTCAAGTGTGCAGGTAAGGACATAACAAAAAGCTATGAACTGGTTGGATTAAGGGGTTGCTATGGTCTAGAGCAGATTGGGTTTGTTTTGTTTCGTTTTGTTTTGTTTTTGAGACAGAGTCTCACTCTGTTACCCAGACTGGAGTGCAGTGGTAAAATCTCGGCTCACTGTAACCTCTGCCTCCTCCGTTCAAGCCATTCTTCTGCCTCAGCCTCCCAAGTAGCTGGGATTACAGGTGTGGCACCGTGCCCAGGTAATTTTTGTATTTTTAGTAGAGATGGGGTTTTGCCATGTTGGCCAGCCTGGTCTCACACTCCTGACCTCAGGTGATCCACCCGCCTTGGCCTCCCAAAGTGCTGGGATTACAGGTGTGAGCTGCTGCACCTGGCCAGATTGGAGTTTTGGGTGACATATATAACAGTGACAGAAACTGGCCAATGAAGCAAGAACTTCACTGTGAAATACAAATTAATGAGTCATCCATCTGGGAGCAGGAAGGATCTGGAGAACAATAGCAACCTGAAAAGCACAGATTTTCTTTATGATTTCTTGTGTAGGGTTCTTTGGCTGCGCTTTGAATATTAACTTAAGGCCATGGGAGGGTTCACGAGACCCTGACTGTTTCCCCTGGAGGGATTCCATAGAACTGATTGATGAATCCATGGTTTAACACTGGCTAACCAAACAGATGAGTTGAGTGGTCAGCAGCACCTCAAAAGGGCCTACCCATTGTGGTTGCAGCTGGCGGATTTCCAGCTCTTCAACCTTGGTTCCTGGGTTCAAAGAGTGGACAGGCATGTTCGTAGGGAAGTGGAGTTTGTTGGAAACAGACTTAGAGAGACTAGTCAATATAATTCGTATATTTCCTAACTGTTTTTTATGTGACCTAGTTTCTGTTCCAGGGGAGGAAAAATCCTCAAGTGACAGGGAGTCTGGGAATCAGCGAAATTGTCTCCCATATAATAATATTTCAAAAGAGCTAAGAGCCAATCCACTTCTCAGGGCGAGGAGGGTTCCCATACCCTCAGCAGGGCAAGGGGAAAAATCTTTTCCCAGGTAAGCATTGTCTCTCAGCAAATTTTAGAGACTTCTTTAATGTTCAATTCATTAGAGTTCCTGGGAGTCCATATCAAGGAATTATTTTCTCCATTAGAGCTTTTACAACCTCAGTAGCTTTCTCAGGCCTGGTGGGGTAAGCCTCAACCCAGACTGTGTAAAGGTATCAACCAAAAACAAAAAACACAAAAAATATTCAGGGCCGGGGCATTATGGCAAAATCTGATTACCAGACTTCTCTAGGATTAGTACTTCTCCATTGAGTTCCTTGCTTAAAAGGAGCTTTTGTGCCTTCTAGGAGTTTTGGTTTATTTTTCAGGCAGATAGGACAATTTTGGCCTTATGGTTTGTATTGTTCATTGCAAGGCAGGCCCAACAAGACAAGACTGTATCCAGTGTAGACTAGCCCCTCACCCAAATGGGTGTTTGATGGATTTTCTCAAGAATCAGTCTCATCAAAGTTTTTAGAAAGAGAAGTTTTATTTCATTAAGCCATTGATGGTTGGCATGTTTAGAAAACCCCCAGTCCTCAGCTCCTTTAAGATCAGCCTCCAAATATCTTGGGTGATGAGTCTCCAAACAGAATGGAAACAACAGGCAACTGGATAGCGGGTTCCCTGGCCGCCTTTTTCACCTCACTAGCCTAGCCTTCACATTTCCCTGTGCAGCATGAGTGCCTGCCTTCTGGTGTCCTTGACAGCGAACAATTGTTATTTCTCCGGGCATTTTTCTGTTTCTAATCATTCAAACATTTGAGGACCACGCTTTGTTATTGAAAGTGAGGTGGCCTCTTTCCTTCCAAATTACCCCATGAAAATGGGCCATTAGAAAAGCATATTTGGGTGTAAACATTGAATTGCTTTCCCTTAGGAGATGTAGAGTTCCCGCTAAAGCTCAGCCCTTTGGGTGCATGTCCCTGGGCGAAGGGCCTGCACCTCAACTACCTGCTGAGCAGTAACTACAGCATCCCTGGTCCTTCTGATTCCTTGTTCCATGAAACTTTGGTCAGTGAAGAACTCTTTGTTGGAGTCTGTCAATGACAAGTCTGTGAGGTCCAGTCTGCTAGAGTAAACCTGATCAATTATTTGAATGCAATTATGAACAGGAACTGGAGTTTCCCTGGTAGCAGGGCAGGCAGGATTCAGAGTAGAAACAGCCTTAAGAGTGACATTTGGTAGCCAAAAAGAAAAAAGCAGGAAAAATGCTCAACATAATTACTCATCAGGGAAATGCAAACTTCCCCACGATGAGATAACCACCTTACCCCAGGCAGAATGACCATTATTAAAAAGTCAAAAGACAATAGATATTGATGTGGACATAGTGAAAGGAAATGCTTATACACTGCTGGTGGGAATGTAGAGTAGTACAATCTGTATGGAAAACATTGTGGAGATTTCTCAAAGACCTATAAAGTACAATTACCATTCCATTCAGCGAATCCCACTTATGGGTATCTACCCAAAGGAAAATGGGTCATCACATCAAAAAGGCACATATATGTTTATTGTAGCACAATTCACAATTGCAAAGATATGAAATCAACCTACATGTCCATTAACCAATGAGAGGATAAAGAAAATGTAGTATATACACACCATAGAATGCTACTGAACCAAAAGAAAGAATGAAGTAATGTCTTTTGCAGCAACTTGGACGGAACCAGACCCCATTATCCTAAGTGAAATAGCTCAGCAATGGAAAGTCAAAAACCACATGTTCTCACTTAAAGTGGGAGGTAAGCTATGGGTACACAAAGGTAGAGTGGTATAATGGACAGTGGAGACTCAGAATGGGGGATGGTAAGAAAGGAAGTGAGGGATGACAAATTACCTATTGGGTACAATGTACACTACTCAGGTGACAGGAACACTAAAAGCCCAGACTTCACTGCTATATAATTCATCCATGTAACCGAAAATCACTTGTACTCCTAAAGCTATTGAAATAAAAAAAAATAAAAACAAAAAAAAGAGTTACATTTGAGTTATAGTAGCTTGCTCCAGCATCAGTCAGAAAATTGACCAATTTATCACTCACTTTAATGGCTACCCTAAGCCCCTGGCAGGTAACATTAAGAAAGAGAAAAAGCCTTCGAGTCCCATCATTTCAGGTCATCTCCACTGAAACCAGCCATTTGCAAGGCTGGGTCTTGGCCCCTGATCTATTCAACTTGGGACAATCTTTGCTCTAGCGTCTCTCTTTTCTGCAGTCAGCACATTGGTTTTTTCCTAAGGTGTGTGTCGGGGAAGGAGGGGGCTTTCTCAGTCTTTTCTTCCTTTATGGCTTTTGCCTTTTTTGAGGAGGCCATTCCAGACCCTTAGCTAAGTCTGCTGCTGAGAACTTAGCTTGCTATTTCATCTCCTGCAATTTTCATTTCTCCTTCTGTTGTTCCTAGTCTGCTCTAGACTCAGAAAGACCTTAAATGCCACGTCAACCAAGTGAGATACTGGCAATGTTAGGATGCCCTCTGATTTTTGCAATTTCTGTTGAATGTCAGGCATACTCTGCCCTATAAAAGTCATATTAATTGACCTTAAATTCTCAAGACTGTCTGCAGCTACATCTGTGTATTTCCAATAAGCCTCCAAAATCCTTTTTCCCAAAATGCTAACGAGCTCTTCTCCACTTCTTGTCTAATTTCTTGAATCTTGTTGATGCCTTTGGTATTAGGGACACCCTTCCTGAGCCTCAACAATATACAGTCCCCAAAATGCTGGATTTTTATCTTCCTCCCTGTCATTCAGATTCCACTAGAGGTTATAAACAGGCATTGCCAGATTGGTGCTGGCCCTCATCTGGTTATTAGAATCTTCTGTGTGTGACTGGTCTGCCTTCTTCGGAGCCTTTTCTAGCAGTAGACAATGCTTTTTGGATGTCAACAAAATGCTAAGGAGGCCCTGAACATTGGCCCAGGTGAAATGATGATAGATTCAAAATGTTCAGTTATATACTTTGGGTCATCCCTATAAGCGGGTGTATTAGTCTGTTTTTGTATTACTATAGAGAAATACCTGACACTGGGCAATTTATTTAAAGAGAGGTTTAATTGGCTCACAGCTCTGTAGGCTGTATAGGAAGCATGGCGCCGTCTGCTCCTAGCGATGCCTCAGGAAACTTACAGTCATGGAGAAAGGCAAAGTGGGAGCAGGCAATTTACATGGTGAAAGCAGGAGCAAGTGGAGGGGAAGGTGCTACACATTTGTCAACAACCAGGTCTCACAAAAAGTCACTATCACGAGAATAGCATCAAGGAGATGGTGCTAAACCATTCATGAGAAATCCACTCCATGATCCAATCACCTCCCACCAGGCCCCACCGCCCAATATTGGAAATGACAACTTGACGTGAGATTTGGGTGGGAACACAGATCCAAACCATATCAACAGGGTTGTTTCACAAACCAGACGTGGTGAATGGGCTGCACGCACACATCATTCCAGTAAGCTGTCCTCCTTCAGCCAGACGCCCAAGCAGGGACCTGTCTCAGAGGAAATTCCCCTACAGGGAGGAGTAGCAGATCCTGGCCACACTGTGTCTCTTGTTGGGTACAGAAGGGTGAGACCATTTCTCCGGAGTACCCAGACATCTCCTTGGTGAGAGGAGAGAGTGAAGGGGAAAGGAGAGAAGGATGCAGTGCAACTAAGGTAGGGGTTCTGGGTCCAGAACGAGGAGGACTGGCAGGAGTCAGGAAAGGGTTTCTCAGAGGTTTGGGAGTCTCAGGAGTTGGAGCCACTGGAGAAGCTGAAGCCGATCCCAGGGAATCAGGCAGGGAATCCTGAGATAGCAAGACTGTGGTTGCAAAAGTTGCAAAGGGTTCCTCATTTAAGGAACAATTCTCCTCTGTTGGTAATACTGGGAACCTTAGAGAAAAGCACAGACTTACCATCCTTCTTAAAAGCTTCTGTCTATTGCATCAAAACTTTATGTTTAAGTTGATAGGTTCATTCTGATAAAGGAGCATAAAAGCCTGGGCATAAGGAATTTCATCCCACTTGCCCATTCAACAGCAAAATGAACCTAGTTCTGAGATAGTATTATATTGTAAAGACCTACAGAAAGGCCAAACTTCTCCAGATTCCAAAGAATACTGAGGCCAAACAGTATTATAAAATATTATTTTCTTTCATTCCATGGGCTCATGACTGTTTTCAGACTAATTTTAAAGAATGCACCCAAGTGGGCTGCCTCTGGGATCAAATTCTGATTTCTCATGACTATATAGACACATATACAAACAAACATCCAAATACAATGTGATTGCAGTAGTGAAAAACAAGCTCCAAGACTTTCAGAACTGAAAGAGATAAGGGGTTATATTATCCTGTGACCCCAGAAAGCTCACAACTATATCTCTCAGGAAGTCCCTGTAGTTGCTTATGAAGTGCTTTCCATTCTCGGTTGGGTGGACTTATTTAACTACAACAAGTGGAAATTCTTTCAGAATTCCCCAAATTGAGAAGCTCCCACTGTCTGGTACCCACAAAGGACACTTGCCCAGATACAGATGTCAAATGTCAAAGGCTTTTCTTCCTAGGCAATCAGGAATGCTGTTAGGGCCAGCACTGGCAGGGCCAAAGAGACCAAAAGCAACCTTCGGCCTACCAACCTCTATGTCCCAGCTTCACCACCTGCTGCCCCACCTTGGGCAAATTGCATCTTGGTACCTTACTTTCCTCATCTGAAAAAATGAGGAAAGTACCTACCTCATAGAGTTGTTGGTACCTACCCACTTGGTACCTACCTCATAGAGTTGTTGTGAGGATCAAGTGGGTTAATTAGTGTAGGACCTTTAAAAGGTGTCTGGCGTAGCACATACACTCAGCGAATGTTAGCTAGCAGCACTGGTGGGAAGCCTAGGGGCAGAAGGATGAGGAAGGGTAGCCATCCTCTTCAGAGATCCCAGCCTGGTGCTCTGGGAAAGCCAACTATGCTCTGGGCTGAAGGTCTCCTCTCTGATCTGTGCTGTATTTGCTTTCAGTGTTATCATCAAGTTTTTAAAACCATAAGCAACTACAGGGACGTCTTGAGAGAAATAGTTATGAGCTCTCTGGGGTCATGGGATAATATAACCCCTTATCTCTTTCTCACAGAAGCTTTTGAGTTCCCTATTTGCCTTCCGCAGGTGAACAGAGCCAACATCAGGCTGGAAGAGGAAAACCTGGCCTCTGGATTCCACCTGATTTCATTTCCATTGTGTTCCCTTCCACCCAGATCCATGCCAGAGGTTTTTCAGTACCAAGCAGAAAAAGAGAGAAAAACAAACTGAGCTTTTTCACTGGATCCTGAAATGTTTTCCTCAGAGACGAGGCAGGCTACACCATTCTAGTTCGGTTGTGTTACTAACCACTGGAGGTCAAGAGTGGAGAAGACATTGTTCCTGAGATACCAATGTATAAGTTTTTCAAGTAAAGCCGAGGAACTCAAAGTACAGCCTCCTCATTTAACATGTTGATGCAGACATCTGGAAGCAGCAAAGGACAGCGTGCTGGGCAATACTGGCCTACTCTGGCTTCTAGACAGTGATAAACCTTCCCTCCTCTCAGGCCATCAGGCTGGGGCCTCAGCAGTGAAACTCAGTAAGACTCAAAGCACTTGGCAAGAGAGGTGATGATAACAGAGATCAGAGGGAAAAGAGTATCTTCCTGCCTTTTGAGTTTCAAAACCCTAGTACTTTATGGAAACAGAAAAGCCTCTGGCTCAAAAAATTTGAGGGAAAACCCGGTGGATGGGAGCCAAACACTCTACTCCCCTACCTGGCCCCAGGGATAACAGAAGATGCTTCCTGGGGGAACTGAAAAAAGAGGAAGAGATATGAGGGCTGGTTCGTGGGTCTCTACCCCACTCTCCATGTCATGCCCTCCAAAATCTGTGGGGACCCCAAGAAGAGGAGACCTGGATCTGTGCTTTGTTTCCCAGGGAAACCCCTAAAGAAGCAGCTAGACTCAAAAAAAAAGATGGTTAAAGGGGGTAACTAAAAAGATGGGGTCTTAGATGGCCACCAGAAACTTCTATACAGCTCAGACTAGCTGAAAATCAGAAGCTGATCCTTGTGTGCCACAGACATGGTATATCAATGGAACTGAAAGGGAGGAGGCAACAGGGTGGTACCCAGGGGCATCCCTGCAGCACCTACATAGTCCACCAACTGTGAGCCAATGCAACAATGGACACCACAGTGGACACTGTACGGACAAGTGATGCGGAGAATCAGTGGGCTCCCTGAGGCCGCAGGATATTATAACCCCTTCTCTCTTTCTCACAGAAGCACTTGAGTTCTCTATTTGCCTTCCCTAGGTGAACAGAATGAACATGGGGCCAGAAAAGGAAAACCTGGCCTCTGGATGCCACTTGATCTCATTTTCCATTTTAGTCCTGAACCTTTTGTAAACCCTTGTATTATTCTGTTTTCATGCTGCTGATAAGGACATACTCGAGATTGGGTAATTTATAAAGAAAAAAAAGGTTTAATGGACTCACAGGTCTGGGGAGGCCTCACTATCATGGTGGAAGGTGAAAGGCACATCTTACATTGCAGTAGGCAAGAGAGAGCATGTGCAGGGAAACTCCCCTTTATAAAACAATCACATCTCCTGAGACTTATCTGCTATCACAAGAACAGCATGGGAAACAACCCCACCATGATTTAACTACCTCTCAAAACAGGTCTCTTCCACAGCACATGGGGATTATTATAATTCAAGATGAGATTTGGGTGGGGAAACAGAACCAAACCATATCATTTTGCCCCTGGCCTCTCCCAAATCTCATGTCCTCACATTTCAAACCCAACCATGCCTGCCAACAGTCCCATAAAGTCTTAACTCATTTTAGCATTAACTCAAAAGTCCACAGTCCAAAGTCTCATCTGGAACAAGGCAAGTCCCTCTACCTATGAGCCTGTAAAATCAAAAGCAAGTTAGTTACTTCCTAGATACAATGGGAGTACAGGTATTTGGTAGATACACCTGTTCCAAATGAAAGAAATTGGCCAAAATGAAAGGGGGCTACAGGACCCATGCAAGTCCAAAATCCAGCAGGGCAATCAAAGTCCCAAAGTAATCTTTGACTCCGTATCTTACATCCAGGTCACGCTGATACAAGAGGTGGGCTCCCACGGCCTTGGGCAGCTCCACCCCTGCGGCTTTGCAAGTTACAGTCCCCTTCCTGGCTGCTTTCATGGGCTGGCCTTGAATATCTGTGGCTCTTCTAGGTGGGTGGTAAAAGCTGTCAGTGGATCTACCATTCTGGGGTCTGAAGGATGGTGGCTCTTTTCTCACAGCTCCACTAGGTAGTGCCCTAGTGGGGTCTCTGCGGGGAGGTTCCCACCCCACATTTCCCTTCCATCCTGCCCTAGCAGAAGTTCTGCACGAGGGCCCTGCCCCTGCAGCAGACTTCTGCTTGGACATCCAGGCATTCCCATACATCCTCTGAAATCTAGGAAGAGGTGTCCAAACCTCTATTCTTGATTTCTGTGCACCCATAGGCCCAACACCATGTGTAAGCCACCAAGGCTTGGGGCTTGCACCCTCTGAAGAAACAGCCTGAGCTGTATGCTGGCCCCTTTTAGCCATGGCTGGAGTGGCTGGGACACAGGGCACCAAGTCTGTAGGGTGCACCCAGCAGGGGGGCCCTGGCCTTGGCCCAGGAAACCACTTTTGCCTCCTAGGCCTCTGGGCCTGTGATGGGAGGGGCTGCTGTGAAGGTTTCTGACACACCCTGAAGACATTTTTCTCATTGTTTTGGTGATTAGCATTTGGCTCCCATTACTTATGCAAATTTCTGCAGCTGGAATGAATTTCCTCCAGAAAGTGTTTTTCTTTTCTTTTGCATTTTCGGCCTACAAAATTTTCAAAATTTTATGCTTTGCTTCCTCTTGAATGCTCTGCTGCTTAGAAATTTCTTTCCCCAGAAACCCTAAATCATCTCTCTCAAGTTCGAAGTTCCACAAATCTCAGGGCAGAGGAAAACGCCACCATTATCTTTGCAAAGCAACAGTGACTTTACTCCAGTTCCCAACAAGTTCCTCATCTCCATCTGAGACCACCTCAGCCTGGATTTCATTGTCCATATCACCATCAGCATTTCCGTCAAAACCATTCAACAAGTCTCTAGCCTAAAGTTCCAAACTTTTCCACATTTTCCTGTCTTCTTCTGAGCCCTCCAAACTGTTCCAACCTCTGCCTGTTACCCAGTTTCAAAGTCACTTCCACATTTTTGGGTATCTTTACAGCAGTGCCTCACTCTCCTGGTACCAATTTACTGTCTTAATCTGTTTTCATGCTGCTAATAAAGACATACGTGAGGCTGGGTCATTTATAAAGAAAAAGAGGCTTAATGAGCTCACAGTTCCATGTGGCTATGGAGGCCTCACAATCGAGAGCAGGTGAGAGGCTTGTCTTACATGGTGGCAGGCAAGTGAGAGCACCTGCAGGGGAAGTCCCCTTTATAAAACCATCAGACCTCATGAGACTTATTCACTATCACCAGAACAGCATGGGGAAAACCCAACCCCATGAGTCAGTTACCTCCTACCAGGTCTCTCCCATGACACATGGGGATCATTAAAATTCAAGGTGAGATTTGGGTGGGGACACAGACCAAATCACTAAAACCAAATCACCCCTAGACCCTAGCCAAGCCTGGGCTAAAAGAATGAGAATCCCTAATTTGTCTGAGATTCATTTCCCATCACCCTATCAGGCTGACAGCTTAAAAAACAAATTGAGCTTCACATTTGAAAGAGTTATTTCTGCAATCTGTGGCCTGAAATACACATGCATCCTACAAGTATGCATAATATTGCATAAACCATTGAGCCTGGGTTATCACTACTGAAGACATCTCTTCAAATGGCAGATTAGTAAACTTAGGAAAAATAAGTAAAATTTGCTGTGGGTTGATTATTTGGGGGGGATTATTCCATGTTTGGCAGGACACTGCCCACACTGCAACAGGAGAGTCGCCGTAGGTAAGGGTAGGCTAAAGAGGAACCTTACAACCCTGTTCCCATGGGGTATAGAGACCGTTGCCTTAATATTCCCAGATTCCCAAGGAGATTTTAGAATTCTGAGAGGAAGGGTGACCCAGAAATGATCTCAGACTTGGAAGAGAAAGTTACAGAGGACAATGAATGGCAGGGACTTTCGTCAGCAGGGGAGGGGAGTACCACATCTTGGTGGATTCCCAGCGTTAGACACCTGATGCTCAGGCCTCCAGCCACACTGCAGGGACAGAAGGTGACACCCATAGTCTGAGCAGGATGAAGGCCGGCAAAGAGTGCCCACTGGAAAGCAGCTGCCCCTTTTCCAATGCTGGAAAATATATCCTCCCCACCCCACTGCACTCATGTCACCTCCAGGAAGAAAGGCAGGTGAAAATATAAAGAGGAAAGAAACTGAAAAACAGAGCATTTATCTGACAATAAGCTTTGAACTTGACAGTGATTGAGAAAATAACATTTGGGTGTGGCTGAAAAAAAAAATCCCTGGATTAGATTGGAAATACCAGAATCAGAAAGATTGAATTATCTTTTTTCTCAAGAGCAAAGTTGAGTTCAATATTTGAAAATAATGTCACATTTGCTTAAGCTCCTGTTTGTAATACTGGGCAAGAGAAATACAAGAAGAGTAGTATCCCAGGAGTGTTCCAGGGGACAAGAGCAAAAAGCAGCAGGCTACTGTGAGCAGGGGGTTCCAAATTACAAAGAGATGTAATCCTAAAGAGGGGCTTTTATAGGGGGAAACATTGCATTTAGGCTAGAAAGTCACATTAAGCTTCACATTAGGAAATTCACAAAGGTAGCAATAAAGAGAGATGAAAGAAGATGGTGTTGGAAGCAGAGAAACCAGAAAGGAAGTTAACTTACCAGTCCAGGAGATAGGAGGAGCAAGGTCAGAAGAAGGGATGGATTTCAGAGAAATGTAGAAAGTTGAAATAATGAAGAGAACTTGCTGTTTGATACCTGACTAAAAAGAGGGTGAGGGGTTTCGGGTAACTTCTCAAGGGTGAGAGATTGCAGGTAATCAGCTGCCAGCTCATTTGGGCAACTGAGTGCACATGAGTGTCATTCACTAGTTTTACCAGGAAAGGCAGGCTGAGGGGGTGGCCGGTTAGATGGTGATAGAAAATAAAACGGACGTGCTGAAGATGAGGCACCTTCCAACATTCAGTTGGACAGTTCTGCTAGCCTGAAATTCAGAGCCGAGATCTGGAAAGAACAAATTCTTGGGAGTCAGGAACATACACATGGTAGCTAAAGCCTTGCAATGCATGAGGTTATCTGGTAGCCAGACATAGAGTGAAAAGAGAAAAAGGGCCCATGGGCAGAGATGTCAGGAGGACGGATGTTGGGCAGAGCAAGGAGAGCCTGTAATGAGCTCTAGTAATGAGCAGACAGGGCTGGGGAGGAAGCCAGTAGAGACACTGTCCAGATAAATGAATGGAGGGTTTACAGAGGGAGTGGAAGCTGCATCCGAGCCCTGGAGGAGCCGGTAAGCTGGCGCCTGTGGATCAGAAGCTCTGAGTTACAGCATCACTGCATTTCTTCTCTCCTGCATGGCTACATGATGCTAGATGAGCTCCAGGCTGCTGTACCATGCCTAACTGAGCCACCAACCCAGATGGGACTTTGTTTTTGTTTTTCTCCCATCGCTCCCTGATTTATCTTAGAACAACTAAGTTAGCCTGAAAGTGACAGTAGAATGGCAAGGACTATGTACTATGTGGGGGCAAATCCAAACTTCTGCGTGGATCCCAGCCCCACTGTCCCTGTGACACTTGCATCCAATCTGCACGTCCCCTGAACTCCAGATGCTGGAGCTGCTAAGAGTCCCCAAAATGCTTCGGAGAATGATGCCAGGGCTGTGTGGAGCGCTCTTACAGTGGCCCCCAGACAGGACAGAACCATGCTTTCAACTGTTTTGAAACGTTTTCTATGGCCACTTGTCTCCTTAGGAGCTGGAGAGCACTCAGCGCTAACCTCATTTTGGTTTCTGGACCTGCATAACCTTCTGGCCCCTTTTCATTCCACCGCATGGGTCATTCAGAGCAGAGGCGAGCATTTTGTGCTTCAATCACAAATGGAATCCAAATGCGTTAATCACACGCTCCTCAGAAGGGCCCACGCGAACACGCTGGGGCGCACAGAAAAAGCAGCGAGAGTCTGGCTGAGATCGACCCCCGCTTCATCCCAGGAGCTCGGTGAAAGGGTCGATGGAGGCGCTTCTCTTCTCCCCTCGTGCCTCTTCTGGTCTGCTGGCTGCTAAGCTGTTGCGGAGCCACCCTGCCCCCGCGACCCAGGGCAACGCTATCCGCGGTGAAGGGACATGGCCTGGGGAACAGGGTGGCCAGCTCGTGGCTGAGGAGGGGGCGCCTCGGGGCTGTGTACCTTATGCTGCAGGCTTAGCCACAAGTAAAATCATGGTCAGCAGAGGGTCTTGCAATGTCTGGGTCTTTCTTCTTTTGTCAACCAAATGGGGATACCCAGCTCCCAGAACATCACACATCGCTTTGCCAACAGTCACACTCAATAAGTCTTTTATGAGTGAATTAAAGGAATGAATGAAACAAATGAAAAAATAAGCAGCACCAAGCTCTCAGAGCCTGCAGGCTGCTGGTAGAGACACAATAGACTGCAAAGCAATAGAACACTGTCCCAGGGGCACTCTGCTCTGCTTTTAACCCTTTTTCTGAATTGTCTTCTTCTCTCCATGCCTCTTACACCCTCACTTCACTCATTCAACCAGCACTTACTGGGCAGTGCCGGTACACACACCAGCAGTGAACAGCTTATATTCTGATAGGGAGGGGCTGAAAACACAGGTTTTATGGCTGCAGATAATTTTAAATGAATGCTATTAAGGCCATAGCAAAGGGTGATGTGACAGTGATGGAGACTGGGGGACAACTTCAAATAAGACGCTCATGGTTTTGCTGATGAAGCAATATTGGCCATCTGCTGGCTACTCAAATGGAAACGGGCCTTTCCGCAGATGGTATCATCAAGGAGAATGAATTTCAGACTGGAAAATCCCAGCAGAGGTAGTAAAGAGGATGTTCAACTGTAGAAGCAATAAGAGTCTCTAGCAGCTAATGATTTTAAATCCTGCTCAGAATAGCTAAAAGCATGAGGGAATTTACAGATATAATCCCGGAAATTGAGCAATCTTTGTGGAATTATGGAGGACAAAAGGGGAGCTAAACACAATTATTCACCACAAGGGAAGAAAATAAAGATTTGGGTCCGGCTTGCTGAGTGTAATGTGAGTTCTCAGCAAAATGCAAGACTGACTTTCAAAAAGCTCGTTCACATGTCCTCAAGGATTTCCTTGTCTGCTCAGCAGATTGTCCACCTGACCCTGAGCTGTGACTGTTCAAAGCATAGAACGCCTTTGTCCAAACCTGAGTTCATTACACCCCCCACTCATCTGTCCTTTATTTTCATTTCATGTACTCACATTCACTCATTCATTCATTTCACAAATACTTAGTGAACCCTAAATGGCAGTCAGGATGCTACATGCTAGGGATACAAAAAAGAAGAAGAAAGTGCCGTGTTGCCTGCAGCAACTTCAGAAGTTAGGTGGTAGGAATTCCAATCCAGGGCTGCCCCTCAGCTGGCTATGTGCATGTGGACAAATGCCTTAACTTCTCTACATGCGGCTGTTTCCTCATCTGCCAAATGGGGATGATGGCACAGACTTGACACCAAAGTATCTATGAAAGGACGGAAGGAAAGAGGGAAGATGGGAAGAGGGAAGGAGCTGGGAGGTGAAAGGGGGCAGAGGAAGGAAGAATTGGCACTTACCTCATTTGTGAGGACTGGCTGAAATAGAAACACCTCACACAGCGCCTGGTGCACGGTAATATCTAACATTACTGCCTCTCACTTAAAAGAGCTCACCATCAAGTGAGGAGATAGGCACACAGTTCAGATAATGGCTAACATTTATTGAGTGCCTACAATGTGCCAGTTACTGTTCTAAACTTTACACATTTAGACTCACTTCATCCTCGGCACTTGGTGAGTTTGGGTCTCTTACTATTCTCCTGACTCCATAGATGAGAACTGCAGGTATAGAAGGGTTAAGTAACTTGCCTGAGGTCACATAAGGAGTGAGTGGGCAGCAGAGCTGGGACTCAAGCCCAGACACTTTGGCTCCAATCACTGTACCCCGCTGCCTCAAACAAGTATGAGCAAGTGAGAATACTGCCATGGGCACATGCTATCATGGGGGACTTGCAGCACTAAGGAAGTGATGTGGCCAAGGAATTCTCCTGGGCTAGGGGGACGTCTGCATTTGGGAATTTCAGGATGCCCATGAGGAGGGAGTCAGAGGAAGAGGAGGCAAAGAGAAGCAGAGACAAGACAAGAGGAGCAGAGAACTGGAGGGCACAGAGGAGCAGACCCATGTTGAAGCAGGGATGGGTGATGAAGGTCGTGCTGGTCGTGCAGCCACATATACCGTGGGAGGGGCTTGGACTTTATCCTCTAAGCAATGGGAGTCACAGGAAGCAGCATGATCAGAATTGCACTTTAGAAAGATTACTCTGGGGGCTGACTGGACTTGGAAAATGGAGGGTCATGGACTAGGAAGAGCCAGTCGGAGGGTTGCTGCCAGGGTGCCTCCAGGATCGTGGCCAAAGGGATGGACTGGTTCATGACATATTTGGAAGGTATAATTAGAAGAAAGCAGTTCTCATCGAATGAGAAGGCTGAATGAGAAAGAGGGGATGAGGACATCTCCCATCCCCTTGGAAGCTGGGAGGATGGTGGTAGCAGCTCCTGGACTATGGAAATGTGGGAAGAAACACTGGTAGAAAGCTGTCAGAAACAAGCAGCTGCCTGCATCCCAGAGTCAGGGAGTTCTCCACCTTCCTTTGAAAATATTTCTTTTAGAATGAGAAACTTTAAACATATAGGAAATTAGGAGGAATAGTACAATAAATACCTGTCACCTAGATTCAACAGCTCTTCCAGAGTGTTGCCCACATCGGCTTCACATATACATGATATAGATTATATTTTTATTGTTATGCAACATTTCATTTTAGTTTTTATTGTTGTCAAATCATTTTAAATAAGCTACAGGTAGCATTACATTTACCCTTAAAAACTTTAGTGCATATTGCCAAAAAATATTCAGCTAAGTAATCAGAATAGCATTGTCACACTTTGAGACAATTAATAACTATCTAATATAACCTAAGTCCATACTAAAAGTTCCCTAACAGGCCCCAGAATTATTTTATAGTACATTTTTTTCCAAAACAGGATTCCATTAATGACCCCATATTGCTTTTGTTACATCTCTTCAGTCTCTCTAAATCTCCAACCGCCCTTGCCACATGATTCTCCTGGGTGTTTGATATTGACTCATTAAAGAAACCAAGTCAGGTTGGTTTCTTTCTTTTCTGTCCCACGCCACATACAATACCTCACAGTCTGGGTTTGTCCGATTGTTTCATCCCATGTCACTTCTAACGTGTTCCTCTCGTCCTCACATTTCCGGTAAACTGGAAGTTCTAAAGGCTTGACAGGATTCAAGGAAGACATTTTGATGAGCACGTGTCATTGGTGACACCATATGGCATTCATATATCATCCAACACCAAGGTTTTGGTTTCAAAATACCATCCTGCTACTATGCTACCAAATGGAACCTGACTGGTTCCTGGTTTGGGACAGGGAATAAAGTAGGTGGTCCTTGTTCTAGAAAGCACAGAAGTACCCATGTACTAACAGGTCATGTCAAAAGAACCCAAGAGCCAGCTTAAGGGCAACCACTGGTCAAATTTGGAACACACTAAGCCTCAAAATGAACGACTGGAAATGATGAAAACAGAATACATAAAAATCTATAATACTCAATAATCAATCAATAGTAAAAAAAACAAAAATCCTCTGTTACTCTTAAGAAGTAGGAAAGGCCCAGGTACTGTTGAGGCTGTTTGCTCTCAATAGCATCTCAATCTGATGTGGGATTCTGTATCTTGAATACAGAATACTCTAATCTTGACTTAAACTTGGACCAAGAACACAGCTACCCCTCGTGTGTGTATGGAACATCTGGTTTAGGTACCCATGATGATTCCCTGCTGGCAGGAAACTAGTCTCCACTGATCTTAAACAATTGCATGGTAATTTAAGCACCAGGCAACTTGACAATTTCCATCAATCCCAATGTTACTTGTCAAGACCTCAATTATGAATTTGTTCATCGATTTTTGGAATTAATCCTAAAAAAACTCAAGTTGCTAAGAGGTGTAATTTTTTAACTACGGAAGTTTTACTATTGCATTTTGCAGATGCAGCATTTCCTCAGGATTAACTAGGCAGCTCTCTCATAGTCAACCTGCACCTGAGCCACCTCCCAATCTTTGTATCTGTCACTCACCATTAATTTGAGAACATCCTGAATAGCCAGGCTTGTCAATTATTCAAGGGAAGCCAAGAAGCAATACTTGCATACAATAAATAGACCTTTATACTACTGGAGAGAGAAAAAAAAAACAACAAACCCCTTTCTTTGTATTTTCACTGCATTTTCAGAGGAAAGAGGTAAAGCCATGATTCTCCTGGGTATTTAATCAACAAACCTATATTTAATTTGATGAATAATATGCAAGCTCCAGGGCCTCTATCATATTTCTTAATAGTAGCTGAAGTGCCTGATGACTTCCGGCCTTCTCATCAATCACATTAATGGTCTCCGTTGGAAACAGAGGGTACCATTAGAGCAGGAGAAACTCCCTTTCCCAGAGCTTGTCTTTCACCTTAAAGAAAACATTCTTCACAAGTGTCCATGGTTTAGACACCATAGCAAGTGGTTTAAGTCATCCTTACTTATAGCTTCCTTACTTGCCATTGTGAAGATTACAATCTAACACTCCTTAAATAAGCTCCCTAGAAAACTTTTCTTTTTGAGACAAGCAGACTTGGCAAGAAGTATAATGAAAAAAAAAAAAAAAAAAAAAAAAAAAAAAGGACTGCCCAGAACAAAAATTCCCAGCCTAAATCACAGGCAGAGCTACTATCACACCCATTTTATAAAACTTTCCAGTCCCTATTTCATGCTTACAGGCTCATGGCCTTCTAAAATCTGACGCTTTTAGTTTGGAAACCAGTTTCTTGAGTTCCATCTCTTCTGTGCAGGCAATTCTCTCCAAACCGTTGTGAAGGCATCCCTCTTCGCTGAGGTTGCAGCAACAGCAGGTTTGCTTGGCTCTCTCCATTGGGCGGTGGCTTTGGCTTCTCAAAAAGAAGGTCAGAGCAAGGTTTCCAGAACACAAACTGTGGAAGCATGGATCACGGAGACTCAAAACATTTCCTTTGCAAAGACTTCAGGAACTCCCTCTTCAAATCTTTTTAGGACAAGACTGGGAGTGTGAACATTTCTGTCAGCTTCAACTTCTTTCCTCCCCAATACACACTGTTAAAGTTTTGCCAAGCATTTTTATTTTATAAGTTCCAATATACATGTGCAGGAGATGCAGGTTTGTTACATAAGTAAACGTGTGCCATGGTGGTTTGCCACAGCTATCAAATCATCAACTACGTTTTAAGCCCAGCATGCATTAGCTGTTTTTCCCAATGCTCTCCCTCCCATAACCACCTACCTCTAACAGACCCCAGTATGTGTTGTTTCCTTTCCTGTTGGCCGCATGTAAGGCTTCTTTCGAGAAGTGTCTGTTCATCCTTTGCCCACTTTTTAATGGGACTTTTTTTTCTTGTACATGTGTTTAAGTTCCTTGTAGCCTCTGGATATGAGACTTTGTCAGACGGATAGATTGCAAAATGTTCTCCCATCTTGTACGTTGTCTGTTCACCATGATCATAGTTACTTTTGCTGTTCAGAAGCTCTTTGACTACATTCAATTGTCAATTTTTGTTTTGGTTGCAATTGCTTTTGACTTTTTCTTCATGAAATCTTTGCCCGTGCCTGTGTCCTGAATGGTACTGCCTAGATTTTCTCCTACGGTTTTTACAGTTTTGGGTTTTACATTTAAGTCTTTACTCCATCTTGAGTTTAGTATGGGCTGCAGTTGGCTGAAACCTGGCATAGAGGTTTGGTTTGCTTTAGTAGAAGATGCTGAATGGTTTTGCAGTGTGGCTGTTCATTTAGTACTCTTAAGCAATACTTTCTAAGAATTCGATAGATGCTTCACATTTTTGTCAACACTTGAAAGTATGAAGTCTCTTTAGTTTTTCCATTGTTGTAACTGTGTAGCATGCCTTATGGTGGGTTTATATGTGATCTCATTAACAATGCTGAACACTCAAAATACATGTATTGGCCATTTGTGTTTCCTGTCTTGTGAGCTGCCTGCTCAAGTCTTCTGGACATTTTTGACTGGTTTGTGTTCTTGATTTTGTAGCTGGTGTATTGGCTATTAACTTGTATTTACTACTGCTTAGCAATATTATCACAAACTTAGGGGTACAAACAAACATTTATTATCTGACAGTTTCTATGGGTCAAGAGTCTCAGCATGGCTTAGCTGGGTCCTCTGCTTTAGAATCTCTCGCAAAGCTGCAATAGACGTGTTGGCCAGGGCTGTGGTCTCATCTGTTGCTCAAATGGGGAAGGATCTTCTTCCAAACTCATGTGGTGGCAGCGTTCAGTCCCTGTGGTATATCTGCTTTCCAGTCTGCTGCTTGCTGCCTGCTGCCTAGAGGTTACCCTTAGTTTCTTGCCATGTGGGCTTTCCCAACATGACTTTTTTCCTCAAAGCTAACAAGGAAGAGTATCTCCTTATGAGATGAATACTACAGGTATCTGAAGCAGAATCACATACATAATCACATACCTCTATCTTTGCCATATCCTACTGGTTAGAATCAAGTCACACAGGTCCCATGAAAACTCAAGGGGAGAGGATTACACACGGGTATGAATACCAGGGGTCAGGGATCATGGGGACTATTCTAGAGTTGTCTTCTACACAGTCCTCATTAGATATGTCATACATATCTTCTCCAGTCTGTAGCTTGCCTTTTCCTTTCCTTTGATAGAAAAAAAGTTTTGTTTAAAATAAAATCAAATATATCCACTTCTTAATTTTGTAGATAGCATTTTGTTGTCATTGTTTTGTAGAGTCAGGGTCTCATTCAGTTGCCTGAGCTGGTCTTGAATTCCTCATCTCAAGCAATCCTCCTGCCTCAGCCTTCCAAAATTTTGAGATTGCAGGCGTGGGATACCACACTGGCCCTAGATGGTGCCTTTTCATTACCTGTTTAATACTTCATTGCTTACCTAAGATAATGAAGATATTCTAGTCTAGTTTTCCTCTGGACTACTGTTTCTCAACCCTGGCAGTACTGATATTTGGGGCTAGATAATTCTTGTTAATTCTTCTCCTGTGCACTGTAGGGTGTTTAACAGCATCTCTGGCTCACCCACCAGATGCCAGTAGCAGCTCCTTCCAGTTGTGGCAATCAAAAACCTTGCCAAATGTCTCCCAGGGCTAAAAGGCTGCCAGTTGAAAAGTACTGTTCTAGATGCTTTATAGCTTAATCTTTGAATCTAATGGCTGTAATCTGTGTTAGTAGTTGCTTCATATTGTTCCATGTGGATTGTCTAATTTCTCTACATTCACTGACAATTTCTCCTATTTCTCTACGTTTCCCTCATGAATTGCATGTATTGCCTTTGTCCTACATCAAGTAATCATATATGTATGGATTCTGTTCAATTTATCTACCTTAAGTCCTCATGCCAGTAAAACATTCCAGTAGTTTTTTGGTAGGTCTTGAAATTTGCTAATGTAAGTCTTCAAATTTTGGTCATATTTGGCCTATTTTAGGTCCTTTGCATTTCGTTCTTTATTTAGAACCAACTTGTCAATTTTTACACACAAAAAAGTCGAGATTTTTTACTGAAGCTAAAACTATAGATCAATTTGAGGTAATTGTAGTCATAATATTGAATATTCCAGTACATAAAATAAATCTTACTTAGTTTCTTTTTAATCTCTCAATATTTTCGGGTTTTGAGTGTTGAGGTCTTACAACTACTTCTATTTGCTAATGTTTCCCAGCTTTACTGAGGTATACTTGACATATAAAAGTATATACTCAATGTACAACACGACTGTATATATGTATGCATTGTGGAATGACTGCCACAATCAAGCCAAATAACACATCCATCCATCCCCTCACATTTTCTTCCTTTGGTGGTGGTGGTAACATTTAAGATCTACTTCCTTAGCATTTCGTATTTTTTAAAACATTGTTAATAACAGTTTTCCTAATTTTATTTTCTAATTGTTGGTTGTTAGTATGTAGAAATCATTTTTTGTATCAGCCTGTATCTAGTGATCTTAGTAAATTCATTATAAGATACTTTGGATTCTGTTTGTATGCAATCAAGTCATCTGTAAATAACTTTTTACTTCTCTTTACTCTTCATTATAGTTTTCTTATCTTTGCCCTGACTGGGATATCCTAAACAATGTTGAATGGAAGTAGTAATAGTGAACATTCTAGTCTTTCCTCCAAATTTAGGGGGAGAAATAATTCAACATGAAAGTATTATTATGATAGTTTTTTTTTTTTTTGTAGATACTCTTTATTGTATTGAGGAATTTACCTAGTTTCGGAGAATTACATGGTTGGCTGAATTCTGTCAAACACTTTGTTTTTCCTTTTTGTGCAGCTACTATAATGGTCATACAATTTTTCTCCTTTATTCTATTAATGTGGTGAATTACTTGATTTTTGAATGTTATAGCAGTCTTGCGACTCTGAGATAAACCCATTTGGTCATAAGTTTCTATCCTTTTTATGTAGCCTCTTTCTACATACTGCTGATCATTTTGTTTAGGATCATTGCCTTTTATGTTCATGAAAGGTGCTGGTCCATGATTTTCTTCTGTCAGGTTTTGGTGTCAGAGAAATTTGGGTCTCATAAATTCAGTTGGGAAATGTTTTCTTTTTCATTATGCTCGGAGAGTTTGTTACATAAACACATTTCATCTTTAGATGCCTGGAGAAAATCACTGATGAAACCATCTGGGCCTAGAGTTTCCTTTGTAAGAAAGTGTTCAATTTTTAATTACATTATAAAGTCTTTATTTATTCCACAGGAAATACATTTCTGATTATGAATGGAAGATAACAGAAACATTCTGAAGATGTTAACTACATTAATTTTTGAGAAAATATACATAACTATAACACACAGAGATATGGAAGCATGAGAGGTTTTCAGTAAACCCAGAAATACAGACAGCACTGATATTTACAAACCCATACATAGCATCATTTGTAACTTAGCATGCTATTACCGTTTTCTGCTCCCAAGCATTCTATAAAGGTTATTTTCATGTCTGGATTTCTGATTTAGCTGCAAGATGTAAAAATTCTACATAGACAACCTGCTTTGGCTATACCATCAGGAATGGCTTAAAAGCAAAAATGACATTCCAGTTATTCCACACATAAATCCCTGATGTTAACATCCTTAGCCAAAAATAGCCATTTGAAAGGAAAGCCCTATTTCAAAGCAAAGGAAATGTAAATAAGACAATAACTGGTCCTGGAAATGTCAGACTCAAAACTGAGTTCTTTAGGTGGGAATCGATTGTAAAATAACACCTCTGATTTGTTATCTAATAAAACATAATGGATTTATCAACTTTATATAAAAATACTGTCAACTTCTGATGGTTTCCCCAGGGTAGCTTTGAAGTAATTATTCTCTCTTGAAACTGTATTTACCAAGCTGCTAACTTTTTCTTTGATTTCATTCATTCCTTTTCCCCATTCGCCTCCCTATTCCCAGTCTAGACTAATGAACACAGTATTTGACAAATCAGAAACTTACACAAAGATCTTTTATTTGTGGTTGGACTTACGCAGTTCCAAAAAGTAAACATAATTAACAAAACACTTAAACGTACCAGAGGAGGTGCCCCGGTATCAGTAGAAGGCACTGATCAGACCACAGAAGAAAGCTTGACACGGATCTTCATATGTGAATGCCTGCTTCAATCCTGCCAAAGGAACATGCTGTTCTCTCAGTGGTAACAGTTAGTGGGCCAGAGCAGAAGAACTGGAGACTCTTTTCCACTGGTGTAGGCAGCAGGCTCTCCAGAAGTATTATTATAGATGACATGAAGGTGACTACCATGGTAGCAATGACAACAATCTGAGTTACAATGACAAAGCTTGAGGCCATCAGTAGAAGCTTGATGTGATCTAGAAATCCTTGTGGAGCCTCTCATCAGCTGGCCATCCCTGATACAACCCTTGGACGGGCCACATAATCCATTTTCACAAAACTGAATCCAATGCATTGTGTTATGCCTTCAACACACTAGATCTGGTAGTTGCTAATTTGGAAAAATGGTAAGTACTATTACATCATTTTAGAAATGAGTCAAATCTACGCTACAAGAAAAACGTATTAACACACAGGTACTTTTGGTGGTATGGCTTTAAACTTTGTGCTTGGCTATAAAAAGCATTATAAGCAAAGTTAACAAATAACAGTTTTTATATAAAAGAAAAAAAAGGAGTACTTTACTGAACCAAAATTAGTTTAGGACACATTAAATCAAATTTTATGCAAATACATTTACAAAAACTGAACTGGATAATTAGAGTGCTTTTTATACATTAATACTGAATATGTTAAATTACTATATATTAAAGATACAATTTGAAAACTAGAGCTGTTTCAAAATACTGCGTTCAAATGTCATTTTTTGGACACCCAGAGAAATTGCCAGATACCATGTTGTCCTTCCATAAGGGGTTTCTCTTCTGAGTCAGGAGAGTCATTAAGTAACATTCAAACAAACAAAAAAAAAGAGTAAAACATAAAGTCCAAATTTAATTCACTTCCTGAGACTCACATAGAGCTGGCTGACTTGAACAAAACACGTCACCATTGTTGAGGACACTATTTTCTGGCAGCATCCACTACACTTTCATGTTACAAGTAGGCCATAGAGATAGGGCTTCAGGGAGACATAGAACACAGACGAACTTCTAAAGCAATAGGAAGCTCTAGCACGGGCGTCCCCAAACTTTTTACACAGAGGGTCAGTTCACTGTCCCTCAGACCGCTGGAGGGCCGCCACTTACTGTGCTCCTCTCACTGACCACCAATGAAAGAGGTGTCCCTTCCTGAAGTGCAGAGGGGGCCGGATAAACGGCCTCAGGGGGCCACATGCGGCCCGCGGGCCGTAGTTTGAGGACGCCTGCGAGTCTAGCAGAAGACCTCATTCTCTTTTTATGAGGCACAAACAGCAGAAGAATAGATAAAACATAACCACCATGATTACGGACTTCAGGGGATTTCATATCTAGACTTTCATGATGTTTTATGTACAGTATTATTCCTTAATACAGCATTATTCCTACTGAGTTCCCAGGAAATAATTTTCATCATCAATAATATGATTTAAAAGTTCACACCATTGTAATATCCATTTCAAAAGACTTTCACTCTTCTTTTTATATATACAAATAGAACTGCAGACAGTCACATCTCTCCAGGCTCATGCTCAACTGAAATTTCCATTATAATAAAGAGAGAGAACAGGAAAGGGACTTCTGGTACCATTTATTTTCCTGTGACAATAATAAAACTGCTGTATCACAGCTTGGAGAATACACAGTTATCACTACATGTTACAACAACTGTGTAAGTCAAAAGCAAGTGATTATTTCCCAGAAACAATGTTTCTCCTATGACCCCTTTCCTTCCTCTGTCAAAAAATACCATACACAAAATATCGCCCTAAAGTCAGGAAGCATCCAATGCCACGTGGCAGACAGAAGTGTTGTGAGCACAGCACAGCAGGACGAGGCCAGTCTCTACTCCGTTCCCTGCGCAGGCTATGCCCATAGGCCACCCTGTTTTACAACTCCTCTCTAAAACCTTTCTGTGTCTCCTGCCTGGCTTTGTGTTCCTCACTGGGTGCCAACCATGTGAAATACACCTTCACTGGATCGATGTTCCAGTGTTTGTGGAATGATATGGGAACCTGATGAGAAAGGTAGTCCTTAGGGTAATCCACCGGCCGAGCCTGCAGGAAGAATAAACAGTTAGGTGTCCTCGGTGATTGAACGTAATTTTGCTGCAGAAGAGCCTATGAATTTATACAGTGGACTGCTTTGCTTCACTATTTAATATTGACCATGGGAATCTAAAAGCAAAAAGGAAACTATTTTCTATCTTTCCTGTAACTCCAGGTTCTTTGCTTTTGTGAATTACCTAAATATCCCTAACGCACTGCTTTTTCCTTCTATGTTCCATAGTCTTGCCTCTGGGAGATTCCTGAACCACAGTCATAAATATAAAAAGCTTTCCTTGGTAAGTTATTTAAGTTACTATTATCACTTCTGCACAAAGGCAGAAAAACTGTTATGTTCCAGGTACTTCTAAGGAAACTCTGGCCATATGTAGATTGCGGGGGGCTGGGGCAAGGAGTTCTCAACTTCTGCTTGGCCTGTCTAATGTGTAATCAGGTGACGTCTCTCGAAGAAAGAAAACAAGGAGCTCACTGGGGAGAAGGCTAACGTAACTCACACTCTCTTCCTGTCCAAATATCTAGTCTAGTTCAAGAGGTATAAATGATTAGCAAGTAACTCAAAACAATTTGCAAAATGACCTAAAAAGTTTTTGTATTATCTACATTGCAAGATTCTCTAGAAGTTAGAAAATAAAACTCAAGCAGCATTAGATACAGGTTAGAGTGGTTAAGACTGAAGAAGTAACCTATAGCGTTAAAAGGAAACTGAAATCAGGTACTATTTTGTTTGCTCTAAGCAAAGCATCCAGTTCCTCTCAGTACTCATCTTTTTTTTTTTTTTTTTTTTTTTTTTTTTTTTTTTTTTTTGAGACAGAGTTTCACTCCGCCCCCCAGGCTGGAGTACAATGGCACAATCTCGGCCCACTGCAACCTCTGCCTCCTGGGTTCAAGCAATTCTCCTGCCTCAGCCTCCTAAGTGGCTGGGATTACAAGCATGTGCCACCATGCCTGGCTAATGTTTTGTTATTTAGTAGAGATGGGGTTTTACCATGTTGGTCAGGCTGGTCTCAAACTCCTGAGGTCAGGTGATCCACCTGCCTCAGCCTCCCAAAGTGTTGGGAGTCCAGGCGTGAGCCACCTCACACAGCCAGTAATCATCTTAAATTTATTAATTTATATGGGCCATCTGTTTTATTCAATACTAAAATTGTCTTGGCTATTAAAACTAGATGTGATGCATTTTAAAAACAAGTCTTTTGTGGGTTACTATTTTATTACAATCTGCCTAAATCTTTGATATGAATACTTAAACTGCCTTAAATGGTTTACAGAATCCTTTTGTTAAATTTTACCTTATTTAACCCTAGAAACAACCTTGTCAAATGGACAGAATATTACAATTCACTTCCAATTTACTGCTGAGGAAACCAGAGCTCCAAGAACTAACGTGACTAGCAAACACTGGAATAGTGACCAGAGAGAGGTGCCCGGCCCAGGGCCGGTGCTCTACCAGGGCACCTGCTGCCTGTGCTCAAACTGTCTCACCACCGGCTGGGCACACTCAGCAGCACCTGGCCTAACCTGGCTTCCCTGGTACAAATATTCTGCTCAGATGAGTGTTCCCACAATAATATCTGTGGAGAAAAGTTCAATATAATGTAGGGGGAGAACTTTCACAATTGCTATTTTTAAGAAATTGTAACTGCTCATGGAGTTAAAAATCTAAAAGGAGTTTTAAAAGGAAAAAACAGTGCAACAGATTAAAAAAAAATACATACTGGAATACAGTCTGAGTTAGGAAAGTTTTGAATATTAGTTGAGGAATTCATGTATTATACAACATTTCTTTGCAAGGCCTTCTGAGAGTTTACTGGCAAGGAAGAAAACCAAGGAGAAACACCCTTGCAATTCCATTAGAAGATAATTCCACAATGATCCCAGAAGGAAATACAGTAGTTCCCCCTCATCCATGGTTGCACCTCCTGAAGTGTCAGTATCCCACAGTCAATTTTAGTCTGAAAATATCAAATGGAAAATTCCAGAAATACACAATTCATAAGTTTTAAGTTGCGGGCCCTTCTGAGTATCAGGATGGAATCTAGGGCTATCCCACTCCATCCTGCACTGGATAGGAATCTTCCCTTTGTCCAGAATCTCCATGCTGCCTACACTCCCCGCCCCTCAGTCGCTAGCAGCTGCCTCATTATCCAGTCAACTGGAGCAGTATTACAGTGCTTGTGTTCAAGGAACCTTTATTTTACTTAAGAATAGGCTAAAGCAAGAGTAGTGATGCTGGAATATGGTTATAATTGCTCTATTTTATTATTAGTTATTGTTGTTAAGCTCTTACTCTGCCTACTTTCTAAGTAAACCTGATCTTAGATATGTAAAGTATAAGAAAAAGCAGCGTATAAGTAGGGTTCAGTATATCCAAGGTTTCAAACGTCCACTGGGGGGCTTGGAATGTATCCCCTGTTGTTAAGGACTACTGTAAAAGCAATGGAAACAAATCCTTGCTTGTTTTTCACCTTAAAAAATGAACTGCTGAAGATAGAAATGCATCTAACAGAAAAAACAAAAAACAAAAAAACCCGTACCATTTTCCCCTCTATTCATGCAGATTCTAGAAGCGATTCACTGCAGCTCAGGGAGCCCATGCACGCGTGAAAAGCGGTGGAATAGTAAACATTACAATGTGCAGGTCATTTTGGACACATGAGGTCATGGAAAAGCATTAAACAAAACTAGAAAAGTGAAATACATCCAAAATGGTTTCTTTTAATACCAGGAAGTCTACACAGTCACTGATAATCATATCTCTATGCCCGAAATGCCAAGAGGAAATCCCAAACAGGCAGGGCGAGGGGTGGAAGGACTTGAGGAACAGACGCAGAGTATGGTAGGCACCTGCGTGCAGGGAGAGAGAGGGGCTGGAACTGCATAAGAAAGACCTACAGCCAAGCGCGGTGGCTCACGCTTGTAATTCGTGAGGCGGGCAGATCACGAGGTCAGGAGGTCGAGACCATCCTGGCTAACATGGTGAAACCCTGTCTCTACTAAAAATACAAAAAATTAGCCAGGCATGGTGGCACGCGCCTGTAGTCCCAGCTACTCGGGAGGCTGAGGCAGGAAAATCACTTGAATCCGGGAGGTGGAGGTTACAGTGAGCCGAGATCAAGCCACTGCACTCTAGCCTGGGTGACAGAGTGAGACTTTGTCTAAAAGACCAGACCAGACCAGACCAGACATTGGATAAAATTAGAAACGTTCATCTGTAAATATTGGAGCACACTAAACAGGGCAAGAAATGGAGACTAAAATCGCATTTCCTTAGACAAATGCGTTTTTATAACTGTACTGAGAAATGATTTCCATACCATACAGTTCACCTACCATGATGGAGGTCTAAAACTTTTTAGGGAATTTCCAGAGTTGGGCAACCACCAACCATTGCACACTGCCATGTCCATTAGTGGCACATCATTTTGGAAGAGTAGAAAACCATATGATCTAGATGCTGTGCTTTCAACAAAGGGAAATACTAGATATTCCCTGGAGTCCCCTTCTAAATCTATGAATTCACAATAACTTTCTCTAAAAACAGAAGAAATGTGACAGCCCAGGCAATTTTGCACTTGAGACTGCTTCCAAATGTCCACTCTATCTCTAGCTCATCAGGATTCTTAAATTTTTTCTCTTTGCCTCATATTTCTTTGTGAAGATGACCAAATGCAGTTTGGATCAGTGTTTATACCCTACAAATGGAAAGCACTATCCAAATCATTATTAAACTCTCTGAAAGAGGCTTAAGAATTGGAAAACACACCACTATCTGTTGGGGAGGATAGTTTTAAACATATTTTATGATTCTGGAAAAGTTGAAAATGTATGTGAATCAGAGAAATCAAGGGTTCTAAAGTATGGGAAACAACATTTAAAAAAAATTATCTTCAAAAGACTTTTGCCTATGGATGATTTTCCTTCATTCTTTTCTCCTGATCATTTTATTAATGCATTCTTCTCTAAATGAAAAGGGCTGCTGTAAAAATCTAAGACCTGTCACAGTACCCTTGATAAATTATTTCCCTTATACATCAACAGTTTTAATTATTCCTTTTTTTTTTTTTTTTTCGCACGTGACTGAAACACAATGAGACAGAGCGAGGGAGGGAGCCGCAGAGAATAATACTTTCTTTCCTAAGTCACCCTAATGCAACACACATGCTTTAAGTAGGTAAGACCTCTCAAAGTCCTAAAGCACAAATAAGTATCCTCTGACACCCGGAAGGAGGTTTCTCATACATTTCCTTATATTAAAGGTCTATCTGTATCCTCTGTTATTGTCTCAAGGATACAGAAATGGATTCTGCCTTTCCTGATGATGCAAACACTTTCTTAGTACTATTTCTGTCATGCTAAATTTTCTATATTGCTATGATAGTGTTTGCTACTGATTACTAAATAAAGCATGGGCCAGGTGCAGTGGCTCCCATCTCTAATGCTAGCACTTTGGGAAGTCGAGGTGGGAGGATCGCTTGAGTCCAGGAGTTTGAGACCAGCCTCGGCAACAGAGTAAGATCCCCATCTCTATTAAAAAAAAAAAAAAAATTAAAAGTTAGTGTGCCTGTAGTCCCTGGTACTTGGGAGACTAAGGCAAGAGGATCATTTGAGCCCAGGAAATCAAGGCTTCAGTAAGCCATGTTTGTGCCACCACACTCCAGCCTGGGCAACAGAGCAAGACCCTGTCTCAAAATAAGTAAATAGTAAGTCAATAAAGCATAAAAACTGTATATTCAATATAAGAAAAGGCACCTAAAATACATATGCATACATGCTTCAAGTTTCAAAAACTTTACATTTCTCGAAGAAGGATTATTAGATGGGTGTGGATCTATGGTTATTTTTAGTTTGTGAACATCCGCTATTATTCTTAGAAGAAAATTCACTGACTTGGTTCTTAAGAGACACTAAAAATAATGCAGAAGGATTTCCTTCTCCAATCCCCAAACTGCAATCTGGTGAGGCTATAAGCAATATCCATCCCTGGTAAACATAATCTCATCTCTTCTCTTCCGTAAAACCCAGAATATACGCTTATTGAGACATCCAACAGCAATTTAATAGATTTTAGCCGTTCAGTTTAATGGCAAGTGAAGGAGAAAAAGCTCAGTAAAAAGTCAGCTAGACAGTGTAAAAACTGAGGATGGTGTAGAATTACATAGACTCAGTGGCCAGTAAGACAGTATTAGGTCAGTCCTATATATTTCTAGACAGCATCCAGTAATTTTTAAATGCTACCAATTGTTTTAACTATAAAGAAAAAAAACCCCAGGTTTTCCGTGGTCCTAATGCGAGGATACTGGTCAAACGCCACTTGGTTTTCAAGATGTTTTTGCCTCCCATATTCATGAGGTACATGCTGTAGTAAGTTCATCAAACAGGGTAACAGTCCTGCAAAGGATGTTCCCTTGGAGCCTGTCAACACAGTTCTTAAGATTGTTTCCAGAACATGTGAAGAGAAGTCAAATCCTTAAGTAGAAGAACATGCTCCCCACCCGCCGTGAGGGAAGAATAAAACCATTTCCTCACCTGATGGAAGAGAGGGCTGTGAGTCACAGGGATTCCCAGGCCACTAAAGCACATTCCCAGGACCATATCATCAGGAGCATCGTTGCTGTAGCACCGACATTTACTGGCAAGAAGTCTCCTGATGGCTTCTCTGCTGAAGACCATTCTAGTGGGAGCCAGAACAGAGAAAGGGGTTAGAGCAGCTCCACAGAGGCCACTGGTGCACAAATGGGCCCCGGGAAACAGGACTCTACTCCTCCAGACTGAGAGGCAATAGGAGCTTTCTATAGTTACTGAGCTCCAGGTAAAACCCTACTTGTTCTCTTTTAGTCTTCTGGCCCTTTCCAACACTTTGGTACCAAGTTCCCATAAAAATTTCTCTTCGTTTTAAAATACAGATTGGTTTCTTGTTCCATTCTGGTCCTAAGGTAGAAATGAATCTTTTCATATCATAAAAAAGCTCAAACACTGAAAGGGCTGAAGGAACTAATATGGTTCACAAGTTCAGTCTCAATCATCTAAGACTTACTTTAAGGCAAAACTATTTAAAATTCATCCATATAGTCACATTGCCACATATAGGGCCTTGCCCACAGCACTCAATAAAAGTTTGATGCATCAAACAAGTGAGAACAAAGTCATCTTTGCAAAGACTCTGTTTCTGGGGGAGGAAGCACTCTGAGTCTATCTCGGAGGAGGGAAAAAGGACACAGAGCTTGAATCCCTGAGCCAAAACCACTGACTCCACGTGCAGCTGGGCTCAGTTCAGCACACTTTACCTAATGCTAGTGGCCAACCCCAGACTGCAACAGTCTAGAACTCCCTCCCTGCCCTTGACTAGACAAGAGAATTTCTTAAGATGTCCTAACAAAATAGGAAGGCACAAAAAGAAACATAGTTCCTGTCAACCACAGAGAAAGGAAAACTGCAAATCTGAAAACCCACCATAAATTGCCTTTCTCTTAGAAAGCCTGCTGTCCCCCAGTAAAACCTCCCTGGCCACACACTCTTTGTGGCTGAGTCAAACTCCTAGACCCAATTGGCCATGCTGGGCTCAAGCTACTAACTCAGGGAAAAGAGCCTATAAGAGAAGATGTGTCGCAAATAAATAGTAAAAATGCTTTTTTTCTTTTGTCAGCATCTAGTAGAATGAGAAAATGAGAAAGACTTATTTTTTGAATCCAGTCTCTGAAAAACTATAGGAAGACGAAATACAAACATGAAACTGTAATTTGTAATTATTTTATACTCTTTCCTACTCACACAGTCTTACATTAATTATTTGCATACACTATGTGGATATGAGTTATTAATAACAATTGTTTATTAGCATGCGGACGAGTTCTTTCCAAATGAAGTTGCTCCCCAAAATGGAAAACGACCAGTCATATCATGGTGGAGGAAAGAACACTTGTCTGCTCTGCCTACCAATTATTAAATATTAAAAAGATGTTGAAAGGCTACAGGATTATTTTATTTTCTTTAACATACAAATGTTTAAAATAAGAAAAGCTGAAATGGGAGTCTGGGACTTGCCCAGGAACATACTGCAGATCAAGAATAAGTAGGAAGGGAACACACATGACAAACATTCCTACCCCTCCTGGCTTTCAGCCAATAAATAGGTCATGGCTGTCTCTTTGGGTAGCGCTGCCTGCAGCCTCTTCCGAGGACACTGTCCAACATCTTATTCTGATGCAGGCATTTGCTCCCAAGGCTGCCAAAAAGGCTGATGATGCGCTACACACAGCTTCCTACCTAAATGCACACATGTAAATAAGTATTTTCAAAAACGGTCAAAACATCACGTTCTCACTTGTAAGTAGGAGCTAAGCTTCATGAGGACTCAAAGGCATAAGAATGATACAATGAACTCTGGGAACTCGGAAGAAGGGTGGGGCGGGGGATGAGGGATAAAAGACTCCACTTTGGGTACAGTATATACTACTTGGGTTAACGGGTGCGCCAAAATCTCAGAAGTCACCACTAATGAACTTATTCATGTCACCAAGCACCACCTGCTCCTCAAAAACCTACTGAAACTAAAAAAAAAAAAAAGGTCAACTGATTTTCTCCAGTACCAAAACTTTCATGGAGAAAGCAACAAAGTGAAAAACAGGTATCTGGATTCAAACAGTGTAAAGGTCTCATGCTCCAAACAAAGCAAAATACCTACACAGGAACCAGAGGAGCCTACAGCCCCAACTTGGCTGTCTCAAAACATCCTTACCTAAGAAGGATGGTTCAAGACAGTGGTTTTCAAAAACTTACTTGACTGTGACCCACAATCAGAAAACAAGAAATTAATTTCACACTGCAACCATTTATATGTTTTGTGTTTAAGTGTGTATGGGTATGTATGAAGCTGAAACAAAAAATTCACAAACAGTTCTTACCCTTATGACATGGAATGCACTCTGATACTTTCCATTTTATTCTATTCCACTCAACAGTTCATTATTTTAAAATGCTGGTTAAGGTCCATGAATTGGTTTTACAAGCCGCTGATTCTGACTTGCTGTTAAAAAGCATATTGGTTCTCAAGCTATAGCCTCAGAACATTCTACTGTAATACTAGAGAAACGAATAGTATGTGTTGCAGCTTTTATCAAAGGTTGAGGTAGGAGCCAACCTCATGAAGAATGTTCCTGCATCTTTGTAGAAGTACTATTAAAAACAGAATATCACATTAGTTAACGTTAGTTATATAAAGATCAGTGCCTCGTGTTTATGGATTTGTTTATTCATTTATTCACTGTGCCTTGGAAAACATGAGTCCCTATGCTAAGAAGGGAGAAAATAATGAGAAATAAAAAACACAGGTGCTGCCTTCAAATAATGCATAATTTAAGTGGAAAATAGAAAAGTAAATAGGCAATTAAATGATAATGGTTTGCAAAATATGCTATGAAGGTACATTAGAAATGCATTAAACCCAGATTTGAGAGGCTAGACTGGGCTAAAGGCATTCAAGAGGAAATAAGTGATAGCTATGATGAATCCAAAAGAACAAGGAGGAACTAGACAGGCAGGAAGTTGGGGAAACAATGCTATGCAGAGACCAGCAAATGCCATATCTTCGGAGGAGAGGAAAAGAAACAGTGCTTCAGAGAATCTGAAACAAGTTCAGCAAGAGTTCTTTAAAGGTGAGGGTGTAGACGGATGAGGCTAGACAGGTGAAACAGCATCTGCCAAGATCATGAGAGGCCTTACAAGCCTTGAGGAGTGTGAACTTGATCCTAAAGGCAATGGGAGAAGTTCTACTGCCAGTTAGGATATCAGAGGATGCAAAAGACTTTCCTGCCATGGTAACACTAAAAAATATTCAAATAACAGGAAAATCATATGTAATTATGAAATTGAAGAGAGGTAAATGCCACAAAGCTTAAATGAATGAATTTCTAGAGAGAAAAATCCTTGCTAGAGGAGTGGCAAGCCAGCCATGGCAGCTTTCAGCAGAGTAGAAGAAAAAAGTCTTCTTGGGTCTTTAGCCCCAAGGCAGTGGCCTCAGCAACACCCGGGAAGGCTGTCAATCAGATGAACTAGAGATGATTAAAACTGATGACTCATCCCAGATAAACTTGACTCTTATTAAAATCTGAATGATCATTTCTTTGTCTTTGATGTCAAAAGCAGAAAAGGGTTCACATTCTGGGGGAAAAATAAAGACAATGAGAAGCCACTGAGGGCCTCTAAGCAGCGGGGAGAGAGGACCAGATCTGCTTTTAGAAAGGTCCCTCTGACTACAGTATGGACAACAGCATGGAGTAGAGTTCAAGACAAAAATGTAGGGAGAACTGAAGGCTGTGGCAGGAACTCATACAGGCGATGACAGTGACCTGGTTGAGATTACTGGAGGTGGAGAGAAGTATTGAGGGAAGAGAGAATTAGGAAATAAAATGGATAGGACTAGGTGATTCAGTTGATTGCAGGGAGTGGGGAAGGAAGAAGAGAAAGGGTAAGAGCTGACTCAAAGACTCCTGGGATAAGAACTCATTTATACCAATGTCTACCCTGAGAGAGGGACACTGGAAGAACAAATCAGGGGTTAGTCAGAAATGACAAGGTGCTGAGTATGATGTGTCTGTTAATCAGCTAAGCAGAGATGCCCTTTGGTGGATCTGTGAAATCTGGAGGCCAGCAGAGAGTTCTAGGCTGCAGATCAAGATCTGGGTGCATCAAGCCATGGGGTGGGTAAGATCACCCAGGGACAACACAGGGTGAGAAGAGACTAGAAAAGATGCCTGAGAAACATACATTGAAACTGAGAAGGAATGACCAGAGAGAAAAGGATGAACAAAGATAGGATGGCGCTCTGGAAAGCAAGAGAAAGGAGTGTTTCAGTCAACTGTGTTAAAGGCTGCTAAGAGGTGAAATAGAAAAAAAACTGTAAACGATTAATTTGATTTAGCTACAGCAAGGTTGTTGGAGACCTTGGTGAGGTAGTTTAGGAGGCTGGGAATTTATGATTCTTAGAACGCTAAGCGTAGAGCTGAGGAAAGAGCAGTGAACTCAAGATGTTCCACGGGGGAGGAAGGAGACGGTAGGATGGTGCTGAGAAGTTTTAAGATGGAAACTAGAGGTGGTAGGAAGTACCTCGGAGCAAAGTAGAGGCTGAACACAGAAGTTAAAGGTGTCACCTTGGTGGTCTAGCAGGGCCTGCCACAGACAAGGGAAGGGGAGCAGTGACAACTATGCAATGTATTTGCAAATCTGGCACTGGCCTGTGAGCTCCTGTGGGGAAGGGGCTGTGCAGCTTTCATCTGTGTGCTCCTCGTGCTCAGGTTTGGTTATTACTACAAAAGAGCCACCTCCATAACCATGTTATGTTCATGACTGAATCAGCTAGACCAAATCAGGATGTGTGTAGTATGACTGTTGAGATCCTGCAGGTTCCCGTAGAAACTGTTCCAATCTAGGGAATTGCAAAGTAGGAACATAAGGTCCTAGCCCTCCAGAAGTGTATACTCCATAAGATTGTAAACTAGAATGCTGCCTGGCACACAGCAAACAAGCAACAAATATCTACTGAATGCATTTAAATGACTATAGTTGGTAAGTTAGGATTCTGCCTACACGCACCAACAGTAAGGTTATAGAAGTAATAGGGAAGACTAACTGCTTAACTGATTTACCCATATCTATCAAGTTAAAATCTTTCTTCATAAGAGATTAGGTAGATGCTTCATTTAAAGCATTGATTTTTAACTGTTATTTAAAACCTGCAAATCCTACACAAATATCACTTAATTGCCTAAGTAAGCTTCTATACTGCACTTTCCCCAAAGGTGATTTATTAAGCACTGCATAATTTAATAGTCTAATAGCTTATTCTCTGAGAATAAAATCTATAACCAATTTTTTTTTCCCATTTAAAGGGACAATCAGAACTAGTTGGCTGCCTAGAAGCAACCATTGTTAGGGACATTCTAGCTAGCATGACATACTTTTTTATGATCATTGCTTCAAGGACTAAAATGTTCTTTACTATGTGCAAAGTTTTCATATTTAGCAAATATAATGTTTTCAAAATAAGCAAATATAATGTTCACTTTCCTATTATAGTAACAACCACCATTCACAGAGTACTCACATATCAGTATAGATCCTAGTGCCAGAGACCCACCTCTCATGTGGCAAGGAAAGTTTATGTCCAAAGTAGCTGAAGAAAGCTGTGATCATAGTTACCCTCCTCCTCCCGTGACGTAGCTGTAGCCGCCAGTGCCCAGGCCATAGCCGTAACGCTCTCCCAGAAACACAGGCTCGCTGGAGTCGTAACAGCTAAGCAGGTGCTGGAGCCTGGAGATACTGAGATGTCAAAGGGAACACAAATCACAATGACTTGATTTAGGAATAGTTTATAGTTCTTACATCCCACTATGTATACTGTGTTATACTAAACGGAAACATTTAAGAGAAGAAATTTGAACGACTTACAGAATGATTTTTTTAAACAAACAAAAAAGAATGCATGAACACTGTACATTACTGGAAACAAGAGAGAAACTGAAACACGAGGGGCTTGTTCCTCGGTTTTTACAAGCCCCTGACACAATATGGCTGCCTGATTTGTGTCGTGAGGGCAGCAGGTTACTGAAGTGAAGGTGGCCAGTGTGCTCTAGATCTCATTTCTACCAATCTTGTTCCCCAGTGAGTGTGAACTAATCCTCACATCTATTCGGATAAACTTGGTATTTTAAAAAATTCCTGATAGCCTAAAAAGGAGCTATAGAGGTGCAAATGCATGTTAGACCCCTGGCTGGCAGGTGGGGAAGAGAATTTGGACAGTGAGGCTTTCCTGGAAATCCTCAGATAATGACGCAAGACCATGCTTCTGTTTCCCTCAGTAAGGCCACCTGAGTCTAAGAACATTTTGTGTCAGTTTGCTTATAATTTTGAATACCTTTTGTTCCCTATCTCCCTTTATCGCATGTCAGCAACAATAACTTACAAAAGGCAGTGTATTAGTCAGGGTTCTCTAAGTGAGACTATCTGTGAGTTGGCCAGAAAAATGCCTGCAACTACAGCTGCTGTTTGGATGAAAAAACGATTTTATAGGAAAACAAAATTTAAAAATAACTCTTTTGAGTAGACATGAAGGGTAGTGCTAAGAAAGGCTATTTTTTTCTATGTTTAAAGAATTTATACCACTTAGAAATGTCCTTTCTGCCCATAAGCCTGTAATATCAAAAGCAAGTTAGTTACTCCTAAGATACAATGGAGATACAGAGGATATAGCGGGCAAACATTCCTGTTCCAAATGGGAGAAAATGGCCATAACAAAGGGGCCACAGGCCCCATGCAAGTCCAAAACCTACCCAGGCAATCATTAAATCTTAAATCTCCAAAATCTCCTTTAACTCCATGTCTCACATCCAGGACACGTTGATGCAAGAGGTAGGCTCCCAAAGCTTTAGGCAGCCCCACCCCTGTGGCTCTGCAGGGGACAGCCCCCATGGCTGCTTTCACAGGCTGGCATTAAGTGCTTGTGGCTTTTCCAAGTGCATGGAGCAAGCTGTCACTGGATCTGCCATTCTGGGGTCTGGAGGATGGTGGCCCTCTTCTGATAGCTTCCCTAGGCAGTGACTAGGCAGTGTCCCAGTGAGGACTCTGTATGGGGGCTCCCACACCACATTTCCCTTCTGCAGTGCCATGGCAGAGGTTCTTCATGAGGGCCCTATCCCTACAGCAGACTTCTGCCTGGACATCCAAGTATTTTCATACATTCTCTGAAATCCAGGCAGAGGTTCTCAAACCTCAACTCTTGTCTGCTGAGTACCTGCAGGCCCAACAACACTATGCGGAAACGGCCAAAGCATGAGGCTTGCACTCTGTAAAGCAAAAGCCCAAACTGCACCTTGGCTCCTTTTAGCCATGGCTGGAGCTGGAGCTGGAGCATCTGGGTCACAAGGCATCAAGTCCCAAGGCTGTACAGAGCAGTGGAAACCTGGGCCAGGCCCATGACACCATTTTTCCCTCCTAGGCCTCTAGGCCTATTATAAAAGGGGTAGCTGTGAAGATCTCTGACAAGTCCTGTAGACATCTTCCCTATTGTCTTGGTTATTAACATTCAGCTCCTTGTTATTTATGCAATTTTCTGCAGCTGGCTTGAATTTCTCCTCAGAAAATGGGGTTTTCTTTTGTACCTCATAGTCAGGCTGCGAATTTCCAAACCTTTATGCTCTGCTTCCCTTTTAAACATTAAGTTCGAATTTCAAACCATTTCTATGTGAATGAATATGACTGAATGCTTTCAGAATAAGCCAGGTCACATAGTGAGTGCTTTGCTGCTTAGAAATTTCGTCTGTCAGATACCCTAAATCACCTCTCTCAAGTTCAAAGCACCACAGATCTCTAGGGCAGAAGCAGAATTCCACCAGTCTCTTTGCTAAAGCACAGCAAGAGTGACGTTGGCTCCAGTTCCCAGTAAGTTCCTCATCTCCATCTGAAACCACCTCGGCCTGGACTTCATTGGTCAAAACTATTCAACAAGTTTCTTTCTAAACTTTCACTCATCCCTCTGTCTTCTTCTGAGTGCTCCAATATGTTCCAACCTCTGCCTGTTACCCAGTTCCAAAGTCACTTCCACATTTTTTAGTATCTTTTTAGCAAAACCCCACTCCTGGTACCTATTTAATGCATTAGTTTGTTTTCACACTGCAGATAAAGACATACTCAAGACTGGAAAGAAAACGAGGTTTAATTTGACTTACAGTTCCACGTGGCTGGGAGGTCTTACAATTATAACAGAAGGTGAAAGGCACTTCTTACATGGTGGCAGCAAAAGACAATGAGAAAGAAGCAAAAGTGGAAACCCCTGATAAACCCATCAGATCTCATGAGACTTAGTCACTATCAGGAGAATAGCATGGGAAAGACAAGCCCTCATGATTCAATTACCTCCCACTGTGTCCCTCACATAACACGTGGAAATTCTGACAGATGAAAATTCAAGTTGAGATTTGGGTGGAGACACAGCCAAACCACATCATTCCACCCCTGGCCCCTCTCAAATTTCATGTCCTCACATTTTAAAATCAATCATGCTTTCCCAACAGTCCCTAAAGTCTTAACTAATTTCAGCATGAACTCAAAATTCTGTAGTCAAGTCTCTCAACTGAGACAACACAAATCCCTTCTGCCTATGAGCCTGTCAAATCAAAAGCAAGTTAGGTCTTCCTAGATACAATAAAGGTATAGGCATTGGGTAAATACAGCAGTTCCAAATGGGAGAAATTGGCCCAAATGAAGGCGCAACAGGCCCCATACCAGTCCAAAATTTAACAGGGCAGTCAAACTTTAAAGCTCCAAAAGGATCTCCTTTGACTCTATGTCTCACATTCAGGTGACAGTGATACAAGAGGTGGGTTCCCATGGTCTTTGGCAGCTCTAACCCTGTGGCTTTGCAGAGTACAGCCTCCCTTCTGCCTGCTTTCAGGGGCTGACATTGAGTGTCTGCAGCTTTTCCAGACACACGGTGTAAGCTGTCAGTGGATCTATCACTCTGGGGTCTAGAGGACAGTGGCCCTCTTCTCACAGCTCCACTAGGCAGTACCCCAGTAGGGACTCTGTAGGGGCTCTGACCCCACAGTTCCCTTCCACACTGCCCTAGCAGAGGTTCTCCATGAGAGCCCGCTCCTGCAGCAAACTTTTGCCTGGGCATCCAGGCATTACTACAGATCTTCTAAAATCTAGAAAGAGATTCTCAAACCTCAATTCTTAACTTCTGTGTACCTGCAGGCTCAACATCACACGGAAGCTGCCAAGCTTTGGGGCTTCCATCCTCTGAAGCAACAGCTTGAGCTGTACCTTGGCCTCTTTCAGTCATGGCTAAAGTGGTCAGGATGCAGGACAAGTCCCTAGACTGCACACAGCATAGGGACTCTGAGTCTAGCCCACAAAACCACTTTATCCTCCTAGGCCTCTGGGCCTGTGACGCAGGGGGAGGGGCTGGAATGAAGGTCTCTGACATAGCCTGGGGACATTTTCCCCATGGTCTTGGAGATTAACATTAGACTTCTTGCTACCTATGCAAATTTCTACAGCTGGCTTGAATTTCTCTCCAGAAAATGAGTTTTTCTTTTCTATTGCATGGTCAGGGTACACATTTTCAAAACTTTATGCTCCACTTTCCTTATAAAACTGAATGCCTTTAACAGCATCCAAGTCTGCTATTGAATGCTTTTCTACTTAGAAATTTCTTCCACTGGCCAGGAGCAGTGGCTCACGCCTATAATCCCAGCACTTTGGGAGGCCGAGGCCGGTGGATCATGAGGTCAAGAGATCAAGACCATCCTGGTCAATATGGTGAAACCCGGTCTCTACTAAAAATACAAAAAATTAGCTGGGCATGGTGGCGCGTGCCTGTAATCCCAGCTACTTGGGAGGCTGAGGCAGGAGAACTGCCTGAACCCAGGAGACGGAGGTTGCGGTGAGCCGAGATCGCGCCATTGCACTCCAGCCTGGGTAATAAGAGCGAAACTCCATCTCAAAAAAAAAAAAAAAAAAAAAAAGAAAGAAAGGAAGAAAGAAATTTATTCCACCAGATACCCTAAATCATCTCTCTCATGTTCAAAGTTTCAGAAATCTCTAGGACAGGGACAAAATGCCACAAATCTCTTTGCTGAAACATCCAAGAATCACCTTTACTCCAGTTCCCAACAAGTTCCTCATTTCCATCTGACATCACCTCAACCTGTAGTTTATTGTCCATAACAGTATCATCATTTTGGACAAAGCCATTTATGTCTCCAGGAAGTTCCAAACTTTCCCACATTTTCCTGTCTTCTTCTGAGCCCTCCAAATTTCTCTAAATATTCACCAAGAAATCTATTCTCACAGAGCAATACTAACATTAAAAGTTCTGGTGTCTCATTTTTTGGTGGGAAGGATGGGTAAGAAGAAAACAAAGTACCAGAAAAGATCACTTTTCCCATCCACACTCATGAGTCTTACAAAAATACCCTAGCTAATAAAGCTAAAGCTGAAATAGAAAAAAACAAATTTAATATATGAAAAGAAACTCTGACCAGTGACAAATGTTGGTGCTCAAAGAATCCACAAGACTCCCAATCAGATTTATATCTGTCTGAAGGTGAAGGCCTCTAATAACACTGATGGTTTCTGAGTGACGAGAAAAATGTACTTAGAACACTATCCTGTTTTCAGCATAAGCTGACTCTAGGACTGCCTCGTATTAACAGTGGTGTAAAGATCTGGTCTGCTGTTCTCTACAAAAAGCTTGCTATTAAATTCTGCTGTTTTATCACTGGTTTTGTTTAGTATAGTTGCCAATGATTTTCTGACTTTTAATTCTTATAGATAGAGCTCCTTAAACCTTTGTAATTCAGTTTTATTAGTCTTCTGCAAAGTTTTCATTTTTAAGAGTTCAGATTTCAGATCTCTCAGCTCCCTCCGACTTCTTATTGAAGCAACTTTATTCTCTCTCAAATAAGTTCTCTTAAGATGTTGCTTGTGTCTGCAAAGACAGATTTCCTTTTAACTTTTCTACTATATCTTGCTTACTCTTTCTTTGGTATCCTTGTTTTACTTGAACATGTTCTACAGAATTTGTTTCCATATAAGTTTGGGGGCTTTCTATTTTTACTCTGTAGTCAAGATAATCCCTCCTCTAGAGACTTCTGCTTTCCAATGTATTTGCTCACTTTATCTTAGTCATTTTAATACATTTGTTCTATTCACTTCGTTTAACACTGTGTTTTGCTTACACATAGAGCACCCCTGACTTAAGTTAACTTCATCTTAGAAAAAGACTCCATCTTACATTTGATTAGGCACTTTGCCAACAGGGACCAGATGTTTTGCTTGGTCAATAAAGACTCTATTCAATCAAATGAGAACATAACCAAGCATACTTCTCCATTTTCAGTCCTTACCAAAGGACTTTGTGGCCATAGAAAGAGCAAGAGTCCAGCAGTTCAAATGGCCATCTTAACTGAGTCTGGCTGTCACTGTGATAAGCATCTGGCATCTACCACTAAAGACTCTGCCCACATCAAAGTCTCTTCCTTGCAAGATTGAAGGACTGCCTGGCCCAGACCAGGATATTCTTTTTGTCTATGTCTCTCTCCCTGGAGTGGTTCATTAAACATTTTTCCTATATCCTTTCTCTTGATGTTAAATATTACTTTCTTATGGGATGCTTAATCTATAAAATTATATATTAAGTATATTATTATGGTTTGCAATATTGACTGACTTGTGGAGTCGCTTGAACCTGTGTGCCTGTGGCTCTACCAACTGAACAGGAAGTAATGAGCACTGCCTCCTTCGGAACTCCATGTAGCTCATGGCTTTTGTGACTGAAATAGCATCAGTAAAAGTCTGACATTCTGGAATGACATAAAGACGTGTGGACCTGGTTATCCCGACCTGGTGCCACGCACGAGCACTTAGGTTTCTTTGTACAGATTCTAAAGCCATCATCTTTTCTCTGAGAGCCTCTCTTATATGATGGAGAACAATTTCTAGGCTACTGAATTTACTTTCAGCTTTACAAAGTGGTTGAGAAAGAATATGGTTATCTTTCGGGTTAGTCGCATCCAAATTCATTATGTTCTACAAACAAAACTATTCATCTCTTGCTCTCAGGAAAGCATGTTCTAGGTCTCTTTTTGATGTGTGACAGATCACAATCGTGGAGAGCAGCAACCAGTCTAGCATGGTAGAATTCAACCCTGTTTCCAGTATTTCCTTGTTTTGTTTCCTTTCTCTAGTTTAGAATTGAGCATTATATTCTTGCTGTCAGAACCCTGAGCTGCCCACTATCCTGGTGTGATATTATGATTATATATTGATATAGTTGGGCTATGTAAAAATGGGCCAATACACATAGATTGGTTCTCATCCAGAGCTTCTGGCTCTTAACTCCCACAGCCCTTGTTAGTCTTTTGTTATAATGCTGGGTTGTTGTATTAGGCCTCAGGAGCAGACCTCAGGAAACAATCTCTCTCTGACCTTCTCTTGTTGACACAAGATTCTTTCAGTGCTGCTTCACCAGCTAGAAATATCCATGGCTGGCTGGCAGCACATCTGGCCGGGGCCTCACTTGGCTCTGGGCTCACCCACTAGACTTGCTCTGCCCACTCGGCCTGGCAGGTTGCGCTTAGCTCATGTTACTGTCCCAGGTTCCACATCTGCTGTGGCTCTGTGCTTAGCCCACAGCTGGGTTGGGCATGCTGTGACTGGCTTCTGCCTTGGGTGCTAGCATCTGGACAAGGGGTGGGGGACACAGCAGCACCTGAAAACTTGGAAGATGACTGCAACTGTGGAGCCCTAAGGAATATTATACCCTTTTGCTTAGGGAGTCCTAAGCTCTGAGCCCCCAGGAAGTGTCATAGCTTGTTTGTGTTATAGTTCATTCATTCCTACCACCTGCATGCTTTGGTGAACAGGGACATGTCCCAACTTATTTGGTCCTGCCAGCCCACTCCAGCCCGTGACTCCTGGGCTGGCCCAGCCCCACTGCTGCCAGTTCCCATTACATGGGGCAGCCATGCAGCACCAGCAAAGAGTGAAAGGATTATGGTATTACAGCTCCAGCTCAGGGAATCCTGAGGTCTAGGCTCCCAGAAGGCTTGTTGCTCTGGTGAACGGGAGTGTGTCACCACCCTCAGCTCGGTGAGCCAGCCAGGAAAGTGTTACAACCCTTTTCACTCCCACTGTTCTGTGTGTCCCAGGTTCTCGTCCCACGTCCAAGGGGAATGAGGTTATGCAGACACTGAAGAGTGAGCAAGGTAGAGTAGGGTTTTACCGAATGAGAGAACAGCTCTCAACATGAGAGGGAACCCAAGGTGGATAGTCCTCTGTGTGAGAGGACGCCTTAAGGCAGGTAGTCTCAACATGTGGCTGAGTCTGGAGCTTTTATGGGCTCAGGATGGGGAAGTGTGTGCTGATTGGTCCATGGGTGGGGCTGGGAAAAACACCATCTCTTTGGCTAAAAGGCATCGAGGAAGTTCTCACTCCTAGTTGTGGACTCTACCCTGAGCTGGCAGCCTGGCTGTCACACTTCATTCAGGCTGTCTTTGGCTTGAAGGTTGGGTTTCCCTGGGGACCTGTCCCTTTCTGCCTAGGAATTTGTGTGCCTCCTGCTGCTATCAATGTCCTTGTACCTGCCTGAGGTAGAAATTTAATCTGACTGTGGGTCAAAAGACTCTAATTCCAAAGAATGTCTTCCCTCATAATCTAGAGAAGGAAAGACTATACAGAGACACCAAGAAAAGTCTGAATAAGCAGGCCTTTCTGGGTTTAGAACATGTGCTTTTTGTTAATCACATTTTTACATGGTTGTCTATCTTGTCTATATAATGAAGCCTCCAAAAAACTCCAAAAGGACAGGGTTTGAACAGTTCCTGGATAGCTAAACATGTGCAGGTTCCTGGGGGTGGTGCACCCCAGGAGGACATGAAAGCTCCACACTCCTCCCTCCATACCTTGCTCTACACATCTCTTCATCCTCATCCTTGGTAATATCCTTTATAATAAACCAGTAAATGTTTAAGTATTTCCCTGAGTTCTATGAGCTGTTCCAGCAAGTTAAGGAACCCAAAGAAGGGGCTGTGGGAATCCCAACCTAAAGCCAGTCAGTCAGAAGACATGGAGGTCTGGGCTTGTGACTGGTGTCTCAGTCTTGGGGACTGAGCCCTCAACCTGTGGGATCTAAGGCTATTGCCAGGCAAACGGTGTCAGAGCTAATTGAATTAGAGAACACTCAGCTGGTAGAGGATTGTATGTCTGCTAAGGGGAAGAAATACCCACATATTTTGGGGTCACAGAAGTCTTCCTCATTGATTGTTGTGGTATAAGCACACAGGAAAAAAAAAGTTCTGAGTGTTTTTCAGGAACAATTAATGTTAGTGAAGTGGGATTAGCTAGAATGGCTCAGGTTCAGAGAAACGTGGTTTGAGAAGAGAAAGGATAAAAGACTAGGGGATGAGAAACCCTTGATTCCTAGGTGGGCAAACGATCACCCATGATACAGAGCCACAGTGCTCTGCTCAGTTACTAAAGGTAAAAGTTACCAGGGGAATTTAGAGATGGAGAATTGATTCACTGGATGAACAAGAAAATCCAAACTAATAAGAAAAAAATTATTCAATCCTTTGATTATTGTTATCTATACTAACTAAAATAAAATTAAAAGAGAGTGCTGGGTTAGACCTGGATGCTGTAACAAGCTTGGACTTCAGTGACTCTGAGCATCAGTCACTAGCTTCAGAGCCACCACACAAGGGCAAAAGTATGCAGGGACAACAGAAAGCACCTTTGAGACCTGTGGTGACCAAGAGGGTAGTCAATGTGGGAGAAGGGAAAAACCAAAAAATTATTGAAACTAGAGAGTACAGTGTAAAGGAATTCCTCCATTTTGTAGATATGCATCATCAGCTTCCTGAGAAACCTTTATAATAATGGATTATGAGAACAACTAATTTAGGGGCAGCATCTTTGGTTTCGAATGCCACAGAACGGAAGAGCATGTCTGGGTTGATACAGGATCCATAGCTCACTGCTGAACAACTGCACATGAGTGTATATAATCCAGACACTGGAGGTTATTCCCGAGGGAACAGCAAGCCTGGTGGACTGAATAAAAGCCACTGTAAGATCTGTTTACCCTGAGAAAGGGACACTGTCAGACTCTACATGTAAATGCCAAATGCAACACCCCAAATTATGCAGCTGATATATTTCATGTGTAAGCCATGTGGGACTGGCTTTATGATAACCGGGATATTCACCCACTGAATGTGCCCATCAACGAGGCCATGGTACATGCTGTTGTCAAAGGGGCCCGTTTTGCGGGGCACTGCATATGCAAACCAAAAGACAGTTCTAAAGCCTGGTCAAATTTCCTGTCTAAGCTTTACCTCAAGGTCTTACAGATGCTACTAAAAACATTAGGTTAATTAACAAAATGATGAAGGGTAGAGGGGAGAGTCAAAGGACTCATCTTGGGAAGGCAGAATTTTTTTTTTTTTGAGACGGAGTTTCGCTCTTGTTACCCAGGCTGGAGTGCAATGGCGTGATCTCGGCTCACCACAACCTCTGCCTCCCGGGTTCAGGCAATTCTTCTGCCTCAGCCTCCCAAGTAGCTGGGATTACAGGCACGTGCCACCAGGCCCAGCTAATTTTTTGTAATTTTAGTAGAGACGGGATTTCACCATGCTGACCAGGATGGTCTCGATCTCTTTGACTTCATGATCCACCCGCCTTGGCCTCCCAAAGTGCTGGGATTACAGGCGTGAGCCACGGCGCCCGGCCCGAAGGTAGAAATTTTTAAATGGTTTGTATAGAAAACATTGATAGGAGTGAAAGTTAGGGGAAGAAGAAGGGGGAGAGCCATACGACTCATCCCAGCAGGATGGAAATATTTAGGTAGTTATTAAAAAATGGAATGAATAAATTAGAAATTGATAGGATTAAAACAAAGGTCTTAATACAACACTGTTGAAGACTAAGTGGACCAAAGGGACCATTGGCTCATCTCCCAACATTTAAGGACCCAAACCAGTTTGCCATATTTCCCCTAGTATGGAAAACTTTTAAAGACAAGAAGATAAAGATTAAAATCCCACCTAGAATTACCTGTTAGACTGGTTAATCAAGGTAACAACTGACAGAGAGGCCAGGGTCTCCTGGCAGAACTCCAGGCTGGGGACCCAAGCCTTCTGCAAAAGAAAGGGTAAAATGGTCTGGGGATGAAGAAGAGAAGTTCTGCGACTAGTAACCTAAAAGTGTAAGGATGGCTAGGATTATGAAAGCTGGAATCTTTGAACGTACTTCATATGAAGTGGTTTTATTTCCTTTACCTGATTGTATTATGGGAAGAGACACTGTATCTCACTGGGAAATATTCCCCCTACCCAGCACTATAAAACAAAGTACATAAATCCTTTGAGCAGTATTAATGGCACATGCTAAAACTGGAACCAATTAAGACTGCCCAGGCCCATATAGTGCAGAATAGAAGCTGAAGAGCTGCTGGGGACAAATTCTCCATTTGATAGCCCTCTGTGGAGTACCTCCTGAGGCTTTTGGCAAAGGTTTGTGAGCCTCCCAGCAATGACTACTGGGACTCTGAACTAGAGAATTTCCACTTGAAGGGCATTTACTTCCTTGCCACAGGGACATTAACTGAGGCTACCGCTACGACTGAAGGACATAAAGTGATCTTGATGAAACCACCTTTGCAAAGATTATGACAGTGAGAGAAATCTAGCATGGCTGACTCCATCTTGCTTCTAGTCTCATAGGCTGGCTGTCTTCATTCATTCCTTGGCATAGGTCAAGTTAATCATGGCAGGAATTTAGTTTATAGTTTAACTTGGAAGCAAGTACGCTAATGTTCTCTCCCTAAAACTAATCTCCTCCTTGCTCAGGGACCAAAAACTAATGAAAGACCATAAGATTAGGATCATGGGAGGGGCCTGAACTGTGCTAAAGTGTATTTTTTTTTTATCATCCCTTACTGCTCAGGAGTCATGTGGCTAGAGGTCACAAGATTTGACACTTCCCCAATTGCTCCTATAGATAACATTGCTACTAGAGAACCTAAGATTGGTCTTTTGAGATGTTTTTCAGATTTTTGCATTCTGGCAGCCAACTGACCCCACTCAGACCCATGACTTATTACTCAATCAGTCCCGTGGTCCCCAACCAGAGGCAGATTCAGTGTACAAGGCCCATTTTCCACATCTCTGTGACTTTATCCCCAACCAATCAGCAGTAACCATTCCCTAGCCCCCTGCCCACCCAATTATCCGTAAAAACCCTAGTCTCTAAGTTCTCAGTGAGACTACTTTAAATAATAACTCCAGTCCCTCCACTTGGCCAGTCTTGCATTAATTAAACTCTTTCTTTACTGCAATATTACAGTCTCAGTGAAATGGTTTTATCTGTGCAGCAGGCAGAAATTACATTTATATAAATGCCCATGCTGTTTCAGATGATGTCAGAGAAACACTCCAGTAAGGGAGGCAATGCCCAAAAGAGTTCCATAATAAAACAGTAATTATTTATATGGGATCATGCTACCTGGGGAATGCGAGGAGGAGATCCTCACAAACAGAGGGCCTCTTCTCCCCTAAAACGGACTCTGGAACTATGTGAGAAGCCACTGGATTCTACAGTACCCTGTAAGCAGCTCTTGACTAACCAAGAGCTACTTGGTTTGAGAATGGCAATTCCAGGGTAAATGAATACCGTCCTATTTGGAAGTCTGCTACTTTGACCAAAGGAGGTAAAAACAAATCATCTCGGTGGGCTGTATTGCATGCATTTTCATAACAGTAATGGAAGAATTGAACAGTGGTAGAAACACCTGTGTTTGGGATTTTACTAACTCATAGGCAGGGACCAATCATCTGCCCATACAGTCAGGCAAGAGGGCAATGGATACTTGGCCTACTAAAAGGATGCCCATATGAAGCATGGCCCCGTGGAAATTTGAGGGGTGCATTAAAGTAGAACAAGTCAAATGTCAATCAGAAGAGCCCCTTTCCAGGTTTGGAAGGTGACTGGAATTAACAAGCAGGTATCCCCGTGTACTTCCTGGAGGTGGTCACCTGGATCCATGAAATTAGTGGATATAGGAGTACGACAGCAGGCAGAGATGGGCTGAATCTAGACATGTTCCTTTTGCATCCTCTCAGGCACAAAATACCAATAAGAACTGTTCTGTACATCAGCGAAAAAGATAGAGACTGATGATGGCTATGGGGCAGATTCCATGTTGCCAAGGCCCTAAACAAAGCTGGTAATACAGGGACTGAGGCGAGCAGCCCTAGTGGGCTACAACTGGGTCCTGACAGAAGTAGATACTGACTCTAGCGTGGGTTTTCCTTACCCAACGAAACATGCAAATACTCCGAGTACAACTAAACAACTAAAAAAACAACTAAAACAGAAGATAAAACAACTAAAAAACAACTAAACAGAAGATACTGCATGGATTTGCATGGCCAATTGTCATTTCTCCAGACCAGGGAACACACTATACAGCCCATAATGAACAACAATGTGCAGAGAGACAGGCGCCTCAGAGTCATTGTTTGACAGGTAAGTAAAACAGGTAATTAAACCACTGGAAACATAAAAGGCTGGCTTACATGCCTTCATGAGTGTGTGCTCATACTCAGCATGAGTGGGGCTAAAGGAGTCTGCCCACTATATGTTCCTGTTTCTCTGGCTGATCGGAGAAGAAGGGGTGAGGAAGACGCTGGTATGATATGCAAATCTTGCCAAGGGAGGAGCACATCGGTGTAATGACCTTTTTTTTTTCTTCCTCAAATCAGTTCACTAAAACCTTTTCTCTCCCTCCTACTTGATGTAGTGGTCCTAGGACCAGGCCTGCAGCTACCAGTGCTGGAAGCAGGCTGATTTCTAAGCAAAAAACCGTAACTATGTTTTTAAACCTTATGTCAATATTCCTTAGGGCCTGATGTGACTGGGTTGCTCCTTCACCCCATTTAGTAAAACTGGGTCTAAGAGTGAATGCAGCTATATTGCTAGTAAAACTGGGTTTAAGAGTGAATGCAGCTGTATTGCTAGTAAAACTGGGTCTAAGAGTGAATGCAGCTATATTGCTTGGTGGCAAAAATAACCCGCTGGCTCTGCACCTACGTAACTTTACCCTATTTGCATGGGAGTGAACTGAGAAGGAAGTACCTGCTAGACTAGCACTGCTGCCTGCAATCTAAACCAGCACGGTAGTGATTCTGATGTCTCTTCCAAAGGTGAAAACATTGGGTATTAATGGAGAGAGAGAAATAATAGCTGAGGGTACAGGAATGAATAATGGGTCATAAACTGAGGGAAATCCAACACTACATTAACACCTTGAAAGACACTCAGAGAAACAGACGACATTGTCTCTCAGCTCAATTATAACACATACCTAAAAAGGTAAAGCTATTTGTTTGACAAGACCGCTCTTGCTTTTGGAACCTGACAAGATTGAAGAGAAGCCTGCAAACCTGAGTGGACTCACCTTGGGAAACAATATAATGGACTAGACTAGTTATTAATGATGGTATGAGACTCTAGTGTGGCAACATCTTTTTGAATTATATGTTTCTTTTGATGTAAGGTATCTGAAGATCAAGGGTGGACAGTCATATTATGAAATATATATGTATTTGGTTTTTATTACCCATTTCCTGGCATACCAATCCTAAAATCTTTGGAACTTCCAAAGTGCTATCTTTTTGTATGCTAATGTTGATCGACATCTTCAAGATGGGGCTGGTCACCAGAAAGAGGCAGGCATGATTAGAGGATTGGGGCTTTCAGTCCCACCCTCCCAATCTCCTAGGAGGGGAAAGGAGCTAAAAGTCAAGCTGATCACCAGTGGCCAGTGGTTTAATCAATCATGGCTACATAATGAAGCCTTCATAAATTCCAAGAGAACAGGCTTCAGAAAGCTTTAGGATGGCTAAACATGTGGAGGTTCCTGGAGGGCACGGAAGCTCTGCACCTCTTCCCTCGTATCTTACCCTACACGTCTCTTCATCTATGTCTTTGTAATATCCTTTACAATAAGCTGGTAAATGTGAGACAGTGTTTCCTTGAGTTCTGTGCGCCACTTAGCAAATTAAATGACCCACAGAGCAGGTTTTAAGAACCCCAACTTGAAGCTCATCAGTCAGAAGTTCTGGAGGCCTGGACTTACGACTGGTGTCTGGGGTATGGGGTCGTATGGCAGTCTTGGGGACTGGGCCATCAACCTGTGGGAACTGGCACTATGTCCAGGTAGACCATGTTAGAATTGAATTAGAGGACACCCATTTGGTGTCCACTGCAGAAGTGACTGATTGCTTGGCGGGAGGAGGAATCTCCCTGCTCCATACTTTTGGTCACAGAAATTGCCTTCCGTGTTGATGATTATTGCAGCGGGAGAGCAGAGGGGAAAAATAGCTCAGTTTTATCGTAACCAACTAATAAGGGAAATGCAAATCAAAACTCACACCCACTAAAATGGCGACTATTAAAAAAAAAAACAAACCCAGAAAATAACAGGGTTAACAAGGATGTGGAAAAACTGGAAACCTTGTTCATTTCTGGTAGGAAGGTAAAATGGAATGACCTCTATGCAAAAAACAGTGTGATGGTTCCTCCAAAAGTTACAAATAGAATTACCGTATGACCTAGTCATTCAATTTCTGGGTACATACCCACAACCCTATGCTGATGGAGTGTCCATCAACAGATGACTGCATAAGCAAAATATGGTATATCCATATTGTATCCATGGAATGTTGTTCAGCCTTAAATAGGAAGGAAATTCTGCAATATGCTACAACATGGATGAATTTTGAGGACATTATGCTAAGTGAGATAAGCAAGTCACACACACAAAAAACACAAGTACTGTGTGATTCCATTTATATGAGGTACTTAGGGTAGTCAAAATCATACAGGCAGAAAACAGAATGATGGTTGCCAGGAAATGGGGGAGGGTATACAGTTATTGTTTAATGGATATAGTTTCAGTTTTACAAAATGAAAAGAGTTATGGAGATGGCTATACAACATTACGAATGTATTTAGTACTACTAAACTGTACACTTAAAAATGGTTATGAGGGTAAATTTTATGCTGTGTGTATTTCACCACAATAAAAAAGAAAGAAAAAGAAACATATTGTGGATGAACCAGATGGTGATTTAAAAAAAAGTCACATAATTTTAGAGTGTTTTTCCATCAATTCTATTGAAAAACAGACCTTTCCTTTTCTTAGTATTTGATAATCTTCCCTTAATACTAAGGGAAGACTAGTAGCAGTTCTGGAATGATTTTGTTTTCCTCCAAAATTTATCATATGTTGAAATCTAATCCTTAATATGAAGGTATTCAGAGGTGGGACCTTTGGGGGGTGATCAGATTACAAGGATGGAGACCTCATGATTGAGATTTGTGCCCTTCTAAGAAGAGGCCACAGAACTAGCTTGCTCTCTTTCCACCATTTGAGGATATGAGAAGTCAGCAGTCTACAACCCAGAAGAGAGGCCTCAGCAGAACCCAACCATGCTGGCACCCTGATCTCAGGCTTCCAGCCTCCAAACTATGAAAAATAATTATCAAAACAAAACAAAACAGGAGGTGGATGGCAAGATGGCCGAATAGGAACAGCTCTGGTCTGCAACTTCCAGCAAGATCAATGCAGAAGGTGGGTGATTTCTGCACTTCCAACTGAGGTATGTGGCTCATCTCACTGAGACTGGTTAGACCATGGATGCACCCCATGGAGGGCGAGCTGAAGCACGGTGGGGCACTGCCTTCCCTGAGAAGCACAAGGGTTTAGTGAACTCTCTCCCCTAACCAAGGGAAGCCATGAAGGACTATGCCTTGAGGGATGGCACATTCCAGCTCAGATACTACACTTTTCCTAGTCTTCACAATCCACAGACCACGAGATTCCCTTGGGTGCCTATACCACCAGAGCCCTGGGTGTCAAGCACAAAACTGGGTGGCCGTTTGGGCAGACACCAAGCTTACTGTAGGAGTTTTTTTTTGTTTTGTTTGTTTGTTTTTAACATACCCCAGTGGTGCCTGGAAAGCTTGCAAGACAGAATCATTCACTCCCCTGAAAAGGGGACTAAAGCCAGGGAGCCTAGAGGTCTAGCTCAGTGGATACCATCCGCAAAAAGCCCAGCAAGCTAAGATACACTGGTTGGAAATTCTCTCTGCCTGCACAGCAGTCTGAAGTTGATTCACAATAGCAAAGACTTGGAACCAACCCAAATGCCGATCAATGATAGACTGGATAAAGGAAATGTGGCACATATACACCATGGAATACTAAGTAGCCATAAAAAAGGATGAGTTCATGTCCTTTGCAGGGACTGAAGCTGGAAACCATCATTCTCAGCACACTAACACAGGAACAGGAAACCAAACACCACATTTTTTCACTCATAAGTGGGAGCTGAAGAATGAGAACACGTGGACTCGGGGAGGGTAACATCACACACTGGGGCCTGTCGGGGGTGGGGAGCTAGTGGAGAGAGAGCATTAGGAGGAATACCTAATGAAGATGACAGGTTGATAGGTTCAGTAAACCACCATGGCACGTGAGAACCTATGTAACAAACCTGCATGTTCCGCACATGTATCCCAGAACTTAAAATATGATAGTAATAAAAAAAATGTCCAATGTTATTGGAAAATGCCAGATAAAGCAAACAAAAATCCATTCTGGCAATCTGTATGTTTTAGGTGAAGTATTTAATCCAGTTATATTTAAGGTTAATTTTGATATGTGAAGCTTTGTTCCTGTTGTACTGTCTTCTAGAATAAATTCATTCTTTTTCTGTCTTTATGTTATCATGGTTTGATGAAATTTTGTCACATTTCCATTTGATTCCATTCTCTTTGTTTTATAAGACCTGTGAGTTTTATGTTTTCATGTGTTTGGGTGATGGTGAGTATCAGTCTTTTGTTTCCATGTTTAAGAGCTCTCTGAGAACTGTCTGTAGGGCCAGTCTAGTGGTGACAAATTCCCTCAAAATTTTCTTGTCTGGGAAAGACTATTTCTCCTTTATCTGTAAGGCTTATTCTGGCAGGATATAAAATCCTTGGCTCCTAGCTGTTTTTTTGTTTTGTTTTGTTGTCTTTTTAGCACAATGGCCAAAATGCCATCTCACACTTTTTGGCCTATAAGGTTTCTTTCTGCTCTTGCTAATTTTAAAAATTCTTTCTTTCACTTGAATTTAAACATTCTGAATATCATATGCCATGTGATGTCCTTTTTGCAGTGTATTTACGTGAAGATCACCAGATCTCCTGCATTTAAATATCTAACTCTTTTGCTAGATTTGGGATATTTTCATCACTTATTTCCTTTAGTAGGATTTCTAAACTTTTTGATCTCTTTTCCCCTTCAAAAATACTGGCAATTCATAAGTTTGGTCATTTTGTGTAGTCTAAGACATCTTGAGGGCTGTTTTCATTCTTTTTTTCCTTATTTTTGTCTGACTGGATTATTTCAAAGGTCTGTCTTCAAGTTTTGAAATTCCTCCTTCTGCTTGATCTAGTCTATTATTGAAGCTTTCAAATGCATTTTGTATTTCCTTCAGTGAATTTTCAGTTCCAGAATTTGTTTGGTTTTTTTAAAGATATCAATCTCCCTGGTAAATTTCTCATTCATTTCTTGAATTGATTTTCATATTTGTATTGGTTTTCAGGTTTCTCTTGTACCTCATTGAGGTTCTTTAAAATCAGTATTTTGCATTTTTTATCTGTTATTTCAAGAAATTATTTCTGATTGGGATCTGTTCCTAGAAAATTGCTGTAGTCCTTTGGTGGTATCATATTTTCTTGTTTTTTCCTGTTTCCTGTTTCCTTCCATTGCATATCTAGTATTGTTTTTTCCAATTTTTAAGAATTGCTTTTGTAGGAGAGAATATTTTTCCTGGAGATAAATGTACGTTGTTGGCTATGTTGGCTTTGATTTTTGGTGCTGTTGTAGTGTGGTCTTCCAGTGACTTTTTCAGCAGTACACAAGGTCAGTGGTATGTGTAATTTCCTCAGTGGCTTAGGGTATGGTGATTCGTTGAAGTTGTGAAGTTAGGTTGGGGATTTGGATGCCAAATGAGTCAGTCTTTGGGCCCCAGAGGTGGCAGCAGCAGGGTGAATATGCCTGGTTTTAGGCCATAGAGCAACTTATGCTGGCTGCAGTGTTAGAAGATCCAGAAAGGCTGATTCTTGGGCCTCCAGGTGAATTGCTTAGAAGCTAGTAATGAGAGCAGTGGTCCAGGTATGTGGAAAAGTTCTCAATCCTCTTGATGTGAGTGATGGCAGTAATGGTGGTGGACCAACCTACTGAGACCCAAGAGGTCCATGTTGGTGTTGCTGGTAGCTGCAATGGGTTGAGTATGCGAGTCCTCAGTTCCATAGCTGCCCAGAGCAGGGCAGTGGGTACTGTCCTAAGTGTCCATTATGGCATTCCTGGAGGTGGCTGTTCTCTACTTTTGTGCTCATGGTGTGCCTGGAGTTTATTGAGACTCTTGGATCTGCGGGTTTACAGTTTTCATTAAATTTGAAAAATATTTAAATATTTATGTGCCCCTTCTCTTTGGAGATTTCAATTGCATATATTCAAGGCCAATTGAAATTGTCTCACAGCTCAGTAATGCTGTTAAATTTTCTAAAATTATTTTTTATCTTTGTGTTTCACTTTGGATAGTTATTACTGCAATGTCTTCAAGTTCACTGATATTTTCTTCTGAAATGTCTAATTTACTATTAAACCCATCCAGTGGGTTTTTTAAACTCAGAAAACATAGTTTTCATCTCTAGAGGTATGATTTCAACTTATTTAAGACTAAGAGACATTCCATGTCTCTTTTTTGAACATATGGAATAGAGGTAAAATAACTATTTAATAGTAACAGCTTGTTAACTTCTAATTCTAACCTTGTATAAATTCTGATACCACTTCAATAAGCTAATTTTATTCACTTCTTTCTTTTCCTGCTGCTTTATATGCCTGGCAACTTTTGATTGGATGGTAGACATATGAATTTTACTTTATCAGATGCTAGTTATTTTTGTATTTCTATGTTCTCAGACATAGGTTATTACTTGGAACCAGTTTCATTTTCTTGCATCTGGCTTTTCAGGTATGTTAGGCAGGACTAGAAAAGTGCTTAGTCTATGGTTAACTATTAACTATCCCCGTTGTTGAGGCAAGACAATACCTTGTGAATAAGGGGTTTTCCAGCCTGGTTAGTGGGAATGGGTACTATACCCAGGCCTATGTGAGTGTCAGGTACCATTCCCTCTAGTCTGGCTGGTCTTTCCCTAGCACTGAGTAGTTTCCTCAAACATATGCACTGATCAATATTCTACTGAATATTTAAGGGGACTCTCCACATATCTCCAGGGTTCCCCTCCTGTACAGCTCTCTGCTCTCTGGTACTCTGTCCGGCAAACTCTAACAGCCTTGGTCTCCTGAGACTCCCAGCTCCATCTTTTCAACCAAAAGAGTCTGTCAGGTTCCACCTGGTGCTTCCTCCCTATGCAGTGCTTTGAACTCTCTTAAGGTGGTCAGCGGTGGCAGTCACAGAACTCACCTCATTTGCTTCATGTTTTTTTTGGATCATTTTCCTTTGCACCTAATACTCACTGTCATAAGAACCTTCGTTTTCTATATTTTGTTTTTTTAGAGGGTTGGTTCAGCTAAAAGAGTAAACCCCATCCCTGTTACTTCATCTTGGCCAGAAAATGTACTCATCTAGTTTTTGAGTATGAATATACATATAATATAAAGCCATTTAGGATAAGAATGACTCCTTACCTTATTAACGTATCATCATCCACAATGACTAACCATGCTGTTCTGTCCTGGCTACGATTCAGAAATCTTTCCAAAATGGCAAATGTCTTTCCACAATGACCTGGAAAAGTCAAGAAGAAAACTTGCAATGTATTATTTTCTACAATATATATAGAACTCATTAATTTCTTTTTAGTTTTCAGGTGTTGTAAGAGCTTACATGTCAACATGCACCTTAAAAGTTCAAAAATTTAAAAAATAGCCTTCTCTAATTTTCATAGGCACATTGAACCAGTATGAACTTTAGAGATAATCAAATCCAAGCCGTTCATTTCACATGTGAGGAAATGGAGACCTAGAGAGATTAGTGGAATTACACAGTCAAACAGATACTTTGAGACAGAGATGGAATTAGTATCTTCAGTCCAAGCAAGAAAGTTTTAAGACTCACAGCAATGACAGATGCCCACCATCTTTTCTCAGATATGCTTATTCTGAAGGAGCTGTTAGAAGCCCAAGCAACACTGCCACAGGGAAGCCACAGTACAAAGGTGGAAGCTTATGCCTTCATTTATTTATTTTGTAAATATTTACTACCACTAAGTTTCTAGCATGCCAGTTACTGTGGCAGGTACTAAGATATGCACTAATGATATAGTGTTGAGTAAGACAGAGTAACTGTCCTTCAGACACCAACAGATAAATTACAATGCTTTACGGGACCAAAACTTTGCTAGTACCAAAATAAAATACTCGGGAAGAGTAGTCAAACTGATAAACAGGAATATGTCCCTCATTTTAATCAAGTATTTGGTGACACAGTAGAGAACAAATTAATATTAACTTATATTAATGACTTTAAACCACTCAATTTAACCTTTATTTTCTTTACTCTTGATCTCTTTATTCATTTTTAACCTTTACAATATGTATGTTTGAAAGCCATCTCAAATTCCTTTTAGAATAAATATAAATATAGACAATAATAAGGTCAGACTAGAAATGAAGAAATCAAATAAGGAATGCATAAGTAAACACATGATTATTAAACCCGACCTAAAATAGTTTTTTCAAATCAAACAGCAACAGACAGACTCAGTAACACACTTAACCTTGTAGGAAGAATCGGTAATTACAGAAATGGCATATATCTGATTCTGCATTGTACTATATTAATGAAGAAATTATGGATGACACATAAAGTAATCAAGATACATTACCGTACAGAACAAGAAAATCAGTTTGCTACTCCTATTTTACTCGTAGGACATGGGGAACAAAAACACTCAAGAAAAAAGGGTGGCAAGAATACTGAATAAAACTTTAGACGAATAAAGAGTATCTGAAGATGAGGTGGCCAAATTTATACTTCCATTTTTTGAAATAATTTTTTTAAATGTTTATAGATTTAAGGGGTATAAGTGCAGTTTTTTAAGATGGAGATATTGCACAGTGGTGAAGTCTGGGCTTTTGGTGAAGCCATCACTCAAAGAGTGTCTATCGTACCCAGTGGGTAATTTCTCATCCTTCATCTTCTTCTGCTCTCCCACCTTTTTGAGTCTCCAATGTCTACCATTCCACTCTATAAGTCCTAAAAAGTATTTTTAATCAGAAACCCTGTAATTTGAAGAGAAAAGCAGGTTTATTTCCAACAATATACTAATTAAAATCTTAACATATAGAACAGAGTTTATTGTACATATAACTGGTGTAGAATGTGGTTAGGCGGTACTCACAGGTACTATAACATGTGAACTAGACTGTAACACTGACAAGGAGAGAAGCTTTGTGTGCAAATACAATAAATTAACTTTAAACACCCCATTATGGCCACAAAGAATTATGAAGTTATGAAAAATCTATTGTTAAACTCTATTGTAACCATCATGTGCTCAATTATAGGATATAACCTACTAAAAACTTGCAACACTTTGTACTATAAAGCCCTCAGTTTCAAAGAATCAATCTGTATCTGTGAGGAAAGAAGGAAAAAACTAATATGAGGCAAAAATTATAGCATTTATAAAATATTTCACTTTTATCCTAACCTAATTTACTATATTTACAGAATGGGGATGTTTAATAAGGACAGTAGCAGGAATTATGGACTCACCTCTATCTGTGTTAGGAATTCCCAAATCCACAGTAGGGATGGAACTTTCTGCATAGTCACTGTAGTATTCAATAAGACTTGCCTGGCTCTCCCAAGTCTGTTTAACAATAGGTACTGAAAAAATTAAAGAAGTGACAATCACTGGCACAGTTACATAGGGAAGCTCGAAAACTCAAAACAGCAGTATAATCACCTACAAGGGAAGAGAAACATTACTTGTCATTCTTCAGGTGTTCCAAGAGTTGCTTGCTCCCAACCCTTAGAAATGCCAACGTTGATGACTAAAACCCTCTTTTTGAACCAGGTTTCCCTAGAGTACAGCATTTCTCATTCCTGTTATGAACACACTTACTTCCATATAATGATAAATTTTCTGGTTTGATTATGCTATTGTGTTTACATTAATGTTAACTAATTTTTCTCTTACCATGGAACACAGTGAGAGAAAACCCATCCCTCTTACCATGGAGCATGGGAAGACCTTTGCAAACTATGCACCTTCCTGCCCAAAGATTCTAACAGAACTACCCAACCCTAGAAAGGACATGACCTTGCCAAATGAGAATCACTGCCTACAATAACTGAAGTTATAACGTTGTACTTTTGAAAAATGTGGAAGAAATAAGATTCAAAACTACTGCAGACTTTAAAACTCTATTATTAGCAGCTACATTGCTTTAACACAATAAACACAACAGAAAGCTGTCCTGCTTTTCTGTATTTTCGGTTTGGATGCTCAAAGATAGCTCTGTCTGCATGCCTGACATACAGACTTACCACTACTTGCTATTAATTCACCTGATCAAGTAATTATTTTCTTCTCTACTTAAGAAACAAATTACTGTCTATGCATCTCTGAATTTTAAAAAGTGGTTCCTTGTTTTTTCAATGGAAAAAAAAATTTTAATTTTATATCCTGTTAAGAATCAAAACTCTGTTGAACCAAATCTTCACTTAACTTTTGAGAAACTTTATCAGATCATGTATCTTTCCCCTATTCCCAACTGAAATCAAAATATATGCAAAAACTCACATTCCAATGTAAAATTTAAGTGTTTAGTAAGTAAGCAAATTCTGAGTCCAGCGCAGACAGCCCTTATATAGAAAATTCAAAAGTGCACCATTTTATAATCTCTCATTCATTGGCTTAAAGAAAAAAAAAAAAAGCTGAGTTCTGCACATCTGCAAAATTATCAAATTGCCAGTTAATTATTATTTTTATATATTAAAATATAATTTTTCTGCAGCCATGGAAAAGCAGACAGTTCTAAAAGTTTCTACATGTGAAAATGGTCAAAGATTAAATAGATAGGGCTATGGGGGGGAACAAGAAAAAGAAAAAGGAGATTTAAAAAAATTTCACTCTGTTTTACTTCCAAATTTCAACACAACAAAAATGTTAATCCTGGGACTGCTGTGGCAGTTTGCTTTGCATGTAATAAGCAAGAGAACTTACTCTACAAAGGGCTCCCTGCAGTCTGCAGCCACTGAAAGTTCACACTGTTGGGGAAAATATCCTCCGATGCATAATGCTGGAAGAAGCTGTGAGGAAAGGTGAAGAACTTTCCTCAGTCCCCAGCAGAGGTCCCGCAGGCTGTACAAATTCTGCTTGCGGATTTCCTCAGCCTTTAGGCCTTCAGTCCTCTTTGCTCTACCAGGTTTATTAAATGACACAGGTGTTTCTTGTCGATTAACTGATTTAAATAAAATTAAAATCAGATTCAAGGGAGAGTTAGCGATTTTTCTTTCTCTTTTACTTTGAAACAGGTAAAATAGGAATTACACTAAAGAATTGTTGTGTGTATGATTTATTTCCCAACACCTAGCATAGTGCCTAGGCCATAGCAGGTGCTCAAAAAATAGCTGAATGAGGACTGAATTTTGTAGGCATTTCAATAAAAGGCCTAGGATTATTTGTGGAAACTAGTTAAAGCGTTTTATTCATAAAGGCAATTCAGCCTTTGATTAATCATTTTAAAATAAGCCAAGTATTTAAATATGCTAAGATATTGTGATTCTATACTACCTAAAGCACTCAACAGTTTGAACATCTCTCTCCTTGTCAATATAACCCCCCATGATTCTGTCACCTCTTAGATGTAAAGGATTTAAAGTCTTCTATAATAACAGCTTAAGGCTTTATTTTCAACCAGGGTTGATTCTAAATTAGTTAAATTTTTAAAGTACTGGTTTATTTATTAGCATCATTTAAATTATAAAATGAATTCATTATATTATTTACAAAATATTTTATGTTGTATTGAGGCACTGTATTCCTAAAGATATTAAACTTTGAGAAAATACCTCAGTAAGTTACCTGATATATTATCTCCTTTTCAACAGAGAAGCATACTTCCTATCACATAATAGTGAATGCCTCTTCCAAGAAAGTTTGTCACAAGATAACTTAAATTTGGAGCAAAGTAAAAATTTTACTATAAAAATGCCAGCTGCACAGATGGCATAAATCTTCCTTAGAGCTTTCTAGACTCTAAGCAGAAGATGTGTCTCACTATGAGGAGAAAACATGCATTTTTACCCCCGGGGAAGTGACTTGGAAAAGTGTCTCAGATTATAAATGAAAAGGAACTTGCTGCTTGAACATTTTATTAAAACGACCACACCATCAAATGTGAATAGTTTTTATTTTAAGGACTCCACTATATTCAGTTTGCAGATGGCCCTTTTGTCTCAGCATGCAAGTCAGTAGCCAGAAAATAAGACCCTGTTTGCATTTCTCTCCTCAGGAGCAGGTTAGGGAGACACACACAAGTGTGACCTGATTCAACATTTTAAAGATTGAGATGTACCCAAGACTGAAAAGCATCCCTCCTGGATGAGCTAACACAACACTGTAGGGCAATCTGGAACATCAGCTATTCAACAGCCTGGGAAAGGCAACACCTGACTCCTCTCCGCTCTTCAGTCATTGATCTGATAATCACTCATTTAATTAGAGTCTGGCCTTCTATCTGGCTGTGTTTTAATTCAAGCCCCGCCTTTTAAGTAAGCAGATTGTACCACAGTACAGGTAAACCTCTTTAGTCAAAGAGAACACCAGCCACCAAACACCCCTCTCAATCAGTTTGTTTAGATTTGCCTCTAGACAAGATCACAGCAGTAAAGACAGTAAACAGGTTTTTTTTTGTTTTTGTTTTTGTTTTTGTTTTTGTTTTTAATCTAAAAGGAATATGGTGCTAATTTTGAAGAGCTTAGGAAGCTGTGAAAAGGAACTAACGGCTGAGGAAACAGAAATTTAACCTCTTTAATTAGAGGAAAACTGCAGAAGAGCATCCCACAACCCACCGTTTGATGAACAAAACCAGCGGCTGCCACAAGGTACATGAGACATGCACACAAACTGCATGGCAGAATGATGCAAAGAAAATTCTTAAGGTTTTCTGACAGCTCACGTCACACAGTGGGAAACAGAACCCAAGAGTAAGCAATCAAGCTGAATATTAAAACACCAGAGATCTTTTCCTTGCTTAAATATAATTTTACATGCTATGCTCAATTCATCACCTTATATAACAGTTCTCAAGTGTCTTTAAAACCCTACTAAATGCTCGCCTCTCAGAGAGAATTGCTGCTTTTTCAATGATGTCAATATGCATTACTTCCTTGAATCAAGAGACAGAATATATTTTTGCTTATTGTGTTCTAAGAATGCTGTATTTCACTTAAATGAGAATCCAGACAAAAGCAATTACATAAATGTGTCAAGCAAACAAAGTACAATATTTAAATTTGTTTTTTCATTTTGAAACTTGGTTTTATTATCAATTCTTCCATGAGAGCATAAAAAATAAATGCCACCTATATATTCCCTTTCTGTGACTAGGGCCTTGAACAGAACATGTTGCGTCTCTCCTCCTCATCCTGGGAGGTGATCAACACTATAATGAACCAGGAGTGGGGGCCATCGCCACTGAGTGCCAGAGAACACTGTGCCCACAATTAACCGTACAGCCCACTCTCAACTTGGCAAAGATAAATACAGTTTCTTACCTAGATTTTTTTCCTTCATCACTTGGCCTTTGTTACTGAAGTATTTCTACCACAGAGTGCACAGGGAAAGGAAAATATGGAAAAAACAAAAACACCCCAGACAATGTATTTGCTTGACTGTAGTAGTGATATGCTTAGACAGGAGTGGCAGTCTACATTCTCAGCTCGACTTGTATTTTAGATCCTGGTGGGTTTCAATTCCTTGCCATCCCCATTGCTACTAAAAATGGAAAGCCTAATTTCGCAGCCAAGTCAAAACTGACCTTGAGCATTGCGGGACATCAACATGAGTATCAAAGACTATTCATCAAGCACTGAGTTTGTAATATATACAAGAAGATTACAGTATAGCTGTGCTGTGGTAGAAAAAAACATGGGATTTAGGAGCCAGAAAACCGAAGTCCTTGGCTCTGCTACTCAACAGGATACAAGAAACTGGGCCAGTTGTGTATCATTCCACACTCAGCTTTTTCTACAAGTGAATAACAGTAATTATCATATCACAAGGAAGTGTCAACATGAAATTAGATGACAGAACATATGTGAAAAACATACCAGAAAATGTATAAAAGATGAGCAGTTAGAAGCAGTGTGGTGTTGTCCTTGTAAGTGATGGAACTAGATAACTCTTCAGGCCAACTGATGGTTGGACTAGGCTTCTAACACAAGGAACAGAGCCCAGTGGCCTGGCAGGTTACACCTCCGTCATGCAAAATGGACTTCAAAGTCACTGAAATCCTGTTGCCTTAGACTATCTTTTCAAACAAACCTATCCAAGTTGAAAAATGGCTTACCACAGAAACCCAAATATAAATACTTCATGATACATTTTAGGCCTCATACTTCAATGATCCCACATTCAAATTAACAGCAGTACATCAATGCATCTGGCTTTGGGAGGTTTGTTTCTAATGCTCCTAACGGGCTTTTAAGATTTTGTAATTTTTAAGGACTTTTGACTCAAAATTCAAACTGAAAGAAATTTCATGAATATCTAAAAAGATTATCTCAAACTTACGCAAAATAAGAAAGCAGTAAACTAGATTATTCAAAATTACTAAATCAAAATTAACCAACTTTTTTTTCATTTCTGTAGAATACAAAAAGTACAACAGGAGTGTCCCTAATTTTAGTGATTCACTGTGACTTGAAAAATGTGTTTCAAAGAAAAAATACCAGCAACACCATCCTTAACATTAATATTGGGAAAACAATCGCTACTCCAAGCATAGCTTCAAGAACAATTAAATAAACTCAAACAGTTCCTGCTTGCTGCAAAAGACATAAAACAAAAAGCAGTATAGTTCATTTCTCCAATACCTTTTTAAAGAAAGTATCTGTCAAAATCATGCCACCAAACCCTTCCACATTATGAAAAAAGTTAAAGGATATTAAAGTTAAATTTATGATAAATAAAAATTTTATTTTAACTGCTATACTGATTCTTCATAGTAGCTTAAGACTCCTTATATAACAAATATACATATTCATTTAGGCTGATTTAATAGGATTTGGCATTTAATGTGGCTATTTTAGGCAAATGTGAAGGTTTATACTTAATGTACTTTTATGATCTAATTGATCATAGCTGGATTTTAATTGATGTTAATGTCTTAGACAATACTTTAATCCCAAACTATAATATTTTATTTGGAAAACATCTTCTCCTTTAAAATATAATTTGTATGTACTATATTATCCCATAAAATATATAAATGAACTTTCCCAGTAGTTCCAATCCCATGAAAATGACAGTTGGTTTAGAAATCTCTCCTACATAAATATCACATCCTTGGTGAAATCGACAGTCTTTTCAAGGGAAAAAAATTAAAATCTACACTAAAATTAGAATATGCAAAAGACTGCCTAATTTTCAACTTCAGAAAAGTGTTGCTTGAAATAAGGTGCAAAAAGAGAGAAATTATGTCTATTTATATTTAGGATGGGCTTTTTTTTTTTTTTCACATTATCACCACAACTTAGCAGAATTCTGTAATGACATCAAAAACCTGAATAAAAACAACATTAATCTACATGCCAGGATTTCCTTAAGAAGAGATTCACTGTACAGCAGCTTTTTCTTCTTCTCCAATATTATCTACTCATGAGCAAATACATCTCTTTATTAAGTTCCAAAGTATGCATTTGAAATAAATTGAAAAAGAAGAAAAAGTCTTCAAGAGAGTATTCTTTGTTGGCATGCTGTTACCTTGATATCCCCTCTGACATTCTTCATCCAGTTTAGAGACTACACATGGACCTAGTACGTTGTTTGACAAAATAGATCATTTTTCACACAGTCTCCAATACTGTCACACTGAGCTTTTCCATTTCCAGTTTAAAATACTGCTATAAACAGTGTTGGCTATGACCACTCATGTTTCAATGCAAAATTTTCCTTCCTAATTGATCTTGGTGACCGAAATGGTGCAGTGAGGAATACTGATTAATAAGTGCCTTCACTTCAACATCCTAATTGTCATTATCCCTTTCCTGAATTTATACTAAAAAATTCATTTGTACTTTTTTTAAAAAGGTAGTTTGAATTTTAAACATTGAATAAAATGAATAACCCAAAACGTACTTCTGTCACCATGAAATTTCTTGCATGTTTTTACTGCAACAAAAATATCCTTCTTCTTCACTGGCTTTCCCTAAAAAAAAAATAAGAAGAAAAAATATATGCATATATGAGTCAGCGTTATCTTAACTTCACACCCACGTTAGATCTCACATGCTCTAGAGTTCAAATTAACCAATGTCAAGGATATCAAACGTATTTCCAGGATAAAGTTTTAGGGTAGAAACGGAACCACAGGTCAGCTGACAACACAGCCTTTCTGTCTGCCAGCCCTGGACCTGCCTGCTCCGCCATGCAGAGAATGTGCATCCCCTCAACAAGTTTCTTAAGCTCTCAGAATTTCAGTCTGCTTGTTTAGAAAAAGGAAATAATAACCACCGCAAGGCTGCTATTATTATTATAATTTATTAAGAACACAGAAAATGACCAATAAATTTTAGTTACCTCTCCTTTCCTTTCTCCAGATGGTGGAGATTTTGACAAAAAGCGAGAAAGAGAGGGATTTTTTAGTGTAATATAAGAGGAGATGTCCTTTTCTGGGCCTGGCCTGACTTTAATGTTGAAAAGATTTTTAAGGCCTCTTTACTGGCTACCTAAGCACTAGGCTAAGGATGTTTGCTCCTCTGCCAAAGGTAGGATTCCTTCAAACACCTGGTGGAGGTGAGGTGGGGGTCGTCCTAGAGCCCAGGCTGATCACACAGATGAAAGGGGGCAAAAAGAGGGATTTGTCAACAAGGCACACCCAATCCCTTTATGACCCCTTCATTACCTGTCTTAGGCCTGCTAAGTCATATTTCAATCATGACTCCTACATCATTTGGGGCTGGTGTATAGTGACATCTAACCACAGCTTTGTCGTGTCACTTAAAGCACTAGGAGAGCACTGAAAAAGCAAGCAAGCATTCTGCCTAGAAAGACTGGTCTCCCACTCTGGAACTGCAAACACATTACAGATTCTCTCCCAACACTGCACTGTGTTTTGGGGGTGTGGGTGTGTGTTTGTGTGTGTGTGTGTGTGTGTTAAAATGGCACACACAGACTTCTGTGTGACTGACATGAGAATGATGACACCATCTGAGGTTGGTGAACATATTTTCCATTATGAGAAGAGCTGTTAACACCTACTGAGTGTCAGGGTCTCCAGGCTTATACTAGGGCTGCACCTTGGGTCTGCCAAAACAAGTGGGTTCATTCTGAAAGTTCTCAATGGCTGGCAGAGCCACATCCTGAGAGAGTACATAAAGGGTCTGGGCTTGTGGAGAAGGCTTGCTTTGAGTGTCACAGAAAGCACTGGAAATTGCACTTCTAGGAAATGGAATAGAAATTCCAATCAATGCATCCTACATCATTAACAAAAGAAATGACTCTGGGCACACTAGCCCTAAAGCACCATGGTGGGCAGTCCCTCACAAAGGCTCTGGAGTATAGGGGAGCCCATCAGAACCCTCGCTTACCTCCCTACTAGCTGTGTAGCCATAAGCAAGCACTTGGCTTCTCTGTGCCTCTCTGTTCTCATTTGTAAGATGGAGTTACAATAGTACTTACCTTGTAGGAGTGTTATTACTAGAGACAAGATATATAGTTCATACCTGACACAGAGAAAATGTTGATTTTATTTTCAGTATGTAACATGCTAGTGCAGCACTATTCACAACAGCAAAGACATGGAATCAACCTAGATGCCCATTAATGGTGGATTGAATAAAGAAAATGTGGTACAGATATACCAAGGAATACTATGCCGCCATAAAAAAGAATGAAAGCATGTACTTTGCAGCAACATGGATGCAGCTGGGCGCCATTATCCAATGTGAATTATTGCAGAAACACAAAACCAAATACTGTATGTTCTCACTTACAAGTGAGAGCTAAATACTGGGTATGCACAAACATAAAAATAGGAACAACAGATACTGGGGACTCTAAAAAAGGGGAGGAAGGAAGAAAATCAAGGTTTGAAAAACTTCCTATTGGGTACCATGTTCACTATTTGGGTGACAGAATCAATAGAAGCCCAAACCTTAGCATCATGCAATATACCCTTATAACAAAACTTGGACAGGTATGCCCTGAATCTAAAATTTATTTTAAAGTGCTAGGATGACATAATGCACAACATCTAAATTCTTCCTTGGATATGCAAAGTTTTTCTTGTGTTACTTACACAAAGTGGTAGAAAAGAATGGAATGTGGTAGCACAGTAGGAGTCCACACCATTGGTACAAAACTCGGGCACTGGAGTCAGGGGAGGTCCTCCGCCTTTGTCCCAGATGTAGAGGGCAATCTGCCACAAGACAGGAGACAGGCAGTGATGAAAGAACTCAGTCAATACAAGTGTAAGAAGGGACAAAATATCTCAAGGGAACGCAGAACACATCTTCCATAGAGAGTAGGTTGAACCATATCAATTTGTCAATATCCAACAGGACTTTTTAAACTTAAAAAACAGGAATTCCATGGGAATAAATCTAATCTATTATCAACAATAATAATACCAACAATAATGTTATTACTAACAATAAGAAACTAACTATGAATCAATATTCTGACCTCTAAAAAATTCCAAAGTAAGCGGTTTTAGGGAAGAACACATTCTACAACATCATCACAGAGAGAGATTTCAGATATTATTATTATTGTCTCCAGTTTCCTACAGTATGGTAATTACATACCCCAAACTTGCTTAAAACTCCAAAAACATTGGGTAAAATGCCCTTCAATATTTAAATGTATTGCTAAGTTGGCACAAAAGTGTAGAACCTGTGAGAACAAAAATGGGAATGTGAGATCCTGGGGGGAAAGAAGCACCAAGCGGTTTTCCCTAGTAGGTATCAGCTGACCTCTGGCAACGCTTGAGTTCCTGACAGGAGTGAAGAGACTGAAGTCTATGACCCGCCCAAGGTGGGGTGTGGCTAACAGCAAACCCCTACATAAAGCTCGGACGATGGGTCTAAACAGATGGAAAAGAATAATTTCTAAATCTCCTCTTAGATTTTGTAACCGAAAGCCAGGCCTCCCTAATTTGTGCCACCTATGAGGTTCCAAAACACCTCAAACTGACAAATTATCCCAAGTCAATATAACCCACTAGCAACAGGCAGAAACTAATGTAAATCCTTACTAAGGAACCACAACCTTAATATAAGCCTCAGAGGATTCTTTCAAAGGAACAAGGATGCTCACAGAACAATTGCTCAGAGAAAAAAAATCACTCACAAGAAAGAAGATAATGAATGAGAGCCAGCTGACATAATTTAACCAGACTCAAAAGACTTCAGATATCAGAATTATCAAACCAATTATAAAATTACTGTGCTTAATATATTTTTACAAAGAAAAAAAATTTTAAAACATGAGAAAAAATCTTTTAAAAAGATTACACAAAACAAGCACATTTGAAAAATAATTAAATAAAACTTCTAGAAATAAAAAATAAAGTGAAAATTTAACAGGATTAATAGCATATTAGACAGTGATGAATAAAAAATTAAGAAACTAAAGAATGAAGCCCCCAAAGTTATCTATAAGGCAGCATAGCAAGAAATAGAGATGAAAAATGTAAAAGAGAAGTTCATACCTCTAGCATCCGTCTAAAGTTCTGGGAGAAGGTAAAAGAGAGAATAGGGATGAGAAAAGAGTTGAGAAAACAATGGCTGAAATTTTTCAAAAATTGCTTAATAAGCCTACGAGAGAAAGGCCCAATAAACCCTAAACAGGATTAGGAAAAAAAAAGAGTCTATATCCAGACATATTATAGTGAAACCGCAGAACACCAAAGACAAAGAAGCTTAAAAAGAGCCAGAAAAATGACAAATTATCTACAAAGGCACCACATTAGACTAAGGACTGATTTCTCTGCTTAATAACAGAAACCACAATATAGTGAAATCATACCATTGTGATGACAGAAAATGACTAGCAACCTAGAATCGTCTACATGATGTAAGTATGCTTCAAAAACTAGGTTGTCCTATAATCCCAGCACTTTGGGAAGCCGAGGCGAGCAGATCAGGAGGTCAAGAGATTGAGACCATTCTGGCCAACATGGTGAAACCCCATCTCTACTAAAAAATACAAAAATTAGCTGGGCGTGGTGGCACGTGCCTGTAGTTCCAGCTACTTGGGAGGCTGAGGCAGGAGAATTGCTAGGACCTGGGAGGCGGAGGTTGCAGTGAGCTGAGATTACGCCACTGTACTCCAGCCTGGTGCCTGGTGACAAAGCGAGACTCTGTCTCAAAAAAAAAAAAAAAAGGTTGAAATAAATATTGTTAAAGAAAAAATATTGAGAGAATTTACCACCTCACTAAAAGAAATTCTAAAGGATACACCTCAGGAAGAATAATACGATGCAATTGGAAAGCCTAAGAAGCAAGATGGAATGATGAGCAGAAACAATGGCAAATGTATGATGAGTTAATACAAATGTTAACTGCATAAAGTAATGATATCTAAGTTTCCAGAGTAAAAAGAAAAAGGGATAAAAATATTAAACAACAATTGCATGTAAGTTGGGAGTGGAATAATCAGAGTTACATTATCCTAAGGACCTCACATTTTCTGGCTATTAATAAACCATTGATAGGTTAAGAATGCATGTTAACATATTTAAAATAATCAGTAAAGTACAGACAGACAACTTCCAAAACAGCAGAAAAAGAAAAACATGAACTAATAAATAAATGAGTAAATAAAGAAGACAAGGAAGTTTAAAAAAGAAAAATAGAAAATAAGGAGAGTGGTACAAAATAAAGTGATAGAAATCAAATATATCAGTAACTACAATCAACATAAAGGTAAATTTGCTCTCAGGTTTAAGGATAAAGATTTTCACAATGGAGGGGGTGGGGAAGGCATGTCCTTTTTAAAAGAGACACATCTTAAGATAAGGACACAAAAGGGTTGAAAGAAAAAGATAAAAAATGATTATGAGGCAAGCAACCAAAAAATGCTTACGTAGAAATATTCATATAAACAAAATAAACATTAAGACAAAGAGTATTACTAAAGACAGACAAATTCACTAAGAGGATGCAACAATTCTAAGTTCCTATGCAGCTAATTAACATAACCCTAGAGTATAAAAAGCAAGAGTTGGCAGTTCCATAAAAGAACTCCACCATTATTATGGAAGATTTCTATATTCCTCCCTTAGTAGATGATAAGCAGACAAAACAAATGTAGAATGAAGGACTGAAGCAATGCAGTAAGGAAGAAAATAAGATCTCTAAAAAGCATCATTAATACCTTCTTCAATCTAACAGATATGAAAACGGAACATGAGCTAGGCCATAAAGTAAGCCAAAAAGTGTTTCAAATGACTATTTTATAGACTACAATAATACTGTTAGAAATCAATTAACAAGAACACAAGCACACACACAAATATCCTGGGTCACGATGAAAACTTATTTTTTTAAGTGGGTCATAGTAAAAAAAAAAAAGTTTAAAAGCCTCTGCCTTCGAGCAGCTTTTGAAGATGATCATCATAACACACATCAAAATTATTCACAGAAGCAATGGTTGTAATAGCAAAAAACCAGTAGCCACCTAGAAGCCCATTAACAAGACATAAATAAATAATTATGGTCATATGGGAGACTAGTACAGAATGTAAAAACAAGTTAATTAGAGCTGCATGCATCAACATGGATGAGTCTCAAATTAGAACAGTATTTGTGACAGAGGTGGGAGACAGCCAAATGCCTAGGCAAATAGGGAAGGATCCCTGGAGAATCTCTGATCTGCCCCACAAGTGTTTATTTACACCATATGTTTTGTGTGGATAAGGGAACCTCCACAGTAGGCTTGCCTGGGCATGCCCACAGCAGACCGGAGGCCCAAACGCACTGGGGGATTGGGGTAGAGCCACCAGGAATTTGCGCCTTATGGAGGGGAGGAGAGTGGCCTCTTAAACTCATGTGTGGGGCCCCCAGATTTCATTTTATGAGATGAAAACCTGCTGGCAGGACCCCCTCTCTTTGCTAAGAGCTTTCCTTTCACTTAAACAAATTCCACCCTCCTCATCCTTCAGTCTGTGTGCCTAATTCTTCCTGGTCGTAAGACAAGATTCCAGATCAGCTGAACTAAGGAGCAAAAACATCCTGCATCATTTGTATACAGTTTTGTTTATATGAAGCCCAAAAGGATGCAAAATTACATGTTATTCAGAAACACATTCATACATAATAAAATACGAAGAAAAGGAAGAGGGAGAGAATTTCAAGAGAGTTTAGTTTGGGGAGATGGAAGGAGACCTCTCCTGGAGAAGCACATAGGTAGCTTCAAGGTAACTGGTAGTGGTCTCCTTCTTAAACCAGGCAAGCTACTTAAGTATTCTGTTCATTAATCTTTATACCCTTCATATATGTTAGAAATATTATTTTGTATATATTCAACATTTAGCAGATTTCCAAACCTAAGTATCTATACTAGAGCTGACTTTTCTTTAAACCTATCTAGGCAGAACTTGTTTTTCAACAAGTCATTTTTTTCATCTTTGTGGAAGAGAAGAATTATGTTTATTTACCCTCAAATATTCTGTATTGTCATTTAAAGACACCTGAGAAGTTAGAAAGTCTTGTGTGTGCCTTCTTGTCCCTGGAAGGACATTAGCACTGCTGGACTGAATTACATGCCAAGATTTACCTTCATGTCCCAACATACAGATTCCTGCAGAGAATGAGAGGCAAGACTGTTTTATACAGTCAGGCATGCCCACAAATGAAATTCAAAAAGGGCATTCTTAATGATGATTTGAGAATGATTAATGATGGGACACCTGCCACCTGTCTTCAGGATAACTGGTTACAGATGTCCACTAAATGTGAAGAAACCAGGAGGGTTAGGGCTCTAGGCTGCCTGCTTGGGACCAATTGGCTCAATTCTGCTCCAGAGGGCCAACCACAGACACACAACAAAGTCTTATGTCTTAGTCTGTTCAGGCTGCTACAATAAAATACCATAGACTGAGTGGAATCTAAATAACAAATTTATTTCTCACAGTTCTGTGGGCTGGGAAGTCTAAGATCAAGGGACTAGCAGATTCAGTGGTGAGGGTCTGCTTCCTGGTTCATGGATGGCACTTCTAGCTGTGTCCTCACATGGTAGAAAGGGCAAGGAAACTCCCTGGAGCCTCTTGAGTGTTAATTCCATTCATGAAGGCTCCACTCTCATACCCTTACCATCTCCCACAGGTCCACCTCCAAAGACCATTTCACTGGGGCTCAGGTTTCAAGGTATGAATTAGGGGTATGAATTTAATCTATAGTGGCATATGTACAACCAAAGCACCAAGTAGGGTACTTTTAATGAATCACAAGATGCAACCTTTTCCACTCTTCTGTCTTCACCTACATAACTGAAATGAGCTTAAAATGATAGGATCCTTCCCAGCACTTTGGGAGGCCGAGGCGGGTGGATCACAAGGTCGAGAGATCGAGACCATCCTGGTCAACATGGTGAAACCCCGTCTCTACTAAAAATACAAAAAATTAGCTGGGCATGGTGGCGCGTGCCTGTAATCCCAGCTACTCAGGAGGCTGAGGCAGGAGAATTGCCTGAGCCCAGGAGGCGGAGGTTGCGGTGAGCCGAGATTGCGCCATTGCACTCCAGCCTGGGTAACGAGCGAAACTCCATCTAAAAAAAAAAAAAAATGATAGGATCTAATTCACTGGAGTGCTGTGAAATTATCCCTATGGGGAAAAGACAGATGTGGGTGGGGAAAATGCATGGTTAGGAAATGCAAAACACTTTTTATATCAAAGGACATGAATTATTGATTACTAGGACTTTTAATCAAACAAAACATGACATACCTCATGTTTTAAATCTATTGTAAAGTCGGATTTCAGAGATTCACTCTTTAGTCTCTTGGTAAGCCTAGAAAATAGAGACAGTTTGATTTTTTTAACCAAAAGAAATGTCAAACAAGACAAAAACATTCTTTACACTAAATAATGACAGAGAAAGAAAAAGGAAAGGGAAAAATAAATTGTGCTTGAGAAACAGACATGGCCACTTTTTGTTTCTTACTTTAATGAATCTTGCTGGATTTTATGGGGAAAAAGTATGAGGTTTGGGAGAAGAATCACAGTTTTATTTCAAGTCACTGTCTTGTTTAAAATTTTTTCAGTGGCTCTTTTCCCCTATAGAATAAAGCCCGAAACTCCTGAACCAGACTTGAGGGCCACACCATTCCCCTGACCATCTGCAGCTTCATAGCACCCACTTGCTACACCCAGAGCACATGACTCCTCATTGTTCTCTCCCTCCAGACATCTGCCTGGAGTGCCTGAACCCAACCTTTGCTGAGCAAACTTGTCAGCACCAAAGTCATGGGTAACTTCTCTGTAAAACTTTTCCAGACTTGCTCACCAGAGTAAATGGAAACTTCCCTGACCACCAGAGTACAAAGTACAGACCTATCAGCTTTATCACATGCATTAAAATCTGGTGTGCACACAGCTCTCTCTGTGCTATACTTTCTTCTTTGTCTTGCCAGCACTGCCCACTGTATCTTGGTACAATGAGCACTCCGTGAGCTCCCTGAAATGAATTAGGCAATATATTCTTTGATTCAAAGTTAACAAGGGAGGAATACTTACCCAAATCACCAAAATACCATATAGCTCTGTATTTCTTTATAGAGCTGAAGACTAGACCATTAGTTTAAATTAAAAACCTCCTAATACATAGTTTCACTACAAAGAAAAAATAGTGATTTTTAAAAGGAAGAATAGGCTGGGCACATTAGCTCATGTCTATAATCCCAGCACTTTGGGAGGCAAAGGCAGGAGGACTGCCTGAGGCTGGGAGTTAGAGACCACCCTGGGCAACACAGTTTAACATAAAATTTAAAACAATTTTTTAAAAATTTTAAATTAGTTGAGCATGGTGACACGTACTATAGTCCTAGCTACTTGGAAGGCTGAGGTGGGAGGATCACCTGAGCCCAGCAGTTGGAGGCTGCAGTGAACTATGATCATGCTACCATGCTCTAGCCTGAGCAACAGAGACCCTGTCTCAAAAAAAAAAAAAAGAGAGAAAAAAAATGTATAAAGAAAATGAAACAATAGTATTAAGTTTCATTTTTTTTTCTACTGTTTTTAATTACATCTGTTGGTTGGGCCGTGAAAATTTTCTATAAGAATTCACTTCTGATTAGAAGAAGGACAGAAAACAGACACAGATAAATTTGTTTCATTACAAAGAATTTGTCTCACAGCTGATACTAACATACCTTGGTAGAAGGTAGCACCAAAAGAAGCCCCATATAATATCTGTCACATTCCTGTTCAATATTTGTCCACAGATCGGTGAGTATAAGTGGGGTGGACTGAGAGACTGCATCCTCAGATACACTTGCAATATATACTTAGAGAAAAAAAAGTCTGCCCTGGCAAATGAGATCTTGTCCAACTTGAATTCTGCTCAGTTGGAGCAAGTTTTCATAAACAAACTGTATCAAGATAACTTTGGGATTTGGATTCATGCCACATGCCTTCAAAATTTAAACAGACCCCAGAGAGTAAGTATTCATTTTATTCAGGCTCCAAAGACAGAAAAGTCATACCCAGGCTTATTGTCACAAGCAAGGAACACCAAGTTGTGATCAGAATCCAAGAGGTATGTGACCTCCACTGTTAGATAGCCATGTTTCATAGGCCCCTTCATAACAGTCAATAAATACCTTAGTACTATTACCTTAAACATACTCTCCATTTTTTTTTGACTTTTCAAGTTTCTTTCTCATTCAATCCTTGAAAATTATTTTTCGTTGAGCGAAACCTCCGAAGGAGAAAAAGTAAAAACCACTGATAGAATTTCTGAGACAGGGCCAGGTGCAGTGGCTCATACCTGTAATCCTAGCACTTTGGGAGGCCAAGGCAGGTGGATCACCTAAGGTCAGGAGTTCAAGACCAGCCTGGCCAACATGGCAAAACCCCATCTCTACTAAAAATACAAAAATTAGCTGAGCATGGTGGTGCACACCTGTAGTCCCAGCCACTTGAGAGGCTGAGGCAGAAGAATTGCTTGAACCTGGGAAGCAGAGGTTGCAATGAGCCAAGATTTCCCACCACTGCATTCCATCCTGGGTGACAGAGCAAGAATCCATCTCAAAAAAAAGAAAAAGAAAAAGAGAAAAAAAAATTCTGAGACAGAGAAGGACTAATGAGAGGACAAATGAATATGTACCTGACTATCTTTCAGTGGCAATCTCTTGCAGCCCACAGAGTATACCATAACCAAGTCATGTTTACCTCAATATCACAGCCTTCTAGAGGAGTTAGCCTCACATGCCACCTCAGGTCTATGTCAGTCACCCAGTCACCTTGCAAACATGTTCAAGTTCTAAGAGTGTGCAGGATGACCAACTAACTAAAAAGGCAATACCTAGTTGTAGTAACTGGGTTTCATTTTTTTATACACCAAGCAAGGTAACAGCGTTTTTCCAATGTTAGTTTCAGTAACCAACAATACCAAGAAACCAATGAAAGCCAGAAATTCCAGTTACTCAGATGAAACGTTTCCTCATTAAATGTTCAGTTCCTGGGAAATATGACATTTGGTACTTAGCTTTCCTAATATTTAGAAGGTATTAAGTCATGGCCCCAATAGCACAGTTCGAATGACAAAACCACCTAAACTACAGATGTGCAAATGACTGAAGGCCCTCTCAATGCAACACCAGGAAAACTCCTAGCTGACTTTTTCAGTCCCACTTGTGAATCAGTCAACAGAGCAGCCTGCTGAGCGAAATCTAGATAAGGTTTGCTGGTGAAAAAACAATGGTGAAAACCAGTTAACACTGTCCTGTAACAACATATATTTGAAGAAATCATCTTATTGGAAGTTAATGAAAATTTCTCCAAAAATCTAAAAATTAAAACAATAGTTTTAATTGATCAAATGCATGGATTGCCAAGAAATATTAGGCAGTGTGAACCCAAAACTCACATCCAATAAAGTTTTGGTGGGAAATAGCTTAAGAAAGTATGTCTTATGAAATTTAAGGTAACCAGTTGTCCTGGAGACTAAGGCAGAAGAAATATTTAAGTTAACTGTAAGTTGTTGCCCTACCTACAATGTGGGCCATAAAGTCAAGGAAAGGATACAAAGGGAACTGGCATTTCTGGACTGGCACTGTTGGTTGTCTGTACAATACAGAGTTTCCCCTTCATTATTCCTAAACAAATTCTGGTTTTAATTAATTTTGAGCCCAACAATTAAACAGGCTCCAGAGTCAGAGATTGATTACTCTGGGCCAGCCAGAATCATCAATGAAATTCCCTAGCAACTGTTAATAATCTGGGGATTAGAAGTGAAAATTCTAATAATTCTAATAATCAACGAAATTCCTGGCAACTGTTAATAATCTGGGGATTAGAACATACATGCAGTTAGCCCAACCAGACTGAGCATAAGGACTTACCATTCATGGTTGGGAACAGGCTATTTACTATTGGATATAAATAGGAAATATGCAGCCCTTATTGTTTTGAAACCACCAGAGGAACCAGATTTAGGATAAATGGATTCTGTGTACTCTAGGCTTCAGCGTAGGTCCTCAATGATACTGATAAACTGCTGGTTCAACCAACCATAGACCTCACCCCAATTATAGCAATAGTATTTCCTTAATCCACTTTGAGTTGCTTCCTATTACTTGCATCCAAAGCATGCTAAATGATGTAGCTGCTAATAATAGGAAAAAATAGTCAGCACATTAGCTTTGAATTGGAAAAAAAACCAAACAGCTAGGAAGAACCAATGTTGCAGTTGCTGGGGCTAATGGATACTTTATCCTTCCTTTAGTCCTAAGTATAATACCAATTTCTTGAAGAATAAATAAGAATCCCCACTAGAAAGCCATTTTAAGATATATCTTGATCACAAGATAGCAGCTATGCCAGACAGGTTATATCATTTTATTTGCTTGATTACTTGCTGGCATCCGAAGGAAAGGAAATATGATCTAAGATAACTAGAATTTTAAATATGGCACTATGATAGAGTCTGCATATTTATTTTGCTTTGTTTTTGCTGGATATTAATGAACTATTCTACAGTTTGTTGGTCACTGTTCAGCGTTGTGACGAGCAGATGACACACCATGCAGAAGGCTATCTGGTGCCTCACTACTCTCTCATATTGGAGTCACAGGAGAAGTGCTAGGAATTTCCTGAGCTCTGTGAAAAAGATTAACCTCTTGGCCTTAATTCCCGTAGTCAAAGTTCCCCATTGCTATGGTCTGAATGTTTGTGTTCCCTCTCAAATTCATAGGCTGAAGTCCTACCCCTCAAGGTGATGTTATTAGGAGGCAGGGCCTTTGGCAGGTGATGAGGCCTGGGGAGGGAACTCTCATGAATGGGACTGCACCATTATAAAAAAGACCCCTCACCCCTTCTGCCACATGAGGGGCCACAGCAAGAAGGAAAGGAACCAGAAAGCCAGCCCTCATGAGACACTGAATCTGCCAGTGCCTTGATCTTGGACTTCAGTCTCCAGAACTATGAGAAATAAAACTGTTGTTGTTTATAAGCTTCCCGGTTTATGGCATTTTCTTGTAGCAGCCCAAAGAGAGTAAGATACCTACACACCTTGCTGCAGTGATGAGGCCCTCAGTTCTCTCCCCTAAATACTGTTAAACTTGACTAGAAAGAGAGCTATGTGGTCCCTATGGAAGCTGCACTGGCTGCCTTACCTTGTCAACAGATGTGTTCAATGATCTCACAAACACAACAGGGAAGGGATTCATGGACCTGTGTGTGGTCTCCTGTGGGACTACCTTGCAAAATGCCAGATAATCCATAACATAAATTTGCCCCTTAACAAGGCTAACATCTTGGCTAGTGCGCAACCTGCAACCCTGGTTCACAAATCTCCAGAAGCTGGTCATGTGGTGAGCATGGGATAGTAATGAGGTGAGCACTAGCCAGAGCCAACAGAACTGGCCAGTGCTCTGGGTGCTGCTACACTTATGAGCAATGAAGCAGAGGGCAGAGGTTTCCTCAAACAGATTATACTTAATGCCAGCATGTCAGCCAATACGAGTTGAGCTGAACTGCCCTACACAGGGATGCCAGAAGTCAAAATGTATTCAAACAGGATGTCTTCCATCCATCTGCACCTGGTTAAGACAGTCAAAGGAAGCAAGAATAAATAGTTACTTCTAACACCCAATTCAACAAAAACTTAATTGAATTCAGCATCAAGAGGTCTCCAAGAAAGCCTTGCTAGAGGAAGACAGGAAATTGTGATGGGAAGAAGGAAGGTAAAACTCTAGACTATAGGATTTGCCTTCAAGATGAGAGGCCTCCTGGATCAGAAGGCAGTGACGAAGAAAAGAGCTCACCTGGCTTCAGGGAAAGGATTAGGCCCCCTGCTTGCCATATAGCTGTTCCTGGGTCCCCTGGTTTCCTCTTTAGTCCCGAAGGAAGAAACACCTGCTGCACTCACAGCACTTTACAGAGGCGGCTATAGCTGTGTTTGTTCCTCTCTCAAGGGATTTCCACAGCATACGGGAAACGGGAGAGAAACAGGATTATGCAGGAGTTGGGACTTCTCTCACAAAGAAGTCACACCAAATCTTTCCATACTGTAAAGCCAACTGGACACAGAACAAGGAAGGCTAGAGGAAGCCTCCTGTGGTGGAGGATGAGAAGAATACATGAAGAAGGGAGAAGGGACAGGGGCTCAGCCTACTAAGTTCAGGTCACAGCTTCTATTCATTAAGAGTCCAGACTCAACAAAGGTAGCTGAACAGGCCCCAACATCAGGCTGCTGGACACTGTGGGAAAAGAGTGTCCTGGGAGCTCCTGGTCCTCAACCTATAGCAAACCAAAGTGTATTTAATTTGAGAAGAAACATGACCCAAGGCTGCTGAAGGGCAGAACATATTCCCCTCTTCCCTGCAGAGCACAGAACCAGGCAGACTAGTAGAGGGTGAGAAGGCAACGAGCACTACTTTTTCTGGTCTTCACTCCCCTTCCTCCTTGACCCTTCTAAGAATAAAGGGAGGAAAACTGTGCAGATGCTCTTAGGCATGCTTGCTAGGGGCCAGGAGAAGGGCATCCTTGCCTGGCCGTCCCAGGACTGAGTGTGTGAGTCAAGGATCTTAATCGGAAACAAAAACAGTCCGCTGTGGCTAAAGCATAATGTACATTTATTAAAGGATACAGATGGCTCATGGAATTACTGAAAAGTCTGAGTAAACAGACTTTAAGGTGAGATTCCAAGAACCACCTGATTTGTACCACAGAAATGAGCAGCTTGGGAGCTTCAGACTCTGCCATCATCAGGAAGCTGCTGTTAACTTCTCTCCGCAAATGACTCTCCCTCAGCCACGAATCTCAATTCGAATGTTCCCCCCATGCTCTGTCTCCTTCCCCACACAATTCAGTTCCCAAAAATATACAGACAAACATAACACATTTACCTGATGGAACCTACAACATACGGCTGCTTCCTTCCTAGCAAGGCAGGCTAGGAAACAAAGGGGGTTTTGTTGTTTGGATTCTACACTGGAAAGGAGGGCATCACACTACAGAGAACTTTCAAACGTGAAAGGAGTAGTCAAGAAGTTTTGGCCAGCCATGAATGAAAAGGAATGTACTGTCCTGTATATCTACAAGGGGCTAAAAAGATTTAAAAGACCCCAAATCCTAGAAACAGGACACTTAATGATAGAAAGTCTTTCATCTCTGAAGATATCAAAGCCACAAGTGCTTTACCAGCTTTCCACTCCCTAGAGAACAAAAACATACAATTAATCTAAAGGGCCTGTCAACAATCATATCTCCTGAATTACAATTTAACCGTCTTCACTTTCCACATCTAACAGAGTACCATTGTGATTATACACACAAGTACCTAGGTATACCTTTAGCACCTTCCACTAGATGTCCCTACTGCCTGGGCCGTGTTTAAGTATGCACAGCCATGCACATGACGAGTCATCAACTCTCAACCCCAGCATGGTACTGATTCATTTTCTTGGAGGTGATCAAAGTTACATCCATAGCTAAGTAGATCCCTTAACAATAGTAATGATGCTTTCATGTGCATGGTTCTCACAGCACTTCTGTGTTCTCCCGTAGTCTCACAACTTATTATTTTGTGGATGAGTAAGAAGTACAGAAAGGTTGAATGATTTATCTGAAGGGTCTAGTAAATGACAGCGCAGAAGCAGAAACCCTCAGGCACCTGGCTCCTTTTCCAGGTCTTACCACACACTGCCTCTGGCTGAAAAACTCATTTGAGATCCTGAGATCCATCAGTTACAGTACTCAATGAAATTAAAGTTGAATGCACACCCCTCTTGCTCCCCCCACAAAAAAGTCCAATAAATTCTTACTTGTTTACAAGTGGAATACTTAAGGCCCAGCCTGCAGCAAAGTCTGGATACTTAAAAACTGTAGGATTCTCGGAAAAGGCATAATGGTGAATTATTGTAGATTCTTCATCATGTAATGCTTTTCCTAAAAACCATTCCTGTTAAATAAAGAAACAACAAATTACCTTAAAAACAGTCATTTCATGTAAAACCAATACAAAGTTGTACTAATAGTTTTAGATAATTAAATATTTTGGGTGATAAAGAGTTATTAGCACAGATTAAGTAACTCTAGAGAATGTGAACAAAAATATAATTAACACTAGTATGATAATGAATATAACAAAGCTCTGTATATAAAATGTAGTTCAAGATCTGATTATCAGGATGAACAAAACGTTAGTCATCATTGTACCATAAATGTGTAAAAGTGGTTATTTTATAGAATATTCCACATAAAAAAACTATTAGGGCAAAGAAATAGTATACCCTTACACCTTACTGAGGTTTTCAAACAATAATTCCTTTCAGAATCAGTGATTATTTGAAAAAATTCAAATCATTGAATCAGTGAAAAAAATTCCTTTCAGAATCAGTGATTACTTGTTTATTTATTTATTTGTTCAAAGGATTTTTATTGAGAATCTACCACACACCAGGCAGGAACACAGCTTATCCTATAGTGGAGAAATGGAAATTAAGCAAGTAAATAAAATAACTTCAGGTAGTGACTGAAATGTGCTATGATGAAAATAAATCAGGGTGACTAGGAGCTGCCCTGAAAAGACAGGGAAATCTCTTATGCTATAACAAACTGAGATGAAAATATAAAGGAGCTGGCTCCATGCAAAAATCTGTTAGTCATATAATGATGATAGCATTTTGTTCATCCTCAGTAGCGAACTGAAATGAAATAATATCAAAGAGCCAGCTCTATGCAAAAATCTAAGGAAGAGCCATCAAAGGACTTAATGCAAAGTCCCTAAGTTGGGAGAAAGTTTGATATAGTCAATGAGAAAAGAAATCCAATGTGGCTGGAGCTACTGGGTGTGGGAATAAGGTACAAAAGAGACAGGCAAAAGGCTGACCAGGGTGAGTTTTATGTGCCAGAGGAAAGGAGCACAGACTTTATTCTAAGTGTAATGAAAGGCTTCCACTTCTGACCACAATAGCATAATCTGGATCACATCTACTCTCCTGTTGAGAACAAGTATAAAAGCTGGAGAAATGACATAAAGCAAAGGATGGAAGCCATCAGAAAAAAAACAAAGGCAGATAGGACATAAAAGGCTAAGATCCCAGAATTAGAAAGCCCATCCATGGAAGCCCCATATTGGCCTCCTCTTTTCCTCAAGGAATTTGCCGATTCCTAGAGCTACAAATAGCACACAGCCAAAAGCAGCAGCTGGGAGCTTTTGCAACCTCACCAGACTAAAGAGACAGAAGCCGGAGCTGGAGACATTGAGAGGAGAAATGTAAGGGGGTCCCAAGATGCTGCATGCACATTTTCCTCAATGAACTAAGCTGCACAAAAACCAAAGGAAAAAAATAAGAACCAAGCAGAAAGCAACAGTGGAGAGGCTAAAATGCTGAACAAAGCCTTTGGCAATACTGTAGTGCTGGGAGACCAAAGTCGGGAGTTCTGACTCTGCCAGGACAAAAGGGCTCTGGAGTAAGGGCAGTCTACAGACAGACCTACCCAAACAAGGTCTACAACCCAGAAGATTAAATCCTTCTATATGTAGGAAGTCCTATCATCTACAGCCTTCTTAATTTTTCACATAAAACACCTGAGATTTAGTCAAAAATACCAGGCAGAGAAAGAAACAAGACCAAACCAGAAACAAGAAAAGTGAAAAACAGAAAGAGATGCACAGATGAGACAGATTTCGCAGTTATCAAATAAGACTTTTAAATAGCTATGGTTAACATGTTTTTTAAGCATAAAATTTTTTCTTTTAAATTGCACAAAAGAACTAGAATTTATAAACAAGAGCCAAATGAAAAATCTAAAACTTAATAATGCAAGAACTAAAGTTAGTAATTCAAAAGGATATTAAGCACAATAGCAGAGAAGATTTAACTGGTAAGTTAAATCTTTCCAGATTGAAGTCTGGAAAGCAAGTTGGTAAAAAATAACCAGACTGTTACAAGAAAAAAAAAGGGAGGACAATAGAGAAAAGAGCTTATGGCAATATGAGACACAGGGAAAGGGATGAAATGTACAACACTGGAAACCAAGGATAGACAGAATGGAACTGAAGCAATATTTGAAGAATACAGGCTTAGAATTTTCCAAAACCAACAAAAGTCATCAAGTTCTAGACTCAGGAAGCTCTATACACTCCAGTGAGGGCAAATACAAAGAAAATCACACACAGGCACATAATGGTAACACTGTTTGAAGAAAAAAATGAACCCATCTTAAGTCTTAGGTTTTTAATATGAGCAAGTGGATACACAGTAATGCCATTTCTGGATGAGGAAGTCTGAAGATGGAAGAGGTTTAGAAAGGCATTGAGAGTTCAGTTTTGAACATTTTGAGTTTTAGGTTCCTATTAGATAAGCAAAGGTATGAAGCAGGCAGCTTGACATAAGAGTAGAAAGCACATGGCTGACTCCCTCAGTTCCTCTGCTCTGTTCACACGTGACCTGGTAAGTGAGGTATTCATTGAATACCCTATTATAGACAGGTAAGCCCATTCCCAATACATCCCTTACTCCCTTATTCTGCTTTATTCTTCTCCATGGCACTTGTTTATACATTTATTTGCATTTTTCTTTATTGCTATTTTTCCCCTGAAACAAGAACACCACCTCCTTATAGGCAGGGATGTTGTCCAGTTTGTTCACTGCTGTATCTTCAATACACCTAACATGTAATAGATGCTCAATAACTTCTTGTCAAATGAATATAGCAAGTCCAGGAGAGATTTAAAAAGCAACTCTCCTCTACTGAAGAAACTAGAGCATACAATATGAATCAAGTACCCTGCGTTCTAAAAGATTTACATATTTTTCTCTCTAATCCAACCAAGACCACCTTACTCTCTGTTTAACAGAATATAAAATCAAGAAGATACCGTACATGAGCACTCTCAGGTATTTCTTAAGAGCCTTATTCTGCTTATGGTTGCATTGCAAATGCCTCCCAGAGTTCTAGTTTTCCTCAATTCACCAAAGGTCATAACTGAACATACGTGACAGCTATTAATTTTTAAATCTAACACTAAAACTATATAGAGTCACAGATCCATATGACTTTCTTCTTGATACTTTGCCTATGGATATATGAAGTCACTACTGGGTAAGAGTAATACCCTGTAATGGCCAAGACGAATGACCTCAGCTTGAGATGAAAATTCAACCTTTTTTTAAAAATCAATAATAAAGCTCTTTATCAAGTGGTTTATCAAGCAACTAAACCTTAACCCACAGGAAAATCACCATATTTTACATACCATGCCAATATAGCTTGTATAAAGAAAATAAACATCCAGTACATTTTGGAAACTTTCTTACAAATCTTTCACTATTAAAACCTTTCCCTATTAAAACCTCTGGTTCCAAATAGTTTTATGCAAAACACGTTATGGTTTATCTCCTAATTGCAGTGTTCAACTGTAGAGTATATGATTGTTTTTCAACATTTTTGTGTGGGTTATAAACTACTTTAAAAAATTACTATAGAATCCACAGAAAGAGCCACTCCCCTAATCTTTCTTAATGACTTTCTTAATGATTTCATTAAAAGAACAATTATAATCAAAAAGAACCTTAAAATAATAACTCAGTGTTCCACTAGTATCTTAGAATTACTTTTTACAAGCACCTATGTTTTATCTCTATTAAAAATACATTTAGGCCAGGTGTGGTGGCTCCCACCTGTAATCAATCCCAGCACTTTGGGAGGCCAAGGCAGGTGGATCACTTGAGGCCAGGAGTTCAATACCAGACTGGCCAACATGACAAAACCCCATCTCTATTAAAAATACAAAAATTAGTCAGGTGTGGTAGTGCATGACTGTAGTCCCAGCTACTTGGGAGGCTGAGGCATGAGAATCACTTGAACCCAGGAGGCAGAAGTTGCAGTGAGCCAAGATTGCACCATTGCACTCTAGCCTGGGTGACAGAGTGAGACTCTGTCTCAAAAAATAAAATAAATTTAAAGTCAACATTCTTCATCAAATACACATATATTAAAAGCATACTGTGGTTACAAAGCAATGACTTCAAACAACATAAAAAAATTTATATAAATCACTGAGGAAGATAATTTAACAAAGATTAATACAAGTTAAAGTTTTACATTTAAAATATTTTATGACAGTATACCTTTTTGTATTAGTAAGAATGACTGAAAGATGAAGGAAAAAAATCAGAATCAAACAAAATGCCTTATACCCTAATACATTACATAATTATTTTAAGGTACACAAAGCTTATTTGTATAAATATCAAAGCCAGGTTTGCTTTATACTTTTTTCCTAAGTTTCAAATGGTGGGGAGGAAAAAAACATCACAGTGGTTTCAGCCAACTTCAACATTATATAATCTTTATCATTTCTTACTGCTAGTTTCAAAAGAAATAAAGCATAGATTTTTTTTTTCATATGGCAGAGTTCAGAAAAGAGGGAGAAAACGTCTCCTTTTGCCTCTGTTCTGTACTTGCTTTTCATGAACTTGCTTTGAACTTTTCAATTTGTCATCCCAATTTTCATTAAAAAGCAAAGTGAGTCACCATCTCCCGTACAGAATTAGAGCTATGGATAATGGAAAAATAATCTCCAGGTGAAATGAACACTAGGAGGAGGTTAAAACTCCTACATTCTAAGAAAGACTTGGGAGTTTTTCTCAAGCCAAAAGGAAACATAAAAGCCTAACAAATGGTTTACATAAAACATGGCAAAAAGTACACAGATGCTGGTTAGTATCATCTGAAAAGACTGGATGAGACAGGTTCGTAATTCTTTTCTTTGAAGGAATTATTTTTTTAACCCAATGACCTTCTCATCCAATTATATCTAAAGCTTCCCAGAAATCAAAAAGCATGAAGAAAAACCATAATGAATCTTTCCAGTATTTAAAGATTATCAAAGGCAGTGGTTTCTATCAGTAACAGACTTTCCAGTGTTTGGAGAAAATAATCTAATGATCACTGTTGCCCAGTGTTTGACATCTACATCAACAAACCAAGCAGCACCCAGAAGCTTGCCTTTTATTCCCCATGAGCTCATTACATCTGATTCATCTCAGGAGTGAGCATCTGAAGGTAGGTGGGACAGGTTTCCACTGGGACCCGAAAGGGTCCAACTCTGCTTATCTCAAGTTTAAAGAATTCCAAAAAGTGATCAGGTTGTAACCTGGGCTTCTTTCCTCTGAAAGAGATCTGAATGAGCTCCATTTACTCTTGACGCTTTTCCAAGGCAGCTCTCTAAACCTAAAGAGCCTTTGAACACAGCCCAGCAGCAAAACTGATTATTACAGTGTTATAAAGTCATTGACAAACATTCACTGAACACCTACTAAGTGTTAAACACTCTGCTCAGGGCTAGGGATTTCAAGGCAAACAAGATCCAGTTGCTAATCTGCGCAAAATAAAAATAAGATTTGAAAATGTAAAAGCAGTGGTGGACTTCACTGAGTTCCTCTGGTTTAAGATACATCCCTTCTTACCCCTATTCTTTCTCAAATAGTGTTCCTTCTGCCTGCAGACCTGTTTTCTCTCTTGCTAACTCCTACTCATCCTACAGAACTCGGATTAAATGTCACTTCCTGTCCTTACCCTCCTAGGTTAGATTCAATGCCCCTGTTACATGTCTCTAACAGCACCCTCGTCGTCTTTATTAGAGATGTTTTGCTTCTAACCATAACTGCTTCTCTAAGGGTCTGTTCTAGAACCCTGCTATTTTGTGCCACCCACGTGGTCAGAATTGTCATCTGTTTTGTTCTAGCCTCTGCCATCCACAGTGCTCAGTATACAGCTGGCACTCAAAATAATTTTTCTATCTAAAATATGGTCATATCTGATAAGAAGAAATAGCCAACTTAAGTTTACTGCTATGATAATCAGTTTTTGAACTTCAAGTCATAATTTTCAACTCTGAAATTGCCAACACATATATTAACAGATTTTTTTTTCATTTAAAATGGCTCGTTATAAGCTATGTCCCTCTAAAAGTTACAAACTTCAAAGAAAATTATTTAACGTACCTTCCAGACATTCAACAATGTTTCATTCTTTTTCATTTTAAACTCAGTGGTTTTTTATTAGATTCAAAAACCTCTTAATCAAAATTAAATCTCCTTTGAAACACTGTCCCCCAAAAATAAGAACTGGTATTGAAATTATATTCACCTTAGAGGAGTCGTATCTTCTGAGAGTTTCCAAGAGTTTTGGAACCCGTATTCTTGTCTCTTCTTCAAAGAAGAAAATCCATGATGCATTTCTGCTATATGTTACCGAAAAGCTGACAAAAAGAAACAAGTTTCAGTAATCACTTCCGTAAAATGAGTTAATAATAAGGTTTAAAACTGATCAGTAGGAAATGAATGCAGGGTACACACAATGGCATATCTAGTTTCTTTCCTCTATATTTTTCTTCAGTTTATAGAAAAGCCAGATGCTAATGGTTTATAAAACAGCCAGAGTTCTTAAAGTTAATTATCTCCATAACAACATTAGTTCAGGGGATAAATAATTTTCAAATATCAACTTGAAGCATTTTCTCTTCTAAGAAAAAGCATATATAAAAACAAAATCTATTCATGATTAAGAACCAATTATCAATAAGTTTGATTAAGGTAGTAATCATAAAAAGTAAAACTCAAATTTACTTCACTTACTGACTGAGGAAAACCATACTCTCTTAACAAAAAGACTACGGGCATAAAAGTGTTCAGGTGGGAATGTCAGTCATTCACACATTGTGAGTTAAACGTACTGCGGTAATAATGGAAGTATGGTCCATGCACCTTCTTGCTTAGCTAGCTGATGAAGGAGGAGGACACTGGGGAGCTCCTGAAAAAACAAGGATCAAAGAAGATAAATATGAATTGACTACTCCAAAAAAAGTTTAAAAAGAGAAGAAAAGGTTTGGCTTAAAATGCAGCTGTTTCTAGAGCCCTGACATGGTACTCTTCACACCACTTCTTTTTCCTCATTTTCTCCAGGAGCTACTGGAAATGAAGTATTTTGGCTGAATCCATGCAACCTCTGCACCACCCACGCACTCAAATAGGGCTCAAGACCTACAAGGAGGGTTTTTCCTGACTCAGAGCCAACCTGAAATCTGTAAAGGTGACTTGAAGGGAAGAGCCCAGGGGAAGCAGTGAGGGATAACTCAGAGGCACAGAAGCAGTTTTTTATTTTATATACAACATACGGAACATGTTAAAAGGAAAACCTTTTGGCTAAACTACAGGATACAATATCTGATCTACCTCATGTGCAAAAATTACTTTTTAAAGTTCTCTAAACACATTGAAACACTCTGATAACAAAAAGTTTTGGTCTAGAAATATAATCCTTAAATTACTCAGGCCATAATAGAATAGCATAATAATGGAATTGATAAATTTATAAGCATAGGAGGCACTAAAACTCAGAAATAAGGCACAACTGTGCTTACATAAATTATATACACATATATAAAGAGAGATTTTTAAGGCTACGAGTGTTAGCTTTGAAACAAAACACTATTTGCTATATTTCAAGTTGTTACAAAAGCCAAAAGTCAAAAATTTCATATCTGATATGCTTAAACCTCCTCCCCCAACAAACTTTATTATATCCTGTGTTTTATACTAGCTATAAAACTATATTCCTAGTAGCCATTACAGACAAAAAATTTAAGAATAAGTGCCTAAATATCTGAAATATTACTGGACTGATGTGTGTTCCACAGCAGTCTTAAAATTCATAGACATTTATTATGAAGAACACAACAGTCTTTAATATAAATCTTTGGAATTAAATTTCAAGTAAACCTCATTTATTTATTTTATATAGTATTCAACTTCCATGTACAAATATAAAATGCAAAAAACAGTAATCAAAGGTTAAATCAGACAAACAATGTGGTATGTTAGAAAGACAGACTACACCTTAAGATGGAATTAGCAGTTACGCAATATAAATAATTCAGGGCCTTCCTACCATTGCTTCTGAATTATGCAGTAATTTTCATTGTCTTTTTAAAATTCCAGCAAATATATATATTCACGAAGGATTACATAAGAGCAAAAAATCATGTGTAAAGAAACTAATAATGTTACTATTTGCATAAAACTTTAGACTTATGGGTAAATGCAAATGCGACCTAGACAAGAAAAGAAATATATCAAATACTTTTAAAAGTTTTACATAAAAGAAAGCAGTAATCAGTTATTATGCATCAACTGAAATTACGATGAAAGCTTTTATAACAATGGAAATGTCTTTATGTTTAATAGAAAAAAACAGACATGATTCTAAGAATAAAACAAAATCCTAGATGAACAGACTAGAGGAACCAGAAAGTGAAAATATTTGTGTCAAGATGATAGAATAATGAGATATATGCTTTAAAAATCCTTCAATGTAAATAAAACATAGCTAAGTTTTTTAAAAATTGAAGGAAAATGAATGTACCTCAAAAATTTACTTCCAAACAAGTATTATACTTCCTAATTATAGGATATATATATATATATATATATATATATATATATATATATATATATAAAGTAATATCAACAGCTATTAACTGAGAAAAGGTTTCCTTTGATGCCTAAACAGTAACCTCAGCAGAAAGGCTACAAGGGCACTTTCCTGGCAGAGATTAGAAGACAAAGCTTATGAATAACTCTGCCACAACAATAAAAATGTGGCAGGCAAAGGTGTAGGTAATGCAAACAAGGAATCACATCCTAGACTGAAATAAACTTTATGGATTATCAGTAGATTAAAGTCATTCATAGCTCCATTACATTTGCTTACTAAATCATATACTAGATTTCATATTTGCTTCAGTTTGTGAACCCAAGATCAAACAAATTTCCTGTCCCTCTATATCTCCAAATAACAACATTTCAACAGCTAGCATGCCTTGTTAATAACACTCTCCAAAGGTGAGTACTCAAAAATACAAAGTGGGTGCTACCTTGGCACTCAGAAACCTGCTCTTGATTAACTCTTGAGTAAGCCAAGGTCATCTTAATTATAAATAAATTTTAATCTACTAATCCCCAAAAATGCCCGAGAGATTTTATTCTTGTCATATACATACATACACACACACACACACACATATATATATATATGCACGAATGCACACAGAGACCCAAACAGACATAATAATACACTTAGATATAGTAGCACCTTAAAGGTAATTTTCAAAAGATTGCAATAAAATTTTTTATCAAATGATCTTATCTCAGTTCCTACCACTTAGGATTATAATAATTTATGTCCCATCTGTCACAAGATTTAGACCTCCTTAAAGGTAGTGTCACTAAATGCTACCATTTCAGATTCAAAGCAAGTTTTTATTTTTATTTTTGGAGACAGAGTTTTGTTCTTGTCACCCAGGCTGGAGTGCAATGGCGCTGCAACCTCCACCTTCTGGGTTCAAACGATTCTCCTGCCTCAGCTTCCTGAGTAGCTGGGATTACAAGCATGCACCACCACACCTGGCTAATTTTTGTATTATTAGTACAGATGGGGTTTCACCATGTTGGCCAGGCTGGTCTCAAACATCTGACCTCAGGTGATCCACCTGCCTCAGCTCCCAAAGTACTGGGATTACAGGCATGAGCCTGTAATTATGGATTACACCATGCCCAGACTCAAAGCAAGTTTTTAAATAAGTAACTGGATGAATAACTAAAAAATAGTTTTCAAATTAAAATTCAAGGGGAAAATAAGAAAATATTATATCAAGATTACCAAGAGCTGTCTGGAATAAAGACATAGTAAAGGCATTCATGCATGCAGCAACTGTCGTCAATCTAAATGATGCCTAATCATGCTACTATTTCAAACCTAAAAGGTAATTCAAAATTCTCTTGATAATGAGATAATGCCGCATCAGGGGCAAGCATAAAGGAGCTAAATATACAAATGATCAAATATGGATAAATGACAGAAAAGGGCAAGAAAACAAAAAGGTTGACTGCAGTAATTTAAACTTTTGTGTCAATTCTAGTCATCTCTTTGAATCAAAGCCTGACTTTATCAGCATCCACTGGTATCGCAATCACTTTGAAGACAGAAAGCCTACTGAACTTTCAGTTGGTACTTCCTTGGAACATATTTGTTATCAAGGCATGAATTCATATTTAAAGCAGTTAATAATTTTTGAGAGCAAACAAATTTAAAACCAACATTCTAATTCATTAGTTGGTTCTTATACATATTCATCTTCCTCATTTGGGAAAGGGATTTGATTCCAGTATCACAGCTGAGTATTCTCACAGTAGTTTGAGAATGGAGAAGGGCCATTATTCTTAACATGGAGGGGAAATCATTAAAAACTTATATATAGAAATATTAATAGTATGAATGAAAAAGCTAATCTTTGAATGTGGATTAAAATAGATGAATATTTAAAATATCACAAATAACCTTAATTATTCAGCAGATTTGGTTTTGAACCATTTTAGTTTTTCTGCCTGAGAGGAAATAATTCAACAATTAAACTACATGCTGCTGGTCTTTCCCTTGTCAACAGACTATTTGCCAGTATTTGTCATTTGTCCTTATCTTCTAAAACTAGAAGTACGTGAGTTTATGATCTCATTCAGTCTCATTATTCAGACCACATGCTAAATTAGAAAGTAAGAGCCAGCACACTGGTTCCGTATTAGGAAAAGGTTCTAAAAAAACTGAAACTTTAAGACTGTTTCCATTTCAACTGTATGTCTAAATTCCAACTACTATATCATTCTGAGGCACTGAACTGAGCTTTTAGAACAACACATAAATTATGGTGAAAATTAACATCTGTTTATTGTTACAATTTCTTCTGTAAGAGGTAGGCAGGTCTTATGAGGATAACAGAGATGTGTAATATGCCATTTGCAACATATATCAGACAGATTTATTAGCCTTTAGAAATCCAGTAGTCATTTATGGACCCCAGCAGATTATATGTGATGTTATAACAACATACCTTCCAGGAATCTGAGGCTATACTACAAAAAAAGAGAAGATTCCTTTGGATACCTGTCTTAATCATTAAACAGCCTTTCCTAAGAAGATAAAATATTACCTAATTATTTAGAAATTTTTATTTTTATGAACAATTTACTTTGAAATGCATCACTAAGTCAATTTTTATAGCTCATATAAATCTATTTTAACTAATAACTTGATCACGCACAAAAGGCTGTAAGGCTCAGTATTTAAGGACCTGAGTTTTGGAGCCAAAGTACTTGCCTCTGAATCCTGGCTCTATTTCTTCTGAGCCATGCAACCTGAGCAAGTTTCTTTTCCTAGTTGTGGCTCTGTCACCTTGTTCTCTCATGTGAGATGACAATAGCAATGGGGAGGAAGTGAGTTAACACATGCCAGGCACTTGGCATGTGGTAAGCATGTGACAACTATTAACATTATCATCAATTTTGCAATATTTTTTTGAGCAACTACTATGCACCAGATACTGTTCTAGGAACACAATAAACAAGCTGTGATAAGACAAGCAGAGTCCCTACCCTCTCAGATCTTATGTTCTCATTAGGGAGACAGGCAATAAGCAAGTAAATCTACAATATAATGTCAGGGATAGAGGCCATAAGGACAGAGCCACGTAAAGGAATAGACTGAACAGGACACTGTTTACCAACCAACACTGGTCTGCTACACAAGGTATCATGGCCCCACCTGTACGTCAGGAGGCAGCAAGGCAGAGAGAATAGGCTTTGGAGTCCCTCAGAACTGAGGTACAGGACTAGCTCCACTATTTGATTAATCTCGCTAAGCCTCAGTTTCCTCTCTGCAAAAAGAAAGTAACAGCAACGAATTCATAGAGTTAAATGAGCTGATGCTTCAAAACAGCATAGCATAGTGTATCAATATGAGCACTCGATAAAAGCTACAGTAACTACTATAGTTTCCAACTCTCTCTACTCCAAACCCTGGGCCTATAAACTAGATGTCTCACTAATCCCTCACACTCCACCTTTCCAAAAATGAACTCATCATCTTAGCTGAGAGTAGCTCATCCTCTTTTCTTCATCCATTCCCGAATATCCAGTGACACCCACGATGCACTGCCTCCTTCAGTGACAGTCCTCAAGCTGCCCAAGACAGGAGTCTACCAAACTCATACTACATTTCTTTAAGGCTTAGTTCAAATGCTATAACAAAGCCTTTACTGGTATTTCCATGTGGGGTCACAGCTTTCCTTGCCTATGTTCTCAGAGGGTCACGTTTGTGCTGAACCATACAGTAATTCAACCAGTGGAATGACCAGCTCCCCACTCTAGAATAAGCCTCCTGGAGGGCAGGCACCATTTCCAGCAATGGGCACTGGGCATGGCACAGTCTACAGTGACCTACACCCTAGAGAGGCCATCCTTGCTGGGTATTGCACACCACTGGCACCATGCTCATGGAGCTCCCACCTCCTCTGCACACTTGCATGTGCTGGCTTTGGAATTGGCCTCCACTGTCACCACTAGACACTACTGCCACCTCAGAGGAGGAAGCCGTAAAGCTAACTGCGTCTTGAGGTCCCCAGGTCCACACTCATCCAACATGCCATGCTGGAAGGGAGGCCCTCCTTCCCCTCAGCTCGGGAATCCTGAGCACCTGGCCTCTGCCTCCCTTAATAGGACACGCCCCAGCTCCCCCCAGACACAGAGTGTAGACTTCTCCAGGAAGCAAAGGGGTTCAAATGGTGGGCAGCCAAAGAGAGACAAATGGTCACAACACAGCCTTCCAAATAGTGTGAAGATTTCATTACTGTTGAGCAACTTGGCCTTGGGTCTCAATGTTCTATTTCCTGTGATGCATGAAGTTCTATATAAAGACACATGTATAAAAGATGTTTCTAAGAATGCTAGTTGTATATGTGAAAAAGGACAGCGTTATTTCAGTGAGAAAATGTGTATATAAAAAAAAATTCTATTTTCTCCTGGGGCATCCTGCCCAGGCCCTTGCCCAAAGTAAGTATTCAATCAATGAATGGATTGATAAACTTGCATCCAACAGCAATGTAATGAAGTCTCCAATTTAATAAATAAAAATACAATTAATGCCTATCAATTTCTAAAAATAAAATTAACTTTTAGTAAGCCATTAAGCATCTAACTACTTTCACCTCAAAAGTTTAATGATATACAGCATCAAAAAGCTGAGGCAATAAATCACACTCATGACTCTCAAAGTTAACCTTTTAATGAAGTAATTAACACAATCTCCCTGTCAATAGAAAAAAAAATCTAAAATTAGAAAACGCCAGGCCATCTTTCTCAAGCTTCTTTGCAACAATCTATGAAAGGTTCTGCTAGCTCTCCTGGCTTAACAAATGAAAATCAGGTTGTTTTTTTGTTTGTTTGTTTGTTTGTTTTTTAACTAATGAGCGAAGGGCCTAACTCTTCTCAAGAAAATAATGATTTCCAAAACTTTCTGCAAACAGCAGGAAAAAAAATAATTTGTAAGGTTGAAATTATGCCAGGTTTTAAATAAAGGGTTTATAATTTCACCAAAAAAGGCTACAAAATTAGAAGTGTCTGTTCTCTTCAATAGCTATATAGTTCAGGGTGGAGAGAGTATAGAGGTCTCTAAGCAGCTAAGTTAGCTCCATTTGGTCTAACGCGGAAAATGTAACCCAACCTCTGACGTCCCAACCTCTGCCCCTAATATGAAACCTACCCCTCTCCCCAAATATTCCTTCTACAGTGGCTTACTTCCCTGGTCCCCATCCAAAGTGATTCCCCGGCCAAGCATGACCCTGGCCTTGTGCAGTGAGGTTAAAGTTCCTACTTCAGTGTCTTCAAATGATGCCTGGATCCTTGCTTTACTAGAACCTACTAAAAGCAATGCAATTATGCTTTATCTTCTCTCCTTTACTGCTTCTAATATAATCTTATGTAAAGTTCCTTTGGAGAACAATAATGGTGTTATACAAGTGTTACTATGCTTTTGAAGCTATAGGAAAGATTATCTCAGCATCGGATCCCCTTGGTGGCTAGACCCCAGGTTCTAGAAGGGAAAAAACAAAAAGACTCTCAGTGACAGCTTTTCCATCACAGCATAAATTCAAGATACTTAATAGTATCATCTCTAGAGGCTGAGCTGTTTGGTCTCCTGTTTCATGTAATGAACAAAATATTTAATATAAGAATGTTTACACAAATATCCACCCAAGATGGAATTTTAAGTTAAAAAAACAGAAGTCAAATCATACTTGGCACAGATGCTGTGCACATAAAAGGCATTTGAACAAAATAAACTCAAGCAGCTGATTTATTAGATCATCACACTAACTCTCCTTACAGGTTTCTGCTCATCTCATCCCCACTTTGCTTTTTGTTTGCATACCCCTTTAAATAGTCAGTCTTCATCACTTCACATTACCCTTCCATCTGTGACACAGGGAGAAAAAAAATCCAGGGGGAAAAATAGCTCTTCTTCAAACTCTGTATTCTTCTAGGTGCAGGTCTGCATTTCGGAAGCCACAGTCATCAGCCCCATCCCCACTCTCACCAACCCTCCTTTCCATTCCCTGCAATGTAAAAAGATCACATTCTACTCCCGACACACACTCTACTCATCCCACAAACTGTTCCCTTACAAATTCCAGTTCCTACTTGGCATCCCAAAAGTAGACCTTCCTGGCAATTCATGCCTTTATCTTCCAGAACTATGTTCTAAACATGTCCTCCAGCTAATTTTCCCTGTCTTTCCTACCTGCTTTCACAGAAGTCTTCCTTCATTCAGGCTTCACACGCACAATTAGCACAGTGTCAGCTCATAGTTTTTACATATTACTATACAGCTTCAAACATGTATCGTCATTCTCAAGGCCCCCATGTGTTGTCTACAGATGTCTTTTTACATTCAAAAGTGCCTAATATAACCATAGATGCCCAATTAATATTTAAGTAGACATTTTTTTCTTTTGAGATGGGGTATTGCTATGTTGCCCAAGGTGGTCTTAAACTCTTAGGTTAAAACAATCCTCCCGCCTCAGCCTCCTGAGTAAGGAGGACTACAGATGTTCCTGGCCTACTGAGTAACTCCTTTAAAACACTGATTTGGTACTTGTAATTTCTGCTTTCTGATATACTCATTTATATTATGAAATAGTTACCATCTACCTTATAAAGAACAAGAATATACTTTCGAAATTACTTTCTAATCCTTTGTGCCTGAGCAACCTAGAATGGTACTCTGCACATAGACTAGAATCTGATAAAGTCAGCCGAGTTACTGATTGGAAAGAACATATAACTTTAAACTTTAGAGCCATTATAACTACATGATAAGCTTCAAAACTGGAGATGGAAATGACCACTTATAATGACCTTTATTCTAGAAAACAAGGAAACAGCTTAACTCTTCTACTGACAACTCCAGCCATGGTATTAAATAGCAGATAAGTTAGTTTAGGTTCTTTCTTGTTTTCATATTCACACTCTAATGATGAAAAATGTTTGTGTTTTTAATAAGGCTGCATTTTAGCACCTTGAGGCAAAACAGGCATAGGTAATGACCTGCCTAAGCAAAGAGAATGGCTGGAAGCAGATGCCGAATCACAGAAATCACTGAATTTTTGCACCTTAATTTCTTGGCAGACTTTGTAGTCAAGTGCAACCTGACAGAGTAATGACTAAACAGCAGCTCTAGACATCTGGTATTGTGGGAGGAATATATATTTTGAGCTATCAGATAAATATTCAAATGATAAAACTTACTGCTGACTTCTCCCTCACCAAGCAACTTTTATGAATGTTCATGGTAGGCAAATCGATGAAGAAACCAAAATTGCAACCTGCATCCTTCATAGCTGGGGTCCCAAGTGACATGAGGGTCCCAGACATCCTGTCCCTTAGAGGCATGGTGCATACCTGCCACACCAAGCTGCTGAGACACCCCTTGAAGGGTCAGCCTGCTCCCACCACAGCACTGGGACGCCCTGACTTCGGCCTCTTAGCTTTTCCCTTTCTCAGCTCTCACGGCTGAGGGAGCCATCAGTTCTTTCTTAAGAGCATGTCCATTTCCTAAAACAGCCTCCAGGGCGAGGTGGCTCACACCTGTAATCCCAGCACTTTGGGATGACAAGGTGGGTGGATCACCTCAGGTCAGGAGTTTGAGACCAGTCTGGCCAACATGGTGAAACTCCATCTCTACTAAAAATACCCAAAAAATCAGAAGGACATGGTAGTGGGTGCCTGTAATCCCAGCTATTCGGGAGGTCAAGGCAGGAGAATCGCTTGAACCCAGAAGGTGGAGGTTGCAGTGAGCCGAGATCGCACCATTGCACTCCAGCCTCGGCAACAAGAGTGAAAAACTCCATCTCAAAAAACAAAAACAAAAACAAAAACAAAAAACAGACTCCAGTTAAGTTTTAACTGAAGAGCCCACCTCCCTCTTTCAAGTGACTTTGCCTCCCTATGCTTTGTGAATTTCAGCATTTAATTCTCAGAAGTTGATCGTATTTCTCTATTTTCATGTAGTTACAGGTCAGTTATCTCATCACTACACCCCAAGTATGTCTACAGACCCTATGTTAGCTGTCAGCCATTCCTGGATTTTTTTTTTTTTTTTTTGAGATGGAGTCTCGCTCTGTTGCCCAGGCTGGAGTGCAGTGGTCACTACAACCTCCTCTGCCTCCCAGGTCCAAGCGATTCTCCTGCCTCTGCATCCCAAGTGGCTGGGATTAGAGGAGCTTGCCCACACCCACCTAAGTTTTTATTTTTTTATAGACAGAGTTTTGCCATGTTGGCCAGACTGGTCTCAAACTCCTCACCTCATGTGATCTGCCAGCCTAGGACTCCCAAGGTGCAGGCATGAACCACCACACCTGGCCCCATTCATGGATCTCTAAAGTGCTATTCACAGAATAAAGTCAACTCTTAATCATACATGTGGCATTTAAAAAAAATAAAAACTCTGTAAAAGAAAACACGATCCAGAATCAAGTGTAATTGCAAATCCTAAAATCTTTCTGGACAGTTCAACTTCCAAAAGGCTTATTAATCCAAAAATGAAATTACCTAAGCCATAACAGCTCACTCTGGATTTTGTGGGCAAATTAAAGTTTTGTCATTGACTACTTTGGTGCTCTTAGCTGGCTTCCATCCGAGGAAAGAATTTCACAACAATCAGAGACTATCTTATAATTAAAGGGAAGCTTCCTTATTGCTTCAGTCTAGACTCTACTATCACAGAAATTAAATGTTGGGGGTGAGGGGGGTGCATTGCTTAACGATATTGGTTAATTATTTGCCTTTAAATGTAAAACCAATATTGCCACCTAGTGGCAATCTAAGTCCCCTACTCAACAGGTTATCTAAACTGCAAATTGCAAATAAAGGACAATTAAATTAAGTATCAGAGTAATAAAGTTAAATAGATAAACAGAAGAAAGTACTAAAAGAGTCAAATACTTGAAAGAAATGGAGCTATTCCTAAGCTTCAAAAGCTAAGGAAAACGAATCAATGGCAATATAGTCTCTAACGCTGTGTGCGTTTGGCAATCCACTAGGTGCTATGAGGGATGCAAAGAGTAGGGAACAGTTCCCACCTCCCTCTAGAGTCTGAAGACAGAACAGATACGCTGAAGGACAAAGTACACCTTGGGGGTGCATAAGTGAATTGCCAAATGAGCATCCCAGGAAACGGGTCTACAGATGATGTCCATCACAGTGGACTGAGGTTACCTGCAACAACACAGAGTCTGTCAGAAACCCTGAAGGCACTGGTAAGTGATATAAGCCAGTCACAAAGGGACAAATACACTATTCAGAAAACAGAAAGCAGAATGGTGGTAGCCAGGGCTGGGGAAGAGAGAAATGGGGAGCTGTTCAATGGGTACAGATTAAATTTAGTTTGACAAGATGAGTAAGTTCTGGAGATCTTTCAAGTGACTTTCAAGATTACACTTAATACTGCTGAGTTGTACACTTAAAATGTAAATTTTATGTGTTTTTTATCACAATTAAAAACAAGTAACAACAGTGGTGGTTTCAGCAACAACAAAGCATGCTGAGTGGCACACATCCCGAGCTCAGGGCGCAGGGCGCAGGCCGCCATTGTGATCAGTCAGGCAGTCAGAGACCCGCTGAGGCCCCGCCGGGAAACGTCGAATTACTGATGGCGATTTGACAGGCAGGTCCTCAGGTCTCCAGCATCCCACATCGCCCCTCCTCTCCGTATCCCTTCATACAGCCCTTCAGTCTGCTCTGACTCTGCCCAGCCCCTAGCCACTGGTCTTCCCCCAGGGCACATGGCTCCCCCTGGAAGCAGCACCTTCAAGCTTCCAGCCACTACCTATGTATGTTGCTGACCCTCAAATCCACCATCTTCTGGCCAAATCTTTCTCCTGAGCACAAAACAAATATCCAGCCTCCAGCTGCTCACACCCTCACTTCAAATGTGACACCCAAAATCATGTCACCCTTTAAACCTGAGAACCTGTCCTCAGCCTCACTCAGCAGCCCCACCTCATCTGAGTCCCAGCTGGAAGCATCCCTGCCACTCTCTCCAGCCTGGGTCCACCTCCCACCATTCCGGCCCTGCAGTCCCCCTACACCACCCCCGGCCAGATCCATGGCCCTGTCCCCAGCCTAGGGCTTCTCAAACTGCTGTGGGTAAAGGGCATGCAGTAGTCTGTGACCCCCCGAGCAGCAAGCCCCACTGTGAGCAGCCAGGCCCGAAACTAGTCCCACAGCTTTAGAATGAGGTTCCTTGCCCCATCCTGATCATTCTCCCTATGGCCACCAGGGGATGGTTTTGTGTGTGTGTGTGTGTGTGTGTGTGTGTGTGTGTGTGTGTGTGGTTTTTTTTGAGACTGAGTTTCACTTTTGTTGCCCAGGCTGGAGTGCAATGGCATGACCTCAGCTCACTGTGACTTCCGCCTCCCGGGTTCAAGGGATTCTCCTGCCTCAGCCTCCCAAGTAGCTGGGATTACAAGCACCCACCACCACGCCTGGGTAATTTTTTGTATTTTAAGTAGAGACAGGGTTTCACCATTTTGGTTAGGCTGATCTCGAACTCCTGACCTCAGGTGATCCACCTGCCTCGGCCTCCCAAAGTGCTGAGATTATAGGCACGAGCCACTGTGTCTGGCTGGGATGGTTTTAAAACACAAACTTTACTGGGTCTACTCCCTAACAGCACTCCCTGGTAGTAATCCTCAACCAAGAGGAACTTTTAATTATAATAGTGACCGGGGGTCACTGCTTCAGGTATTGCCAGAGGCAAGAAATGCTAAATGCTTTGTATACCAAAAAGATACATCCCAGACTGCCAGGAGAGCCCTTGGAAAGGCCTGGCTCCACAGAGGACATATAATTCTGCATGACCATGTTCCCTCCTGACTTCCCAGGCCTGTGGCACACACTGCCACCCTCACCATCCACTGGCCCAGGACAGCATCAATGCCCACACATCTGTGCTCCACTTCTCACCTGACCACCTTACCTACTATTCTCCTTACCCAAGAAGCCCTCCTCCTCCCACCTCAGCCTCAACCTAGCTAGTGTCTAATAGGTAGGCTCAGTTCCAAGCTCAGCTCTTTCAGAAATCCCTCCTTGAATATCACACCCCCACTCCTCAGCTCCCCTGCACCACATCACGCCACATCACCACGGTAGGGGCCAAGTACACCCTTCTATCACTGCTCTTCCACCTTGCTTGAAAACTGCCTGCTGATGGCCTTTCTCCACTCTGGGACTGTGCATTCTTCAAGTACAAAGACTCTCTTGTTGATCTTTGCATCCCCAGTACTTTGCCCATAGTATGTCTTCAAATATCAAAAGAATGAATGAGAGGTTCATAGATAAATTCTGCAGACTAGGTGAGTCCTTGATATAGAAACAAAATCATGACTTTGGCAGAGACATCGATTTGTCCCCCAGTATCCATGCTCCCTTCTCCCTTCTAAAGATCAGAACCCCTTGAGTTCTGGCTGAACCCAGGGCCACCCAACCAGGCATCACCCTTCCCAGCCCAGGTGTACCCACATGATATGCCCTAGACACAGGTACATAAAGGAACACAACATATACAATTTCAAGGTATAAGATCCTTAAAAGGAAGCAGCTTGGCCTCCACACGCTGGAATGCAGAATGTAGGTCAGCTTCAACCAGGCAGGGCAAGACATTTCATATAAGTCAAAGGACAGAGGAACCCAGAGCAGAGCCTCCTCTCCAGGCCCCTACTGACTAGACTGTTGGGTGGAGAGAAGCACATCTTCCATCTCCTTTTTTTTTTTTAAAGTTTTGTTTCAATACTGAAAGATTTCCATCTTCTTTAAGTCACTGTTACGTTGTGTTAAAGTAGTCAAGTGAATCTTCTGGTTCTTTTTCATACTATCTCCAAAAGATTTAATTCATCTTGAGATCATATTTTTCTAGCACCAGCTCACACCTAATTTTTTTTTAACTCTTTGTCCTAAACCCTGTGACTTCACTAAGAGAAGTAAACAGCTATTTTATTTTTAAGAGGGAGGTTGGCCGTTATCCATTTAAGAGTTAACAGAAATAAAATACGTAACTTACTTAAATTTTCATTTTCATTTGACAAATTTTTAGAGCCAATTCAATTGCCATATGCTGAATACCTACTATGTTCAAGGTGCTATGGAAGGATCAAAAGAAGTGTCTGCCTCCAAAGAACTTGTGATTTAATACAACGTGTGTATGCATGCGTACGTACAGCCGAAGGTCCATACTGTATGTAAGAGAAATACAAGGAAACTTCTATTACAACAGAGAAGAAAGTAACTCTGGGAAAGAAAGTATCATGATTTTCAAGGATTCAGTGCTTGGTTTTGAAGAATTAAAAACTCATAAGACACAGTCTATTCTCCGCTCTCAAAATTTGTAAAAGAGACAGGTAAATAATAAACAATGAAAAGTATATAATAGAAGTTTGTACAAGATACAGAAGTGGTACCAAAAAAGGAAGTAGCTTAGCACTGTGGGTCAAGATGGTGCACAGAAAACCTTCGTGGGGAATACACGAGCTTGACAAGAAGACAGGATCTACAATACACAAAGCCACAGGGACTGAGCGTGGGATATAGTCTGAATCTGCGTCCCCACCCAAGTCTCATGTGGAATTGTAATCCCCAACGTTGGAAGTGGGGCCCGGTGGGAGGTGACTGGATCATGGGGGCAGTTTCTCGTAGTTTCACATCATCTCCTTTGGTGTTGCTGTGAGGAAAGTTGAGTTACCGAAAGATGTGGCTGCTTAAGTGTGTAGCACCTCCCTGCTCTCTCTCTCCCTCCTCCTCCGGCCACGTGAGATGTGCCTGCTTCCCGTTCACCTTCTGCCGTGATTGAAAGTTTTCTGAGGCCTCTCCAGAAGCTGCCACGCTTCCTGTACAGCCAATGGAACCATGATCCAATTATACCTCTTTTCTTTATAAATGACCCAGTCCCCGGTGTTTCTTTAGAGCAATGCAAAGCTGGACTAATATGGCAAGTGGTCCTAGAACCATAAAAAGTTTGAAGTTACTGGCAAATAGAGGACAAGGGGGTGAGCGGCAGACGATGAAGCTGGGATCCAGAGACAGGAACTTCAGTTAATAGGCTCCTTCAGTTACTAGGCTCTGGTGCAACCGCCCTGGCACAAGGGAACAAGCAATGGGGGTTCCTTCTGCTCTGCTAGATCCACACCTGCTCAGCTGCCTACCACTTTGCCTCAACCCTGACAAACACCAAAGAGAAGCTACAACACACATTCTCCATTCCTAAATATCACTGCCAAGTTCAGCTTACACGGGAACCTCTAACTATCCTCCCCAGAGCCTAGAGTCAGTTTTAAGTGTCCAGTGCTCTTGCACCTGGGCTCTATCCTTTGCAAAACCCCAGCGCCTCTCAAAAAAGCAGGCGTACCCAGCCCCCAGCAGCACCCTCTCAACTCTCATTTTTTCCTAAGAGAAAGAAGGAGGAACACTTCATAATTCTATTGCTTCCCACCAAAAGGTATCCACATGCCTTATCCCCACTGTAAACCAAGTCCCAGGAACCTTGCCCTGCTCGAAGGTGCTCTGAAAACTACTCTTCCTAGAAGAATAAAAGGGGAAAGGCAGGTAGAGAGCCAGCAATGAATATCCATTTACACAGAAATAAAATTGGCCAAAAATAAGATAAAATAAGAGTAGATGAACAGTAGAGGAAGTACAGAGGCATATTCAATTCATTAGGCTTGCCTGGCAAAGGGTGTCGCTATCCATATCAATGGCAAGGACTATTGGTATGGATTAAATGGGGAAGACACGTAGTCTAAAAAACACAAACCTGTCTCTGCAAGATGGAAGGTACTGCTGGGAACAGGGGCACGTGCAGGTGACATAGGGAAAAGCATGCTCCTAATTCATATGAGTAAGCGATGATGCCTAACTGTGCTTCTGATGTCATCACTGATCACATAACTTCGGGTAATTGCCAAGGTGTAACTAAGCAAAATTCAGTTAGAGCTTCCCTGGACCCACCTGAGGGAAGGATTTTCTGGGCTCCTGGCTGCTCCTCCTCCCTGCAGCAGCCTGCACTTGGCCACCCCACTACCACCTCCAGCAGAGCAGATGGAGGAAGCCAGCCAGCCAAGGTGCTGCATGTCTGGCTCGCTAATAAAATCCGGGAAGGTTTAGTAGAAGAAAATCTCCAAAAGTTAGGTTTCCAGAAAAAAGAACAATTTTTAACTTATTAAGCTGCTCCTATCTCTGACTACTGAAAGCCAGTCTATCTATAGCATGTATTTCTTTCCTCTCCCTTGAGAAAGTATGATGGTTCAAGTACAGCAACCCAGAGAACCTGGCCTTGCAGGGACGCAGGACTGTTTGATACAGTTTATACACAAAGCATTTAAAGATTAAACACAATAAACCTTATTCCAAGCAGTTCCTTGCCTTGAATACTGTAAAGGCTGTTTATGTTTCCACTAACATTTCTGACCCTTTATTTTCCAGTATGCATGAAGAGAAAGAAAGCAGCGATCTGTCATGCACATAGGTTTCTTGTCAAAGAGTTCTTTCCTGGGGGAACAAAGGGATGGCACTTACCTACAGGCAAGCACTTTGGTCTTGAAGGCCATCAGGACATGGTACAGGGGTCTTGATGGACTGACTTAGCTAAAGGAGGAAACCACCTATAGGGCAGCACAAGGTAGATCCTCCCTCACCCCAAACCTACAGCATTATTCAGAGCAGCTTTAGAGTTTGTTCACGCCTATTTTAAATGTTATTAAGATGTACCTGCATACATAGATTTTTCTCTACATAATCCTTCTGGAATATTACATTACAAATCAAATCAAAAGTTAAATTAATGACATCCAATTAAAAAAGTAGATTAAGAGACTCATAGAGGAAGCACTGCACTAAGATTAATGAAAATGTTATTCCAACATGAAAATTGCCTTAGAACTTGTTACCAAAATTTTGAACATTAATTATCTCTATTTTAAGCCTTGCCTTTACAAAGTTATTTCTTCTACTTCCTTTTATCATACTTCGTGACAAATCCACAGTTGCCCCACACAATTATACAGTTCTCTTAAATTTACATATATATGTGTGTGTGTGTATATATATATACGTATATATATATATGCATATATATACACACACACATACACACACACACACACACAAATTTAGAATATGATACTTAGCACACTAGAAATTAACCAAAACATTTTCTTTTTCTTTTCTTTTTTTTTTTTTTGAGACAGAGTCCCTCTCTGCCACCCAGGCTGGAGTGCAGTGGTGTGATCTTGGTTCACTGCAACCTCTGCGTCCTGGGTTCAAGCAATTCTCCTGTCTCAGTCTCCCGAGTAGCTGGGATTACAGGCATGCAATTTTTGTATTTTTGGTAGAGATGGGGTTTTCCCATGTTGGCCAGGCTGGTCTCGAATGCCTGACCTCAACTGATTCACCCACGTCAGCCTCCCAGTGTTGGACTTACAGGCATGAACCACCATGCCCAGCTGACCAAAACATTTTCAACAACAAATACTCAATATTAAATAAGCAAAATGAGTCAGAAGAGCTATACTCATCTAACTAAAAACTGATTCTCTACAGATCCAGTGTTTTGGAAAACATAAAGGTAATCAAGAAATACATAACTGGCAAAACGCCCCCCCACACCAAGCCATCTCTACGTACCTGTGTGAGATCTGCAGCCTGTTTCAAGATGCTTTTTTTTAATTGCTCTGCTCTCTTTGCATGAAAAGAATTACTTTGACTCTGGATGACAAATATAATTTCTTTTAAGTCTAGAACAAAAAGAAATAGTTTTCAGGTATTTCTTTTTATAGAATTATTAAAATAAACTTGAAAACAAGTGAAAAAAAATAGCTACAGGGCAAGCCTTCAGGCAATAAACTCTTAAAGGGAAAAAAAATCAATTCATATGTAATTCTAGAGACAAAATTTTCTCTTTTTAAACTGTTTCCAAAACTCCCTTCGCAGAAGTTAGCAAGTAAATAAGCTGACTGTACCAGACCCCGTCTACGGTACCAAACTGTGAATGCATGCTCCTGCATCTGTAAGAATGACTGTAAATGTGCGAAAACATCTAGAATGATAATCTTCCCAGTAGCTGAAAATCTAATGTTTACAAATAGCTTTTTAACAATTCCCACATAACCCTACACTGCGCTACTACCTGTTATGAGTTGAATCATGTCCTCCAAAATTTGTATTTTTTAAGTCCTACCCCCTGACACTTCAGAATGTGACTTCATTTAGAATTGGGTCTTCACAGAGGTAATCCAGTTAAAGGGAGGTCATCAGGGTGAACCTTAATCCACCATAACCAGTATCCCTAAAAAAGGGGAAATTTGGATGCATAACCAACACACATAGAAGGAAGACGATACGAAGAGACACGTAGAGAAGATGGCCAGCCACAAGCCAAGGAGAGAGGCCTGGAACACATCCTTCCCTTCCCAGCTCTCAGAAGGAACCAACTCTGCCCACACCTTGATCTCAGACTTCTAGCCTCCAGAACTGTGAGACTAAACATTTCTGCTGCTTGTACTAAGCCATATTTTGTGGTACTTTGTTATGCAGTCCTAGCTCACTACTACACTACTTCAAGAATGTTCTGAATGGCTCTTTCAGGTGAAACTCAACAGTAACTGCACATCTCTCATGAATTCACAGGGTTTGTGAATAAATGACTCAATAATCCCTACCCTACCTCATAAGGCACCTAGCCAGGATTTGGCGTTATCTCCAGGAAACCAGCCACAATTCCTCAGCAACAGGGCTTTAGTGCAAAGTGTTGCATAAAGCCCATCTACAACACCCCACGCTGGCAGTATTCGCCAGCCTGCTAGAGATGCACCTGAAGGCAGCCAGCTTTTTACAACGGTGAGCAGGGAGAAAACTCAAGTATGTCCTGCCCACAAAGACCACAGAGGGTTTGCCAATGGAGGTGGCAGGGCTGCACCCCAGAGAAACATGTTAGGCCTCCCCAGGTTCTGAGCCTGTAACAAAGAAATCGATAAAAGAGTGATTTTGTCAGCATCCTGCCACCAGACAGGGATGTTGGCAGAAGGGAGGTGCCACATAAATTGTAGCCTTCAGCCAGATTGTCAGCAAAGCCATGTGGGGACCCTTCCCCGACCATGGATGTTTCCCTTTAACACCTCAGCTCAGAGACCCTAATTTGATTTTAATTGTATTCCATGATATTTGATTGTTCTTACGTTCTATTCTATAACTCAGTTCACTTATTCACTCGCTCAAATATTCACACGACATATAGCTCCACAGTGAGCCATCTAGAGCCTAAAAATAATCTAAAATGCTCTTTGGTTAAAAATCAATAAAATATGTGAATGGAAGTGCTGAACAACCTACTGAATCTGACCTAATTTCTTTTATTTAGGAGTTTATATAAATAGGAACGTTCCATATATCTGTCTCTGTTTTAAACCAGCTTCTCAGCTTTATATGTTGGACTCATAGATTAGACTTAAATGGGTCTCTTCAGTTTCAACTGAATTGTTATCTTGGATCTACTACATTTGAAGCAAAATAAACGACACATCTAAAGAGGAGTTATAAAGACTTCTTTTTGTTAAGAATGGAGTAAATAAGCCTCAGAGTATAATTTTTGTAAAATTTAATAAACAAGATTTTAATGACCCAGAAATTCCACTCTTAATAATCATCCTTGAGAAACTCAGATGAGTGCACAAGGATATATAACAAAAGTATTCACAGTGGCACTGTGTAAAAGAAACAAATTGGAAGCAATGAAAATAACCACTAGCAAGATATATTAACAGGAATACTATACAGCAATAAAAATTAACCAGTACTACATGTATCAATCCAGATGGATATGGTAGACAAATCTATATGGTAGATAAATATAGATAAATCTATGATAGATAAAACTATACGGTCTACCATATAGTTATAATGCTGAAAAAAGCAAGTTGCAAAAGAATAACTATATAAATCATTACTTTGCAACAATATAAACATAAGTATATTAAAATGTATATATATCATACATATACACACATAGCATGTGAAGGTATAAAAGATTACATGAGTATGTTAAATACCAAATCAGGATAATGGTTAAAAGGTTTCAGCTGGGTTAATGGTGCTTAATTTCTTAATCTAGGTGATGTTTTATTTCTAAATCTAATGAACATATAATACATAAATGTTCATTATTCTCTTTATAACTTTTTGTATGTTCAAATCACTTCATAATAAATATTTTAAAGAGCAGATTTCTCTATCAAAAGGTTAATCCTGGCTGGGCATCGTGGCATGCACCTGAAGTCTCAGCTACTTAGGAAGCTGAAGCAGGAGGATTGTTTGAGGCCAGGAGTTTGAGGTCAGCCTAAGCAACATAACAAGACTCCATCTTAAAAAAAAAAAAAAAAAAAAAAAAAAAAGCTTAATCCTGCATTCACCACTCATCACAGTAACCAACTCCTGCCACTTCTTCTACCACATCAGCAAAGCTCCCACTATCTTCTCACAAAGACAACAGCACTTCCATGCAGGAAAGAGGATCTGCAAGATTAAAAAGCAAGACCAGGTGCCGTGGCTCATAACTGTTATCCCAGCACTTTGGGAGGCTGAGGCAGGTGGATCACCTGAGGTCAGGAGTTCAAGACCAGCCTGACCAACATGGAGAATTCCCTTCTCTACTAAAAATACAAAATTAGCCAGGCGTGGTGGTGCATGCCTGTAATTCCAGCTACTCAGGAGGCTGAGGCAGGAGAATTGCTTGAACCTGGGAGTCAGAGGTCGCAGTGAGCTGCTGCACTCCAGCCTAGGCAACAAAAGGGAAACTTCAACTCAAAAAAAAAAAAAGCAAATTCTTCCCATATATACCTGGGTCATGTCCTGCGAGTTGCATCTGTGCTCTTTAACAAAGCTACTAAGCAATCGTGCTGGCCCCTCCCTTTTTCCTATATTTCAATCATGCATGCTTCATTCATTGATTCAGCAAACATCTTTTGAGTACCTACTAAGTGTAGGGCTCTGAGATACAAGGATGAGTGAGCGCCGGGCGCAGTGGCTCATGCCTGTAATCCCAGCACTTTAGGAGGCCGAGGCGGGTGGATCATGAGGTCAAGAGATCGAGACCATCCTGGTCAACAAGGTGAAACCCCATCTCTACTAAAAATACAAAAATTAGCTGGGCATGGTGGTGCGTGCCTGTAGTCCCAGCTACTTGGGAGGCTGAGGCAGGAGAATTGCTTGAACCCAGGAGGCGGAGGTTGTGGTGAGATGAGATCGCGCCATTGCACTCCAGCCTGGATAACAAGAGCAAAACTCCGTCTCAAAAAAAAAAAAAAAAAAAATAAGGATGAGTGAGCCCAGTTGCAGCACTGGAGTGTCTGAGCCTCGTTCAGAGACAGGCCATTATAACACAAAGCAGTAAGTGGAAAGCCAGAGCTAACTAAGCACAGGGCACAGAAATTCATCTGAGTTTCTCTAGGATGATTAATAAGACTGGAATTTCTGGGTCACTGGGAAGGTGCATCTTCTTTATTAAATTCACAAAAATTATTCTCTGAGGCTTATTTACTCCATTCCAGATGATAGGGGCCAAGTGCAAGGAGAGCTTCCCAGAGGAGGTATTTCCTGAGTTTCCTTTAAAAAGCAGCAGACACAGGCAGAGAGAGTAGCAGATCAGTGGGGTTATCACAGAGTCCACAGCCTGCAGTATCTCCCCAGCATCGGTGAGTGAATGACCATGTTTGTCAGGCATTTCTGAGAAAAGAAGCGGGGCAGGGTACAGCAGGTGATACAAGTTAGAAAGGGAAGCAGATTCGTCAAATCAAAAATCATGAGGGATTTACATACCACGCTGAGAAGCTTGGGCTCTAGATTAATCACTTTCAAATGGGGGAAGGGCCTCAGGAGCCAAGTGGGGTCCCAGGCAGTGGGGCCTTCCCAAAGGAGGTAAGGTGGACACTATCCTGAAGATGGAGGAAAAAGAGGGTGGGAAGACCCTCCCCACAGAAGGAGCAGTGAAGGTTTGGGACGGAACATTAAATTTAGGGCCTGGAAAATACTAACAGTTAAGTATGGCCAAGGAATAGGATGCATGGGGGGGATTATCGAGGACAAGTCTAAAGGGGAAGGGGGCTCCTGTAACCCTAATCATAATGAATGCCGGAAGATCACTGACATGCTAGTCAGCCCCAACCCATTCCAGAAAAAAACCAGGTTAGTGTAGGTAGTACAATTCGGTGCCGCCAACAGCTTATGTGTTTAAATTCTTGCTGTTCTGACATACAGGCTAAGCCATCCCTTCCCTGAATCACATGCCGGCTGAGTCCAGATCCCAGAGCTTATCTCGCTAGCTGTTTTCTCTGTGTATGCCATCCAACCACCTAACTCTTAAGCTCCTGCTGCCCAGTCGACAGAGCTAAATAAGACAATTCCTCCACTGCAATTTGCCTTCAGCAAACACTGTCACAACTCAAGATGGATCGTCATTGTTTCTCCACCAGGAATGGGCAATAAATGGGCCGCACACTAAGTGCCTGACAATAATAATCAGAGTGACAGGCTAGAAGGGGAAGATAAAGAAATTAGCCAAGGATACCTAAAGGGCCAATGCAATGCCAAAGCCAATGGTGAGTTGCAGAGAGTGCTCAGGAAAGGTGGCAGGACCAAAAGATAGAAAACGGATGCTGATGAGCAATGGTTCTCTGAAAGCAGAAGAAACCAAACGCTCCGTAGGTCTTCAGTTGCTCAGCACCTACCACTGCATAGCACTGAACTAAGCGCTTATCCTCCTGGTCAGAAATTACCTAGAAAAATGGGTTTCATCATGCTTGTGTTTTTCTCATGAGAAACCAATATGGTTTTCTTCTGATAAAAGGTGAGTAACAAGCCACCTTATGATTTAAAGCTGAAGAATAAAGATGCATGCACACACACACACACACATGCGTGCACACATACACATGCATGCACGCACACACATGCGTGCGCGCACATGTGTGCACACACATGCACAAAGCACCACTCCAATGTTTACTTGGTGAGAATAATCATACACTAGTGAATCTATCAACTAGGCAGCAAGCTGAAGGAGAAACAGCAGCCTGTGCGTGGAGGCTATTTCCCAGCTCTGACTGTGCGTGAGCCATGCTCTTGGTGCCTCACTCTACCCGTCACTGCAACTGCACAGGCAACTTTAGTAGCCTCTTGCTCCTGTGGGCTCACACAAAGACTGTGACAAAGAAGCCCCCTGGGCCTTTTTCAGATGAACTGATGCCAAGTTAGGTATCACTCGACTTGCCATGTGCAAGTGCAAGAATATACATTCACTTGTCCAAGGTAACTCCCCCTTCCTAGTTTCAAACCCATGTTCCAGACGTGTATCATTAATTCATTTAAAACCAGAGACTCATCTGTTTCCATAAACCACAAATAAATGCTCAAAGCCACCAGAGTTGGTAGCAGAGAAAAACATCTCCACATTTTAGGAAAGGTGTGGCTAAACTATACAGGGTGTTGTAATATAGAGAAGAAAAAGCAACAAATTGACACAGCTCCTTAAATACAGTTGCTCTCAGACCCCGCAGACCCCAACACACTCCCCTGTGGGCCTTAGATGTGGCTCCCCAAGACAGGTCATGCTCCCCCTTCCACCCAGGGCAAAGGTGGAGGCTCTCCTTACTTCTGCAGCCCTCAGAATCCAGGCCTAGGAAGGGAAGGTCTAGAAGGGCCTTTATCCTTTTCCCTCTTATCTAGAGCTCGCTTTCTGGGTATCCACGGAAAACAATAGAAAGGAAGCAAGAAGAGTTTATTGTTCTCCTTCTTGTTTCCTGGAACCCAGGCTGATCCACAATGAAACCAGAGGTGAGCCAACCACCCGTGTCTGTAAGGAGACTTTTCCAACGGGCCACATACCCCCTGACACCACACGCCTCCTGTGGAGGTCCCACTGCTTCTGGTGTCCAGGTCCTGGCTGATTGTGTTCCAGACTTGGGTCATTCCTCCTACCGTGGGAGGAAAGACATTGACAAAGTTCACACCCTTCAGGGACAGACTCGCCCCTCCCCACAGAGGTGCGGCCGTGCTTCCCATGAAATTTTTTTTTTTAGAAGCTCTAACTGATGGTCATATTCCTAAAGATGCTTACATTATATGGGAGCGGGAGGGGGGGAGTTTCAAAAGGAGTACAAATAAGGAATGGGCTGTGACAGAAGTATGATGCCTTGCAAAGGCAGGCATAACAGCTTCCAGGCCAGGATGCTCAGAACAAGTTTGGCAGACGTGATTGGCGAGCCAGAGGTGTCCGAAGGTCAGCAGGTGGAGGGCCTGCTCCCGGACGGCATGAGCAAAGGTCACATCTTGCCCTTTTCTCCCCCACAGTGTGGGTCCTTAATAACAGGGACCATGTCTCCTTCCTCTCTACATTCCCCCAGAGAGCCCACCAGGCATGGTGCTTTATCTTATTGGAAGCTTAATGAATGATGCCAGAGGGAATTAAATTCAACATATCTCACCGAGTAAACATATGCCAACATGCCCATCTGAAAAGTGTTCACCCCACATCTTCAGGAGAGCAAAGGTTGGGCTGGGCCAAAGATAGAATATTTGGACAACAGTATTTACCCCATAAATACAATTTTTAAAAATCACTTGACAGAAATACAATTCATACAAATTACATGTGAGTACACACTCTTAGGTTAAAAAAAAAAAATCTATTACTTACCTATGTCCTTTTTCCTTGATATACCACTTTTCTCCAAATCCTGTATTTTAAAGGAAAGAGAAAAGGATGACTCTCAGCACAAAAACAAAGCCAGCAATACACTGAATAAACATGCATGGTGCATGGTATGTATCAGCACACGGGAGGAAGATCTAAAAACGGGAGCTTGGAAATGCTTCCATAAAGAAATGAGTCCAAAAGCTAAGGGACCACAGAGCAACGATGTACTTCTGTGTCATGACAGACCTCTTAGGTGGGACTGTGCCCTCCTCATGTGATCTTAGGCAAGTCAGTTGACTGAGCTGAAGCTCTTTCCTACTGTGTAAGATGCAGTGAACGAACACTTAACTGCTTCACGATATTCTCAGGAGGGTACATTTTTAAAGCACTGTAAACTATAAAGCATTATGGATATGTCCTCGATTCTGGCAGGGTGTTCCTCATGAAGATGAGTTCTGCTAATTATTGCACTTTATCCATCTTTTGGGTGCAGACATGCTGCCATCAAGAATGTTACCACAATGTTCTCTCCTACTTGAGAAGTAGCCTTAGGGGTTTGCAAAGGGCCTCGGAGGCCAGCCTACAGCGGTCACTAGAATTCAGGAGCACAGAAGGGGCACCTTGGAGCTGGAGAGTTCCACACATAGAAATCTGGATGTGGCCAGAGAAATACCTGACCTCAACTCTGTAAATCAAGAGAGGAGCTCTCAAAAGATTTCTCTGGCAAAGTGCAAAGCGTCAGCAGCTAAATCTTCCATTTTCATTGTCTTCTCTGCAGACTAAGAAGGCCTTTTCTCCCTAATTGCTCTTTTCTGCTTTCAACAGCCATATGCTATAATTGTGACAATTGAACAGTGGGAAATATCCTTCCATTTTCTTCACAGACTGCAACAAGAAATGTGGACATGAGCCCTTACCAACAAAATTGGGAGCAGCTTAAAAACCAAGAGATGTATCCACAGAGATGCATCCTCTAAGAATACCAAAGGGACCATGACAGCACTCGGGAGGAGAGAGCTACAACACAGGGGAGCGACTACCTTTAGTGGCATATTCTGAAGTTACCTTTGTCTCAAGACTAGAAATGCCACTGAGTAGAGAAGAACCTACAGTTATATGCTGATTTGTTAGCTCTCAGGATGGATCAAGTGACACCTAACTTAATCCTCATACAACACGTAGATCTAGAATAAATTACTAAAAAAGACTGGAAAGCTCAACCCAGTTCTCTGAATGCACTGAACCAAAGCCAGGTCATCACCGTGAGTCAGCACGTGCAGACTTACTCTAAGTGCCATTCTTGACCAGGAAGACAACCTGCCCTCAGGGAAGAGGCCAGCCTCAGCTCCAGGGGAGCCATTTGGCTCCACTGGCAACCCACCGCCTGCCCCAGGCCAAGCTGCCTTCTGGATGCCACAGCTTTGGCTGCCAGCTGAGGCTCCTGGAAAAATAGAATTGTTAGATCTAAAAACAGCATTGAAGATGATTCAACCCAACACTCCCCTTTGGCAAATGAGACAACAGAGGCTCAGAAAAGATAAATCATTTCCCCAAGATTCAACAAGTCATTCTGGCCACAGAACCAGAATTCTAACCCAGGTCTCCTATCTCAGCCCCAATGCTCTTCCTCACACCGCCATGATAACGCCTGCCCAGCCTTACTCGGGAGGCATGCTTTAGAAAATACGCATCATTAGACATAAACAGATTTTGAGAGTGGGCAAAAAAATAATAGGTAAAGCAAAAGTCACCTTTATCAACAAGTTAAAAGATGAAAAATATCCAAAATGCTATGGTTCTAGACTGAGAAAATTAAGCTTCAAAACCAACTGGACTTTCCATCAGATAGCTATCTTTGCGAAATCAAAGAAAAGCAGTGAAAAATTATACATCCTTCTATTTGCTATTAAGCACAGCAGCTCTGTTGACTGACACAATAGCTGGGAAATGATTAGCCATTTCAAGGAGTTCAATTTGTAAACAGTAAAAATAAAATATGCAAGAAACAGTTGAATTAGGTGAATTGAGATGGAACCAAAATGGTCTTGACTAATTTCCCCTGTGACAAAGAAAATTAGACTAAATGAACGAATTAACAGAACAATTAAAATTCCGTCTCCAGCCTCCCTCGTGAAAAGGCTTAGTTCTTCCTAAGATGAAGGAAACACATGGTTTGTTTTATTATTTCTGCTGCCACATGTTTCTTACGCTATCAATGTCAATCAAAATGTGCTCACTGTCAAGGTTTTATAAGTCAACTGAATTGCTATTCAGATACAAAAGAGATTTGCTATTAATCTCCACCCAACAGACAGCTCCTATGCTAGCTGGGAAAAGCTATATTAAACTCACCCTTTGACACAGGTTTTATTTTTTAAGTCACAGTAGATTTGAACATTTGCAATCCATACATGTAATGCTTAGTTTATAAGTCCTTCATTAAAAGATATGACATCCTCAAAAGAATTTGATATGAAATCTTTCAAAGGGAAGAGAAGTAAAATGGACTCTTCCACCCAGTCACAACTACCTACCACTACCCTACAGGTTCTGAATAAAATGATCAGTGTGTTCAGGATTACACTCAGTTGTAAGTTGGCCCTGGGCTCTAATTCTGCCTGCACCACCTACTACCTCAGGCCAGTTTCATCCGGAATAGGAATGATAATGACAAGACCCATTCACAGGACTGTGCTGTAGATTGAACAAGACAGTAAAATGCTGAGCACAAAGTCTCCGCAAAGCAAATGCTCAATAATTATTGGTACCTACCCTTTTTACCATCATTATCACAACTACTTCATAGGAAGTCAACTCCCTCCATAAAAGAAATTTAACTAACAGAAGCAGCCCCTCTTTACTTTGATATGTCCAGGTGGAAAAGATGGCTTACGAAACCTCCTGAAAGGCTGCTTATTGCATTCGCTGTTGTCTTGTCAGGTAAATGTTTAAACAGGACCTGGCACTGTTCTAAGCTGTCAACATGCACAGTTAATCTTCAAAACAGCCCTGTGAAGTTGGTCCTACTCCCCCATCTTACGGATGAAGAGGCTGAGCCCAGCGAGGTTCACTAGGCCCCACAGCTGGCCAGTGGTGGGGAAGAGATGAACAGCAGCACTTTGGTTCTCACGTCCAGCGTTAACCTTATGCCTGTCATTTAGGGTGCAGAGACACAAGCCACCACAGGACTAGGCAGCACTTTCGGTTTGTCAAAAATCATCCTCATTACTGCCAAACACACACATCAGAATGCACAGGGCTGTGTGATATAAAACAGCAAAGTGAGAAAAATTCAAGGATTCAGCAAATTTTGATTCTAACTTTACCTTTTAATTATCATGTGTTTAGGTGATGAGTCACATGTATGGATTTGTGTATGTTGAACCAACCTCGCCTCCTAGGAATAAAGCCTACTTAACTGTGGTAGATTAGCTTTTTCAGGTGCTGCTGAATTTGGTATGCTAGCATTTTTGTTGAAGATTTTTGCATCTATGTTCACCAGGGATATTGGCCTGATGTTTTCTTTTTTTGTTGTGTCTCTGCCAGGTTTTGGTGTCAGAATGATACTGGCCTTTCAGAATGAGTTAGGGAGCAATCCCTCTTCCTCAATTTTTGGGAAGAGTTTCAGTAGGATTGGAACCAGCTCTTTACACATCTGGTAGAATTTGGCTATGAATCTATCTGGTCCAGGGCTTTTTCAAAGACCACATGATCATCTATCTGAATAGATGCAAAAAGAAAAAAAAGAAAAAAAAAAAGGCTTTCAATACAATTCAGCATCCTTTCATGTTAAAAACTCTCAATAAATTAGGCATCAAAGGTACATACCTCAAAATAATAAAAGCCGTCTATGACAAACCCACAGCCAACATCATACAGAATGGGCAAAAGTGGAAGCTTCCCCCTTAAGAACCGGAGCAAGACAAGGATGCCCACTCTCACCACTCCTATTCAACATGGTACTGGAAGTCTAGCCAGGGCAATCAGAAAAGATAAAGAAATAAAAGACAGCCAAACGGAAGAGAGATACTTTGACTATACCTAGAAAAGATCTAATAAACTTCAGCAAACTTTCAGGATACAAAATCAAAGTACAAAAATCAGTAGCACTTCTATACACAAATAACATCCACACTGACAGCAAACCAAGAAAGTAATCCCACTCACACTCACAGTAGCCACAGAAAGGCCAGGTACAGTGGCTCACGCCTGTAATCCCAGCACTTTGGTTGGCCAAGGCGGGTGAATCACTTGAGGTCAGCAGTTCAAGACCAGCCTGGGCAACATAGTGATACCCTGTTTCTACTAAAAATACAAAAATTAGCCAGACATGGTGGCAGGTGCATGTAATCTCAGCTACTCAGGAGGCTGAGGCAGGAGAATTGCTTGAACTGAGGAGGTGAAGGTTATAGTGAGCTGAGACTATGCCACTGCACACCAGCCTGGGTAACAGCATAAGACTCCATCTCGAAGAAAAAAAAAGCCACAAAAAGAATAAAACACCTAGGAATACAGCTAACCAGGGAAGTAAAAGATCTCTATGAGAATTACAAAGCACTGCTGAAAAAAATCAGAGACAATAAAACAAATGAAAAAAACATTCCTTGTTCATGGATAGGAAGAATAAATACTGTTAAAATGCCATATTGTCCAAAGCAATTTACAGACTCAATGCTGTTTCTATCAAACTACCAATGACATTTTTCACAAATTAGAAAAAAAAAAATTCTACAATTCATTTGGAACCAAAAAGAGCCCAAGTAGCCAAAGCAATGCTAAGCCAAAAAAAAAAAAACAAAGTTGGAGGCATATTACCTGACTTCAAACTATGCTTCAAGGCTACAGCAACCAAACACCATGGGACTGCTACAGAAACAGACATACAGACCAATGGAACAGGTTAGAGAACCCATAAATAAAGTCACACAACTAACAACCATCTGATCTTCAACAAAAACAAGAAATGGGGAAAAGACTCACTATTCAAGAAATGGCGCTGGGATAAGTGGCTAGCCACATACCGAAGATTGACACTGGACCCCTTCCTTATACCACATGCAAAATTCAACTCAAGATGAATTAAAGACAAATGTAAAACCTAAAACTATAAAAAACCTACAAGAAAACACTGAAAATATCATTCTGAAAATCAGCCTGTGCAAAGACTTCATGAGGAAGATTCCAAAAGCAATTGAAACAAAACAAAATTTGACCAGTGGGGCCTAATTAAACAAAGAGCTTCTCCACAGAAAAATGAATTATCAACGGAGTAAACAGACAACCTACAGAATGGGAGAAAGTATTTGCAATCTATTTATCTGACAAAGGCCTACATCCAGAATCTATAAGGAATGTAAGCTAATCAACAAGTGAAAAAGCAAAAACAAACAAACAAAAATTTAAAAAATGGGCAAAGGACGTGAACAGACACTTCTCAAAAGAAGACATACATGGTGCCAACAAGCATATGAAAAAATGCTCAACATCACTAATCATTAGAGAAACGTAAATCAAAACCACAATGAAATACTATCTCACACTAGTCAGAATGGCTATTAATACTAAAAAATCAAAAAATAACAGATGCTGGCAAGGTTGCAGAAAAAAGGGAATACTTACACACTGCTGGTGGAAATGTAAATTAGGTCAGCCACTGTTGAAAGAGATTTTCCAAAGAACTTAAAATAGAACTACCATTCAACTCAGCAATATCATTACTGGGTTGATGCCCAAAGGAATGTAAATCGTTCTGCCATAAAGACACATGAACATAAATGTTCATCACAGCACTATACACAATAGCAAAGACATGCAATCAACCTAGATGCCCTTCAGCAATGGACTGTATAAAGAAAACGTAGTACATATACACCATGGAGTACTACACAGCCATAAGAAAGAATGAGAACATGGCCTTTGCAGCAACATGGATAGAGCTGGAGGCCATTATCCTAACTCAATTAATGCAGAAACAGAAAATCAAAAACCACAACTTCTCACTTATAAATAGGAGCTAAACATAGTGTACACATAGACACAAATAAGGGAACAATAGACACTGAGGTCTATTTGAGAGTAGGGGGTGGGAGGACAGTAAGAATCAAAAAACCACCTATGCTTCTTACCTGGGTGACAAAATAATCTGTCCATCAAACCCCTGTGACATGCAATTTACCCATGTAAGAAACCTGCACATGTACCCCTTGACCTAAAATACAAGTTGAAAAGAAAAAAAAAAAATCAATCACATAACTTCTCTGAGGCTAAATTTTCTCTGTCGTAAATGAGAGTAACTGCTTTAGCAAATAACAGGATCATTGAGAAGATTAAATGAAATGAAACATGTGAAATGCTTTATTAATCATAAAAGGTCTTAAAATCATAAGGAATTATTATCATTTGCCCTGTGTAAGAATCCACAGTACAATTAAAACAGATAATACTCTGTTGATAAAAGAAGTATTCTATTAAGTGCTTTTACAACACCATTTGTGGGGTAAAAAATAGAGTCAACTGAGCTTTAACTAACATGACAAAAACAACTGATATTTTAAACTAGTTTGTTTTTTTTACATGCTAAACTGATCTAGTACAAAGCCCAACTAGTAAACATTTAGAGCTCTACCCTGACTGCAACCAATGATTAAGAAGCAGCAGCTCTGAGATTCAGATAAGCACTGCCCACTCTCTGAGAGTTCCCAGGCCTACGTTTCTGATACTGATCGTCTGGCAGCACAGTCACCTTTGGGGTCTCCTGACCAGCCCCTAGCACGCCCTCTCACATATTGTCACCTTCACGGTGCGACTAATCAGATTTCTGTAACACCCGTGATACAGTAAAATCCTTTCACAGACTGGAAAAATTAAACCCAAGGTTAAGTTATTTGGTAAAACTGGTCTGGGCATGGTGCCTCATGGCTGTAATCCCAGCACTTTGGGAGGCTGAGGCGGAGGGATCACTTGAGGTCAGGAGTACAAGACCAGCCTGGGTAACATGATGAAACCCCATCTCTATTAATAATGCAAAAATTAGTCAGGCTTGGTGGTGCCCGCCTGTATTCCCAGCTAGTTGGGAGGCTGAGGCAAGAGAATCACTTGAACCTAGGAGGTGGAGGTTGCAGTGATCCAAAACCATGCCACTGCTCTCCAGCCTGGGTGACAGAGTGAAATTCCATGTCCAAAAAAAAAAGATATTTGGTAAGACTGGCAGAAACTATGGTATCCCAGCAAGACTACTAAAATGTCCAATTATATGTCAAAACATCTTTTTTTCTCAAAATAACTTTAAAACCAAGTGGGTCAGCCTTAAATATTAAAGGATTTTTAAAAAGCAAGTCTATCCATAGGTTGTGTTAGGGATTCAAAATCTGTGTTGACCAACATTATATTAATTCATATAATGAAAAAAATGATAACAATTGAAGAATGAAATGATTGCAGTTCTCACTGAAGAAAATATAAAAGAATCTTCGAGGGGGAGGAAAAGATTTGATTATTGGGATGAGTACCTGAGACTGCCTGACCTCTTTCTTTGTATCTTCAGAAGCCAAACCGAAAGCTGGAAAAAAAAAAAAAAAAAAAAAAAAGACACATTTTTAAATTAGAATTAGCAATTCAGGTTCATTCTCACATCCAACAGTTTTGCTTATAATAAAAAAAAGATACTTCAACAAGACATATTTTGCTCATTTTTAAGCAGCTGCATTGCTGCGAACTAGTATTACTGGCTTTCTTCATCTCAGACCTAAAATTATTCATCGACACGAAGCCAACACACTCAGGCCACCAAGCAAAAGAAACAGTACATCAGACAAATTAAAATCTCCATATGCCATTTGTGTCTATAGACATAAGCTATAAAATAGATGTGTATGAAATACTCGTTCTTAGAAACCTTAAAAACCTTAAGTGTGGTACCTTCTTAAGCAAAAGGGAATTCCTGAGAATCCAGGAGGAAGAAGTACAAATTCTCACCCTCAAAATCACTGCCAGAGCCTGGCAGGCAGCACAGCTAAATCTGGAGCAAGTTTTTTCCTGAGGGCTGCAAGGTTAGAAGTGTGATCCAGATACTGCTATCAGCTAGCACAGAACCCTACCAAACCCTAACAGAACCCTGCTAAGGCAAGGGGGCGGGGAGAGTGAGGGGAATTAAAATCATTCTCCATTCTGAGTGAATGAATGTTTTTGAGTCAGAGCCATAACAGACAAAGATATCCCTAGAGTCACACTTAGGCTCTGCATTAAAAATAATAACAACATGACAGTAACACTCTGAAAACATAAGGCAAAATGACAAGTCAAACAGGAAGCTTAACAGAACAAAAAATAGGACCTTCATTTTACAGCGCGTTTCTCCTGGGTAGCTGAGAGGAAAGCGCTGCAGAGTTCGCTTTCTCCAAAAGGCAATGCCACAGGGCAGTGATGTACTAAAAGGGTGGGAGAGGTGACACCACGGGACAATGATGTAGCATAAGGAGTGTCGGCAGAGGGGCTCCGTGAGTGGCAGAGGAGACCCTACTCAGAAGCACGAGACAATTTCACCCATTTGGACCTTTTCTAATCCCTCCCCATCCCCACCCCCAGACATCCATTGCCTCAAATTCTCCATTAACATTTGCTTAAAAGAAAGAATCCAAAACACCTTCACACTAGGAAGCAAATGACTAACATACATGGTTTCGTCGTTTCCATTTCCAGAATGGCATTTCAAAAGGCAGGGTGAAACTGAAATGTAAGCCATATGAACCTCTATGTGAAGAATTTAGCCAACAGTAGACATTATACAAGGCCTCCCTGAGACCACCTCACATAAAATAATAAATCCCCAATTCCACACCCTCCTTATCCACTTCACTCTGCTTTACTCTTCTCCAGAGCACTTATCATCAACTGACATATATATTTATTACTTTTCTTACATATCAGTTGATTGTAAGCTACATGAGGGCAGGAATACAGTTATACCGGGTTTGGGGAGTGGGGTTTGTTTTGTTTTGTTTTTTTTGAGACAGTATCTCACTCTGTTGCCCAGGCTAGACTGCAATGGCGCCATCTCACCTCACTGCCACCTTCATCTCCTGGGCTCAAGTGATCCTCCCACCTCAGCCTCCTGAGTAGCTAGGACTACAGACGTGCACCACCATGCCCAGCTAATTTCTGTGTGTGGAAGCCGGGGAGGGTTGTGGAAACAAGGTTTCACCATATTATTCTGGCTGACCTCAAATTCCTGGGCTCAAGCGATCCGTCCACCTCAAAGTGCTGGGATTACAGGCGTGAGCAACCACACCCAGCCAGGAATACAGTCTTATCTACTGTTTGCCTCCACACCAAAAGCACAGCTAGCACAAAGAAGGAACTCAATAAATATTTACTGAGTAAATCAATGAGTGAAAGTCCTCACTATGGGGGACCCTAGGGTCACATCAGATAAAGGCTCCCTGCTCCCTATAGGAGGCAGTGCCAACCCAGTAGAATAACGGAGTTATTCTACTCACATACACATACACAAGAAAAACAAAGCCCAAATCATTCCTTCAAGTTCTAAGAAGAAAGGAGAGATTTAACTCCAAAAGCCATTTAAATTCTGCTTCTGGGAACTTAATTTTTTGGGTTTGTTTTATTTACCTCTAAGTTAATATGCACATTTAAAACCCTGAAGACAAAATCAAAAACAGATTTACTTAAGGAGTGTCATACAGGGAGGCTGCAACATGTTAACACATCTTAGCACCACAGAATTCCAGAAAATAGAATATTCTGAGAACTTGCAAGATATAAAAACTGTTCAAACTAATTCACGACTTTGATTCAAAAATCCACTTCCCCGCTGAGCGTGGTGGGTCACATCTGTGTAATCTCAGAACTTTGAGAGGCCATGGCAGGAGGACAACATAGGGAGACCCTGTCTCTACAAAAAATAAAAATATTAACCAGGCATGTGGCCAGGCACAGCGGCTCACGCCTGTAATCCCATCACTTTGGGAGGCCGAGGGGGTCAGCTCACAAGGTCAGGAGTTCGAGACCAGCCTGGCCAACATAGTGAAACCCTGTCTCTACTAAAAATACAATTAGCCAGCCGTGGTGGCAGATGCCTATAGTCCCAGTTACTCAGGAGGCTGAGGCAGGAGAATGAATCACTTGCACCCAGCAGTGGAGGTTGCAGTGAGCCAAGAGCCAAGATCATGCCACTGCATTCCAGCCTGGGCAAAAGAGCAAGACTGCCTCTTAAAAAAAAAAAAAAAAAAAATTAGCCATGCATGCTATAGCATGCCTGTCATCCCAGCTACTCAAAGACAAGGTGGGAAGATCTTTTGAGCTGAGGAGTCCAAGGCTACAGTGAGCTATGGTCATGCCACCACACTCCAGCCTGGACGAAAGTGAGACCCTGTCTCAAAAAAATGAAAAAAATCCATCTCCCCCTCCCCAATCAATTCCTAATTCCAAACAAGGACAGTCAAATATCTCTGGAGTTAGAATTTCCTCTTTTATCAATCAAAATAACTTTTTAAATGTAATAGTCCAGTGGCATCATCTAATAACAATGTTTGCTTTTACCTCACTTTTGTGCAATGCCAGACAGCTAAATGACAACAAAGTCCAGTGAATACAAAAGCCCCTAACCCTCAGAATGTATAGTACAGGGAAGGGATCTTTATTTGGTACTGGTTCCGAAAATTACTAACATATCATCCTTTGTAAGTAAGCATTTAATATTATTTGACCATGTAACTGCTTAAAGTAGGAATTACACAGAAGGAAGATACTGCCAATAAATCAAATGAATTCCACAAATTCTGCTTGTCATAATCGACACACCATTCCTTTAGCCAGACAAAGCTTAACTAAGCTAAGTTAAACTAGATTCTATTTCCATCCAAAAATATAGACCTAGAGTTAAAATATCCCTTTTCAAAAAAAAAAAAAAAACTCAAACCAAAAAAAATCTGTCATTTCTCATCACTCTGCTGTGAAATTTAAAATTCCTTTTACCCATGATAGATACAAATTATAATATTTAAAGCAATGACATAAGAAATGCATCAGAGTTACTTTCAGTTGTAGGAGCAAATCATAAAGCAAAATAATCCTTAGAAAAAACTGCCTGGTTTTTTTGTTTTTTTTGAGGGGTAGGGGGACAGGTCTCATTCTGTTGCCCAGCCTGGAGTGCAGTGGCACTATCTCGGCTCACTGCAACCTCTACCTCCCGGATTCAAGAGATTCTCCTACCTTAGCCTCCCGAGTAGCTGGGATTACAGGGCACATGCCATCATGCCCAGCTAATTTGTGTATTTTTAGTAGAGACGAAGTTTTGCCACATTGGCCAGGCTGGTCTCAAACTCCTGACCTCAGGTGAGCTGCCGGTCTCGTCTTCCCAGAGTGCTGGGATTACAAGTATGAACCACCATGCCCGACCACCAACTGGTTTTATCTTTACATTTCTATAATCTAAATATATCAAAAGAAATCATCAAGGAACCAAATGTGGCCAGGTGTGGTGGCACATGCCTGTAATTCTAGCACTTTGGGAGGCTGAAGCAGGAGGATCACTTGAGGTCAAAAGTACAAGACCATCCTGGGCAAGATGGTAGGACCCCATCTCCTCAAAAACCAAAAAGAAAAAAGAAAAAAATTAAAGCTTAACCAGGCTCACTAGTACGTGCCTGCAGTCCCAACCACTTGGGAGACTGATGTGGGAGGATTCCTTGTATCCAAAAGTTCAAGGCAGCAGTAAGCTATGATCATGCCACTGCATTCCAGCCTGTTAAAAAATAAATAAAAATAAAAACGAAATCAAATGTATTGTGAAGGCACAGAATATGCTATACCACTAATAAATCCAATCTTAAAGTAACTAACCATTTATAGAATTCTTACCAATAAAAATACTGGTTTCATGAAAATGAAAGAGAAATGATGTAAAGAGATGAGCAAAGTGAGAAAAATTAGCAAGGGGGGCAAGAAATTGCCTGTCACCTTCAACAATGCTAACAAGAGTGCATTCTGCAAGTTGAGTCTGGGTGGGCAAAGAAAAGGAGGAGTGGAGGAAAGATCTCGCCATCCTGCCCCCAACCAAAGGGGCACACAGGAGTGGCTACCTGGGGCTCAATGTTTGCTGCTTATTTTCATATTAATTTCCAGATTCCGTAGAGAAAATATTGTTGAAAATTTCGCCTTAGTGCTTTAATGTGCATTTGGAGAAACAGTCCAAGGTAAATCATGCTTTTATACATGCCAAATGCTGTTTAAAAGTAATTTCCCCTTTTCTATTTTCAACATGAATTCTGGTAAATTGCAACAGGGAACTATATTTAAAGTGCAAATCAGGGCAGGCAATAGAAATCAGACCTTTTTCATGATAACTTTAAATAATTCAAACCAACGAATGTGTTAGCATACCTAGATGGAGAGATAAATCAAGATTTTACAGCTAGCCTGGGACTAAGATTTATAGGCCAGCCTAAGCCCCAGAGTGCAAGAAAACCGGCGAGTAATTAATTGCAACGCATTTAAGCAGCACTAATCAACTATCTTTCCTTGTTCCGAGAGCGCACAAGGGACCCCCATTCCACGCAGGAAAGATGATTGTGCCTTCTACCTCCTAACTTGATTTTGTTCCAATTCTCTTACTTTGCTCTCCCAAACTTTCCCAAGAACATCTATCATAGAAACCAAATGAGATACTAAAAACAAGAAAACCACAAAGCTGCCAAATAACTCCACCTCAGAGGGCACCGTCAGGAACCAATGAGATAATGCCTAAACCCTCTGGCATCAGCTCAAAATATATAAAAAAGCTCAGCCAGCAGCTGTGGCCATACTGGTGACCACGATGATAATGACTGACAGTCTGGGCAGTGTCGAGGTGGCTGCCTGCTCTGCACAAAAGCCAGGAGGGAAGGCATAAAACCCAGTACCTGTGGCTTTGCCACCCAGGCCAAAGCTCACAGAGGGCCGTCTTGGAAGCACACATGGCTCGGGCGCTCCTTCCAGGCTATGCAGGCTGCCACTTGTTTTCTGACACGCTGTGGGAGGAAGCCTTAGGGGCTTCACTTTTTTTCCTGTGACCTACTTACAAAGCATGTCACCCAGGCGGCTCCAGCCTCCAGCAGCTGCCTTTCTGTGGAGCTTTCCAGGATTAATCCCAGGTCCTCCAGGGGGCCCTAAGCTCCAGGATGCATGGCTCATGGCCAATTTATTTGTTTCCAAGTACCCACTTTGAAGATAATCCATGACAGCAGAGGGACAGAAACAAACACTGCTGCAGCCCAGCGACAGAGGTAGAGTCTGCCTTTCCCCATGCTACTGGGACAAATCCGCTGGCCCGTGTTCCCACAGTAGCAGACAAGCTGGGTAGCAGCTCCATCTACCATGGAACACCACCTCCAGCCATGGGATGGAAGGCCGTTTCACGCCACGCTTCTTTTAAGGGGAGTCAGGTGTTATTCTCTCCTTCTCGGGTTTTATACAAGGCAAGCCAATGGCAGGGCCAAGACTTATGGTGGCAGAAATACCTCAAAAGAGGGAGTGACCAAGGCAGGGTCCCTGGAGGGGAGGGAGTGACCTGGCTGGGCAGGGACTCCTGTGAGGAGGGGATGACCCAGCTGGGTAGGGTCCCTGTAAGGAGGTGGTGACCCAGGCAGAAAACCCTGTGGGGAAGGTGGCTGGCTCTAGAAACGAGGCTGAAGGTGCCAGGGGCCATATCATGAGAGGGGGCGGCACTGGGGAGTCAGGCTTTCCTGAGCCAGGAACAGCTGTCTGAGGTTTCAAGGAGGGAATGCCGTGTGGAGATGTGTGCCCAAGACAGCTTTCTAGAGGCAGTGTGCGGAATGGCTGTGGGAGGATAAGAAAGGCCACAAACATGCCAGTGGGAAGGCCACTGGAGTCAAGCAAGGAGTGCTAAGGGCCTAAATCAAGGTGGCAGTGAGCAGGGGAGGGGTGGGGTCACTAAAGAAGCAGAAGCTGCAGGCTCTGAGACAGGGCCTGGGGCTTCTGAGTATAAAGGAGGGTAGCACGTACGACAGAGGGCAACTTGGTCCCCAGCGTCCTGACGATACACGAGTGCAGATACACAGGGCAGCCTGGTGCAGGCGTGAGCCCAGCACAGAGGTGTGTGTGTGATAGCAGCTGCAGCACTGGAGTCCCCAAAGCATACAGGAAAGGAAGCCAAGGCATGTGAGGCCAAGGACAGCACAGGGGAACCCCAACATTTAAGGACAGAACTGCAAAGAGACCAAAGGAATGGCCAGACGGGGAGGGGAAGTTGCTTAAGGAATCCTTTCTAGGAACTCTCTCCATAAACCTGCATGGTACAACAGAAAGATGTGGCAGTAGAGGAGACCGGGCCAGGCCCTGACTATGAGCAGTCCTACAGCACCAGGTCAAAGCACAGAGCCTACACTCAAACTCCTAGGTTTAAATCCGGGCTCTGCCACTTAGTAATGAAGCGACCTCTCTGAGCCTCTGTTTCCCTCCCCGTAGAGGGAAGAAATGGAACAAGAACTGAGTTCATGTATGTTCACATTCGCAAAAGTACCTGGCCCATGGTAAAGTTATCATCAAGCCTTCTGCTCAAGAGCCAAACAGGAAACTCTTAGGAAAAGAGATCTGCCGTGCTGGGGAAAAAGGCAGGACAATTCACCCCATCGAGAGTAGTAGTGAGGAGGGAGGCCAAGTGTAGCAGCAGCGAGCGCACAGACACATTCCTCCTTCGAGCCCACTACAGACTCAGATCCGATCTGGCTCCTTCTGAAACTCCTCTCCTGTTGTATCATAGAAGTCATGGGAAATACTGGAATATTGGCTTTTCTTCACTTCACAACAAAGTTTGACAAGACCAAAATACTCTATGGGCCAGAGGGTAAATATATTTACACGAAAGACAGAAAATGAGGAGGAAGGGGAAAAAAACAAAAACAAAAAAAAAAACAAGAGAAAGAAACTAGGAAACAACTATATATATATTTAGGAGGGAAAAGATCATTTCCTTCTTTGTTTTGCATCTTGTTTAAAAACAATAATTCTGGATATCCAAACCAGAAAATTTTATCTCAAAACAGTTTGGGGGTGAAATGTAAAACTCCATCCTCACTAGAATGTTTCATATGCTAAGTTTTAGGAAGGGTCAGAAAAATCCCTGGTCACACAGCCTACTACAGAACACACAGAAGAAGAACACAGCAAACAAACTAAAAAAAAATTAGCACTTTACACAATTCCTTTAAATTGCAAGTGTACGATTGAACAGTTAAGTGTCAGGCTTGACTTATAAAAATACAATTTATGGCTAGGTACAGTGGCTCGCGCCTATATTCCCAGCACTTTGGGAGGCTGAGGTGGGTGGATCACAAAATTAGGAGATTGAGGCCATCCTGGCCAACATGGTGAAACCCCATTTCTACTAAAAATGCAAAAATTAGGTAGGCATAGTGGTGCATGCCTGTAATCCCAGCTACCTGTGAGACTGAGGGAAGAAAATCACTTGAACCAGGGAATCGGAGGTTGCAGTGAGCCGAGATCATGCCACAGCACTCCAGCCTGGCAACAGAACGAGACTCCATCTCAAAAAAACAAACAAAACAAAACAATTTATGATTAACCTTTGGGCATCTTATTAATTACAAGAAGTAGATTTTTAAAAGTACTCACTTAGTATGCAGACGGATTGGTGGATGGATAGGCAGATAAACAGATTAAGTACCCCTGTCAGTACCCCTCAATACATGGCACACACAATCTGAGACTCTCCAAGCCTTCAGAAACTTACTTGTATATTGCCCAAAAACCTTTGCTTTAACAACCCATTGCTCTAATTTCCGATACTCATGCTCCATGGACTATGTTCTCTCCAGCATTTAAAATTTTGCCAAACGAAGCTGGCTCCTGAGACAGGATTCTTAGTTCTAGTTCTGGTGTTTCCAGTCCCTTTTCCAGGTACACAAAAGACCTGCCTGAGGAATAGGCCTCGATGCCACACTTCGCTGTCTCCAGAACAACTCCTTACATTGTTTTAAAGGCAAAACCACCATCGATCATTTTTATGTTCCACAGATGTTCATGGATATCACTAAGAGTCCCAGTTTATACCCAGACCTATGGTGGCCCAGGCAGGGTTCTCACATCTGGCTGCACACACTACTTAACCTGGAGGTCTCATTTCAGATCTTCTGAATCAGAAAATCTGCAGTTAGAACCCAGGAATCTGCATTTTAACAAGCAGGGGCTTCTTTTAAGACATTCAGATGATTCTCATGTGTGCTGAAGTCTGACACACACTGGGATAAGCAACTAGACAGCAACTCAAGGGAACTGAACGGGGCTATTTTCACAACGGGCTGTGACCATTTAACTTCCTTTACTTCACTCAGCTCATGAGCTAAAAGCAAGCTCCTCCATATCCCCCCTCAAGGATAGGGAGAAGATAAATTCAGTGTGATGTGTCAAGAGCCTTGAGTTTCTTACGGGAAGCAATGATGTAAACTAAAATATATCATCTTTTTGGTTATAGAAAATATTCTTTCAGGAGTGAAAATAAGTCATATTCCTAGAAAGAAATGGCACTGCTATACTTAAGATATGTTCAACTCTTATTTGATGATACTTATACTTGTTTTTGTTTTTTTTTGTTTTGTCTAAACCCCCAGCTTTACAACATGCAGACAGGTACAACATGCTTTCTTCTCCAACTTCTACTAAATCTACTATATATATATACACACACACGCACACATACCTATATACACATACAGAAGTTGGGAGATTTTATATATATATGTATATATTATATTATATATACATATATACACATATATAGAGATGTATAATATAAACATATATGTATATATAATACATATTTCATAAATACATATACATACATATATACATACACATATATCACATATACACATATATGCATATATGTGTATATGTGTATATATTATATATATATGCATATATGTGTATATGTGTATATATGTATATATATATATAATCTCCCAACTTCTACTATATATATATTGTCATCTTTCTCTCTCTCTCTCTGTATATATATATATGTTCCACTGCACTTGGCTGTTTTTTTGTTTTGTTTTTTAAGGAAGAGAGCCTTGATTGACAATACATTTAAGCATTTACACACTCTATAGAGAGAGACAGTGTGTGTGTGTGTAAATGCTTAAATGTATTTATTCTGTCAATCAAGGGTCTCTTCCTTAAAAAAACAAAACAACAACAACAACAAAAAAAACAGCCAAGTGCAGTGGAACATGCCTGTAATCCCAGCTGCTTGGGAAGATGAGGTAGACAGATTACTTGAGGCCAGGAGTTCAAGTCCAGCCTGGGCAACATAGCCAGACCCAAAAACTTTTTTTTTTTCCTTTTAGACAGAGTGTCACCCAGGCTGGAGTGCAGTGGTGCAATCTTCACACACTTCAACCTCAGCCTCCTGGGTTCAAACGATTCTCCTGCCTCAGCCTCCTGAATAGCTGGGACTACAGACACATGCCATCATGGCCAGCTAATTTTTTTGTATTTTTAGTAGAGACATGGTTTCACCATGTTGGCCAGGCTGGTCTTGAACTTCTGACTTCAAATGATCTGCCTACCTCGGCCTCCCAAAGTACTGGGGCTACAGCTGTGAGCCACTGTGCCCAGCCAGACCCCCAACTCTTTAAAAAAAAAACAAACTACTCAAATTGCCACCTAATATGACCCCCCCCAAAATACCTCCCAACTATATCTACCTTCTACAGACCCAAATATCTAACTGCTCACCTAACATGGTAGCTGGCCATGTCACATGCATCTTAAACGCAGTTTGTCCAAAACTGAACTTAGCCTTCCCCTAAAAGTCAAAGTACATTTTGAAAAACTGTGTAGGTACTTAATGCCACAGACCTGTACACTTGAAATTCATTACATTTAATCAACTGTATGTTATGTACACTGAACCACATAAAACCATTTTTTAAAAGCTGGTCCTCCTCCTTCAGTGCCCAAGTTAGTAAACAGCACTACTGCTCATGGCGGAGGTGACAGGAATAGATGCGTCATTCTTGCCCCCCCTTTTCTCTCGGCACGCTGAACCCAGTCAGTCCCAGAGCCTGAGAGCCTCGTAATCACCTCCCACTGACCTGTCTCCAGCAGCCTCCTCACAGTTCCCCACGTCCACGCTGGCCCCTCCAACTCCTGCTCCATTGGACAGCCAGAGTGTGCTTCAAGAAATGGCAGTCACATCACGTACTGCCCATTACAGCCCTTCAAACACTTCCCTCTGCTCTAAGGATGACCCCCAAATCTCCCCTCTGCAAGGCCCTGCCCAATCTGGCCCCTACTGATCCTGCCCTTCCGTTCTTGGTCCTCTTTTCTCCAATTGGCTCCTTCACCACCAAGCTCTGCCCCCCGCTTACCTGATGTCTGCTTCCCCTTCAGGTCTGAGCTCTAACGTCACATCCTCTAGGAAGCCTTCCTCGACCCTTGCCCCCCAGTTTCTCAACCTTGGCACTATCAGCATTTTGGATCTGATAATTAATTGTTCAATCGTGGGGTGGAACTGTCCTGTGCCTTTGCAGGATGTTCAATGGCATCCCTGACTCTAGATGTCAGCAGCATCCTCTGCCAAACCAGCCCCTGGGATAACCAAAAAGAATCCAGGCAGTAGCAAATGTTCCCTGGGGTGCAAGATGGCTCCCTGTTGAGATCCACCTCCTCAGTCTAGGCAAAAGCCATCTACTTTCCTGCAACATGTTCTCACAGCATCCTGAACATCTCTTCACAGCATTTAGCATAGGCACAATTTGTTCCATAGTCGTTACTGCCTTTCAGACTGCAAACTCCCCAAGTGTAGAGGCACACTAGATCTGTCTTGTTCCTGCAACATCCCGATGCCTGACACACAGTAGGGTAACCTCATTACTCTGAATAAGTGAGAGGCTTTGGGCAGTTTTTCCTTTTAATACTATTTTTAAATTGACATGCTTCTAGTAATTCAAATCAATGCCTACACTAAATCAGATTTCTTTGGGGGTTGCTTAGTGACTAGAACTTTTGAGATCATGGTCGTAAGGAAGAACTTCCTCAACAGGTCTGATGAACCCTTGAAACTCACAACTTTTCCTTTATCATGGGAAAGATGGGATTAACCCATGGGAACTCCCACATAGTGTTCTTAAGAATTAATCTGTGCAAAGTCAAAGATGGATCATACACAGTGCTACAAGAGGAAAAACCACAGAACATTTGCAAATTTTCTATAAGCAGTACCTGTGTGCCTAAACACATCTGCCTGCTTGCTTCATAATGTGTCTAGTAAAACGCAAACAAAACAAAACAAAACAAACAAACAAACAAAAAAAACTGGCTCCAAAGGAGCCAGTTACAGCTATGAGAAAGTGCTCAAATACCAAGCCCACAATGTTTGTCCCCCAGGAAATTCCCAAAGGGGTCAGAACAGCTCCTTCCAATTCATGCTGCTATTTGAAACAGATGCTCTCCCTCCCTCCCAGTAACTTAACTGTTGGCAAACTCCCCTGGGTCAAGTCCATGACAAGGGGGGCCATGCCAGTTCGGGGGTCCTGGACTACCTGGATGACAAAGAATCCATGCAGAAGATTAAAATCTGTGCCGGAGACATTTGCATACTGCTTAAGAAATAAAGAGAGGGTTTTAAGATCAAAAAACACAAAATGACCTGGAATTAGGTCTGACTTTTGGTGTCCTAAAATTTCCGACTCATAGTAATGAAAGGAATCTGAGCAAGACCTGGCTCAGAATGAAAAACCATCCCCAATTTTGGCAGGTGCTAAGAAATACAACGTTGGCTCACGATGAGAAGAGACAGGGATGTGAAAAATAAAAGCTAATACCTATTATTTTATCAATATCATTGGTTTGAATAAGCTGCTTCTATCAATTAGGATTAGGTTTAGCAACAGGATTAGGTTTGGATGCAGATAATCTCATGCAATACAAGTCTGCAAACAGGCGATGTAGAGCTGGCATAGTGCTTCACGTCCATCTGGCATCCAGGCTTCTTCTTTCTCCTCTACCATCCTTACTACAGGCTTCCATCTTCAAGGTCAGCTCATGGTCACGAGACAGCCACCACGGCTCCATCCACCAGATCCCCTTAACAGGCAACGGGGAGGATGAAACAGAGCAAAAAGGCCTGGATCCCAGCTGAGTCAGCCACCTTGAATGAGCTTTACCAGGAGCCCCACCCAACAGTCTCTAAACATATCTCTGTAGAGCAATAGCTGCCCCTATATGCAAAGGCCACTGAGAAATGTTTTATATTGCTACTGCCACCGCTGCTGCCACCACCCCAACATCATTCCTCCACCCTTCTCCTTGACCCGAATTATATTAGGTTTTTTTTTTTAGGAAAACAAGGGCCAAAGGGTTAGTGTGCAGGCGGCTGGCAGTCTCTGCTACCATGGGATCAGTATGTTAAAACTGTAAGAGGTGGCAAAGTGCTAGTATTCTATCTAGTCCATGCCTCCCATTCATATAAGAAAACCGAAGCTCAAAGCCACTAAAAGCCACACAACGAATGGTAACCTGGAGGCTAGAATAAATCTTCTCATTCTGAAATTGGTGGCAGACTTTAGAACCAAAGTTGCAGTGAATTCTGTCTGTATATGCCTGTGGGTTTAAAAGATATTTTCTATATTGGCTTTTTTCTAAAAACATAAACAAATATGCTCTAGTTTGTGGGGAAACCAAACTATACAGTCAGGCTAATCTTATATGGGAATATTTAAGGTATCTGTAAATTATCAGGATTGTTTACATGCCTCAAATACCTGTCAAATTCTCTGTTTTAGCAAGATTCGAAGAACACCGTGAGTGGGCACATCTTTATACGTGTTGGTGCCCTTCCCCTAAATCGAAGCAGAGTTCCATAAAAGGTATTCATGATTGTCACTTCAGACTTCGAAGAATACAGCCTCCTGTCTGTGCCAACCCATGAAAGCCAGTTCACAAAGCCCAAATGTTTCACAGGGACCTTTTAATGCATTTTATGTCTTATTTATTGTGCTTATCTGACAACTTCACAAGGCTAACAGACATCTCCAAAAATGTGTTGACATTTTAGTGCATTCTGAATGGCCGTCAGTGTATTATCAAATTTGGACAGTGCAAATATTCCCCTAAGGGTAGTAAAAAATAGACACAGCAATACAAATGTGCATTTCAGCCCATATGTTGTATACATTATATACAAATATTATCCCCCCAGTACAGCATTATAAAGTGCGGTGCTATAAATAGAATGCCAATTTCAACTACCACCCACCCATTTGGTTAGCTGCAAAACATCCAGGCGACAAGCCAACTGATGCAGCCAGGAGTCACCCAGTGACTTTCCCAAACCTCCAACCTCCTTTCTCCTAGGGCTGCCACCCAGCAATGCCTTTCTTCCACTGAAGTCGATTCCAGCCAAATTCAGTTGCTGCCCAAGACCAACTACAGCCTTCTCTGCCCAAGGTGCCCTAATATTTTTAATTACACTGCTGCCTAATTAATCATGCATGTAAACAATTAATTACCAACTAATCTTGCTCTCTTCCCACACTTACTGAGCGCCTATAGAAATGACAGAAGCACACAAAAGCAACAATTAATCCTTACACGGAGAGCTTAAATCCAAATAAAAACGGACTGTCAGGGTTCTGGTGGGCTGACAAGAGCAGTGCGCAATAACGCTACGTCTTTTCCTAAACTGCACCATTCTGCCATTTCTTAAAAAATCTGAAATTACTGCCTTTTCACAGGCTGGAAAGGCCAGCAATTCTGCGTTAGAGGACGACAACTCTGTAACAGTCTGTAAAGAAAATAATTTTTCGCTCAAGCTTTCAAACTTGAACAAATCTCATCACGAAACTCAATTACAAGGCTGCTTTAAAAAAAAAAAAACTTTATCACATCGTTTTACGATAAAGGGGATAAAGGGGGAAATGCCCTTGCGAGGAGAATGGAAATAAAAAAGAAGGGGCCTTACAGCAGCAGGAGACTAGGCAAGCATTGCTCCCAGGCCTGTCCCCTGATGTCCCCAGCGGAGACCCGGGACCGGAGCAAGCCTCCCCGCGGCGTCCCCCACGCCGCCCCCCCAACTCCCGCTCCCGCGGAGGCCCAGCGGGCGCCCCCGCCTTCCTCTGGGTCGGAATCCCGGAAGGGCTGGCGCCGAGCTGGACGCTCATCCTCAGGGGCCAGGGCACGTCCTGAAAGCCCCGCGGAGGGGCGCGCGGACACCGGGACCACCGTCCTCGCCCCTGGGGTCGAGCAGGACCCGCGGGGCCTCGGGGGTCGCCTCGCCTGCTCCCGTCCAGCCTCCCGCGCGGCGCGGGGCGCGCAAAACAGCGCAGCGCGGGCGGAAGGCAGGGGGGCGGGACCGCCGCCGCCGCTCGCGCTCTTTCAAAGTTTCTTCGGTGGCACAGTTCCTGCGCGCTTCCTGTGGGGGTGGCAGCCGCGCCCTCGGCGCCCCGCCGCCCCGCTGCCCGCCGGCTCCGGGCGGAGGAGGCGGGGAGACGCGAGTCTGGGGCCGGGGCGGCGGCAGGGACCCGGGACCGAAAGGGGCCGGGCGGGCGCGCCACTGGTCCTGGGGCTGGGTCCAACCAGAGCGCCGCGAGAGGGCGCTGCTGCCGGCGTGGCCCGGACCGGACGGCGGGACGCGGGCGCCCGCGGGGCAGGGCTGGGCCGCCCGGCGCCTCCCGTGCCGCGCCGACCAGGACACGGGCGACTGTGCCGCGAACCCCTCGCCTCCCCCGTGCGCGCCTGGCCGCCCGCTACTTACCCAGGAAGCCGGTGAGGAGCGCGAGCAGCGCTGGCGGCGCGAGGCGGCAGCCGCGGCAGGCGGGCGGCCGCATCCCGGCGGCGGCGGAGGCTGCGCTCCCTACCTGGGCGCGGGGACGGGAGACGCGCGGGGAGCGGAGCTGCGCCGCTGCCGCCGCCGCCCCGCCGCCGCGGCTGACCCTTCTCCGCTGGCTCCCCTCCTCCCTCCTCGGGCTCCGCCGCGCCATCGCCGGCCGCGCCCTCTGGCGGCCGGGAGCGGGAGCGCCCCGGTGCGCGCTGGCAGCGTCCGCCCGGCTCGCGGCTGCGGCTGGTGACCGGCCCGTCGGGGCTGCGGTAGGGGCGGCCGCGGCTCCGCCCCCACGGCGCCCTCCTTCGAGGCTCTAACCTCTGCCCCCTCGGGCCACCAGCCTCCAGCCCTCCTGTCCCTTCCTCCTCTGCGTCCCTCCTGACCTAGGCCCCGTCCCCTCCCTTCATGCCCTCCCACCTTACCGCGTCACCCCCCGCAGTAGCTCCACCTGTAAAGCGGAGGCGAGGGTAATCACTTTTTCCTCTCTGCTAACGTAGTATCTGCTGTGAAAGAAAATGTTTTTAATCAATAGTTCAACTCAAGATTGTTGGCACCAGTGTTTCTACTTTGATGAAGGTGTTTTTAATCAGCTCGACTCATTTACTTAATATCCCCTTGCAGTGGAATTTGGCCAATAGCCTAGGTCTGGGATTTGGCTTTTAAACAAGTTTGTGTAAATGTAATTTTCTATAAATGTAATTTTAAGTGTTCGCCATAATGGAAGAGAGTGGGTGTCGTTTTATTCAAAAAATATAAATTAATTAAACTGGAATACAGAGAAGTGGAGCGATGAGGGAGTGCCTCCTGTTCCCGCGGGACTGCCAAGGGACTCCCTCCCCAGCCCGGCAGAGTGGTGGCCCTGATAGGGACTGGCCCTGTTGGGTGGTGCGCTGAAGCGGAAGCAATTACAGGGAAGAAATAGAGCCTCCCCTCAGTGGTTCTGAACTCCCTCATGCCTGCCTCAAGCCTTGACTCCCTCCTGTTTCCAAGGAAGTGCGCAGTACCACGGGCTCGTCCTGGCCCTATTTAGCCCGTGACCTCTTGAAGACAGTATCCGTGTTTTCCTTCCTATTTTGTTCAGATGCCTGCTATGTGACTGCAGCTGTGCTGAGCACCCTGGGAAGGCCAGTATCTACCCCGTGGACGTACAACATTCACCTGCTTGCTAAGCATTTAAGGAGGACCAGGCCCTGGGAATACAAATAGGATGTGGTGGAGACAAGAGAAGCAGGTGCCGAATAAACATTGGTAGGTTGAGCCCTCTTCACTTGAATGTCTTTAGGCGACTCCGGCTCGAATGCGTTAGGACGGTATTCTCTGCCCGTGCAATAGCTGCTGATACTGTTTTGTAAAGGAAGCCTGGAGACAATGGGTTTTCTCTGTGTGGTTTATATTGACTTCTTAAAACCCGGAACTAAATATTTCATGTGTTATCCATTGAGCGTGAATGCAGATAGTTCTATTTTGTTCCAGTCGCCCAAGGTTTGTGGTTCTGTGTCAATATTATTTTGATAGGAGGAAAAAGAAATGTAGGGATCCTTCCATTTCATTTCTTAGTGCAGCTTTTGAAATCTACGGCTGACTGAATTCATTGCTCTTATCCTTGGGATATTCTAAAGCTTACCTGCCTAGTTGAGAGTTCTAGATTGTTTCCAGTTTCCAGAGCTGTTTCGCTTTCTTCCAAGAAAATATTCCTTGCGTATGTGGGGTAGTAAACATTTAACCAAACTGTGTTTAATTAGACACAGAAGGGTAATCAGCAAGGACAAATGCCTACTCTGTGTAGGTAAGCAACTCTTGGTGCTTAATCAATGTTTTCATGGAAATTCATCATGTTAAACAGTATTACTATGTTCTAGAACAAGGTGTGGAAATTAAGCCCTGAGGACAACAGAGAACACACTGTTTAAGTAATAAACTTGCCCTGGTGTCCTTCCTTTCCACAGTAGACACAGATAAATGGCACATTACAAAGCTCCATAACTCACATTTTAAAAAGAATTGCCTTTCACTTACTCAAGTCATATGATGGATGGACTTGCTTGGAGTTCTGTCTCCCAATCACTCGTTGAGAGAGTTTCCTAGGGCAATATACTCGTGAGGGTGCTAACAGATACGTGATAGGCACTGCCTGCCTATACCATCAACTGTAAAGGAACAATTCTAAGTAGAAAAAAAAAAATCCCAAAACTCTAAGATTATGATATGAAAACAAGCAGGCCATGTTCTTGGGATTCATTCAACATAATCCCAGCCATCACCTCCACGCTGGCCTCTGGAACTTGTTGGGGACAGGGGAAGAAGCAAAGAGCAATTTTTTATTGGGGAAGCCGCTGCTGCAACCTGGTTAAAACAGACTGGTAATTTTAAAGAGAATTCTAAATACTAAAGGAGAACATAAAGACATACGAAAACCATTGAGAGCCAAAATAATCTAACGAACAAGTTCTAGACGGATGGTTTATGATCTTACAACTATACTTGAGGCCCAAAAGGCTGAACCCCATTCATTCATTCAAAGGATGGGGAGCACTTCTAGTTGATATGCCCTTTGCTAGGCTCTGGGGCAGATATTAAAGAGCATGAAACGTGGCCCTGGGACCAAGACTTCACAGTCAAGTTAGACAAAAGGGTTCATAACTAACTGCTACTTTGTGATAAATGCTATGTCATGCGTAGATGAGAACATTTCAGAACACACAGGGAAAAGCAAAATTTCTCAGCACCTTTGGAATCTGTAAGAAAAGCTGCTGTTGAACAGGATCTTAAAGGAGAAATAGCAGGTTTCAGAGCTAAGAAAGGAGGACAGGCACCCCAGGCCCAGGCACAGCAAGAATGAACAAATCAGACAACAGCAGTGTAGCAGGTAGGGGGAGGGGCGGCAAGGTGGAACACCACCTCACTCTGCTCCCTCCAGCCTGCTCCCTCTCTCCTGTGCCTTGACAGGGGCCTCCAGGACACCCTGCTTCTGTACTAGCAAAGCCCAGAGGGCATATTCCAACTCTTTCCACTCTTCCCACTCTCTGGGCCCTCTCATTCAGTGTCAGGCCTAAAGTGGATTAGCAGTTGACACATTTCAGGAGGACCGTTCTCTTTCTGCATAAAACAGCAGCTTTATGAATTATAAGTGGTCTTGAGGATTATTTTCCAAACCTAAAATTAGGTCTTAAGGTCTAACAGTGAAATAGAATGTCTAAAGCAGGGCCTCCAGGACTTAAGGTCATGATAGTATCAGACCTATGCTACAGTACTTTCACCATCGGCTAACCATCCCCACACCCGACAATCAGTGGACACTGAGCAGTTACAGGAGAATGACTCATCACTTGCACCTTATGCTTTAGCCTTTGGGGAAGGAAGACAATCTGTATTCCCTGTGGAGAAGAGCGAGACAGGAAGAGAAGAGAGAAAGCAAAACTTGCATCACTCGGACACGGGGCCACAGCCCACTGCAGGCGCTCGGGAAGAATACTTGGACGACGTACAGTGGTTTCTTTAATGCGCTTGAGGAGCTTGTTTCGCATTGCTTCCAAAGCTATTCAGAAATTATAGGCAAGGCTGGGTGCAATGGCTCACGCCTGTAATCCCAACACTTTCGGAGGCCGAGATGGGTGGATCACTTGAGGTCAGGAGTTTGAGACCAGCCTGGTGAAAGTCTGTCTCCACTAAAACTATAAAAATTAGCCAGGCATGGAGGCACATGCTTGTAATCTCAGCTAGTCAAGAGGCTGAGGCAGGAGAATCGCTTGTACTGGGGAAGTAGAGGTTTCAGCGTGCTGAGAGCACAAAGCAACAGAGTAAGACTCTGTCCAGAAAAATAAAATTATAGGCCAACTTTCTGTCAGACCCAACTTTTCAACCAAAATTTTTATTCAAAGAGGCTTCACAAAGGGATTGTCACAGCCTAACAATCCTGAACCACAATCCAGGAAATAAAGCAGGTTACCATCTCAGCAAACCCTCAAGGAAAGCCCAGAAATCTGAAGCCATTGACATTTGATTTTCTGTTCTTTTCTGAAGACGAGTAATATAAAGACTGTCTGCAAGAATGAGCTATCCTAGAAACTTGTAATCAGAAATAGATGATCTACTTGGCTGTCTTGCTCTCCTTTCTAGAATCACGTATCCTCCTGTTCTCAGTAAAGATCAGGAATCACTCATAGCAGGCATGACAGGAAGTGTCTGCGTTTGACGTTTACTGAGAACAGAAGGCGTGGGGCATGACTGTTCAGCAGCCTACACAAAATGTGTTGGTGTGTTTGGTGCTGTTGCTAATAAGTAGTTGTTCATTTTACAACAACTGCTTTTAGATGTAGGATCCTGCTTAATAAGCTCAACAAAATTTGTATTTGTGACAAATGTATCATGAAGTAACTACATATGTGAGGCCCTCATATGGCATGCTAAGGTTGGAGAAAATGCATTTTCCTGGGAGAGATCACAGTCTAGTTCGGAGGGCTGAGACATACAGAAATAGCCATAAACCCACCCAGAATGTGGAAATCCCCTAAAAAGCATATGAACAATAGCAGGGAGAAGGAAAGCACAGTTCATCATCGGGGCTGCAAGGGGCCTCACCAAGATGGCGCAGTTGCCAAGAGAGAAGGGGAGAAAGCATTTCTAGCAGAGGGGACAGCCAAGAAATGCCATGGAAGACCAAGAGTTCAGAGATGGAGGAGCTGTTCAGTTTGGCCAGCACAGGAAGTAACACGGTGGGGAGGCTAGTTAGGACCACACAGAGCAGGGGTTTGGGTGCCATGCTAGGAGAATGGCCTTCCCATGGGTGGGGCAATGAGCAGTGGAGAGATGGAAGCGTGTTTTAGCAGGTGATGACCAAAACCTCCACTACAAGGCTTAGCTCGTAATGCCTACCTGGTGTCCTAACTCTGCAACCCCATCAGAAAAATAATGAGTATTTCAATTATAATGCATTCACATGATGAACACTCCGTTCCTGTGAGTTGGCACTGATTTAATGATTCATCGGTGCTGTGAGAAGTTTAATTCAGTGGTAATGTTGTGGATGGATTGGAGAGGGGAAGGAAAGAAAAACGACTGGCTGAAAAAAATTACGAGAAAGAAGAAAGGAAGGAAAACTAACATGTACTGAACACGTGGAGTAGCTAGGCATTCTGCCAGTTACTTTCAAATGTATTGTTTCAGTTAACCCCACACCAAAAAAAGAAAAACCTATGACAGGGCTATTATTCCCACTTTACAAGATTAGTAAACTGAGTCTCAGGCAGGTCAAGTACCAACAGCCAGAAGGGCATTTAATGGAAACCCTGTTATTTAACGGAGGTAGTAGCAACAGGAATAGAAGGGAAGGGATTGCTGTGAGGGCACAGCAGAAGTCAGATCAATTGTACCTGCAAGTGAGTCAGTACTGGCTGGGGCAAAGAGGCCACAGAGGAGACAGATGAGGCAATTTACTAAAACTGAGATCTGCCAGGGGAGTGAGTTTGCGGAGAAAAAGGAAAGATTATCATTAGTGTAAGTGATAGCAATGACCTCACAATATGAATAGATGCATAGTAATAGCTAACATTTACTGAAACGCTTGTTCTATACCATGCACTATACTAAGTGCTATACATACTTTATTTCATATTGAATAATATTTAATTTTCCAAACAGGTTTATGACTGTCATTCTTACTTTAGGGAGGTTAAGTAGCTTGCCTAAGGAGAGTGGTTCTCTTAGGCATCCCTAACACTCAGGGTGTCCAGGTTTGCAAGGTCGAAACTACTTTTACAGCAGTACTAACACATTACTTGCTTTTACTGCGTGTGCATTTCCACCAATGGTGCAAAAGCAATCATGGATAAAAGTGCAGTCTACTGCCATACAGTAGGGCACCAGACTGTGCTTGCAGTGGGAAAACAAACAAAATAAGCCAAATTCACTAAGTCCTTGATGAAGCAGTAAAATTACACCCTTGAGTACACATCTTTGTAACATTTTGTGTAATAAGTTGAGGGGTAAGCATAAAAGCACGTCTACATATTAAAGCATGATGTCTCAAGAAAAAGCGCTTGTGAGATTGCTTGAGTTACCAGCTGAACGAGCTGCATTTTTCCTGTAACGCCATGTTTAATGGATTAAAAAATGGATAAACCTATTCAGGTTATTCAGGTTTAGAGGCTCGGCATTTTCTTAAAAATAAAAGGAGCCTGCCACTTTAAGGAAAACAACTGATATGATTTGTTTACAGTAATACTAATCAACCTTCCAGGTGAAATTAGGATTTTGGAAAACTTGCACCTGCTGCCATGAGTTTAACAGCTTCCCCATCCTTAAAGACTTTTTAATGAGATCAATGGTGGTATTCACAGATGTGATTTAAAGATATTGTATGATGAAATGTCTCAACCCTTGGAAGATCTGCATACTTTGATGAAACAGTATTTTCCAAATGACTCTTTTTCAACTACATATCTGTTTGAGGCTGCAGTTTCTTCCTTTACTTTATCCAAAACACATAAAATGAAGAAACAGATGTGAGAATCTACCTGTCTTCTATTAAGCCAGACATGACGGGAATCTGCAAAAATGTAAAACAATTATATTCCTCGCATGAATTTTTTTGTTTGGGAAATATATTTTTCATAAAAACGTAACATTAATGTGTGATAGGCTTATTGTTCATTTAAAATGAATTAATGCATACATTTAAATTTCTGTTTTAATTCTAATACAGTAAATATTCACAAATATAACCCACATTAACGAATGCTCTTTGGAGTCCTCAATGATTTTTCAGAATGTAGAGGGGTTCTGAGACCACAGCGTTTGAAAACTGCTAGCTTAGGACACATAATTTGTATCTATGGAAGCCAGCACTAAAATCCTGATCAACCTGACTCCAAAACCCTTTCTCTTACCCACTGCACTTGGTCACTCCCTGTTTAGTTTTAGATCTCCTGTATTTGAGGTGCCAGATTTCCAAGAAGCCAACTCAGATTCAAAGTCACCTTTTACCTTCAATCATTAGGAATTTAAAATCATAAGTATCAGATGGGCAAGGTTATGCCATGGTAATGAACAATCCAACATTTTCAGTGGCTTTAACATAACAAAGGCTTTCTTAGTCATGCCAAGTCATGCCAAGCCTGCTGCAGCATGGGCGGCCCTCCAGCCCAGCTGTTCCCCATTGTTAGTGTTCTAGGCTGGTCACATCTCAACTCAAGTCCTCTACAATCCTTGCCAGGGAGGGGTGTGCTGGAGAGCCAAGCACCAGCAATCCAGTGCTCCCAGTGAAAGTGTCACAAGTCATTTCTGCTCATGTTTCATTGAAGGAGGAGAAGGTCCCAGAATTGAGGAGAGCTTTGTATTGGTGGTGGTTACTGGTTGAAGGTGTCCAGGTTCTTGATGTTTTGAACAAAGAATTGGGCAAAACGCACAAAGCAAGGAAAGAATCATGCAACAAAAGCAGAGATTTATTGAAAAGGAAAGTACACTCCACGGAGTGGGAGTGGCCTGGGCATAAGGGCTCAAGAGCCTGGTTCCAGAATTTTCTGGGGTTTAGATACCCTCTAAAGGTTCCCATTGGCCACTTAGTGTACGCCCCATGCAAATGAAGTAGTGGTTGGCAATCAGAGGATTAAGTGGAATTACAAAAGCTATACTGAATGCAAATGTCTGATTGGTTGTGGAAAGCAACCAATCGGAGGCTAAAGTGAAGGTACAAAGTTACACTTCCATGCAAATGAAGACATGACTGGCAGTTGCCTTGTGAAAAGCAACCAATCATTGATACTTTCAATTTTCCATCTGCCACACAGAAAAGGGAGTGGAGGTTTGCAAAAGGAGTAGCCTCAGGTCCTTTTATTACTTAGGTGTAGAAAGTGGGGGTTTTCCTTTTCATTTAGTTCTAGGAAGTCAGCATGAATCAGCCTTAGGTTCCCTGCCTCCAGACCCTATTCTCGTGTTTCAGTGGCACTGCACTGCCAAAATCCTGCCCTTGCTCTACACTTCCAAGCTGAAACACCTCATCTTCTGCTTGAAAACGCGCTGTGCTAAATGCTAGGGAATGGAACAAGGCTGCGAATCCAGCTTCTGCCCTTCAGGCACTCACAACATCTCTGAAAAGATAAAACCACAAATAACGTCATCTTCCTTTTGTACAGCTCTTTACCACTTACCAAGTAACCACACAAATAAGTACTGAACAAGGCAGTTACAGGAGAGGTCCAGATGAGTTGAACAGTTCAGAGTGTGCTTGGTGAAGGAAGACTCTGGTGTGGATGACAGGATGGTTTCAGGGAGAAGGTGGGATTTAAATAGAGGTCATGAAATGAGGGAAGACTCCAAACTAGTAGAAATAGAAAAGGGGGAAAATGAAGAAGACATGAAGTCAGTGAAGCAAGCGGTATTTGCAGGGTAGCAGGTAGACCAGTGTGGCCACAGCTCATCCTGTCAGGATCAGTATTGCAGGCACACAAAGATGGGGTGAGAAGGCAGAAAAGCTATCTGGAGAGGCCAGTAGCAAGCCCAGCAGTGGGGCACTGGCCTTGGGGAGCGCCCAAATCCCAGCAAAGAAGAGAGGGGTACAGCTAACCAGATCCACTGGAAAGGAGCCCACAGCCCTGAGAACTTCTATTCATCTACAAGAGGAATGTTAGGCGTAGAAATACATACATCATTTATTTTAATTGAGGAAGCTATAACCAAAACATGCTTTATGTCTTTTTTCCCTAAAAAACATATTTTTTTCATGATTTCCGAACCACAATAACAATAAAATAGCTGTGGCATAATCATCTCACACAAATGAAAATATAATTTTCAGAAATAGCATTTTACTAGCATAAAGTCAAACGGATGTTGAAATTATCTTGCTTATATTAAATTGTCATGTTCTTTGGCTCTCCAGAGTAGGCAAGTCCTGTTTCCATTTCCCTGCTGTGTACATTGACACCTGCTTTGGGACAGACATGAGGTAAAAGAGAAGAAAGCAGGAAACCCCAAATTTTGAGATGCATGTGACATGTGTGCTCAGGGAAGCTGCCATGATTCACTGAAGGACCTTGGGGCACCAACTGACAACAGGGAGAAACTAAAGCAGGGCAGTGGCAATAGAAGAGAAGATACGGCCTCCCAGCGTGCTGGGGTTACAGGCGTAAGCCACCATGCCCGGCTGCAGTGTTTTCGTTCTAACTAGTATGCCCACCCCCTGACGATTATTCTGCCTGAAGAAATCACAGGGCCTCCTGTAAGAGTCAGTTGGAGGCCGGGCGCGGTGGCTCACGCCTATAATCCCAGCACTTTGGGAGGCCGAGGCGGGTGGATCACGAGGTCAAGAGATCGAGACCATCCTGGTCAACATGGTGAAACCCCGTCTCAACTAAAAATAGAAAAAATTAGCTGGGCATGGTGGTGCGTGCCTGTAGTCCCAGCTACTCGGGAGGCTGAGGCAGGAGAATTTCTTGAGCCCAGGAGGCGGAGGTTGCGGTGAGCCGAGATCGCGCCATTGCACTCCAGCCTGGGTAATGAGCGAAATCCCGTCTCAAAAAAAAAAAAAAAAAAAAAAAAAAAAAAGTCAGTTGGAATACTGCTTATTCAGGAAAATCGTCCTGAGCCCTCCACACCTCAGATCAAATGACAGTGTCCCTGTTTCTGTTCACTTTTATCAGAGCTCCCTACACAGGTGGCTTTGCACCATATCTGCAGCATATCTGCCCGTATCTAGTTATGAATTGTACGTGTGCCTCTACCACACGTAGTACCAATCATGTATATCTAAAACACACAAAGACGGAACAAATTAACGGATGAGATAAAAAGCAGCAAGGCATGTTTTTATATTTTTTTCTTCCCGTCTCATCTTATCTTCCCATATCTCAATAGATTGTCTTGTCTCCACCGCCACCCCCAACCCAGGGTGCACACACTTCGTCCATATTTCTATCACATTCATGGTATCAGTCACATTCTAGGACAATTCTGTCGTGATACCCTGTCCAGTTGTCATTGCATCTGCACAGTACCGGACACAAAGAAGGTCAGATAACTTATAGTGCTGAAATACCTGCCGAATTAACAATGTTCGAAATAGGTTGTGGTTTTTGGGGGATTTCTGTTTGTTTGAGATGGAGTCTCACTCTGTTGCCCAGGCTAAAGTGCAAAGGCTCAATCTCGGCTCACTAACCTCCACTTCCCATGTTCAAGTGATTCTCCAGCCTCAGCCTTCCAAGTAGCTGGGATTACAGATATGCACCACCACACCCAGCTAAATTTTGTATTTTTAATGGAAATGGGGTTTCATCATGTTGGCCAGGATGGTTTTAAACTCCTGATCTCAAGTAATCCACCCGCCTTGGCCTCCCAAAGTGCTGGGATGAGAGATGTGAGCCACCTTGCCCGGCCCTTAGAAATCGTTTTTTAAAATAGACAGTTTTGAGTTCCTGTCATTTTCTTAGTAATGACAGATTGCAGAAGTTGGTGTTTTGACTGGCTTATCTGAATTACTGCAGTTTAAAAGTCAAGTGAATTTTTTTCCTTCATTTAAACAGTCCTGATACGTGTGCTCAGTTAGGTTTCCTCTTCAGACAGTCACGGATTGATGCCTTAGAGCACAAATGAATGACAGTCCAATCCATAGTCTAGGGCTATTTTAAAAATCCAGACATGGGTTTGTTTATTAAATGAAGTATTTGCATATTACCATCTCAGCTAGGAGTGGTTCATTAATTTGCAAATGTGAAAGTCTTTCCCCAAGCAAGCCAACAACCCAGTTATTCATGCAGGCTTTGAATCAGAGACAGAGAGAGAGAGGAAAAAAAAAAAAAAAAAAAAAAAACACCAATAGGAATATACTTTAAACAGTCACAATTCCTGTTTCTGAAAATTCTATTCAGTTTGGGCATTCAAGGCTCAGTGCTTTTTCTTATGAGAATTATCTGACTGTGAAGTACTTTCAGAAAATATAGTCATTTAAAAATACTGTTATATTGTGGTGCTGGTGCTCCACAACTTTCTGCCCGTTGTTTAAATTGTATTGCTGATAGCAGAGCTACGTAGGCAACGATTTATTAATGTGCTGATAAGTAGGTGTATGAGTCCAAATGGGACAGCCATATTCACTTGCTCACCATGTGACTGCCTGATGGGGAGGCGGCTGGGTGGCTGTGTCTTGACTCGGCTGTGTTCTATAACTTCATTTCTCAGGATCCCTCCAATTAATACCCAAAACATAACCTCTTTTTTTTTTAACTTAAAAAAAAGAGTAATTTCAAATAGGTCTCCAAAGGGTCCTAACTGAACACTTATTCTTTATTTTGTTCCCTGTTTGCTTCTCCCTCAGGACAGCATTAAATTACTGCTAAGGGCTACTTGGTAACAATAATATGGGTGAATATACACGCTGTCTGTTTGGAATGCTGCTTTTGTTTGGGAAACTGACTGATAAGGACATTGGCTGTAGACTGTGTATTAGTTAAAGGAGTCCAGGTTTGCACTGGGGTTTGAGACGACTCGTTCAACCTTCCTCTGGGGATTTATTCCTAAAAAGTCACACAGCCAAGGAACAGTAGCCAAATACTGCTTGGTTAATAACTAGAAAGGCCCCATTGCCAGATGAATAGTTAAGCTGAATAAATATGGTGGAGGGCAGGAGGCTTGAGTGAAGTCTCTTGCTCTTTATTCCTTCCCTTCCAAATCTTGCACGGCTGGGTCTGCATGCAATGCAAGTCCACCTACCAGGCAGTCGATACACAGGAAAGATGCAAGGCTCTGTGGAGGCCGGAAGTCAAACTGGACATGTCACCTGCTAGTCCTGATCTTTAGGACAAGTAGTGGAGCACAGGCCCAGAAAGGTCTTAAACCTAACCAATCAGGCCGACAGGCCCCGCTTCTGTGGGAATGTTCATCACAGGGATATTCAGTTCTGTGATTTACTCGGATTTCCTAAATTTTGTGGGTTTGAGGTTGTGTTACATTATCAGGTTGTTGTGACAAATGACCCCCATACTTTCAGAGGCTTACATAATAAGGATGTGTTTCTCTCTTACCCTATATCACCATCAGGGGCCAGGTGCAGTTCTGCTCATGTCACCTTGACTCTAGGACCCAGGATGACAGAACAGCCTCTTCCTGAGACTTTAAAAGTTGCTATAGGGGAGGGGGAAAACACAGCCAATCACACATCATTTTTGCTCTCATTTCATTGGCCAAAGTAAGTTGCATGACCACATGTGAGTTCAGCAGCAAGAGGGTGTTACACCCTTTCATGGAAAAAGTCACCACAAGCACAGCACTGTATATGAATCAACAGCTGTTGCATTCTTGTCTTTTATATTGACCCCAAGAACTTTAGAAAGTGAGACACAAAAGAGAGCTGGAAATGAAGAAATTCAACTATGGAAGTGTTTTGGGCTAGGTTATGCTTCCTTGTCTAGTAAATCTTTGAAAAAGAGACTTATTTTTTGCTCATAGGACACATGCATCTCAGGCAGTCAGGACCTCAGCTTCTCAGAGACACAGGCCTCCGCTATCACCATCTACAACATGGTGGACCCAAGGCAGGTAAAGAGAACATAATAAATTGCACACTGCCTTAAAGACTTTCACCAAGAGGTAACAGAGGACGCTGCTAGTCCCATTCAGTTGACCAAAGGACATTACATAGCCAAGCACAAATTTAAAGGGGAAGTGCTACCCCACAATGTGCCCGGAAGGAGAACAAAAGTGTAAGTGAATGATAGGAGTTATGTATACATGTGTTTTGAGACAGGATCTGGCTCTGTCACCCAGGCTGGAGTGCAGTGGTGTGATCTCAGCTTACTGCAGCCCGAACTCCCCAGACTCAAGCAAACCTCCCCCCTCCCCACCGCCCTCCCACCACCAAATGACTACGACTATAGGCATGTGCCACCATGCCCAGCTAACTTTTGTATTTTTTTTGTAGAGACTGGGGGTTTTGCCATGTTGCCCTGGCTGGTCTGGAACTCCTGGGTTCAAATGATCCATCAGGCTCAGCCTCCCAAAGTGCTGGGATTACAGGCACTGGGCTTGAAGGAGTTACATCAGTTGAAGTGGCGGATATTCTTGATTCACGCTGGGTCACTGAATCAAGAATCTAGGCTACCAGGCACCTGAGACTCTCTGGCCAGACTGCCTAGAATAGAGGAAAATGGAAAATGCATCATTTGTATGTCTCTTCCACTTTAATTTTTCTATGAGAAAAAATAGGAGTCCATAAAGTTAAAATGTATGTGACACAAAGTTTGAGTTATTTTATATACCAGCATTTTATTACTTGGGCTGGGTTCATACCAATGCTCTCTATATAAACCTGCCAGGAAAACTCAGTCAGGCATAGAAATGGTTTGTTGATGACCTCTCAGCCTATTTCAGAGTGGGACCCCGAGTATAACAATGAATGCCTTGTTTTGATCCACCTTAGAGGCCTCTGGAGCCACATCTAAGAGACATTTATAAAAGCCTCAAGTGGCTCAAATGCCCACCTTACTGATTTGGGAGGGTGGAAGCAGCACAGAAAGGATGGGGAGGGCAATTCTGTGAAGGGACAGGGCCGACTTCTCTATTAGGCATGGCAGGCACAGTGTCTAGGGTTCGTAATACTTTTAGGGACGCCTGACGATATGTTCTTTTAAAATCAGAAAAAAAGTCCGGGTGCAGTGGCTCACATCTATAATCCCAGCACTTTGGGAGGCCAAGGTGGGTGGATCAGCTGAGGTTAAAAGTTCGAGAGCAGCCTGACCAACATGGAGAAACTCCATCACTACTGAAAATACAAAATTAGCCAGGTGTGGTGGCACATGCCTGTAATACCAGCTGCTTGGGAGGCTGAGGCAGGAGAATCACTTGAACCCAGGAAGCAGAGATTGCTGTTGCTGTGAGCCGAGATTGCACCAGTGCACTCCAGCCTGAATGACAAGAGTGAAACTTTGTCTCCAAAAAAAAAAAAAAAAAAAGATAAAAATAAAATAAAAACAACTCATCTTGAAGAAAAAAAACCTTTTTTTGAGATGGAGTCTCACTCTGTCACCCAGGCTGTGTACAATGGCCTGATCTTGGCTCACTACAACCTCTGCTGCCTGGCCTTTTGTACTTTTAGTAGAGGCAGGGTTTTGCCATGTTGGCCAGACTGGTCTTGAACTCCTGATCTCAGGTGATCCACCCACCTTAGCCTCCCAAAGTGCTGAGATTACAGGCGTGAACCACTGCACCCAGCCGAAAATTTTTAAATATATTGGTATAGACATTTATTTACCAGCCCAATAGTAAGCATAAGCATTTTTTTTCCAATGGAGGAAAGGATTCATGAAAAGTATAATGTGGCCCTAGAATGGGCACCTGGAATTCTCTAACCTTTCCTCTGGAGAACAACAGAAAGTTGGTGGGACTCCGTTTGATCATCCAATGCACTGGGGTTAACAAGCTGTTAATAGGAAAAACCTTAGACAAGTTAAATTTAACTAAGTTTCCTTTAGCAAAGAACAATTCTCCAATCAGATAGCCTTCAGAGCCAGACAGGTTCTAAGAACGCTGGCCTGCAACATGGTCAGGCAGCATTTATGGACAGAGAACGGGAAGTGAGGCAGAGAGGCTGCTTAATTGGCTACAGCTGGCCTTTCGCCTTATTTGAGTCCGTTTGCCACCTGCGACGGGCTGACATTCAGCTGCTGTGACTTGCTGAGACTCAGCAATTCTTTACAAGAGTATACTCTTAAATTAGGCTTTCAGTTAGATTAAGTACTAAACTAGGTTGCAGTTCGTTACATAAGGCATTCTCATGTAACAGATTTAGTTGTTGACTTCTCAAATTTAGTTGTTTTACAAAGCCAAGAACAGAAATGAGGAAATTGTGGCCTCCAGGGAAAAATAGGGCTTCCTTCCCTCCCCTCTCCCCGAAGGACACCATGTGGACGAATGCTGCTAAGAAAGGTCAAGCTCTACATGATAATGGGGTATGGGGGGGATATGAAGAGGTGGTGGAGCCTCCAGAGTGGTGGAGCGTGATGAGGATGATAGCAGCTCTGAGCCCTCTGAGGTCTTCTTTCAGATTCTTTTATTCCAGTATGGCTGTCATACGTATGACCAGAGCTGTTCCCAATAGGGTTCTTCTATCTTCCTGCAGGGAGCAGGGGCGAGAGTCAGCAAGTTGTACCCTAGGCTTTAGGAGAAGCTGTTTTTTAATGCATTGCTCACCCTTGGAGTGCTTTTGCCCTTAGCCTCACCATTATGTGTCATCCGGACCATTGAAGAGCATCTTTCCTGGGGACCCTGTGTCCACCCAGCCCCCTAGAGTGTGAAGCTGTGCTATAGTACTATATGGTAAGCAGCCGAGTTGGGGATTTAAACACTTGAAATGTGATGATTCTGAATTGAGATGTGCTGTAAGAGTAGCATGCACACCAGATTCCAAAGATTTTGTATATTTAAAAAATATATAGGTTGGGTGTGGTGGCTCACGCCTCTAATCCCAGCACTTTGGGAGGCCGAGAAGTGGGCAAATCATGAGATCAGGAGTTTGAGACCATCCTGGCCAACATGGTGAAATGCCATCTCTAGTAAAAATACCAAAAGGCTGAGGCAGGAGAATCACTTGAACCCGGAAGGCAGAGGCTGCAGTGAGCCAGGATCGCGCCACTGCACTCTGGCCTGGCAACAGAGTGAGACTCTGTCTCAAAAAAAAAAAAAAAAAAAAAAAAGATCTTACTGTCTTACTGTGTCTTACAAGGCCTTAGATGGTCTTAGATGACCCCACCTACCCTCTCCGACCCCCTCTCCTATCACACTTGCCTTTGCCTCTCCATTCAGGGCACACAGGCCTTCTCGCTACTCGAAGAACATGCCAACCAGGCTTCTACCCAGGGCTTCTGCATGTGTTTCCCACAGGCTGTTATTCCCTGTACCACCTGCCGCCTTCCGCTGCTTTAGTTCTTGATGGTGCTTCCCACAAGCTGTTTTTATGTTTTCTTTTGTTGTCCATCCCCCTCTATCAGAACATTAGTGTCTTAGTCAATTTGTGTTGTTACAGAGGAATACCTGAGGCTGGGTAATTTATAAAGAAAAGAGGTTTATTTGGCTTACAGACCTGAAGGCTGTACAAGAAGCATGGTGCTAGCATCTGTTTCTGATAAAGGCCTCAGGTGGCTTCCAGTCATGGCAGAAGGGGAAGGGGAGTCAGCATCATATGTAGAGAGGAAAGAAGCAAGAGAGGGGAGGGCTGCCCCATGCTTTATTTAACAATCAGCTCACTCGGAGACCTCACTCATTACCTTCGAGATGGCACCACGCCCTTCACGAAGGATCTCCCCCATGACCCAATCACCTCCCACCAGGCCCCGCCTCCAACACTGGGATCAAATTTCAACAAGAGATTTGGAAGGGACAAATCTCCAAACTCTATCAATCAGTAAGCTTCATAAAGGCAGAGGTTTTGTCTGCTATTCACTGCAAAATACTCAGTGCTTAGAACAGCGCTTGGCACTTAGTAGACACTCAGTGAATGCTTGTTGAAGAAATGAATACCAGAGTGTGGATCGCTCTGCGGCAGGTTAGTGATCTGGGTGGATCCAGCGGGGAGAAGCCCAGGAAGCCCCTCTGGTCTGCTGCTAGCCCTCTGCCACGACACCAGATTTTTCTACATTGGAGTTTGAGGCAAAAACCTCCCGGAAGTAGAGTTCCTTTGCCTAACCTTGTTTTCTGTAGAAACTTGAGGAGATGGCTGTGGCAGGACGGGACCTGGGGGCGTTTGGCACCTTCCAAATACCGTCAACCCCAACAGGGCTCACAAAAAACCTGCCCCCACTTTTCTCTTTGCAGCACAGCTAAAACAAAATACAGTCTTTTAAAAGTCTTAGGTAAAAGAAAAGGAAAGCTTAGAATGCAAATAGCATAAAACCAATTACCGCTGGGCTTGAGCCATGCTCCTAGGGTAACTAGAGTCAACCCACAGACGGATTACATTTCCAAGAGTGAGGCCTGGGTTCCTCCGGGTTCAGCTTTCAGCTGCCTCCAGGTCACATCGGCTCTGGATATTATCTCATTTTCCACTGCCTGGTGTACCCCTGACCACTGTCCTCAATTCAAGGAGAAATGAAATGCCAACTTTTCTTATTACAAACCTTTTCCAGAGACCTCTAGTTCACATTTATAGTCAAACACACTGTAAATGCAGTTAATCCTCATTTCGCCCAGTCAGTCACCTTCTCTGCCCCCAACTGGCCTCCAGATTCATCTCTGTGGGATGCTCACCCTCTACAGGTCTCAGCACAGCCCTCTGGCAGTATTTAGCAGCTTGGTCTCAATTACCAGGAGGATTGAGCAACTGAAGGGTGAAGGCCCCAGAGGATGCCAGGGCCTCTTAGGGCAGGACTTACCACCTAAGGCAGCTTTCAGAACCCTCCAAGGCCCCTTTCCCAGCGGCAGGTTAGTGATTTGCTCTGTATGAGATCAGACATGAGGACTGTCCCACCCAGAATCCTGAAGCCTCACCTCGACCTATACCCACAAATTGCCCAGCATCAGACACTAACTTGCGCTTCTAATAGAACAAAAATTGTGCCCCATTCTCCGGGGCTTACTTGTCAGAGATTCTGTGGCTTAGGCTCTGCTGAAGAAAGGGAAGAAATAATTTAAAGCACTTTGTTCTGTTTTTTCACATTGCCTGCGTCCCCACCTACCACCTCTGGCCTCCCAGTCTGCTGAGGCCAATGCCCCTTCCCTTTCAGTCTTCCTCCCCGTTTGATCAAGCAGGGCTTTGGTCGTTAATACCTGGCTCTACCACTTACTGGTTGTCCTTCGGGAAGTTATTTAATCCAACTGAGCCTTACTTTCATGCGCAGGATGCGGATGATAATAGAAGGTACTGATCTAAGAGGAACTTTGGGAGATGACATAAGACATGCATGATGCCCAGCTCTGTGCCGAGGTGCTCAGTAAATGAAAACCCCTTCTCCCCTCAGCTGTCATGGGCTTTATTTATTTATTTATTTTTGCCTGTGTAGCATGTCTGTGAGGTACCATCCCTGCCCATTCTGCAGTATTGCTGGGACCTGGTGGTTTGTGTCTCTATCATCCTCACCACCAGCTTGGGCAGGTAACTAACTCTGCATGGTGACTTCTGCCAGAGGTACCAGGTCATGCTCACTGGCTCTTTTCTTCATTTTCTTTCTTTCTTTCTTTCTTTTTTTCCTTTTTCTTTTTCTGTTTTTGAGACAGAATCTCCCTGTGTTGCCCAGGCTGGAGTGCAGTGGCGCAATCTTGGCTCACTGCAAACTTTGCCTCCTGGGTTCAAGTGATTCTCCTGCCTCAGCCTCCTGAGTAACTGGGACTACCGGCATGCACCACCATGCCCAGCTAATTTTTGTGTTTTTAGTAGAGATGGGGTTTCACCATGTTGGCCACGCTGGTCTTGAACTCCTGACCTCAAGTGATGTGCCCACCTTGGCCTCCTAAAGTGCTGGATTACAGGTGTGAGCCACCATGCCTGGCCTCTTCCTGACTTTCTTACAGTAAGAATTATGTTACCATGGGGCTGCAAGGTCTGCCTTTGCCCCTACATGAGGAAGGCCCATCTAAGAAGGGAAGCAACACACAGCAGAGTTTAGCTGAGAGATGGGCAGAGAGAGACAGAGCAACTCCTGAGGATGTCACTTAAGCTCCTGGATATGGCTGAGCCTAAACCAGATGCCCCTCAAAATTCCAAATTGTGTGGATCAACAAATTCCCATTTTTGTTTTGTTTTCTTTTCTTGGTTGATTTTTGTATTGCCTGCAACTGCAAAAGTCCAAACTAATATACTGTCTTTCCCTGCCCTGGCTCATAACTTTGACAGCTTGTGTAAGATTTTCCTGAGTCTCTGGCTCCCCTGGGTGGCAAAGAGAATAAATTCACATTTCTAGGAGTCCCACTCTCTGCATTAGCATGCTCCTTTCTACAATTTATTTATGCTTTGACTTTTCTAGTCTGAAATGTACTTGGGTGTAATCTTAGCCTACAAATGCTGTGGCAGAAATTTCTTTTTCATGGTTATTCTGCTTTTCTAGCTGTGGTGGTTCTGGGTCTGCAGTCGGTCAAATCTCATCCCTGGTCCTGCTTGGGGTGGCCATTGGGTTTGAGTCAGTGGTACAGTGAGTGGCCCAAGTTGGGGACAGTGGGTCACTTTCTTCCAGGAGCAGTCAGGGACACAAAGCACCATCTCAGTATTATTAGAAGGTTGCGCCAACCAGCTACAGGAACCAGCCCAAATGCCAACATGCTTTTAAAAGTCCTAGCCAGAGGAATTAGGCTCATCCAGATAATTCTTTCCGAGGAAGAAGTGACTAGTTTAGAAAACGATTACAAGTCCATAGGTGTTTTCATTATGTAATATATAAGAACATATTTAAGAACATGAAGGTGTGGCCATTTTGTTTTTGTTTTGTCATGATTAAATTCCTGGGGAGCCATTGGTACTGCAGAAAGGTCCTTGGAACACTTAACCATCTTTTGGCACTCAGAGACAATCTGGAAACACATCTTTAGTATGTGCCTCTCTGAGCTGAGCTCACCCTTTTCATCATTGTTCTTTCTTTATTTTGACCCGTCAGAATCGCTGACCTGCTCTGCGCAGGCCGTGTTCGTTTCTTCCTCATTTACCTGCTCGGCAGAGAAACGGGGTCCTCCTCCTCCATCCTACTCACTTCAGCTCTGGTGTCACCCACCTTATTCCTCTTTCCCACACCCTTGGCCCAGGTGAGCTACATGGACGGTGTCCAACAGTTTTCTGTGCACAGAGCTGTCATTACGACGATTCCATCAGCTAATCATGTTTCTAGGTGTGTCCTCAACCAGACTGAGAAGCTTGAGGCACAGTTTTAAACTCTTTTTTTCTTAAAGCCATGTGTCTCCTGGCTCAGGGTATGGCCCACAGCAGGCACTCGAAGTTTGTTGAATTAATATGTTCATTTAAAGTACAGGGTCAATAAAAGGAAGCATCTGTTGAGGAATTACTGTCTAGATGCCTTAGAGAACTGTAGTGAGAATTTAACGAGAAAGCATAAATGAATGACAGGGAGATGTATGTAGCACAAAGTCGACATGGTTGTTGAATGAATGATGGCACATCCATGTTTTGAATATGAAAATGATGAAGTTCAGAGAGCTTAAGCTTTTCCCCAGAGTCACAGGGTTTAAGTGAGAGAGGTGAGGTTTGAACACAGCCCTCTCTGGTCCTTAAGCCCTTGGCTTCCCCTATAGCTCCTTGTCTTCTCCTGCATGATACATCTTCAGGTCTCTTGCCCCAGCAGGCAGGCAAACGGCAGCTCTTGAATCAACTGTAACACTTTCACATGATGGCTTTTCATGGGAGGAATTCTACAAATATTTTTTGCATGAATGGATGAATGAATAGATTTGGGAAATTTCCAGTGCTGAACAAAGGTGCATGGACTAGTCCATTTGGTGCATGGTGCTATAATATCCCTTTAGAACATGTACCAACATCACTATAGCAATCCACTGAGCAGAAATACAATGTGTCATAGAATAACACTGGAGACAGAGCCAAAAGAACAATGTCATAGAAATAAAGGTAAATAAAAGAAAGTTAACCTTTCCAGGACAGTGATAAATTTTAAATCTGTGGTATTTGGAATATTCTCATGAATTTTTCACAGTGGAATAGAGGTGTTTTGACCTCCCCTCAAAACTTGATTCTCTGATTTAGAATCATCTGCAAAGATATTCACATTCACACAGATATATGTAGTTTTTTTTGAAATTTGTGGACTACCCATTATGTAAGCAATCATGCAATGTGAACAGCACAATATGAAAGATGAGACTAAGAAAACAGTTTTGCTGTTCTTTCTCATAATCCTGGGAGAGGGTTATAAAGGGAATGAAGTGACTTGGAAGTGTCTTAGGTAACCAAGCATTAGTAATCAAAGCAATAACAACCATTGCTGTCACCTATTGTGTGCCCTTTTTATGGTAGACATCTGACTTAGGTGATATTATTTTATTAATTTGTCCCCACAATACCATGATGAAGTAGAATTTCTTTCTCTCTTTCTTTCTTTCTTTTTTTTTTTTTTTTTTGATGGATACTCCATCTTACTCTTGTTGCCCAGGCTGGAGTGCAGTGGTATGATCTCAGCTCACTGCAACCTCCACTTCTCAGGTTCAAGTGATTCTCCTGCCTCAGCCCCCTGCAGTAGATGGGATTAAAGGTGCCTGCCACCACGCCTGGTTAATTTTTGTTGTTGTTGCTGTTATTGTTTGAGATGGAGTTTTGCTCTTGTTGCCCAGGCTGGAGTGCAATAGCCCAATCTTGTCTCACTGCAAACTCTGCCTCCTGGGTTCAAGTGAATCTCCTGCCTCAGCCTCCCGAGTGGCTAGGATTAGAGGCATGCGCCACCATGCTCGGCTAATTTTGTATTTTTAGTAGAGACAAGGTTTCTCCATGTTGGTCAGGCTGGTCTCGAACTCCTGCCTTCAGGTGATTCTCCTGCCTCGGCCTCCCAAAGTGCTGGGATTACAGGCATGAGCCACTGGGCCTGGCCTAATTTTTGTATTTTCAGTAGAGATGGGGTTTCACCACATTGGCTAGGCTGGTCTCGAACTCCTGATCTCAGGTGATCCATCCCCCACCCCCTTGGCCTCCCAAAGTGCTAGGATTACAGGTGTGAGTCACCACACCAGTTGAAGTAGAATTTCTTACCCATATCTTACTGGTAAGATTTCAGAGGAGTTAGGTAGTTTGCCCAAGAGAGGTTGCAGATGCCAAGACTTACACCTAGCTCTGCCTGACTCCAGACACAGAGTCTAGAGTATTGTCTTGTGACTATTACTGTAACAACAAATGCACAGCACAACTGGCCAGGCACTCATCCTTGCTGCAGTTCTGAGACTTGGTTCCCTTTCAGTTTCCTGAAGGCAGGAACATGGGCTGCTGGTTATGGTACTGCCAGCACAAAGCAAAGGGCTGCCACATTGTAGTACTTCTTCCAGACCACTCTGTATGAGGAAAGTGTGAAAGTGACTTGCTAGAATAAAAAATTTCAAGTCGAAATTTTCAATGTCATAATCTATCATGACATTGAAAAGCATAAAAGTTTGGCCATATTGGTTTTATTTTATCCTAATTAATATCATGGAGAACCATTGCTATTGAAAAAAGCCAATAAGGTCCTTGGATTCCTCCTTTTGTTACCGGTGGAGGGTGTTCAGGTTCTTGGCATCTTGAACAAAGTATTGGACAAAACGCACAAAGAAAGCAAGGAGAGAACGAAGCAACAACACAGAGATCCATTGAAAATAAAAGTACGGCCGGGCGCGGTGGCTCAAGCTTGTAATCCCAGCACTTTGGGAGGCCGAGGCGGGTGGATCACAAGGTCAAGATATCGAGACCAACCTTGGTCAACAAGGTGAAACCCCGTCTCTACTAAAAATACAAAAAATTAGCTGGGCATGGTGGCGCGTGCCTGTAATCCCAGCTACTCAGGAGGCTGAGACAGGAGAATTGCCTGAACCCAGGAGGCGGAGGTTGCGGTGAGCCGAGATCGCGCCATTGCACTCCAGCCTGGGTAACAAGAGCGAAACTCCGTCTCAAAAAAAAAAAAAAAAAAAAAAAAAAAAGAAAATAAAAGTACACTCCACAGGTGGGAGTGGGCCTGAGCATCAGGTCTCAAGACCCCAGTTCCAGAATTTTCTGGAGCTTAAATATCCTCTAGAGGTTTCCCATCGACCACTTGGTGTACACCCCATGCAAATAAAATAGTGGTCCCCCATCAGAGGCTGAAGCAAAGTTACAACGGTCCACTCCTACGCAAACATCTGATTGGTTGTGGAAAGCACCCAATCAGAGATACTTTGATTTTTCCATCTGCCATGCAGGAAAAGGAGGGGACGCTTACAAAGTGAATAGCCTCCGGACCTTTTGTTACATAGGTGTGGAAAATTGGGGTTTTCCTTTTGATTTGGTTCTAGGAAGTCAGCATAAATCGGACTTAGGTTCCTTGCCTCCAGACACTATTCTCCTGCCCCACTTTGGTGACAGCCCAGGGTTCCTAAAGTTATAGTCCCCACTCACCATCCCTGCTAAGCACCCTCACATCTCCTTACCAACAACAACAGACACGGGGTACTTTTCCCCCAGGGAAGAATTCTGAGTCTGTTCAAAGACAAATGTGATCCTCAAGGACATGCGGTAGGTCACAGCAGTAAGGGTCGAGCTCCCGTTACACCAGAGGAGAAGAAAAACCTTTTTTATTCCTCTCTGCCATCAAAGACAATAGTCTAGAGTGGATTTCCTCCTCCTAAGAGTTGTCCCCAGTTGGAAAGCCCAGAAAGGCCAGTGCAGGACCCAGGTGGGGGAAAGCAAGAAGGTTTTGTTGTTTGTTCCAGCAGACAGGGAAGGACACTTCTTTTCATTTGCTTGCAGCTGATGATGTAAGAAGGCCTGGCTCCCTGTTGCTGGTTAGGCCTCTTAGCCATGGCAGGCCAAATAGAAATCAGACAGGAAGATAACATGCAGGTGTGGATTAAGAGCCTTGGCAGAGGCAGGTCAGGGATTTGCATTCTGGGGCATTTAGGAGACACAACCAGCAGTGAATAATTAATAAATGATGAAGAGAGAAAGGGAGGAAGGCAGGAAGAAACAAAGGAAAAGGAAAGGGGAAATTTTTGGTTCATTCAACACAGGCCTATAAATAAAAAGAAAAAGAGTGGTTTTCGGGAGCGCACAGTCCCAGGGAGAATCAGTAAACAAGCCCTAAAGTTTGAATAACTCGGAAATCAGAGACAGCTGAGCAGACAGTGGAGCAGTACTACCCTTTCTTCCCAAGAGGAACAGAGCGTGGTCAGGGCGCGGCAGGGGGCGGCGGGGTGGGAGCGCCGCAGTGGGGAGCTGTTGGAAGGGAACCACAAAGATTCTTATGCACCCAGTGTGACCATGGTAATAATATAAGGGAGAGCCCTACAGAGCCACATGGTCCTTGGATATCTTCCTCTGCAGCCTTTAATACGACCAACTAGGAAAGTTATTTAGGTGGAACTTACTTAATAAAAATATCTCCATTCTGGGAGTGGACACTTAAATCTATGTGACTTGGCTTTTTCATATTTCTGGGAATGACTGGGAACATTTGTTTGATGAGGTGGCAGTGCTGGCAGCAGGAGGAACCCCCAAAGAGTTGGGTTGGGTGGGGTGGGGTGGGGCGGGGTGCCGGCATTTAACAGCAGCAAACAGCGTGAGGGCCGCCTACACACCTGGCTCGATGCAGGGCACTGGGCACAGTGAGATGCATAAGCATGGATGGCACAGCAGAACCCAGGCGAAAGAAGCTTTGGGAGTTGGGAGGCAGCAGCCACTGGCATATCTGCCTGGCCTGGGAGAGACAGGCTGGAGACATGGCAGCAACAAGGAGCTCAAGACACTCTCCTGCCTTTTTGTCTTGGGCTGACCCTGTTTCCTCTTTTCAGAGAGAGATGGGAAAACATTTTATTGTCAAAATATGAAAAGAGTTGTTAAATGGTGAAAGACTAAGAGAGCCTTTGTAAGCAGGAAATAAGGTGGACTAACATTTATGGAGAGTGTGCTTCTTTAATGAAAGTAACACATGACACACTTCCATGGGAAAAACAGAATTGTAACTTACATTTCAGAATTTAAAAAGCTGGTTTGAGTGTTATTGGTCAGCAATATTAGCTTTCTAAGAGTAACTGGATCTTTTTTAGGAAGTCTCACTTATAAATATCTTCTCCAGTGCCTCCTTCCTCTCAATATATTTTAACCTCATGTTTGCTGGTGTGGAAAGCAGCTGAAAGGCATGTAGAATAATTTGAGTGCCTCATTGTTCAGAATAGGAAAGAAATTCCCTTTTTGCTGTTTCTCCACTGATGTCAAGGAATTAAATAAAGCAACTTTAATTTGTATGGCTTTATGTCTCTCATTTCCACATTATTCTAGTCATCCACCACTAGACAAGTCCCCTTTGTGGTTATATACATCCTTGCCAAGATGTAACTTTGCAATCAGATAATCAGCTCTTCCGAAGTGTCTGTAAGGAGGAATTTCATTTCACTTGGGATAAATGAGGTAAGAAGAGTGTGACTTGTTCAATAGAAACAGATACCAAAAAGGTTTTTTATTCTACCATTCCCACCCTCCCTAGCGGATTATTAATTAGTTTAGGGGAACTGAATGCACCGTTGGTTCCAAGAGCTTAACGACCTACCCAGTGAGGGCATCTGTAATAAAATGTCTCAAGAGTTCAGACACATCCTGGTTTAAGACTCTCTCTGACCCACAGAAAAATACACCAACAACTTGTAGTTATTTTCCCACCAAAATGAAGGTGTGATTTTTCAACACAGCAAACCCAAAGAGCGTGTACTGAAATGATTCACTCATCTGTACACACAAGGACTTTGAATTGACCTCATCATAATTTGGAATAGAAAAGAAACAGCATATTAACTCTTCCTTCCTTTCCTTCTTTTCACATGTGCCTGAAGAAACAGAGGAAAGAAGAAAAGAGGAATCTATTTCTGGTATATGCATTTAGTTTTCAGGGTGGAAAATCAGAATATTATGTAGGGCAACAATGATCCCAGTTATCCAAATATTAACTTGCTTTCTCTTTTCTACTACAATAGAATGGCTAAGGTAACCATGAATGTAACTAAGAATCATTTTCATTCACTATGTAGGTGTTCTCATTATTATTTCATAATAAGACAAGGTGGCTGGGGGCAGTGGCTTACACCTGTAATCCCAGCTACTCAGGAGGCTGAGGCAGGAGAATTGCTTGAACTCGGGAAGCGGGGTTGCTGTGAGCCAAGACAGAGTAAGACTCCATCTGGGGGAGAAAAAAAAGAAGCCAAGGCAAAGGAAAACAGTGAATTACCTTTCTGAAGGAAATAATTGATAATCACAAAAATACTTTCAACCACAATTCAAGATGATCTTTCTGGCATAGGCAGTGCACATTTGTACAACAGCATGCATATCTTATAGCCAAACGAGAGACGGGTCCCTCCTCTTGTATGGAATCTAATATGGGCTGGAGTTGTCTGACTCATTCAGACCTGGGTTACCGTTCTCCCATCTCTTAGCCTCTGTGGTTTCAAAACCAAACAGTGCTCTATTTTCTTTCAAACACATTCTGAGACTCTGCCCTTTTTGTATTAGGCTTAAATCAAAGTTACTGCTCTCAACCTCGGTACAATTTTGTCCACTGGGGACATTCAGCAATACCTAGAGACATTTTCGGTTGCTGCAATTGGGTCAGGGGTGAGATGGGGGCGGAAGGAAGAGCAGGACACTGCTGCTGGCATCTAGTGGGTTGTGGCCAGGGATGCAGTTAAATATTCAAGGTGCAGGACAGCCCACAGGACGACTTTCCAGCCCAAAATGTCAACAGTGCCAAGCCTGAGAAACTCTGCATTAGAGAAAATCTTTCCCCATAAGTATGTTTTTTCATTCAGCTATTCAACAAATATTGATCAAGCATCTATAATGCACTATAAAGAAGAAAAACAGTCACTGCCCTCTGAGTCAGACAATTCAAAGAAAGGAAGTCCACACACACACCCCAAGATCAGCAGCTATATGTTGTGGTATAAGAGTGTGGTACATGTTGTGAAGGAAATCAGTGGATAACAATAGAGAGTGAACCAGAAGGGGCTTTAGGTAATAAGGTCATGGAAGACCTTTCTGAGAAGGTTACTTGCTTTGGGTAGCATGTAACAGAAACCCCAATTCAAGCTGGTGTAAGTGGTGAGGAAATGTATGGCTGGCATAACTTAAATCCAGAAGTAGGATGGGTCTCAAGAATGACTTCAGCACTAGGCTCCAACTTAATTTTTTTAAGTTCTATCCACCTCCACGTGTCATTTCCTTTTCAGGATGCTAGTAAGGTTGTTGTAATGGTTCTGGGCCTCATCACCTCTCACAACAGTGCCTGGAGGAAGAAGAAGATGATGGAGAGAGTGGAAGGAAATGGGTAGTGGAAAGGGGCAGAGAAATACCCTTATAGCCACATATTCTAAACCACAGTCCTGAGAGTACCCTGACTGGGCTGCCCAGGTCACATGCCCATCCCTGAACCAAGGACTGTGGCCAAGGATGTAAAGACTGGCCTAAGCCAAACAGTGTCCACCCTTAGCACTTGGGCTGGCACCAGCTTCTTCTTAATAACTGGACAAAAACTGGGTGTACTTTGGGGAAGGATAATGTGCTTACTGGATAGGCATTCAGAAATCTTCTCTATAGGTGGTGAAGATCTGAACTGAGCCTTGAAGGCTGAGGAACTGGCATAACCAAGAGCCTAAGGAAGAATTTTCCAGGCAAGGGAATAAAGGAACGCCTTGATGTGGGGTTGCGGCCCAGCGTGCCTGAGCACCATGTTCCAGTGGGGAAGTGGCTCACAGTGAGTTTACAGGGGCAGACATGAACATTTTCCTACACATTGAATGTTTGTCTGCCACATTTATTACAACATATGATGATCCTTTTTAGATTAAAAGAAACAACATTTTATGCATATTTTCCATATTCTGGCTTCTAGCAGACAAAACGTAGTTTACCTCACTTCTAGGTATACCTTTCTCTAAGTCTCTGCTCCCTGCACGATTTCCCCATGCATTCCTATTTTTAGATGATCATTCTAATATAACTTAAGGACAAAATAGGTTTTAGCAGAACCAATTAACGTTTAAAGGATACATTTTCAGGTTAATATACAAGGAGAAAACAAAAATCTTTTGGTAAGCAAATACTGAAAAAGGTTCAAACAAACAAGATTTCAGATAATTGAGTATTCATGATGCCCCAGCATTGTAGAGAAGAAAAAAAACACATCTTGACTTGGAACAAGTTTTATACTACTTCTGTAATCCTCCAGACCCTGGCATGATGGTGGTTAGAGAAGGCCGCCATAATGATTGATACCAGATATTCAAGGTCATATACACTTTCATGTATGTTTCCTGCATAGCCACTCCTTTGCCCATCTCTTCCACCTTTCAAGGAAGCCTGGCGAAGTCTTTTATATCTACTGCATATTATCTCTTTGAATGGCATTTTTGTTTTACTATTCTTTGGAAGCAGTCTGTTTTTGCTTCCAATTTTTAGGACCTTGTTATTCTCTAAAATGAATATGGAATGAAACCTAGTAATTGGACTCATAACTACAGAACAAGGATTTGTAGGGATTGTCTTTATTTGGTCCAAGTCTCATTTTAAAATTTCTGACATTACAGCAGAAATGGTGGGATAAATTGTGTGTAACAAAAATGTAATAAGTAAAATATATAAAGTAATATAATAAAATGATAAACATGAATTTTTAAAATAGATAAGGTCTTGCTATATTGCTTAGGCAGGGCTTGAACTCCTCGGCTGAAGCAAGTCACATGCCTCAGCCTCCCAAGTAGCTGGGACTAGAGGTATGAGCCACTGCACCCACCTAAGAATTATTATTTTTTTATTTTTAGAGAGAGGCTTTTGTTCTGTTGCTCAGGCTGCAGTGGAGTGACCATAGATCACTGCAGCCTCAAACTTCTGGGCTCAAGTGACCCTCCTGCCTCAACCTCCCCACCTGCTGGGATTACAGATGTAAGCCACCATGCCTAGCCCTGCTAAGAATTTCAGTTAGACAATAAATATGGTAGTTTTGACAACCTCTTATCAGTTATCTGTTGTGCTAATTAAGGTGAATTGATTAAATAAAACGGGGCTACAACATGACCATGCAACTCAGCATCCACAGCAGTGAGATTAAAGTTTGTACTGACTTTCACTGAATGGTATTAGTGTTTTTTTTGTTGTTGTTTTTGTTTTTGTTTTTGTTTTTGAGATGGAATCTTGCTCTGTGTAGCCCAGGCTGGAGTACAGTGGCGCCATCTTGGCTCACTGCAACCTCCGCCTCCTGGGTCCCGGTTCAAGCAATTCTCCTACCTCAGCCTCCCAAGTAGCTGTGATTATATGCATGAGCCACCATAGCCAGCTAATTTTTGTATTTTTTTTTAAGTAGAGACAGGGTTTCACCATGTTGGCCAGTCTGATCTTGAACTCCTGACCTCATGATCCACCCGCCTCGGCCTCCCAAAGTGCTGGGATTATAGGCGTGAGCCACCGCGCCCGGCCTGAATGATATTACTTCCGTTACTACATTTTATTTGATACCACCATATCATGTGTTTTATTTATATCTAATCTTTCCAAAATCCTAGCAAAAATAGGTATTACTTCCATTGCACAGTTGAGGAAACAGAGGGCACGGAGGAATTTGACAAAGATAACAGACAGTACATAGGTCATATTACATACTCATAATATATGTTTAGTGCTTTATATACAGTTTCCATCATCACATAAACACTATGAGGTGGAACACAGGAAGGTTTAGAAATTGTAAGGTCACACAGCTCACAAATAAGAATAGCTAGGGTTCAAGCCCATGAAGTCTGACTCCAGGAGGCCTGGTGCCTTTACAAGCTGTACTTTACATAAAACGTCTTAGTAGAGTGCCAAGGATTTGAACCTGACCCAAATCTGTCTGGCTCCAAAGACTGAGAACTGTTCATTTCTCGTCTTTGTACAGCAGTTAAAATGTGGGAAGAAGACCAAATAATCTCAAAGGTTCTTTCTGTTCAAAATTGCTATGTCTCTATGCAATTTTTTTTTTTTTTTTTTTTTTTTTTTTGAGATGGAGTTTCTCTCTTGTTGCTCAGGTTGGAGTGCACTGGTGCGATCTCGGCTCACCACAACCTCCGCCTCCTGGGTTCAAGTGATTCTCCTGTCTCAGCCTCCTGAGTAGCTGGGATTACAGGCATCCGCTACCACGCCCAGCTAATTTTGTAGTTTTTACTAGAGATGGTGATTTTTCCATATTGGTCAGGCTGGTCTCGAACTCCCAACCTCAGGTGACCCGCCCGCCTTGGCCTCCCACAGCGCTGAGATTATAGGTGTGAGCCACCGTGCCTGGCCTCTCCATGGATTTTGTTATAAGATTTTGATATGTAAGAAAAAGTTAGTGGGCGGGGGTGGCAGTGGGGACAGAAACCAAGTTTTGGGGATCCATAAGAAAACTAACTTAGAGTTACAGCTAACTATATGTTCAAATTTAAGAACACAACAACCCTCTGATAACTATTATCACTACCATTTTAAAGGTGAGTTAACCAAAGCATGTTAACTAAACCACTTAAGTGGCAGAAAAAAAGCACAACTTACACGTAACATAAACCTGGGCTTTCCGCGTTGCCTCTGACTTAACCTGCTTGTCCTGACGGATAAGGAGGAATTCCCATACTCTTTATGAGCTAGATTTTTCTAACTTTATATTACAACTCTTATTCAATTACATGCTTATCCAATAACATATTTGAACTGTGCTTATACTTCCACGAGCCTGACATAAGGTAACCTCAGGAATTGCAAGCAAACTTAAAAAGACAAAAAAGGGTATAAAAGACCTGAGAGTATCAGCAGCACAGTTCACACCTTTTCTTACTCTTTTTACTGAACGGAAGTTAACCGGGACATCGCTTTTGAGGGAAAAAAACAAATGCTGCTTCAGATCACGTCAGTGGCAAAACTTACACACAGTACCAATTTATTGCTGGGAGTGGCAGGGTAGAACAGTGTCAGCTGAAATCAGACGTATTAAAATTAAGCAGAAAGTGATACCGTGGACAGCTGCCAAATGACGTCACAACTAAAAATCGCTTTCTTAAAAAACAAAAAACCGAGTAGTGTACACATATGATATTTATACACGGTAGTGTACACATATGACATTTATACACGGTAGTGTACACATATGCTATTTATACACGGTAGTGTACATATATGATATTTATACACAATAGTGTACACAAATGGTATTTATACACAATAGTGTACACATATGATATTTATACACTGGGCATGGTTGTGCGTGCTTGTAATCCCAGCTACTCAGAAGGCTGAGGCAGGAGAATTGCCTAAACCCGGGAGGCGGAGTTTGCGGTGAGCCGAGATCGCGCAATTGCACTCCAACCTAGGAAAAAAGAGTGAAACTCCGTCTCAAAAAAAAAAAGAAATATATATATATTGTATATATATTTATCCACAGCAGTGTATATATACGATATTTATCCACAGCAGTGTATATATACGATATTTATCCACAGCAGTGTATATATACGATATTTATCCACAGCAGTGTATATATACGATATTTATCCACAGCAGTGTATATATACGATGTTTATCCACAGCAGTGTATATATACGATATTTATCCACAGCAGTGTATATATATGATATTTATACACTGGGCATGGTTGTGCGTGCTTGTAATCCCAGCTACTCAGAAGGCTGAGGCAGGAGAATTGCCTAAACCTGGGAGGCGGAGTTTGCGGTGAGCCGAGATCGCGCAATTGCACTCCAGCCTAGGTAAAAAGAGTGAAACTCCGTCTCAAAAAAAAAAAGAAATATATATATATTGTATATATATTTATACACAATAGTGTATATATATGATATTTACGCACAATAGTGTATATATATGATATTTACGCACAATAGTGTATATATGATATTTACGCACAGCCGTGTATATATATGATATTTACGCACAGCCGTGTATATATATGATATTTATGCACAGCCGTGTATATATATCATATTTATACACTGGGCATGGTTGTGCGTGCTTGTAATCCCAGCTACTCAGAAGGCTGAGGCAGGAGAATTGCCTAAACCTGGAAGGCGGAGTTTGCGGTGAGCCGAGATCACGCAATTGCACTCCAGCCTAGGTAAAAAGAGCGAAACTCCATCTCAAAAAAAAAGAAATATATATATATTGTATATGATATTTATACACAACAGTGTATATATATGATATTTATACACAACAGTGTATATATATGATATTTATTGTATATATATGATATTTATACACAACGGTGTATATATGTGATATTTATACACAACGGTGTATATATGTGATATTTATACACTGGGCATGATTGTGCGTGCTTGTAATCCCAGCTACTCAGAAGGCTGAGGCAGGAGAATTGCCTAAACCCGGGAGGCGGAGTTTGCGGTGAGCCGAGATCGCCCAATTGCACTCCAGCCTAGGTAAAAAGAGCGAAACTCCGTCTCAAAGAAAAAAGAAATATATATATATTGTATATATATTTATACACAATAGTGTATGTATATATTTATACACAATAGTGTACATATATGATATTTATACACAATAGTGTACATATATGATATTTATACACTGGGCATGGTTGTGCGTGCTTGTAATCCCAGCTACTCAGAAGGCTGAGGCAGGAGAATTGCCTAAACCCGGGAGGTGGAGTTTGCGGTGAGCCGAGATCGCGCAATTGCACTCCAGCCTAGGTAAAAAGAGGGAAACTCCGTCTCAAAAAAAAAAAGAAATATATATATGTTGTATATATATTTATACACAGCAGTATATACATATATATAGTATATATATATATATATATACATATATAGCGTATATATGTGATATTTATACAGAGCACTATATACATATATATAGTATATACATATATATACATATATAGTGTATATATGTGATATTTATACATAGCAGTGTATATATGTGATATTTATACACTGGGCATGGTTGTGCGTGCTTGTTATCCCAGCTACTCAGAAGGCTGAGGCAGGAGAATTGCCTAAACCTGGGAGGCGGAGTTTGCGGTGAGCCAAGATCGCGCAATTGCACTCCAGCCTAGGTAAAAAGAGCGAAACTCCGTCTCAAAGAAAAAAGAAATATATATATATTGTATATATATTTATACAAAATAGTGTATGTATATATTTATACACAATAGTGTACATATATGATATTTATACACAATAGTGTACATATATGATATTTAGACAAAATAGTGTACATATATGATATTTAGACACAATAGTGTACATATATGATATTTATACACAATAGTGTACATATATGATATTTATACACAATAGTGTACATATATGATATTTATACACAATAGTGTACATATATGATATTTATACACAATAGTGTATATATATGATATTTATACACTGGGCATGGTTGTGCGTGCTTGTAATCCTAGCTACTCAGAAGGCTGAGGCAGTCAGCGCTGTGTATAGATGACACTTATACACAGCGCTGTGTATAGATGACACTTATACACAGCGCTGTGTATAGATGACACTTATACACAGCGCTGTGTATAGATGACACTTAAACACAGCGCTGTGTATAGATGACACTTATACACAGCGCTGTGTATAGATGATACTTATACACAGCGCTGTGTATAGATGATACTTATACACAGCGCTGTGTATAGATGATACTTATACACTGTACAACTAGACAAGATGTACACATCTCTGCATGCTGTACATCTAGACTAGATGTACACATCTCTGCACGCTGTACATCTAGACTAGATGTATGCTGTACATCTATTCTACATCTCTGAACGCTGTACATCTAGACTAGATGTACGCTGTACATCTAGACTAGATGTACACATCTCTGCACGCTGTACATCTAGACTAGATGTACGCCGTACATCTAGACTAGATGTACACATCTCAGCACGCTGTACATCTAGACTAGATGTACACATCTCTGCACGCTGTACATCTAGACTAGATGTACACATCTCTGCATGCTGTACACCTAGACTAGATGTACGCTGTACATCTAGACTAGATGTAAACATCTCTGCACGCTGTACACCTAGACTAGATGTACACTGTACACCTAGACTAGATGTACACTGTACACCTAGACTAGATGTACACTGTACATCTAGACTAGATGTACAGATCCCTGCACGCTGTACATCTAGACTAGATGTACAGATCCCTGCATGCTGTATATCTAGACTAGATGTACACTGTACATCTAGACTAGATGTACACTGTACATCTAGACTAGATGTACACTGTACATCTAGACTAGATGTACAGATCCCGGCACGCTATACATCTAGACTAGATGTACAGATCCCTGCATGCTGTACATCTAGACTAGATGTACAGATCCCTGCACACTGTACATTTAGACTAGATGTACGCTGTACATCTAGACCAGATGTACAGATCCCTGCACGCTGTAAATCTAGACTAGATGTACAGATCCCTGCACGCTGTACATCTAGACTAGATGTACGCTGTACATCTAGACTAGATGTACAGATCCCTGCACGCTGTACATCTAGAGTAGATGTACGCTGTACATCTAGACTAGATGTACAGAGCCCTGCACGCTGTACAGCTAGTCTAGATGTACGCTGTACATCTAGACTAGATGTACGCTGTACATCTAGACTAGATGTACTGATCCCTGCATGCTGTACATCTAGACTAGATGTACAGATCCCTGCACGCTGTACATCTAGACTAGATGTACAGATCCCTGCACGCAGTACATCTAGACTAGATGTACAGATCCCTGCACGCAGTACATCTAGACTAGATGTATGCTGTACATCTAGACTAGATGTACAGATCCCTGCACGCTGTACATCTAGACTAGATGTACGCTGTACATCTAGACTAGATGTACAGATCCCTGCACGCGGTACATCTAGACTAGATGTACAGATCCCTGCACGCTGTACATCTAGACTAGATGTACAGATCCCTGCACGCTGTACATCTAGACTAGATGTACAGATCCCTGCACGCTGTACATCTAGACTAGATGTACAGATCCCTGCACGCTGTACATCTAGACTAGATGTACAGATCCCTGCACGCTGTACATCTAGACTAGATGTACAGATCCCTACACGCTGTACCTCTAGACTAGATGTACACTGTACCTCTAGACTAGATGTACACTGTACAACTAGACTAGATGTACAGATCCCTGCACACTGTACATCTAGACTAGATGTACAGATCCCTGCACGCTGTACATCTAGACTAGATGTACAGATCCCTGCACGCTGTACATCTAGACTAGATGTACAGATCCCTGCACACTGTACATCTAGACTAGATGTACGCTGTACATCTAGACTAGATGTACAGATCCCTGCACGCTGTACATCTAGACTAGATGCACGCTGTACATCTAGACTAGATGTACAGATCCCTGCACGCTGTATATCTAGACTAGATGTACAGACCCCGGAACGCTGTACATCTAGACTAGATGTACAGATCCCTGCACGCTGTACATCTAGACTAGATGTACGCTGTACATCTAGACTACATGTACAGATCCCTGCACGCTGTACATCTAGACTAGATGTACAGATCCCTGCACACTGTACATCTAGACTAGATGTACAGGTCCCTGCACGCTGTACATCTAGTCTAGATGTACAGATCCCTGCACGCTGTACATCTAGACTAGATGTACAGATCCCTGCACGCTGTACATCTAGACTAGATGTACAGATCCCTGCACACTGTACATCTAGACTCGATGTACACTGGACATCTAGACTCGATGTACACTGCACATCTAGACTCGATGTACACTGCACATCTAGACTCGATGTACACTGCACATCTAGACTCGATGTACACTGCACATCTAGACTCGATGTACAGTGTACATCTAGACTCGATGTACACATCTCTGCACGCTGTACATCCAGACTCGATGTACACTGTACATCCAGACTCGATGTACACTGTACATCCAGACTCGATGTACACTGTACATCCAGACTCGATGTACACTGTACATCCAGACTCGATGTACACATCTCTGCATGCTGTACATCCAGACTCGATGTACACTGTACATCTAGACTCGATGTACACATCTCTGCACGCTGTACATCCAGACTCGATGTACATGGTACATCTAGACTCGATGTACACATCTCTGCACGCTGTACATCCAGACTCAATGTACACTGTACATCCAGACTCGATGTACACTGTACATCTAGACTCGATGTACACATCTCTGCACGCTGTACATCCAGACTCGATGTACACTGTACATCCAGACTCGATGTACACTGTACATCCAGACTCGATGTACACTGTACATCCAGACTCGATGTACACTGTACATCCAGACTCGATGTACACATCTCTGCATGCTGTACATCCAGACTCGATGTACACTGTATATCTATACTAGATGTACATATCTCTGCACGCTGTACATCTAGACTAGATGTACGCTGTACATGTAGACTAGATGTACATATCTCTGCACGCTGTACATCTAGACTAGATGTACGCTGTACATGTAGACTAGATGTACATATCTCTGCACGCTGTACATCTAGACTAGATGTACATATCTCTGCACGCTGTACATCTAGACTAGATGTACATATCTCTGTACGCTGTACATCTAGACTAGATGTACGCTGTACATCTAGACTAGATGTACGCTGTACATCTAGACTAGATGTACATATCTCTGCACGCTGTACATCTAGACTAGATGTACATATCTCTGCACACTGTACATCTAGACTAGATGTACGCTGTACATCTAGACTAGATGTACATATCTCTTCACGCTGTACATCTAGTCTAGATGTACGCTGTACATCTAGACTAGATGTACATATCTCTGCACGCTGTACATCTAGACTAGATGTACGCTGTACATCTAGACTAGATGTACATATATCTGCACGCTGTACATCTAGACTAGATGTACACATCTCTGCACGCTGTACATCTAGACTAGATGTACACATCTCTGCATGCTGTACACCTAGACTAGATGTACGCTGTACATCTAGACTAGATGTAAACATCTCTGCACGCTGTACACCTAGACTAGATGTACACTGTACACCTAGACTAGATGTACACTGTACACCTAGACTAGATGTACACTGTACATCTAGACTAGATGTACAGATCCCTGCACGCTGTACATCTAGACTAGATGTACAGATCCCTGCATGCTGTATATCTAGACTAGATGTACACTGTACATCTAGACTAGATGTACACTGTACATCTAGACTAGATGTACACTGTACATCTAGACTAGATGTACACTGTACATCTAGACTAGATGTACAGATCCCGGCACGCTATACATCTAGACTAGATGTACAGATCCCTGCATGCTGTACATCTAGACTAGATGTACAGATCCCTGCACACTGTACATTTAGACTAGATGTACGCTGTACATCTAGACCAGATGTACAGATCCCTGCACGCTGTAAATCTAGACTAGATGTACAGATCCCTGCACGCTGTACATCTAGACTAGATGTACGCTGTACATCTAGACTAGATGTACAGATCCCTGCACGCTGTACATCTAGAGTAGATGTACGCTGTACATCTAGACTAGATGTACAGAGCCCTGCACGCTGTACAGCTAGTCTAGATGTACGCTGTACATCTAGACTAGATGTACGCTGTACATCTAGACTAGATGTACTGATCCCTGCATGCTGTACATCTAGACTAGATGTACAGATCCCTGCACGCTGTACATCTAGACTAGATGTACAGATCCCTGCACGCAGTACATCTAGACTAGATGTACAGATCCCTGCACGCAGTACATCTAGACTAGATGTATGCTGTACATCTAGACTAGATGTACAGATCCCTGCACGCTGTACATCTAGACTAGATGTACGCTGTACATCTAGACTAGATGTACAGATCCCTGCACGCGGTACATCTAGACTAGATGTACAGATCCCTGCACGCTGTACATCTAGACTAGATGTACAGATCCCTGCACGCTGTACATCTAGACTAGATGTACAGATCCCTGCATGCTGTACATCTAGACTAGATGTACAGATCCCTGCACGCTGTACATCTAGACTAGATGTACAGATCCCTGCACGCTGTACATCTAGACTAGATGTACAGATCCCTACACGCTGTACCTCTAGACTAGATGTACACTGTACCTCTAGACTAGATGTACACTGTACAACTAGACTAGATGTACAGATCCCTGCACACTGTACATCTAGACTAGATGTACAGATCCCTGCACGCTGTACATCTAGACTAGATGTACAGATCCCTGCACGCTGTACATCTAGACTAGATGTACAGATCCCTGCACACTGTACATCTAGACTAGATGTACGCTGTACATCTAGACTAGATGTACAGATCCCTGCACGCTGTACATCTAGACTAGATGCACGCTGTACATCTAGACTAGATGTACAGATCCCTGCACGCTGTATATCTAGACTAGATGTACAGACCCCGGAACGCTGTACATCTAGACTAGATGTACAGATCCCTGCACGCTGTACATCTAGACTAGATGTACGCTGTACATCTAGACTACATGTACAGATCCCTGCACGCTGTACATCTAGACTAGATGTACAGATCCCTGCACACTGTACATCTAGACTAGATGTACAGGTCCCTGCACGCTGTACATCTAGTCTAGATGTACAGATCCCTGCACGCTGTACATCTAGACTAGATGTACAGATCCCTGCACGCTGTACATCTAGACTAGATGTACAGATCCCTGCACACTGTACATCTAGACTCGATGTACACTGGACATCTAGACTCGATGTACACTGCACATCTAGACTCGATGTACACTGCACATCTAGACTCGATGTACACTGCACATCTAGACTCGATGTACACTGCACATCTAGACTCGATGTACAGTGTACATCTAGACTCGATGTACACATCTCTGCACGCTGTACATCCAGACTCGATGTACACTGTACATCCAGACTCGATGTACACTGTACATCCAGACTCGATGTACACTGTACATCCAGACTCGATGTACACTGTACATCCAGACTCGATGTACACATCTCTGCATGCTGTACATCCAGACTCGATGTACACTGTACATCTAGACTCGATGTACACATCTCTGCACGCTGTACATCCAGACTCGATGTACATGGTACATCTAGACTCGATGTACACATCTCTGCACGCTGTACATCCAGACTCAATGTACACTGTACATCCAGACTCGATGTACACTGTACATCTAGACTCGATGTACACATCTCTGCACGCTGTACATCCAGACTCGATGTACACTGTACATCCAGACTCGATGTACACTGTACATCCAGACTCGATGTACACTGTACATCCAGACTCGATGTACACTGTACATCCAGACTCGATGTACACTGTACATCCAGACTCGATGTACACATCTCTGCATGCTGTACATCCAGACTCGATGTACACTGTATATCTATACTAGATGTACATATCTCTGCACGCTGTACATCTAGACTAGATGTACGCTGTACATGTAGACTAGATGTACATATCTCTGCACGCTGTACATCTAGACTAGATGTACGCTGTACATGTAGACTAGATGTACATATCTCTGCACGCTGTACATCTAGACTAGATGTACATATCTCTGCACGCTGTACATCTAGACTAGATGTACATATCTCTGTACGCTGTACATCTAGACTAGATGTACGCTGTACATCTAGACTAGATGTACGCTGTACATCTAGACTAGATGTACATATCTCTGCACGCTGTACATCTAGACTAGATGTACATATCTCTGCACACTGTACATCTAGACTAGATGTACGCTGTACATCTAGACTAGATGTACATATCTCTTCACGCTGTACATCTAGTCTAGATGTACGCTGTACATCTAGACTAGATGTACATATCTCTGCACGCTGTACATCTAGACTAGATGTACGCTGTACATCTAGACTAGATGTACATATATCTGCACGCTGTACATCTAGACTAGATGTACATATCTCTGCACGCTGTACATCTAGACTAGATGTACATATCTCTGCACGCTGTACATCTAGACCAGATGTACGCTGTACATCTAGACCAGATGTAAATATCTCTGCATGCTGTACCTCTAGACTAGATGTACGCTGTACCTCTAGACTAGATGTATGCTGTACCTCTAGACTAGATGTACAAATCTCTGCACTCTGTACATCTAGACTAGATGTACATATCTCTGCACGCTGTACAGCACTGTGTATAGGTGATGTGTATAGATGATACTTATACATTGGGCATGGTTGTGCGTGCTTGTAATCCCAGCTACTCAGAAGACTGACGCAGGAGAATTGCCTAACCCCGGGAGGCGGAGTTTGCAGTGAGCCGAGATCGCGCAATTGCACTCCAGCCTAGGTAAAAAGAGCGAAACTTCGTCTCAAAAAAAGAGGAAATATATATATATTGTATATATATTCATACACAATAGTGTGTGTATGTGATATTCATACACAATAGTGTATGTGATATTCATACTCAATAGTGTATGTGATATTCATACACAATAGTGTGTGTATGTGATATTCATACACAACAGTGTATGTGATATTCATACACAATAGTGTGTGTATGTGATATTCATACACAGTAGTGTATGTGATATTCATACACAGTAGTGTATGTGATATTCATACACAGTAGTGTGTGTATGTGATATTCATACACAATAGTGTATGTGATATTCATACACTATAGTGTATGTGTGTGATATTCATACACAATAGTGTATGTGTGTGATATTCATACACAATACTGTATGTGATATTCATACACAATAGTGTGTGTATGTGATATTCATACACAGTAGTGTATGTGATATTCATACACAGTAGTGTATGTATGTGATATTCATACACAGTAGTGTATGTATGTGATATTCATACACAGTAGTGTATGTATGTGATATTCATACACAGTAGTGTATGTATGTGATATTCATACACAGTAGTGTATGTATGTGATATTCATACACAGTAGTGTATGTGATATTCATACACAGTAGTGTATATATATGATATTTATACACAGTAGTGTATATATATGATATTTATACACTGGGCATCATTGTGCGTGCTTGTAATCCCAGCTACTCAGGAGGTTGAGGCAGGAGAATTGCCTGAACCCGGAAGGCGGAGTTTGCGGTGAGCCAAGATCGCGCCATTGCACTCCAGCCTAGGTAACAAGAGCAAAACTCCGTCTCAAAAAAAGAGAAATATATATATAGTGTATATGATATTTATACACAATAGTGTACACATATGATATTCATACACAATAGTGTACACATATGATATTTATACACAATAGTTACACAAGATATTTATACACAATTGTGTACACATATATTTATACACAATAGTGTACACGATATTTATACACAATAGTGTACACATATGATATTTATACACAATAGTGTACCCATATGATATCTATACACAATAGCATACACATATGATATTTATACACAATAGTGTACACATATGATATTTATACACTGGGCATGGTTGTGTGTGCTTGTAATCCCAGCTACTCAGAAGGCTGAGGCAGCAGAATTGCCTAAACCCGGAAGGCGGAGTTTGCGGTGAGCCGAGATTGCGCCATTGCACTCCAACCTAGGTAAAAAGAGCCAAACTCCGTCTCAAAAAAAAAGAAATATACATATATTGTATATATATTATACGCAATAGTGTATATATATGATATTTATACGCAACACTGTATATATGATATTTATATGCAATAGTGTACATATATGATATTTATATGCAAAAGTGTACATATATGATATTTATACGCAATAGTGTACATATATGATATTTATACGCAATAGTGTACATATATGATATTTATACACAAAAGCGTACATATATGATATTTATGCACAATAGTGTACATATATGATATTTATGCACAATAGTGTACATATATATTTATGCACTATAGTGTACATATGATATTTATGCACTATAGTGTACATATATGATATTTATGCACAATAGTGTACATATATGATATTTATGCAAAATAGTGTACATATATGATATTTATGCAAAATAGTGTACATATATGATATTAATGCACAATAATGTACACATATGATATTTATACACAATAGTGTACATATATGATATTTATAAGATCATCCTGCTGGCTGATGAATATAACACTTAACTCCTTTGCTTTTATCATAAGCGGTTTAAACTGATGTTCCTTCTTCTAAGTCGTAACGCACCAGTTGTCGGGGTAATCCAGACAATAATAGAAGTGAATACAAACAAAATGATGCTTATTGCCTGGGAACCCAGGAAAAAGCGCCAGACAGAACCCAGCCCAGCCTCTCCCGCGAGTCCCAGAAGACAAAGCTGGGTCCAGCAACCACTGCGGCTAGGACTACACATCCCAGCATGCAAGGCGCACACTTCTCTTGGCTGAACTACGATTCCCAACATGCTCTCCCGACAGCTGGCCGGCCTCCCACCATCCTGGGGTCTGGGGTCTTTGCAAAAATGAGGTCCCTCTCCGCCCGCTCAGCTTCCCTTTAGAGTTTAGAGTCAGAAACCACCTCCTGAGAGCAAATTGTGACTTTTCCAAGTTTTTGATGCATTCTTCCTTGCTTGTTTATTAGGGCCGCAAAAAGCCTCCGGCCAGGGTGCGTGTGGGCGGAGACAGGCTTGAGCCAATAGCATGGGAGCGGCCCTGTCGCCGCCATAGCAACGGCGGCCATTCTCGGGGGACCGGCAGCCCATTGGGTAGAATCTTTTGAGAAGGCTCGAGAAGAAGGAAGCGGAAGTGGCACGTGGAGGGGCCAGTGGAGGCGCCGGTGAGTAAATGCCGCAGATTCTGGAAAGTTCTGATCAGTGCAATACATAAGGCTGAGGAAGTGGGACCTCCCCTTTTGGGTCGGTAGTTCAGCGCCGGCGCCGGTGTGCGAGCCGCGGCCAAGTGAAGCAGGCAGCTTAAGGTGCGGAGCGACCCGCGGAGGCTTACCGGCGCTTTCTCCCGGGGTTTCTCTTAAGCCAGCCGCCGCTGTTCCCTGGGGAGTCGGGGGCGCCTGACAGGCCGGCTGTCCGTGTGTCCTTCTCAGTGTCAGAGGAGCGGCCAGATCCCGCGGGCCGGAGCCTAACGCTGCCGGGGCAGGAAACGGCGGCTGGAGAAGCAGGCAGGCGGTCGGAGGACGCAGACCCGGACCCGAGGCGGAGGCGAACTGTGAGCCGGCCATGTCGGTGGTGGGATTGGACGTGGGCTCGCAGAGCTGCTACATCGCGGTGGCCCGGGCCGGGGGCATCGAGACCATCGCCAACGAGTTCAGCGACCGGTGTACCCCGTAAGTGGAAGCCTGCGAGGATGGTTGGGGGTGGTTCTGGGCACTTAGCGTGGGGACCCCAAGCTCGCAGGCTGGCTACGGAGCACCGCGGTAAACGGAGGCGTTTGGCAGCGGCACACCCTTCCGTGGAACTAGGGACCAGCGACCCAGCCAGGCAGGACCTTGGCCAAGAGGAGGGATGGGGGGCTTGCCGCCACGAATTCGAGAAGGGATTGTGTCAGGAATTCACGGGGGCGAGAGGAGTCCCAGACCAGAGTCGAGACTCTTAGGGTCGTCACTTTGTGCGGACTTCTGCTGGGGGTTTTCCTACTGGGGGTCGGGCTGCGCCAAAGCCCGCGACTTGGCTCCGTTTTCTTGGCAGGCTGCAGCCTGCGCCTTCCGCGGCCGCCCCCGTATCCCTACCCGGCCTCTCTGAGCTGGCTCAGCCGCCCCCAGCCTGTCCTCCCTCCGCGCAGATCTTTGCGCACGGCGGAGCCGGGCTGCCGGGCTTTTTCTTCCGCATTGTGAATCTCGAAATGAACTGGAAGCTTCCAGAGCTTGTGTCGCTGCTTGTCCACTGAGCAGGCGGACTGTTGTTAGCGACCACGGAAGCAGTCCTATGAAAGATTAGCCCACCTCTTTGTACCCAGTCTCTTGGTTGCCAACATTGTTGTCCGTAGTGCCCAGGGTCATTGTCGAAAGATTTAAACGTCCTCCTTTTGCTGTTTGCCATTCATGAGGAATTGTAAAGCGTATTTTACAATTAATTTTGAACAGTTTATGTAAAAGAGGATAAAAATTGGATATTTTTGTGCTAGAACGCTTTAAGAGGATGGATGTCGTCACCGAACTAAATATTCTATAGCAGCATGGTTTGGGCGAGGGGCAACGTTTTAAAAAGCAACTTTTGTTAGGTGTTTTCAGACGAGGATATATACAAACATATCTGCACGTGCATTGATTAGAAACATGCTTCCATCTCAAGGAAATTACTGTGCCTATTAATTTTTTCCAAATGTCCCAAGCCCAGGATGAAAAGTGTGAAATGAAAATATTGAACCCAAAGGCAGAATAACTGGGGTAATACAATTATTTGGGTGCTGATGAACGTTTATAAAAATTGAGTGGAAAATCTGAGGCAAAATACTTGGCAATGGTAGTAACGTTAGGAAGACTGTCTGAGCAACCTGTACGTCTACCTCTGCAGATCTGTTTTTTGGTTAGGGGTTTTGTAATTGAAGTTTAGAAAGAAAGAAAATAGTATTTCAGCCTTGCATGCCTAGGTGCAGTTTACACTTTGTTCTGGTTAATCCAGTAAAATAAAAACTCTTCAGAGGAGAGTAGGGAAAAAAAATTGTGTTATGTAGATACAGTTACTACTGTGTGAAACTAGACAACAGGTATGGCCCTGAAAAATGTGAAGTGAGGGCAATATTGGAGTTCCCCTTAGTATGTTTGTTTAACTATATGGTCGACTATTGCATCAGCTACTGATTGCTCTTCAGTGCAATTAATTTGATTCTCCCCTGGGAAAATGAGTAGATCATTCTGGAAGTGTATAGATATTCTGAGCTTTGAATGATACTCTGATTTTGGACGGTTTCTTGTCTGCCTTCTGCTTGGACACTTCTCTGGCCTTTAGGGTGCTGTTTTATTTAACACTTGCTCGGATAATGTAGTTCAAGGATGTTTCTATTATGGAAAATTTATACTTATAGTACTTAATGCCCTCAGTATTTTCTCATTTTGCTCATTTCATTTACCATTACTCCTACCTAAGCAGGTAGGAGTAATTCACCCAAAATTAGATTAGATTTGGATTAGTAATCTAGAATTAGATAACTCCTCAAATCCAAAACCTTTCACTTACCTTCTCCTCACAAGACTTCTTGAGCTTGTCTGTGCTGTTGCTGTGCGGTTCCGTTTCCATGGTGGCTGCGAAGGTTGTCTCACAGTTACAAGTCACTTTCCATCTCTTCAAAGCAGATTTGGTATAACTGATTAGTCACTCCTTTCCCTCAACGTTTATATTCTGTTCTGCCGTGATACTTGTTCTGTATCATTTTTTTTCTTGCAGAATCTCCCAGATGGGAACCTCTTTGTGCTCTTTAAACTTCAGAGGTTTAACTTGGGTTCACTTGCTTGGGTTTGCATAAAAACTTTTGATTCCTAAAGAAGCAGGTGGTGTATCAGAACAAAAGTCGATATGACAATGACATTAAGATTTGTTCAGAGTTGATGACTGAAAGGTAGAGTCACATCCTATTTTTTGTTAGTCATGTGTGTAGGGTCAAGTTAGTAATACCCTTTAAGTATTAAAACATTTTCAAAGTTAATGTTCGGTTTGTAATAACTGGGGACTTGGTGGATTCCTGAGCCATGGACAGACCTTTTTAGGGTGGTATAACTGCCACCTAGGTTGAATTCGTCAGAGCAGCGGTTAAGTGGAAGCCCACTTTGAGTATCTGATGGAAGGTATAGACATTAAAATTGTGCTATGCTTGTTCCGTACCCCGCCCCCATGGGTAGGACATTTATATTAGAATTTTTCTCTTGTCAGTTTAAGATGTCAGCATTTATGCTTTTTAACGTTATTGAAATACGTGGTTTTTTTTCTAGGTCAGTCATATCATTTGGATCAAAAAATAGAACAATTGGAGTTGCAGCCAAAAATCAGGTATGTTCTTTAAAAGAATTCTGATCAGTTTTTAAGAGGGAGTTCTTAAAAGGAAAATCTCAAGACACATACAAGAGTGTGAAGTGTGCCTAAGCTTATGTATTTTTGAGTTTTAAAAATTTAATTCATGTATTCTTTATGAACCTTCAGATGATATTCTTTCCCTTCTGTTCCCTTTCTTTTGTTTTATTAACATTGACTTTAACTTTCTAATATGTCAACCTTAACATTTTTTTTTTTTTTTTTTTTTTTTGGGAGACAGAGTCTCCCTGTTGCCCAGGCTGGAGTGCAGTGGTGTGATCTCAGCTCACTGCAACCCCTGCCTCCCGGGTTCAAGCAATTCTCCTGCCTCAGCCTCCTCAGTAGCTGGGATTACAGGTGCATGCTACCATGCCTGGCTAATTTTTGTATTTTTAGTAGAGATGGAGTTTCACCACATTGATCAGGCTGGTCTCAATCCCCTGACCTCAAGTGATAACGCCCGCCTTGGCCTCCCAAAGTGCTGGGATTACAGGTGTGAGCCACCGCGCCTGGCCTGCCAACCTTAACTTGTAGTAACTTTTTGCTGCCTTTCATTTATCTAGTTTTTAGAAATTATAAACAAGACACCAAATTCTTGAAATTTCTCATGATACTCATTTAAGAGTTAAAGATTCCTTTTATAGAAGGAACTTCTAAGAAGTTATGTGTTTAAAAGCATTTTCAGGTTACTGAAATTTTTGTCCAGAACTGTGCTGTTTTAAAAAGATGGTAACTGTGTAATGTATTTGAAGTGTGGCTCACCTGAATCAAAATGCGAAATATAAAATACATGTGAGATTTTTTACTTTTTAAAATCAAGTTGAAAAGTAAAGTATGGTATCTCATCAATTTTTTTGTATTGACTCCTTATTGAAGTGATAGTTTTTAAAAATATATTGTCCTAAGTTAATTGAAATTAATTTTATCTCACTAGTTTTTAAAGTGGCTGCTAGAAAATTGTATGTAGGCAGCCCCCATTTATGGCTTACGCATAATTCTATTGAACAGCACTGATCTAGACAGACCTCTTGGAGGTGGGGAGAAAAACAGTAAAAAAAAAAAAATGCTCTTTGAGAGGCTCTTGGAAATAGAAAACATTTTTCTAAATACAGAAAATAGTATTGCTAAGAAAGAAAATTTTGGAATATATTTTAGTACTGTATTATGGAATATATTTAGTGCTGACCTATTTAAAAGTCGGTTCAGATTTGAAAACAAAAATCTATCTCTTAAAATGCTTATGTTCAGTAAGAAATTGGCACTTTATCAAACTTACAGATCTGCTTTCATTAGAAAATTCTTGCATGTTTTCTAATCCTTTAGATATGTAGATTGGATTTCACTTTATTTCCTTGGAAGAGATAGAACAAGAAGGGGTGAGAGAGAAACAAAGGGAAATAGGCACGCTCAAATGACATGTTCAAAAGGGGGGTGGGACTCCAGCTGTAACAATGCTCTAAATGTGCCCAGTGAGGATATTGATGACCTAGACCTAAAATTCTCTTGCATCTTTGTGGTTATGTGAGGAGAATCTGTTGAGACTCACATTTGCCCTGTAGACAGCTAGACATACTTCTTTCAGTTTTAGAAGCATTAGGAATTTTAAGACCTAAACTTTCTTGAATTCCATATTGTTTGAAAACTAGTCCTGCCAAGCTAACTGTATTCTTCCCTTTATTTAAAGAACTAGGTCAGAGAAGAGGTAGATAGTAAACTGTGTGTTTTTAAGTAATAATTTCAGAAGTCTTAGTTTTCATACTTATTATTTCTTTTTTCAAATGAGGTACCTTTGAGTGAAATGTGCTCTGAAGTGGGACTTTTCAATCTAGAGTTTGCTTAAAATATTTGACCAAAACGATGGATTATAAAAACACCATACCTTAAAACAGTTTAACAGGCATCTGAACCAGTTGCGTAAGATAGCAGTTCAGTGCCTTGTTTTTAAAAATTGTGGCTCTCAAGTCATCAAAATATGCACATGCAGTTGAAAACATTAGGTCATATAGAAACTTCTTGAATTACTCTTGTCTTCTACCTTTTGGTGTAGATAACTATCATTTCCTGCTATTGCTAGGAACAGTAGCGATCCATGTATTTTCTGGCACAGAATGTTTATCCTGGACACTTAGCTATTTATTAGACTATAAAAATTAACTTTAAAAAAATTATAATTTGATTATAGTGCTTCTAGATCTATTCATTCCTTGGGTATAAAACTTCACAAGTTTAGCAGGGAAAAAAGGAGTGAAACAAAGTGACAAAACTCTTGCGGGTTTGTTCAGTGCTTTAGCGATAGCTTCACTGTCTTTGAGTTTATCTTGCAGATTTGGAAATCTGCTTTAAGGTCTGTAGTCACACTGTTGCCTCTTGTTTCTTCTTGCTGCTTACCTTCTGGCATTTTCTATAGGAGAAGAAGGAAGCGTAAGTAAAATCTGCTCGTAGATAGGAAGTTTAGTGAAATCGGTGGGCCTCAGGGAAAGTTATGGGCACTCATAGGGTTGGTTTGAGTTGTAAAGTGACTAAATAAAATTACTAAAAGTACTGAGAGGTGTGAAATTAGAGAAAAAAGTAAAATCTCAAACTTCTTTTGCAGCAAATCACTCATGCAAACAATACGGTGTCTAACTTCAAAAGATTTCATGGCCGAGCATTCAATGACCCCTTCATTCAGAAGGAGAAGGAAAACTTAAGTTACGATTTGGTTCAGCTGAAAAATGGTGGAGTTGGAATAAAGGTAATATAATTGAGCAACCTTAGATTCCTTAATAGGAGATGACCCCTTCATCCATCCATAGAGAAAAATATCAACTTATTAATACTTAAAAACACTAACTTACTTGAGTTTTTACTCAAATTTCTTAATTACACAAGGGGGTCTTTTTGTTCTTTTTTCATTCAGCTCCTTTTAAAGTATAGTAGATAACATGCTAAATTGTCTGAAAATTATTCAGATGGTACTCTATATACTATAGCTTAATTTGTGTTTCTTCTGACTTTTTGGCAGTTGTAAAATTGAGGTTTATTTGATGTTTAAAAAAAACCAACATTGTGTTCATGTAGCAAACAGAAGTCTGTTCTGAGGTAGCCCAGTTGCAATTGTTTGGAGAGCAGTAGTGTAATAAAACCAGGAATCTTTTTTTAAACTTGCAGAGGTATTCCTGTCTTGTGATCAACACACAATAATATTTATCCCAGTGATTCGTCTCTTCAATCAGAGTGGAAATTTACTACCCTCTGTCATGTTTTGCCTAAGACTTTGGGCGGGGCGTACCTGCCCGAGCTTTCTTCCCCTCCCCTTCATCCTGAGGTGGAAGGTCTTTCTTCCTTTTTCTTTTTTTCTTCCTTTCTCTCCCCCTTCGCTCTTTCCCCTTCCCCGTTTCCTCCTTTGCTTCTGTTTCCAAAATGACTATAACAGTAAAGATTTTGTGGAAGAGAATATGTGCTACTATTCGGAAGTTAAATATTGGCATGTAGCTTGAAGTACTGCGTTTAAAACATTTTTTCATTTCAATACAGGTAATGTACATGGATGAAGAACATCTATTTAGTGTGGAGCAGATAACAGCCATGTTATTGACGAAGTTGAAGGAAACTGCTGAAAACAACCTCAAGAAACCAGTAACAGATTGTGTTATTTCAGTAAGTATAATTCAGCAAGGCAGTGTATTTTATTTCATTTTGCATTCTTTCTATTACTTTTAAGTATCAATTGTGGGAAAGCTGTTCTTTTGCTAGAGATCATAGTCTACTGGACTGTATTAATATGTGTTCCAGAGCATTACAGAGTAGATTTGAGTGATATTTTTAGCCAGAAGCTGCAAACGTTCTTGACTAGAAATCTAAATCTATTGTGAGTCTTTTTGAAAACACAGATTGGTTGCGTTTGTAAGTATTCTAATGCAGTTAGTTGCTGCACTATCAAGCTTGTATATTTAACACCGGCGCTTTTCACAGGTTAAAGAATTCTACTCTTAGTTGAGAACCAGTGCATTAGGAATTTTAAAATGTAGCCTACCGGTAGTGATGAAACCTAAATTTTTAGCAGTAGCAAGCCTGTTATCTTCATTGGACAATTACTGGTTAGACCAGGCGTCCCCAAACTTTTTGCACAGGGGGCCAGTTCACTGTCCCTCAGACCATTAGAGGGCCACCACATACTGTGCTCCTCTCACTGACCACCGATGAAAGAAATGCCCCTTCCTGGGGGGGGGCCGGATAAATGGCCTCAGGGGGCCGCAGTTTGGGGACACCTGAGTTAGACTGTAATCTTTGATTTGGACACCGAAAAGGTAAACTGCTTGCCCAGATGTCTTGGGTCACTTCTTGATATGCTGTGGGGTATGCTTTTGGACTTAAATATACAGCATGGTCTTTGCTCTATAGTATGAGCAGTGTGGCCAGCCAGGACCAGTCAGAAAGAAACCTGTATGAATGAATGAGTGTATGAATGAATCAGGCAGAAGGGCTAACATTTCTCCTGTTGCCCTTGCAAAATGGGAAGTGTTTTAATCCCTGGGAAAATTAAAGAATTAAGTTATAGGTCAGTGGCTTCTCCCTCCCCTCCCCTCTCCCTTCCCTTTTTTGTTTGTTTGTTTGTTTGTTTGTTTGTTTTGGCCACAATTTTTTCCCCTTAATGAGCTGAGAAACTGATGGAAGGGGTATTCTGATTTGAAAGGTTAGCAGAGATCCACCTTTGCTCTTGCCCATGTCTCTGAAGCATCTACAAATATTTTGGACGAATTTGAAAAATCACTGTACTAAACTTTAAGGTATTTGCACTTAAATGATTCTGTGAATGTGTTGTTAGATACTTCTTTTCCTGAATAGTATCCTGAAGTGCTGCACTAGAAGGCAGTCAAGAAGAAATACAACTAGAATAGCACAAGTCAGTGCTATAAGAAACTTCAGCGCTTGAGCTGTCTTTACTCTTAGGAAAATCAAAGGCTTTGCCAAAAAGTGATTTTGTAATCTTAACAGTTGACTGAATTTAAGAGTACCTTGGTGAATAGCAGAACCGAAAGGTGGTGGCATACATTAGAATTAGCTCTTGAAGTTCCTGTAGTTCTTACCTACAGTATAATTATATTAAACATTAAATGTTGACTTAGCATTATAATTTCCTAATGCCAGTAGAAACTTAAGACTAGTTTGGGGCCGGGCGCGGTGGCTCAAACCTGTCATCCTAGCACTTTGGGAGGCCGAGGCGGGTGGATCACGAGGTCAAGAGATCGAGACCATCCTGGTCAACATGGTGAAACCCCCTCTCTACTAAAAATACAAAAAATTAGCTGGGCGTGGTGGCACGTGCCTGTAGTCCCAGCTACTCAGGAGGCTGAGGCAGGAGAATTGCCTGAACCCAGGAGGCGGAGGTTGCGGTGAGCCGAGATCGCACCATTGCATTCCAGCCTGGGTAACAAGAGTGAAACTCCGTCTCAAAAAAAAAAAAAAAAAAAAAAAAAAGACTAGTTTGGAAGCAGATTTCATCTGCTTTAATTTCAAGTGTTCTATTAGATTTAGGTAACTTTCAATATGTCTTATGAAACTCCTGATTAATTTTTATTTCAGCTTAAACTTGATTGTCATAAAGACTATTTTGATCCTGTAATTTTGGGACAATATTTTCAAAAGTAGTTAACTATTTTTGGAAGTTAAGGAGCTTGCAGGAAACTAAAGCCCTATTTGTGTTTTGTGACTTGGCGAGGCACCTACTTAGGTGGATTATTCTGAATTTATAAGTGGTTTGTGAGTAATTTCTAAGTATATTTTGTGTTCTAGATAATTCAGATTTTTTTGTTGTTGTTTGTAGGTCCCCTCCTTCTTTACAGATGCTGAGAGGCGATCTGTATTGGATGCTGCACAGATTGTTGGCCTAAACTGTTTAAGACTTATGAATGACATGACAGCTGGTAAGGAAAAAGCATTTATGTAGAAGTGAATATACTATCAAAACTAAAGATACTCTCAGTGCAGTTGCTTTCATATAGATACAGAAACACAGCCTATTAAAAAGTCAGGTCAGATTTGAAAACAAAAATCTATCCTAAAATGCTTATGTTTAATGAGAAATTGGTACTTCATCAAACTTACGAATCTGCTTTCATTAGAGAATTTTCATGTTTATTATTCCTTTGAATATGTCGATTGAATTTAACTGTATTTCCTTACATTGCATTTATGGTTAGAAAACAAATTTTTCCAAAATCTTAAAATTCTGGGCTTCAAAACTGCCTTGGCTTACAAGTAATTGGTTTAGTTAAAATTTTTTTTAATATATTTACTGAACTGTAGATAGTTGATCATTTATCAAATACTGATTTAAGCCTGTGCTGTTTGAACGTATTGCACTAGATATTATGGATATACAGTGGTGAGCACAACATCTCCTCCGTGAGCTTTTATTAGGATTACAGACGAACAGAAAGTTAAGGAAAAAAATGAGTTTTTATGCTGAAGAGTTTTCCTCACATATTTCTGTTAGGTTTTTGGAAAACTTAAATGTTGGTAAAAATAACGTTCTTAGGTATACATGTTTTGAAGTATAGTTGTTTAAAGTTCAGAAAAAAATTAACACAAACTCTTTAAGGTAGACAGTGATTTACCTTGGATCTAAAAAAATTGGTAGCAACTGCAGTTGCTGTAGTTGTATATGAAATTCTTAATTTTTTTAGATAAGCAGTGTACTAGTGGGTTGGGGTTAAAGTGTAACTACTGCATAATGAGTCTGATATTGTTTGTGATACATGGTTACGTTTCATTGTATTCACTCCATATATATTTTGTCTAGCAAATCTCCATATATTAAAAAACGATGGAGCATTTTTCTGAAATCAGAAAGAGAGTTAATAGATCCAAGAAAATTAGTGTGACGTGAGGTATAAAAGGAATGTAATGTGTTCACCTTTAATTGTTTTAATAGTCAAGCTTCCTCCATATGTAATTTTATGTAACAGTGAAATTCCTAAGAAAATGTAAACTGAAGAATTGAAACATTCTTATTTTTTTGTAGTTGCTTTGAATTATGGAATTTATAAGCAGGATCTCCCAAGCCTGGAAGAGAAACCTCGGATAGTGGTTTTTGTTGATATGGGACATTCAGCTTTGCAAGTGTCTGCCTGTGCTTTTAACAAGGGAAAATTGAAGGTAAAGCGATACACTGGAAGTCAGTGTTCAAAACATATTAAGTATTGTGACTTGAACCTGCTGAGCCCGTTAACTATGGTTTTTCTTGCTAATGAAGAGTTTTATTTTAGCTAAAGATGTTAACAAGAACTGGTTGCTAAGGTTGCTCTCCATAAAGATGATGTAATGGTCTTAGCATACTCTTAAGTGTTCTTGTTTAGGAAAGAAAAGGCTTTTTACAGTTATCTTCTATGTAGTCATTTAAAAGTCAAAAATGTCTTAAGAGTTATTCCTAACTGATTTGGATTTCATGTATAATTTAAATAGTCTTGAGTCTCTTAGTCTTTAATTGTTTGAGTAGTAATACTTAAGATTTTAGTTACAAATATGATTGAAAATAACCAGACTATTTGTTGTTTCAACCAAATTAGGTACTGGGAACAGCTTTTGATCCTTTCTTAGGAGGAAAAAACTTTGATGAAAAGTTAGTGGAACATTTTTGTGCAGAATTTAAAACTAAGTACAAGTTGGATGCAAAATCCAAAATACGAGCACTCCTTCGTCTGTATCAGGAGTGTGAAAAACTGAAAAAGCTAATGAGCTCTAACAGCACAGACCTTCCACTGAATATCGAATGCTTTATGAATGACAAAGATGTTTCTGGAAAAATGAACAGGTGTGTCTTGAAGATGGAACTTTTTTTGAAACTGTAGCTCCAGGTGTCAGTTCTAGTGGGTGCTGTGAGTCTTGGCCTACATTTCAGAATTGTGTGTTAAATGCCTGTGGCTGCAGATACTATTGTTTATCACCATTAACTGTAGGGGCACTTGTGTGAAGAGTGCTTTTAAAAATACCTTTGCTAAGTACTTAAGTACTCTCACGGGTCTAAGTACCCTTAAGTCTTCTTGGTATTTTCGCTTTTTAGTATTTCTGGGCTAGTAATTGAATATGACTTTCACAAAGATACCGTGCAGGGACTGGAAATAACCATTGGAAGTAATGAGAATCAGATCAAAAGATTTAGAAGGGCTGGGCATGGTGGTACATGCCTGTCGTCCCAACTTCTCAGGAGGCTGAGGTGGGAAGATCCCTTCAGTCCAGGAGTTGGGGGCTCCAGTGAGCTACGATTGTACCACTGCACTCAGAGAGCAAGACCCTTCTCTGGGGGAGAAATTTTAAAAGGTAAAATGGCAATCGTAAGGATAGAAAATGATTTATTTGAGTAATACCAGTAGAGCTGGTTGTCTTCCTCCTCCTCTTTCTGCAGCTGTTTTGTAAATTTATCAAAAACAAAGGAGTTGTAAACTACAGGACAACTAAACTTGGCCCATGTGGGATCCAGGGTGTCTGAGGGGGAAAATAATGAAATTCACTGGGTTGTCAAAAGTATCTTTTCTAACAAGTTTTTATTTGCTAAGGTCACAATTTGAAGAACTCTGTGCTGAACTTCTGCAAAAGATAGAAGTACCCCTTTATTCATTGATGGAACAAACTCATCTTAAAGTAGAAGATGTGAGTGCAGTTGAGATTGTTGGAGGCGCTACACGAATTCCAGCTGTGAAAGAAAGAATTGCCAAATTCTTTGGAAAAGATATTAGTACAACACTCAATGCAGATGAAGCAGTAGCCAGAGGGTGTGCATTACAGGTACTTTCTCAACCATGCTTTCACTTAGGGTACAGCCTTTAAATAGTTTCCATTGTATGTCATCATGGTGGGATAATAAACAGGCTGAAGGACCTTTAAAACAAACCTATAAGGCTGTAGGGAGATCAGGCTACTCAAATCCAAAAGATCCAGTAAATTTTAATTGAAGAATTACTGAGCTGGTGTTTCTCAAGCTGGGAATCAAAAAACAGGCATGATTCTGAGGATATCACAGAAAACATGACTGAAACAGTAATTAGCTGTGTGGTGGTGGCAGTAGTTACTTACGAAGCACACAGAATTAGAATGGTAATCTAATATAATAAGGAATTGATTTGGGCAAGTTTTCAGAGTGTTGAGTATGAACAAATGGTCTTATAAAATAGATAACCCTCTCCCCAAATTGATTTTTAATCTACTTATCAAATAAAAAGGCAGCCCAGAAGCATGAAGTTAGTTTGGTGAAAAAAACACCAAATCTAGAAGTTACTTGGTAAAAAAGAAAAATATTAGTTTATATTTAGGATATCATAGTAAAGAAAAGATAAATAGTTTTAACTAAAGTTTCAAGTTAACATATTTGAGTTTTAAGTGATCTGGTTAGCAGTTTTTAAAACATAAAACAGGATACTGTAAACAAAGGTATTTAGACTGCCTTTTTTAATACTTACAAAAGGAAAAATATGTAGACAGCCAATTATTAATGATAATCCATTGTATTATGCATCTTGTTCTATGGGGCCTTTGTTTTTGCTTTTTTCTTCATAATGGAATATGCCTCCTTAATTGACTCTGATTCCTTCAAATGATGAAAGTTTGTAGGTTCTTCAGAAGTACAGCTAATTTTGGCCTCTCTTTTGAAGGATCCTATACTAAATCATGAATTGACTTTTTTGGTCTATTCAGCTTAGTCATCTGTTTAGTTATTTTTATATGTCCTATCTAAATAGAGAATTGTCCACCTATGTGTTGGGTGTTGCCTTTCCTAAATTGGAATTTACCATTGCTTTCTTCATTGGCAAAATTACTTGAAAATATGAACATTATGAGTTTTGCCCTTTTGGAGGTTTCTTAGAGATTTGGAAAGCAGTGTAGACAGCACTGTTAATGGATATATATGTACATATTCAAAAGTGATACAGCTTGAAATTGCTATTAGCAAGGCAGTTTCTAAAACAAATTTCTAGAAAGACGAGGCTCTTTTCCTAAGCCCTTATGAAACCTGTTATTGATTGTTATCCTAAGATACATTATTTGTCTTTGTACCTAGTAATTGGCATAGTATTTAGATGGTAAAAATAAATTATTTCTTTAGATGAAATATACTGTAAACTATTTTCGAATTTGAGTGTTTTAAACCCTCACCATCCATTAGAATTGAGTCTTATATTAAAAGATGACTGGGAAGTGTTCATGTGCTCATGATTTTTTTTTTTTTTTAAGTGTGCAATACTTTCCCCGGCATTTAAAGTTAGAGAATTTTCCGTCACAGATGCAGTTCCTTTTCCAATATCTCTGGTCTGGAACCACGACTCAGAAGATACTGAAGGGTATGTAGCAGAGAATAACATTCAGATACTCTACTCTAAAGTCAAAAAATTAACAAATGACTTCTATAGTAGAGTCATTAATTACCTGGAATCTTTCAGCAACCAAATCTACCAAAATATTTATCTCATTTTCATATTGTACATGATGAGATAGAATTGATCAAGATTTTAGAAAGTCTCTTTTCTGTTTATGTAGCGCAGTAAGCGTATTTAAGTACTTCATCTGCTGAATGCCTTTTTCTTTTCTCTCTAGTGTTCATGAAGTGTTTAGTCGAAACCATGCTGCTCCTTTCTCCAAAGTTCTCACCTTCTTGAGAAGGGGGCCTTTTGAGCTAGAAGCTTTCTATTCTGATCCCCAAGGAGTTCCATATCCAGAAGCAAAAATAGGTAAGCCATTCATTGTGTATATTTTACTCTTTAATTAAAAGACTTATTTTCTCATTCATCATAGACACATTAAAAGTTTTCTTATTCTTAGCAGTGTTGAAAAGTTTTCTTATTCTTAGCATAATTCTGTGTGGAGACATTTTCGATTTAGAATAATGGTGATGGAGCAATATCTTAATTTTATTGAGGAGTCAACTGCCCTAGAGGTAGAACAGTTTGGTAGTTCTGCTGTTACTTGCAAGTGTACATTGATATATATTTAGGAACACTTTAATATATTTTCCCTGTTCTGATACAGTCTGTATGTAAAGGATGACCCCTGCTTTTAATATTCACTTTTCCTCTAGGTTAAGTGTTATTTGCAGTCTGTTACTTCTCATTTAAAATCTGAGCCAGCGACCACTGTGAAACTATTTCTCAAATGTACCTTTGTGTTACCTGTTGTAAAGATATGTCTTTTTTGGTACATATTGTAGGGGGGCATTTGGCACCATCCATCTACTTTTACCCAAAGTAACCCTTTCCCAGACCACAGGTGGAATTTGCTAATATTGGTAGGTCTTTTCAGCACTCACCCTTGCCTCACACCTATTCATAAAGAAATTGTTTGAAGGAGTCCAACCTGATAAGTTGTGTTTTCTTTCTTACTACTCTAAAGGCTAAAATGTTGTGACCTGGACTTAATGGCGTATTGTTTCTAAAACAGTTTTCATGAATTTATTTTCAGGAAAACAATTTGAGTAGACTTGTAAGATTTTGCTAAATTGGAATCTGTGCATTAATTCCTTATTGTTTGGAAGATAAAAATCCCAGCTCTTTAGCATGGCATCTAATTTTTCATGTTTGGCTGAAACTGAAAACCTTGCACATACTTGAGCCATCTTACATGCCACTTTCCAGAGTAAATGCTGTTTCTTTAGATGGATGGATCTTTTGGCAATTATTTCCTGAACTACTGATTTAACAATCAAAGTGTATTCTTTGATCTTTGTGACATTGTAGTTAAATCTGTAGCTGTATCTGTTCATATAGACAGCACTTTAAATAAAAGGCAGTTAAATCCCATTTAGAGCTTTGCACATAACATGTTCAAAATACTCATTTTTGGCTTAGTGCTCTCTGGAATAACAGTACTTATTGGTGGCTATAACTTAACACCTAGCACTTGGTTCTGTAGTATTTAATCCTCAGAAGTATAGAAAGTTTAGGTAACTTTTATAATAGGTCACACAACCAGGATTTAAGCCCAGACAGTCTGGATTAAAGTCTGTACTTTGAACCATTCGTAATGTTCTGGAACCCCACTGTATTGCACATAATAATTTCAGGCTTTTGTACAGATTTTGGCTCACCTCCCTTATTTAAAACAGCTAAATGTTTTGATTATTTAACCAAGAGAATGGTATTCTTTAAAAGATTATAGGATGAAAATTCAGCATGTGCTTGCTATCATCTGCCTTATGCTTGCAAACAGTTGCATGTCTGGTTTGTGCTCACCCATCTGGAATAAGTAGTAGGGTAGGAGGAGGCAAGGACTGCTTGTTATCAGTACCTTACACGCAGTGTTTGCCTAGTGTTAAATAAGACAGTTATGAGAATGGCCTTACCTTTGAAAGTTTTTATGGCATACTAAAGTTAATCGCAAGTATATATATTTTAAGAGTTTATAGTTATGTATTAGAGGACTTTAATTTGGTAAAGACTGGGTAGAAGATTTTGCAACAGCAGTAGTTCTCAAGTTTTTTTTTTTAGCCTTTGTATTTTTATTATCTGTCTCCTTTACACAGATAGATTTTTACTGATTTATTAAGAGAAGGGGGGCTCACTTTGTTATGAGACTGAAGTGCAGTGACGTGATCATAGCTCAGTGCCACCTTGAACTCTTGGGCTCAAAGTGTCCTCCCGCCTCAGCCTCCTGAGTAGTTAGGACTACGGGTGAGTGCCACTGCACTTGACTTTTTTTGAGACAGTATCTCACTATCTTGCCCAGGCTGATCTCAAACTCTTGGGCTCAAGTGATCTACCACGTCCTCCCAGAGTGCTGGGATTATAGGCATGAACCTCCCTACCTGGCCTCCTCTACAGAGATTTAGACTTAATTCTAAAGTTGTGTGGTTTTGGTTGTTCTAGGCCGCTTTGTAGTTCAGAATGTTTCTGCACAGAAGGATGGAGAAAAATCTAGAGTAAAAGTCAAAGTGCGAGTCAACACCCATGGCATTTTCACCATCTCTACGGCATCTATGGTGGAGAAAGTCCCAACTGAGGAAAATGAAATGTCTTCTGCTGAAGCTGACATGGAGTGTCTGAATCAGAGACCGCCAGAAAACCCAGATGCTGATGTAAGTTTGTGGATAAATCTTTGTGTTTGAATAGAGTTGACTTAGTTCTAAGCTATAGGAGAAGCTAGGTAGGGAAGGGTTAAAATGAATGTTTTTCTTCATAAATAATTTTGATCAGAATTTTAGGTAATGATGATAATAGCACTTGCCCAGTTAATAGTAATATACAGCTTGAAATTTGGTGAACTGTGATTAAATTCCATGTAACTGAATTTGAAGTAACTTGTATATACCAGAGTAGTTGAAGTTTCATTGAGTTGGGATTGCTTTTGGTTTTTTGAAGACATAGACCACATTTGAGAAGTCAAATGTTGACTGATGTTTAAGAAACTTAAAAAAATAGACTGCTAAAAAACTGTTAGAAATAGCTACCAAATACTAAAGTTTTTAAAATTGTATGGCAAAATTGGCTTTGCTATTTCAGAACTTGTTTTTATTTTTACATGGTTTTCTGTATTGGGGGAGGAAGGAAGAGAAGTGTCTGTGTGTGTATAGTAAGAGTTGTTCATCATTAGCATGAGTGCTAGTCCTGTGTGGTCAACAGAAGAATTTTAGGAAGCTAAAGTACTACAATAATTAGTTTATTTCTTAAGAGGCAGGCATTGTGGTGTTCTAGTTAATATGTGAAAAAGTGTGTTATCTAGTGATCACTGTTTTCTACAACATTTAAGGAACATAAACAGTTTGAACCTTAGTTTTATTCTCTTCATCTAGAAACATTCTAATGTAAAGTAATGGGTTAATTGATGAGTGCCATATACTTTCTCAAACTTAGTGTCCTTTGGATATCAGGAATGCCTTGCTTCTGAACATTTCAGTGCCTATCTTAGAATCTTGAAGACTTGAAAGAAAAATATGAGAGAGTTGGGTGTGGGCAGAAAGTAGTTAACCTAGAATATTTCGAGCCTCTCCCCAAGATGGGTAGAGATAAGCACTAATTTATTAGGGATTGAGGGCTACTAAAGAAGAAAATTAGGAAACTCTCAGGGTTCATTTTTCTTCTTTTTCTTTACCACATTTTTAATTAGGATTGTTAATATGTAGCGTTGATTCTTTATCCTGAGATCTTTTAAGGTATAAATAGCTGGATCACAGACTATTGTGGGGACAGAGTGAGTCTTGGGTACCTGTAAGCTGAAGTGATGAATCCCTGAAAAACTGATAATTGGCCATTTTATGTAACTGTTCAGTAAATTGAAATGGAGATTTGTTGAGATCCATGATGGCTGCTGGTAAAATAGGTTTTAGAAGCTTGTTTCTAGGAATGAGGCCTGCAGTAAACTATTTCCAGTGCCTTAGAGGGTGAATATCTGTACAAGCTTAGATGAGCTTCTTAAGGGAGAGTTCTTGATTGCCGTCACATCAGTTAAAATGCTTTTACTTGTGTTATTTAATGGTATTAACTGCTGTCATTCAAAGAATTTTTTACAGGTTTAGAATTTCTACAGAAGTTTTCAAGTACTTTGTGTTCATTTTGTTTTTATCCAGTACCTTTACTCCCCACCTGTTAAAATTTCAGAAATTGAGTGTACTGTCTTTGGTGCCCTATAACTTTAAAAATTTATACAAGTACACCTGCTTTCTACATCCTTTGTGCCTGGGCTTTCATTTCAGAAAAATGTCCAGCAAGACAACAGTGAAGCTGGAACACAGCCCCAGGTACAAACTGATGCTCAGCAAACCTCACAGTCTCCCCCTTCACCTGAACTTACCTCAGAAGAAAACAAAATCCCAGATGCTGACAAAGTGAGTGACTCTTCTAGTTCATTCCATTAGACAATGTTGCAACATGTAATCATTAATGATATCATTAAATTGCAGTTTCAAGAGCAAGCACCAAGTGATTTCATTCTGTGTAGGATTTTTTTTCTGTTGATTTTCTGTGTATTTTTCAACTAAAACCAGTTAGAGGTATTCAAGCTCAATTAAGGGAATTGAATGTCCTGAACCTAAAAGCGTCTCTTGATTAACTGCCACCTGAAGTAACAAGAGGCTAATGTATACTGTTTGTTGTCTTTCAAAGAGCAAAGGTATCTTCTAATACCAAAGGCAGAAATTGATATTTCGCAGGGCTACTTGACTAGTTTTTACTTGAACTAATCAGATGATAAATACATGGGCTATAGGAGTCTAGTAAACATCTTTCTCCTCTCAAGTCATCAGTCAAATTTAAGTAAATTAATTACGGTGGTCTGGTAATAACCAGATTGCATTTCAAGGTAATTATTCTTTTGTCCTGCTTCTACAGTAGATGTTGGAAGCCAACTTAAATAGTGATATTGTGTCCCTTGAAAAAGGACAGCTTGTTATCAAACCTTTAAGATTTCTGGTCAGATGGATACTGAAAAATTTCTGTTGTTAACTGTGAATCACTGTATATTTTGTAGAACTTTATTTTCTATACAAGTTGCATATAAATAAGTAGCCTTCTCTTGGTTGTTTGGTTTCTCTTACATTTAGAGGGTAGAGTTTTTTTTTACCCTCAGGCAACTTACAGAATCTTTCATTGGGGTCAGAATAGGTTTTTACACTATGTAAAAGTTTCCAGTTTTTAATTTTCTTGTCTCCTCATTGATCCTTGTGGGCTCCCAATGTGAGCTATAGGACCTGACTGATTTCCGAAAGCTGCTTTCTGTTTTCTGCTGTTAATGTTGTAGGATGATGATGGTTATTTGGAAAAATCGACACTTAGTTTCAGCAGCACACCCCTTGACTTGGGGTGAGCATTAACTGCTCTTGCTGATAGTCTCAGTACCTGTCTAGAGCATGACATTGGGTAGGATCTCATGCTCCTTAGTTGTAGGTAGGATTACTAGTCTCAAGCCATTTAGAGCATTATTACCACCCCTTTGGAGAGGGTTCCTCATCCATTCCATGTTGAAATGTCATTTTGTGATGCTGGTTTTGTCAATAGTTGGTTTAATTGGGTACTGTCAAGCTGTCTTTGTTTTGATTTAACTTCCATACATGTGTGGTTATCCATTTGTTTCCCAACATCTATTGCACTCCAGTGTCGTCTTAGGTGTATATTTCAGTGAATTTATTTTTCTTTCCTGTGGCTCATGTCCTCAGAGCATGCATAATGTATGGAAGGGTTGTGTGCACTAGAAAGAAAAGGATGGGAGGACTGCAGGCCGACTGCCTAGTTCATCCATAGTGATAGAGCTTACGGCATAGTAATAAGCTTATAGGTGATTTCTAAGGAACACTGAGATCAGTCTCTGAAGCATGGGATCTAGTTCCATCTCTTTTATTTTAGGCAAGTCATTGAACTTTCTAGACCCAGTTTCTTTGTTAAAGTGCCTAAGATTTTTACATCCTTTATAACTCCTAAAAGCCATGACTGTTGCGCCTCATGGGCTAGTCTTTTCCCATCTTCCCATCCTACCCATCAGGATACATGTTACACACTGTGGTTGTCATCTGATCTGTCATAAAACTGAGTTGGCTCAGTTGCGTTCTTTGTCATTTGTATTAGTAGAAACCTGCTGCAGAAATGGAAACGCATAGCAAAGTTTGGAAAATTAAAGGCCACAGGAGATACTTACTTCTTTAGCCCTGTATTTACATATTTTAGAAAACCTATATAAGTGATCAGCATGTGTCACATCTGTTCCTCTGGTACTGTAAGACTCATCTCTTTTTACCTTGCAGTGTTGCTTATACAATTCAAAGGTGGATAGTAATAATGTGTGTGTTCATATATGTATGTATGTATATATATGAAAACTCCAGGTTCAATAAGGACAATTTTAAAAGGCATTTATCGGCGTAGTGCTAGTTGTAATTAAAGCAGGCTTACTGGCATATGGAGCCTGTAATAATATAGGAATTGACTTGGTCCTAACCTGTTTTGCACTGCTCAAAGTTTATCCTTAGGTGGCAGGCTCTAGAGTCTATAAAGATCAGAATAATTCAATAATTTTCATTTTTTGGCTTGTGGGATTTACAAGAATGTTTAAAGGAGTTAGAAAGTAAAGACTTGTGAAGAAAAGCTTTAGCAGGAGAGATTGTTCAATATGAGAAGAGAAAAATATCCTGGTAAATTCCTTAAGGGGACGGTATGGCATATTTAAGTTTAATAGCAGCCATGATTTAAAATAGTGAGAATTAGGTGATCCTATAGAACCTTCCAACTTTATGATTTTTAGAGATTTTATTTTTACTCAAGTCATCAGTAAGTATGAGGAGTTTTTCTTTCCCCCAAGGGTTGTTTAAAAATTTTTCCTTTTTTTTATTCCCCTTCCCAAGGCAAATGAAAAAAAAGTTGACCAGCCTCCAGAAGCTAAAAAGCCCAAAATAAAGGTGGTGAATGTTGAGCTGCCTATTGAAGCCAACTTGGTCTGGCAGTTAGGGAAAGACCTTCTTAACATGTATATTGAGACAGAGGTAAGTACTTTAGTTAAATATTTTTATTTTGAGGCCAAGTGCGGTGGCTCACGCCTGTAATCCCAGTACTTTGGGAGGCTGACGTGGGTGGATCATGAGGTCAGGAGATGTAGGCCATCCTGGCCAACATGGTGAAACCCCGTCTCTACTAAAAATACAAAAATTTGCTGGGTGTGGTGGCGTGTCCCTGTAGTCTTAACTACTCGGGAGGCTGAGGCAGGAGAATCACTTGAACCCAGGAAGCAGAGGTTGCAGTGAGCTGTGATCTCGCCACTGCACTCCAGCCTGGCAATAGAGTGAGACTCCTAAAAAAAAAAATAAATAAAAATAAAAAAAATAAAAAAAAACATATATATATATTTAAAATTTACTTAGTTGCTTGGTCGTGTTACCCATATTTCATAAATGGTCATAATTCTTTCACATCCGTAGTTTCATAAAACTACGTTTTATGTAGTTTTAGGGATAGGATGAAGCCAAAACTAATGAATTTTTTAGTTTAATTTTTTTTAACAAGTTTTGTTACATTTTTTTATTCATATTAGATCTATGTGATAAATTATTCTGTTTGGTATAAAATGATTGGCTGAGTTCTTGTGAAAAAAATGGATGGTGGTATATCATAACGCAGCACAGTACAGTTGGAATTTCAGGCCACACTAAATATTTCTATTAAAATACATTGTGGTTTTTTAGTAGTCTGAAATTCTAGAATAATATGTGAAATAATTGATATTTTTTTCCATACTGAGGTGGGAACATTGTATTTAAGAGTTTATTTAACAATAAACTATAGTCCATTTTTTTATATCTTTAATTTTAAAAAGTGGTGTGACTTAATGCATTGGCCAGTATTAATCTGATTATAAGATAACCATTTATACACAAGAAGACAAAATTACATTTAAGCAATAGGTTTTTTTTTTTTTTAACTTAGCATTAAATAGGAAATCTGTAATCAGTTACAATGTTAAAAAAAAATCAGACAACATCAGCCTGTGTATTTAGAAAATGGAAATGTCTGTTGGGTTTGTAGGAAGAGTTTGATGAGATAGAAATTGGAGCTGCGTTAACACATTTGTTTTGTATGATTTTTTTTTTTTAATCCCACAGTCTACGTATTTAAAATTTAGTTGGAGTTAACTAGAAGACTGGAATTAACCTTTCCTGTTTCCTGACAGGGTAAGATGATAATGCAAGATAAATTGGAAAAAGAAAGGAATGACGCTAAAAATGCAGTTGAGGAATATGTGTATGAGTTCAGAGACAAGCTGTGTGGACCATATGAAAAATTTATATGTGAGCAGGTATGTCTTCAAGCTCTATTTTTGTTTCAATAGTCTCATATAAAGTGTTTAATATATAAATGGACAGTTGAGGCTTAAGCCTTTTACTCAGTTACATAATTTGAACTTTTTGGAAACAGAAGACAAAGTCATGGAGAAAGGGCTTGTTAGTGATGAGCAGTTTTATTTTGCACCAGCCTGCCCCCAAAACACTTTTGACCATCAAGAAGAGAGAACCTGTCGAATATTTACGTAGAGTCTGTGTCATTACTGTCATAGGGTCTAGGACACTAAGAGAAAAATGTTCGATTTTAAAGACCTCAAATGCAGTGATGCCACTGCCTTGGTAGCTTTTCTGTCATTGTCTCATCTCCTGAGATGTGTTCAGTCATTCCAGAGCTTACTAAGCCCTTTTATTTCCCTTATCCCTTTTCTTGACTCCCAGTTAGTATGGCTCTGAGTAAATCCCAATGCACAGCTGTGAAAGATAGGCCTGGGGAAACAGAAACTGGCTAGGTATAAATCCAGCCAGTTTAGTTAAGGGTCATTTAAAGGGAAATTTCAACTCTATTTTATTCATAGTTCTAAGGACTCTGGGCTACCTTGTCATGTACTTCAGTTCTTAGCTCTGCCCTGTTACTGTCTGAGTTTCTTATGGTGGGGGCTCTAAAGTGGAGATGACTGAACCAGGCAGGACCTCCCAGGGCTGGAGTAGAAGTTCATACCTTACATGAACTGGTTAGGAATGACTCTTTCATGTGTTCAGTGACTGTCAACTTGTATAGCTTCCGCTCAGTATTTGATAGTTGTGTAAGTGAACAAAAAGCTAGTAAGACCCGGTTGTTTTGGAGAGTAGGAAGATAATTGCTCCTCTGTAAGCCACATTTCACTCTACAGATTGGGTTTCTCCAGTATTGTAAGTCAATGAGACCATTTTCAGTGTCTGTATAACAAGGCAGAGAAGCCAAATCAGAGTGCCTTCCTGGATAAGATTAGCTACCTAGTGTGTGAACACCTCTGAGAATGCCTCTTTGTTTTGTTTTGAAAAATTCTGAAGTACGAGTGCCACTAGTATTGTCATATTTTATGTTAAAGGATCATCAGAATTTTTTGAGACTCCTCACAGAAACTGAAGACTGGCTGTATGAAGAAGGAGAGGACCAAGCTAAACAAGCATATGTTGACAAGTTGGAAGAATTAATGGTAGGCCCTTTTCTCCCCCTAAAAGGTGGTTTGTGTTTGAAACTACAGACTTTAAAATAAAATTATACTATTAATTTATTACATTTTATTTTAGAAAATTGGCACTCCAGTTAAAGTTCGGTTTCAGGAAGCTGAAGAACGGCCAAAAATGTTTGAAGAACTAGGACAGAGGCTGCAGCACTATGCCAAGATAGCAGCTGACTTCAGAAACAAGGTGAGTCGGTCTTTTTGTACTAGGGAGGAAGTTAACCTAGATTTGAATAAGCTAACATTTAAGCTGGGAATCATCATGAATAATCTTAAGTTTGAAATTTTGTTATTTGAGGTTAGAGATAGATTCGAACCTCCTAGAAGGTTGGGTCAGATGAGATGTTATTCAATAAATTCCATAGAATGTGTTTTTTCTGTTCAGGATGAGAAGTATAACCATATTGATGAGTCTGAAATGAAGAAAGTTGAGAAGTCTGTTAATGAAGTGATGGAATGGATGAATAATGTCATGAATGCTCAGGCTAAAAAGAGTCTTGATCAGGATCCAGTTGTACGTGCTCAGGAAATTAAAACAAAAATCAAGGTGAGTGTTAACTGTCTCGTGTTTACTGCTGGGTTCTCTTACAGACTAAAGTTGCAGTCATTTGGACCTTTAACGTAGCCATTTTTCCTATAAATCTTTTACCTCATCCTGACTGAGACCAGATTTTCTTAGGCCATTATTGTATCACAAAATACAGAAGACCTAATAAGTTTGTTAAATGTCCACTTCTCCATTTATTCATTCATATCAACAAATATATTTGTTGAGCTCCTGTCATGTGCCAGTCCTTGTTCTCAGGGTTAAACAATTAAGTGTGCAAAGTGTAGTCTCTGCCCTTATGGAACTCACCTTGTAATGGGAGAGAGACCAACAGTAAACATACCTGTGTCATCTGTCAGAAAGTGTTCAGGGCTGTCAGGAAACAGTAGGGCAAAAGGGGTTAGGAAATTCTAGGTCTTGTGTGTGAGGCTGGAAGGAAACTGGGAAAAGTGCTTTTCTGGAATAATATTCAAACATAGTGAAGGTCAAGGAAAAGTGGCCCTTTTAAGCACTATCAGTTTCAAGCTATAAACTTGAATTCTAGCTCTGTCCTCACTAGTTTTCCTGATCTTGAAGTTACTTAACCTCTCTGAACCATTTTCTTCCATGAAGTGGGGATTTTAATTCCTGTCCTTTAATACTGTTGTGAGGATTAAGGGAAGTAATATGTGTAAGTACATGGGGAGTCCTGACACATCATGGAAGAATATTAATACTCTCTTTTGATCGGACTTTAAGCTATGGTTTTTGGCAAGTGTAATGAGAAAATGTAATTTTTTGATGTATAATTGGAGTTGGTAGAAAAATAGTGGTTCGGACATATGGAGAAGCAGTTGAAAATGAACTGGATGGATGTGAGTTAATCTGATAACTAGTTTTGTTTTCTTTAGGAATTAAATAACACGTGTGAACCTGTTGTAACACAACCCAAACCAAAAATTGAATCACCCAAACTGGAAAGAACTCCAAATGGCCCAAATATTGATAAAAAGGAAGAAGATTTAGAAGACAAAAATAATTTTGGTGCTGAACCTCCACATCAGAATGGTGAATGTTACCCTAATGAGAAAAATTCTGTTAATATGGACTTGGACTAGATAACATTAAATTGGCTTATTCCCTCAATTAATAAAATATTTTTGCCATAGTATGTGACTCTACATAACATACTGAAACTATTTATATTTTCTTTTTTAAGGATGTTTAGAAATTTTGTGTATTATATGGAAAAAGAAAAAAGCTTAAGTCTGCAGTCTTTATGATCCTAAAAGGGAAAATTGCCTTGGTAACTTTCAGATTCCTGTGGAATTGTGAATTCATACTAAGCTTTCTGTGCAGTCTTAACCATTTGCATCACTGAGGATAAAACTGACTTTTGTCTTTTGGAGAAAAAAAAACTGTACTGCTCGTTCAAGAGGGCTGTGATTAAAATCTTTTAAGCATTTGTTCCTGCCAAGGTAGTTTTCTTGCATTTTGCTCTCCATTCAGCATGTGTGTGGGTGTGGATGTTTATAAACAAGGCTAAGTCTGACTTCATAAGGGCTTTCTAAAATCATTTCTGTCCAATAGAAAATGACTTTTTGCTTTGATATTAATTCAATGAGTAAAACAAAAGCTAGTCAAATGTATTAGAAGCATGCAGAACAAAACGTTTAAAATTTATCTCTCACTATACAGTATATTGTCATGTGAAAGTGGAATGGAAGAAATGTTGATCCTGTTGTAACTGATTGTGAACAGTTTTATGAGCTTTAAAATAAAGTTCATCTTATGGTGTCATTTCTAAACTTGATTTTGTCACTAATTTTAAAAATCAGATGGGGAGACAATTATTCTAGCAGAAACGAAGTTAGTGTCAAGATCCAATTTTTTTTTGCTGCTTATCTTATCTCTTTTCTGAGTTAAAATGGTTTTCTCCTGACAGAAAAGTAGCATATTTATTACATTAATGCATTAAAAAAATACTGTAAAGTGAATATAATTTAAAATTCCTCCACCCAGAAAAAAACAGTGTTAACACTTTGTTATACATCCTTGGAGCCTTTTCCCCCTAATGCTGGAGTTATATCTGTGTGGGTGTCTATGTTACAGTGCTGTAGGCTGTTTTTAAAAAACTATACCAGGGCAATCAGTAAATACAGTCAGGTGTTGTAACTACATAAATGTAGTGAGTTCATTATAAAGACATACTTAAAAGTACCAGTCTCACTATTGGTAGATTTAGGTGTTTCTCATTTTTGTTGTTCTAAATAATGCTGCAGTGAATTTTATCTGGTTATCTTGTAAGCCCAGAATTGAAGTTGTGTTTGGGGTAGTAGAGAAGACACATTCACTTAGGATAGATGACAAGTAACCAGCTGCTCACTAGGGTGCAACAGTTTATTATTATTTCTTTTGTGGTAGAAAAGGGGTTTCGCTATGTTGCCCAAGCTGTTCTTGAACTCCTGGGCTCAAGCAATCTGTATGCCTTAACTTAACCAAAGTGCTGGGATTTCACCATGCTGGCCAGGCTGGTCTCAAACTCCTGATCTCAAGAGATCCACCCGCTTTGGCTTCCTAAAGTGCTGGGATTATAGGCATGAGCCAGTGCAAGCGGCTGAGGATTGTTTCCTGATGCTTTTATTTGTTAGGCATAAATTAGGTCCATGCTTACTGAAGATTGTGTCCCAAAATGTTTGAGAGATACTGGCTTAGACAATTGCAATTGTTCATTAAAAACAAACAAAAAAAACCAAACCCAAAGCTTACCTTTTCATTGAGCATTGGACTAGAAACTGACCCTTAACTCTGGTTGTATATTAGAATTTCTTGGGAGCTAATTATACAAATAATGGCACACACCTTCAGAGATCGATTTGATTGGTCTGGGATGAAACCTGGGCATCAGGATTTTAAAAGCTTCCCAAGTGAGTCCAATGTATAAGCTCAAGGACCACAGGGCTATTGACTGTATGTGGGGTGTCCTGTTTGGTAAGTGATGTTTCAGTGCTAAGAATTTGAAGGTTTCCTTTTCTAAGCCCTGATGATCTATTCTGTAGATAAACAGATGATAGGCTCATCCATTTACATTTTTTCTGTACGTAGCCTTTTCACACTGGCTATAGATGTTCAAGTATTGCTTACATATACCCAACTTCCTTATACCTCTCCTGCTTCTCACTGGAAGAATTTTGGGATTGATGCAAAATGGCTTCTGCACCTTTCTGTAGGTTTTTGTACAGGTTTAACTTCTGCATTAATCACTGAAGCCTTGAGTCCTACTGAGAATGAGCCCCTCTGCAGCCGATTCAGTGAAGGCAGTTGAGTATCTCACTGTGGTTCACTGTTGGACTGGTGCTTTCAGGGCTTCTTCCTGCATCGCCACCACCGCTCACCCCCCATCAACATCTGCACAGACACATACACTGTCTGTGGGTTTCCTATCAATGTGTTCCTTTTAGTTGCTTCTGGCTTTTATTGTTGATAAAATACAGAAAAGCATGGAGAATTGGGAAACAGCTCCTTATTGCACTTGGTCCTGGCCCCGCTAAGCAGGGAAGGAGCACTGGAAAGCACATCAAATGCTTGTTTGGCTTTTAAGTCAAACATAACTTGGGTTTACATTCTGGTTGCACTTTTCACAATCCACATGGTCTTAGCATTAACCCCCCGAGCTGGTTTCTTCTGTAAACTCAGTTTCTGCCTCCACAAGGTGGTTGTGGAAGATGAAAGGAATTTGTGCACATGATGTGTTGAGTGATCTTGGCACAGGGTGGGCACCCAGGAAATTCTACAAGTATGTTGGCTGAGGAGGTGCTCCCTTGTCCACCTCTTCAGTGTTACCTTTCTCCTCCAGTATCAGCGTTCACTTTTTACTTCTCATTGCCACCGCTGCACACACACAAACACACTGACTTTTTATTTCCCCCCTTTGGGTTTTCTGGGAAAATGTGGCTTTTTAATTAGACATTGTCAGGCAGTCAGAGCATGGCTTTCTTCCTGCTTGGTGAACCAAGCGGCTGCCGTGGGTTTAGCAGAAACTCAAAAGTCCATTTGTCATTGCTTAGGTGCCCATGGCTCCTCTTGACTGCACATGTCTGAGCACCTGGGGACGTTCAAAAGCCAGAGGGTGCCAACAGTGTCTCTGGAGAATTGTGACTTTACAGTCCGTAAGCAGAGGACATTATTTTCCCAGTCCCAGAGATGTAAACTATTGTCAGGATATACACAAATCTAATAAGATCTCACAAATCTTTTAATAGTACCCCTTTCCCTTCTAACAATGACAAATACCAGACTAGCATTTAAAAAAAAAATGCTCCCACCTTTTGATTTAGAAAAGTTAAAAGAACAGCTCAGTGAACATGTGACCAGCTACTGTGACACATCTCACGATGTTTCTCCTTGGGACGGAGGCGTTCTCCTGAACCTCCGGCCATTATCACACCCAAGAAATCTCATTGACACAGTAGTATTACCAGGTCCAATTGTCTATCAAAAATGTCCTCTAAAACTGCATTTTTGGATCCAGGATACAAAGATGATCTACTTCGCTTGGTAGCCATGAACAGCCCAACACTTTTAAAATGATGTAAATTTTGTTTGAGAATTCTGGAGATTATATAGCTACTATACATAATCATCTTACCAAAAGGATCACTTTGTTAGACATTAATATGTCTACATTGCCTCTTTAATAGTTCTTGTTAGGTGTTACTTGTATTCACTTATATCAAAAAGCATTATTAAATGTGGCCCATCAGCCAGAAGGTTGCCGTAAATTATCTTGAATGTATTTGTTGACTTAACCTTAATAAAAACTACTGGAGTGGTTTAGTGATCAGTCAAAACTGTTCCTCCATGATTGGGTAATACAAGTCCAGGAAGAAACAGTTCCCACTGCCCCACAGCCACAAGAATAAAATCCAGAATAGATATTGGCTCTATAGTTACTATGGCTTTCATGCGTTTCTGGCACATACATCATGCATCTTGCACACCGGTGGGATGATGTATTTTCCGCATACAGCTGGTGTGTTCTGCTCACATTCCCCATGAGTGCCTGCCCATCTGGAATTCCTCCCTACAGGTGTTAGCCCCGGTCCTCTGAGAAGGGGCATTGCCTTCACTGTACCACCAGTCAGGCCATTCAGTTGTCAAGTGTCAGAAATCCACCTGAAAGCACTTTGGTTCAAAGGGTATTTATAAGCAGAAGGATGGCAGGTAATGACAGAAAGCACTGACTAACCGGTCTGTGCAGAACTCAGGGCAGCCAGCCTTCTGGAACACAGGGACTCCTTTCCACTATCCTTGCTGAAAACTTGCTTCTAGAGCAGGTTGGGAAGCACAGCCGCAACAGCAGTTCCCAGAAGACACCACTAACACACCTTCCAGGGACAAGAAGTCCCAGGGGAAAACTTCTGTCCCTCCTGGGGACAAAACTGTGCCGTGTGAGCTCTGCAAGAACACGACTGCCACATTCTAACCATGAGTGGGTAGAGGGAGGAACATTTATCAAAACAAGTGGGATGCTGCTTCCAGGAGAATGGAGGATGCCGGGCAGACGCAGCTGGGTATCTGCCCGGCATGTAACCTGGTTTTCCTCCTTCTCCCCTGCATCCCAGGGCACATGCATTCTCGCAACTTGGCACAGAGGAGACTAGCCAGGAAGTGGTTCTTTAGTGCTGAGTTGGTAGGCATTAGGACCACATGTATCACTGTCAAACCCTGAGGTTTCACAAAGCAAGGGTGGCCCAAGATGCTGAGAACTCCCAGCTCCCAAGGAGGGAAGCATGGACTCGTGACTTCTTTCCTGTCACTGGGAGTCAGGCCTACTAGCCTATGCAGTTCACCAAGTCGTTGCTCTGAGCAGGGCTCTTTGCCCCTCACAGTTTGCCCAGAAAGCTCATCCTCCAACCTCCAGGCCCTGATATCCTCATCCGTGTCGGGCTGCCCCTGCCCTGCTATTGTGTGGCTCTGAATACAGGGAGAGGGAGTGGGGAGTCCAGGCTGACTCCCAGGTCTCTCTGACTTTGGGCTCTCTCTTTTCAAGGTGAAAGGAGGAGAACCTGCAGACAGAGACCCAGAGAAGAAGGTGAGGGAGAGCTAGGTTTACCTTGACATATGTTCAATATGAGGCGTCTGCAGAGCCAACAGTTAGCCAGTGAGCAGAGGCTCCCAGGTGTGGGATTCGGGAGAGAGCGGAGCTGACAGACTGCGGGTGGATGAACAGTCGGGCTCTGGGTGCAGACACGCAAGCCAGATGCCCAAGTGGAGGACGGTCTGTCCCGTGTGTGCCCTCTATGCACCCTCCGCTGCTGAGTCACCCTGAGTCACATGCGCCCTCCTCTACTGAGCTTTCAGCCTCTTCTACTCACGTGAGGGGGAAAAGGCTCAGTTCTACTTACTTTTTAATAGCCCGTGTGCCTAGTACAGGGCTTGCATTTAGTGGATGCTCATTCAGGATTTGTCAAAGAACTGAGGTTCAGAACAGAAAGCCCCAGGAGGCCCATGTTAAGAATCAGGGCAAAAGGAAGACGTCAGAGGAAACAGTGCGGGGGGAGCTGGAAGGAAACAGGTGGGAGGCAGCTCAGAAGCCAAGGGGGAAAACAGAGCAAGGGGTAAGGAGGGATGAGCGCTACAAAGTGGCCCGAGGAGATGAAGACCAAAACGTGCACCAGACTTCAGCAGAGTTCACTGGCTGTTTCTGAAGGCAGTAGCAGCTGAAGGAGTGTGAGGAAGCAAAGGACGTTGCATTTGGAGAGTGCTCCCCCGTGGGTAAGATTAGAAAATTGAGTGGTAAACTGGAGCAATAAATGCATTCCACAAGAGTCTGGGGTAGACGTTGGGTGGTGAGTGCTCTGCGGTCACAGGAAGACGGTTGTCTCCTCTTTCAACTTACCGTAGTCTTCATATGCTTGCCTTTGGTCTCACTGAATCAGCAGGCCCTGGCAGTCAGAGGCACCTGTTTCAGCCACCATGAAATGGAAAGAACCCACAGGTGTCCTGCATCCTCCCCTGTGTCCATCTGGCCTCACCCGGTGCTAGCCCATTACCCCCGCCTGTTTCCTACTTGGAACCTGCATTAGTCTGTTCTTATGCTGCCAATAAAGACATACCTGAGACTGGGTAATTTATAAAGAAAAAGAGGTATGGCCAGATGCAGTGGCTCACGCCTGTAATCCCAGCACTTTGGGAGGCCAAGGCGAGTGGATCATGAGGTCAGGAGATGGAGACCATCCCGGCCAACATGGTGAAACCCTGTCTCTACTAAAAATACACAAAAATTAGCTGGGCGTGGTGGCAAGTGCCTGTAATTCCAGCTACTCAGGAGCTGAGGCAGGAGAATCACTTGAACTAGGGAGTTGGAGGTTGCAGTGAGCCGAGAATGTGCCACTGCACACCAGCCTAGATGACAGAGCAAGACTCTGTCAAAAAAAAAAAAAGAAAAAAGAAAAGAAAGAAAGAAAAAGAAAAAGAAAAAGAGATATAATGGACTCACAGTTCCACATGGATGGGGAGCCATCACAGTCATGGCGGAAGGCACAGGAGGAACAAGGGCATGTCTTACATGCTGGAAGGCAAGGGAGAGCTTGTGCAGGGGAACTCCCGTTTATGAAAACATCAGATCTCGTGAGATGTATTCACTGTCATAAGAACAGTAAGGGAAAGACCTGCCCTCGTGATCCAGTTGCCTCCTGCCATGTCCCCCTCCATGACATTTGGAAATTATGGGAGCTACAATTCAAGATGAGATTTGGGTGGGGACACAGCCAAACCATATCAGGAACCTCTTGAAGATCTCAACTGCAGCCCCTCATTCACTCTCTCCCCTTTCCCATGCTCCTCAGAGTTTTAGCCAGTAATGAACTATACACCCATTCCACACAGAAGCTAAAAAATTGCCTGCCACAAAGACTTTTTGAGATAATAGACTTGGAAATGGGAGTTAACATTGGCCCAATGTATACTGCCGTCCATGGCAGACTTTGCTTGTTTCATGGTAGTGGGGACTGGAGGGCACACACTGGTCTGGGGGCTGCTCCTGGCCTGTGGAAACAGGTCTGCAGGCCAGGGGCTCTAAGGTCATTGTGACCCGCACAGAACTTGGATTTCTAACATAGTGCACTTTTCCTTCATAAGCTCATAAATCTCTTGCTTTTAGGAGAAGAGGTGGGGGCATCACAGCTAGTTTTGACAACCAAGGAAGAGCAGACCGCAGTCTGAAACCATCTTCTGTGGTTGCTGGGGAGGTCCTGCACTTGTTCAAAAGTGTCCCTAAAAATGGTGATTAGCACTTCCTCAGAGGTGACGGAGATGTTGAAGCAGGACCAGGGCTTCAATGAGGAAGGAGTTACCCCCGAAAGACACCGTGCACCCCAATCCTATATCCCTGGCCATGGCAGCCCTGCTCAATCCCACCCAGCCTCCCACCCTCAGGTGTATATACACGTGCATATACTCTGTAACGCACGCTGCACCACACATACCCCATGCACATGCATGCACACACACACAGTGCAGTGCACCACACACAGCACCCTGCCCCACCCGCTGCCAGCCTTCACCTGTCCATCTTCTCTCTGCTCAGGCCTCCCCCTCTCCAGGAATCCCTGGCCAGACTTCCTGACAATGCTCCAGTCGGCCCCAGCCCCTCCACGCAGATCTCTTTGTGTCTCTCCTATTGTATTTAAAGCATTACTTTCTAATCTGTTCTTAACTCTCTCTCTGCTGCTAGACTGTGTGCTCTTTGAGAAGAGGAATAGGTTTTTCGTCCCATTTGTGTCCCCAGCGCTTAGCACAGAGCCTGATACATAAGTGAAATGTGAACTAAATGAACAAATAAAACAATCGATGGATAAGCACTGGCCAGATTCCACATGCCTGAGAAAACTGTGCCCTATTCCAGAAGCTTAGTGTCTGTATCAGCTTTCTAGGACTGCCATAACTAATGACCACAGACTGCGTGGCTTGAAACAACCCACATTTATTCTCTCTCAGTTCTGGAGGCCACAATTCTGAAGCCAAGGTGTCTGCAGGGCTGTCGAGGGGAATCTATCCTTGTCTTCTCTAGTTTCCGGTGCTGCCCTGCATTGCTTGGCTTGTGGCCACATCTCTTTGCTTCTTCTTTCCATTACTTTTCCACATGTGTTTCTGTTATCTCTTTTCGCCTCTCTCTTGTAAGGACACTTAGAACATTTAGGGCCCACCCAGTAAAGCCACGGTCATCTCCCCAGCTCGAGACTTAATCACATCTGCAAAAGTCCCTTTCCAAATGAGGTCACGTTCATGGGTTCCAGGGATCAGAACTTGGCTCTTTGGGTTGGGCCGTTACTCAGTACAACACGGAGGTCCCAAGTGGATGAGAAAAAATACTGCCTAAATCTTTCCTGCAAAGTTTTCCCGTGTTTCACCAGAGAGGAATCTCCTGGACAAGATGTGCTCGCTTTGTCATTGTCCAGGAAAATCCAACCAGTGATTAAATCTGGAAGCCTTCAATCATACCTCTGTTGATGTTAAAGGTGCACACAAATGACATCTTTTCATGAGACTCTCCACCAAGGGCCCTGGACCGCCAAACAGCTACTCAGCTGCTTAAGCTGGCCCACAAGTATAGACCAGAGAGGAAGCAAGAGAAGAAGCAGAGGCTGTTGGCCTGGGCCGAGAAGAAAGCGGCTGGCAAAGGGGATGTCCCCTCTAAGAGACCACCTGTCCTTCGAGCAGGAGTCAACACCGTCACCACCTTGGTGGAGAACAAGAAAGCGCAGCTGGTGGTGATTGCTCATGATGTGGATCCCATCGAGCTCGTTGTCTTCTTGCCTGCCCTGTGTCGTAAAATGGGAGTCCCTTACTGCATTATCAAGGGGCAGGCAAGACTGGGACGTCTAGTCCACAGGAAGACGTGCACCACGGTCGCCTTCACACACGTGAACTCGGAAGACAAAGGTGCTTTGGCTAAGCTGGTGGAAGCTGTCCGAACCAGCTACAATGACAGATACGATGAGATCCGCCGTCACTAGGGAGGCAATGTCCTGGGTCCCAAGTCTGTGGCTCGCATCACCAAGCTCGAAAAGGCAAATGCTAAAGAACTTGCCACGAAACTGGGTTAAACGTACACTGTTTTCTGTAAATAAAAATAAAACAATGTAAAAACAAAAAAAAAGGGAAGCAGGAGGGTGTGCTTCAGGATGAGAGGCAGGGGAAGGTGCAATGTGTCAAACTGGACAAATTATTTCAGACTGGCATCTAAGCCACAAAATAGACTCTTTGAGATCTTGAGACTGATGGCAAGGGGAAGGCAGGCCCAGGCTTAACCTGAGCTCCTAAAGGGAGGGGGTGGGATGAGGAACAGGAGGTGTAGGAGGGCCTCAGGGAGGGAAAGTAGTCATGGTTATGATGAGACAGAGTGGCCTCTAGGGTCTAGAAGAATGATTCTAACCCCTGTCCTGAGAGCAGAGGGACCTGACCAAGCTTCTAGAAGCTGTAGCCAGCCTCATCTGAGCACTGGAGCAGAGAAGCACTGGGCCATCCTTGATGGGCCCCTACCTTCTACCAAAGCATCCTAGAAAAGCAAACAAACTTTTGCCTGAGAGTTGGCCAAGCAGTGCTACTCTGAGTTGTCCTAGACGGGAGGAGAGAAGGCAGCTCCATTCCTCAAGTGCCACTGATTAGAGACCAGGATCCCGACTAGACATCATTTATGAGTGGGTTGGGTCCCTCATACCAGGGTCTTCAGCCTCTTGTAGATTTGGGTAAGGAGGAGGGAATGACCCTGCTCAGGCTCTGAGCCTAAGATAACCTCCAGCTTTGGGGGATTACTAGGTGTTCCAGCTCTCAATAAAATGGTGTCTTGGTTCCATTTTCCATTGTTCCTCGTTACATGTCTTCCTCTGGGATCTCACCGGGAGAAGCGGTTAATGGCAGGGCAGATTCAGAATCTCTTGGGACCCCTGTTCCAATGCCAGACATCAGCATGCTGAATCCCTCCGGTCCCCTCTTCCGACGACTTTCCAGTCCCATCCTCCCTGCCGGCTGGCCGACAAGCCTCATGCTTTCCTTTATAGAGAGTGAGAGAGGACAGATCCAGGGAACCAGAAACATCTGGCTTACTTGCAACCTGGAACAGGTTACCTCTCTGTGCCTCAGTTTCCTTTATGCTCACCAAGAGTCATCACAGTTGCCCAGCCAGGTTCTGGGCTTCTCAGAGGTAAGACCTGGGACAAAGAGACTCTTTTGAGCTCCAGTTCTTCATCTGTAAGTTCTGAGGAATAGCATTTGTCTCACAGGAGTGTTAGGAGGGAAAATTGAAAGATAGGGGGGTGGAAGCTCTTCAGCAACTTAAAACAAAAGAAGTTGACGATTAGACAGAAGACAACGTACACGAGGCTGAACGAACGAGCACCTCATGCAGGTGAGCTGCAGTTCGGACCGCATTTCTCAAGGGATATTGCTTGGAACACTCATCCCATAGATGCACCTTCAATAAGAGGCTCCTTGGTCAAGTAAGTTTGGGAAATTCTTCCTTTCCTGGGGATTTACCAGGTGCTTGACAGCATTAAGAGCTCAGAAGAGTACTGAGGTAAACAGACCCACTGAACTGTCTTTAATCCAGCATTTCCCAAACTCATTTCTGCAGGGAACCTCTCCCCTGTCTGACATGCCCCCACTGTAGTGAAGGGAGCTGAGGGTAATGGTTACAGTTGTCCCTTCCCCTGCTGTGATGGACGCAAGGGAGACGGGAAAGCAGGATGCTGGCTACGGAGGCAGGGGGGAGTGGGAAGGGAGCAGGAAGAGGAGCTGGGTCAGAAAAAGTCAGACGTGTCACACTTGGCTCCATTTTCTTCCATCCAGGCTGGACCAGTTGGAAGCTGCATCTGGAGGTACCTGGAACCCTGCCTGGCGTGATTTATAGAGGTGGGTTTGGTTTTGAACGCTGCTGGCTTCCTGTGATGGCATTATGTCCTCGAGGGATTAGTTAATGGAGGGAACACTGCTCTCAGAGAACCAGCCTTAACACAGATCTCTCCACTTAAAATAGTACTGAGTAGACAGGCCATGACCCCGAGACTGAACTGCGGCAGTCCAAAATCAAGGATGAAAAAGGAACACTTCATTAAGTAGAGAGAGAAAGCCACCATTGAAAGCTTTATAAAAAGCAGGGTGAAAAAGGGGTCTGGACTAGCGAGGCAGATTGTTTAGGAGGCTCAAAGGCTCAGCATCAGAGGGGGAAAAACTGTGAGGGGAAAATGCCCCAAAGCAACAGCTGAGGAAATAAAAGCTTAGGGGCGAAAGAAAGATGTCAGAACCGTCAGCAAGCATGGCAGAGCTGGGGCCCTGTCTCCTCTATGCCTCTGGAGCTTGGGAAAGAGAAAACTCAGAATTCAAATCCAGGTCAGGAAGGAGAAAGGAAGAGAGGAGGGGAAGAAGGAAGGAAGGGGCCCGGCACGGTGGCTCATGCCTGTAATTTCAGCATTTTGGGAGGCTAAGACTGACGGTCACGAGGTCAGGAGATCAAGACCACCCTGGCTAACTCGGTAAAACCCTTTATCTACTAAAAATACAAAAAATTAGCCAGGCATGGTGGTGGGCACCTGTAGTCCCAGATACTTAGGAGGCTGAGGCAGGAGAATCCCTTGAACCCAGGAGGCAGAGGTTGCAGTGAGTCAAGATTGTGCCACTGCATTCCAGCCTGGGAGACAGAGCAAGACCCTGTATCAGAAAAAAAAAAAAAAAAGGGGGAAGGAGGAGGAAAAGAAGGGAGGAGGGAAGGAAGCAAGGAAGGAAGGGAGGGAAGGAGGGAAGGGAAGAAGAAAAGTAGGGAAAGGAAAAGAGAGAGGAAAAAGAAGTCAGGCAGTAAAGCAGATAGGCAGTCCGACAGTCTTATGGCAATGGAAACCAGCGGTCTCGCCTCAGGAGATGTACGAGTCACACACATACTGCCTGTGTCCCGGCATCCCGCTCCTCTCCCAGCAGTGGCTGGGCTTTCTCATCCCTGTGGCTCCATGGAGCAACCATTTTTGTGGGGACCAGCCCCCAGCCCTCAGTTGGCTGGACCAAAGTAAGTACTGACCAGAGATATGCCAGCAAGCTTCAGTGTGGGACTTGGAACCCAAGAGAAATCAAAAATCTGTCTGTGGAGCAAAAGCTGCCGGTGAAACCTGGCAGCTGCTGTGGCCATGCTGTCTGCAAGAGGGGAGAACTGGCCTGCAGAGAAGAGAGTGCGCTCGAGGGGACATGGGTGCACGAGATGGAAAGACGAGATGGGCCAGTGTTTGCTGGGGTGCAGACCTATATTGGACATGTCAGCTGGGGTGGGGGTGTTCAAGCACATGGATGAGGTTAAGCCCCTGGTGATGGCTTTTCCCACAGTCCTATGAGCCAATACATTTCATTTTGCCTAAGTTTGTGTAGCTTGGGGCTCCCTCACGGGCAACCGCGGGTCCTCACTGAAGAGCAGCGTCTCTACAAGCACCCAGCTGGATGTGCTAACAGCTCGACTCCTGGCTGGTGGAGTTGGAAAAATGCTGGGATGCAATCAGGGAACCTTCCCAGGAAGGGGCAACATCTCCCTGCTGACTGCTGGAAACACAGACACGTGCTGAAATGCCCAGTGAAAATGAGAATGCAGCATTCTTTGCAAGGGGTGGTTTGTCAACAGGGAGTGAGGTCACAGGGGCCTCGAAGTGTGGGATTAGAGGAAGCTGAGCCGTGAAAAAGAAGGCAGAGACAGGCTCACCCTTCTGATGTTCAAGGCCCACAGCAAGGCCTAACACAAACAGGTACAGTTTTTTTTTTTTTTTTTTTTTTTTTTTTTTTTTTTTTTTTTTTTGAGACCCAGTTTTACTCCTGTTGCCCAGGTTGGAGTGCAGTGGTGTGATCTCGGCTCACCACAACCTCTGTTTCCCTGGTTCAAGCGATTCTCCTGCTTCAGCCTCCTGAGTAGCTGGGACTACAGGTGTGTGCCACCACCCTGTCTATTTTTGTATTTTTAGTAGAGACGGGGTTTCTCCATGTTGGTCAGGCTGGTCTCGAACTCCCAACCTCAGGTGATCCACCTGCCTTGGCCTCCCAAAGTCCTGGGATTACAGGTGTGAGCCACCATCCCCAGCCAAATAGAGGTACAGTGTTTAAACATGCATTAGAAAGTTGACAAACTCTCCAGTCAACATTTAGCAGATGCTGAATGTTCTGTCCTCCTACCCCGTCAACTCCCTAAGGCCCCAGATGGCCAGTGTGGATGTTGAATTCTGAGTACTCATAGCTCCATGGCAATTGCAGCAATGTGGGGAGAGCCAGCTTCTGGCTCTCAGCCTCTCACTTTCCTCCTTCTCCCTCCACCCCAGCTTCTTTCTGCACTGTGGGGGCTTTAATGTACATATGTATGAACACCCCCACCCCAAAATAGGTCTGCACCTCAACAAACACTGTCCCTTATCTGCTTTTCTGGGCCTGGGGCTGTGTGGCCCTTCTTCAGATGGATGGATGTGGGAGGAGGCAGCACAGGCTCTGAACATGGACTTGGGGCCATCTGGGCATGGGATTTCCCGGTTCCACGACCTGGAGAAGCAGGTGTGGTTAGGTAGGGGCATGGCCAGGGCAGGGTCCTTTTGCCCTGCTTCAGGAGGGGTACTGGTCATGGGCGGACCAGAGAGCAGGAAGTGGGTATTGGAGTGTTGACTGCAGGAGGGGCCAAGAGACTGCCTAGCTTTGCAGTTATGGGCTCTCTGCCCTTGTGATCTCCATTTGCAAAGCGATGGCTTTGAATTACAGGTGAAGGTTGACAGCTCAGTGTTTGGGAACAAACAAACGTTTGCATTATTTTGTTTGTGTGACTTTGGGCAAAACCTTCATCTCTCTGGGGACCAACATTCTCATCTGTGAAATGGGATGTTCCCTTTCTAGCCTGCTGTGAGGATTCCATGGCGTTGGTGAAGAGATCAGCGCAGTAAGAGCTCATCTATTCTTATAGATCTCACCTATAAGATCCTACTCATCTTCCTTTTCTTTCGCTGTTGTGATCTCTGAGGTTGCTCACTTATAGCTTTAAAGTGGCAGCTCTGGGACCATCCTTGGAAAGAAGAGGGCAACTGGCCTCCTAATTTTATTCCCAGAGCCGATTTCCCTCCACTCTTGAGTCAGCATTGTTGGTAGCTAAGTGCGCGGGCTCTGGATTCTCCTGGGTCATTTCACTGTTAACCACTGGTGAGTCACTTAACTTCTGGGAGCCTCAGTTTCCTGGTTGGGAAAATAAGAAGCTAACAGTATCTAGTCCCAGGGATGTTATTAGGAATAAATGCAAATACATCTAAGCTCTTAAGCAAGGCCTGCCTGGCACAAAGCAAATGTTCAGATCTGCCAGTGTTTTTCACCAACAGCTTGCGATTCTCTCCCACTGTCCTCAGCCCGCCTATCAGCAGAGGCGGCAGGTGGCATTTGGGAGCTGTGGCAGAGCTGCTCCGAGCGCCACCGACTCATCAGCCCTGCGCTCTTTGCTCAATGAAACTATGGCCTCCAAGGAAGAAAAACCTCAAATCCGATTTGTTCGCTTAAATTCAAGCTCTAATTGTTTTGGGAAGAAGCCCACAGTGGCCGAAATCATTCCTTATTTTGTTCTTCTTTGCTCCTGTCTGCCAAAGCTTAATCTCAGTCAGACCTTTTGATTGCACAGGGAAAATTTGCCAAGAAAAGAAAATAGCAGCTGGGTCTCTTTAGAACTCAGACAAGGAAATTGCTTTAGGTATCAGGGCTCCTTCTGGGCAGCTTCACTTTCTTCTTCTTCCCAAGAAAATTTAAATTAAACAAGTCCGAGCCAGTAACAGACAAATCCAGCTTCTCCCCAAGAGCGGACAGGCAGACGACCTCGTGGTACTGGAAGGTGTGCTAAATGCTGGGCCACCCTGGCACAGGCGCTCTCTGGGAGGGCTTGCTCTGCCCCCCGGCAGCCTGGCGGGAAAGAACCAGGTAAGAACAGGGTGCAGATTCCTTGGGCACCTGCGGGCCCCCTGCTTCCCCTGCTTAAAGCAAAGACCCGAGGCGGAGCATGGCCACTGCACATTTTCCCTCAGCAAAAACATATTTCTGTCGGTCCCTTGTACTTGGTCCTCTGTCATCCACTCCTTCCTTCCTCCTGGGTGTATCTAAACCCCTCAGAAAGGCATTGCTCCCACTCCTCAAACCCTTTCCCTTCATCGTCTTGTTCTTGCCTCTGCCACCCCCAACTCTGTGCCAACCACGCTGAACTACTAGAAATTTCCAGAACATCCCCTCTCTTTTGCCTAGTGGCCTTGCCTCAGGCTCTCCTGTCTCTCTCTTTAATTGCGGCAAAATGGCCGGGTACGGTGGCTCACACCTGTAATCCCAGCACTTTGGGAGGTGAGGAGGGCAAATCACGAGGTCAGGAGTTCGAGACCAGCCTGGCCAACATGGTGAAATCCCATCTCTCCGAAAAATACAAAAAACTAGCTGGGCGTGGTGGTAGGCGCCTGTAATCCCAGCTTGTCAGGAGGTGGAGGAAGGAGAACTGCTTGAACCCAGGAGGCGGAGGTTGCAGTGAGCTGAGATTGTACTACTGCACTCCAGCCTGGCGACAGTGTGAGACTCTGTCTAAAAAAAAAAAAAAAAAAAAAATCATAGTAAAACACACATAACGTGAATTTACCATCTTAACCACTTTTAAGTGCACAGTTGCATAGCAGGAAGTGCCTTCACATTGGCATGCAAGCACACCACCATCCATTTCCAGAGTGCTTTTCATCTTGCAAAACTAAAACTCTACACCCATGAAACAATAATGAGCCATTTCCCTCTCCCCAGCCCCTGGCAACCACCATCCTACTTTCTGTCTCTATGAACTGGAATACGCTAGGTGCCTCCTGCGCGTGGAATCAATCTTCGTCTTTCTATAATTGGCTTATTTCATTAGCATAAGGCCCTCAAGGTTCATCCACATGGTAGCGGCTTTTTCTTCTGTCTCTTTTTTTTTTTTTTTGAAACGGAGTTCCCTCTTGTTGTCCAAGCTGGAGGGCAATGGCGGGATCTCAGCTCACTGCAACCTCCGTCTCCTGCCTAAGCCTCCCAAGTAGCTGGGATTACAGGCGTGCACCACCACGCCCAGAAAATTTTTTGTATTTTTAGTAGAAACAGGGTTTCACCATGTTAACCAGGCTGGTCTGGAACTCATGACCTAAGGTGATCCACCCGCCCTGGCTTCCCAAAGTGCTGGGATTACAGGCATGAGCCACCGTACCCAGCCTTCTCTTAAGGCTTCCTTTCATATGGCCACATCCTACTCATCTCAGGTCTCAGCATAAGTTCTCTCCCTCTGGGAAGGCACTCTGCTAACCTCCCAACTGAGCGCCCCCACTATGCTTTGCACTCCTCCTGGCAGAGGATGGCCAGTGGTGTGCCGCTCCTTCAGCACACAGAGTCCTTTCTATCCGTGGCTGTATCACAGCACAGTGCCTGGCACTGAGTGCTGGCCACCAAATATTGTAGAGGGAAATGTTGAACAATCTTTCCTTGGAAATATTCACCAATAATTTTCAACAAAAACCTCGAGACCAAATCTGAATGCTCTTGATTTACCGGGGGTAGCAGTTGTCAATCACCCTTTCCTGGAGCATAGTTGGTCTCGGTGGCACTGTTGTCTGCCTGTTCTCTGGTTCCTCTTGCCTGACCTACAATTTCTGCTCAATCAGTGCTTCCTTCTCTTTGAGCACTCAGAGGTGTCTACCCCATTTGCTCCACACACATCCCCTTGGGTCACTCTGGCACCATTTCTCTGGAGATATTTCCAGTCTGCCTCTCCATGCCTCACTTCATTCTGCACAGCCTGGGAAGCGCCTCATCCCGGCCCCCTCTCTCCCTCTTTCTGTGTAAGCTGACCCAGCCTCTGCGAATCTTTGCTAGTTAACACCAGCAGCATCACCTGGCTTGCATTTTGTGAAGACATGCTGATTCCACAGCAATCTGCCGATTGTTGGCCAGGCGTGGGGGCTCACGATGCCTGAAATCCCAGCACTTTGGGAGGCTGAGGCAGGCAGATCACCTGAGGTCAGCAGTTCAAGACCAGCCTGACAAACATGGAGACACACTGTCTCTACTAAAAATATAAAATTAGTGAGGCGTGGTGGCACATGCCTATAATCCCAGCTACTTGGGAGGCTGAGGTAGGAGAATTGCTTAAACCCGGGAGTCGGAGGTTGCAGTGAGCTGAGACCGCACCATTGCACTCCAGCCTGGGCAACAAGATCGAAACTCCATCTCAAAGAAACAAAACAAAACAAAACAAAACAAGACAAATATCTACTGGTTGTCCATAGCTTCAAAGTGTTCAGAGCATTTGCAAGCAATACCCCTTCCTTTGTATGCTCATGTAAAAGCCCTTCTCCAAGGCCTTATCACTGTGGGGTGGCAGAAAGAGAAGTGGGACCCTATTCCTGCCTTGTCACATATTCGTGATCTAAGTTTGGGCAAATTACATGTCCTCCCTAAGCCTCCTAAGTGGAGATAACAAATAGAACATCTCCAGGGACGCTGTGAGAACTAACAACGGTATTTAGTGATTTCCCATCTAACTCTGTGAGATATCACACAATTAGATAGGACAGCGCTCCAGCACTTTTTTTTTTTTTTTTTTTTGAGACGGAGTTTCGCTCTTGTTACCCAGGCTGGAGTGCAATGGCGCGAACTCGGCTCACCGCAACCTCCGCCTCCTGGGTTCAGGCAATTCTCCTGCCTCAGCCTCCTGAGTAGCTGGGATTACAGGCATGCGCCACCACACCCAGCTAGTTTTTTATATTTTTAGTAGAGATGGGGTTTCACCATGTTGACCAGGATGGTCTCGATCTCTCGACCTCGTGATCCACCCGCCTCAGCCTCCCAAAGTGCTGGGATTACAGGCTTGAGCCACCGCGCCCGGCTCCCAGCACTTTTTTGATGTCGAGTAAGGTGTGTGCTATTTGAGAAACTGGGTCCCACTAAGACAATGTACGTGAGGCATCTTGTAGAGCTGACATGAGTGGGCTGACCACAGGGCCCTCGCCTTCTTCCCTCCCAAGTTCTCTCTCCCTGTCCTTGGTCCTGCAGCTTGGCTGCTCAGGGAAAGTGTTGATTTTATTTCTAGGGAATCCATTGCTCACAGGATCACTGCAGTAGACACTCTCTTAGGTGAGTTGATGGATTAGCTGGCTCTCTGTCAACACCCTGCCAAATGCCCACAGCCCTCTGAATGCTTGTGTCTGGAAGGTGGCGAAAGTGGCCGGTGCGCTTCTGCTCCAGCAGGCGAGGGATGGAGCTGTGTGCCTAGCACCCATGTGCTCACACCTGTTTGTGTCTGTTGTGCACTTCATTGTGCTGATACATTTATTTAAACAAAATGAAAATTCATGAAATTCCTGTGAAATATAATGAATGAAAACTTTGTGAAAGCTAAGATGAAGACTTTGAGAAGACTAGCTGAAGGGTGATACTGAATTGAGGATACGTGAAGCCACTGTTAAAGTGTGGGAGAAATTGTAAAATCTGCAAGGACACTGCACTCGTATTGCTTTGCAAATATCACTAAATTCTTACTCTACTTTTAAGAAGTGGAAATTGAAAATCATATATAATGCATCACAGAAGACCATGTTGAACTCATCTCTCAGTTGAAGAAACAGCCTTGGCCCTATATTAAAAGGTTGGCGAATGAACATATATCTTAATGTTGCAAATTGAAATAAAATGTTTACAGGATGTATGCATCATTTTTTAATGGTTTCTTGCCTTTAAATATATACGGTCATGGGTCTCCATTCTGAGAAATGCATTGTTAGGGGGTTTTGTCGTTATTCAAACACCACAGGGATTGTGACCCAAGAAGGCCAGTGTGGGACCCAGGGAAGAAAATAACCCACAGAGCTAGAGAGAAGCACTAATTTGCCCTGCTTCTCTGTAGAACCCACCACATCACAGCATCTGCAGACCAGGCAGGCACACGGGGTCTCTGTGGTACACCAGGTTTCCACAGCTTTGGGAGCCTCGGGGCCCGCCCTCCACCCCACGCTCTCAAGAGGCCAGAGTGCCTGCACAGAGCTCCTGAGGAGGAACAGTGAGGCAGTCCTGCCTTAAATGGCACTGGGAGAAGGAACATCAGCCACGGAGCTTGGGGGGAAGAACTGAGGCGGCCTTGGTAGTATGTGATGACCAAGTGAAACTGGGGGAGCCTTCGAGTAGCCTCAATCCTGCAGAAGGACATTCAACGTGTGGGTTTGGAGTTGTGATCTCAGTTATATTAACAGGATGGGATGGTGGGGTTGGCTAAGGGACAGTGACTCTTGCAGATGACAGGGTGGCTTGGGATGCCTCTGCCAAGAAAGGCTGCATAATTTCAGGAGGACCCGCTCTTTGACTTGGGTGATTCTTTCAGACTAACCTGTTTTGCAGAACGCATTCTGTTTGTGTATGCCTTCTTTCAGCTCAGCTTCAAGGACAGAATCTTCTAGAGAGAGAAGATTAGCAGTCTCTTCAGGCTGGGAGATGGAACAGATATGGCAACAGGAACCCATGATCACATTGGTAATGGGGAACAAGGGCCTCCTGTCAGTTGCATAGATTTTCTGTGTCGGAACAAGATTCAGGCTGATTGAATCCATTAGACAACAAGAGCCTTTTCCCCTGAGCTTCGACTTGATTTTCAAACTACCAACTCATATGTGATATTTTCCAGGTGAGTGATTTTCTGCATCCAGTCAACTGATTGTTGTTGTGGTTGTGTTTGATCTCTGGTATCCCGGCAGAATTGCTACTGGCATCCAGAATTCAATCAACATTCTGCTTTTTCAAAATAGACATTCAGAGAAACCTGACATTTTTAGAGCTGGAAAGAGACGTAGAGATCATCAAATCCCACTCCTCATTCAATAGCTAACTCAGTGGACGTGACTGCTGAGGGAGGGCACAAGCTAATCAGGGTAACTTGGGAGTGGAACTCAGGAAGCCCTAGCTACAAACATTTTATTCTGTAAGTTTATAACTTCCCATTGACTGGCCCAGATACACTATAGAAGGGCTCAGATTCTTTTTTTCCTATGTATTTTTCTTGGAAATAATTTATAGACAGTTCCTCAGGTATCCATAGTCCAATTGGACAGAATCATAAACAAAAATACCCTATGGCTTTCTTATACGAGATGAAGGCCATGTGCGAAGCCTTTGCTCACCCTCTTGTGTGCCTGGGGAGCAAGCATCATCTAACTATTCTGAGTTGTTTGAACTGGGTATCCTTTTTCCCTGATTCCTCCTCCATCCCTCCTCCTTCTCCCTCTGCCCTTCCTGTTTCTTTCCCTCCTCTGCCTCCCAGTTTACCCCCTTTCCTCCCTCATCCTGAAATTTGAACTTGTGGGCAGGTTTCTCCCTAGATCTGCTGTAGCTCACAGCCATCCTAACAGGGATTTTATTCACATCAGCACCCCCACCACACCCTTTTATTCTTTTCTTTCCCCTCTTCCCACCTCTCCTCTCCCTGTACTTTTATTTTGTAAGTTGTAGATCTATCAAAATTGTTTCTCCATATCAAATGCAAGCTAAAATTATTGTATTTCTAAATCACCCACTGTGCCGCGTCGACACATTCTGAGTCTTCCGGGAGCAGCCAGAGCACCCCTTGATAATCTTGGGAACGTGTCTGGGAACAAGATCATGGAGATGCAGGTTTTGACAAGACAAGCTTTTTCTGGTCTGTGCTTGCGCTGTTTCTTTGTTTCTTATTTGGAACATGTTTGCAGCTCTAAGCAGGAGTCAGTGACTAGGTTATCCTGTGTGATCAGTATTCTAGGAGTCTCCGAAGGAAAAACCTACGATGCATGCTTTTGCTGGCAGAGCAGGTGTTCTGCCTTGAGTTGTGACATAGCTGGTGAGCAGTAGCTCATGAAATGACCTTCTTTTCAATTTATTAAAGGGCAGGCATTTCTTGGAAATCCATATATTTCACAGAGTTCTAAATCAAGACTGCATTGACCAGGGCCCTCTCAAAATCTCTTGCTTCAACTTTGACTTTCCCAGAATTGGTCATTAAACCGACCGTTTCTGCCTTTCCCTGGTTAGGAAGCCCTGCTTTTAAACACATCTCACAACAGTGAGGTGTGTGCTGCAGTTGAATGTCCCCGGTCTGGCTTTCTCAGATGTGACTGTGGGTTGTGTATGGTGCAGTGTCTGCTTGTGTTCCGAGGTCAGGGGCAACAGCCTTTTGTTTGGTCAAAAGGAGGGCAAAGCTGGAAGGTCAACTCCAAGCCTCCCACAGGTGGCAACAAGTCCTCCTGGTCCCAATCAGCAGCATGAATCTTGGGATGGAAGGAACGTACTTTCGTTCCTGTATTTACTTATTTCTCCAGATCATGCCTTGACTCTTTTAAGCTGCGCTTTATATTCTGTGGTTATCTGCCTGTGAGCTACAGAGTAAGCACAGGTGAGACGAATGTGCCAGCACCAGCCTCAGCACGAGCCTTTTCCTCCATCACATCCTCCTGTTCCTCCTCCCCTGTGCCCAGCAGAAACATCTCTCTTCCAGGGTGAGCAGGCATGCTCTGGAGATCTGCCAAAACTTCATGGGGGACTCGCGGGTAGCTCCAGGAGGCAGGAGTGAAAATACCGCAGGGGCTTCTCTGCCCAAAGGTCCCTGGAAGGATAGAGACAAGTGAGTAAATCCTATACATACGATCAGGCAAAGCTTATTGCTAAGATTCCTAGGTCTCCTTAGTCCTTGCTAGGTCATCTTAATCAAAGTAAGTGCTGCCTCTGTATTTCCATAAGAAACAATTCCAGGGCAATTGGCCTTGGACACTGAGGCCTGGAATGTCTCCCACCAAACACATCACAGGAGTGTATAGCCTACTCAGAAATATACTAAGAACTTGCAGGATAAATTTAAACTCGTCCTAGCACCTGCCTAAGGAATCTAAGCTAGGAGATAAGACAACCCTACTGGAACAAGGACAGAGTCCCTCTGAGCAGTAAGTCAGGCTAAGCTGGTCTCTACATCCCACACACACCAGGCCTCTTCCCTCCGACCCCCTAGTCCTGAACTGTTCTACCAAGACATGACTCTCATGATAACACAGCTTCTTACCAAAGTTACTGCCTTCATCAGTTAAGCTGATTTCTGTAAGTACAAATGTCTTTGATGTTATTAAATTTCATGAAAGTAAGGTAACTTCATGCAATAGACTGAATCTTATTTCCCATTCCCCTGCCCCCAATTCATATGTTGAAGCCCTAATCCCCACTGTGATGGTATTTGGAGATAGGGACACAAGGGAGGTAATTATGGTTAGATGAGATCATGAGGGTGGGGCCCCGACCCTATAGGATTAGTGTCCATGTAAGAAGAGACTTGGGAGAGCTCACTGGCTGTCCATTTGGGAGGGCACGGCCTGAAGGCAGCCATCTGCAAACCAGGAAGAGAGCCCTCACCAGAGCCTAACCATGCTTGAACCCTCCTCTAGGACTTCCAGCCTCCAGAGCTAACAGAAAATAAATGTCTGGCTGTCAAGCCACTCAGTTTGTGGTGTTTTGTTATGGCAGCCTGAGCAGACTAATTCATTTTACTTCAGATAATTCATAAATCAATGGAGGCTACATCTTTGGCCTGGGACTGAGGCTAGGAGGAGGCTAGGTGGATGTTTCCTGCCTATGTATGCCCCGTCTCTCCTCCACAGGCGCACAGTGCAGTCAAGGGAGGATGACAGCAGACACTTTTCCATCAGCTCCAAACTAATGAGATAAAAGGGGAGGATAAATTTTCCAAGGCTGCTACCTCATTAAAGGGACATCGAATCAATATGTCAGTTCCCCTTTAACTAACGTTGGGATACAGATGCCAGGTTAATCTCCCGAATGCCTCTTGGTACCCTTCTTTCCCCACTTCTACTGCACCATGCTCCCTGCAAATTCCCTAACTCCAGCCCCAGACATCAAATGAGATCTTTTAGAAACCACCTTGTGGATGACGGATCTGGCAGAAAGGTTGAAAAGTACCATCAGCAAGAGTTCAGATTTCACCCTGGCACTGACTCCTTTCAACCCAGTGAAGAAACATCTTAAACTTACTAAGCTTATAAACTTATACTAAAACACCAGGTCAATTCAAGGAAAGCAATAATTCATTACAAGAAAAATGCAGGCTTCCAAACTCTTCCTTTACTTCTATGCATGGAATACTCACAGTAGAATTAAAATGTTGCTTTCTTCTTTTGACTAATTCAAAGGGCTTCTTACATGACTGATTGATTTGATCGGAATTGGGAAAATGATTTTAGCTTTTTTACAAATTCTTGAACTTGAAAAGAATGGTACTCATGATCTTGCCATGCTGACATGTGCCCTTCAGAACATCACATCTAAATTAAAAGAAAGAACATATCTAGATATGATGGGATAGTTAACGCACCATGATGGTAGCTGCTGTATAACGGTTCCTGCAGGACAGGGTCAGATCGAGATGCGCATCCAGCAGGGACAGAGGGGCTGGTGTGGCAAATTATTGGTTGTTAATTTGGTAAGTGTTCATTGAGCACCTGACATGTGTTAAGACCTTATGTTAGGTCCAAAGACCTATGAAAGGGGACCTGTGCAAGGTGAACTTATTATTTTTTCAGTGGTTATAGGTTGGTAAGCATGCAGAAGTTTGCAAGTAATCAAAAATATTTTTAAAATAGCCAAGTGGGCAGGTACAGTGGCTCACACCTGTAATCCCAGCACTTTGAGAGGCTGAGGCAGGTGGATCACGAGGTCAAGAGATCGAGACCATCCTGGCCAACATGGTGAAACCCCATATCTACTAAAAATACAAAGATTAGCTGAGCATGGTGGTGGGCACCTGTAGTCCCAGCTACTCAGGAGGCTGAGGCAGGAGAATGGCTTGAACCTGGGAGGTGGAGGTTTCGGTGAGCTGACACTATGCCACTTCATTCCAGCCTGGTGACAGGGTGAGACTCCATCTCAAAAAAAAAAAAAAAAAAGCCAAGTGAAAGCTACTCTCCACTTCTTGGAATAAAAACAAACACAAGCTACACCATTCTTTCTTCCAGATTCTGATTTCTGTCACTGTAGCTTTTCAAATTATCCTGTGGTAGAATAGGAACAGGTAAATAAAGAGATGTATGTGAATATTTACCTCTAAATTGGCTTTTAAGAAATGTATTTAATGGAATATTATATATACCTCAGGAAAGATACAAAACCAAAATAGACTTTTGAAGAACATTTTGTCTTCAAAGTGCTACAGAGTTCAAACAGTCCTTGACCATTTCCATATCTTTTCACCACCCTCATTGTAGGATGGTTATTATGTGAAAAGACCTGGCTTCTCTTGGGCCTGTAAACATGTTCTTTCTCCCTTGCCATAGAGCGCCCCTTGGGGACTTATCCACAATCACCTAAGATGCCCCTTCTGCCTGAATGCAGCTGAGAAAGATGCATTGTGAGGCTGTTGGAAAAGAAAGGTCAGTTCCATGTCCTCCCCACAAGCCTGGGCTGCCAGGTAACCCCATCCCCATGCACACCCTGTCCCTCCACAATTGTGATCACTTAGGTCTGGGTTCCTTCTTCCGTAACCTCCCCTCCTACAGAATGAGGTTTACACATCTGTTATGGATTGAATGCTTCTGTCCCCTCAAGTTCACATGTTGAAGTTCTAACCTCCAATATGATAGTACTTGGAGATGGGGGTCTTTGGGAGGTGATTAGGGTTAGGTGAGGTCATGAAGGCGGGGCCCTCATGATGGGATTAGTGCCCTTGTAAGGAGAGACACCAGAGAGCTTGCTCACCAGAGAGCCATGTGAGGACACAGCAAGAAGGTAGCTGTCTGCAAGCCAGGAAGAGAGCCCTCACCAGAACCCAAATATGCCGGCACCTGATCTTGAACTGCCAGCCTCCAGAACTGGGCTAAATAAATTTCTGTTATTTAAGCTCCCCAGTCTATGGTATTTTGTTATGGCATCACAAGAAGCCTAAGACAATACCTTAGCTTGGCTTTCAAGCTCTAATTTAAAATTTCTAACCTCATTTTCCTTCTGTACCCAATGTTCTAGCCCCCCAGCCATTCCACAGTCCTTCCAAACAAGCTTCTCATGCTTCCAGACTTTGCTGCTGCTTTTCCCCTTTCCCTGCATCTAGATTGCCTTTTCTCAACTTGTCCTCAGTTCTAGAAATCTTTTAATATCCTGTGTGATATTCTGGAAAAGTTGGCAGTTCCCGTCTCTGTGCTACCCCAGCATTTTATACTTTATTATATCATCTGTCACATTGTATGGTTATTGTTTCCTCAGTGATTTATTTCTTTGCCACTTCATGAGATTCTTGAAGCTAGGAATCATGTTTTATTCATGTTTGTAGCATCTGTGCCTATCCAGTGAGCTATGCAAGTGCTTGATAAATATGCACTGAATGAATGGAAAACTGAGTGAATATGGACTTCACTGACTCATGCATGATTTCTACCCTTGCGATGGCCATGATTTCCTGGGGCATTTTCTGCACAAATTTGTTCTTTCACTCAACATTCACTAAACTGCAAGCTCCATGAAGGGAGGGACTGAGCCTGGTTTTGCTCCTCACTGAATCTTTAGTGAATACACACGCTTGGTCCACAATAGGCATTTAACAGATGCTGGTTGAATGAAAACATATTTATTTGGCAACTACTGTAAACCAGGCACTGGGCTACATCCTAGAAATACCGCAGTGAAGTGGCAAATGAGGTGTGTCTTCATGGAGTTTGTATTCTAGTGACTTGAACCTTTTGGAATGTTTACAGAGAACTTAAGGCAAGTGAGGCAATGGCAGATGGTAGGGCACAGTGACCTTTTTTTTTTTTTTTTTTTTTTTTGAGACAAGGTCTCATGTTTCCCATACTGGAGTGCAGTGGCATGATCACAGCTCACTGCAGCCTTGACCTCCTGGGTCCAAGCGATCCTTCCACCTCAGCCTCTCGTGTAGCTGGGACTATAGGTGGGTGCTACCACACTAGGCTAATTTAAAAATTTTTTATTCTGTAGAGATGGGGTTATCCCATTTTGCCCAGGCTGGTCTCGAACTCCTGAGCTCAGATGATCTGCTGCCTTGGCCTCCTAAACTGCTGGGATTAACAGATGTGAGCCACCACATCCAGTTGACTTTGCTTTCTTAACATGTGTCTTACTGACTTGGCATCCAGACAGTTTTGAGGGAGGTCATTCAGTCCAGGGAAGCTGTGTAAAGTTGGAGACATTTTGAGTCCTAATAAGAATCACATGCAGTCCCCTGGCTATGGGCCCCTAACAAGCCACAAGGCAATTGGAATGTCATTGCTTAGGCTCCCTGGTTGCCAAAGGATGGCACAGTGAATGCATACAGTTTGGTCCACCAAGCAGACACACAATATAGATTACTTCCTTGAGGAAAATTATACCCAACACACCCTAAGCCTCCCTTTGTGACCCCCAGAACTCCCAGATAGACTCATGGACTCTATGCCTCTGGCCTCATGCCCCAACCTGAACACTGGGCTGTCACTCTTCCGAAAAAACAAGTGGCTTCCTGGCACTCAGTGATTTTGGTTCAACTTGGACCTCCATCCTGGATCCTGCCATAGCAGAGGCTTCTGAGAGGCTGTGAGTCCTGAGGCAGGCCCAGGAGACTCAGGGGGTATCCCTAGAGAGAAGAAGACCCTTGTTGTATGCTAGACAGACAGGGGACCAGAATTCACCAGGTCATCCTGCCAGTGTGGCTGTGGCTTCCAGAAGTGATGAAAGTCACGTGGCATGTCCTGTATCCAAAGCCAAAGAGGAGATGTGTACAAGCAAAAAAATGAGCTGCCAGATACTCGCTGCTTCAGTGAGAAGGTGTCAGCACATTTTATAACCCTATCCCTCACCCCACACCAGCAATGCAGATTTTTGAAATGTCAAAGCAAGTTCCCCGAGTGCCAGTAGGAATACAAAGCAATCCACTCCTGACGTTTGGGTGATTGCATTTCAGCAAATCATATGTCAACCGACAAGCTCTCCTAGATGGTCTGCATAGCTTCGCCTTTGTAATAAGACCCTTAGCTGTTGCATGTGCTAAAACCAAAGCCGTCAGCCCGGGAACCTGTAATTCCAAAGGACAACTTCAACACCAAGACTTCTCAGGTAGTCATCTCTCAGATCATTCTGCGGATGCAAGGCTTAGGCTGTGAAATACAGTACAGTTTCAAATGAATCAACAACTCACAGTGTTTAAAGACGCGGAAATCCATGACTACCCAGCATAGCAAGCAAGAGAAAGAAAATGCCACCAGGAAATTTAAAACTTAGTTTTAGTCAGCACTTTCGACGTCCCCTGTCTCTTAATCCCCTTCCCCAACCTAAGCCAATAAAAAAAAAATGTTCTTTCTGCAGAGCTGCCTGTGGATAGCATCACTTTTCCTCTTTCCATTTAGAGACGAACTACGATGCAAGGATGAGGAATAAGGAAGAAACTGAAGGCAGGACAATTGACAGAGCTGTTAAAGGCAGCTGGGAGTGAGGACAAGTGACCACAGCTGGAAGACCCTGCAGGCTGAGAGGCAGAACTATGACCAGCCTCTATAAAGGGTAAGAAAACAAAGCAAAGAGTGTGGGGCCAGGTGAAGCACTGCCAGTGTTTAAGGCACAGTGTAGGTTTTGATTCCCAGGGATGCCCTCTCGGGCTCTGAGAGCTGTTCTAACTAGTACTTCTTCCTATGGAATGAAACTAGAGAAAAGAAACTGTGCAACAAATGAAGAAAAAAGGTTTTTAAAGGAAATAAGGAAGGAAAGACAGGAGGACTAAAGGCAGGCAGGCAGGCAGGGAGGAAACTCTTCTGTCTGTATCACAACCTGACTTGTACCAGAAAGCAAAGGTGTGAAGGATTGCTCCAAAATCTATGTTTAGAAGAAAAAGAATTAACAGAGAGTGAGAAAGAAGGAGCTCAATATGACGAAGGGTTTGGAAATATCATCATTTTATACGTTTCATTTACAAAATAGACAACCATTCTTCTGTCTCAGCCAACAGCTATGATACACATAGAAAAGAAACAGAACTTTGTATTTTGATATTTAAGTTTTGTGCCTGTTTAATGTTTGTGGGGAATTAATAAAGTGGTTTAGTTTTGCCATATCCATCCGATAAACAGAGAACAAGAACACGATCTCTTCTGTTTATGAAGAGCAAGGTAAAATGTGATTTGATGAGTTACAATCAATTTTTAAACTGGTGCTTAAGGGATCAGCAAACAAGAATAGGATGCCCTGTAATTTCTGGGTAGACAGATGCTGCTCCATTAGCAGCTGCCTTCCTGAGTGTTGCCTGGTCCTAAGAGCATGGATCCATGGAGGTAATGTTGAACTACGAACAGAGCTTGGCTAAGAATTGCTTTTACCCTCTGAGTGTTCAGGAGGGAATTTGGTAGATTATTATTCTTTGATTTATGGCAGCTGAATTTAATTACTCCAGTCTCTGATTTTTTCCTTAACAAAGCATTTGGTGCGGGATAACAGTACATCTTTCTCTATTTCTAAACAGTTGTCAAAAAGTGCCGAGAATTGCTTCCGATGTTCTGTAAGGGAACAGTTGCCTAAATCACCACCGGGGAGCAACCCGGGTCCTCGGGAATGCCTGGATACATTTTCTTCTGGAAAATTCCCTTCACTGTCTGGGTGTGTTCCTCCAGGAGAAACTTGACATTGGCTGGGCATAGTGGCTCACGCCAGTAATCCCAGCTCTTCGGGAGGCCAAGGCGGGTGGATCACTTGGGGTCAGGAGTTCAAGACCACCAGTCTGGCCAACATGTTGAAACCCCATCTGTACTAAAAATGAACAATTAGTTGGGCGTAGTGGCATGCACCTGTAATCCCAGTAACTCAGGAGGCTGAGGCAGGATAATCACTTGAACCCAGGAGGTGGAGGTTGCAGAGAGCTGAGATCACACCACTGCACTCCAGGGTGACAGAGCGAGACTCTGTCTCAAAATAATAATAATAAAAAGATGCCCTCCTAAGCACAACCCCTCTGATATCCAAGCTGAATATAACTCACTTATTTTGGTTCACCTCCAAGCACTTACAATCACAGACTTCACTTTGTTTTCATCTAGAAAGATAGCAACATTATCATCTGATATTAAACATTTTTCTTTATGAATTCTTGAATACACTTACAAACCTAATCTAACTGATGATTGGGGAAAACTTCAGCACTTACTTTGTGTGTTTAGACCACACTTAGGTGTCTTTCAAGTCATTAAAGCATTGTTGATTTTTTGCCACCCTTTTTGGCCTAAAATATTGGTTCTGTCCTTGCTCAGCTATGAGAAGCGGTTCCCCTACTCTGGAGGTGACCCTGACACATCACTTAGTGAGTGCTGAATGAACAAATCAATGCATACAGGTCAAACACAGAACCAGGAATCACAAGCTCATGACTTTAGCTTTGTGACTTTCGGACAGTTGCCTCTTGTACTTGAAGTTCATTTATTCCCCTCTGATAGCTGAAGAAAGTTTGCATGTTATCTTCCCTGTAGGAGTTTTACAGGCTAGGGTTAGTGATGTTTTTAACCAAGAACAGACACAGCAAATGAAAGAATGGAGTGAACAGCCTTGGGGGAAAAAATCATGATAACAAAAAAGACTTGTTTTGCGTTTGTTAATCTAGCTTTTGACTTACATGATGTTTAGAAAAGTTAAGCTCTTTTAAGAAAGCAGGAATATACTAGGTGGTGAAGGAACAAATGAATGATGCATAGCTGGGTGCACCTGAAGTCAGGAGTGCACCTCTACTATATACAAGTTCAGAGCCATTAGGCAAAGTAAAATGCCGGAGGGAAAGGGCCTGGGGTCATTGCATCCATCCTAAGTTCTCTTTGGCTTGCAGATGGACGTCCTCTCACTGGGTCCTCATGTGGTCTTTCCTCTGTGCACACACATATCTGGTTTCTCTCTGTGTCCTAAGAGGAGACTCTTTTCATAAAGATGCCAGGCAGGATGGTATAGGGCCTACTCTAAAAGCCTCCTTTTTTTAACATGATCACCTTTTTAAGGGCTCTGTCTCCAAATAAAATCACATTCTGAGGTAGTGGGGTTTAGGACTTCATCATATCAATTAGGAAGGGCACAGTTCAGTCCATAACAGTTTAGTGAGAAAACTGGAGGATTTAGAAACCACAAAGTAAAAATCTGACCACTTAGGTTTAGAGAAATAGGTGTGGATTGAATTTTGAGCAGCAAAATTTATTAATTTATTCACTAACAGGGCAATGCTGAATGAGAATAGTGACATGTGTTTTGGGGGATATATCTTAAACACTCAGCCTTAAGATGTCAGTCAGCTGGGTGCGGTGGCTCACGCCTGTAATCCCAACACTTTGGGAGGCTGAGGCAGGTGGATCACAAGGTCAGGAGTTCGAGACCAGCCTGGCCAACGTGGTGAAACCCCATCTCAACTAAAAATACAAAAAAATTAGCTGGGCGTGGTGGCATACACACCTGTAATCCCAGCTACTCTGGAGCCTGAGGCAGGAGAATCGCTTGAACCCAGGAGGCAGAGATTGTGGTGAGCAGAGATCATTCTATTGCACTCCAGTCTGGGTGACAGAGCAAAGCTTTGTCTCAAAAATAAATAAATAAATAAATAAATAAATAAAGATGTCACTCAGTCTAACCAGTTTCAGTCTTGCAGTCACTTTCTTGTAGCCCCATCCCTTGAGGAACCTTCGAATGAGAAGACACTCCAAGGGAGTTGAGTGGCATCTTTCATGACTGGTTGAGGCCTCTGCCCACTCTGGAAAGGGTTTACTCCAGGGCAGGCTTCCAGGAGCCTGCACCCAAAGTCCTCTGACCAGGAATTGAAACTTGCCCAATTGCCCTATAGAACTGATATTTACATTAAAAATAAATAAACATAGAAATTGACTCTCCTTTGTCTTAAAACTTGAAACTTACATTTGTCTCTCACCTGAGTTCTTTCCTCAGTAAACCAACCCTCCAACAAGGACCAGATCCCTCATCCATCATGATGGCTTCCTTACCTTCCCTAGTCCCTATTTTCCCACCTTCCCTGCTACATAAATTCCCTAGTTTTAGTCAGATTGTTACCACAGGGTTCCTATCCAGACCCCAAGAGAGGATTCTTGGATCTCGTGCAAGAAAAAGTTCAAGACTAATCCATAAAGTGAAAGCAAGTTTATTAAGAATATAAAGGAATAAAAGAATGGCCACTCCTTCCCATTTTTTTGTGTTTTTTTTTTTTATTTTTATGCAAAACAAAAGGTGGATTATTCATGCCTCCCCTTTTTAGACCATATAGGGTAACTTCTTGACCTTGCCATGGCATTAGTAAACTGTCATGGTGCTGGTGGGAATTTAGCATTGAGGATGACCAGAGGTCACTCATCACCATCTTGGTTTTGGTGGGTTTGGGCCTACTTCTTTACTGCAACCTGTTTTATCAACAAGGTCTTTATGACCTGTATCTTGTGCCACCCTCTTATCTCATCCTATGACTTAGAATGCCTAACTGTCTGGGAATGCAGCCCAGTAGATCTCAGTCTTATTTTACCCAGCCCCAATTAAAGATGGAGTTGCTCTGGTTCTGACATTTTTCTCTTTGCTTTTCTAAGAGAACCCTTAATCTTAAGGCTTGCAGAGGGATAAAGATCCATCTTCTGTAACATCTTCAGGCTGAATAGGCACAAAGATATTCCTGCCTAACTATTAGGGTCTCTTGTATTTGAGGGAGAGAGGACTCAGTCAGAGAGTGTCAGTATGGTGAGGGTCATTCATAACTCGAGTCCTGACAAAGGTGTTATCTGAAAGAATAGTAAGAGTTTAACTTAAGAAAATATTTGGTAGGATTATCCTGCATTCCTATACAAAAGGTACATCAATATATTCCACAAGTGTAAAGCAAAATAAGTAAAATTATCCCAAGTAAACTAAATAAGAAGGCTTTCCTTGCGTTGGGCAATTTTTGGAACCAGGCTGATATGGGCTTGTTAGTCGATTCCATTATATACCCAGAATTAGAATACTGATCCAGATTTTTACATTACCCATCCCTCTTGTTTCTTCTGAGCTGCAGACAGAGATCACTGGTTGGCTCACAGGAATTAGTGGCTAAATTTCAGAAACAAACTTAAACACCACTGATGAGACTAATAACAGCTGTACCATATTTCCTGAAACATATTTTTTTCTCCTTCCAGTCTCTCATTTTTACTAAAGACAAATCATAATAGAACTGATTTGTTTGTAAAAATAAACCTTAGTTTTCTACTTGGCCTGATTATTTGTATAAAGTGCAGCAAGAATAATTTTTTTTTTACATAGGCTTTTGTAATTAGCTCTGATGGAACTTTGTTTCATGAAGGAATTTCACATAAGACTTTTATAAAGCTGAGCCCAGCCATGGATTTTTACCCTAAAATACCTATGAATTGAATAAATTCCTCTCCTCTTGAGGTCTCAAGATAACCTGGGGCTCCTGGACCTGTCAGAAAGTGACATTCTTTACTTAAACCACAGGTCAGGAACTATGCACAGCAGCTGTGCAGACAAGGTATGAGGCCAGTTTTCCCAGGGGCTTTTATTGGCTCTGTAATACAAGTTAATTCCTTTAAAGAAAGTGTGCCATTCCAGTCAAAGCCTTTGTAAAACAACCAGTTTCTCCAATTGTGTCCTGTTGCAAAAGAAAACAGATTATTATTGCACTTATGTAAATACTATATTGCCATAAATTAAGAACACACACAACTAGTTTCCAAATTCTGAGAGAAACAAATATGCTCCAAATTTTGTTCATAGTAGTATACTTTACTTAATTGTTAAAAGCTCTAAATAGCTTAAAAGAAAAGTTTTTTTTTTAATTCTGAGAAACAAAACAAAAGATTAGTGACAATTTAAGCAAAAATAAAAGATTACTTCAATCTTCTATTAGTTCAGTCCATTCAGTCAATTTTTATTCTGCTTGATATTTATGACTATTTCAGCTCTCTGTAAGAGTCCTGAAAGTTTTTTTTTTTCTCTATTCTAATGTCACATCTCCAAAGTTACTAGAAACCTGCCTTCAAGAGCACGTGTCAAATTCCTATAGCTGATTTTAAAACAACTATTTGAAGAGGACCAAAACAAGATAACTGCCTGTGAATGACAAAATATCTTGGGGTAGCCACAGTCAAAAACATGAATGACAAAGAAATTTGGTTACCTCTATGGGACACAATGATTTTATGTAACAATTATTACTGATAACATACACCAAGTCATCAGAATTATAGGAGTTTCCTATTATTTTGGAACACATTCCAATACCATATTTATACAAATACAGCCCAAAGAAAGCCAAACCCCATCTCTTATTTAACAATGCCTCCTGTATGATTTTTACACCAAATAAGCCAAATTTCACCTTTACATCAGTGTACTATTAATGTTAAACCCAATTAAAAAAATTTTGGATTAATCTATCCAATGTTTATGTAAGATTCTTATAAAACTTTTATAATCCTTTACAATTTTTGTGAAAGAGCAGATTCATGCTCTATGAAAAACCTGTTTGTGCCTTTGTTTCAATGTTTAATATACAGAAAAACCAACTAATACCACTTTAACTTTGGCCAGTGTTCACACACAGAATTTTTACAAGATTAATTTTTCACAAACCATCCACAATTTATTGAAACCTTCACCTTTATCCTAACTTAAAACAATTCTTTACCCCTCTAAACTAGGCAAAACAGATCCCCCTAAACATTCCTATGATTTCCTGTATTCTTTCACCAAAAGTATATTCTATGTTCTTTACATACTTCGCACTTAGAACTATTTTTTCAGTAGTCTCTTTTACATGTTACAATGTTAATTCTTAGTAACTTTAATTTTTGGTTAAAAACCTGTTAAGTAAGGAATTTTAATTATGTCCAGACATAAGTGCACGTAAGGTTTGACTTTTTCCAGCCTAGCTGGCGGGGAGGGGCGGGGGTGGTGGTGTGGCTAACTCCACATATCCCCAGGCCTTATGTAGAATCTAATGGCTTCAAGATAAACTGGACAATTTTCAAAAGTCAAAGAAGCAGTTTACAACCTTAAATCATTTAGTAAACTTGATATCTCACCTGCCTAATTTAGACCAAATATTTACATTTTACCAATAATCTTTAAAGCTGTTTTTATTTCCAAAGATTACTTGTCACATGAACTAAAATGCATTACTTTTTACTTTTCTGACAAAATATTTGATTTAAGCACATATTATTTTTAAACCAATTAAAGCTTTTTATGTTAAACACAACACATATAAATACACAGATAGAAGATTACTTCTAAGATTTTTTCATTTGCCAGTTTTTAAATTGGATTACTGGCTTCAGGGTGGAGCCATTGGAGGAACAGCGTCAGGAAAGCATGTGTTGTCTAGGGCCTAACACGCAGGCACAGCTAGAAGGCAAAACAGATCCCACAAAATTAAGGGTCCTATTTTATACCAGATCCTGGACCCCCTCAAAAAGGGAATTGGCCCATCTCCCGTGGGAGTCATATCCCTCAGTGGGAGATCAGAAGTTATTTCCATGCCTTCTAGGTAGCCAGGAGCATGTTTCCCTGATTCAAACATGCAAAGAGCTGTGTATCGCCCCATAACTGCCATTAGCCATCCACAAAAGTATATTTCCTACCTAGTTATTACACACCAAAGCTTTCTCATAATTCAAAGCAATTTTTGATGCTTGCAAAAGTTAAAAACATCAGATAACAAGATGCAAAGCAGAACATAGCCTTAGATTTTGTGAGGGATCTATTCACTTTCAATTACTGGGGTTTTATGAGGAAAACAGAGGTTTTCCCAAAATGGGGTCTGTGGCACCTCCTATTTTTTTTTCCAAGGAGTCCCAGGCTATTAGAGCTTGAATATTCACTTCTAATTAAGCTGACTTTTAACTGTAGCACTCTTTTAAAAGTTTTTTTTTTTTTTTTTTTTTTTTAAATGTCTTATCTGACTTTAGCCAGGCCAAATGGCTGATATTTCTGTCTTTTGAACTTTACTGAAGGTAACCTTCTAGGTGCTTAGAGAAAGGAAAATTCAAGCTTGTGAAGGGGTAGATAATTAATAAATGGTAAAGATCATGCAGATATCAAACCAGAAAGTATTCAGTCCCTAAGCCAGGACTGAACCAGGGCCACTGTTGTGAAAAGAAAGCCTGAACTGCTGAACTACAGCACTGGGTAGTTTCCACCGCTTTCCCCGGAAGGAACCTAGAGCAGTCAGTTTTGAGCTTGTAATATCTTTCAATTGCTCAAGATAGCTTTTAGGGCTAACTGACAGAAACCCCAAAATTCCTGTCCTCTGGATGGTAGAGACCAAGAGAAAGCACTGCCACATGGTTACAAGGTCAAGCTCCCAAGGACATTTTCAACATGTGGCTTGTCAAGATGGTCACCTTGAGTAATAGAAATGGTAAGAAAGGGAGAAAAGCATTACCTATGGCAGGATGGGGAAGGTGACGAGCTCGGGGAGACCAGAGAAAGACCCAACCATTGTAGCAGACACTGAATGAAAAGTTCAGGCAGCTTCTTGTTGGTCGAGAAAGGATCTTTTACAGCAATCCCATCAGCTCTCAAGTTTTTTTCTTTTGGAGGGAAAAAGGCTTCTCATCTCCCATCATCCTGTACATGCCTAATCCTGTCACCCATAGCCATCAGCAAAGAGATCAAGACAGATGAATCCAAAGAGAATAGTGGTTAACATCCTGTAGTGCCAAACCCATTCTTATGTTCTTAGCTGAGAGTGACTTTACCAAGTGGGGCCTCCAACCCCCTAAATCTTAGGAAGGACTCTAACGTTCCTAGGTTGGGCCTCAAGTGTCAAGCATCCTTTCCTTCTATTAAGAGGGGCCTTTAACCCCCTCTGTCTTAAGAGAGATTCTAACTCCCCTAAGTTGGGCCTCTAACCCAATCTTATCCTTTACCTGGGAAAATGCACTCCACTGTCAGTGACTGTGCAGGGTAGGCACGTCTGCTGGGGGTCTCTTGACCTGCAAGAGGGTCCCAATACCTGGAAGAGAGAGTGCGCAGAGGAAAGGAAGACAGAAAGCGAGGCATCTGGAGGGCTGGACAGGCTGTGCCTAAACAGCAGATTTTATTTTTCAAAGGCCAGGAATAATACACTTTCTTTGCTCTGGTTTACGTCATTGCAAGAGGAATGCAAATCTATACCTTACATGGCCTATACAATAGAGAAGTCAGATACACAATCAGTGGTTGTAAAAAGTAACAGAACTTCCTGTGATCACAAAGCTTGTTTACATCCAGACACTATTCCTCATGGCTGCAGGTATTTCTGGTTTGATCTTGTTTTAGAACTGAGATGTGAAAAGGTTTTCTGGCTTTACTCATCAGAATATCTTTTAATCAGATTCTCCTTTGCTCCTGACTCAACTTATCTCAACTCCCCCATTCAGGAGTCTCTGAGTCAGGGATCAAAGCCATCCCATATGGTGGCATTTGCTTTGCAAATATCCCCACAGTTAAACCATTATCTAGGGTAAGAGGCAGTCAGGCAAGTAAAGAAAAGATTAAAGCTATACTTAAAGAAAGAATTATAAAGATTAAAAGCAGAAACTGGTTGCTGGTAGGGAGTCACTCGGTCTAGCAGCACCACATAGTTTTCGGCCCAAACGATATCGTGGTTGATATTAAAAACTGATCATTTATCTTTCAGTCCCTTCTTTCCGATAGCTCGACTGCCTCCAGTAGGAAACTATGTTTGGGATCAAGCTCACCGTATAGTGAGACCCACGCCTTTTGGGGGTCTCACACGGAATGTTCCCCACACTACACTTATCCAAAGTCAGCCATATGGTGCTGCAGTCTATTTCCTTTAGATTGGGTTGGGGAAATCTCCTCAGTATCATCCCTTTGTGGTCACCAGAAAGATGTTACTGGAAAGAGGTCCTGATCCAGACCCCAAGGGAGGGATCTCACACAAGAAAGAATTCAAGGCAAATCTATAAAGTGAGATGAGAGCAAGTTTATTTGGCAAGTAAAGGAATAAAAGAATGGCTACTCCATAGGCAGAGCAGCCCTGAGGGCTGCTGGTTGTCCATTTTTATTGTTATTTCTTGATTATATGCTAAACAAGGTGTGGATATTTATGCCAATCCATTTTAGACTCTATAGGGTAACTTCCTGATGTTGTCATGGCATTTGTAAACTGTCATGGTTCTGGTGGGAGTATAGCAGTGAGAACGACCAGAGGTCACTCTCTTCACCATCTCGGCTTTGGTGGGTTTTAGCTAGCTTCTTTACTGCAATGTGTTTTATTGGCAAGATCTTTATGACCTGCATCTTGTGCTGACCTCCTATCTCACTTTATGACTTAGAATGCCTAACTGTCTGGGAATTCAGCCCAGTAGGTCTCAGCCTTACTTTGCCCAGCTCCTAATCAAGATGGAGTTGCTCTGGTTGAAACACCTCTGACATGATGGGGAGATGGATATGAGACTTTATCTCCCTTTCTCCTTGGGAGTAGCCCCAGATTAAAGCTTCCTTCCCTGGCAATGCTCATTGTCTCAGTGATTGGCTTTCTGTGTGGTGAGCAGCAGGACCTAGACTGAACCCCTGTTGTTTTGATAACAGAATCTCTAAAAGACAGTGAAGTGACAATGTGGGAGGAGAAATCACATGGGGACAGCATCTTTTCTAAAAACTGTTGAGTGTTTCTTCTGATATGCCACTTTGTAAAAGAGGCAGCTACATTGACATGAAAGTTCTGGGTCTCTAAACCGAAAGCCAGAAGGTGTCCTCTCACTGTTGTGGATTCCAAGTCCCTGAGAACAGATTTTCAGTTGTGCACACGTTGTTTACTTCCCTCTGTCCTCTTATAATACCAAGGTTTCTAGGAATGGCTACCACTCAGGTGCTTCCATCTGTTATCTGTAATATTGCAACATACCCATAGCATTACTGGAGTTCATTTCAGTGGTTTCAACTACTTGCAGATAACCCAGAGTTCTACAGCATGCAGTGATTTGGTAATATGATTGAGGACAAACTGCCTTTGCAAAAGTTATATCAGTAAAACAATTATAACAGTAAACTAAGCTAACCCAAACTCCTTCTTGCCTTTCCTTTCATTATTCCTGGGCTCTTGGGCCAAGCTAACTTTGGAAGACATTTAGGCTATAGTTTAAATGATAATAGGCCTTGCCCAAAACCCAAGTGCCTTTGTAAAGCTAATAGGAGGTCATCAAGCTGCAGGGAGGACAGGATCCTGGGTCCTGCTGAGGTGCAGAGATTATTCCAGGGGTTTTAAGACATGCAACTTCCCCAATGACTCCTGAAAATAACACTACTATTGTAGGTTGGCCTTTTGAGATCTATTTCCAGGTTTTTTCATGTCTGACACTGATGCCTCCACCCGAACCAACAACCCCACTCTTGTGGGCCCACCCAGAAGCAATTCCTCCCACAGGAGGACAGCTTCAACATCCGACGTGTTCATCTCCGCCTCAACCAATCAGCAGTAAGCACCTGTTACCTGGCCACCCTCACCTCTTCTGCCAGACTGCCTTTGAAAAACTCCTAATCTATGAGCTTTGAATGAGATGATTTGAGTAGGAACTCCATCTCCCATGTGGCTGGTCTTGTGTCTATTAAACTCTTTCTCTCCTGCAATGCTGTGGTTTTTCCTGATGCAGTGGGCAGGAGGAACCCCTCGTGGCCTTACCGGACCAGATTTGAATTAAGTATGCATTGGCTGGTGATGAGGCACTGACATAGACCAGGGAGCCAGAGCAGGCATGGGTTGGGCAACTAGCCCGGAGCCACGCCCGAGGGAGGCATCCTCTCTTTCCACCTGCCTTTCCAGGTTCAGGTCTCCCTTTAAGTGTTTAAAAAGACACTTCTTTGTTTCTAAAAAAAAAAAAAAAATCCCCAAGAAAGCAATCTACTACCACTGGTAATGGAAGTGAAAAGACTGAACAATGAAAATGTCTTTCTAAGTAACTTTAGAATTCTATTTCGAGAATCAAAAAAAAGTCTAATGGTACTATTTACACTTTCTCAGGTATACCTTACTTGCGCTTTGTAGGGGGAGTTTTATATTATAGCAGGATTAATTTAAGAACTTCACAGCCTCAAGTGTTCTTCCTTTTGGAGTTTTCGTTCAATGAAACATATTAAAAGGCAACCACATCTGATATTTTAAAAAAAATTCTCTACTTAATGTTACAATAATATAAACAATATTTACAGTTTCAAGCTCTGTTAATAAAAATTATTTATGTTATTCTTACAAAACACACTTCCATATTCTATATAACAATATAGGTAAGTAAAATTATAGGTGGTATGTAATATATTATAAACATTTAATTAAACTTTTATTCGTTCTTATTGTGCAGTTTTCAAACATTTTCAGAGGCACTAAAAGTTGGTGGTCCCTAGTGCTATAGGACCGAATGGACAGCATTTATAAAGTTATTTATAAATTTGGGCTTCACGAAGACTTTTCACTCCTTTTCAAATGTCAAGAGTGTAATGCAGTTTAGATTCTGTGGATTGCGGCAGTGGGAATAATGGTATTATAAAGGTCTGATACAGTGCCATATCTGCAAGGTGAGCAAATAATCAAATTAAGAATTTCATTCAATTATTGGAGAGTTTATTACAGGCACCTGCCTGCTAGAGTAATAGCTCTGTGAGTATTTATATCTCCATTCACCATCGTCTTACCACCTACTGCCGGGAGAAATGTGGTTATCAAAAGTCATGTTATGGAAGAGGTGGGCTGTGTTACCATAGAATTAGCAGCTCATATGTTAATGGAGCCATTCATTCTGCCTGGATAGGGGATGGTGGGGGAGGGTCTAGGATGGTGTCTCGGAGGAGCTGATATCTGAGTTGTGCCTTGAAAAAGAAGAAGAGTCTTGACAGATCAAAAAAGAAAGAAGGCGGAACACAGATGCTCAGATTCCTGGCCTCAAGCGTCCACTGACTTGTTGGAGAGGAGTCGCTCACTCACAGGAAACAAGCTAACACCATGATGTTGGAACCACCTTTGCAAAAATCACAAATGAGGAAATTATGACAGTGAAAGGGTTGAGACCTAACCAACCCCATCTCCCTTCTAATCTCCAAGCTGACTTTGCTCATTCTTGGTTGTAGGCCAAACTAGCCTTAGGAAGGAATTTGGTTTGTAGTTTAAACTCTGAAACAAGATTGATAATAGCCCTTTCCCCTAAAAACTCCTTCTTGCCTGGGGACCAGTCTGCCCTGTAGGACTAGCAAATTAGCTACAAGATTAGAAATTAAGGTTTAGAGGCCACGGAGCTTCTGGCTGCAAGAGTCTCCCCAAATTGCTCCAGGGAATAACATCACTGTTGCAAAACCTAAGATCAGTGCTTGAGATATTTTGCAGTCCCTGCATTCTGATGTAGCGGACAACACCACTCAGCCCCATAACCTGGCTCAACCAGTTCTGCGATCCCATCCAGAAACAGAAGTCAGCAAAGAGAACCCGCTTCAACTCCCTATGGTTTCATCTTCAACCCGACCAATCAGCACTCCCCGCTTTTAAAAACTTTGATTCCTGATTTGAGTAATAATAAAACTCCAGTCTCCCGCACAGCTGGCTTTGTGTGAATTACTCTTTCACCTTTGCAATTCCCCTGTCTTGATAAATCTGCTCTGTTTAGACAGCGAGCGAGGGGAACCCTTTAGGTGATTACAGTAAGAGGGACTAAGACCGAGTAGTCAGGGAGAGAGAGAAGCCTGTGTGAGCCAGGGCAGGGAAGAGAAATTCCACAGAGATGCTGGGATTTGAGTTGGACCTTGAAGGATCGCTGAGGTATGCAGAAGAGAAGAGCAAGAGGCAGGAAAGTTCCAGGTGAGATGGGAAATGGCTGGACAGAGCCACAGGGTGGGAATGTGTAGGATGCTGAGAAGGTAAAAAGGTCGGCTTCATTGGAGTCACAAGAGAGTCTGATAAATAGAAGACAAATACTTCCTTATGAGCATAAACTCCAATACTTAGGAGGTGACCTTCTTAGACATGTATTGAGACTGAGTTATCATAAAATAATTTTGAACAAAAGATCTTGGTATCTGCAGAGAATGGGTTCCAGGACCCCTGCAGATACCCCAAATCCAAGGATGCTTAAGTCTCTAATATAAAATGGCATAGTATTTGCATATAACCTAGCACATCTCCTGTATATTTCAAATCGCCTCTAGATTACTAATATTACCTAATATAGTGTAAATAGTTGTTATGTTACATTGTTTTTTATTTGTATCATTTTTATTTATTTATTTGCTGTTTATTTATTTATTTGGAATATTTTTGAACCATGGTTGGCTGAATCCATGGAGGCAGAACTCATGGATGTAGAGAGCCAACTGTAATCTATTTTTAAAAATAGTTAATAAAACCATGCTGGTGATTGTTGATTTCTGGGGCAGAAACTTGGCAAGAATGTGGGAAGACAGTTGAGTCTCTCTGGGAGTGAAGCTGGAATGTGTGTGACTATGGAGAGGACATGGCGGGCCTGTGTGGGGATGCTTCAAGGCTCGGGAAGGAAGGAGAAGAGAGGGCATGGCCACATGCCCCGTGGCTGCTTGCATGTAACACCAGAGCCCAGGCCAGTGATTCAGAAAGTGACTGAACTAATATTATGAAACTTCAGAGCATTAAAACATCATGAGTGCCGCTGGGGTGTGCCTTCCCATTAGCTTGAGGACAGAAGAACATGAGTCATGGGATCTGTGTGTTTTTCCTATTCAGCAAGCACTGATTATGCCCCACTCCCTTTGGTGAAACACCGTGCCTCATGCCAGTGGACTTGTTAGATATAGTGAGCCCCAAGTTTCTCTTCAAAGAATCAGTATGTCGGTGTGTTCAGCTCTCTTACTCTTGAATTCTCTATTTTACAGTTTAACTTCCTTGTAGTTCCAGTAAACAACCTTCTCCACCGGTTCTAATCAATAGTTCACATCTGTTCCTCCGGCCCTCAGCTCCCTCCTGACTCATCCCGGTCACCTGCTTCAGTCACCTGCTCCAGTCACCTGCTCTGGTCACCTTCTTTGACCTAGGTCACCCCTGGCTCCCTGCTCTGACCCGCCCATGATTGTCCTTCCCACCAAACCACCCACCCTGCCACTCCAGCTTGGAACTCTGCTCTCTTTAAAATAGCCAGTCGGGATGAGTCAGGCTTGTGTGGTCTAACCCTAGCCAATAGGGGGAAGACACAGAAGTAGGGGCAACCCCTGTTAGGCATAAACACCCCTTCCCTTCCTTGTCCAGGCGTGTGGCCACCATTGCTCCATCTGTGAGCTGCACCCTTCTATAGAAGTAAAACTGTCTCGCTGAGCGGATTTATCTTCGAGTGCTATTTCTTTTGTGGCATCGAAATTTTACTTACGACAGGCTGCATTTGAGCAGATGGCATGGGCCTCACAAGCCCTTGAGTGAGGGGCAGTGGACATGGAATGCTCTGCAGAATCCTGTCATCTGAATTAGAGTTACAACATGTCAGGATGGTAGCCAGCATCTTACACCATACAAGAGAAATTCCATGGAGATGCCGGGACTGGAGTTGGACCTTGAAGGATCACTGAGGTATGCAGAAGAGAAGAGCAAGAGGCAGGAAAATTCCAGGTGAGGCTGGAAGCAATGAAATAATGCTACCCGGATTATCCTTCCAGATAGCTCACACTATGGACCATGGAGAAACTGTATACACTTCCATCCAATCATCACAGTAGACTGAACAGTACCTGATCCTTAGGAGAGTAGAATTGATTTTCCCATTGTTTACTTCCAGGGACAGAAGTATTCCATCCCCAGAATACGCTGTTCAGTTCTAAGGTGAGGACAGAGAGGCCAGGCTCATCCTCTCACATACGTCGTTGCTGAAGAGAGCAGGATGCAATACTTACAGACGCTTGGGAGAAGCTAGCCATGTGCCTGAAGGCAAGGTTATACGTATAGCAAACCATGGGCTCTTGGTGGGAAAGTGCCGGTGAGGCTCCGGGGCAGCTCTTGCTCACTAAAAACAGAAAGAGGATGAACACTTGAGCCCACTGCATGACATGGATACCCAGGGTGAGGTGTCTGGTGTGCTGTTAAAGGATGATTATGAGGAGAGGCTTTCGGTTCACATGATGGTTCTGTGACTTGGGCAATTCGCGCAACTGCTTGAAACCCTAACTTTCTTATCTGTAAGACAGGGATTGTGATACCTACTTTAAGGATTGTTTGGAGGATTAAACGAGAAAACATGCAATGGCATGAGCACAGAACTTCATGTATCTAATTGGCATGCAATGAACCAGAGTCACTGGTAAACCTTAGGACTGAGAACACACGTCTCCTCTCCAGGCACAAGGCTTGTGAGACTGCAGAATGCATCTTCTTCCCTATTCATTTCGATCTTTCCCCAGACACGATCGCGTTAGCCCATTCTGAATCTTCATGCATGAAAGGCAGTGCTGCTTGCTTACAGCAGGGAGAAAGCCAGGCCAGATCCTGGGGGGCCCTGCTGCATGACTCCAGTGGGCATCCAGATGTGAAGATCACCCCTGAGCATGCAGGGCCTTGCTCTATGAGCCTTCTCTGGGAGGTCAGCACACAGCCCTGGGGTGAAGCAACCCAACCCCCGTAGACTAATTTTCTTATCAGCAAAATGGATCCTTCATGGAAATTTGTAGGGAGTAAGCAAGAAGGATGATGTTTTTATACAAAGGAGAAACTTGGCAGGCAGTGGACACCTAAGAAAGGAATGTTGGTTCTGAGGCCACCGCTTCACCCACTCCCTCTTTATCGTTGCTCCACTGCTTAACCCCGAGGCTTGGCCACAGGGAGCAGATGAACTTCTCACAGATCCCAAGCCTCAGTCCTGATGCCCAGACAATTCATGGTATGGGAGGATCTCTTCGAGAAAGAGCAGGATTTGGCATAAGAAATGTTTCCTTGAAGGGTCTCTGGGCTTCAGGAAGCAAAGGTGGAAACTGGGTGTGGGAGGAGGAGGGAAGGCCCTGGGGAGCCCAGGCCCGAGAGGAAGACATGGGGGGTGTGGCCAGCACCCCATTTCCTTTCCTCCTTTTCCCTTGCATCACCGGGAGGAAGGAGCTGAGGCTCCTCACTTCACAGATGAGGGCTGGGTAGCTGGGATCCAGGTCACACAGCTCCTGAGTGACAGAGTGGGGATGTGGGGGGTAGGGGCGCCGGGGGGTTGGGAGGTGAACTACCTGGCACTTAAGCATTGGCACTAGAGATTGAGGCTGTGTCTGCCATGAAGTGGAATTTCAGTCACTTTGCTCCAAAAAAAATCAATCGAACATGCTATTTGATCTACACAATGCTCTCACGTAGAACAAACAGCAGCTTGATTGATGGAAGCTTCCGTTTCTCAGCTGATTGCTTTGTCATCTTGAGTGAAGAGACCCACTCGTGAGCATGGCTGCAATGACGACTTGGCAAGCTGCTCTGCACAGGCTCTCTCTGTCCTGAGCAAGAAGCCTGTTCACAGCCTCGGAGAGCACATTGGAAAGGGAGGGGACAGGCCCGGGCAGAGGGCACAGATTCTAAACTTCTCCATGTGCTTCCGGTGCTGTGACGTTTGACCACTTTTCCATGAAGTTAACTCTTGGCATGTGATTTAATCACTGAGTCCAATAACTATTTGAGAGTCTTCTTATGCCTGTGATCATGAATCAAGAAAAAACACAGGGGAAGCCACACGTCATGATTTTTGGCTCAGGAAATCCAGTCATCATTACCATATAGATGGGATTTGAAATATGTAAGCTGCAAGAGTCAGCTGAAAGTAAAAGCTTCCCTGCATCCTTTTTTTTTTTTTTTTTTTTTTTTTAGCTCTCACGAACTCCTGAGTTTGAATTTGGGATACTGCTGAACACCGAGCGGGAGGCTGCTGATGGGGAGTGAGGAATGTGTTTGAGTTGGTGCAGCAAGGAGGGCAATGGGGCATGAGAGTGGGTCACTCTTGATCCATGAGTGGGCTATGATGGCAGATTTCAAAGTGCAGGTGGTGGTTGCTGACAGCCCCACCGGGTGGGCAGGGTAGAGCTTCTTCCCTGTGGAGCCTGGGAGAGGGGCATGATCGATCTCACATCCACTGGGCCTCTCAGGACCATCTGAAAGAAGCCCTCTTTGTAGGCTCTGGAAAAAGGAGACCAATCAATGCACCTTCTATTGTCTTTTTTTTTTTTTTTTTTTAAAAAAAAAAAAAAAAACAGGGCTTCCCTTCCCCTTTGAAGTCACAGAATGCTCAGCCTTTCCAATGAAAGTGGCCCAGTGCATAGAAAGCTGTGGACTGGGCATCCCAAGACAGGATAACATGCCTCAGTTCTGCTCCTGACTCCTCATGTGCCCTGGGGCAATGCCTTCCCTTCTCTGTGCCTCTGTTTGCTTTTCTGTAAAGCTTCAGAGTTGGACCAGATGACTTCTGGGTATCTGGGAGGCAGAACTTAAAACTCTTCAGGAAGATCAGTCTCCACACAGGCAGGACAGAGACAGGCAGCTGGAGCTGATAGGCAGTCAGTGTCCTCAGTGATCTCACTTAGTGGGAAAAGGAAAGGCAGGCAGCCACTCACGGTCTTTAATGCACAGGCAATGGCAATGTGGCTTGGCAAAAGTGTGCCAAAGAAATCAAACTTGGTTTGGTTGGAATCTAACCAAACCTCATTTGCAGAGGAATCAAGGAGGTCTGGAGGCATTAGAGCTCCCGGACGCTGAGGCTCTGGGCAGAAGCAGCCCCCGGATGGGGGTCGGGGGGACCCTCCATCCAGCCTGCCTCATCACCTGGCACCAGCGTGCCATCCCTGCATGGCTGTCCTGCCTCAGGGACAGGGGTCTCAGACATGGGTCACCGCTGAGGCAATGAGGCTGGCAGGCTGGCCCTCCAGGGATGTCTCTGCTTGGCATTTGCCAGTCAGGTCAATGTCTTTGGGCATAGTAAATTTTAGGGCAGTTTCCTATAGGAGTAAGGCCAATGGGTAGAACAGGCCTAAGAGATAGATCACAGGCTTTTCAATAACATAGGAAGGTGGTGTTGAAGTAGTTAATGGAAAATGTCAAAGAGAGCTTCCAAAAAATATCTTGTAAGCTAGGGACACAGGACCTGCATTCGGGAGCCCACACAGAGATCTTCACTGCAGAACATTAAGCAGAAGACTGAAAACAGCTGCACAGGTCTCCACAGAACCCTCTAGAGAACTGATTGCTTGGAGGCAAGAGGAGAACTTCATACCTCTGTCTCAGGAGCAGGAGTGCAACAGGGTCAGTACCCACATGCAGGCCTCAGGGGCCAGGGAGTTAGAGGCAGGCTGTGAGCTTCCCTTTAACCCACCGGCTTTGGGTGAGGCTGTAAACAAGCAGCTATAGGCCTCCAGATCCCAGATCTGAGAAGGAGATGGGGAATGTAATGAGCGGTGAGAAGCAGCCTGCTGTGCCGCTGCTATCTGGTGGAGCTGGCCCGACTGAAATGTAAACACTGCCCCTGATCCACCCGCCAAAAGAACATATTGAAATGGGTTCCTTCTGCTTAGCTGTTTGCAAAGGAAGCAGACAATGAGGCCTGTGTTCTTGTTCCCTTCTGCCATGCTGAAGCTGCTTGAGGAGAGGGGACACCTGCCACCAGGCCACTTGGGGGATGTGCTTTACTGTCCCCTGCAAGGAAAAGACCAGTGCCAGTCTTTCTGCAGATCTGACTTCATAGCAGAGCTGACACCATGCATGTGATTTGCAGTGCAGGCTACCTCTGCCCTCATATATGTTTCCCTTTCTTAAAACAGGTTTTTAAAACCAGTAACTCGGGAGATATTTGGAGGACACAGGGAATACATGTCAGGGGGATACTGACTGAGCACATGAAGTCCAGAGCCACTCGCTTGGGCTGGAATCTCAGTGCTATCTCCTAACGGGCAAGTGACTGCACTCTCTTGCCATGGTTTTTCATCTATAAAATGAGAGAATAATAATAGTACCTATCTTGTAGAGTTGTTTTAAGGAATTAAAAAACTAAAAAAATAGAATGCTTAGAATAATGGCTAGAATGTGCCAGTAGTATAACCTGATTCAAATGATAATAGTGGCGGGGTGTCGTGGCTCATGCCTGTAATCCCAACGCTCTGGGAGGCTGAGGCGGTAGATCATCTGAAGTCAGGAGTTCAAGACCAATATGGTCAACACGGCAAAACCCTGTCTCTACTAAAAATACAAAAATTAGCCCAGCGTGGTGACAGGTGCCTATAATCCCAGCTACTTGGAAGGCTGAGGAGAACCGCTTGAATCTGGGAGGTAGAGGCCCCAATGAGCCAAGACTGCATCACTGCATGCACAGGCACATGACTGCCTTGACAACAGAGTGAGACTTGGTCTCAAAAAAAATAATAAGTAAATACATGATAATAACATTGCCAGTCATTTCTTGTGATTGGTATGTAAATCATGGCGTAGTTCTTGTAGTATCTCCATGCTCTGTGACCTGGTGAGGACCACAAGGGAGGACGGCATCCCTGGGGGAGGAGCAGTCAGGCCAGGCGTGAATCTGGGAAGATGATGATTGTCACAAAGGCACTGGTTGTTTAGTGACATGACATGTCCCAGATGTTGTGTTAAATGCTGTACCTACATGGTTTTGCTCACTCTTTGTTCTGGGTTAAATTGCATTTCCCTCTAATTCATATGTCGAATAACCCCCGTCCCCTGGAACGTGGCCTTATTTGGAAATAGGGTTGTTGCAGATATAATCAGTTAAGAGAAGGTCCTACTAATTAGTAGGTTGGGCCCTGAATCCTGTATGACTAGGGTCCTTATAAAATGGGGACATTCAGAGATAGACACACACAGAGGAAGAACGCCGCATGAAGATGAGAGATCCTGGTAATGCTTCTTCCACAAGCCCAGGAATGCCACAGATCACCAGCAAGTCGCTGGATATGAGGCAGGGAGCACGGGACTGATGTTCCCTCACAGCCTGCAGAAGGAGCCAACCCGGCCGACACCCTGCTTTCAGCCTCTCAGCCTCCAGAACGGCGAGGCAATACATTTCTGTTGTAAAGGCGCATGCTCTGTGGCACCTTGTTAGGGCAGACCCAGCACACTAATACTCTCTTAGACAAACTTTGGGAGGCAGGCATGATCCTTTGAATCCCAGCAAGGTTAAATAACACAACCAAGTTTACAGAACTAGGAACGAGCCAAACCAGGGCTCAACCTGAGGCCAGTCCCCCTCCAGAGCATCACAGGGAAATCTAAGGATTAGAGTGGGTGGGATGTGCGTGAATAGAGTCTGTTCCTCTTCTGAGTCTCCAAGAAGCAAATTAGCTACTGTGAGATGTGAAGCCTTTGTCGCCTAAGCCAGACTCTTATCTGTGGTTTTTAAACTCTGTGTTTATTTTTCTGTAGTTCTTCCTAGCAGTTAGCAAACTCATTTTGACAGCCCCAGCCTTTTTCATCCGTGCTTTTAAGTCACGGCATTAAGCGGGGGAGCTGTACTTCCTAGCAGGGCAGCATGGAGACAGCTGTAGTGATCACAGTACAATAATTCCATGGAAAAGTGGCCCTCTGGGCTGCTTTTTCAAGCAGCATCCTCTCTCCTTCCTAAAAGATTGGTTTGTTAGAAGATGCTCATTTTTCTGGATAGAAAGGTAATGTACATAGCTATCAACCTTCACTAATACCTCCGTGGGAGTTCATTTATCTGTTGATTTGTTTCACACTTAATGATATAAGGCTGCTTAGAGAAGGAAGGTTTTATTACCAGGGAAGGAGCACAGAGCTAATTCTGGAGCTTGGGAAGAGGATGCCAGGTGGGATGTTATACAGGGACTCCCACCAAAGTCCAAGAAGGGAAAGGTGGGGAGAAACTCTTCATATTGAAGCCGATTCAGCAAATTGGCCTTATATCTCGCAAATCTAAATAGCTATCAAAAAGGAAGCATCACTGAGGTATCTGTTGTGAGTCCAGCACCCACCTTTTTTCTGAGAGTGGTCTTGAGACCCAAGCCTGGTCAATCTGTGTCCTTCCCTCCCATTGTTCCAGCTGGCGCCTGTAGTGAAACTGAAATTGGAAGATGAGTTCAGGGCTGTCGGCATCTGTGTTCCCTACCATCTGAGAGGAGAAAAGCTGTCTGCAGCAGAAGCTGAGGAGGCCAAGAAGTAGAAACAAGAAACAGGCAGAGAGCACGCTAGCAACAGTCCCATCTCTGAACCCAGCTGCGCATGAGGCCAACAGTTCCATGATCTGGTTTCAATCACCAACAAATCCTCCCTTTTTAGCTCCAACTATTTGTGTCAGAGTTTTGTCTCTTGGGCTCAGTTGAGTCACCTGGTAAAACTCCTCATTGGTGAGCACACTTTCTACGTGACCTTGAATGAGTGCCTACCCTACACGTGAGTCTTTCACCCATTTAGTAAGAGAGTGATTGGATGATCAAAAGAATTAAGGAACTCAGTTCAGAAGGATCGAATAACTCACCCAGGTCATCTAGCCCGCGGTAGTTTCACAGTTGGAACTCAAGATTGTGTGTCTCCAAAGCCTTCTGTCCCCTCCCAGAATCCACACTTCTCTGTCTACAAGTAGAGTTCTTGCTGAGAAGTGCTGCCAAACCAAGGCATTACCCAGCTTCCCTTTTATCCAGAGTGGTCGGGAGCTCAGCCATGGGACGTGAGAGGCAGTGATGCGTGTGATTTCTGGCTGGGATTCATAAGAAGCAGTCATGCCCTCTCTACTGTCACAACCCTTGCATGTGGATTCAGAGGACTCTGAGGACCAAGGACAGGGGAGGCACCCTCTGGAGAGAGGCTGGCCCTTGGGTGGGAGAGAAGCACCCACTCACCAGGGGCGCTGGTGTTGGAAGTCATGGCAGACAGAAACAAACTTTGGCTTTAACTTATTGAAAATGTGGGGTTTATTTGTTACAGTGGCAAGCCTTACCCCAACGAACACACCATGCCTGTCTTCCTTACAAGAGATCGCTTTCTTTTCATCCTAATTCCGGTCTACATAAAACAGCTCTCTTTGTGATATGCAATTTTAAATTCACAGAAAATAACAAGTGGAAAAGGAAATCTGAATCTGTCACTTTACTCTCCTTCAGAGAATGCCAGAAACCAGCAGACTTCTGAAATGTTTTGTGTATCCCTGTGATTTACAGGAGTAAAATATTTGGGTTGAAAAATCAATTCAAGGAATGAAGACTCTCGGATCAGGCATGCTAGAAATCTAGCTGTTTGGCTTCTAGTTGATTAGTTTTTATTTGATAGGAATAATATATTCTGAAATAATGTGCAGGCCATATTTCCAAGATAGGATTTCAATATATTTTAAATACACATTGGGAAGTGATTCAATATGCCTGAATCATCACAGGCAAGATGCTAATCTTGTAATCATGAGTTTAGATGGGAGAAAATGGAGTGGCACTAGGAAAGAAAATAGGATATAAGATACATCCCCACATGCAGAATTATGATTATCTAAGGGCAGTAAGTTTTGGGGGAAAAAGAGAAAAGCTCATTAAAAATACGAAGTCTCCAATTTTGTGGCTTTGGATGATGCTTTTGGATGAGTTTTACCTTTAAAATAAATCAAAACCCAAGTTCACAAATCTTACCATTTTAATCAAGTTTGCTCAGAGGACTCAATTGAATTTGGATCCTTGCTGTACCATCAGCTTAATTTTATGTCCTCATCATCACTGTGGGATGGACTCTAAGCTCAGTATACAGGAGCCCTACTGAACCCATACACAGAAAAATCCCAGCACGTCCCAGGGCCCCAGGACTCAGTGTCCGAAGCTTTCTTTTCTTCCTTGCTCACTCTCACTGTCTTTGAGATCTCATCCATGCCATGGCTTAAAATTCCATCTAAATGTTCATGACTCCCAAATTCATATCTCTGGCCCTGGCACTTCCCCTAAACTCAGAACAATTCTATCCAACACATCCACAGTGGAGCTCCTGGTCTTACACGCCTCTCACTCACCATATTGCTTATCTTAGCTTTTAGCTCACACCCCAAACCCTGGTGTCGTCTTTGGCTCCCTTCTTGCCCTACCCCCTTAAAAATGTTTTCAGTATATCCACAGAGTTGTGCAGCCATCACCACTATCTAATTTTCAGCACATTGCCATTATTCCTAAAAGAAATCCCACACCAATAGCAGCCACTCCTTACTCCTACCTTACCCCAGCCCTGGCAACTTCAAAACTCCTTCTGTCTCTATGGGTTGGCCTATTCTGGACATTGCATATAAATGGAATGAAGTAATATGTAGTTTTTTTGTGACTGGCTTTCATTTAACATAATGTTTTCAAGGTTAATCTGTGTTGCAATGTGTTGGTACTTTATTTCTTTTTGTTGCTGAATACCATTCCATTCTACATTTATACCACATTTGGTTCACCCAGTCACCAGTTGTTGAACATCTGGGTTGTTTCTACTTTTTGACTATTATAAATAATGCTGCCATGAGCATTTATATGCAAATTTCTGTGTGAACATACAGTGTTAATTCTTGAGTATATTTCTGGGAGTGAAATTGCTGGATCTATGGCAACTCAATGTTTAACACTTGAGAACTGCCAAAATGTTTTCCAAAGTAGAAAACTGGACCATTTTAATTTCCTACCAGCAATGTAGATGGTTCCGGTTTCTCCACATCCTTGTCAACATTTGCCTATCTTTTGATTTTAGCAATCCTAATGGGTGTAAAAGGGAATCCCATTGTGGTTTTGCTTTTTATTTCCCTGTGGCTAATGATGCTGAGCATCGTGTCATGTACTTACTGGCTATCTTGAAGAAACATCTATTCAAATCCTTTGTCCATTTTAAAACTGGGCTATTTGTATTTTTATTGCGGAGTATTAAGAGTTCTTCGTATTCTGCATGGGCAACAAAAGCTAAAATAGGCAAATGGGACTCTATCAAATTAAAAACCTTCTGTACAAAAATAGGAAACAATCAACAGAGTGAAGAGACAACGTGTAGAATGGGAGAAAATATTTGCAAGCTACTCATCTTACAAGGGATTAATTTCCAGAATATACAAGGAACTCAAACAACTCAATGGCCAAAATAAATAAATAAACGAATTAATTAATTAAATGGATTTAAAGAAATAGTGGTAAGAGCAGGTATCCATATCTGCTTCCTATTTCCTGATCTTAGAGGGGAGAAACTTTCACCAGTAAGTATCATGTCAGCCGTGAGTTTTGTGTAGATATCTTTTATTGGGTTGTCATATTTGTATTGTATTCCTAGATTGTTGAATAGCTTTATTACGAAAGGGTGTTGGATTTAGTCAAATGCATTTTCTGCACTTGTTAAAATAATTGCCTTTTATTCTGTTAATATGGTATATTACATTGATTGTATTCCTGTAATAAAATCTATTCAGTCATATTACATAATTTTTTATATGATTCCGTTTGCTAGTATTTTGTTGAGAACTTTTGAATCTATATTTGTAAGAGACATTGGTTTGTAGTTTTCTTGTGATGTCTTTGAGCTTGGTATCAGGATACTGAGCTCATAGAATGAGTTAGGAAGTGTTCCCTCTTCTTCTTTTCTTTTTAGAGTTTGTGAAGAATTGATGTTAATACTTCTTTAGGGCCAGGCACGGTGGCTCAAGCCTGTAATCCCAGCACTTTGGGAGGCCGAGGCGGGTGGATCACAAGGTCAAGAGATCGAGACCATCCTGGTCAACATGGTGAAACCCCGTCTCTACTAAAAATACAAAACATTAGCTGGGCATGGTGGCACATGCCTGTAATCCCAGCTACTCAGGAGGCTGAGGCAGGAGAATTGCCTGAACCCAGGAGGCGGAGGTTGTGGTGAGCCGAGATCGCACCATTGCACTCCAGCCTGGGTAACAAGAGCGAAACTCTGTCTCAAAAACAAAACAAAACAAAACAAAACAAAACAAAACAAAACAAAACAAAACAAAAACTTCTTTAAGCGTTGATAGAATTCACCAGTGATGCCATAGAAGCCTAGACTATTCTTTTTTAAAAAACTAATAATTTTTAACTAATAATTCAATCTCTTTACTTGCTTTTCTTTAAAAGAAAGAAAACTAATAACTCAATCTCTTGAATTTTTTTAAACTAATAATTCAATCTCTTGAAATTTTTTTAAACTAATAATTCAATCTCTTTACTTGCTTTTCTTTAAAAGAAAGATTTCCCTTTCCTTCTTGAGCCAATTTAGTTTGTGTTTCTAGAAATGTGTACATTTCATCTAGTTATCTAATTTGTTGCGATACAATTGTTCATGGTATTTCCTTATAATTTCTTTGAGATTGGTGGTAATTTTTCCTCTTTCATTCTTGATTTTAGTAATTTGAGTTTTTTCCTTTTTTCCCTTTGGTCAGTCTAGGTGAAATTTTGTCAATTTGGGAGATTTTTTAAAAGAATAAAAATTCGTGGTTCTGCTGATTCTCTCTATTGGTTTTCTATTCTCTATTTCATTTATTTCCACTCTATTCTTACTTACTTCCTTTGGCTTGCTTTGGATTTAATTTGCTCCTCTGTTTTGTGTCTTACTGTGGAAAGTGAGATTATTGACTTCAGATCTTTTTTGTTTAAGGAGTTTATGCCTCTGAGCACTGCCTTCAATGCATCCTGTATGTTTCAGTGTGTCATGCTTTTGTGTTTTTGTTCTTATTTTTAGAAACTTCTCTAGTGTATCACCGAATATTCTTGTCTCTGCTTTTAGCTGCCTGCCTTCAATATCTTTTATGAAACCCATTGGGATAAGTATGTTTGGAAATTCAAATAATTTTGAATTTTTAAAGGTCATATAGCACATTAATGTCCCCAGTGGACTTTGTGGCAGCACCACATAATCAGACACGTTTATATTTCTGTAGCAAAACCTACAAATACTAACTTCAAGTGGGATAAAGACTGTTACACAGCGTCAAACCATTTCAGGTTGTGTTTCGTTGCCAAGTGAATGTGGTTCAATCTTATTAAAAGCAATTTAGTTGTTGGGGCCTTGAAGTACAGAATTGTTGTGAATAAGGGATTGTTAATCTGTGTATCCAGAACCAAACTACTTCTCTCCAGCTCTCCTGAGGTCACCTTGTGCAAGGCATTGTCACCTTTCACTGAGGCTGTTGCAGAAACTGTGACCAGGTTTTTGGGGTGACAGGGTGGCACAGCTCCCCCGAGAGACTGCTGTCAGTTCTTGGTTTCCCACTCTCTCAAGAATGAGAGAGGGGACCATGGCAGGTGTGCTTGTAAAGTGAATACCAGGCCCAAAAAGTGTTGCAGAAAAGTGATTTATTTAGGTAGAGAAAGAGAAAAAAAGGAGAAGAAGAGAGAAAACTTCCTCGAAGAGCCTGTGGAAGGAGACCCCAGAGGGGAAATCCAACCAGGTGAGGGAGACAGGGACTTTTAACCTGGAGGGATTCCCTCCTTCTCCAAGTCCCCTGGCCAATGAAAGGAGTTCCTTGGAACTTCCGCTGGAGTGATTGACTTTTGACCCTTTCCTGAGCACGCGAAAATTAAAACAGAGAACTTTAAGTCTCCTGGATGCAGAGAGATGGGAGGGGGGCATGGTGCTGGGAAGTTCTTGCCCTTAAAACAATGTCCCCTTGTGGATCTGGAAAGAGAACACATTCCCTCAAAACCTCTGGACTAATCTGTTGTTTCAGCCCCGGCCACCTATTAGCAACACCACAGGATGAGAATCTGTAAAAACGAAAATCGTATCATGTCACACCTCTGTCCCACACCTCCAAGAAACAAAACCAAACACCGACAAACCAAAGCCCTTACCCAGGCCCATATGGCCTCGGCAGTATACCTCCCGCATGCCATCACGTTTCCATTTGATCTCATCTCCTCTTGACTCTCACCTCAGGGCCTCTGCCCTTGCTGTTCCCTGTGCCTGCAACACTCTTCGCAGATAAATGCATGGCTTGCCCCTTCATTTCTTTCAGACCTTTTTGTATACGTCACCCCAGTGTGGTCATCATTCCTGACCAGCCTATTAGAAATAGGAAACACATTTCTTTGCTCTCTCTCTCCCCCACTGCCTGCCTTACTGACATAGCACCTGTCACCATCCACCCTACTATTTCCTTGATTTATTTTACTTATTTTCTGCCATTCCTTCTCCATCCCTCCCCGCCATGAGATTGTAACCTCCACGAGAGCAGGATATTTGATTATTTTTGTGTGTGTTGCATCTTTCATTCCTGGAACATGTTTGGCACATGGTAGGCAGTAGATTTGTTGAGTGAATGAATGAATCAGGCCTGCTCCTTGTGATCACAGAGTAGGCAAATCTATTGCATTAGTCTTCTAGGCTGCCATAACCAACAGGGAGGCGTACACAACAGAACTCTACTTTTCAATTTTTCTCCACAGTTCTGGAGGTGGGAAGTCTAAGATCAAGGTGTCAGCAGGGTTGGTTTCTTCTGAGGCCCTTCTGCTTGGCTTGCAGAGGGCAACATTCTTGTCTTGTGAGTCTTCTCTCTGTCTTCACATGGTCGCTCCTCAGTCTGTGTACGTCCAAATTGCCTCTTCTTATAAGGACACCAGCCATAGTGAATGAGGTGCCCACTCTACTACAGTATGACCTTGGTTTAACTAATTATATCAGCAATGACCTTATTTCCAAATAAGATCACGTTCTAAGTGCTAGGGGTTAGGATTTCAACATATGGATTTTGGGGATGGGAGATATAATTGAGTCCATAACATCTATGAATCATATATGAAGTGAGTGGTCAGTGAGCGGGCTTCTGCATCTGTACAAAGCGGTGATATTGATCTGCTTCCTAAGTGTTCCACGTTCCTTGATTTGCTCCCAACTCCCTCCCTCCCTCCCCCAGTCCAGAATAGAAGGTGGAAAGGTTAGGAAAACTTGTCATTTTCATTGGAAAATCATGTGAAATGATGGATGAAGCAGATCAATGAGACTTCTTTTTGTATAAAACACAGTGCACTATGACAGTCCTAGGGTCACCAAATTTTAGAGGTGGAGAGGATCTTAGGTATGAAGAGAGGTGGAAAGACAAGTGAAATGAATATGGTAATATTCCTCCCTCTAGCAGCCTCAGAAATTCTAAGTCTTACAAGTGACATTTCAGAAAGGGCTCAGTTGTCCTAGGTGTATTGCAAAATAAGGTGACAAGCAATGGTGGTAAGGGCCACTGCCTCCCTGAGATCCCATTCCAACCCCAGCAACACCCCGCCTCCTCTAACATACAACTATTGGGACTATTTAGGACAGGGACTACCTGCATAGTATGCACACAGGGCCCTAATGCTGCAGGGTCTACTCACCCCAACACAAAACACCTGGTATGGAAAGTTCACTGAGTTCCGTTGCCCACGCATCCTCCCTTTGCAAAGCAATCTCACACAGGTAAATACCATTCAGAGGCTCCTCAAACTGTCAATGAGGGGAAAAGGAAAATAAGAAAAGGAGACTTTCCCTATCTGAACCTGTCTTGGAGAATGAGTCAAAATACAGAAAAAGGAAGACCTTAATTGTATCATTGGTGGACATGGAAAACATCTTGTTATCTTCAGCAGATACGTGGCTGTGGATCACTGGAGTCGTGCGGCCTCTCGGCATACCTGTTGGTTTTCCGGAATGGAAAAAGAACAGATGAATGCAAGGCAGCTCTATCTGCTATTTCTAAATAAAAAATGCAAGACTAAACTTGGCCTGGATCTGGCAGTTCTATTCAGCCTGGAGGAGGGTTACGTCTCCCTCTGAAATTGCACAAGTGTATCTTGTGTGATACAAGGACTGAAGCAAGTAATACCCAGCTATAGCAACATAACTCAGGGTGAGATGAAGCCTTGGGCTTTGTTTCTCCAACTGCTGACAATAGTCACTATAAAAAGAATACATGAGGAAGAGCCCAGGGTGCGGTTAGAATGGATTCCGTGGCAGTTAGTTGCTTTACACAGGCTGGAATATTAAAATCTGGGGGAAATGATTGTTTAATGTAAGTTTGTTTGAAGGATCTCTGAAGGATTATAGTGCCCTTGCAGAGTCTCAGGGCTGGGAGGGTTAGAGGTAGGGAGAAGATAGGTAGGGCTGAGGTTAAAGGGGAGAGCACAGGGTTTTGGGGGTTATTTTAAAAAATAACCAAGCCATTGGAAAGTCAGCAAATTATTCTCAGTTACCAGACAAATGGGAGTCTTGATAGAAGCGGGAAGAAAATAACTTCTTTCTTATTAGGTATCTGACATTGTGCTAAGTGTTTTGTGTGGCTTATCTCATTTTCAGTCTTTATTATTGCTCTGGAAGGTGGGTCCTCTTATCGCCATTACAGATGAGGAAACAGGGGCTGTAGAGTTTGGTCAGGCTGGAAGGCAGCAGGACAGTTAGACCCCCTGTGCTGACCTGCAACCCAGCACCATCCCGGTACTTCCTGCCACTGCTGAGCACAGGGTCCCCTTTCGGACCCCCCACTGATGCCAGGGAGGGAGGCTTCGCTGGGAGCCTTGGCGGGTCCTCCATGACTCCTTCTCGTCCCTGGTTCCCACTGTCAACGCAGGGGAGATCAGCTCCCCGTTTCCCACTCTCCTCCCATCTTCAACACTTCTCAGCAGAAACTGCAAACCTGCATTGAAACCCTCATTCTGCCATTACTTCTAAGAAGTTACTTAACTGCTCTGGGCTTCAGTTTCTTCATTTCTAAGTGGGGTTGATGGGGTGGATTAGAGATAATGTACTGTTGCCTAGAACCCAGTAAAATGGTAGTTAATGGTTATTATCAAGAAAGTGTTCCTGGTGCACCTGCTCAGTAGGGGCACAGGATGAAAGGCAGGGGCTGATTGTAAAGAGAACGATGTTATCCATTGAGGGTGTGATGGTTCTGCACCTTCACTGATTACACTTATTACCCTGCTACCCCAATTCCAGGTTTTCCAGAACAACTGATTTTCTTATGCCGGTTTCACTTGCCCTTTTAAGTCAATTCTATTACGCCTTAGGAGTGGTGGAGTCATTCACTCTGATGGGGCTGAACAACCCTGGTGGAGAGCTGAGTGAATATTTAGGGCCATCTGTGTGAGGTACACTGAAAAAGGTACACTGATTGCACATCGAAATCCCTACGTGCTCTGTACCACTGATCATGGTTCATCGCAGGAAAATAGCAATCGAATTGGATTTTATTTTTATTTCTTTATTTTTTAAATAGAGTCTCACTCTGTCACCCAGGCTGGAGTGCAGTGGCGTGATCTTGGCTCACTACAACCTCTATCTCCCAGGTTCAAGCAATTCTTGTGCCTCAGCCTCCTAAGTAGCTAGGATTACAGGTGCATGCCACCACACCTGGCTAATTTTTGTATTTTTCAGTAGACATGGGGTTTCACCATGTTGACTGGGCTGGTCTTGAACTCTGACCGCAAGTGATCCGCCTGCCTTGGCCTCCCAAAGTTCTGGGATTACAGGGCTAAGCCACCATGCCCAGTCTTAGCAATCTGATTTTAATAATTCTCAGCTGTGGTGAATGATGGCTGCACACAGTCTCCCTTGCAAAGTATTTACATTTTAAATAAATTGTAATAAACCCCTTTAAAGGCCACAAAAGGAAGTTTCCCAGGCTGTGCATAAGGGAGATTAATTTTGGATGTAAATTATTAAGTTATTCTAATAGGGATTTAGCCACCCCAGTCCAGCTTTCTTGTACCTTACTACATCAATGGCACTCTTGGTTGGAGAAAGACAGCTTACCCAGGCAGATACGATTTCCAGACTCTAATTATTCAATTCTTTCCACCTGTCAGCTGCAAGTTCTTTCCTTTACAGAATAAAAATGCCTTGACTCCTTTGTAGATACAAAAGATTGTTTGATCACATTCTGCTCTCCTTTGGGGCAAACCAAAGAATGCTTGGCATTTTCTCATCTTAAAGTCTTTTCTGACATTCCTTATCTCTTTTGTCTTTTGCTTGACATTTGCTGTTCCCATAGTGCACCCTGAAAATATTCACAGAATAACAAAATACAGTTTCTTAATATCATCAGTCAATTTCATAACAGGTTGCTGATTTTTAAAGGTCTCAGGTTCATTTTCAGTGATGACTAGTGTTTTCTTCTTCTTTCACCCCCAGGTGTTAAATCACAGATAGTCCGAAGAATAAAAAAGATGTGGGTAAGAAAAACACGATGTTTTTCCCTCCTTCTGTAATAAGAGACAAGAAGAGTCACCTGGGAAGGAAAAGTGACATAAAGAAAGTCATCTCTTTTGGACAAAACTTTTATTAAATTTCTACCCACTGCCAAGGCCTTTCCAAAACCAATCTTGTTTGAGCCTCACTCGGTGAGTTAACCATCTTCATCTCTATGTTACAGGTAAGAAAAATTAACCTACAGAGGTTAAGATGCTTGTCATCAAGAAGGGGTGCAACCAAGCCTCAAATCCAGACTGACTTTTAAATTGGGGCTCACGAGTTCCATCAACCAACCAGGAATTTTGCAATCAAAGGTCCTCCTATAGGTTTCAAAGATCATTCTCACCAGAAGATCAGGAAGGAAATCCTCAGTACACACACCAGGGCCATCTCCCCTCCACACCATCTGGCTTACTCTGATCACTGACCTCAGCCTTGTCCGAGGGGACTGAAAGTGCCTTGGAGGAAGAAGGTAGAAGAACAACCTTCAATTTTCCACTCCATCCCCAGTGAAGAACTCTCTTCCATCATGTATGACTTCAGCTATGAGTCACATGAGGTGTGACTCACATGAGTTGAGGGATAATTAGTTTTGAGTGTTGTGCCTGTTACTACAAGTCCAACTATTTTTCAGGAATCATGGAGAAGAATTTGCTATTTAGGAAAGTTCAGCTAGGTGTGGTGGCTCATACCTATAATTCCAGCACTTTGGGAGGCCAAGGCAGGAGGATCGCTTGAGCCCAGGAGTTCAAAACCAGCCTGGGCAACATAGCAAGACCTTGTCTCTGTAAAAAATGAAATAAATTAGTTGGGTGTGGTGGTGCATACCTGTAGTCCCAGCCACTTGGAAGCCTGAGGCAGGAGGATCACTTGAGTCCAGAAGTTTGAGGCTGCAGTGAGCTATGATCATGCCATTGCACTCTAGTCTGGGCAACAGAGCAAGACCCTCTCTAAAAAATTTTTTTAAAAATAAATAAATAGAAAAGTTCAACCAGAGTGAATGTATGCTTAACCTGGAAGGGTGGGTGCAGCTCTGTCAGGAGACCCTTGTCAAGTAGAACTCTAACACAGATCTGCTGATGTTTCAAGAGTAGTGGGAAGTCACTATTTTGAGGTTCAGGGGCATGTCACTATAGTGTAGTTCAGGGATGTGACCAGGAAGGGGGAAGGGTGCTATCTTAGTCTGTTTGTGTTGCTACAATGGAATACATGAGGTTGTATGATCTAAGAAAAGGGACTTATTTGGCTTCCAGTTCTGCAGGCTGTACATGAAGCATGGCTTCAGCGTCTGCTCCTGGTGAGGACCTCAGGCAGCCTCCACTCTTGGCAGAAGGCAAAGGGGAATCAGTGTGTACAGAGATCACATGGCAAGAGAGAGGAGGAGGAAGTGCCAGGCTCTTTTGAATAATCACATCTCACAGGGACAAACTGAGTGAGAACGCTTTACTATGCGGATGGCACCGCTCCGCTCATGAGGGCTCATCCTCCATGACCCAAATGCCTTCCATTGGGCTCTACCTCAACATTGGGGATCAAATTTCAACATGAGATTTGGAGGGGACAAATGTCCAAACTGAAGCAAGTGATCTCATCATTTCACTTCTGAGCTCTCTGACTGGTCCAAAGCCCTGACATCAAGAGGGGCTGCTCTTTCTTCCCGGAGTTCTGACAGAGAATCTGAGGTCATTTCCCAATGACTGCGGTCTGTGATTTCCACATAATTTGGGGCTGCAATCTGAATCTTGGACCACCCCGACCACTCTATTGACAGTGACTGGAAGTGACAACTGTGCTCTCTGTGGCATCTTTCCACAGTGGTGAATGGCTACTTGGGTAAGGTGCCTGGCTAGTTACTTTGGCCCTGTGCTTCCCTTCCTCCTTCAATGAGCAGTAGGAAGGTAAACAGCCTTTAACTTGCAGCTCTTCATTTGCCAGTCAGCGGGGAGGGAGAATAAGTGGTGAGCGTAATTGCTTAAGACAGCAGAGTGAGCCTGAGACTCCGCGCGAGCACTGGAAGTGTCAAAGCAATGCAATAAACCCTCCTCAAACAGCGGTTTGACACGATCACCCTTCTTGTTATGAGCAGAGATCTGAAACTTCTAAGCAGGTGTGTCACTTTATTTTTATTTTCTTAAAGGAAGGAGAGAGCAGCTAGTTCATTTGCATGATTTCTAGCAGTTCTTTTCCAACAGAGCCAGACAGAGATACATGGTTAAATGGTTGTCATGGAAACCAGGAGCACAGCTCTCCTCCAAGGTCTAAAGGAAGGATGATGAAAAGTTTAAGTAATCACCATGGAAACCTAGAGGAGATTCAAGGCGAGTCAGATCCCCAGCACACTAACCAGCAGGTAAGTCTTCAGAAACTGGGTCCCCGGTGGAATGGTGCTGCTGACTGTCCACTGTGGCTTACAGCATCAAGGCCAGCCCAGATGCCACCTCCACAGTCATAGGCCCAGAGATCCCCATGGGGATGGCAGTGAGATGAGCGTGTTCCCCTAAAGCTCAGAATTTCAATCTTCAGGATTCAAGGTGGATCTTGGAGCCTCCTTTGCCTGTCCTTCACTGTCTCTTACCTCCTTGCATCCACCAATGTCTTCAGAATGGTGGGAGCCCATTAATCTGTTGTCACAAAACAAAACCCTGCTCAGGTCTGTAAGTGGGAAGACACTCAAGACACAGCCCTGGTTTCTCTACGGACTTGACCAAGACACATTCCCTTTCATGTTCATCAATAACAAAAATGAAGCCAGAGATTCTGGCATTAAATAAACAAAAGCACTTGAAAGCACTTCCTGACTGCAGAGCTCTCTAAGCAACTGTTGGTTTCTCCTTTCACAATTTCCTCTCCTTGCCTGAGGTAAGCCTATTTGGGAATAGGTGGCTGACATTAAGCTAAGTTTTAATGTCTAGGAGTACATAAAGGAGGTGGTGTGGAAGGGCTGCCACCTGAAGTGGAGACAGGAACTCTTCAAAAGGAGTCACGGGAATGGGGCAAGTCACCTCCCTTGCTCCTGACAGGGATATGACCCTCCAGTAACCGGGGTGGGATTCTGATGCTATGGCACATAGTGGACTCACACACACACTCCTGGCTATGACAGTGATGTGGGCAGAGGGAGCTGTGGGGACACAGTGGGGGTGGGGTTGGATTAATTTGTTCTTGAATTGCTGTAAAGAATTACTTGAGACTGGGGAATTTATAAAGGAAAGGGGTGTAATTGACTCACAGTTCCACATGGCTGAGGAGGCCTCAGGAAACTTACAATCATGGTGGAAGGCGAGGGGGAAGTAAGTACATCTTCCATGGCCAGAGAAAGAAGAGCAGGGGGACATGCCACACACTTTTAAACAACCAGATTTCATGAGAATTCACTCGCAATCCTGAAAACAGCACGAGGGAAATCCACCGCCATGATCCAATCACGTCCCAGCAGCCCCTCCTCCAACATGGGGAATTACAACTGGACATAGGATTTGGGCGGGGGCACAAATCCAAACCCTATCAGGGGGAGTGTGGAGATGTGAGATTGGCACAGGAGGAAACCCCTGATGGGCTTGTCCCTACCTCTGGCTTTCCCAGAGTGTGCTGCTTCTGACCACTGCTCTGGGAGGGAGATGGGTGTAACTCTGAATTTTAACTTCACAAAGACATTCATTCAACAGGTATTGATTGAGCATCTATTATGTGCCATGCACTACTCTAAGCGCTTGAGACACAACAGTGTACAAAACAGATAAGAATGTCTGTCTTTGAGGGAACACAGACCATAAACAGCAAACACAATAGGTACACAGTATAGTGTATGAGAAGGTGATTAGATGAATACCTTTAAACAAGGGTAGAACAAGATTCCCAAGGATTGGGAATCCCAAGAGCCAGGGGGTGGGCAGTTCCAATAGGTGATAAAGTGAACAGAGTCAGCCTCATTGAAAAGTCACGTTTGAGCAGATTTGAAAAAGGTGAGGAAGTAAGCTTTGTGGATATTTGCAAGGGGAACCTTCCACACGAAGGGGAGAAACTGTGGAAAGGCCCTAAATATGTTTAAAGAGACTGGAGTGGCTGGGAGGGCATGAGCGAGGAGCAGAGGTCAGAGACAAGGTCAGAAAGGGAAGCACTGGGATGAGTCACACAGGCCCGGGCAAACTCTGGCTTTTAGTTTGAGGGAGATGGGGCCCGTCGGTGGATCTGGAGGGCTTGAGCCTACAGTTTTATAGGATCTCCATGGCTGCTGTGAGGGAATAGGCTGGAGGGGCAGGATGGAAGTGGGGAGGTCAGCGAGGAGGCCCTTGCTGGAGTCCAGAAAAGAGAAGATCGTGATTCTTACCAGATGGTGGCAGCGATGCTGGTGAGAAGAGGCCAGGTTCCGGGCATATTATGAATGTGGGGCCAACAGTGGAATCCAGGTTGTAAGAGAGAAGAGTCAAAGGTGGCCACTAGGTTTTTGGCCTGAGCAACCACAAGGATGGATTTAGACCCAACTGAGATGGGGAAGTTGGTGGAACAGGTGTGAGGGAGAAGATCTGGCTTCCGGGTTTGGTCTTCATTTTGATGTTTATTATCTATCCAAGTGCAGGTAACCATGAGCAAGCCAAGATTATTGGAAACACCAGGCTGAGGTTCAGGGAGAGACCTGGGCTAGAGATATGAATTTGGAGCTGACAGATACCAATGGTACTAGGAGGTATCTACAAGACAGTGAGGCAGACATGGAAGGGGAGATGACCACGGACTGAACTCTAGGGGCTCCAACATCACATCAGGGAGATGTGGAGGGATGAAGAAGGGAGATAGAGAAAGAGCAACCAGGGGAGAGAAGAAAAACCAAGACAGGTTGGGGTTTTGAACCCAAGTGAGAGAAGTATATGAAGAAAGCCTGTGTGATCAGGTGCTTCAAATGCTGACAACGGATGAGATGAAGATGGGTCAGTGGATTTAGCAACAGGAAGGACACTGGTGACTCTTATCAGAGTGGTTTTTGGTGGCATGGTGGGGACAAAGAGCAGCTTGGAGGGGGTTCCTAGGGAGAATGGAGGAGAGGATTTGGGAAGGGTGAGTCTAGCAACTCTTGCCAGGAGTTTCACTCCAGACTTTCTTAGCTTCAGTATCTCATCTTAGCATTGTGCCTGGCACGTGGTAAATACTCAACAAAGTCACTAGAATGATGTTGATCTGGGTGTGAATTCTTTCTACAATCTGATTGTCTAGCTCTCAAGAGAGAGTGGTTCAATGAAATCCTACTAGTTCAGAGCTATAAATAATTGTGGCCTCAGCTTTCTGTGATGTGAGAAGGAAGAAGAGATGGACAGAACCCTTTCTTTAGAATGAGGAGTCTGCGTCTGAGTTGGAAGAGTCCTTAAATTAGTTGTGAACCCAGTTGTCTAGTTGAACGAGAGGGGAACTAAGGCCTAACATCACAGCTCTGTTAGTGGCGGAGCTGGGGCTGGAACTAAGGCTTTCTTGTTTTGGAATCACTGCTTTTGATGTGTCCAAACAAATAATGGATTTTGAGCTGCTTCAGCCTCCAAAGGCTGAATTTCCATTTCTTAGGGCTCATTTCCATTATCTTTCTGGAAAACTGAATTTCTTAGTTCCAAGACAGTCTAATGAATGCTCCCAAGAATCTTTTTGACCACTGAGTATCTCTTTCTAACTTTGGTGACTTAAATGTCAGTGAATCAGCTTTATAAACAAAGTTTTTCTTGAAAGATGATGTTATGTGCATTCCTAGGCCATAAACCAGGGAGCTGGAAGGGGCTCAGAGCAGACTCCTAGCAAGAAAGCAGCAAGGTGGTATTCCACGGAAAGTTGACACCTTGGGCACACGTCGTTACAGAGTCTCCATGATGTTCAGATGTTCAGCGTCAAATGGGACCAGATTTTAAAGGATAAAAAGAAAGGGAAAACTAGGATTTCAGCCTTCTCAAAGGCTCAGAAATGCTCAGGCACCACTAGGCTGGAAGGCATCAAAAAAGAAATGGCTGGCGTCATTGTGTGGGTGGCTGACTGCTGAGTCGCTTAAAATGGTGTTAACTATTTTGTACATTACAAATGCATCGCTTGGTGAGTTCAAACCAGGTCCTTAAAGTCCAGGGGTGGGGTTGGTGGGTGGAGCTGGGAGGAGGAGGGGAGAAGGAAGAGAAGGTAACTAAAAGATAGCTACAGTTAGGAAAAAAGCAAAGATAATCCCCGCGAATGAAATATCTGAAGATCTCCAGCAAGAGTGACCCAAGTCATTACATCCTCTCCGTGATAAATACACAACCCTGACCTTCTCTGCTTCTGCCTCCTCCTCAGCAGGTGGGCCTGGCAGGACAGCAGGCAGGAGTGTCTGTGTCTGGGCTCTTCAGGGATTCCTGTCTTGCATTGCTGCTGCTGCTGCTTCTGCTTTTGCTCAGGTAGGCAGGGAGCCCCACCAAAGATCAAAGATGACCAAAGGCAGCAGCTGAGGCGGCTTTCTCAGGCTACACACTCTCAATGCCCTAGAGATGAATAATAACATTTCCTTTGTCTGGGTTCAGAGATTATTTATATGCTCCAGGGTCAGAATCTCCCTTTGAAACTAGGCGGTCCCAGAACCAGTCCCAGAACCTGGAGGGCTTTAGGAGCCCAAGGGTAGGGGATGGCAGGTGGGATCCTGGCTTTGGGGATCAGAAAAACTGGAGTCGAGTCTCGATTCCTTCTCTTCAAGCCAAGTGACCTGATGGGCAAATTGATCTGGTCTTAAGTCTCCTCACCTGTAAATTGGGAATGAGCACAATTCATACCCCACAGGATACCATGAAGACCGAATCACGGAACGCATGTGAGTGATCTTTGACCTTGGCTACAAATGAAAGTCACTGGCAAGTGCCTAACAAATACAGATGCCTGGGCCATACCCCCTGGAATGATGGGTTTTGCTCTTGCCTGTGTATTAGAATCACTGTAGGGGCTTTGAAAAATCTCGAGGCCCAGGCCAATTAGATTAGAATCTCTGAGCATAAAACCCAGGTAAACCAGATTTTATGAAGTCGCCTAGATGATTCGAGTGGCCATCCAAGTCTAAGAGCTGCTGATAAACATGAAAATTACTTAAAACTAAGAAGCCAAACACTTGTGAAGAATCACCATCAGTACCAACTGAAAATGAAATGTGATAATAGTGACTTTGACTGTCGGGATGGGGCTTTCCAACATACTCTTGAGCTTCACAGTGTGAGTATAAAGTCTAATAGAGTAAGTGTGAAGAATTAAGAAGGTCTTCAAGAGACAAGTTATTAGGAAACATCATGGTATATTACTGTGTTAAAGAATGCCTCAGGCACACATAAGTCACCCACCGGTCTTTTCAAAGGTAGAGTCTGATGCAGCAGTTCTGGGATGGGGCCTGAGGCCCTGCATTTCTAACACATGCCCAAGTGATGCCCCTGCTGTGGGCCCCAGGGTTAAATGCACAAGCTCTGGAGACAGATGGGTTCATGTGCCTGGCCTTCCATAGCTGAGTTGTGTGACTCTGGGTACCATTCTTCGTGTTTTCTGTCATCACTGAACCTCCTCTCCCAGTCCCCGTTTGTAGAGAGCGCACCTCCTCCTGTACTCTAATCCTGTGGCTTGGTTGGGCACCGCCTGGTGTGACTGCCCCTGCTTTTCTGGGTTAGTTGGATCGTCATTGTCCCTGAGCCAAACTGGTCCAATAGGACCCTTCCTGGGGTGGTTGAGGATCAAGAGCATCAGCCAGTCCCTGTGCAGTTTAGCAGGGCAAAGGCTCGCGGTCCTCTGAGGGGAGCAGCATGCAGAGGGAATCAGGTGAGACAGGAACGAGAGGAAGCGGCATTGGAGCTGCTCCGTGGAGCTGCTTTCCTGCCCTTCCTGTGCTATATAAGCCATCCCCAAAATTCTCCTTTTACTTCAAGTTAGTTTGAGCTGGGTTTCTCTCAATGCAGTGGGGTGGGGAGTGGGGGGGGGAAGGGGAAGGCCCCAAGAAATACCGTAACTATTCTGTGCTCTATCTGTGAGATGGAGTGAATGGTAAGTGGGATGTAAGTCATAAGGTTGTTATGGAGATTAAATAACGTAATACTCATAAGGCACTTCACACAGTGCCTGCCCTTAAGTAGGCATTCCAGTTAGGAAGATCCAGGGCAAGCCACAGGTCTGCTTCCATTTCAGGGATTTCTGGGATCCAAAGAATGGTCCATTGCAAAAACATTAGATTCCCGGTTCAAATTTGGGTAAGTCTGACCTCTTAAAGTGCACCAGGTGCTGAGGGAGTGTGTCCTCTGTCCAGTCCAGACAAGCTGACTCCCACAGGAATAGCACAGCCTCACCCTGCCCTGCCCCCCACTCTGTTGACCCAAGATCAGCCTGGTAAAGTCCAACTCAGTCTTAGTGATTCACCAGGGGCTAAGATTGAGGGTGAGTCAGAAGCTGCGTTCTCCCTGGGCCTTCTGGGAATTCACTTGCTCTAAGTCTATCTTCCAGAAACTCGACATGTCTTCAGGTTCTGGAGACGGCTCTTACATCCAGCATGCCTTTCTTAACATTTTCTAAAAATGTCTAAATCCCACTTCATACAAATGCCCCCTATTGACTGTCCTATGTCAACATCACTGTATATTTAACATAATGTAGCACATTAGGGGTGCTCAAACGGGGTAGCCTGACATGACTTGCAGTGGATTTTGCCCTGATTTCAAGTCGACACACAATGATAGAGCTCTCAGTGTGTGCAGAGCCAGTGGTAGCAGTGCCCTCCCTCACTCCGCCTCCCTGGCGGCCACGTGGTGTGAAGCTTACGAAACTGAAGGCAAACTAAGCAGTGAAGGCTGCCACGTTTTTGAGCTGTAGAGGGAGTTATTAGCAGAGTGTGGGATGTCTGTCGCAATGCTGAAACTATAAAGGTGGGAGCCATCCAAGGACCCAACACCCCGAAAGAGAACATCGCAAGCGTGATAAGCATAAAAGGTGTACGTATTGCTGGAGTGCTGGGCTCCCGGATAGAGCTGGAAATGACGGCTTTCGTAGAATAGTAGTAGTTCAGCTAGAAATAAAAAAAGCGAGAAAATGCTAATTAATAAGATCGTCCCCCAGGTCACAAGAGTTTGTAACGACGTCTAAAACATTCTTTCAAAATGCATTTCATGAGGAAGAAAGGAACCGCTTGTTCAAAAGATAGGAACATTTCGAAAAAGCACACGTCTCTGTGGGCAGACGTGTGTAGGTGGCCTGGCGGAGTGTGGAGTGGGTGACGGTCTCTTCCCGTTACACTTGCTCCAGGCGAACACCAGAACAGACAATCCCGGTATGCTTTCTGACAGACCATGCTCAAGTTTCTCCTGCCTATTTTAGATTTTTCTGAGAAAATCTGAATGTTGCCTGCATAGCTGCAGGGCTTTTACAGAAAAAACAATTTATCCTTCCCTAGAAATCATTTTTAAATTGGAAGCAATGCTGAATATCATACCAGGAGGAATAAAAGTGCCCCCAACCCTGGTTTTTGAAAATCAAGAGCTGGACTCTGGAACAAATGTGCGGGAATTAGGGAACAAGGGCTTTTGGGCAGGACCCTGAGATGGGGCCAGGGCAGCCATAGGTGTATAGGACCAGATTCTCTGGGGTCTGAGGAGCTCCTCTCCTCTCACCTTTCCCAGAAGAAGTCCTTATTAGGAATATGGGTGTGGCCGGGAGTCAGTGATTCACACCTGTAATCCCAGAACTTTGGGAGGCTGAGGCAGGAGGATTGCTTGAGTCCAGGAGTTTGAGACCAGCCTGGGCAACATAGCAAGATCCGATCTGTACAAAAATTAAAGAAAAAAAAAAAAAAAGAATATGAGCATGGAAATCGCATAAAGCCATCTTAGTGTTGAAAGTGCCACACATTAGCTGCAAAGGCTGATGGACGTGCCACTTAGCTCTCAGGCATGATGCTAGGCTCAGAGGACCCTTAGAATACAGAAGCTGTTGGTTCTAATCCCCATGGAGCTCAGCAGGAAAGGTAAGTCAGTTTGGAGCTACAGGGTAACAGGACTGAGGGGCCAGAGGGCCACCTGTGGAGCAGAGCAGCATGGGTCCCCAGAGCGGTCCTGTGCCTCCTTTTCTCTGTTGGACAAGGCTCCCCCAAGGTGGCTCACTTGGCAGTCCCCTCAGGGAGCAAGATCACGAACACACCACTGAGGGAAGGGGCAGAACAGGACAGCAGACCTGAGGCCCCTCCCACTGGACAGCTCCTCTCTCCAAGGTCCTTCCCACACTGCTCCAGCCAGCGCCTGGCTTTGTTTTCTCCCTGAGACTCATATCTGGCCTCTATGTTTCGGGCTTGTTCCTTCTGCCTTCTGAGGCACAGGGGGCTGACTAGGGCCAGGCAGAGGAGGTGTCCTCTCTGGGATGGTGGCATCTGGGGCTGTCAATTCAGGGGGATGAAACAACCACACACAACAGAAAGCACTGCTGTGTCAGGCTGAATGGAATAAGCCAGGCCAGAAAGGCCACATGCTGTAGGATCCCATTCATATGAAATGGGACATAAAAGGCAAATCTATAGAGACAAAAAGTAGATCAGCGGACCAAGTGCAGTGGCTCATGCCTGTAATCCCAGCACTTTGGGAGGCTGTAGCTGATGGATCACCTGAGGTCAGGAGTTTGAGACTAGCCTGGCCAACATGGTAAAACTCTGTCTCTACTAAAAATCCAAAATTAGTCGAATGTGGTGGGGGTGCCTGTAATCCCAGCTACTCAGGAGGCTGAGGCAGGAGAATCTCTTGAACCCAGGGGGCGGAGGTTGAAGTGAACAGAAATTGTACCACTGCACTCCAGCCTGGGCAACAGAACGAGACTCCATCTCAAAAAAAAAAAAAAAAAAAAAAAAAAGGAAATCCATAGTTGCCTAGAGTTGGGAGTGGAAATGGGAAGAAGGGATCTTATCTGGGTCGTGGAAATATTCTAAAATTGGATTATGGTAATATTTGCACAACTCATTACACTTACTAACAACCAAAGAATTGTACAATTAAGTGGGTGAATTTTATGATATAAATTGTACCTCAGTAAAGTTGATGAAGAAAGAACCCTATTCTATATTCCAGCTACCCTTGAGAGCCATCATATTATTACGTATGCTTGTTCCGTCAGATTATTGGTTTTTTTCTGTCTTTTTTCAGATTATTGTTTTCTTTTGTGCCTAGCTTTCTTAATTCACACTTCTGTTCTGTTGCAGGACTGGCACTTAATTTTCTTCTCTTTGTGTTCACTTTGTTCGTTTTCATCTTTTAGACAAATGCTCTTTTCTTGGCCCATTTTTTCTTCCTCTTTAACTTTCCTTTTTACTTACCAAATATTTGGTGATTTTTCTGTTTTTCCTTTCATTATATTATATTTTCCACCACTCTTTTCTTACATAAGACTTCATAATTAAGAACTTTCTCTGGCTGGCCAAAGCCTGATGTGTTTAGAAAGAGGTAAGAGGTGTGGGCATGAGCCTGTGCTTCCCTGCCGGCCGCTCTCATTGGGACCATCCTCGGGACCCAGCTCCCATCCTGTTCCTACAGCTGGTGTGTCCACTCTGCACCTGCCCTTGGTTTCTGGGCTCTCTTCACACAAAGGACACTGTCTTGCTTCTTTATGTATTTGAGAAATACAAATGTAGCATCTCAGAGCCAGTAGGAGTCTCAGGGAGTCAATCTCATATTAGAAATCACATTACTGGTCCTGACACTCTGGCCATTTGAGTTGCCTCTTACTCCAACATAAGCAAGGAAACCTCACCTGCTATCTTCAGACTCAAAAGACACCTGGGATAAGGCCCTCCCAAGCCAACCACAGCACAGAGCTCAAATTGATTAATTTCACTAGCTTCAGAAAACCAGACGTTTATCATTCTTTTTTTTTTTTTTTTTTTTTTTTTTTGAGACAGAGTCTTGTTTTGTCACCAGGCACCAGGCTGGAGTGCAATGGCACGATCTCAGCTCACTGCAGCCTCTGCCTCCTGGGCTCAAGCAATTCTCCTGCTTCAGCTTCCTGAGTAGCTAGGACTACAGGCACATGCCACCACACCCAGCTAATATTTTTGTATTTTTTAGTAGAGATGAGGTTTCACCATGTTGGCCAGGATGGTCTCGATCTCTTGACCTTGTGATCTGCCTGCCTCAGCCTCCCAAAGTGCTGGGCTTGCAGGTGTAAGACACCACGCCTGGCCCATCATTCTTTATACTATGCTGTGTATTTCATGGAACATTTATTTTTGTTTTCAGCTAGATTTATGAAGTCAGACCAGTGGTAACTCATTAAAGAATACTTATTATTTCTTATTTATTTGGCTGCTTGCAGGATATACCTGGAGAGAGAGAGGACAGGCTGGCAAATTCTTTTTTGTTTTTTCTAGAGACAAAATTTCACTCTGTCACTCAAGTTGGAGTGCAGGAGCATGACCGTAGCTCCCGGTAACCTCCAACTCCTGGGCTCAAGTGATCCTCCTGCCTCAGCCTCCCAAACAGCTGAGACTACAAGTGTACACCACCACACCTGGCTAATTGAAGGCAACTTTTTGCAGAGATGGGGTTTTCTATGTTATCCTCAAGAGGTCCTTCCTCTTTGGCTTCCCAGATTTCTGGGATTACAGACATGAGCCGCCTCATCCTGCCGCAATTCTAACCTACTTTTACTTTTTTTTTAAACCTGAGTAACCCAATCTCCATGCACTTTCCAACCGATATAGTTTACATTTGGAGAGGTCACCGCATCATTAATGGTAACGTTTGGCATATTCTCAACTTTGAGCATCCTATTCCAAGTTCTTATGGAAAAAACTTAAAGATCTCAAAAGTAAGGATGACTCTCCATCTCACATCCTTCTCATTCCAACTAGGAGGATTTCTCAGGCTCTTTCAGGTCAGGAACACCCTCTGCCCCCATAGCCTTCACTTACACAATTCTCATTCTCGGAGGCCTCAATAATCATCCATGGGGTTCTCTCTGCATGTGCCAGACCATTTGAACTCCCTTTTTTCTGGACTCCAGAAAAGTCGAGCATGTAACTGCCATGTTTGGTGTGTGCCGCTCTTATTTTTTCATGGTAAGTGTGCAGCCTGAAGGCAAGTGTGCTTTGCTTGTTAGAGTCCCACAAGCCCCAGTAGTGAGCAAGGACCCCACGACCTAACTGAGTGAGGGCTCCAAGGACGACCCTGTGGGTTCCAGCAGGGGCTCGAGCAGCCTTTCAAAAGATGATGCTGTGCTTTTGAAGTCAGTCCCGCAAAGAAGTGGACCTCACTTGTAGCCAACACGTGTGAAGGCAAATGGTGGCATCTTACAAGTCCCGCGTCATCAAAGGGCTCGGATAACTGATTAATTCAAATGAGGACTCTGAGACAGGCTGTCTTTTCCATGGCCAAGGCAGGAACAAAGCAGTTGGTGCAATGAGAAACGATGAACTGTAGAAGACACCGTGGATGTCCACCCAACAGGAAATTTCTGCCTTCTTCCCAAGAAAATCATGGCACAGATCTCTTCATTTCAGGGGCCTCAAGTGACCCAGTTCTGGCCAGTGAAATAAAGTGAAATCAGCAGAGGAACTCTGGGAAAACTTTTTCTTCTCTAATAAAATGTGAAATTAGTGTGAGACACACACTGTCTCTCTTTCTCCTCTCTGTATGTGTATGTGTATGTGTATGTGTATGTGTATATGTATGTGTATGTGTATGTATGTGTAGATGTATCTCTGTTTTTCCTCTCTGCTGGTTGGCACTCTTTTTTCTGATTCCAAACACAGTTGAGATGTCTGGAGCTATAGCAGCCATTTTGAAACCATGAGGCCACAGTGTGAAGGACATAAAGTCAAGATGCTAAGGATGGTGAAATGACGGGAGGAAGACTCAAAACTCTTGACTACATCATTAATAAGCTAAACCCATGTGGGCAACCACCTATATCCTGACATGTTTGTTAAAAGCAAACCCCTTTATTCTCTAGGAGTAATTTTTTCCCGTTGCTTAGTAATAGCAAACATTTATTAAGTTCTCACTATGTGTCAAGCACTGTTCCAAGCACTTCATACCTTTATAGTTGTGGATCCATTTACTCGGTTTTTGTTGTTGTTGTTGTTGTTTTGAAACAGAGTCTTGTTCTGTGGCCCAGGCTGGAGTGCTGATGCAGGATCTTGGCTCACTGCAACCTCCGCCTCCCAGGTTCAAGCAATTCTCTTGCCTCAGCCTCCCCAGTAGCTGGGATTACAGGTGCCCACCACCAAACCCAGCTTATTTTTGTACTTTTAGTAGAGAAGGGTTTTTTTGCCATGTTGGCCAGGGTGATCTCAAACTCTTGACCTCAAGTGATGTACTCTGACCACATCAGCCTCCCAAAGTGCCAGAATTACAGGCGTGAGCTACCATGCCTGGCTTCTTTAATACAACTGTATGATAAGCACTATTCATCATTCCCTTTTTAGGGATGAAGAAACTGAGGCACAGAAAGATAAGTAACTTGCCAAAGTTAGCAAGTACAAGAATGAGGGTTCAAACCCAGGCAGTCTGGATTGCACTTAAAACATTTATAATGGATAGACTGACTATACACAATAGTCTACAATGGACATTCCCATGGCTCAACAAATCATTTAGAATTGTGGGACTGTTCTAGAGTTGTGAGGGATCTTTTCAGATAAGTGAATCTATTACAGTACATACAACCTGGAATGGTGAGCTCAGCCTCATGGAAACCTGCAGGCAAAATGCTTTATATAGTTGAGCAGCAATTATGGAAATGCATTGTCTTCTTCAGGAATTTTCCCCTAGTAATTATTTTCCCATTTTATCAGGCATTTCATAATAAAGTTCTCTTTCTCTGCACTTTTAATTGCTATCATGGAAGTACACTGTCTTGTTTAAATTGCTCATTACTTTCGACTACATTTTTTTTTTTTCAGAGTCTTGCTCTGTTGCCTCTGAACTGGAGTGCAGTGGTGTGATCTCAGCTCACCACAATCTCCACCTCCGAAATTCAAGCGATTCTCCTGCCTCAGCCTCCAGAGTAGCTGGGATTACAGGCGCATGCCACTGTGCCTGGCTAATTTTTGTATTTTCAGTAGCGATGGAGTTTTGCCATGTTGGCCAGGCAGATCTTGAACTCCTGATTTCAGGTGATCCACCCACCTCGGCCTCCCAAGGTGTTGGGATTACAGGCATGAGCCACCGTGCCCAGCCACTTTTGACTACTTTTTAAGTGTTAAATTTGTACATTTTGATCCACTACAAAGTTATTTCTTAGTAACCTTCTGTGAATAGTAGTCTTGTCAGATACTTGGTTTCTAACCAACAATTACTCAGCATTCACTCCTGATTTGGCCATAACCCCCGCTAGACTTTCTTGCCTAACGGAGGAGTGACGGAGTCTATGTGAGTTCCCACTTTCTCTCCAGATGAGCTTCCTGTCAAGCTTCCTCATGTCTTAGAGATGCCTTTCCGTCAGGCCTCTCTTTGCCTGATGACGTTCTTTACTGCTGAGTTTCTTGAACATTCCACACAAGTCCCTCTAGTTTCTAGGTTGAAGGAATGGTAGTGCCCACTCTAGTGAGAGAGACAGATGGTGGACAGAATATTCTGGTTCAGGGCTAAAATCTCAACCATTGGGGTATGTACAAGACCTCATAGAGACTGCATCCTCTCCTTACCCGTCCACAGTCCAGAAAGTTAGTAGCTCGAGTAGATCTCAGTCTTCACACTTCAGAACTCTCAGGATCTATGCTTTGTCTTGTTTCAGCTTTCAGAGGATGTCACCTCGGAAACGAACGCTGACCACCTGACAACCTCCATTTTACCTGTGGAATTGTTCATTTAAGGTGTATTTTATTGCGTAAATTTACTTGGCTTCCATAACAATACCCCACAGTATCTAATCTCACTGGTTAAATGAAACACCTCTTTTTGAAAAGCAATTTTCAAGAAGCAGTTTAAAAAGCCGATATTGTTACTTTATGAATTGTCTGTTCTCCGACAATAGAACAAATAATAAGTATGTCTCCTCAGACTGCTGCTTCCTTTGTGATACTTTGAGAATCCTCCAACTCATTTTTTCGTCAATTAATCTTCTCCAAATTGAATTTCCCTCAAATAAAATTTTTTTCTGGCCCTCTTCCACTAAGCTGTCCTTCATAATATCATTTACCATCTCTGTCGCCTTTCTCTAGATACAGTTAACTTCTGGGAAGAGATTTCTGGGATAGAAAATAGGGCAGAAGAAAAAAACCAGCTGAGTTTACTGGCTTAGTGAGATTAAGGAGGTAGTGATGATGATCAGAAATCAAAGGTAATTGATTTGAAACATGCATTCATATTTCAAGAGAGAAAACTCTAGGAAAAATCTTTAACTTCTTGGAATTACTGCATAGGAACATGGATTCAGTTACTTGTGAGTGAATTAACTGATGCGGACAAAGTCTCTAAAATAAGGACTTGATTGCAATTTATTTTTCATTCTAAAAATAGTTTCTGTATTGCCCACCAATATTTCGTCAATTTAGACAAGACCCATAATCTGTTTTTTAACCTCCAGCAAGCATGAAGCAGATAGATTTCCCGGGAGACTTGGGATACAAGCTGTTCTCTTTTGAGGGCATCTACAGGAGAGATTTAAAGCCTTTCTTTTTTTTCTTTTTTTTTTTTTGTTATACAGATGAAGGCTTCCTATGTTGCCCAGACTGGTCTTCAATGCCTGGCCTCACCTCCTTATTCACCAGGACAACAGATCTGAGCCACCGTGTCTCCCTAAAGCCTTTCTTCTATCAGTTTATTCATCTACTGTGATACTGGTTTGGTCAGATCCCGACATTTCTCCACGATGCTGAGTTGGTGAATTTGTGTCATCAATCAATTGTTCACGTTGAACTTCATCTTTCAGCTTGTCAAAAAAATAGTCTAACACTTATCCAAGCACCGGCATGAATCCCTAAGGAAGCAGGATGGAGGATGTCATCAATGCCACAAGGACCTCCAGTCCTTGCCCCTGTCCAGGACGCCCTGAGAGGTGGTGCAGGGCTGTGTGTGGTCTCTGAGAGCCCACTCCCACGTGCCACAAGGTCAGGGGCATCTGGAAGAACCAGCACCACAGCTGTGGAAGGCCTCCCACTGAGCAATTGTGTGTGTCTGTGTGTGTGTGTGTGTGTGTGTGTGTGTGTGTGTGTGTGTGTGTGTTGGGAAGGGCCTGGTCATTTTAGGGCAAAGTATTAACCAGTTCATTCTTTTTCACCCAGACGCAACTGACAGATACTGTCAATTGTCCTGCTGCGACTCTTCAGAGGAACAACAATTTCTGAAACTGTTATCAATACCTTTTCTTTTCTATTTTCTCCTTGAAGATGTACTTGTGTTATATCCTTTGAACAAATGAGCACAAACACCTCTAGTCAAAGTGAAGCAAATGATATGAGGTGAATCCCACCCGGGGGGATGTTTGTAGTGACAGGTTACAGGGCTGTTCTCAGCTGTGCCCTATTCAACAGTCTCATCCAGGACTTGGATGAATACCTAGAATCGCTGCTAAATTTACTTATGATGCAATGCTGAGAGACACAGCAAATCTATTGCATGACAATATCAGCACTGAAAATTATTTTAGCCAAAATAGGATAAAAATGCAAAAAAGTCAAGAACATAAAAATTTAGCATCAATGAAAGCTCTGGATTTAGGTTCAAAACAGCAATTTATAAGTACAGGATGTGGACTGTATGGCTCGAATATGGGCCGTAACATGCCAGTGGACAAGACGGGCTATGTGGTGCTGTGTGGTGTCCAGTCCTCAGCACGTGGGCCACTGTCAGGAAGACAACGCCAGGATGACGAGGATCCTGAAACAAGGTCATATGAAGGACAGCTGAGAAAACTGGAAATGGTCACCTGTGAGAGGAAAAGGCTCAGTAGTCATCTTCAAACCCTTGAAAATTGGAAATTTGGGGGCATTATGTTTTGTTTATTTTTCCTTTGTGTCAAAATTTATATGATTTTTATTGAAATTATATGCATTTTATTGAAATCATACGCTTTCCCAAGGGGAAAGAGGAACCCTAAAACCCACACCAGATGAGGACAACCCTAGAAAAACAGATAAACTAGGAGATGCGTCTGCAATGCCGAAAGACTCCTCATTTGTCTGGAAGGATTTGCCAAACAGAAATCAATCACTTTCAGCTGAATAGTGTATCTGACAGAAGTTGATAGGGAAGGAAAGTATTGAATTTAAAGTGATAGCGTGACCTCCTGCTAATTGAATAGCATGTCCCCCCAAAAAAAGCATATCTCAAATTACATTTCATCAATGGGCAAATAAGATGGTGTTTATCAGAAGTCTTTTTATATTCAACTTTCCAGCAGCACAGCCATGATGTGCAGTTGACATGTACATATGCTCACAAGTAGTTACCTGCACACACTCCTTCAGCCATCTATCTGGTAATGAAGAAGTTAATGTCTTAAATTTGGTTTCTGAACATTTTATAATGCTTAACAAATTATAAACTGAAATAAAATCCCTTCAATTCAGTATCTAATGAAAGAGCCAGCATCCATTGACACACCACTCACCCATCCTCTCTATCTTCCATTTGTTCTCCATCCATCCTCCATTCATTCATTCACCCATCCACCCATCTATTCACCCACCATGCGTCCTTTATCCATGACTCATCTATCCTCCATTCATCCTCTACCTATTCATCTACTCATCCTTCATCCATCCATCATTCACCCAACTATCCAAGGTCTACTGGGGATTCAGAAATAAAAGTTCTAGTTTCTAGGTTCTATTAATAGTAGTGCACACTCTAGTGACAGACAGATTGTGGACGGAACATTCCAGTTCGGGGTGAAAATCTCAGTCATTGAAGTATGTACAAGACTGCACAGAGACTGCATTGTATGGAGAAGAGAAGACCTCCCTGAGGAGAAGATGTTCCGTGGAGGCCCAGAAGGGCACTGCAGCCAGGCAGAGGAGGGCACCAATTTGGAAGCATGGGGCAGGAGAGAAGGGGATGCTTGCTAGATGCCCACCTGCTCCAGAACATGGGGGCCAGGAGGATATGAAGACACCATCAGAGGTGAACCAGGAAAAGTAAGCAGAACCCCAATCCTAAAATGTTTTGTGGATCACCCTGAAGGGTTTGGGTTTTTGAGTAGGGGAGAGACATCGGCACCTCACAATCTTCTCTGCTACCCACTGGTCTGAGTAAGCAGCATCATCAGAGTGATCATTGAATACAGAAGTCGGAGCAAGTTGCCTACAGCCTAAAACCCGGCAATGGCGCCACCTGCCATAAGGCCCTACATCGCCTGACTCCTCCTCCGATAGCTCCCTGATCTCATTCCTTCCACTGTCAACGCACACCTATCCTGCCCCAGCCACCCCAGCCTGTGCGCTGTTCCTTGAAGCCTCCATGTATGTTCTTACCTTAGGGTGTATCTCTGTGTCTTCTCTCTGCAAGGAATGCCCTTCCCACAGATCCTCACGTGGCTCACTCCCTCACCTCCTTTGGTCATATGTCAACTTCTCACCAAGGCCTGTCTTGGCTGCCCTGTTGAAAACTCCACATACAGTGTGCACATGCACACACATGCACACACGTGTGCACTCCAGGCATTCTTGATCCCTTAGCCTGTGTTATTTTTTCACAGCACTTACCACCTTCACAATTAGGATGATATTATTTATTTATTTATTTATTTATTTATTTATTTATTTATTTTGAGACGGAGTTTCGCTCTTGTTACCCAGGCTGGAGTGCAATGGCGTGATCTCGGCTCACCGCAACCTCCTCCTCCCGGGTTCAGGCAATTCTCCTTCCTCAGCCTCCTGAGTAGCTGGGATTACAGGCACGTGCCACCATGCCCAGCTAATTTTTTTGTATTTTTAGTAGAGACGGGGTTTCACCATGTTGACCAGGATGGTCTCGATCTCTCGACCTCGTGATCCACCCGCCTCGGCCTCCCAAAGTGCTGGGATTACAGGCTTGAGCCACCGCGCCCGGCCTAGGATGATATAATTTATTATGTGTATTGTCTTTCTCCTTCCACTGGTCTGTAACCCCGTGAGGGTTGAGGTTTCTGTTTCTCTCACTGACACCCAAGCACCTAGGACAAAACCTCACACATGCAGATGCCTAATCAATGTTTGCTGAATGAACATGAGATTGGATTCATTTTCTCCTTTTACAAAAACCGGCCAGTGAAAATAGGAAGAGTGATGTGTAAGGATTTGAAATTGGGCCTGGTGAGACCATTTAGAAGTTTGTTGCTGTGATAGTGCTGACAGATTGAATGAAGCAGTTGCCGTGGGGAGGGAGGGGAGGGCATGGGCTGGCTTCATTAAGGAGATAGAATTGTCAGGGCTGGGTTCGTGAGCCCAGGCTTGTGCCTCATAATGATGCTGCAGTCAGTGATGGACAGCATATACGACAGTGGTCTCATAGATCATAATGCAGCATATGTAGAAACCTGACGTGGCATTTGACAATGGCATCACAGATGAAGTAGGGGACATTTCCCTACTTCATTACTGATATTCAGCAATGGTGCTGGGACACTTGGTTTCCCCTATAACAAATGTACACAAATAAAAATATGTATGCAATCTAGGTTTATGTGAGTATGCTCTATGATGTTTGCACAATGATGAAATTGCCTAAAGACGTGTTTCTCAGAACATAGCTCCATGATTAGTGACACACGACTGTCTCTGGATATGGGATATGGTCAGCTAGGATGACATAGCGGCATAGACCATGGGGTGGTGGTGGTGCCATTCACAGTGTTAGGAGGGGAGAGAAGAGATGCTGTTTTTGGTGGATGGCAAAAGCATGATGAGCTTAGTTTCAGGCATGTGTCCTTTGGTTCTCTGAGGGACACCTGAGTGGTTGCAAAATATCTTTATATATGTCAGTGTGAATATTGAATTTACAATTTATTTCTTTTCCTCTTGGACAGCCACTACCAAACACATATAATACACTTTGAATGTCCACCAAAATAAGAATAACCAACCATGATAATTTACTGTTTATCTTATAGTAACTGGCCTTCCTTCTGGTCCTATTTGAGATTTAAAAAAAAAAAATCACTGTCTAAGGCAAAAACCACGTCTTTACCCATTGTCTGTTTTCACACTGACGTCCAGAGAATCTTGTCCCACAGCACCCTCGGATGCCATCTAACGATTCCTAAAATGATGATGTCCTTAGCTAGGGTACCTCAGACAGAAGCAAATTCACAGCAATCTGATTCTTAGGGAAACCACTAGATTTTTTTTTTTTTTTTAAAGAAAATAGCTGGCAAGAATCTGGCTTCTCTGCAGTTTCTCCAGCAGTAACCTCCTCTCATGATAAACTGTACCCACTTGCTAGAAACTCAGCAACTTGGTTTTTCCTGTTCTGCGCGGCTCCCAGATGGCCACCAGCTGGCCGGAGCTATTTCCTGCATTCGAATCCCTTCTGCATCCTCCCGGTTCTCTTTTTGATCTCCCACGTCTGTCCCCTCCTCCTTCTAACACAAACCATACTATTCCCCGCTTTGGAAGCACCTATTTTCTAAGAAAATCTTGAGGAATTTTTTGGAGGCATTACGTCTTTTTGTTTTGAAACTTTTGGGTTGTAAAGAAAACCAGCTGCAGAGCTATGCAGAGGCCCCAGCTCTGCTCCATCAGCAGAAGGACGCTGTCTCGGAGGGCAGGACGAGGACTTCCGCCTTGCAGGGGTCACGGCAGACTGTTTTGTGACAAGGCCATTGGGGGACAAATGGACCTGGCATTCTCTAGAAACCATGCTTCCGACTTGGAGCTGCACTCCTCCTCCTTTGAAATCGTGGCAAGGAGACACTTACTCCCCCCGCACACTCTGGACCAGCGAGAGCCACTGACGGACGCATCACTGGATCCTGTCTAAGCACTTTGTGTTCTATCTCCCTGTTACCAGAGTATTGGACCACAATCCCAGTTGTTTGCAATAAATGACTTGACTTGATTTTCCAGATTATAGCTAGAAGATTGCCTGAAACAATGAACTATAGAATGGAGCAGGATGTCTGTGTGTCTGCGTCTTCATCCGGGTTTGTCAGGCCAGTGAGTGTCGGGTCTGTGTCTTGGAGGAAAGGGCTTTAGTGGGCTCTCCATGAAGACTTCTGTACAAGGAGGGTTTCTGTACAGGAGCATGCCTGAGTGGGAGGGTGGCAGCAGATTCCCAGGTGAGGGGTGGAGGCTAATGGTATGTCAGACTAGCATAGAGTCAATGCCTGTGTGTGCATAGGGGTCTGTGTGGGTGACTCTGTGTGTGTGTGTGTGTGTGCATGCACAGAAGGTGCATGTGGGTGACTATGTGTGTGCACAGGGGACCTGTATAGGTGACTCTGTGTGTGTGTGCACATGGGATCTCTACAGGTGACTGGTGTGTGTGTGCATGCACAGGGGATCTGTATGGGTGACTGTGTGTGTGCACAGGGGATCCGTTTAGGTGACTGTGTGTGTGCACAGGGGATCTGTTTAGGTGACTGTGTGTGCACAGGGGATCTGTTTAGGTGACTGTGTGTGTGCACAGGGCATCTGTTTGGGTGATTGTGTGTGTGTGCACAGGAAATCTGTTTAGGTGACTGTGTGTGTGTGCACAGGGGATCTGTTTAGGTGACTGCGTGTGCACAGGGGATCTGTTTAGGTGACTGTGTGTGTGCACAGGGGATCTGTTTAGGTGACTGTGTGTGCACAGGGGATCTGTTTAGGTGACTCTGTGTGTGCACAGGGGATCTGGGTGACTGTGTGTGTGCATAGGGGATCTGTTTGGGTGATTGTGTGTGTGTGCACAGGAAATCTGTTTAGGTGACTGTGTGTGTGTGCACAGGGGATCTGTTTAGGTGACTGTGTGTGCACAGGGGATCTGTTTAGGTGACTGTGTGTGTGCACAGGGGATCTGTTTGGGTGACTGTGTGTGTGCATAGGGGATCTGTTTAGGTGACTGTGTGTGTGCACAGGGGATCTGTTTAGGTGACTGTGTGTATGTGCACAGGGAAGCTGTTTGGGTGACTGTGTGTGTGCACAGGGGATCTGTTTAGGTGACTGTGTGTGCACAGGGGATCTGTTTAGGTGACTGTGTGTGCACAGGAGATCTGTTTAGGTGACTGTGTGTGCACAGGGGATCTGTTTAGGTGACTGTGTGTGTCTGCACAGGGGATCTGTATAGGTGGTTTCTTGTGTGCACATGGGGTCTGAGTTTGTGTGCAGGTGCATGTTTGTGTACCTGGCACTATGAGAGTATGTGGGGTGAGGTGGAATTGGGTGGGTTGCTTTGGAGGTGGTATCTGTTCTGTGGGGGGTTTTGTGGGGTGACGTGAGGAGATGCACTGGGGGAGTGACACAAGGCATCTGTGGAGGACATGTTGGGGTGTCTGCCAGGGTGTTGGGTGTACTCTGAGATGTTTTGGGGTATGTTTGGGGGCACCTGTGAAAGTGTCTGTGTGTGTGTCTGTGGGGATCTTGTGGGTCTCTATGTGGTGGTGTGTGTGGTTTGTGTGTTGTGTTGGTGAGGGTGATTGTGGAGTATCTGTAGGGTGTCTCTGAAGTGAGTATAGAGTTTCTATAAAATGGTGTGCTGATATTCATGGGGTGCTTGTGGGGCATCTTTGAAGGTCTATGCATTTGGGTTTGGGGATTATTGTGGGGTATTTCTGGCTGTCTGTGGGTCTGTCCCTGTGGACGAGTGGCTGTGAATGTGGTCTGTGTCCCTGGGAGTGGCTTCTATGGCTTCTCTGTGTGCTTTGCCTGTGGGTAGCTGGATCTGTGAATTTAGCTCCACAAAAGCAAAAAGCCCATGAGAATTCCACCGGGGCAAACCTGGCCTTGGTGCTTCACTGTTCTAGCATGTGTCTGGTCCTTCCATTTGTGGCCAAGGCCAGCAGCCACCTCAGATGACCTGCTGATGCCTCTGCTGAAATGAGTGGCTGCTGGCCAACAGCTTGGTGAGAGTGTCAGCTCCCTCCCGAGAGGAAATCAGAGGTGAGTCACTCCTGATCCTAGTGTGTGTGGTCACTTGCTGTGTGGCTCTCACGCCAATTCCCAGGGCACCTGCAAACATCCCCATGGGTGTCCCAGGCCATAAAACTACGCACCTGTCACCTCCAGAACTAATGTGTTGGGGCTGAAGTCGTAGTGGACAAGGCCCCTTCCTGCCATCCTCCAGATGATGTGAAAGAGCAAGAGGCACCTGAATTTCAGTCTCCTGTTCTCCAAAGGGACTCATTCATTCCCTCTAAGGAAAATGAGATGTTTCAAAGAGATCACACCTTAAATTTTACCCTGAAAGTTAAAATAAAACAATTATTATTCCATTTAGAAGAATCTCAGGTTTCCTCATCCATTGTGGGTGAATCAGTATTTACATTTATATTTGATGGGCAGAGTTGGTGCTCAGTAGAAACAACTAGATCCTTTCAGCCTGTCCAGGAGGTGGCTTGCATTGCTCCTGGGGAAGCTGAAGCTGAAGGAGGCCATACTCCTGTCCAGCCTCCACATGGGGTGGCCTTATCCGCATGGGGTGCTCCCCGGCCCCTCCATTCAGGGCTCTCCAAGGCCCTCGGGGTTTGCTCTCAGCTAGCTCACTCCAGGGGTGCACACAGAGTCCCAAGCAAAAGCCGGCGCTGGCGAGGAGGCCGGCAAGTGAGCTTCCTGCAACCCTGAGCACAGCTGCACATGCCGTGAGGGCAGCGAAACGCTATTTTAAGCAGTCCTTGAGTTGCCATCACAGAGTGATTGTAGCTAGTCTGGTCTTCTTGTTTGAAAAAGGTATTATTTTGCTAACTTCAAAGCCAAAAGCCAAGGATGTTTATTCCTTATCGTTTCCTGTTAATTTCAGGAAAACGTCTGTAGTTTCCCAGAAACACAACAGGAGCCGCGTCTTTACCACCTGCTCCTGCAGAGTTTTGCCCCCGAACCCCACCCTGCAAGTGTTGGTTTGCCCCTTGAGCCCTGTCCTCAGGAAACCGCATGCACCACCTCCCGGTGAGTGAGTGAGGGGACGTATACACCTGAATCACCTCATTTGCATCTCAAGCCTCTCTGGGAGGAAAGGTGGTACAGGAATTAGTGTCATCGGATTATGAGGAAGGATGTGGAGGCAGAGGTAAGGACATGGCTAAAACCAAGCTGCAGGGAGCCTTGGGATAGGGAGCACAGCTTTGGATCCTAGGCATGGCCTCTCTCTCTCTCCCCCACTGCCCCCAGCAATGAAGCGCTGCGTGTCTCCAAGATACGAGGTGCTCTTCTCTTTAGCAGCATAAGATCTGTTGGAAAGATGAGACATACTTACAAAACCTGACCGTGACGGGGTGACTGAGGAAGGCCTTGGGAGGGTGCTGAGAAGGAGCATTACAGAGGGAAGCTGTGTCCTGTGATCAGGGAGTTTTTGGGGAGCGAGGGGATTAGATCTGCGCACCGAATATGGGAGAGGAATTTGAAAAGCTGGGGTGGCTGGAAGGACACATTACCATTGCAAGTGTGTAAGACAAGATGCTGAGGAAGTAAGCACAGACAGTCTCTGAAGAGAGCCCACTCCAGGCCCACGAGGAGGCGGACTCGGCAGGCTGGACTGTGGCAGAGAAGTGCAGAAAGAAGGTAGAAGCCAGGTGCGGTGGCTCACGCCTGTAATCACAGCACTTTGGGAGGCCAAGGCAGGAGGGTTGTTTGAGGCCAGGAGTTTGAGACCAGCCTGTGCAACATAGCGAGAGCCTGTCTCTGCCAAAAGAAAAACAAAGAGTAATTAGCCAGGCACCGTGTCATGCAGGTGTAGTCCCAGCTGCTTGGGAAGCTGAGCCCAGCAGTTCGAGGCTACAGAGAGCTATGGTGGTGCCACTGCACCCCACATTCCAGCCTGGGTGACAGAGCTAGACCCTGTCTGAAAAAAAAAAAAAAAAAAAAAAAAGGAAAGAGAAATAAAACAAAGGGAGAGGCAACAGGAAAAGACAATACTCTGAAGACAAAGAGCTTTCCCACCGTCAGTGAAAATTCCCGGGGGACATATAGCATGTTGTTTCCTTGATACCTTATTTTTTAGGCTATGCGGCAAAGACTGGCAAATTATTCACCAAATCCATTTCCCTTTCTGTGCTTGTTCAACTTCCCCAGCTTCTGTGGCAATTAGGGTGGTCATGTGACTGAATTCTGGAATATGAGCAAAAGTGACACACAGGACTTGCAGGCACAGCACATAAAATCACCTTGTGTGACCCCTCACTCCATCTCTTCCCAGAATGCTGCCCCCTGCAGAGGACCCAAAGCCCTAGAGGGGTGCCTGGGTCCCCAAATCACCCACCAAATGTATTCAAAGAACTGTTACATGAGCAGAAAGTAAATTTCTATTGTGAGAAGCCGCTGAACTTGGGAGTCATTCATTATAGCAGCTTGCCTGCCCTGATTAATACAGACTGATTAATACTAATATGTTACATTCTATTCTCTTAACGTTTTATGTTTAGCTGAAATGTTCATCCTGACGTTTGCTGTGACTAGTTTTGGTTTCATTCCTCTATCCCCTGAACCAGGCAGAATGCTCTGTTGCACTGAATGCACCAACTCTGGCGCTCCACAGTGGTACTGCACCGTGAGAGAAGCAAAGCCGGGAAATGGACACACCAGTGAATGTGACGTTACGATATGAGAAAATGAGAACGGAGAAGGAAAAGCAAATCCCAGTCCTAAACCTTCTTGAGAACATTTGCTAGTTTATTCCTTTAACCCATGGCAACAGTTGCATAAAGAGATTATGTCCTTGCTTTAAAAAAGAAATTTAAAACATTTCTTCTTTCAAAATTACATCTAAACTTCAATGCCTACCTTAATAGTTCACTTCCAGATGCCAGAAGCAGAACGGTCACACGTCCCTGCAACACAATTTTAAAAAGAAAAAAAAAATAGAAATTTCCTGCAGAGGTAAAAACACAGCATATTCCATTTATTCTGCACACACTAAAAGCTTGTCCTCTCTCAGTAGAAACAACAAGCAGCAGTTTTTTTTCTTTTCTTTCTTTCTTTCTTTTTTCTTTTCTTTTTTTTTGCATAAAAGGGAGTGAATAGTTTTCCAGGCTTCTCTATTTCTCCCCAAACAGATGGGCTTTCACATTGGAGAGATGCTGGAGCTGCCATAACCTTGAGTGGACGTGAGCTTGGCCAGATTGCACTGTCCAAATGCCAGGACTCGGGGCCCCGGGGAGGTCCCTGGTGCATGCGACGGTGCTCTTGGAGGGACCTGATCACTCCTGCACATTTCTTGAAGCGATCTGCACTTGGAACAGCATTTCATATGGAGAGAAACACTAGTGTAATATCAAGGTGTGTATAATTGCAAAACTTGCTATCTCTTGTGTGAAATAAGTTCTGCTAATTCGTTGGTAGGCGCTATCATAGTATTTTTTGGTATCAACGTGACTGAAGAATACCTCCCTGGATAAGTGCCAGGCACTGGCACTGAGCCAGCTAAATGCTTTTCCTGTGTTAGTTCATTAAATCCTCACAATAATCCTGTGGAGTAGGCAACTTTGTTAATTCCATTTTACAGGTGAGGAGACCGAGGCAGAAAGAGGCTGAATGACGTGCCCAAGGGAACAGAAGTCATGAGTAGCAGCATTGGGCTTGCTAAACATCGAGCTCAGGGGCTACGGTGTTAGCTGGTTCACAGCAGGTCATGTCATTTTTCCTGCCAAACTACCTCAGTCTGGGTCCACAGAAAATCCCATCCTGCTAGGTTTCTTCTTCTTCTTTTTTTTTTTTAACCTAAGCATGACATACACCAAAACTTCTGTGTCAAGCGTGTCTTATGTAAGATTTTTCCAGTGCATAATCTATTAATGTGAATTGCATCAGCGTCATTGGGTTCTGTCACTTTTTCATGCCATTATAGCACCATTTAGAAACTCATTTAATTTCAGAAAGTCACCATAGACTGTTTCCTGCCCTCCACGTCTCTCCTCCTTAGTTAACGTGTCATTTTCTCACTCCACACTCCCTCATTAGAGTCCCTGCAATCTGGCTTCTCTGCCTGATCCTCCATTGACATTTTTCTCACCACTGGTTCCGTTTCTAATAAATCACATGGGGTTTTCTCAGCCCTTCTTCTTCTGCAAGCTCCCTGGATGTTCGACTGCTAGTCATCTCTTCCCTCCAGACATCCCTTCTTCCTTGGCTTCTGCGGGCTCCTTTCCTCTCTGTTATCCCAACACTCCCTCCCTCCAGTGCTCTCCAAGTTTTACTGCTGAGCAGTCTTCCCGAAGCCAGTGATATTCTTGACTGTATCTCTCCCCTGAATCCCAAACCGGAACCTGCAGCTTCCAACAACACCCTTGCACTTGGAGGACCTTGACTGTTCTAAAGCCGCCTCACTCTCAGCACACATAGCATCAAACCTCAGGCCTTAGCGCAGCCAGCCAGGAGGCTGAGCGGCTCCATTTGCCTGCAGTGCCTTCTGTGCTGTTGGTATGCCAGGACTGGGATCCTGCACTTGGAGCTCGATAAGAACGACTGGAATGTCTCTAGCTTAGTGTCTGGCATGGAAAAGGTGCTCTGTGAAGCCATTTCTTCTTTCCTTTTCCTTCTGTCTCCTGACCAGTGTTTATGGAGTCACCAGGTCTGTTGAGCAGGGAAGGAAATGCCAGCTTTATTCCATTCCATCCACCCCACAGCCACCTCCACTGACCCCTCATCCATCACCCTGGAATAGTATCGAGCCTTTGAGCCCATCTCCCAGCCCTCATTTCTCCAGGGAACCGCCCTGTTCACTGACACCAGGTACATCTTTCCAACCCATGGCTGTCACTCTGCAGCTTTCCTGCTAATGAAATCACAGTGGAGCCCTGTTAGCAGTGAGAGTCCATCAGGGCCCTTCAGCTTGACTTGCAAGGTCTTCCACCCATTCAGCATTTCCACCCCCACACCTGGAAGGGGAGCTCTTTCCTTGACTCCACCCAGTGGCCCCATCTCCTTATCTGCCTGCCATCTCTGTGTCTTAGTCACATTGTTCTATTTATAGGATACACTTTCCCTCCCTGGAGTTTATTTACTTCAGGATCAAGCTGACCCATAATGATAGTCTTACTTACTCAGTCCAAAATGTTCTTTATTTCCTCTGAATTATTCCAGCATTTACACTCAAGATCCTGCACCCAATAGAGTCCGTTGGGCTCTTACTGTTGTAAAGACTGATTCAATCACTCCTGAAAATAACTCAGAGAGAGATGTCCACCTCTTCTTACCGATGAGGAAACTGAGGCTCAAGGGTGAACTGGCCCAAAATTGCATCTGGGATTTGGTTCTAAAGACCACATCCTCACTCCTCACTGTGCTAAATACTCCTGGCTTTGTTTCTTTTTGTCCCGCAATAGGATTTAATGGCACAGATCATTTATTGTGCAATTTTGTTGCTTTTCCAATCAGCCTACCTAAGGACTGAGAACATGATATTTGTTTGATAAATGCTCATTGATTTAGGCTTCTGACTTCCAGACCTAATAATATTGTGACTCCCCAAAAAGTCAAGCAATTTATGTAAGTAGTTGTCCAGGGCAACATTATTTGCCCTGATAAATAACAGATAATCATCAGCCCCCGGCCAAAGTGACCAGTGATATCCTAATGATAAACTGCTTAACCTCGGCTGTCTCCTTCTGTGTGCTCCTTAAATATCAGAAAACCAAGGCAAAACACCTAAGAGCTCGTTGATATTCTGAAATCATTTTGCTTCCAACTCTTATTTAAATCATCTCGGGGGTTTTGTTGACATTATCTGCCAAAGATTGGAATTCATCTTTCCAAAAGGAGAGAAGCATCAACTGGTCAAACAACGCCCTTCCCTCTACAGAGAGCTGAGGTCTGAGGTTCCCTCCTGACTGCCGCGGCAAGAGCTCCCTACCAGGCCAGCTGCCTGCGCGGGCCCCTGGATGCATTTCTAAAGGGTCATATTTACAGTGTCAGATGGCTGGGCACTGTGGAGCTTAATGGGATGCTTAATAAAGGCAGCCTTCATTAAGACGGGAGTGCAGGCAAGGTGCCCTTGCTTTTGAGGAAAGGACGACCCAGTGCAAGACAGATGCTCCCCCTTGGCTTGGAAATCACGCAGGTCAAGTGCCTTGTCATGCATTAACAGCCTTTTAAGTTCCTAGGCAGATTAAGAGGAGCGGTGTGGATAAATGAAGGAAGAGGAATCATGCGATCTGTCTTGGTAGCATAAACATTGAGACACAGCAGCTGCATTTAAACAGAGCAATTTGCTAAATGAATGGTTGGCGACTTTCCAGATGGCCAATGTGACACAGGGCTTGGATGAATCCTTTATTCAATCATGCATCTGTCTAGACAGAGACATGAAAGGCCAGGTTATAGCTACTGCCGCCGCAGCAGCAGCTTTGAAACTCTTATATAAAACATGCTCAGTATTGCCCGTGAGGCAGCTTGGCCACAGATCAGCCGGAGACGGTGCAACGGCACGGGGTGCCTGGGACCTCCAGGAACGCCGTCTTCTCGGTTGAATGATGGCTAGCTCGGAACAGGGGCTCACTCTGTGCCTGTCTGCCTACTGTGCCACTTCACACATTTACCCAAAGAGATGGGTGCGTGATCTTAGGGGATCAGGCAGCAGTGTCAGGGTAGAAAGCAGCAATACTGGTTGTGTTCTGTGCCCCTTTTTAAAAAATGCGCACTTTAAAATCATTTCATGTGTGTTTTATCTTGATTTTTCTAGTTGATTAAAAAATTCCCCAAGTAGATAATAAATGAATGCACAGCGTTCAGCCATGACCCGACTTTGCCTTCCCTTCTCCCTACTCCTAGCAATCAATTCAGTGTTGGCTTGAGGACTTTGCTAGAGACGATATCCTGAAGTTAGTGGCTGTAGAGGCTGGGGGTAGACCAGATGATCACTCAGCCCAGTTCAACTAGCTGATTTAAATGAAGTCAGCTAAACTGGCATCCGACGGGCCTTTGGCCCGACTCTAATAAAACAGGCAGCCACAGGGCTTCACTGGGCTGTAGTGGGGGCTTATGGGAAAGGCAGCTCAGCTGATGGGTTTCCCTCTGGCAAGTTTTACCTCCAAGCCTGTTTTATTTTTATTCTTGTACTAAAAATTTCCACGGGTGAGGGTTTCACTGTGTTCTTCAGCAGCCACTCAAGTGTGGTGACTGGAACGTTCTAATCCATTAGTAAATAGCCCTGCCCACCCCACCCCTGGAACCCTTGGGGTCAGCCACGGTCCTTCTTTCGCGCTCCACACTGAGCAGCAGTTTCCATTTACTTCTGACTCAGGAGGAGCATTTTAACCTGATGAATCACCAGCAGCACTTCCTGTGACATTCTGGGGGAAAACTACAGTTTGCTTAGGAAGGACTCTGAAGTACTTCACTTGCTGCAGTGTTTGACCTGCACGGGGTGGAAAAATTTCAGTTCTGCTCTGTGTGGACGCACCGAAGGCTTCTTACCAACAACTCTAGGAAGTTTCCTATCATCAGGGCTGGGTCTACTCTGCAGCCAGCCTGAAATGAACAAATTCAATGAACAAGGCTGTCTCAAGGCTATCCCAGGATACAGCGCATTCCCCGCCCCCCCCCCCCCCCCCCACTGATCTCATCCAGATACTGTTCCTTTGAGTTTACTCATCGGAACCACAAAGCACAGAGAATTACCTAAGGGATAATGTTCTCAATTCTCCTGAAGGTAGTACCTCACTAGCGCCCTTCTCCAGGTGTAGGTAAAAAAAACAATCCATACACACGAGAAATGCTTAGGGTGTGCTAAGCCTAGACTACAGTTTATTGATGGAGGGCTTTGATAGCAAGAGTCCAGGAGAGGGTAAGACAGTACCCTACTACCTAAGTTATGCCACAGGCGAGAACAATGAAGGCACTGAGCTCTGGAACAGCTGCAAATCCATTCAAGTCCTGGCAATGAGAAAACAGTTCAGAAAGGGTATAATAGTGTTATTATTATTATTTTTATTTTGAGGCAGAGACAGAGTCTCACTCTGTTGCCCAGGCTGGAGCGCAGTGCAGCGATCTCAACTCTCTGCAACCTCTGCCTCCTGGGTTCGAGCGATTCTCCTGCCTCAGCCTCCCTAGTAGCTGAGATTATAGGCACCTGCCACCATGCCCGACTAATTTTTGTATTTTTAGTAGAGACGGGGTTTCACCAAATTGACCAGAATGGTCTTGATCTCTTGACCTTGCGATTCACCCTCCTCGACCTCCCAAATTGCTGGGATTACAGGCGTGAGCCACAGTGCCTGGCCAGAAGTCAGTGTTTTAACCTTCTACAGAAACAGTTGTCTTAACGTGCCGTGTGCGATGCAGATGAATACTATTGAAAGATCTTCAGATGCACGATCTAGGGCCAGTGCTGACAAATCTAAAGCTGCCCCAAGGACAGCCACACACCAAAACAGCCTTTGTGGCATGCGGTGACAAACCAGGTTCCCCTGGCTGTTGTCAGCATATTGCAGAGGTGGCTTTCCTGAGGCTGAGTATGACCCGGCCCCTGATTGCCAGGATACGTCGCAATTAAGAAGCATGCAAACTGTGAAAACCTGGAAAGCTGAAAGGTGATCAGGTGACAGGTTAGGTGACAGGGCAGGCAGAGACAGTGCTTTCGCTTTATAAATAAACTCGGTTTTTTTCCCTCTCACACAAACCCTGTGGCTATGCTAGATGGCAACATGAGCTTTTTAAAGCTACGTTCACGTTAAGACTTTTTATAACCTAATGAAAATTTGATTTTTAAAATGAGCATCCAATGAGGCCTGAAACGCTGTTTGAAAATGTCATGACTTTTTAACATTTAAATATAGCTGTACACAGAATCACCCTTGATTGACATTTTATTCCATTTCAGGGCTGTTAATTAAGAACCGTAGACACTAGCAATAAAGATTAAAGCAGCAGAGGTCGAAACTTCCTGAGATAAAATGCAGCCCTGATTTGCTCAGATCCCACATCAAAGCGGAATCACGGATCCTGGCTCACGCACATGGGATCCACTAGGGGGCAGTGAATGATCGCGCCTCCAGCGGGAGGGCTTGTTCTGCATCCACCTGCGGTGTGCAGGCCTTTCACACAAGGGAGCAGCGCTGGCCCCAAGGCAGCTGTGGGGAGTAGCCAGTATTGCTACCAGCACAGTGTGCCAGAAGGATGAAGTGAAATGCTCATTTGAAAAACGGAAAAAGTTCATTTCTACCAATGAATTTGCATGATAAGGGTCCTCCTCCCTGACTCCTGGTGGAGGGGAGTGACCAGGCTGGGCTGCACCCAAAAGGGCAGCCAGGGAGAGGGGCAGAGCCAGGGAGCCCCGTTTACACAGTCCCTGGGGCTGGCAACCACCGGGCACGCCTGATCAAGGGGGGGCTTCCCCCTGCCATCCTGTCCCTGTGCCGGAAGCCACGCAGCACAAATCCAGGGGCACCATCCGAGCTGTAGACTTTGCGGAAGCTCCCTGGAGCGGGGGGCAGTTCCCAGGTCGTCCCTGCTCCCACCACGTGGAGGCTCTGGAGTGCCCTCTCTATGAGCTCCCCTAGGAACCTCATTAAAAAAAATCTGTACTAAAAGACTTTAAGTAGAGAGAAAGGCAACACTGGAGCAAAATGAGGAATTGGGGCCAGCTGGATTTCAATGCCTGTGCGTTCCCCTCTCACTCTTCTTCTATCCCCTCCTGGATTCAAGAATTGTGTCTTTGTCCAGTCCAAACCTGTTCCTCTAGGATAACCAGTCATTCACCTTCCCCTGTGTTTGCATCACCATCTCCCAAGGGAATTTGCATTTAAGCCTATTTATTTTTTGAGACAAGGTCTCCCTCTGTCACCCAGGCTGGAGTGCAGTGGAGCAATCATAGCTCACCACAGCCTCACATTCCTGGGCTTAGATGATCCTCCTACCTCAGTCTTCTGAGTAGCTAGTATTACAGGTGCATGCTACCATGCCTGGCTAATTTTCTATTTTTTTATTTTTTGTAGAGGAGGAGTCTTGCTAGGTTGCCCAGGCTGGTCTTGAACTCCTGGTCTCAAGCAATCCTCCTGCCTCAGCCTCCCTAAACTCTGTGATTACAGGCATAAGCCACCTTGATTGGCAAGACTTATTTCTAATTCTGAAGTAAAATACAGAGAAAAGGTTTCTCCGTCCTGGTCCTGATCAACAAGAATCTCCCCTGCAAATGGGAAAAAAATCAGATGAGCCACTTGCCCCTGCACTCTGAATTTGTTGATTTTAGAGTGACTCCTGTGTTCCCAGACCCATTTCTTCACACAGTCACCCGGAACATCTCTTTTGTTTCCTTGAGAGTCAGTGAAGCTTCATGGGCAGGTACACAGGCTTCGTAGATCTGCTTGGGTTCAAATCCCAGCTCTGCCACCTCCTAGGGGCACAGAACCTTGGGCAAATTCCATAGCTGCTATGAGCCTCGGTTTCCCCATTGTCACAAATGGCATGGTCATAACCACCTCGTGGGGATGTCTCGAGAACTGAATGCAAAGCACTTAAAAGAGCACAAGGCAGACGAGCCCTCCCTCGCACCTGCTCCCTCAGCCCGGCTTGCTCACCAACGCCGCACTTCCTTCCTTTTCCGCTTCTCTCTTCATTTTGCCTCCGCTCGAGACACAGATGCTCCTGTCCTCCTACCTCCCCCTCACTCCTCCCTGAAAGGATGGCAGATGGTCTTCTGGCCCCTGACTCAGCGCCTTCCACTCTCCTTCTACCCTCCATGCCCACCTGGCCATTGCCGTAGAGAATCAGGAACTTGTCAGGATCCGTGGAACTAAAGCAAAGAATGCAAAAGCAAAACTCCACCTTCAGACATCAAGAATGACAGACTCGTTGTGGTGAGGTGTGTGTGTGTGTGTGTGTGTGTGTGTGTGTGTGTGTGGTGGAGAATCCGACACATGTCCTCTGTGTCAGGCCCGTGTTCTATTTGTAGAACAGTCTTGGAAATAGACACTTGTTTACATCGCCTGGATCAGGAATGATTTCAGATTCTCTTCATTTAATCGTCTACTTCCACTGTGCAGATTTATAATTAAAATAAGAAACTTATTTATAAAACCAGAGTGGGAGCCGAGAGATGGCTGCAAGGAGATGCTTCTGCTGTGGAGGTCTCTGTGCAGTAGGCTGTAAGTTACACTGGCCGGCCTGGAAGGGGTTGCAGGGACCTTCCGGCCACAGCCACGGATTTCTCCCATCAGAGGGGAGGGACAGGGCGATTGGCTCCCTAAACCCAGCGTATGAGGCGCACAGTAGTGAGGAGTAATGAGGAATTGCTGTGACCCTCTGCTTTGGGCAAGCACTCTGGGTCTGGGTGCCAGTGGCTGGTGCCAGGACCAGCGTGGGGAAGCAGCTCCCCTCAATGGAGAAAGACTGAAGTATGGGGTGGAGCTGGCAGGAGGGTAGAGACGGCAAGTGGAGGGGACGAGGAAGCCAGGAAAGAGGAGAAGGAGCGGGAGGAGTCGAGAAGGAAGTGGCAAGACACAGGCGGTGTAACCCGTCCGAGCGACCCCGCAAACCTTCACCGATGTCTGTGAACATCACAAAATGACTTGTGACGGTGCTGTTGGGTCTCTTGTCAAACACCAGTGAAGGGGCTGAGTTGAGTGAACCTAAGAGGTGGAGGCCGCGCCACCTTCTGGAAATTAACATTGCCACGGTAAGGCTTCGACGTTATGTGACGTTGGGTGGCTACGTTAAATCTAACGTGTAATCAGTCAGTTCGTATGAGACTTATTTGTTTTATTTTTAGTTCCAACGACAGAGGAATCTTCTAGAAATATTTCTTTCTTGTGTCAGTATGAGAAATCTGTATGTCTTTGAAACACGTAAGTCGCTCGTCTCTCACAAACACTCCGAAGCCTACACCGAATGTTGTTTCCTTCTTTTTTCTGGGTCATGGGAGCTCACAGGGAAACGTGTTGTTCATTTCTGAAAAGCGTCCAGGGTATCAGGAGATACATTTTCTTCATCGAATTTATCTTCATATATATCTATATATAGGCTTCCCCTCCATTTGTAAATGTGTGTGTGCATATAATCTTTCATTCTCTTCTATATTAATTGCTGGAAGTATTCCCAAATCCTTTTTTAGACGATGGTGTTATTAATAAGCAAAAACATGAATAAATACATTTTACCTGTCCCGGAAATTCTAACACGTTAATATTTTGCTGTGTAGAAATATTCCTCAAGTTTTGCTGTGGACAAATCTGCCCTGACTTCTGGCTTTAGAGTTCTACTTTTGCAAAGGACTTTGATCACCCGTGTTGTTATGAAGATATTCTCTTATACTTTCTCCTTCTCTATAGTTGTAAAATATTGAGATCTTTAGTATACCATAGTATGAAATTTATTTTTATACATACCATGGTATGGGGACTTAACTGTTCCCTCAATAAATAACCAACAGTTATTTGTTAGACTGTTCCCTCCCTAATTTGAAACGTCAGTTTTGTCAAATATTTTGTTCCGTGTAAATAGGTCTCTGGCTGACTTTGCCCCAGTATTTCACTGCTTATGTTGACTGTAACTCAACAGCATGGTTTACTCTTTATAGTTCAAGTCCCTCCTTAATTAAAAAATATTTTTAAGAGATGGGGTCTTACTCTTTGCCCAGGCTGGAGTCAGCGCTGCCATCATGGCTCACTGCACCCCACACTCCTGGTCTCGAGCAATCCTCCCATCTCGGTCTCCAGAGTAGCTGGGACCACAGACACGTGCCATCACACACCACTATTGTTTGTTAATTTTAGTGGAGGTGGGGTCTCTCTATGTCGCCCACGCTGGTTTTGAACTCTTGGGCTCAAAGGATTCTCCCACCTCAGCTTCCCAAAGGGCTGGGATTCCAGGCGCGAGCCACTGTACTCCACCTCTTTCACTCTTTTTCAACAGTTTCTTGGCCATTATTGCATATTTACCTTTCCAGATGAACTTTAGAATCAACTTGTTAAGCTTCAAAGCAATCTCATAGGGATTTTGATGAAAATTTCATTGAATTTGGCATTTAATTTTGGGATACCTTCCCGGCATCCAATTTATTCAGCCAGGATCATAGATCCTTCCCATATATTTGGGCTTTCTTTTATGTCTTTAGAAAGGTTGTTATTAAGGTTATTTATGAGATATTTAATAATCTGCCAGTCAATTTCTTCTTCAAACAGAGAGGAAGTGGGAAAGATAGTAAAAAGTCAAGCTCCCTGGGGCCAAGAAGTTTCATCATGAAGCCACATTCATCTGCAAAGATCTGACAACCTTTCTCCCAGCAAAGACCAGTTCAGTCCAGGCAGGATATTGAAATTATTAGATAAGAAGGTCTGGACAGTTGAGTAGGTTACAAAAACAAACAAATCCGTGTTCTTCCAGAAGTCAAAGACCTGAGGCTCTCTGACGACCTATCAAAAAGACCTGTTAGGATCCAATTTTTTTCTCTATATGGCACCTTTTTGTAGATTTTAAACAGAGAATTTAGCTCCTCTCCTTGCACGCCATCCTTCCCCCCAGCGCTACTCTGTTTATAATTCTTGGGGATTTTAAACGGCGTTGTGGAGAATCCTTCCAGTCTGCTGGTTTCTCACTTCTTTTTCCTGTCTCCCAATGGTCTCATCTCCCACCCAACTACAGCCACTCACTGCCAGGGTCACACGTGCAGTTTTTGTCAATAGAGTGACGGGAACCCCTCCAGAATCTCCATTTCAAACTTTCCACCTCCAATACTTCCTCCAATAATTCCGCCTCCAACACCCTCCATGCTCCAGCTCCAGCACAGAAACCGCCAGCCCCTGGTCCTGACACAGGCTCGCCGTCCCTGGCCCTCTCCTGCCTCATTTTCCTCTTACTTGGCTTAGACTCCATGGCAGATTACAGCCACTTCCTCGTGTCCACCCTCGACCCCTTGCTTTCTCTCCTTTTCTGCTCTCGTCTGGCCAAACAGCACCCCTGCTGAACTCTGACTTTCCACCTACCTCGTGCCTGAATTCACGTGAAAATGTGGCCGGAGACAGACCGCAGAACTGTGCTGAGTCATCTGGCTTCAAACGCATGACCGGAAACCACATAAAGGTTCTCAGTGTTTCCTGGCAGCCGTCCGCCCTCTCCGACCCTCCAAGACCATTTCACTTCCTCCTTTCTCTGCAAGTCCCCAGCCCCTCTTCCCCAGTGTCCATTCTCAGATGAGACCTTGCTTCCTAAGTCACCACGAAACCCAAGGCTCTCAAAGGAGACCCTGCACCAGACCCCACCACAGAGGCGTCCACGTCTGCAGCTGGCCCGCGGCTCAGCCTGCCCTGCGGTCCCTCAGGTGAGCAGCCCCGCTCCTTCCTGAGGCCAGCCCTCCACTGTGCAAGGCAGCCCAGCCCTCCTCCTACCCAAGAAACACGTGTTTGGCGTTTCTCCCCTTACTCTCCCGTATGCTTGATGTTCCAGTTTTTACCAAGTCATTGCCATCAGCACATAAACATGCTGTATTTCTGCCGCTAGGGAAAAGCAAAAGGCTGGGGTGGTGGCTCATGCCTATAATGCCCTGATTTCAGGAAGCAGAGGTGGAACAATCGCTTGAGTCCAGGAGTTTGAGACCAGCCTGGGTGACATAGCTGGACCGCATCTCTACAAATAAATAAATAAATAAATAAATAAATAAATAAGAAAAGTAGCTGGGTGTTGTGGTATACGCCTGTAGTCCCAGCGACTCAGGAGGCTGAGGTAGGAGGATCACTTAAGCCCGGTAGAGGCTGCAGTGAATCGTGATCATATCAGTGCGCTCCAGCCTTGATGACAGTGAGACCCTGTCTCAAAAAGGAAAGCAAGAGAGAGAGAGAGAGAGAGAGAGAGAGAGAGAGAGAGAAACAAACAGAGAAAGAAAGAGAAAGAAAAAGAGAGAAAAGAAAAAAGAATTTGTCTCGACCTTGACCACCTTCCCCTCCAACTGTCAGGCCATTTCTGTCTTTCTTTTTTTACAGCAGTTACTTGAGAAGGGGGTTCATGCTACTGTCTCCTTTCTCCCTTCCCTCTGCTTTTTTGAAGGTATTCTCGGAAAGATTTGGCCCCGGCTCTGCAACAGCTGTCTTGCTGGTCAGCAGTGCCCTCCATGCTGCTGCAGCTCGTGGAAATACTGGGCCTCATCTTCCTAGCAGCTGCACTTGACCATGGCCTCCCCAGACTCCAGTGCCCGCGGTCAGCCTCGCCATGTTCCTGTAAGCTGCTGGTGAACACATCCATCAGCACATGGCTTTAACTTCCTCTATGTGAAGGGCTCCTACTGTCCCCAGCTCACACGCACTGACCATCCTGGGTGTCTGATGTCCTTCCCCGGCCTTTCTTTCCTCATAGCGCTTACCGTGTCCTACCATCTTATGTGACCCTCTATTATGAGAATGGCTTGTTGTCTAGGGCAGGCTGGACTGGGGAAGGGGTTCTTGCCTACTTCCTTTGTGAACCTATCCCAAGTGCCCAGAACAATGCTGGCCCATCATAGACTATGCGGATCTCTTTTGATGATTTGTTTGCTCACTTCCATGCAAGCTCCTTGAACACACCAGCCATGCCCCACCACAGCCTCTGGACGTGCCTGGAAGCTCCATGGTGCGTCGCTGCTCTCCCTCCAGTCCTACGCCGGTGCTGCCCAGAGAGCTCCGCCTGGCCCCCATCCACCTGCTGTCTGGTTCCTCCCACGCCATATTTTTCCTCCTTAGCCCTCACTCTCTAACATACCCCTGTTAATTTTGCATATTGCCTGTCTCTGCCCTCTATACTGCATGCTCTCCGAGAGCACAAAGTTTCTCTGTTTCTTTCTCAGCACTAAAAAAAGGGCTTATATCTGTTTGTGGAAGAGACTTGCTGAGAAAGCATGCTTTGTAAAGTTCTCTGTGTTTACAGCTGTGTGCTGATCAGCTCCCAGGACGGTGCCTCATCGTCATGAGTCTGTACTACACAAAAGTCCCGACCGTCTGAATGTGCTGTGTCTGGTCGGATGCTGCACCCCGATTCTTCAGGGTAACGGTCGTTCATCTTCGGCTGCTCAACCTCCAAGCCACATGCCGTGATCCGCCTCGGCCACTGTCACAGCTGGTCCTGGAGGCCACAGGGCTCTCTCTCTTGGACCCAGGACTCCCACTGCTCCCTCCCCAGCTGATAGGGTTTAGCTGTGTCCCTACCCAAATCTCATCTTGAATTGTAGCTCCCTGATTGGCATGTGTTATGGGAGGGGCTGGTGGGAGATAATTTAATTACGGGGCGGTTTTCCCTATACTGTTTTTGTGGTAGTGAATAAGCCTCACCAGATCTGATGATTTCATAAGTGCTTTCCCCTTTTGCTTGGTTTTCATTCTCTCTCTTCTGCCACCATGTAAGATGTGCGTTTGGCTTTCCACCATGATTCTGAGGTCTTCTCAGCCATGTGAAACTGTGAGTCCACTAAATCCCCTCCCCTCTTTTTTAAAAAAATTACCCAGTATCCTGTATCTCTTTATCAGCAGCATGAGAACAGACGAATACACCAACTACACGCACACACGACTGTGTTCTCCTGGATTTCTGAGTCCCAGTCACCACCCAGCCAAGCTCAAGGCCACAGCCTCATTCACTCATGGCTTTGCTCCAAGTTGGGTGAATGTTGGTGTCTGGTACCGCTAGACACACCCCCAGATCCATTTCTTCTTTCATTCTGCAAATATTTACTGAACCGACACTATGCGCCCGGCATTGCTGTAGGCCCTTGGGACATAAGAGATAAAGCCCTTACTATCATGTCACTTACATTCTGATGAGGAAAGGCACATCATAAATAAATTACCCAGTAAATATATTGTGTGTCAGGTGATGGATAGTGCCGTGGAGAGAAACAAAGCCGGGTACAGGCTATAAGGAGCTGTGGGTCTGGGCAGGGTAATGCGGAGAGCGTGTCTGCATGGAGGTGGGGAGAGAATGATACTTTGAGACAGTAACATTCCAGTGAGCCACATGGCAAGGACAGGGTCGTGTGGAGAAAGCACAAGGGAGGAAGATTTTTTTCCCAAAACTAAAACAACGGCTCCCTAGGCTGGGGAAAGGTTACCACTAGAAGAGGAGCCACAAGGGAGGCGGAGGAAGAGAGGGCAGCGGGCAACCAGTCCCAGCTTCCCAAAAGGGCTGGGGGGGGCAGTGAGTCCCCAAGGAGGAGTGGCTACGTGGGCTGGAGGCAGACAGTGCCAGGGGCGGCCTTGTGCAGAGTGTTGGCTCGGAAGCAGTCACAGGGCCCAGAGTCCCTGTGTGGCTGGCGGTGGAGATCACTGGCTTCCACCATGGGATCCCACCAGCATGGCACAACGTGGGTGAGGGAACCCCCGAAATGACTGCTATTATGGTGGATGGTGGGAGCTCAAAATAAAAATGAACTTGAGTTCAGGAAGTAAAGCAAATTCTATTTTGTGCATATCTGAAGTTAGGGACTGAGATTCACATTTGCTACATTATATTAAAATCAGGCACAACTTATAGCGGTGTATCTTTTAGGGGTCTTTGCCCCTGGATACCGGCGTATTTTTCTCACAACAAGACTGCTGAAAAATGGAAGGAGTTGCCTTCAGTGGAGATCTCCGCCCCGCTGCTGCTCACCCCGAGAGGAGTCTCCGATGCTGCTTCAAAGTGGGAAACCGCTGACTTCTCTAAGAGAGATAGACTCCAATGGCATGTCTGCCAAAAAAATCCCAGAAACACATCCATCCTGAGGAAGGGAGCCCAGAAATTATTCATATCACTCTGCAGCTCTGGCAAGAGACCAGATCCTGGGAATTAGAGGCATCTGAAACGTTCCAGTGTGCTGCAGCAGTGGCAACACGCTTGGGGGGTCACAGTCTAAAAAGATGGAGCTTTGCAAAGAGGCTATCTTTGATTTCCTTTTAAGATGCAAAGAGGCCCAGTTTAGAACTTATATTTCCTTCTTTCTTCAGGAGTTTCTCATCTCTCGCCAATCTGTGTATCAGAATATGAATGAAGGGAGCAAAGGACACCATCTCATTTGGGAGTCAGGGGAAGCACAGGGAGGTTTTACCCAACTAGCTGCAGCCGGGTGAGCCACGAGAGCGTTATGTCACATCTGATACCCCGACGTTTCCACAGAGAGCTTAGGACAGAGCTCCAGACGCAGGCCATGTTCGCATCTGGACACTGGAAAGAAGCAGGGAGCCAGGGAATTGGAGAGACCCAGCGATGTTTGGATGGGTTCCAGATTTTGTTTCTTTGAACCTTCCTCAATTTCAAAGCCATTTATGATAAGTGAATTCATTTCTGACATCTTGGTATTCTAAATTCTAATGACCTTACCATCTCCATATTGGAACTGCTTTTGATTTTTAAAAGAACCATTCTTCTCTCTCTCTCTCTCTCTGGAATGCAGTAGGAGGATAAAGCATAGAACACATCTCTTGGTTTTCCCTTCAACATGGAGAGAGTCACTGACTCCCAGTTATGAAAGATGACAGACATAGAGATCATTGAACACTACCTGCGAGGGGTAAATTGGTACTTTTTTAGGTATGAAAAAGGGAAGGACCAGATTATAGATCACCCTGAAGGGCCTCTAGTTATTGATGTTAGATTCTTCTCCTCCAGACATCAGCCTTCCAAAATAAATGGCCCCTCAGTGCTCTCAACTCATAATCCAGCTAAGGAAAGAACGCAGACCATTTTTACTTAGCATGTGCTTGACTTGAACTCGATGGAGTGTGCTAAGGCAGTGAAGGGCAGCTGAGATTCCTCACTTTTGTTAGAAAGCTCATTTGGGTCATCACGGTGATTGCCACATCTTAAGAGAATCAGCCCATGTCTTCACGTCAACTTGGATGAAAACCAGAAAACAATGGTGGCACCATCCCTTTTGCAACTCCAGGAAGCTGGGAGGAAGTGCAGGTCATCCGTGTCCAGAAAGACCCTTAAGGCACTGGGATAGGGGCCGGATTCCATCGTCATCTGTTGAGGGTTGTTGAGCAAAGCAACATCAGATCTCCCCAGACAGAGTTCGTGGGTTCAGTTGCAAAGAGGAGTGACAGGGGGCAATGAACTAATCAACCAGGATGTGTGGGAAATGATGGGGATGCACACTGGGTCTGGGGTTACAGAAATGAAGGGACAAAAGCCACAGGATCAGGTCAGTGATCGGAAGTGGAAATACGGGAGAGGAGGCACCCACAGAGAATTCCAGGGTTCCAACTTGAATGATGAAGTGGAGGCTGATCCAGCTCACAGAACTAGAAGACACTGGAAAGGCTGCAGGGTGCCGGGGGAGCACAGCGGAGTTTTGGCATTCTGTGTTAGAAAGGCCTGTAGAACATCCTCTTGGACAGGCCCCTCATGTTCAGAGGGCAGAAAGCAGGCAGGGGCCTTCGGTGGAGATCTCTGCTCTGCAGCTGCTCACACTGGAAGGAGTCCCCCAGCCTGCCTCAGTGTGCAACCGTGAACTTCTCTAAAAGAGGTAGACTCCAGTGGCATCAAGAAGTAGGTTGAAGTCATGGCCGAAGCCATGAAAATGAAAGGCAATACTTAATACTGAGAGAATGTGGTTCACGGGAAGGCCACGGATGGCACCTGAGGCAGAGGAGGGGCAGTTTGAGCAGAAGCAATGCAAGGCCCAGTTCCAAAAGGCAAGACAAGTGACATCATTGCCTTTGATATAAAGAAGACTCAAAAGAGAGGGAAGGACTTGCCTCAAGAGTCACTGTGAGAGGCAGGGGGCTAGCAGGCAGGGCAGGGGTGGTGTGGTGGCACGTGGGTAAGGACTGGGGCATGATGCCAGGAGGCCCTGAGTGCCAGGCCAGGGCAGCTCCCACTGTTCCCCTCTCTGAGCTCCTCTCCCCAGGTATCCCCTCTGTCCCCTGGCCCACCCTCTTGTTTCCTCACGATCTCAGTTCGAATGTCACCTTCTCATCCAGGCCCACCCTAACCTCCCTTAATACTGCAGCTGGCAGCCCCGCCCTTCCCACCAATGCTCACACAAGGGCATCCTTGGACTTACTTTTCCTTTTTGTTTGCTTTTATCACTTTCTAACATACTACATAATGTATAGCAATTCAACATACTATGTAATCTATCGTGATTTAATTTACATCTTGATAATATTTTTATAACACACTACATAATTTATATCTATCAGGTTGGTGCAAAAGTAAAACCACAATTACTTTTGCACCAACCTAATATAATTTTCAAAATATTTCTAACATATTATGTAATTTATATCTTTATAATAATAAATGACATTATATAATAATATCTTTATATGTATAATATATATTGTCGCTCTTCTTCTACTCAAACGACCCCTCCAGAAGAGCAGAACATCTTATTTCTTTTGTACATTGAAGGTTCCCCTGCCCCTGGAAGAGCATCGGCCTCACAGTGGCCCCATGCAGTGTCTGTTGAGTGAATGAACGTTGCTGAGTGTGATGGAAGACCCAGAGTGCTAATGTCTAGAATAGAGATACAAAGAAAGCACTCCAGAGCCCCAGAAGAAGAAGGAATTACTTCTGGATCAGAGGACTGGCCAAAGCTCCATGAAGGCAGTGACATCTGAGTCAGCTCTTGGGGGCTGGCAAGATTTTCGTGGTCAGAAGTGGATGCCGCATGGGCTGTGACTGGGCTCCTGGCTGGGGAGCTGCTCGCCCCTGCGGGGAGAGGTGAACAGCCCAGCAGGCTGGAACAGGAGCTCCTTGAGGAGCATGGGTGGGGACAGAGTGCAGGCTGCAAGGGAGTTCCTTTCACAGTCACTGCCGCGGGCTTGGATATGCCTGGCAGATTTCAAAGTGCAGATAGTGAGAGAGAGAGTTGGATATGAGCCTGAAACCCGGGAGAAAGGTCTGCGCCAGAGATGCAACCTTGGGAACCACCCGCATACCGGTGGTATCTGGAGATCACCAGAGGGAACGAGTGCAGATGGAGAAGAGAACCAGGATGGAAGCCAAAACGCGCAAAGGGTAAGAGGTCAGGGAGAAGGAGAGGAACCAGCAAGGATCAGCTAGATCAAACGATGGCTCTCATCCGAGGAGCTCCGAGACTGACAGTGGACGCTCAACGTGATGCTGTTGGCGGCCTTGGAAAGAACTGCCTGGCAAGGGGGTGGGGAAGCCTGGTGGGTGTAGACAGGGAGACAGCACGTGGCTGATTCTGATCCTTTTAAGAAGTTGTGCTACAAGGAAATGGGACATAGGTTGGCTGATAAAAGGGTGATAGAGAAGGATTTTGTTTGTTGGTTCAATAAGGGAGGAGCAACAGGATTTTAATTAGTTAATGGGAAGGAGGCAGCGGAGAGTGGAAAGGCGATGGAAAGTGAAGGGAGACTTGCATGAGGGCTCTCCTTGAGTGGGCAGGAGACGCTGGGATCTGAGATTTGGATGGAGAGATTTGCTGTGAGCACAACGTGGAAAGGCCATTTGGTGTCGCCGACCGGAGTCCGTGGTCCGGGTGCTGGTGGGCACGGCGGATGGGTGGAAGCTGGTGGAAGTTCCTGTTGGATGGTTTCCATGTTCCCAGTGAGGTGGGGAACGAGGCCAACAGCTGAGAGGACAGGATGAGAGCAGATTGCTGGGGTTTGGGAAGAGAGGAGGAAGAGCAGAATTATAGATTGACACGCGCACACTTAAGACGGGCAGGTGACTGCCCGGGGGTCTCCAGAGCCCACTGGGGTTTAAAGCAGCCCCGTTGCGGGTTTCCATGTGTCCTCCAGCTGTACTCATGCCCGCTCTTCACTTCTGTCACCTCCACTCCTCACTCAGCCTTTGACTTCCCTGAGGTCTGGTGCGCACCGCGTGTTTAATGAGTGTTTGCTAAGTGGAACTGAGGTTGGCAGCACTTCAGGAAAGGCCAACAGAAAGGCAAAGGCAGACAGCTGAGGACATCCCCAGACAGGCCAAGGGGAAGGGGCGGGGAGTAGGGTGGCTGCTGGGATCTTGTCCTCTCTCCTGGTCCTTCTCTGCTACTGTGGTGGGTATGGTATGGGACAGAGGATGAGGGGTAGAAGAACAAACAGAAGCTCATCTCACCTAAACTGAACAAAACCGACTGGCCCCTGGGCCACCCAGAGCTGGAGTGACCTCTGCTCCCTCGCCGCTCAGCCTTGCACCTGCAGCCAGTAACAAACCCAGCTGACCAGACCTCCTGAAAAGCTCTGGAATCATTTCCTTCTCTACCCCAGCTTCTGTTTGAGCCTTTCTTGGCTCCTTCAGCATTTCTTATCTGGATCATCGTAACAACCGTTAAACAATTTACTGAGCACTTACTATATGCCAGTCACTAGCTAATGGGCTTTATGTTTGTTCATTTATTGAGTCCTCAAACGAAAGTCCTCATTTTGCAGATGAGGAACCTCAGGCCCCTGAATGTCTGCAATACTCTCCTCAAGGGTCTCCCTATCTCCCACCTAACCCATCCCCCAATTCCCCATCAGCGTGAGTGTCCTTAGACATCTGTTTAGAATCTGCATGGTGTTTAGTTTGCAGAACAAAGTCTTTGGCAAAGGCATAGGTGACCTTTCATTAGCAAACCCCGACTGCCTTTCCTGATCCCTTCCTGTTTCTTTCCTTCAAAGGGGCCCTTCACTCCAAAATAAGTCAGCTTCTCCCCAGAATTCAACACCTCCCAGCCCCCTTCCCAGCCCTATGCCCACTGCTCCCCACCATCCTCATTTGGCTCCTATGGACTGAAATGTCCTTTCTGTCCCTCAGCCTGCCACCCTGTTGTCCTCCAGCCCTACAGTGACTGCCGGGGAGGGCTTTGCTGACAGCCCCTGTCTGAACGGGTGTGCTGCCTCTCTGGGTCTCCTCAGACCCACTGAAAATCTTTACCAGCTCCCAGTCCCCACACGGCATGGTGGATTGGCTTGCCAGCCTCCCTGAGGTGGACATCCCGAGAAAGCAGTGTTTTCAAAGTCTATTTCAGCGTGTATTTCACAGCCAAATAGGAGTTGAGATACAGGCATCCTTTTGACACACAACAGAAGAGGAATGTCTCTAATTTAGAAATGAAGCCAATGTCTGTTTGGTCTCTTATTGATATGTTGTTTTAACAAAATGCTCTAAAAATTTAAGTTTTTATTGCAGCAAATCTTCTGGGTTAGGTTGATGTCATGCCCCCTAGGAAAGTAGATTTGTTTTTCTGTTGTTGTTAGTTTATTTTATATTCAAAGAGGGCAATGTCTTGCTCTGGTTAGCAGACAAATTAGCAGTAGGTCCGGCTGAGATAAAAAAAATTACTTATTTTTTAAAATGTATTTATTTGTTTAGTCAAAACATAGTTGTTGAATGCCTTCTTAAGCTCCAAGGGCTCTATTAGACAGGTACATTTATCACTTATCAAAACAGTTCTCTTGCCTTTTTGTTTTTAATCTAAAAAAAAGTTTTTTTTTTTTGAGACAGAGTCTTATTCTGTCGCTGGGCGCCAGGCTGGAGTGCAGTGGCACGACCTCAGCTCACTGCAACTGCCGCCTCCCGGGTTCAAGTGATTCTCCTGCCTCAGCCTCCTGAGCAGCTGGGATTACAGGTGCGTGCCACCACGCCCAGCTAATTCTTGTATTTTTTAGTAGAGACGAGATTTCACCATGTTGGCCAGGCTGGTCTCAATCTCTTGACTTTGTGATCCGCCTGCCTCGGCCTCTCAAAGTGCTGGGATTACAGGCGTGACCCATGGCGCCGAGACTTCAATCTAAAATTTTTGAGACTGAGGCATGCCTTGGAGTCAGCAGTGCTATGAAAGCAACAAAATAGGAGTTGTATTATATTTGAAATCATATATTAAAGGTAATGATAGAGTGAGCCACACGAGGTAATTAGTTTACAATGTGCTTCCACAAATGCTCTCAGACACCATGATTAGTGCTCCCTGGAGCCTTCTGTCCCTGAAACTAGCGATCATGGTTCTCACCAGAACTCAACTCCCACAGGGTGTTATGATGAATACCATGTTGGTTCTAATATTGCTGTAAGTGTTTAGGCCTGGGTGTGAGAGGGGGTGGCAAAACGAAATGGAGATAAAATACAAAGCTTATGCTTCGATTGCTTAGCCAGAAACCGGTAAGGAACGAGCCAGCCACCCTTCAGTGAGGTTTTAGGGTGACATAGGGACAAAACCCCCAGCCACTTCCTGCACATATATGTGCACAGTCTGTGGGAGTTATAACGGGTTGTAAGTGCTGTTTCCAACTGGTTTTCTATCGGATGTGTCTACAAGCTTAACAAGAATGAAAGAAAAAGAAAAGAAAGAGAGAAAACAAAGAAAGAGAAAAGAAGGAAGGAGAGAGAGAGAGAGAAATCTAGTCTCCACAGGAGCAGAGAAGCATCCTGAGCCTCACTCCTGGTTCCTTGACTGGCCCCGAGGGCCGTCAAGCATCGTTCCTGCCATTCGCAGCACGCTGGGATTAGAAAAGGAAAGGGTGTTCCGCGTGTGGAGCGCCTGCTGTTGGGTGCTGTGTTAGGGGCCTGATCTACAGCACGTATTTCTTCTCAACCACAGCTCAGTGAGGTCAGTCGTATAAGCTCTGCTTTGCAGATGAGACACCTGAAGTTGGGAATGAAGACATGACTAGCTCAGGTCCCCAGAGATGTGTAAGAGGGCTGAGAAGGGAGCCAGACTCCTCGGGGTTTGGGGTCTGCCTGAGTCCACCACTCTGTCCTGCCCTCCCCAGAGCCGAGGCTGCACTAGGAGGAGCCCAGATCCCCTGATGCTGGATGCTAGAGTCTTCCAAGGGTGGTTATGGGGTAGATGCAAAGTGCAGAGGGGCTGGGAGTCGGGGCCCCACCAGGGCATGGGGAAGCTGCAGCAGCGCCTCCAACCTTTGTCATGGGTGCAAGTGGGCACTGCCCTCTGGACGGGAATCGGGTTTTGGATGGGCTGGAGAGGAACCCAGGGTTCCACAGGGCAGAAGTTGCACTCCAGAGGAGAAAGGGCCTCCTTGTCTGATGTGAAAGGCACTCCAGGGCAGGGCAGGGCAGGGCAGGGCAGGGCAGGGCAGCTGAGCCTGGCTTGTGTCTCCTAGGCTTTTTCTCTGCAAGAACCCACTCAGTGACAGTTTTGCTTTTCAATCATTTCTTCCTAAATCCATTAACATTTTTCTATATTTCTCAATATACAAAATGATTGATAGGAGAGAGATGAATGAGAGACCTATTTCACTGCAATTGTTGAGCACCTAAAAGACATTTCTATCTCATCTGGAGAAGAAGGAGGAGGAGGGGGAAGGGAAAGGCAAAGTGGGTTTGGACCTTCTCTTTGTCCACTTAAATAAGAATTTCTGACTTGGTCAATCCAAAAATGTTTCCTGAGCACCTACCATGCGCCAGTTGATTGTAGGTGCCAGAGGGTAGACAGCAAATCTTAAGGCACTGGGGTCACCCACAAATAACTCAGGACCTGGTGGCCGCAGCTCAAGGCTGAGGAATCTCCTGGGGACACTCACTTCTGTGTATGGTGGACATTCCAGACAATCTTCATGATGACGTGTGAGCTGGAAAGAATGGCAGGATTGTAGCAGGACCACCTGCTCTAAGAGATTTGCAGCCCGTTGGGAATCAGGTCTTATTCACATGTGCGTCTTTATGTCCAACAACATCAGCTCATAGTAAGTGCTCAACAGACACCACTGGACAGATGGCTGGGATAAGGGGCAGCACAAGGAACAGTATGGAGGTGACAGTGCCTGGCACACTGAGGGCTCCCTGTTCAGTTAGGTTGATGCTTCCTTAGCCTCGAGAAACAGAGAGGTAAAATCTGGAAAGGCAGAAGAGACATGGATGCCTCAGAAAGGTTTGAACATTGCTGTGTCGGAGAAGGAACTGGCAACTATTAAGACGCAGAGTAAGACCGGCCGCGGTGGCTCACGCCTGTAATCCTAGCACTTTGGGAGGCCGAGGCAGGCAGATTACGAGCTCAGGAGTTCAAGACCAGCCTGGCCAACATGGTGAAACCCTGTCTCTACTTAAAATACAAAAATTAGCTTGGTGTGGTGGCGGGTGCCTGTAATCCCAGCTACTCAGGAGGCTGAGGCAGGAGAATCACTGGAACCTGGGAGGCAGAAGTTGCAGTGAGCCGAGATTGTGCCACTGTACTCCAGCCTGGGCTACAGGGAGAGACTTCATGTCAAAAAAAAAGAAAAGAAAAGAAAAAGAAAAAGAAAAAAGAAAAAAAGAAAAAGAAGCAGAGTAATGTGATTAGAGTTGAATTTCAGGAAAATGAATCCAGTCTCATTTAAAACATAAATTAGTATATAACCACATGATTCTAAAAATAATTTCACCTCCCTGGCTTCCCTGTCCTTTGTAGATGCAGGAAGTTCCCTCTTTGCTGGGCACAAAGAGGGAGCTGTGCCTGGTTGTGACAGGCTGCCTGGAACCCTGACATTTACTGATGGAACACAGCTGCCCCTGGAGAGAGGAGGCCAGGTTCTAATGTCCCGGAGCAGCTGCCCGCAACCAGGCCTCCTGGCCCTGCAGACGCCCTCGCTTGCCAGCAGTCCAGCTCCATAGGCACAGCTTCCAGGCCACCGAGATGGCAGTGGGGCTCCACGATAGAGAGCGCCTACAGCTGGGTTTCACGGTTCCTGTTTAAAACGCAAGCACGCTTGGAGTAGACTTTAAAGCTTCCCACTTCGCCTCTGTAGAAATATTTCATATTCCACAAATCTCACAAAATGATGCACCCGACAATGACCTGGCAGGGTGGAGCTTGAGGCCCCCCTCCCAGCTCTCCTCTTTGGAGGCACCTCTTTGGCTTGGTTCTAAACCTGCCCACAGGGCGGGTCCTTCTCCAGCAGGAAGTTAGCACAGTTTTCAGCCATCTGAGCTCTGGATTCCAGCAGAGGGGTATTCAGATCCCAGCTCAGCACTCAGTGCCCTCATCTGTAAAATGGGATCATAACAGACCCTGCCTGACAGGAGAGCAGTGAGGATTACATGAGATGACATGGGAGAAAGGGGTCAGTTCAGTGCCTGGGACTCGCGAAGTGCTCAGTGTGAGCTGGTGCTGAACGCTGATGATATGAAAAGGGTCAGCTTTGCAAAGCAGAGGGTTGAACTAAATGGTCACCTTGGTCCCTGCCTGCTTCCCTGTTTCCTAAGCTGCAGGGCCGACCCCTTCGCTCCTATGTGAGCTTGTCTGTCTTGGAGCTGATGAAAAGAAGAAGAATTTTGGGGATGTGAGAAAAAGGGAAAAACAACTCACGGCGTTGACTTGTTCACACAGGTCACTCTCAGGTCCACAGGCCTTGCCTGTCTCTGCTAAATGGCTTTTTTTTTTTTTTTTTTTTTTTTTTTTTACTTCCATTCTACCTGTCCTGCAATTCAAAAGTGGTTCCCTGCCTCCCCGTGGCCTCTGCCCTGCCTCAACTCCTTTTGTCAGCTCAGAGAGCCACTGTAAGGTCCTGCTCCAACCTCTCAACTTCCGTGTGTTGAAAACGTGTGAGAAAGTCATTCAGTGTACTTCAAAAAATCAAGCTGGACTGAATTTGTAAATCGAAATGTGTTGCTTTTTGAATAGTTAATATTTAGTGTGTTAATCGTATTTATATTTTGATAAATGTTAATGATTTAAATATATTTATAAATATATGCATTATGATATGTAACATTAAAATTAATTATATTTAATAGCCTAGATGGTCTGAGGTTGTAGTAACTCTTCATTTAAGTTAGAATGGAGAACCAGTGACTTCTGGAAGAGACAAGGTGGGGAGAAAAGCCTTGCAAGAGGCTGAGCTTGCAAGGGGTCCAAGGGGTGTCCTGGTGGTTAGTGCTGAGACAACCTCAATCACTCTCCCCTCTCACAGCCGTGCCCCCAGACTCCAGCACTCAACAGCTTAGTTTTTCAGCCTAGACCCACTCAATCACAATTCATCCTCCTACAGTGTCAAAATTGCTCTTTTTTTTTAAGAAAAATAAAATTATTATTACTATTTTTATAGCTAGTGGTCAATGGCCTAGAAATTGCTTTTGCTGCAACCTTGATTTGAACTTTTCCAAATTTTCTTCCCACCAAGCCACACCCACTTTGACCTGGCCCGTTACTGAAATGAGTCAGACGTGCCCAGGACCCTGTATGTTTGTTTCCATGATGTTGCCATTAATCAAAACCTTCAGGGCCTCCCTTCCCACCGGAGACTCGTTTCTCTGAAGCACTTTAGCACTGAGCGTGATCATCTTTCTACTCAGGATTTTATTTTTTGAATCGGTTCAGAGCATTACAGATAAAATTTTGTAGGATAATAAAATAGGAAAACTATTTTGAATCTAAAATAAGGTGTACTAAAAAGTACCAAGGCTAATGTTTTTCTAATCTGGCCCATACATTGGCCCCAGAAGTAGTCCCTCAAAGAGAGCCTTGGTCTGTGTTGAGATCAATGACATCATCACTGCAACAGGCCCAGGTAATAACCTGACATGGTAGTTTCAACTGATACATGACTTGTAGTGTTTTTTGAAAAGGGTCTCATAACTTCATCTTCGTACCACAAACATGTATCTGTTTGTGTGAATTCACACATGAAAATGGATTCCATAACACAGTGATGGTTACCTTCTCTTTTTTAAAATTTTACTATTTATGTCAGAAGGAGTCTCTCTCTGTCACCCTGGCTGGAGGCAGTGTTGTGGTCTTGCCTCACTGCAACCTCTACCTCCTGGGTTCACACGATTCTCCGGCCTCAGCCTCCCACCCCCAAGTAGCTGGGACCACAGGCATGTACCACCACATTGGGTAATGTTTTTGTATTTTTGGTGGCAATGGAGTTTCACCATGTTGCCCCGGCTGGTCTCAAACTCCTGATCTCAAGTGATTTGCCCACCTCGGCTTCCCAAAGTGCTGGGATTGTAGGTGTGAGCCCCTGCTCTTGGCCGATTGCTCATTTATGAGCTGAAGCGCAGCACCACTCACCTGGTCCCAATCATCAGTTAGGTGCAGTGTGGCACGCTGATGCCATCTGCCATCCACCTGGGGTTCTTGCTGGTGGACTTGTCCTAAAGGGTTATAGGAGGGAAATGAACAAGCATACGCCTTTTTAATGATCAGACAATTTCAGTTGTCTCAAGTCATGCTTGCCCATAGTATGCGTGTTTAACATCATAGAATTTTCTTTATCTTCTCCTTCAAGTGGAAAAAATTCCTTTCATCGATTTGGAGAGTCAACTTTATTCTCTCTCCCTAGGGAGGGCTTATTCTGCATCCCGAGGGGCTTGAGACAGCTATAATCTCTGGGACAGATTATACACTTCTTGAGTGCAGAGATGAGGTTTCTGTATTCCCAGCACCCAGCACGATGCCTAGACGATGAGAGAGGTGCAAATATTTGTTGAGATAATAAAAGAAAGGCTTTAAAAACACAATATATCCTGGAATGGGTCAGGCATTGTCATTCCTAAGCAGACTTTCCCAGTGCTAGATTCTGCCTTCTGAATTTCTGATTCCGTCATTCCGTGAATTCTCTGAAGAGAAGCCCTAACAGAGCTACCTAAACTGAGGTAACCGTTAATGAGGGAAAGAAGGGAAGATTATTTTCTATTTGTCATTCATTAAGGCATACAATAAATTACATGATGGAGTCACGTGTAATCCATCATTCCATCTGATTTTAGAAGCAAAATGAAACTTTATCTTGCACTACATAGGGAGATCATATTTTATTTGCATTCCACAGACTAGCAAAATCCAGTATGAATATATTATATTCAAGGACACAATTTATGTAATCACACCACTTAAGAAGCAGTTTAAAATAGCAAACAAAATCAAACTGTAGCACTCAGCATCCTTATCAAATGAAAATCACATACAAAGACCCGCTTTCTTCTTTTCAACTTCAGCTGCAGGGACCAGAAATAAATAGCTCCATCTTCTCTGATCATGATTAAGGTGTCACCAGGCATAGAGAGAATGCGCAGCACGGGACCCCCATATGACAGCCTCCGCAGCACAGCAGGCAGCAGGAAGGAAACCTCTTCCTGTCGGGCCAAAGCATTAGCTCGCTCCAAATACTCTAGCTGCAGATACGTGCAGAAGCCACCCGGGAGGATAAAGGACAATTCATGAAACATCCAGTGTCCTTCTGGCTTTCAAAAATTCTCCTGACCGTCTGGGCATGGATAATTCCTTTCTTGGACATGACATCATTATTAGCACATAAACTTGGCTGCCAAAAACTTGGGGGGTAATAGCTGGGGTGTGCCTGTTGGATTGGGCCCAGCAATCTGTTATCCGGCTGCTGGGCTTGCTTCTGCTGCTAGTCTCTTTCTCCAAAGAGGATGATGATGGTGGTTGTTACAGAGAGTGTACCATGTCCCATGCAACACAGACCTTCCTCTCGATTCTCAAGGTAACTGTGGGAGATTGGTTTTCCTGTTCACCCCATTTTGCAAATTGGGAAACGTAAGCTTAGAGAGGTTAAATAACTTGCCTACAGTCATAACTAGTAAGTGGCTGTCCAGAGACATGAGTTCCCATTAGCGTGACATCTCTGGAGTCCTACCCACCAGGATGTGTGCCTCATTTAGAATCTTAGCAGTAGAGCTGCAGAACAAAACCTGTGTGGTCAGAGCGAAGGGGCTGGGGTATTTGGGACTTGGGAAATCTACATTTTCTCTCTACTTTCTCCAAAAGCCCTACTTCATTAGAAGCTTTACTTCTTTTCCCTGGAATCCTGAATGTTCCTTTTCAAATCAGATGACAGTGAGACAACTTGCATTTAATTTGGTGGAGGACTTGGCCAAAAGTCTGAATAGAGAAGTGTCTTTTTTTTTTTTTTTTTCTTTTTGAGGCAAAGTCTCGCTCTGTCACCAGGGCTGGAGGGCAGTGGCACCATCTCCGCTCGCTGCAACCTCTGCCTCCCAGATTCAATTCTTCTGCCTCAGCCTCCTGAGTAGCTGGGACTGCAGGCACATGCCAAAAAGCCTGGCTAATTTTTGTATTTTTAGTAGAGATGGGGTTTCACCACATTGGCCGGGCTGGTCTTGAACTCCTGACTCCAAGTGGTCTGCCCACCTTGGCCTCCCAAAGTGTTGGGATGGTGTGAGCCAGGATGCCCAGCCTGAATAGAGAGGTGTCTTACAGCTCAACTTGTCATTTTAAAACTTAATTCATTCTAGAACAGTGGAAGCACACTGACGGACACGACGATGAAGAAGGTTAAAAGTAGCCTTCTTAGCCTCTCGTTATTGTACAACCCAAATTTGGAAATACTAATAATCATGATAATATTCACTGAGAATTTATTCTGTGATGTCCCTGTTCCAAACACTGATCTGATTATCACCGGGTGCAGCTACCCACGGCATTCTTGCTCACTGGTGTGCTCTTGCTTTGGGGTGAAGCTGTGGACGCACCTTTCAGTCCTCAGTTTGAGGACGTCATTGTAGGAGCTTGCCTGAGTTGCTGAAATTCCTAGCTGAAGTACTCCAAGTATAGCCAGACATGAGAAGAATGTGAAGACTGCAAACAAGCATGTCCCTTGGTTCATCTTCGTGTTGGCCAAAGGTACTGAGGGGCAAAGGGCACTCCAGAAAGGAATGGGCTGGAAATACACACATTGTGCAAATTCCCTGGAACTGATTCGCAAAAATCCCAACTTACCCACCGAATCCTGCCCACTGTTTCAGAGTCTGTTTTCACGAAAAGTTGTTCTATTTGTTCAGTACTCTAGAGAGAAAAAAAATAAACAAATCTGTTTATAGACTTCACTAGATTGCTGGGGAAAGGGATGCAGAAGGAGGGGGAAATCTTCATACAAATTTCACATAGAAAAAATGTGTAATACTGAACAATCTCTGGAACTCCACAGCATTAATAGGATGGTTAATTGAAATTCAATGCAGACACCAAAACCCTTCTCCAGTGAGAGACCTGGGCTCCTAGACCTTTTGTTTTTTAAATCAAGCTCTAATTAGAAGAAGCTGTATGTTCCTCAGTGCTCAGGCTCCCAGGAAGTCCCCTTCTTCCCTGGTCAGTTCCTGATGAAACACTTGTCTCTGTTTAGGGGCCTCATTTTGAGTTGAACAGCAAACCAAGTTCAAAGGACAAGGATGGTGAGGATACTCACTTGGGTGTAAACTAAGACAAAAAGATGTGTAAGTCATGAAAATTATTTTCAAAGATTAGCAGGATCATTCTGTAGGAGAGAGAGATTTTTTTCTGGATGGCTATACCGGTAGACTGTTAGATCAACCCAGTGACCCCTGACTCCTGATGTTCATGGCTCATCTGTGTTATTCTCATGCTCTGAGTAACTTTCTTTGAGCCAGTAGAATAGCTCACCGATGAGGAAATGTCACTTCTGTGATGACATTACATGAGCTCATGGTTTTTCTTGCCAGCAGACGGGCTCCCTTGCTGGCTCTGATGAAGCTGGATGCCATATTGTTAGTTACCCTGTAACGAAGCCCATGCGGCAAGGAACTGAGGGCAGCCTCTGGCTAATTGCCAGCAGGGAATTGAGACCATCAGTCCAGCAACCTGCAAGGAACTGAATCCTGGCAACAACCACGTGAGCTTGGAAGCAGATCCTTCCCCAGGCAAGCTTTCAAATGAGGCCCTCAGCCTGGTGGGACCCAGCTAGGCTATGTCTGGATTCCTAGCTTATAAACACAATGAGACACGAGGCAGGTGGATCACCTGAGGTCAGGAGTTCGAGACCAGCCTGACAAACATGGTGAAAACCCATCTCTACTAAATTAAAAAAATTAGCTGGGTGTGGTGGCACATGCCTGTAATCCCAGCTACTTGGAAGGCTGAGGTGGGAGAATCGCTTGAACCTGGGAGGCGGAGGTTACAATGAGCCAAGTTTGTGCCATTGGACTCCAGCCCAGGCAACAAGAAACTCTGTCTCAATTATTACGGAGCCATGAATAACTAATACAGTGGCTGAAAAGTACAGAAATTGGGCTAGAGGGTAGAATATCAATAAAGACTAATTTCAGCTCACAGAGGAGAAAAAATATCTAAGGTCAGAGCTTCCCAACCTTGAAATGGGTTGCCCTATAAGGTATTGAGTTCTTTTTACCTGAAGGCATTCAAGCACATGCTGGCTCGTGGCTTAGCAGAGAAGAGAATATGAGAACCGAAGGGGTTAAGGTCCTTTCAAGCCTCAAGATCTGTAATTTCATGAATGTATGTAGAAGGCAGCTTCAACAGAGGTGGTTGTGTTACATGTCTGTGTTGGGAAGTAAGGGGTTGGTTTTTCTCTTATATCCCAGGGTGACGCGTGATATCCAACACACCAGGGCATTGCCTGGGGGTGATTCAACACCCAGGGCCACTGTAGGGGCCATGAAGAAAGACCCCGACTATGCAACCATGCTCAGCACCAGTTCCTTCTAAGTCATGTTCCAGTGGAGACATGTCACGTTCCCAGGTGTGGCTGACAGTGCCAAACTTCACCATGGCCACTAGACAATACCATGCACACAATTATTTGACACATATTTTTGGAATGAATGTACAAACAAACCAAATACCCTGTAGAGCCTAGCGTCAGAGATGGAACAGAAAACAGAAAAGCCCAGGAGGAGAGCACTTACACACTGGGCTCAGGCTGTCCCCGAGACCACCTCTGTGACCCTGAAGCCAAGCCTGGGGAAGCTGTGTGTACCCTTGGGCACTCTGAGGTTCCAGACAGGGTGGCAGCAGGCAAGGGCCGTGTGGTGTTGTGAGCTGCATGGTGAGGCTGTGGGCCATCAGATGGGCTCTCGGTAGCCCTGCAGCACTGTGGGCTGTGCCCAGAGAGACCCAGCCACCTCCTTAAAGCCCAGAGCTGAGGAGGAGCATGTGCTTCTGCATGAAAGGGCATGATTCTCAGTGGGACACTCAGGGACACTGAACTCTGCCTCTACACAGTGATTCAGCCACTGGAGACACTCAGATTGAGTACTGGTGGTGGGCCAAACACTGTACCAGATGCTGAGGTTTCAGAGCTGAAAGACGTGCTTTTGTGGCATTCACTGTCTAGTAAGGCCACAGACAAGCAAACCAACCATGTAATGCAAAATGGCAAGTTCTATATGGGTAACTGCAGACCACTATCAGTTTGAAAGGAGGAGCATATAAGTACGGTATTTCTAGGAGAGTTAGGACACCCTCTTGACTTCCCAAGAAAGCCACAGGGCTTAATATGCTTCTGGGCTGAGACCACTCTTTCTCTAGTAGCCACCTGTGTCTGAAAGACCCTACACATCATGCCCTTCCTGAATGTATGCTTTAGCACTCCTTCCCCTTCTTGGCGTTGAATTTCGATGAAGTAAGTCAGCATTTCATAGAAAGAGCAAAGGAGATACTTTCTTGTTCTTAGCAGGTACCAGAATACGAAACCCTAGAATAGTGGAAAAGACATGAACAAAGACCACATTTACCTGCTTCCTTTGCAGCTAGATACAGCACAGGATTAATTTCTGACTAAAAAGTTGCAAATGCAAGTGTCATGGGCAGCTTCCGGGAGTTGTCTTTAAAGGGAAGGGGCAAGTCTTTCCTTACCACGCCTCCCTTCCTACTGGCTAGAATGAGAACGTGTTGGCTGGAGTCTGAGCAGCCACCTTGGGCCACAAGGAGGAATGCAATGCACAGGCAAAGCTGCAGAGTAGAAGGGGTCTGGTCTCCAAAAATTTTATGAAGCCGCTTGACCCTCGACTTCCTACATGAGAGAGGAAAAGGCTTCTGCCTCACTCAGGCCTTTGAGGTGGAGCAGATTCTGTCACCTGTAGTTAAAGACAGTCCTAACTGATATAATGAGCTTTAAAGGCAGACTAGAGTTTCAATCCCAAATCTATTCCTTAGAAGCTGACAGGTTTCAAGCAAGTTACTCGGATTCTTTAAGCCTCAGTCTTCTCATCTATAAAATAGGGATAAGGATCCTTTTGAAGGGACCTTTTTGATATTCTGGAGACTGATGTAATAAAATACATAAAGATCCTAAAGCAATGTGGACACCTAGTTGGAAATCAATGACTGTGTGATACGTAAGTAAAGAAGGAAGTGGTCTCATGGCTCCTCAGTGATGTACTGGGTAATATTTTGCTGAGCAAAAATGGCCCCAGGTAATGTGATGTCTGTCCTGGTCCCCCACCGCCTCTCCTTGCATACCCTCTACTGGATGTGTGGAACAGGTAGCATGCTGCCTCTTGCCTCTGCGCTTTTGCAAATGATGTTCCCTCTGCCTAGGAGGCCTTGTCTCTTTCTCCCTCCTTTATGGAGCGATTCCCTTCATCCCTCAAAACTCAGCCCAAGGTTCACTTTGCAGGAGGCTCCCTGACTCCTGGTCTGGGTTGGGTGTTCCCTCTGCACCCGGGTTGAATTCTACCACAACTCTGATCTTCCCCAGGACACAGACCATGACTTGACCAGAGGCATCATGGGGGCTAAGACAAAGTCTTCTGAAGTAAATATATATTGAAAAAAGGAGGAAAGGATGAAGGAAGCAAGGGAAAAATGAAGGAAGGAGGGAGGAAGGAAGGAAGGAGAGAGGGAGGGAGGGAAAAAGAAAGGAAGGAAGGAAGGAAGGAAAGAGAGGGAGGGAGGGAGGGAAAGAAGGAAGGAAGGAAGGAAGGAAGGAAGGAAGGAAGGAAGGAATTGGTAGATGACTAAGCAGGCAGGCAGGCATCCTAAAAGTCTAGGTAATGACACCACTTTGGTTTAAAATATCTGGGATATTGCTAAAACACTGAATAATTTACCCATTTAAATAAGACACTCCTCTCTCTTCCTAAGAGGAAGGTTTTTTTTTCATTTCACACAAATGAAGCTGCTGTGGTCTGAATGTTTATGTTGTCCCAAAATTCATATATTGGAACCCTACCTCCCAATATGATGGTACTGGGAGGTGAGGCCTTTGGGAGGTGATTGGGTCATGAGGGCAGATCCCTCTGAATGAGATTAATGCCCTTATAAAAAGAGGCCCCAGAGAGACCCCTCACTCCTTCCACCAGGTGAGCACACTGCGAGGAGGTGCCGTCCAGGAGCGAGGAAGCAGGCCCTCACCAGACAGTGAATCCGCCTTCATCTTGGACTTTCCAGCCTCCAGAAATGTAATAAACACATTTCTATTGTTTGTAAGCCACCAAGTCTGAGGTGTTTTGTTACGGCAGCTCGAATAGACTAAGATAGGAAGGGACACTTTTAAAAATAGGTGTTATTTAACATTCCCTTCCCACAGCAGGTGAAATGCTAAGCACACCTCAACTCCCACTGTAACCATGGGATCTGGGGCTCTGCCCTTGAAAAGGGCATCTGAGGACTTCAGCAGCCTACGGCTGACAAGAGTGTGTTTTTGTTCAAACTCCAGGAACAAGATCATAGAGTTTCACCTTGAATACCTTTTTTCTATAATTTAAGACATAATCAATCATGAAACCTTAACAAATGGAGCTTAAACAGCTTATCCCTTTATAATATGTATTTTATTTTATGATATGAGTACAACCCTATTCATTAAGATTTCAAATTCTAGGCTAACCAAGATGGCAGAGAAAAAGTTTAAAATACCCAATTCCAGCAGACTGGGTTAAGGGAAGTGCCCAAACTCTGGACAAAAACACATATACAACCAGTGATGTAATAAAAGTCTTCTTTTTAAGAAAAGTTTAAAAATATCTTGTTGGTCTAGTGTACTAAGTAATTTAAATATATTTTCCCACTTAAACTGTTCAGTAAATCAGATTTTTTAAGTAGAAATTGCAGTTCAGAACTGAGAGTGATCTTACAGGTAGATCACTGAGCCTGATTGGTTCATATGGTTAAAGTTCTAGATGTGAATTCCAGAGGGTGAAACAACTTTTTAAGGATCAATGAAACTGTGATTTCAATGACCCAACGTTGATAAAATCCATTTACTTTATTCTGTGACCTCATACTCTGTTTCATTATGCATTTGAAAGTTTCCAGATCCAGCAGCTGTCTTCCTCTCTTTTCTTAGTCCTGAAAGCAAAAAAGAATAATTAACTATGAACATAGCTGCATTTTCTCTAGTCTAGGAGCCAAAGTCCGAAGAATTGAATGTCTAATTAGACTTACCTAAACTCTGTAAATTTCTAACATGTATTTCTTTTGTTCATTTCTCTGATGCATTCACAATTTGTTTCTAAATCCATTAAGAAGTGACAATTTAAAAAGAATTTAATCTTCATTGATATTTTATAGAATTAAAAGGATTTTCACTGAAAAAATTAATCTGCAAAAGAAAATCAAATTACCCAGATGAATATTTTGAAAGTTCACCTGGCCAATTCCTACCTGAAAGAGTACATTTAAGTTTTGTAACTCTTCAAGGGTCATTTGCTATTATCTTATCAAAACAAAAAGAAAATAAATTAAAAATGTATAATGCTAATAGCAATACCTGTAAAACACAGTTTCTGGAAACCCGTAATTTCTCTCTTCATGGAGCCAGTGAGATAAGCTGAGCCTCCATGTGACTTTGGATATTCCACCCCTCACTGCTGTGAGTCTCTACACCAATTCAATTGATTCCACAACCCCGAATTCTAGTGTAAGGTCGGCTTAACTGGGTGGAAGGAAGGAGGAAGTGGGGAGGTAGTGGGAGGAGAGGGAGGATAGGATAGGTTTTGACTTGGGAGAGAAAAGAAGAAGCCTTTGCACCCCCACACAAAAAGGATCGGGAACTAGATTTAATGAGAAAAGGGAGTCTACAAATATTTTACTGTGTCACATTCCAAAGACTCTCTGTCCTCTGTCAGGAGTCCCGTGTGTTAGAGCTGCCTCTGCCACATCCTCTGCTCCCCAGCCCACCTCTCACCCATGCTGAACCAGGTGGAGGCCTTGGGAGAACTGACCTGCCATCTGTTTTTCTGGGGTAAATTTTCTGAAGCTGTGGCCATTGGATGGAGGTACTGTGTGTTAGTGAAACTGAGTCTCTTTTAGTCAATAAACAGATCCCCAGAGAATATCTCCTCCTCACCTTCAGTCTCTTAGCTCCTGTCTAACCAATTTGCCTTTTATAAATGAAAATCCCCAAGCATCTGGCTTAGAATGAATAAGCTATCACCAATGAGTACCGCCAAGTCAAGCTCTGATGTTCTCACACTGTCTCATGAGGCCTGAGACAAATAGCAAAGGAGGAAATTGGCTTTTCTCCCAATAGGATGAGCTCCTGAAATCTCTGTACACCAATCTCTGAGGTGATGGCTCCTTCTGTAAAACTCAGACTGACATCAAAGCTATTGGGAGATCTGCCATTTTGTAAAATTAAAGCACCTTTCAAATTGTGACTTGAGTGACCTCACAATTACTTTTTAATTTCTTTCATCGAGGAACAAAACCAAGGACCCAGCTCTAGAGTGGAGACACATGTAGCACGAAGTTTCTTCTTGAAAATTCCCTGTACGGCTCTTCTGGCAAGACCTGGACCCAGGAGTTAATTTCAAAAGTTAACTGGGAGAAAGCTCTCCCCAGTATTTAAATACACGCAAAAGATATTTCATCAAATGGAGGGCCATTTCCCTTATCAGACAAAAGACATTAACCACTGAGTTAATTCAGAGTGTCCTTTGACCAAAGCCTTCTCTAGGATCCAAAAACACCAGACGAGAGTTTAGCAGGTTCACACACAACACATACAAGAAAAACATACTTGGGTCTGAGCTTTAACAAAAAGGCCCTGTCTCTAAGAACACCTACGTGACTTCTCTTCCTGAGTTCTAGATGTGAATTCCAGAGGGTGAAACAACTTTTTAAGGATTGGAAATTTATTTCTCTTACTATTGGAAAATTATAGAAAAGCCACGCTACTATCAGTTTTTCACATTGTAATTTTCTGAGCCTTTACAATTCTGAATATCAGATATAAATACTTCATTAGTCCATAAGTTACATGAAACACATTTGTTTTGTAGATTTGCACAAAGGAATCAAAAGATATTGCCTATATGTTATCCCTACCACAGACTTTCATTCTTTCCACTGTACCTGAATATTTTTTCCTCTTAGCTTCCATACTTTCTGAAAATTTTTACGGCGATGGATTGCCTGTCCACTAGCGACCGTTTTATGTGGAATTGGCCTTTTGCCTTTCTCTACCTCCCTTACTGAAAAAGAACAAACAACAACAAAAATTGCCCTACCTCCCAGGAGGGGGCTCCCCAGTCCAGAAAGAGACTGACTCCTCTTCTCTCATACATTTCCTGGAAATGCTGCTGAGAGAGTGGAGTGAAAGCCATCATGAATAATAGCAATGAAGGGCATGAAATCTAAAGGGAGTGTGATTATATAATTTATAAAGGGCTTTGCAGTAATTCTCATTTAAGCATAAAATGCGACCAAAAAGCCTCACTTTCCCCCTTCACAACTTCTCTTCGGAGCCATTCCCAACAAATATCTCTCCATCCCTAACAAATATCCCACCCCACGCCACCTCCAGCAAACAGGCGTGACACACACGCACATGTCACGCCTTCGGAGCCAGTGAGGTTTGCTGTCTGTCCTCTGGGGTCACGCTCCGTTACTGCCTCCTGGCCACATCTGCTTTCCTCACTTCCTCGCTCCCTTCTCCCACCCTCCACAAAAATAACGAAATGGATGAAAGGTAAATACAGAAGATTTGTCTAAATTTCTATGTTAACTAAATTTCCTTTGCATTAAGAAAACAGTTCTTAAATCTCACAGACTCCAGCAAATTTTCATATGTCATGAAGGAAAGCAAAAATCCAGTGATCATTAGCCAACTTCCTTTTAAAAGGCAGCAATATAAATACATTTTGGAGAAACACAGCTAGAAAACAGGGCCATTATTGTGCTTTTCCTTGAAAATATAAATCAGGCCTTCACATAATTGCATGTTTTTAAGGCAAATTTGGAACACAAAGCAGAGAAAACATATGTCCCTTCTGGGTACTCCTGTGCTTGGCAGGGTTGGGAAATTCGTAACTGCCATCGACAGCAAGTCACATTGTATCACTAAAAAGCTTGAATGACTTGTTTTCCTACAAATAAAAACAGGGAAAAGCCTGACTATTTCAAATCCAAACTATCACAGCTATAGTGACAACCATAAATAATTTAGTCTGCAATTGTGGATGCGATTTTTAAAGACGTTATCTACTGCCCAGCAATGCGTTTCGTTTCATCCAAATGCAATTTCATAGAAAACTAACTGGATAATTCCCTAATATCCTATATTACAGGGAATTCATGGAGCTATGATTCTGCTTGTCCTTACACTGCAGTTTCCCCAAAGCAAGTGAGTTTTATGATTAGAGTGGTTTTCCCGTAAGGGTTCATTTGCCTGCTGGTTGCTCATTTGCATTGCAAATGAGCTCTCCTATTGTTACAACCCAGCATCTCTTTGCCTCGCACTGTAAGAGTCTCCTCTGTTGGGGTGGTTTAGGGATAATTTCACGTCTACCACAAGGGAATTGACTAATTCATCAAATGTAGTATCCTTTTGAAAATCTGTTTCCTGAGTGGCTGCCTCTACAGCTTCAGAAAAGAGACAGATACCATCAATGGTCTTGAGATTCTAAGAGAAAGTGACTCCAGAAGGTTTGGGGCTTCCCTGGGGTTGAAATTCAGAGGATTCCCTAGCAGCTTGTCCAGATGAAGAGAAAAGTGGGGGAGGCTAAAGGGAGCTCATCAGTGAATCTAGATTGTCAGAGCACATGTGCAAAAATGGAGACCAGACACTGCTTAAGCTAGGGAAGGCGAGCAGAGATGGCAGGGTGATCGTGCTGGGAACTTTCAAATCCACCGCAAGCTGAAACTTGAAAGAAGGTTGTCTTTTTAGCCATGTTAGGAATCAAAAGTCAGAAAAGTACTTTAATTTTAAAATAATGCATGCTTGGACAGCACTGCCACTAATATTTAGTCTCTGTTGAGCGTATGATGTGCCAAGCACTGAGCCTTTTACATGCACGTTTCTATGAACCCTCTCAACAGCTCTGTAAGAGACATATAGTTATTGTCCTCATTTTATAATCAGGAAACTGAGGCACAGAAAGGTTGATGACCTTGCCTGGCTTCCCACAGCTAGTAAATGCTGAAACCAGGATCCCAGCACAGGAGAGCCACAGCGCTCACAGATCACTCAAGCCCAGTTCTCCAGCCTCTGCTTGAGGTCCCCAGCTATCTCCTAGGAGGACTCAGATAGATCAGCAGAGCGGAAGCGGTGTGGACTTGCCAGTCTCTAACGTCCGCTATCACTCATCTATCTTCTCATCCAGTCTAAACATCAGTGTAAATTGTTCTAACCCAAGTTGCCGGTCCCTTAGAAATGAACCTTAAATGCCTTTACTTGAGGTGTTCTTCCTTTGTTATTCTTTTAAAATAGTTCAAAGTAACGGTGACCTTTAAAGAGTCAGATCCTTCCCCATCTCCCAGTGAGTATTAAAGACTTCCCACCATCAGGGTACCACAGCTTATGTAAGCTTTTAAGAGGATCCAAATTTGTTGCAAGGCACGGCCCAAGCATTTTCCAGCTCGCTCCTCTAAATTAATCTCAAATGAATACATTGCTGCTTTTCCAGCTGCTTGGGCATATTCCGTGGCCTCTTAGTGGCTTAAAAATAAAGAGGGGTGCTTCCTCCAGCCTCACCAAACAAGCATGGCAGTGCTCGTCTTGCCTGTGTAGACTGGTCAGCTGCGGCAGTGGAGAAGGATGTTGAGGAGGCTGTTGAGGCAACGTCCACCCCAGGAAGGAAGGTTAGGATGGATTAGCTCTGTGTCCTGAGCACTGAGGGTGGAGTGGGCCATAAGCAATACATCTGTAACATGAGCAAGGCATTGGAGAAAGACAGAAAAGACGAAGCTGGGAGGCCCTATCCAACCCAGAGAGTCATCCCCCTTCCTTTACAGTGGGGAAACTGAGACCCAAAGAAGTGTCTTGTGTAAGGTCGCATCACAGATTACTGGCAGGAATAGAAGGTTTGTTTTTTCTACATTAGAAGTGGGATTAACTCATCCTCTTCCCTGAACAAGCTGATTGAAATTCTCTCCTTGAATTGAATACAAAATCGGTAAGAACAGAGATGTTCCAAGTTGTCAAATTCCCTCCTGTAGGTTCCCTCGTACCCTCTCTCCCGACTGCCCTCTGCCCAGCCCTGCTCTGCCAGTCTCCTGTATTGTATCTTGTTTCTAGTGTGTCTCCTGAGGGCACCTCCTTGCTGTCCACCTGTAACTTTTCCACGTGTTAGGTTGTAAAGGAAACGCAGGCTCTAGTCATACCCTCTGGAATTCTAGGCCCCAGATGTTGTAATCAAGATCAGAAAAAAGAAAGTCAGTAGTCTGGGGACAGGATGAATCGGAGCAAACCAACCTTACTGCTCATCATTGTGGTAAACTGTAAAAATGGCCCACACTCTTTGCCATATAATCTGGGGCTTGGCTTATGACTTTGGTCAGTGGAAAATTGGAAAACATGATGCAGAGGGGACTTGAAAATGTGTGCACAATGGGTATGTCCTCTCGCTCATGTGCTTGCCATGAGAACGTGCCCACACTCGTCTGCTGGAAGAGGAGAGACACAGGGGGCAAGCCAAGGTGCCCCAGTTTCCCAGCCAGGTTCCTCTTAGGTCAGCCAATGGCCCGCTGGCTTTCAGATGTGTGAGCCAGCCAATGACGGCGAACAGAATTCTCTAGTCTAGCTGATGAGCAGGCACCTGGGAAAACCAGTGAGTACTCAGTGCGCCACTGAGGTTTTGTGGTTATGTGTTATGCAGCATTACTCTGGCAATCCACAACTGATACACTGTCTATTAACTTACAGTCTAGTTGGTTCTACCACAGGAACATAGCCTGAAGCATCACCCCTTCCTATGGTATGTGTTGCAAATCGCAACTTTCAAATTTTTTTTATATCACAACTCTCTGTAAGAATCTGTTAAACATATATATGCACACACGCTATCGACTATATATAAACACACATGCACATACACCACGTTTCGTGAAACACTATGGACCTTTAATGTGGGTGATGTGCTCTTATTTTTTTTCTATTCTATTCTATTTCCTTTTCTCCACCCCTAAGTTGTGTCTACTACTACTATACACCAAACTGATTCTGTGACTCACTACTGGGCAGAGAACTGGAGTTTGAAAATCAGATCGTGCTTTGCTGCAAGACTTTCTTTTGTGAGCAATTAAACAGGTATTTTCTGTGCTCTTGATACGCATCTCAGTAACGGGCACAAATGAGCACTCAACAAATGTTTGTTGAATTCAACTGAATTGAGAGAAGCTTACAGTTACAAACTGCCTGGGTTTGTATCCCTAATCCCTGCATTCGAGATCTAACTTAATTTCCCAAGATTTCAGAGACGTGACAATGACCGTACCCTTCTGGGAGTGCTTTATGAGTCTCTCTTCATAGGTCTAACAAATTGAAGAATCATTTCCAATGCTGTCCCTCTTGGTGGTCTGTCGGGCGGCTCTCAGTGGACCTGCCCACAGAAAGGAGAATGCGGCCCTGCCTCTGCCCAGCCTGATCATGTGAGGGTGGGAAGACAGACGGCAGGTGCCACAACATATCCCTCATTGCTTCTCTTATGTCAGTGTGGGGTCTGGCACACAGTAGGTGCGCGGAAAATACCTGTTGAATCGAACTGGAGTGACATTAGGCCTCCAGGTCTGTTTCTTTACCTTTAATGAAAGGAAATTCTACCATGTTCTTTCCAGCTTTTAAAAATCTAATTCTAAATAGCGTCAACTAAATCTGACTGTCTGCAGAGGTGGAATAAAGGGCTACCACGTGCTGTGCTCCAGCTGCATCAGGAAAGGCCCCTCCCCTTACAGACACGATCCGCACTGATGTGCGGTGGGTGGGGAGTGGGGGGTGCGGGTGGGTGAGGGGTGGGGGGGTAGGGGGGTGGGGCAGGCCACCTGAAGCGGGGCAGCTTGACATGAAGGTGTTCAGCCTTGCCGAAATACAAAAAACGTCTGCAAAGGTATGCGAAAACTTTTATCAGTCTTTTACACCGGACTGAGAAAGCCACTTCCAGAACTTCGCCTGGGAGCAGCCCTTGAGAGAGGGAGGAGTGCTATACGAGGAGTTGACCTGGGGTGGTAGGGGAACAAGCTAGGGACCCTCAGAGAGGGAAGGAGTGTGGCGCCACTGAAGATGAATCTGGACTGGTTCACAAATGGCCCCATCCGGCGGCTAACTGTCTTCCCTGGGCTCTTTCCCAATGTCTCTCGCCAAAGTAAGCGGTGGAGCTCAGAACCTCTTCATCTCCTCTATCCGAAGCCAATATTCTGCTCTATGAGCAACGCTGGCTCTTGTATGTTCTAAAGCAAATTAAAAATAGCTGCTGTGTACTTATTCTCCTGCAGCGAATTTAAATGTGTGCCACTGAGGCCATCCCGTTTTACTTTGAAGCGGCGTCATCCCACGTCCTCCCACACAGCCTGGATCCTGCACCAGCCCACACACACCTCATGCTGGGAGCTTCAGATCTTGTCACTATTCCGAGCTGGCAATGAGGAGCCTTGGGCCTCAGAGGCACCCCACCAAACATAGTCCAGTCACAAGCAATATGGCTTGGGTAACTGCAGTCCCCGAACTGGCTAACCCAATTAGCAAAGGATGGAAAGCAGGTGGAGTTATTTCCATATCTTGGCTATTGTGAACAGGGCTGCTGCGAACATGGGTGTGCAGACATCTCTTTGAGATCCTGATTTCAGTCCTTTCGGGTATACATTCAAAAGTCGGATTGCTGGATCATATGGCAGTTCTATTTTTAATTGTTTGAGGAACCTCTATAAAGTTTCAGTGATGCAAGATGAATTAGTTCTAGGGACCTGCTGTATAGCATTGTACCTATAGCCAACGATACTACCCATAGTCAACAATACTGTATGTACTTACAATTTTGTTAATAGGGTAGATCTCACAGTAAGTGCTCTTAACACACACACACACACACACACACACACACACACACACACTTAGGGAAACTTTTGGAGGTAATGGATATGTCTATTACCTTGATTGTGAGGATGGTTTCATGGATATATGCCTATGTCCAAATTCGTCAAATTGTATACATTCAGTATGTACAGTTTATTATATATCTAATTGATAAATAAAGTCAGTTGGTAAATAAAGCCAGTTGAGACCAGGCACGATGATTCACGCCTGTAATCCCAGCACTTTGAGAGGTCGAGGTGGGCAGATCACGAGGTCAGCAGATCGAGAGCATCCTGGCCAACATGGTGAAACCCCATCTCTATTAAAACATAAAAAATTAGCCGGGCATGGTGGAGGGCAACTGTAGTCCCAGCTATTCTGGAGGATGAGGCAGGAGAATTGCTTGAACCCATGCGGCGGAGGTTGCAGTGAGCAGAGATTGCACCACTGCACTCCAGCTGAGTGGCAGAGCCAGACTCTGTCTCAAAATAAATAAATAAATAAATAAATAAATCTAGTTGATAAATAAAGCTAGTTGATAAATAAAGATCAATAAAAAGCTCAATATTGTATATCTAGTTGATAAAGCTCAATAAAAAAATTACCCAGGTTGGTCGCAGTTAAAAACTCACTCTCAACCGTGAAGTATGCTCCACAAAGCTCTACCATCCTCTGACAGCTACCAAAACTTCCTACTTTATCCCAGCAGGCTGAAAAAAGACTTTCTGGGAAAGGGAAGGTGGAAGTGGAGCTGACACAGATGACTTCTGTGTGCTGGGATTTGAGAGGGGACCAGCAATAGGTTCCTCATGAGGCTCCACCAGGCTTGAAAGTGCATTACACAGGATAACAGGCTTCAGACTTTCTTGACTGTGACCATTTTGCAGGACTCAGATGACTCCATCTTCACTTGGAACCAAAAGTTCCACACTGCTTTTGCTTATGCTGGAAGCTGCATTCTGACGGTAACTGTCGGTCAGTATTTTAGATGCCAATCATATTCCGGTAAATCCATTTTCTCACCCATTGATGTCGCTCACAGTATGTTGATCCCTGCCTTCAGGAAATCCTCTTTTTTTATATTATTTGCACAGGTCACTAAGGCAAAAGGAACAAAACCCAACTGTTAACTCCTTATGATCCATTCCCACCTCACTGTTCAACACTGGCTTTATTTCGGCTGTCTATCAAGGCTCACCTCAAATGCTACCTCCTCCAAGAAGCCTTCCTTGTTCCCAAAGCTGGAAGTAATTTCCCTCTTTCAGTTTCCCTGTTAGGAGAATGTGTCTTTTGGATACAGTCTTCCTCTCCCACTGAGTTTCTGCTTCCTAAAAATTAGCCATGAATCTATCATCTGCACAGATTCTGCCATTTCGATGTTATTTCCTGAATATTTTTCTTTAAGTAGACTCACTTATTTTACATACTACCTTCTTTAGCCTCATTCTAAACAAAAGTCATCATGAAATCATGTATTTAATGTACTTTTTACATCTTACAGCGTGTTAACATGCATATAACATTATTAAAAGTTTAAAAATCTCATTCTGGTACCACCTAAAAACATCTCTTTTGAGGAAGGCTTGTGCTAGCTGTGTAAAGCCTTGAGGGGCTGAATTTTATTTATGTTTGACTTCTCTCTAGGGCTCAGTCTATGGTATTACTCCATAAATGTTTGCTAAATTGAAATCAAATGCAGTAGATTACTGGAAATTATTTACACATTAACATTGTTAGCATGAATCTGATTCATCCAAAGAGACGATTGTCACCCTGGAAAGCAAAACATGGGATTGGACTGGAAAGGAAGTGGGCATAGAAAGGGAGGCATTTGTGGGCATGAGAAAATGAGAGGAAGAAACCCGCAGAAGCCCACCATGTGGGTGCAGGGGTGGCTGGGAGGTATGTGGGTTTGGGGAGAGGGTTATAGGCAGCAAAAGTGGGATGCCACCTTCCACAGCAGGCCACCAGGCATTGGTTCTGGACCTGGGCTTTAAAAGGGATCATTGGCAGAGAGTTGACCTCCTGGCTGTGCCTTAGGGGATCCCAGCCCAGTCCCAAGAACCCACCTGGCAGACTGCCCTGGCTCACCGAGAAATGGCTGTGCCGCTACCTTTCTGGTGCTTGGGCTCCCAGCCAGACCTGCACAGTGCAGAGGCTCCTCAGTTCCCGTGGAGTGACTGTGGGTCTTCTGTCCCCATCAGCAGAGGGCTGCCATCTTCAGGGCTCAGGATTTGTGGGTGATTCACAGTGCCCCCTTTAGGCAGAAAGCTGGGAGCATCCTGGTAAAACCTGGTTGTGGATTGGATTCTGCATGTAGAAATCCATGCTACAGAGCCTGTGAAACCCTTTAAGGACTCTCTCACCCTTGGTACCTTGATATTTTATTTCATTCTGTCCAAAGAACACAGTGTCTACCCTAGAGGAAAGAACCCTCTACTAATGGCAAGCTTTACACTCCAAAAGGCCACACCAGGCTTCTCTGGGGTCAGGTGAAGGGAAGGTGGAGAGACTGGGTGACTCAGGGCAGCAGGATTTGTGCAGATGGTAGAGGGAGGGGGAGTAAAGATGATTCTGGAGCATGGAGCACTTAAACGAGGTCCTTGGGGCAACCAGGGTGAGAGCACTGGGACTTGGCAGGAAGGGGACTGGCGGGGAGAGAAGCATAGGGGATGCACAAAGCCCTTTGGCTTGAGCCAACTTCAGGGATTCTGTTCCTTGCAATCCAAGTAGCCAAAACTGAAGGAACAAATTGTCTTTCTGGTGGAATGTCCACACATGATTCCTATCTTCTCTTTGCTTTTCTCTTTATTTTCTGCAGTGAGCTTATCTAATCAATTTATAATTTTCTATAATGAACACTTGTTTTGTAGCCAGAAAAAAAAAAGTGCTGTTTAAATGAAAGAATTCGCCCATCCATTTGTAGCAAGCAGAAGGTTTGCGGAAGAAAGACCAAGGAACTTTAGGTCAGATCTGTGTTCAAGTGGCTTCCTTTTTTTTTTTTTTTTTTTTTTTTTTGAGACAGGATCTCACTTTTTCTCCAGACTGGAGTAGGGTGATGTGATCACAGCTCCCTGCAGCCTTGACTTCCTGGCCTCAAGCTCAGCTCCCTGACTTAGCTGGGGCCACAGGCACGCACTACCATGCCTGGCCAGTTTTAAAATCTTCTGTAGAGACAAGTTCTCACTATACTGCTAAGGCTGGTCTTGAACTCCTGAGCTCCAGCGATCTGCTTGACGTCTGCCTCCTAAAGCGCTAGGAGGTGTGACTCACTGTGCCTGGCAGAAGTAGCTTTCTAACTATTCAGTCATGTGAACTCAGCCACGCTGCCTCACCCTCTGAGCCTTGCTCCTAAAATGAGAAGGTGTGCTAAGGAACCCCTAGGTTTCATTCTGGTTCTAAATACTGTTGCTATCTCCTGTCATCCAGCTTAGCAGAATCTGCACCCGCAAAGCTGCAGCTAGTCTGCGGGGGATGGTTTACTTGGGAGTCAGCCTCTGTTCAACACTGAAAACAGCTCCTTCAGAATGGGAGCAGGCGCAGGGAGGGAGCATTGCTGGAGCTCTTCATTCATTTCTTCCTCCATCCTCTTACTTTGACCAGCATTTATTAAAAACGTTCCCTACACCAGACAACGGAAGTCAAAACTGAGGACAGAGAGATGAGCCAACGATTTTACGCTGCCGTAAGTGCCATGTCAGAGGGTGTCCTTGGAGCCCTTCAGCAGCACAGAGAGGAAGCCCTTAACTCTGGCTGGCAAGGTGGGGCGGGGAGGCGCTTCCCAAAGGAGATGCCATTGGAAGGCTCAGTGTTAGTTTTTCAGGCAGACAAGAAGGGCTGTGCTTCCAGGAAGAGACAGAGTCAGTAAAACAGTGAAGCAGCAGCAATGAGCTGGATGCTGGACGTAGCTGTGCAACTGCTAGTGATTAAGCATGAGGAAATTCTGGTGTCAGCCAGGAAAGAGAAAGAGATAAGGCCAAAAAATGTGTAGGGGTGGGATCCTGCAGGAAAGCACAGGTCATATGAAGGAGGTTGGATTTCATCATCCCTAAGAAAATGAAGAGCCATCTCAGCAAGGCTTCATAGAAAAACCATTTTCCCTGCAGCATGAAGGAGAGATTGGAAGGGGTTGGAGACCCTCTACATCAGCCCAGGATGGAACTTCCGAGGACCCGTACCAAGGCGGGGCAGTGGGGACGGAGGCGAGCTGCAGTGACTGCAGGGTTTGGGGAAAGGATGGCTCCGGGGTTCTGGCTGACACAGTGGGAAGAGCCATGAGGAAAGGAGAAAAGAAGTGCAGTTTGAGATAATTGATTCCATTGGGGTCATCAAAGCCCCTTTTGAGATATCTGGGGAGAGAGGCTTCCCAGGAAATCAGCACTAAAGGTCTAGAGCTCAGGAGAGCTATGGAGGGCACTGTCACAGCGGGGTGATGTCACTCAGAAAAAAGGTCCCTCAGGACACACAGTGGGAAAGAGTGTCCTGTCCTCACACAGAAATATTGGTGTCAGTGACATCTGTGTGCACAAGGAATGAGGCATCTGATGGCGATGGTCGAGATTAGTACTTCAGAGGCAATTGTGCACACAGATTAATACAAGAAGATCGGATCTTGGGGGTCTATGCTGGAAAATATGAAGCCTTGTGTTTAGGAACAAGGGACGTAAGAGTCAGAGGCAAACCTTGGATCCAGAGACACTGGAGCTTGCCCTCGCATGAATGAGGCATGGTGGGTCGGGGTCCCACTCATCTAAAAGTGCAGGGCAGCCTTCCCTGGAGGCAGGATTCCTCCCCTGGTTTTCTGCCTGGCTTCTCCATCTTCAGCATGCTGGGAGCTGCTCCCTGCAGCACGAAGGAGAGATTGATTCCCTAGGAATGACCCCACCGTCCAACCAGCTGCCCAGCCTCCCAACGTGAATCGTCTGTTATCCTCCCACTCCTCACTCTCCTGGAAACAGAAGGACCATCTGACTTGCTGCCGACACTCAGAAGCCCAGCCACGACTTTACTCTTTTTCACCCTCTTCCCCTTTATCTGCCCAGGGCCCATGTCATTAGCCAGTGTCCTCCTGTTGTCTGCTGTTACTGTGACCCCCAACAGCAGTGGTTTCTGGGGCCCCCTGACTTTCGCCATTCTCCTCCATGATCATTCTGGACCTCAGATCTACTTTCCTGACCTTTCCTTTCCTCATCCCACCCCCTGCTTGGAGCCGGGGGCTTCCCCCTGCCCCATGGTCAGTACGGCCCCCACTGCCTTCCACCTGCCTCCCTCGGATTTTCTGACCTTGAGCAAATTACTTCACTTCTGTGATCTGAACTTTCTTGCGTGTAAAATGAGGTGGTTGGAACAGGTGATCTCTAAGTGCTTCTGACAATTTTTCTGCTGCACTTTAAAGACTTTTCTGATGAGTTCTCCCCAGTAACTCACAGAAACCCCAGGCTTCCAGGTCCCCTCGCCAGCCCAGTCTCCCCTAAAACCTGCCTCGCACCTGAGGCACCTCTCCATTGCAGCAGCTGTGTACGTGGAGGTAGAAACTTCCATTACTGGTTCAGTGGTGGGTGTTGGGTACAGCCCAGGTCTCTCTATCCCTCTGTTCCTCTTTGTGTCTGACCATGACCAGTCCCAGTTGGGTAGGGACTGGTCATGTGAATTTATCGTACTACTTAATTTTTTAAAATCTCCACATTCAGAGGTTGCAGTGAGCCAAGATTGCGCCACTGCACTCCAGCCTGGCGCCTGGCGATGGAGCGAGACTCTGTCTCAAAAACAAAAACAAAAACAAAAACAAACCTCCACATTCTTCATTAAATGTTTTCACAGTTTTTGTGAAGGTCAGTGGCTTCTTCACCAGGAAATCTCTAATTCAGGCTTCCTTCGACAGTGGATTTAGGTCTGTACTGACATATCTAAATGCAACCGTCATGGGTCATCCCTGTACCCTCTCCCCATCCCCGGCCCTTTTACCGGGACCTGCCTGCCCCCACCTGCTCCCAAAGTTTGCATTTGCTAGACTGCCGTCTCCTTGTCTTTCTGTTTCTGGTTCTTGTTTTCACGTGCAACACACACCCACTCTCAACACTTCATCAGGCAATCTTACTGGGAAGATCCATTGGGCCCACCTTTCCGGTTTAGCACCCAGCCTGCCCACAGTGGGCCTGACCCCACCCTTGGCTGCTGTGACCTTAGTGACTGTGGGTGGAGCTCTCATTACCTGCTCTCCTCCCTGCCTGCAGGTCCTTCACACACCTCCCCCTCCATCCCCAGCCTGCCAAAACACAGATACAGAACGGATATTGAAGAAGTCCTGTGCAAACAGAAGTTTAAATAAAGCTAAGCAGTTCAGACAAGAGCTAATCCAAACCATCACAGGGGTGCATTTGTGTGGCGGCCAGATCAGTGCCAACACTAACACCCTCAGCTCCCTTGAATCCTGTGAATTCTGTCTGCAGAATGTGCTTACAAGGCTGGGAGACATCGGCCTGCTTCAGATCAGGAGCTGGCATGCCCTGGTTGCCTATGGCAACCCAGCTGCACGGGAGTGCTAGCGTTTGTAAATGTGTGTGGGCTTAAAATTATATTATTGATTCTGTCTGGAAGACGATAGTCTGATTTGTATATAGCTCTGAATAAATTACTCATTATCCTTTACAGCCATTGGAGTATGAACCTCTCTTTCTCCTTTTCTTTTTCTTCTTCTTCTTCTTTTTTTTTTTAGAGAGAGACAGCAAATTGTGTCAGCAGATGTGAAATGAAATGTTTCCCATAACAACCGTACTAGAGGAATCAACATCCAGGGCACCCGCCTGGAAAGTAGTCCGGGCATTACTGAATAAATAACAAACGGATTTGGGAGGGGTGCGGCCTCTATCGGGTAGTCTATTCCAAAGGGAACATACGGTGTAGTCTGAATTACAGTGAGATGCCGCCAGGAATGGAGAGACAGGCAGCTCCACCCTGGACTCCATCAGTTCAACCTGAGCCCAGGCTTTCTCTTTTGTCTCTTTCATGTATGGTATATATTCAGGTGGACCCAACTATTGTCCCAATTCCTCCTGTTCCTTGTATCCATGCTCTTTGCCCTATAACCCTGTGGATCCTTCCACAAAAGGCATCACTCATTGTCCTTGACTCTGGGCTTGGTGTTGTAGCTCGCTTTGACTAACTGGCAGAAGTGGCAGGGTGCCAGTTGCAAGCCTACGCTATAAAAGGTTTCAGGAGTTTCCCCTTGGCCTCGTGTCATTACTTTGAGAAGTGCCTGCCTCTGGTAGGCCGTCACTTTAGCTGAGACCCAAATGAATACACGTGGGGAAGAGTCAGCTCCATCAAACCCAGCCAGATCGACAGCTCTAAGACCTACCCCAGCCTGGACAAGCCACTCCAGCCAAGTAGCAGATGCATGTGGAGTGAATGTTCATTGCTGTATGCCACCAGGATTTTGTTGGTGCCTCTTGTGCAACAGCAGCTGAATGATAGAATCTTCCATTTTTTCACATCACGGTAATCTGTATCATTGACAATAGAAAAGACAGGAACAACATCCCTCAGCTCTCCATTTCCGCAGTCACCGATCACAGGCCTTACTGAGAGAGAATCCAGATCACGTGTTACAATTTCAACTCATGTTGGGTCCTCACTGTGTACTGTGTCATCAAACACGGCATTCTGGAGGCCAATGCAGCTGAAAAACTCCAAGCAAATGGTAAGACTCTATCTCTACCACTGCTTTAGTGCCCATAAAAGTCTTATCCAAAAACGGGTGGGATTAGATTTGAATCGCGGAGGAAAAATGGCATTATACCTCCCAGAAGGGATTGCAAATGTTGCCTTCAATTCATCTTAAAATGAACACCTTTATCAGAATGCCAAAGCCATGCTCCTTCTGACTTCCACATTTTCACTCTTCAGTCAAGGTTTGTATTATAGAAGAACGTTCAATCAATTTTCAACAGATATTTATGGAGCACCTGATGTTGGCTGGGCCCTGGGAGCACAATGCTAGACACCAGGTTGAACAAAAAAAAAAGGTGGGTGAGATGCATCGTTCGGGAGAGTAAGAGTCAAGACTGACTCCCGGGCGTCTGTCCTGAACAACTGGGCAGAGGGAGGTGCTGTTTTCTAAGCTGGAAACACTTGGGAAGTTGCTGATTTGGGAAATATACAAATTTCTGTTTGGACTATATCATGTCTGAGATGCTTCTGGCACATGAAAGTAGAGATGTCAAATGGGCAGTTAAGTGTCCTGATATGGAGCTCAGAGGAGAGGTCAGGACTGAGGCTATCAATTTGGAGGGTTGCCAGCATGTGGATGCCATTTAAATCCACAGGGCTGGAGCCTGGGTGAGATTTTCTAAGCAGAGAGCACACATCGAGAAGAGGGCTCAGGAGGATATTTAGAGGAGAGGCAGGGAAGGAGTCAGGGAAGGAGCTGACAGGGGAGCAGCTGGAGAGACAGGAGGCATGCCGGCAGACTGTGCAGGCAGACACTGGTGCTCGCCATGCTGTGTCCGTTCACTTTGTGTTGCTATAAAGAAATACTTGAGACTGGGTAATTTATAGAGAAAAGACGTTTATTTGGCTCACAGTTTTGCAGCCTATAAGAGAAGTGTGGTGCTGGCATCTGCTTCTGGTGAGACCTCAGGAAGCTTATAATCATAGCAGAAGGCAAACGAGGAGCAGGCATGTCCGATGGTGAGAGAGGGAGCAAGAGAGAGAGTAGGAAGAGGTGCCAGGCTCCTTTACACAACCAGCTCCCACGGGGATGAGCAGAGCAAGAACTCACTCATTACCAAGCCATTCTGAGGGATCCAGCCCCATGACCCAGAGCCCTCTCACCAGGCCCAACCACCAACACTGGGGATCCCATTTCAACTTGAGTTTGGAGGGGACAAACATCCAAACCACAGTACATGCTTTTCCACCCGCAGCCCTTCTGCCCATCTTTCCCTGGCTGACACAACTCTGCCTTCAAGCAGGTGTTTGGGGTCGTGCCCTTCATGAAAGGAGGGGCTTCTCCCTCATCTCAGGGGGTGAATGAAACAGCCTGAGACAAGCATGGTAACCCACTCCCCTCTCTGATTCGGGTCTAGTCGTAAGCATTTGACACAACTTTGGCCAATCAGACAAAGTCTACTGGGTGACTTTTGGGGATAGAGTCCTCTGTTCTTAAAAAGTGAAAAAAGAAAAAAAAAAAAAAAAAGGAGAAAGCAGAGTTTCACTCCTGCCTCAGAGGGGCCTTCTGTGTGGAGGTGCTGCAGAATCTTGCAACCAGGATGAAGGTGAAGACTAAATCCCATACAATGAGGATAGAATGAATATTCCATTTAAATTCCATGTTGAATTACCCAACTTTGGAGAATTCTCTACCACCTAGTTTATGTTGTAAGGAATTAATTTTGTAAATTTGTAGGCATTATGGGTCTTCTATGACTTTCAGCCAAAAGCATCTTAAATGGTACTTGTGGTTTCAAGTCAACCTGTTAACTTGATGGTTAACCCGTAACGTAACGGTTTCTTTTACCTTACTTGGGGAAATAGCAATTACCCAATCTGTTAAGTATATGGTTTGTCAATTTTAACATTAACCTAATAGTATGTTTATAATTTGTTTCTTTCAACAGTCAAAAAACAAATTATTCTGCCAAGCAAGGAGCATGTTTTAGCTTAGTCACCAAAGAAGAAACAGATCACTTTTTATTATGACATTTCATCAACACTTGGCAAGTAAGAAAGATGGATTGAAAGACTGCATTGGAAATATTCGAGAGTTATTTTCCTGCTAACATGGAAACAAAAAGATTCAATGTGAGAAGAAAAAATAGATTCCTAATGGTCAAGAGAACAAGAAATTAGATAGAAACTCACATAAAAGTACCCGGAAGTCACAATGTTTGAAATGACACTTAGCACCTTAATTAACCAGATTTTAAGATTACGATGCTAGAGTCTGTATCTTCAATGGTTTGGGATGCCCTTACAGCTCTTTGAATAGTGTTCTCTTTATTCAATTAATGCTTCTGAAAGAGCCTTAATTTTACATTAATCAAAAGCCCTCGTGATATTCTCAGGATGTACTCAAATTGAAGAGTTTTTTTAAAGTGCAATTAAGTTATCAAGGCAGAGGCTCTGATTACAGGGACAAAAATTCCATAGCAACAGCCCATTCAACACACTGAGCTTGATGCATTGCTGTACACCCTTGTTTGTGCTAGGCTGTGGGGGAAGTGGTCAGGCGTCCCAGTGAACGGGACTGATCTCCCTCTACCTTCTTCCTGAGAAGCCAAAGACTGCTTCCTTGACAACATAAACAGTTACCTTACACTCCCATTTTTACAGCAAACAACTCTCTGTCTGCAATCCAAGCTAATGGAATTCTAACGAATTCTATGAGGGTTTTAAAAAGCAAGAACTGAAAATAGCTTTTTCTTACCTGTTAACATGAGAGGCTTCTAACATTCCCAAAGCAGAACTTCTTTCTCTCCAGTTCATGGTATCAGACAGCAAGGATTCCCAAGTTCTTCTTTACTGATTAGAATTGTGTCCACTCAGTCTGGTGGAGCAATCGCTAATGATCAGAGAGATGTCTTGGGAAGAAAACTGCTGTTTTATGCTAGGAGCAGCGGATGCTGATGAGATCTACTCACGGTGGAGGCTCAGCTTCCACTCTCCCTGCCAGGGTTTGTTAGTGGAGTATTAAGGTAGGTTCTTCCTTTCTCCACTCCTCCCAGGTATGCGAATCCTATCACATGGGAAGGTAATTGGTGCGCCTGTGAAGTTGAGGGTGGGGGAGGCAATGTCAGGGAGTGAACAAAGAGGAAAATAACTCTGGTACTAAACATGCTCTCTTATCATCTTGCCCAGCCAGAGTGCAATCAATAATAATTCCAACCTACATTTGGGTGCCACCTGCCAGCCAAGACTGAACCCTTATTATCCAATCCCATCCCTCCACAACCTTCCTTATCTCAGAGGCGAACTCCGCTCTTCCAATTGCTTAGGGCAAAAGTCTGGAGTCATCTCCCTCCCCTTTCTCTCCCAAACATGCAGTGAGTCCACCAGCAAGTCTCTTCGGCTCTACCTCCAGAGTATATCCATCCGAACCACCACGCCTCACTTTCTTTCCCAGTCCGTCCCAGCACACCCACCCATGACTTTCACCTGGGCTTTGCAGTAGCCTCCTAAGTGGTCTACCTCTTTCCATTTCCACCTCCCAACAATGTATCCTATGTACGGAGTAATCTTTTTAAAAAGAAAGTTGGATAGTGTCCGTTCCCTACTCAAAACCCTGCCATATTTCTTCTCTCATTCAAAGTAAAGTCTGGACTCAGAGGCACACTCTGGTCTGTTCTTCTGCCTGTAGACCTCACCTACCACCAGCCTCCCTCAATTCTCTGGAACCACATTGACCTGCTCTTAGGACATGAAGGGTTCCTGTGCTTGTTCCCTCTGCCTGGAGGGCTCTTCCCTAAATGGTCCCAAGATTCTCCCACACTCCCCCGGGAATGAGCTCAGTGCCATTTTAAGGGGGAGGTCTTCTCCTACCACCCTCCCTAAAATAACAGCTTCTCAGTCCCCTTGATCCCCTTAGCCTGCTGTAGTTTTCTTTATACTTCTGAACTCAACACTGCGATACACATTTACATGGCGGGGTTATATGAAATACCTGTTTGTATTACGTTCATTTTATGTTTTTCCTCCTACTTTCATACTTGTAGTCATAGCAAATATTTGTTTATTAATTTATCAATTTTCTCCCTTCAGCATATTAGCTCCATAAATGTACATTTCATCCTTTTCCCTGAGGAATCCTTAAAGCCTAGAACTCTGCCTCACACAGATAAAGAATGAACTGGCACTTCCCAGTTTGCCAACGACCTCCAAATACTTCATCTATTTAATCCTTGTAATAACTGCAGTAGGGTTGTAATCCTTACCTACATAGGAAGAAAAAAGTTCAGATAAGATGTGATGCATGTGAGATTTCATAATCAGTAAGCAACACAGCCGTTTTTCTGTTTGGAGATGGGCCAGTCCTCAAGCGCAGGGTCCTTTGAACTTCACAACAATGACCTCTCCCAGCCTTTAAAAAAAAGGGGGGTACTGGTGCTCTAGTTTTAAATACTACATGTGAGATATCATCCAGTACAGAACTTTGAAATCAATTCCTCCAGATAAAGTTCCCTGGGGTGGACATCTGCGGAGTTTTGTTTGGGTTTGTTTCTTTGTTCTGCCCCAGCGGCTTTATTACCCTTGTTCAGCTCACAGGAGCTCTCTCCTGTCACAAGCCCCTTCCATTCAGTTAGGTGGAGCCGGCTTCGCTCTGTCTCATGCCCTCCCCAACTTAGACTACCACCACTGTTAATCAGTTCGTTTGCTGAAAATCTTCTCAGCTCTACCTTTATGTAAAGATGTTCAATTTTACATAAATGCCATTAGAGCGTCTTGTGACCTGGTTTTTTCACTTAGCAAGATACCTAGACTGTGTTTCTGTATCAATGAAAACAGACCTATATGTGCGCAGAACATTTCCTTCTGAATTTCCTCAACAGTTCCCTGTCCATGAGCGTAATGGTGGTTGACATTTTCCTGGAGTTTTATATAGTGCTTTACATAGGGCCCTAAAAAGTGAAAAGAAAAAAAAAAAAAAAAAACTAAAGAACGGGCTTAGCTGGGGTAAAAAGGAACAAATATTCTGAGAAATGGGGTCAAGTGCAAAAGGGGCACCAGCACCCAGGCATCCTGCAACACGCACTCAGCTCACAGCCCACCTGTCCGCAAGCACCAGCCTCCCACACAACTCCCTCCAGGCCCTGCCTCTTGGCAGACAGCCTTCCTTCTGCTGTGTTGCCCGTTGTATCCTTGCAACATACCTCCCCTTTGTGTAATAAACCTGCCTTTCTAGGCCAGGCGCGGTGGCTCACGCCTGTAATTCCAGCACTTCGGGAGGCCGAGGCGGGTGGATCATGAGGCCAAGAGATCGAGACCATCCTAACCAACATGGTGAAACCCTGTCTCTACCAAAAATACAACAAATTAGCCGGGCGTGGTGGTGTGTGCCTGTAATTCCAGCTACTCGGGAGGCTGAGGCAGGAGAATTGCTTGAAACCGGAAAACGGAAGTCGCAGTGAGCAGGGATCACTGCACGCCAGCCTGACATTAAATTGAGACTCAGTCTCAAAAACAAAACAAAACAAAAAATAAAGAAAAAAGTAAACCTGCCTTTCTAAACTCATTCCTGTCTTGATAAATTATTTTCCTCCCATGTACCAGCCTCAGACAATCACTGACCATGACACGTTGATGAATAACCACAACAAAAACCAGTATGTCACTTTTCCCCTTTGTGCAAAGACGTCATTAGTGTTTAGTTATGAAAATGGAACTCTGAAACACATCGCCAAACTGTCCCTTGGAAATATTGTACCCAATTTACACTTTGTTATGAGTTGAATTGTAGGTTGCATCTCCAACCTCCAGAACCTGTTAATGCCACTTTATTTGGGAATAGGGTCTTTGCAGATGTAATCAAGTTAAGAGAAAGTCATGAGGGGTTAGAGTGGATTATAATCCAATATGAGTGGAGTGCTTATAAGAAGAAGAGACTTTGGACGCAGGCAGACACAGAAGGAAGATGGAGAATGCCACGTATCAACGGAGGCAGAGATTAGAGTGATAAATCTACAAACCAAGCAATGCCAGGGCTACCAGAAGCTGGAAGAAGCAGAGGAGGATCTTTCCTTACAAGCTTCAGAGGGGCATACCTGCCAAACAGCTTGGTTTCTGACTTCTAGCCCCTAGAATAATGAGATAATACATTTATGTTATTTTAAGCCATTTAGTTTGTGGTGCTTTGATACAGCGACTCTAGGAGATTCACACACACCCCTGTTAGAGCATTCTTTCATGAAGTCCCACTGACCACAAAACCCGCACCACTACGTCACTAAAGCCATACTGTCAACCACACCTTTTGCTTAAAGAATTCCAGGAAATGGACTTAAGAAATCCAAATATCACACCAAAGAGTACTGGAAATACAATAAATGAAGGTGATATAAAATTTATTTATTTATTATTCTTCTAAAAGATAACTATCTAAAAATAATAGTGATGCATTACATTCTTGTGGAATACATCAAAATAAAATGTGTGATAAAATAGTACACAGAAAAGGAGGGAGGAATTAAGTGTATACACTTATAAGTGGTACACTGTATACATTTACCACTTTAAATACATTTGAAGTGGTAAAATATTATTTGGTTGTGGAACCTGAGGAATTCAAGATGCATGTAAGAAATGCTAGGGGAATCACTAAAAACTTTTAAAAAACTTTAAAAAAAAAGTCAATAGTGAGATAATGATAGAATAATAGAAAACACTGACTTAACCAAAGAGAAGATAAAGAAGGAAAAGAGATCATATGTTATAAATGGAAAATCGATATAGAGGTGACAGATTTTAGCTCACCTATATCAGTGATCATACTAAGTGTGAATGGCCAAAGCATGCTAATTGAAAGACAGAGATCGTCAGATCGGCTAAAAAAGCAAGTCCAACTCATATCCTTGTAAAAAAAATTCATTTTAAATTTAAAAACATGGATGGGTGAAAATGTTGGAAAAAGATGTTATCATACTGAAACTAACCAAAAGGAAGCTGGATAGCTACATTCATATCGGACAAAGTAGACATCGGAACAAGGAATATAAGGCTGAGTATGGTGGCTCATGCCTGTAATCCCATCACCTTGGGAGGCCGAGGTGGCCACCAAAATGGCGAAACCCTGTCTCTACCAAAAATACGAAAATTAGCTGGGCATGGTGGTGGGCACCTGTAATCCCAGCTACTCAGGACCCTGAGGCAGGAGAAACACTTGAACTCGGGAGGTGGAGATTGCAGTGAGCCAGGATTGTACCACTGCACTCCAACCTCGGTGAGAGAAAGAGAGACTTTGTATTAAAAAAAAAAAAAAAAAAAAAAAAAAAAAAAAAACAAGGAATATTATCAGACATAAGGAGGGCATCATGAAAAAGGGATCAACTTACCCAGAAGACATAGCAATGTGTTTGCACCTAAAAACAGAACTTCAAAATATATTAGCCAAAATTGATAGGACTAAAAAAAAAGATAAATCAATTATAGTTGGAAACTTGAACAATCTTCTCTCAGTAATTGATAAATACACAGAAAATCAGTAAAGATACAGATTTGAGCTACAACATCAACAAACTTGACATAATTGACATTAACAGAATACCGAGTTAGTTTCTTAATCCTGAGTTCTAATTTGATTGCACTGTAGTTTGAGAGACGGTTTGTTATGATTTCCATTCTTTTGCATATGCTGAGGAGTGATTTACTTCCAATTATGTGGTCAGTTTTAGACTAAGTGTGATGTGCTGAGAAGAAAAAAATGTGGCATATATACACCATGGAATACTATGCAGCCATAAAAAATGATGAGTTCGTGTCCTTTGTAGGGACTTGGATGAATCTGGAAACCATCATTCTCAGCAAACTGACACAAGACAGAAAATCAAACACTGCATGTTCTCACTCATAGGCGGGTGTTGAACAATGAGAACACATGGACACAGGGAGGGGAGCACTACACACTGGGGTCTGTTGGGGGGACTAGGGGAGGGACAGTGGAGGGTAGTGAGGCTGGGGAGGGATAACATGGGGAGAAATGCCAGATGTAGGTGACGGAGTGATGGATGCGGCAAACCGCATTGCCACATATGTACCTATGCAGCAATCCTGCATGATCTGCACATGTAGCCCAGAACCTAAAGTGCAATAAAAAAAAAAATATATGAAATAAAATAAAATAAAATCTTAAAAAAAAAGAATACTGAAAAGCACATACATATTTTTCACAAGTGCACATGGACCATTCATCAAGGTAGAATATAATCTGGGCCATCAAACAAACCTTAACAAATTTAAATGAATAGAAATCATACAAAGTATGTCTTCAGACCACAACAGAATTAAACTAGGCTTCAATAATAGAAATATGTCTGGGAGGATCCCAAATATTTGGAAATTTAATTTCTAAGTAGCCCATAGGTCAAAGAGTAAATCTCAAAGAAAATGTTTAAAACACATTAATTTGAATTAAAATAAAAATACAAATAAAGCAAAATTCATTGAATGTAGCTAAAGCAGTGCATATGGGGAAATATATTGGACAATAGCATTAAGTAGTAGGAAAAACAAAAATTCTCAAAGTCAGTCACCTAAGCTTTTAGATTAGAAAACCAGGAAGGAGGGGGCGAATCTAGACCCTAAGCAAGAAGAAATAAAGAAATAATAAAGATAAGTACAGAAGTTAAGAATATTGTTCATTGCAGCACTGTTTACAATAGCAAAGACTTGGAACCAACCCAAATGTCCATCAATGATAGACTGGACAGGGAACATATGGCACATATACACCATGGAATACTAGGCAGCTATAAAAAATGACGAGTTCGTGTCCTTTGTAGAGACGTGGATGAATCTGGAAACCATTATTCTCAGCAAACTGACACAAGAACAGAAAATCAAACACTGCGTGTTCTCACTCATAGGTGGGTGTTGAACAATGAGAACACATGGACACAGGGAGGGGAGCATCACACACTGGGGGCTGTGCGGTGGGGGGGAACTAGGGGAGGGACAGCAGGGGGTGGGGAGTTGGGGAGGGATAACATGGGGAGAAATGCCAGGTATAGGTGATGGGGAGGAAGGCAGCAAACCACACTGCCATGTGTGTACCTATGCAACAATCTTGCATGTTCTTCACATGTACCCCCAAACCTAAAATGTAATAAAAAATATATATATAAAGAGGCTAAGAATATTAAAATACAAAAAACAATAGAAAAAAATCTATAAAACCAATAGTTGGTGCTTTGAAAAGATAAACAAAATAGATAAAACTCTAGCTAGGCTGACCGAGAAAAAAAAGAGAGAAGACAAACATTACCTGTATTAGAAATCAAAGCGGCACCATGACTGTGATACCCATGTACACTGAGAAGAAGGGGATGCTATGAACAATTTTATGTTTATAAGTTTGATAATTTAGATAAACTGGGCAAATTCCTTGGAAGAAACAAACTACCAAGCTCATTAAAGAAGAAGTGGATAGCAAGAACAGTTCGGATCATATCTATGAAGAACTGGGCATGATGACTCATGCCTGTAATCCCAGTGCTTTTGGCCTTAAGCAGTTCTTCCACCAAAAGGATTTTTCCAAGAAATGCAAGGTTGGCTCAACATTAAAAAATCAACCAATGAACCCTCATATTAACGGATTAAAGACGAAAAACCACATGATCATCTTAGCAGGTTCAAAAAAAGCATTTGACAGTATTCAACATCCATTCCTGATTAAACAAAACTCAGCAAACTAGGAGGAGAAAAGAAATATCCTTCACCTGATCAATCTTTGTGACACTGGCTCAGCTTTTACTTGATGAAAGACACTGTTGATAATAAATAGAAAAGTCACAGATTTGGAGAAAATAATTACCAGTCATATTTCTGTCCAATAACTTGTATTCAAATATGTATGTATATTATCACCAAATTCAACAATAAGAATACAAACAATCCATGTTTTTTAATGGGCAAAAGATCTGAATAAACACTTCCCCTAAATATATATACAGCTGGTAAATAAGCACATGAAAAATTTCGCGACATGGTTTTCATTAGGGAAATGCAAAGTAAAACCATGATATATAGAACAGAAATGTGAAAATAAGTAATTCAAAATTAAAGCTTTTGGAACTTTATTTGGGGCCTTAAAAAAAGTGATTATGGGACATGAGTCATATAACAGGCAGCTGTAGCTTAGACAGCCATAACCTTTGTTTCTCTGATTATAGATTAGCCTTTTCTTTACCTACATTGATTTGTAAAATGTTGTAAAGGGCATCAGAGAAGAAGCTCTTCCCACTTAACCATTGATCTTTGTTATAGATTAACTTTTCTTTTTCTTCTCTTACACAAATACATCACATTGTCTAAGATGGAATGTTAAATATACTCTTTGAGAAAGGAAAAGAAAACAAGCCGGAGAGAGATCCAAGATGGCTGATCACTAGCAGCTCGGGATTGTAGCTCCCACTGAAAGCGCTAAGAAGGAGAGGACGCCTCACCTTCACATGAATTCTTGTTGCTCGCGCACCAGGAGATTCCCAGCGGAGGAGCCCCACGGGTCGCCAGCGCGACTCTTGTGACCGGCGAGGCGGTTTTGCCGGCGCCTCGGAGCGTCGGTTCTCGGTGCAGAGTCGGAAAAGCACCATCAATCTTAACGCCGCTGATTTAGTCGGTGCAGTGGGTTGCTCAGATTTCGGCGCTGAGAATCAGTAAGTTGGACGTCCACTCAGAAACCCAATTACAAAGACGGTAATTATAAAGACCACAAATGGATAAATCTACAACGAAGGGAAGAAAACAGTCAAAAAAGGCTGAGAATACCCAAGATCAGAACGCCTCTCCCTCAGCAGGGGATCCCAGTTCCTCATCAGCAACGGAACAAGGCTTGATGGAGAACGAGTGGGTTCCAATTACAGAAGCAGGCTTCAAAACGTGGATAATGAGAAACTTCTGTGAATTAAAAGAACTTGTTATAACACAATCTAAAGAAATTAAGAACTTTGAAAAAAGGTTTGACGAAATGTCAACAAGAATACAAAATTTAGAGAGGAAAATAAGTGAATTGATGGAGCTGAAAAACACAATACGAGAACTACGTGAAGTATGTACAAGTTTTAACAGCCGAATTGATCAAGCAGAAGAAAGGATATCAGAGGTCGAAGATCAACTCAATGAAATAAAACAAGAAGACAAGACGAGAGAAAAAAGGATAAAAAGGAATGAGCAAAGTCTCCAAGAAATATGGGACTATGTGAAAAGACCTAATCTACGCTTGATAGGTGTACCTGAATGTGACGAAGAGAATGAATCCAAGCTGGAAAATACGCTTTAGGACATTATTCAGGAAAATTTTCCCAGCCTAATAAGGCAGGATAATATTCAACTCCAGGTAATACAGAGAACACCACAGAGATATTCCTCAAGAAGAGCAACTCCAAGGCACATAATCGTCAGATTCACCAGGGTTGAAATGAAGGAGAAAATACTAAGGGCAGCCAGAGAGAAAGGTCAAGTTACCCACAAAGGGAAGCCTATCAGACTTACAGCAGATCTCTCAGCAGAAACCCTACAAGCCAGAAAAGAGTGGGGGCCAATATTCAACATCCTTAAAGAAAAGAATTTTCAACCCAGAATTTCACATCCAGCCAAGCTAAGCTTCACATGTGAAGGAAAAATAAAGTTTTTTGTGAATAAGCAAGCACTCAGAGATTTCATCACCACCAGGCCTGTTTTGCAAGAGCTTCTGAAAGAACCACTACACATATGAAAGGAACAAACAGTATCAGCCTTTCTAAAAAAATTATCAAAAAGAGCATCAATATAATGAAGAATTTACATCAACTAATGGACAAAATAGCCAGCTAAAGACAGTATTAAACTCACATATATTATTATTAATTCTAAATTTAAATTGACTAAATCCCCCAATCCAAAGACAGGCAATTTGAATAAAAAAACAAAACCCATCAGTATGCTGCATCCAGATCCATCTCACATTCAAGGATACACAAAGACTTTAAACAAGGGATGGAGAAAGATTTACCAACCAAACAGAGAGCTAAAATAAATAAATAAAAAGCAGAAGTTACAATTAAGCAACAAAGATCAAAAGAAGCAAAGAAGGACATTATATAATGATAAAAGGATCAATGCAACAACAAGAAGAGCTAAAGATCCTAAATATATACGCACCCAATACAGGAATACCTAGACATACAGGACTTATAAAGAGACTTAGACTCCCACATAATAATAGTGGGAGACTTCAACATTAATATTAGACAGATCAATGAGACAGAAAATTAACAACGATATTCAGGTCTTGAACTCAGATCTGGAACAAGTAAATGTAATTAACATTTATAGAACTCTCCACTTTAAATACACAAAATATACACTCTTATCAGTACCACATCATATCAGTTTAGAAGTTTAAATGAAATCTTGGTTGGCTCCTTGTTTGTTATTCTCTTCCCTCATTTTCTTCCATGTCTCCATTATTAAGGACAATTATAGACATACCCATATTTAGACTGCATTCTAGCCTGGGCAATAAAGCAATACCCCCATCCTCTCTCCCTCTTCCTCTTTCTCTTTCTTCCTCTTCTTAAAAAAAAAAAAAAAAAAAAAAGAAAGAAAACAAGCCATACCTAATCAAATTTCTGTAACACATAAAACAGGATTGTATGGAAAATGCTGTAATCCTGTTACATTTCCTTGTTTTCTGCCTATACAGGTAAGACCTTAACTCTTCAGTTACAGAGCACTGACCCCATTCCTTTGGAGTCTGTGTTTTCAAGATGGTCATTCTCAGCTTTGCACTTACATAAACACTCTTAAACTGGATTTTGATCCTATAGATTATTTCAGGTTGACAGAATGTAAAAATTAACTGTTCCAATTGCTAATAACAGATGTGGAGCAACTGAACTCTCAAATGTTGCTGGTGAAATGCAAACTGATATTGTCATTCTGAAAATGGTTTGGCAATTTCTTATAAAGTTAAACATGCACATGACACAGCAATCCTACTCCCAGGTAAAAAAGTTGTATTCACATGAAAATGATGTTGAGAAACTTTTCATGTGCTTTTTTACCAGCTGTATATATATTTAGGGGAAGTGTTTATTCAGATCTTTTGCTTGAGCTGGGTGTGGTGGCTCAAGCCTGTAATCTCAGCATTTCAGGAGACTGAGGCAGGTGGATCACCTGATGTCAGGAGTTTTAGACCAGCCTCACCAACATGGTGAAACCTCGTCTCTCCTAAAAATACAAATAAATTAACTGGGCGTGGTGGTGGGTGCCTGTAATCCCAGTTACTTGGGAGGCTGAGGCAGGAGAATCGCTTGAACCTGGGAGGTGGAGGTTGCACTGAGCCAAAATGACACCACTGTACTCTAGCCTGGGTGACAGAGCAAGACTGTGTTTCAAGAAAAAAAAAAAAGAAAAAAAAAAGAAAGAAACACGAATGCTTATAGCAGCTTTATACACAATGGTCAAAACTTGGAGACAACCCAGATGTTCTTCAACCAGTGAACAGATAAATAAACTGAAACCTCTATACTCAGCCATAAAAAGCAACAAATTATTACAGATTACTCAACAAAAAAATTAAATTCGTTTTGCTAAATCAAAGAAGATACAGAAGCTTACCTATTGTATTATAACATTCTAGAAAAAGCAAAATGATAGTGACGAAAACCAGACCTGTCATTGCCAGTGGCCAGGGAGGTGGGGCTGTGTACAGGGGAACAGCCAGAGGGATTGTAGAGGGGATTTTACTTTCCCATGTCACGACTGGGGTGGTAGATACAGTGCTCTATGCATTTGTCAGAATCTATAACACTATACACCAGAAAGAGTGACAATAAAAATTGTAAACACATTTAGAAAACATATTTTTTTGCTTTCCTGAAATTCTGTATGACGAATACATTCTAACGGCAACAATTAGCCAGAGATAATGCAACCAAACCCACGTCCCGCAGCTCGCCACTCAAACGCCAAACACAAGGGGCAAAAATTGGTGGGAGGAAGAGCGGGCTTATTGGAGAGCCAGAAAACTGAGAAGATGCTGGACTATTGTCCCAAAGTGCCACCTTAAGTCAGTACAAACCGTAGGTACTTTTCACGTTAAGGGGAGGGGATAGAGGAGGGAACTGAGATCAAGAGGTAGCCAGTAACCACAGGCAACTGGGCGCCAGCAAGGGTCTGGGGAGGTTGGGAATGTCTTTGTCCTTGGTCAGGTCTCAATGCTCCTATAAATGTTCAACAAAACATGTTTAAATATGTCTGCTTTAATCCTAAACTGTTTTTAAAACTACAGTATTGTTGTTTTTGCATATTAGTGCTCTAAAATTATCCCAGCCTATGAGCAGGAATGGGTAAAGGCTCCTTAAACAAAAATGGAGTAAAGGGTTTTTTTTTTTTTAAATTTTAATTTAATATATTAATTAATTTATTTCTGTTACAATAACTCAGCAGCCCTTTTAAACAGAGCAGGCATCCTTCATTTCGCCAGTCACTCTCCCTATCGTCTCATTCCTGGGCCTCTTCCCTTATTTAGGTTACCTGCCAGGCCCCCTGTGACTCTGTGGCTTGCAATAAGAAATACCTGTGTTGGTCTTTGTCCAGTTTCCTGGCACACAACTCCAAGAATGCTTTAAAGTGATAAGTGATGTGCGTTTTTGTATGTGAGTGAGATGTCTGAGATGACTGCCAGGGAAGGAGGGGGCCTCAGGATAGACTTCACATGCAGGCTGGTTGCCAGGGAAACCAATCCTGATGAGAGAGTTGAAACTTTCAGCCCCACCCCCCAATCAGGGAGCAGAACTGAAGTTTGAATTAATCACCATTGGCCAATGATGTAATCAATTACGCATATGTAATGAGGTTGTCATAAAACTCAAAAGGATCTACTTTGGAGAGCTTTCAGGTTGCTGAACGTTGAAGATGCCTAGAGGGTGGTGGGCCTGCAGAAGGCATGGTAGCTCCTTGCCCTTTCCCACATACTGTGCCCTATGCAGTTCTTCAACTGGCTCTTCATTTGCATCCTTTGTAATGGCCTTTATAATAAGCTGGCGTAGGTGAGTGAAGTGGCTCTCTGAGTTTTATGAGCTCTTCTAGCAAATGATCAAACTCAAGAAGGCACTTAGTGGGAGCTTTCAATTTGTAGCCAAGTCAGGCAGAAGTTGTGAGTAGCCTGGGGACTTACTACTTTCTGCTGTCTTGTGGCACTGAGTGGAATCACCCAGTGGGTTCATTTTGCCCACTGCCTACATAGACCCAACTTGTCAAGACAAGGAAATTGCAATAGAGAAAGAGTTCAGTTCTCACAGAACCAGCTAAACGGGAGCCTAGAGGTTTCTTATTACGCAGATTAGCCTATCCAAAAATTCTGAGACTAGGCTTTTTCAAGGATAGTTTGGTGGGTAGGGGACCAGAAAGTGGGGAGTGCTAATTGGTTGGGTTGAAGATGAAATCATAAGGAATTGATGCTGTGTCCCCATGTGATGAGTCACTTCCTGGGTGGGGGCCACAGGACCAGATGGTGAGTCTGGGTAGACCCATCAGTCATCAGAAATCCCAAAACCTGAAAAGATATCTCAACTCTTAAGCTCTATGGTAGTGATATTATCTGCAGGAGCAACTGAGAAAGTTGCATTTCTTGTGGCGAATTTGTTAGCCCTGCAGAGGCAGGCAAGTCCCCAGGTAAGAAGGGGCTTGTTTTGAGAAAGTTAAACCATATATTAAGTTCCTCTCGAAGTTAACTCAGCCTATGCTCAGGAACGAACAAGGGCAGCTAGACGGTTAGACACAAGGAGTTGGTGAAGTCCGATAACTTTTACTGTTACAACTTTCTCACTGTTATATTTTTGCAAACATGGTTTCATGAGTCCTCATCCTACCGGGTCTACACTAACTCCAGTTACTGTCGCAATTGAGTTGAACCGTGAGCTAGGAGGACTATTCAGTGGGGCCCGCTCCACATGTGGTCACAGAAGTGTTCTGTGTTGCATGAGAGTAGAGGAGAGTATAGAAAGAGAAAAGTATCTTGTCTTCTTATCTACGCACCCCTGTAGGCATTTCAGTTTGAGACTCTTGTTTTTGAAAATAGCCTAATTACAGTGCCTGTACATCCAGTAAAAACCTGGGCCTTTACCTTGTTCCAGAAACCCTCTCCTGACCCTTTAGGCCAGGTTAGGCAAGCTCTTAGAAATCCCGTAGCATTCCGTACATGGCTCTTTTAGAATGTTATGAGATTTCCTCTGTGTTTGTCAGAATCCTGTTGATTTTAAGTGGCAGAAATCCAGCTCAATCCAGCTGCAGTCATATCAAGAAATGAATTGTTCATGTGGCAGGGGTGGAGATGATTTTAAGGATGGACACTCCAATCTCATTGGGATTCTTCCCTTCCTCATACATCCTCTCTCGGGTCTCCATTCTCTGGGGCTGGTTGCCGTTGTGGGGCTGGGAGGAGGACCACAGGCAGCTCTGGATGCATCTTCTTACAGCCTCACAGCAACCGACGAAAGAATGCTCTGCCCAGTCCCCATGGAAGACAATCCTGCGCCAAACCCCGACCATGGCCAGAGAGGAAAGGTAGCAAACTCAGATGGTACCTAGCCCTGGCGGGGCACAGAGAGCCTTCAGCTGACATCAGAACTACATGGCTGGATTTGGGTGGGAGAGTATCCCCCAAAGGGAGGCAGGCTGCTCTGGGCTGGCAAAATTGTGAATTTCATTACATTTGCCAGCCTGTCTGTATTTTTTGCTAGACTCTTAGATCTTTAAGAATAGAAGAATAGATTATTGCGTCTTTCATTTCTCTATCTAGTACAGCAGGGTGTCTGCTATGAAAGACTTTAAAAATGTTTTCAAATAAATGTTAAATGAAGGATAAAATTTAAATTGTCATAGTCATATGCCTTGAATTTTCTGGAAGGGTCCCAATTTCATGACATGTCTACGCTATATCTTTTTTATTAAGACAATTCTTTAAATGAATAATTTCCCTATTTTGTAAAACTTTTTAAAAAACTAATTCAAAAATTTATTCAGTAGTCAGCCATACCCTCTGCTTGTGGTTTTCATTCAGCAAGCCTGGACAGTTGTGTTGGTTATATCTTATTTGGCTTCCAAATTCCCTTTAACCACCTTTTCTGGCCTGGCTGGTGTCTCAGGAGGTTAACCCTTTGGACTGCATCTCCGTCGGTATCTTGCTGGTAAGTATCCACTGGGCTTGTCAGTAAGAGCCATCACCCGGAGAACAGATTACATGAGAGAGAAGGAGAAGCAAGGCTGGAGGAGTTTTTCCCTGCTTGTTTCCTGTGTCGTGTCCCTCAAAATGGCTCTGCCCCTTCCAGGGGACAGCAGCTCCCCCACAGCCCAGGCTCTCACAGGGAGTGGTGGTAACAGCTTCCCTCTCTCCCAAGTCTCTGGGAGCCTTACCCCATGTTTATGTCCCCAGTAAGTAGTCCCTTTACTTAAGCCCCATCATCTGAAAAAAATGGGGGTGGATTCTGCTTCCTGCTTAGATCTTGAGTAAACTACCAACTTAACCTTCGCAAGTGCAATTTACCAGTTAGATCCCCCTGGAGTTCAGAGGTTCTCACTCTTTGCTGTGCATGGGAATCACCTAGGGAGCTTTAGCACCTCTGACCCGTCACCGGAAGTTCTGCTGTAATGGGTCTGGAAAGTGGCCTGGGCATCAGGATTTGAAAAATCTCTCCAGGTCATTCGATTGGGCAGCCAAGGCTGATAAGCACTGCTCCAGCCTCATACCCCGCCTGTGCGGGAAGGAGAGTTCTAACCCGTAATGAAAACAGCTTCCTGTAACCTGCGTTCTATTTCTGACTTTCTTACAAATGATTGCAGTCTTTATTCCAAAGGGATGTTTTTTACTTATTCACAAAAGCATTTTTAACCGAAGTGGAACAATTTTAAACACATTTACATAACTGTAAAATGTTCGAAACAAAGAATAGATACTTCTAGAAAGCATAGAAATCCACGATATATACTTTGATTTTGAATAGGGTGCGTGCAAGGGTGATGGCAGTGGTTACTGCCATCATGCTGGCCGCCGCGGGGAAGCACAGCTGGGGCTGCGCCCTCCCTGGAGCCAGTGGGAGCCCTGCCCTTTCTGAGCTGGGACAGGAGTTCCCCATGCCGCTACAGCCACCCAAACCGCAGCCGCAGACCCAGGCCTCCTGCTCTAGGGAGCAGGAAGGAGCCCCACGCTGCTGGGTGAGGCTACAGCTGCCCAAACTGCGGCTGTGGATCTGAGACTCCCCGTGCTCCTGGGAGAACCGGGAACAGGCAGGATCTGCCTTCCCAGGTGCAGCTACAGCTGCCTCACTGCAGGAAGGGGAGCCGAGGACAAGTGGGAGCCCTGCCTCTTCCGAGTTGAGGGGGTGGGAGCTCCCGGCTGCAGCTGTGCTGCCCTCCCAAGCACAGGACCTGGGCATCTCTGCAGCCTACACCCTCGGGTCCCAGGAAGGACCCCTGTCCCTGCAGCCTCAGGGGTGTCTGCTCCCACTACTTGGCTTCTCTCTGCTCCCAGCACCCGCTTCAATCTCTCAGAGGGGTGGGGGCTGACAGAGTACTGGGTGGAAGGAAGTGGGTCCCCAGGAAGGCCCCACCCTCGGGCCACGGAGAGCCTGAAGAATAGGGGCTGGGCTGCCAGTCCCATGGACTGGAGTGGAAACTCATGTGCCTCTTCCAGGCCCACTCATGGCTGCTCATTGGCCAATTGGCATGCATTTCCTCCTTTCTGAGGTCCATAAAAGCCCTGGGCTCAGCCAGAGCAGGGCAGAGGACCTCCAGAGGACAAAGAGGGCAGGGAGATCATGGGACCAGAAGACCAGCTGCAGAGGAGTAGCCTCTCCGCTGAGAGCTGCGGAGACGACCTGCCAGCAGAGAGAAGCTACCTACGCCTCTGAGATGGTTCTAACACGAAACCATTAAACTCTTCTTCACCCTTCACTTGTGGACCTCATTATTCCTGGACGCAGGACAAGAATTCGGGCAAAGGTGCTGTAGCCACAGAGGTTTCTAGCCAGAAAAAAATCAACACTCCAGAGCTCCCCTAACAAGGGTAAGTTTTTCAGGAGGCTAAAAAGAGAGTTAAAGAACCATTGGGGGATATCACAAGATTAAAAAAAAATTGCGGGACTATTACCCGTTGAAAAACTATCTTACAAATAAAATAATTGAAATTCTACTGCCACATAATTAACTCATGCCAGGTCCGTGACTGATCTGGGTTTGCCAGTCTTCTCTGAGAAGGAACCAGATTAAAGCACTCACAGCTTCCAGCACATTAATAAGCAGTGGCTACTGGCCTCATGAGAACCTTTCAAGTGTTTGATGTTTAAAACACCCTTGCCGTTCGGCAGGTTTTAAGATACAGGAGAGCCTCAGCCACACTCTTCGTTTACCATGCAATTGCTTTTTAAACACCATTTGTTGATGGTGATAGAATTTAATATTTTTGAGAAAGAACTGACTCTACAAAGACTTTTCTTATTTTGAGGGTCCCATAAATAAATGCTGTGCCTGTACCGGTCAGCTATTGCTACATTAGTCTCTGGCATGCAGCAAAGAGCATTTATTTCTCACTCACAGTTTGTGAGTCACGAAGGCAGGTCAGCTGGGGTGAATCGTTTTTCTCCTGGGACAGTGAGCAGCCCAGGTTTATTTCTTCTAACAAAACCCATTAGGCAAAGAAAGCCACATGGCCATTCTCACATTCAAGGGTGGGGGAAATACATTGCATCTTTAGTGGGAAGGACTGCCAAAGGAGAGATGAAGGATTGGGGCCAATAATTCCCCTTACCTCCGTCCCTAAAGTAAAAGTCTGTCGAAGATTACATCTCAGTAGTGTATTTACAAGTAGAACGTCTTGCTCTAGAATGATGTCACTGACAAGTTCTAGAACCCTGTAGGTAAGATGACTTTTTGTGTCCAGACAGACAGCAATACTCATCCATAGGCTGCCCCAGGGCAAGGTGGGTGATGCTGGCTTTTCTTGCCTGCCCTACCCCCAGAATACCAAAATGATCTCCAAAGAAGTAATCAGGGTTTGAGGAGAGAATTGAACAGGTGGTGCATGGAGAATTTTTTGGGCAGTGAAACTATCCTGTGTGATACTGTAATGGTGGATACATGGCACTATGCTTTTGTCATAACCCATAGAACTTTATAGCACAAAGAGTGAACCTCAATGTGCGTGAATTTTTAAAAAATTATTTGGGAGATCAGGGATCCCATTTGGGACTCCCAAGGTGTAGAGATAGGCCAAAAACTTAAGATGCATGCACAGACATGTCTGCAGTAGCTAAAAACTTAAGTCTTACACAAAACTTTGCTACCAAAATTTGAGTAAGACAAATCGCATAAAAACAAAGTTCATGGGTGATACACAACTTGAATCAATAGAATTGTATTGATTGTTGTGAAATAAAGTTACGTAGACTACAAGAGTCTACGCTGTCAGAAATACAATGGCACTCACACCATGATCCGAGTCTTGCCTCCTTGATCTCTTTCTGCATGACTTTTCTCTGTCCCCGGCCAACTTACTATGTATGTGACAACCACTCCACCTTCTTCCAGTTCCTAGAACACCAAAATTGTTCCTGTCTTAGGGCCCTTGCCTTGTTCTCTAAGCCTGGAAAAGTCTTGCCTCATCACTCCATGTGGCTGGTTCCTTCTCCTCTTGAAGTTTCAGCTCAAGCAGGAGCCTCTTGGTAGCTCCATTACTGTCTTTCACTAGTGCATTATCCCCAACCCCTAAAGCCCTGCCTGGCACATAGTAGGTGCTCAATAAATATTTGTGGACCAAAGGGGCTACTCATGTATTAGTATTTGGCTCAGGGCCCTGCTTTGGAATGAATGCTGTGCAGACAGTCAGGAAGTCCCACACTGCACACAGTAAACTAAGAGAGAGTCCATGTAAAGCTCCTGCATGGCCACTGCGATATTTCCAAGCACTCTAAGAAAGGCATAAAGCAGCTTGATGCTCAAGTATTGGCCCAGATCTGCAAAGGACATTGGGGTGGGGAGATGCTCAACTGATTAAGTCGAAAACTACCCCTGTCTAAAGCAGGGATGGTTGGGATATGATTGCCTTGGTATAAAATGGAAGCAGGATATAGGATAGGTCCAAACCAGGGCTCAAAAAAGGAAAAAACAAATCCGAGTAAGAACAGCAACAAAATCTTGCTGCTGTGGGAAACCTAGAGGGTGAGCTCCTTCTCCACATGAGCCCTGCTGGTGGCTCTGTGTGTGTGTGTGTGTGTGTGTGTGTGTGTGTGTGTGTGTGTGTGTGTGTATGCACACACATGCATGCACAAGAGCACGAGCAAAGGATGTAGTGAAAAGTACAATGTGGAATGAGGAAATAAAGGGTACTTCGCAGTCAGCAGCCGTGGGAGGAGCGGGGAAGTAAAAGGTCCTGGGAGCATAGAGATTATATTTTATATACCGAGGGAGAAACCCCAATGTTGTAATGACCATGTGTGATAAAAACTGCTAGTATCATGAAAAACAGTATATTTCCAAAACCAAACTTAGAGGGGAAAATGAAGAAAATTAGGAAAAGTAAAACTAGAAAGAAAGAACAGCAAATAGCAAGCAAAAATGATACAGAAAACAAGACCCAGTATGTGAAGCATCACAGTTGCTCTGTACTGGTTAAATTCTCTGAAGACAAGCAGTGTCATGTTAGTCATGAAATAAAAGCCAGGCATAATTTATTTCTAGAAACATACTGAAACAAAGTTACAAAGACAGATTGGAAATGAAGACAAGGACACACTGAGCAAATGCAAAGGTAAAACCAAAACCAAATCAGCACCAATAGCAACATTAATATCAATTAAAATGCAATTTAAAGCCAAAAAGCATTAACTGCTGAAGATGAATGATATATAACGGACAATGTTAATCGATGAAGAAGCTCTGTATAAGTGATAAACCCTAATAGAATACAAAATATAGCAACCATATGTATAAAGCAAAATGCCCCAGAAATACAAGGGAAATTGATAAAAATATATTTATTGTGGGAGGTTGCAATATTCTTTCGGAATTGAACAGTCCAAGTATACAGTTAAAGATATAAGGGATTTCAAAAATGCAATAAACTGTAATTTTCTCTTATATTCATGTAACACACAAATTATTCATATACTTGATTAATGGCATTAAATAAAACTTCAATTTCCCGAAAGCAGATTTTTAAACTTTCCTTCGTTCAAAGAAGAGATATGCAATAAAATGATTTTTTACGTCTCTAATTATTGGGAAATTTAAAATTCTTTTCCACATAATTGCCAGTTCACAGGAGAAATCAAAATTGAAACCACAAATTAAGTATCCAAAAGGGAAAAGAAAAAAAACATTATATCAAAACCTATTGGATACAGCTAAAGCTATGTTTGGGGGAAAATTTGTAGCCTTAAATAATTTTATTATTTAAAAATAAAGCAAAGCAAAATACACAGACTCATGACTGTCACATCATATTTGGAGCTATTTGCATCTGATTTTTTGTTGATAATTGAGAAAATGACTAGGAAGGTTCTCGTGCTTCCGTTGATTTTCAGATTTTCTTCATTTGAACTATTTTCCCTTTTCATTTCTCCTTTTTGTTAGTGTCACAGTGAGTACAAATAAAGCGATCAAGAATTTGTCTATCTGAAAAGGATGAAGAGAAACAGGATGAAAATTTCCGTGTAAGTATTTAAATGCTAAATTGAGAAACTCTAGGAAGAAAATATTTGACAGTATTACTAAATACACAAATTTGATAAGAGACCAAAATAATCACAGGCTAGTATATTTAATACCTAAACAGGCACAGTTGTATAATTATTGATTAAGAAGAGTAAACTTAATATTCAAGGGATTAGCAAACTTACTGGAAGACACAGATTTTAGAATGAAAGAGGCTTAAGTTTCAGTTGTGTATTGGCAAGTGTTAGCAAATGATTTAGCCTCAGTTCCTCATCTTTGAATACAGGCAGCAGTACTTACTTGGCACAGACGATGGAATAGATTAGGGACACTGTGTGTGAAGCACCCAGACAGCGCCCGGCCCATCAAAAACAATAAATGGTCATCTTAGCCTTCTATTCCGGGGTCCATAGTAATAAACAGTGATGATAAACAATAGAGATTATTGTTCCAAATTTCATAGAAACCAGGACTGTTTTTGTACCCACTGACATTGGTAAGCTTTGCTGTCCTTGAATGGTAAATGTTGACCCTGAGAAGGTCAAGACCTTGGGAAAGCCCTTCAACTCCCCTCCCTGGCCTCCATTTCCTGATCTGTAACATAAAGGAGTCTTGTCTGGTTCTGAACATCTGTGATTCCCTATTCGTTGTCATATATGTACATACATATATACATACATACATACATATATATGTACACACACATATAATATATATACGCATAATATATATACATAATACACACACACACACACACACACACACACACACACACACACATATATATATATATTTTAGATGGATTCTCACTCTGTTGCCCAGGCTGGAGTGCAGTGGTGCGTTCTCGGCTCACTGCAACCTCTGCTTCCCAGATTCAAACTATTCTGCCTCAGCCTCTTGAGTAGCTGGGATTATAGGCATGCACCACCATGCCCAACTAATTTTTGTATTTTTAGTATAATCCCAGACTCCTGACCTTAAGTGATCTGCTTGCTTAGGCCTCCCAAAGTGCTGGGATTACAGGCAGGAGCCACCGTGCCCAGCCCCTAATCATACATATTTTTAATCGTACAGAGTGAAGCTGTAAAACTTGTTCACTCCCAGCAGGTATCACCTGTGCATCCAAATCCAAAAGGGAGTGAACATACAAGTGATGCTATGTTCATATTCAATGTTCATGTTATCCCGCTCAATGTCCCAAATGCCAGTGGAGGTCCATAGATCAGAGATGTCTGCATGTGCAGACATGTGTGTGTCGCTGCACATGTGTGTGTGAATGTGTGTATGTGCATGTGTGAGTGTGTTTGTTCCTGTTTTCTCTTCGATTATGTCTTCATTTATTTGTTTTTGTGATTTCATGTTTAATTCTGAAGCATCCCTATCCTGTTCCATACCTTGTCTCCAGTATTTTTTTAGTTGGTTACACTTTTCATAAAGTGAAATTCACTAATCTTTTGTGTACAGTTTGATGAAGAGACATATGCATTACTGTAACCTATGACCACAGGATGATAGAGATCATTTCTCCCATCCCAGAAGACCCTTCATGCTCCTTCCCAATCAACACTCCCTACTCCAAGACAGCCACTGTTCTGGTTTCTTTCATCACAGATGAGTTTTCCCTGTTGTAGATCTTCAAATAAATGAAATCATACAGAAGGTATTCTTTTGTGTCTGCTTCTTTCATTCAGCAGGTTTTTGGGGTTCATACATTTTGTTGTATATATCAATAACTCATTTCTTTTTATTGTTGAGTGGTATTTCATTATGTGAATATATCACAGTTTGTTTATCCATTTTCCTACTGATAGAGATTTGGGTTGCATCCAGTTTGAGGCTATTAAGAATAAAGTGATTATAAACATTCTTGTACATGTCCTTTTGTGGACATATGGTTTCCATTCTCTTGGGCAAATATCCAGAAGTGGAATTTCTGGGTCATGGAGTAGGTATATGTTTAACTTTAGGAGAAGCTGCCAGACCTGTTTCCAAAGCGATTGTATTCTTTGATAGCCAGGCACAGTGGAGCATGCCTGTAATCCCAGCACTCTGGATGGCCAAAGCAGGTAGATCACTTGAGGCCAGGTGTTCAAGACCAGCCTGACCAACATGGAAAAACCTTATGTCTACTAAAAAATAAAATTAGCTGGACGTGGTGGTGCACACCTGTAATCCCAGCTGCTTGGGAAGCTGAGGCATGAGAATTTCTTGAACCCTCAAGGCAGAGGTCGCAGTGAGCTGAGATCATGCCACTGAACTCCAGCCTGGGCTACAGAGGGAGATTCTGTCAAAACACACACACACACACACACACACACACACACACACACACCAAAATAATTTTACTCTTCATTCTTTAATATTCCCACCAGTGCTGTGTGGGGTTCTGACTGCTTCCTCTCATTGATATTTGCGATCGTCAGTCTTTCTTATTTGAAGCATTGTTTCTATTACCAATTTTACCAATATTATTTTTTCTTATTAAAATAAGAAAAAAAAATCCTTTCTTCTCATACCAGAGATATACATACACTGTTAATCAAGGTTTGCATGAATTCGTACAAAAGGATGAGAGTCTGTAAAATTTAATGTCAACTTAGCTGTTCAGAAAGGCTACCAATTGTAAGTCAAATGCTGCCCATCTTTATTACATATAAATGCAAATTCATTTCCTTGTGATTTTGTATATGCTGTTGCTTCTGCCAGGAATGCTCCTGCTTCTCTTTGTCATGCAGATCCATCTTTAAGACTTAAAAGACCCCTCCTCCAGGCAGCCTTTCCTCATCTCCTGTCCACCCACAGGGTTGGGAGTTCCCCTCACAGGCTTCCACGTACTCAAAGATTACTCTGATTACAGAATTGGTGATATTTTACCTATGTGTCTATCTTCTATACCGATAATGAGTTCCCTGGGAAGAAGGATTCCTTATTTATCTTTGTATCAACTGAGCATTTATTGAGTAAATAAATTGATTCTTAGTATTGAAACACAGGCTATGAAGAAATACCTTTTACATGGCCATTTGTGGGAGGTTCAGTTGGAGGAAGAGACAGGGCGGGAGCCATAACTGAATAAATTCACAGAAAACTGGGTTTCAGATCATTTTACCTTTCAACTGGGGAAAAGTGTACTGACGACACAGTCTTTACAAATAGGAAACAGTTGCCCAATGAGTAAGCTTTTGCGTGGTCTGAGGCAGACTCAGAGATTTAAAAAATTCTGAAAGTAGAATAGCCACTAAAGATAACTAGTTCAACCTCCTCAAGTTATAAATAAACTGAATACCAAATCGTGGTGACACACAGAGTTAGTGAAAACAAAACGTTTGCCTTCAGCTCTCTCTCCTTTATGCCTTCACAGCTTTATTTTTTGTTATATTGGAGTTTTCTCTTTACTGTGTTTCACCCCCCACCACACACACCAGCTCTCTCCCCCACCCCCGCCTCCCACCCAACTTGGTCCATAAGAACAAGCCTGGTCCCTTCTCTCTCTCTCTCTCTCTCCCTCTCTCCGTCTCTCCTTCTCTTCCTCTCTCCCTCTCTAAAATGTACCTGTTCTAGGCTCCTATTCTAACAGGTCCTACAACCTATGAAAGATAATCCAGTAAAATAATTTAAGCCGAGTTGATAATAATTCTGCCTAACACATCGACATATGTGCTCAGCCACAAAAGCTCTGCTGCAATGTTCACCCGCTGAAAAGCATTAGTGCCATCTCTGACACTAGAAAATGACAAGAGGTTTTGGGCACAAGAATTCAAGGGGAGCCTTCCATTTGTTTGTCAGCTTCTAACAGGGTTGGCAGTGATGCGTGGGCCATTCTACAGCAGAGCTTGGAAAGAGAAGTGAAAACCCACGGGAAGCGGATCCCACATCAGCCCAAGGAGGCACCAAAGAGCAAAGGTCTGGGTCATGAGCCTTCAGGCACTGGCCCCTGGTGCTGCCCTGAGGCAACCGGGAAAGCAGAAGAGCTAAGAAGAAACAAAACCCTAGCTTATTCTAAGTTACCTTGTGAGCTAACAAGTCATGCCTCACCTGTCTAGGGAAGAAAGTCCTGTCAGGTGGACAGAGTGTTTTACCTGAAAGATCAGCTCACCCCAGTATCTTGGAGAACCTAGATCCAAGGCTGCCAGAGCACTTCTAGGAGTTCCTAGTTCACCTTAGGGGGCGCCACTAAGGCTTGGATTGCGCCTGACACACAGTAAGAGACAGAGCTGCCTGCAGCCACCGTGGTTTCTGTGGGGGCAGAGAAGTGATAGCTGCATCTGCAGTGCAAGTCCCTGGGCAGATGGGAGCATCTGCTTAGGAAAGACAAAAATCCTCTTTCTACAGGGTCCGACAAATGTGGATCCTAAAGGTAAAAAGAGCTCCTTGTAAAATGCAGAGGATGCTTTTTTTTTTTTTTTTTTTTTTTTTTTTTTTTTTTGAGATGGAGTTTCGCTCTTGTTACCCAGGCTGGAGTGCAATGGCGCGATCTCGGCTCACCGCAACCTCCGCCTCCTGGGTTCAGGCAATTCTCCTGCCTCAGCCTCCTGAGTAGCTGGGATTACAGGCACACGCCACCATGCCCAGCTAATTTTTTGTATTTTTAGTAGAGACGGGGTTTCACCATGTTGACCGGGATGGTCTCGATCTCTTGACCTTGTGATCCACCCGCCTCGGCCTCCCAAAGTGCTGAGATTACAGAGGATGCTTTTATATGCAAAATTGAGAATGAGAACAGGCAGGCAGGCTTGAGCTTGCTGCGGAGCTCTGGCTGGGTGCTCTGGGGAGTCTGAGCCAGTGGACCCCCAGGAGCCTCTTGGCTTCCTTCTGAAGGGTCAGACTGGCCCAGAGCCATCTGTGGAGAGCAGGGAGGCATCATACTCCCTCCCTGTTCCTTTCTCTCAACAGAAAATGCACACTCCTGCCTCAATAGAAGGCAAACACCTGCTTCTTGTACCTCTCTGAAACCCAGCATTCAAGGTCTTAGAAGGGTCTTTAGGTTCTCAGCCCTCAATGTGTAAGGGTGGCAAATACTTTGTTTCTACACACACACACACACACACACACACACACACACCCCACTCCCTGTCAGCCTTGCCAACAGCAGGGTTTTAGTTTTTCTTGGGGCAGGAGATCCCCAAAAAAAGAGGGTTTCAGTGAGGATTTCAGAGGTGCAAGCTCTTCTGATTGTGGCTGGGGACAGCACCTGGGGACCCAGGAGAGTCAGACAAGAGACAGAGAGCCCTCGGAGGGATCCCACAGGGCTGGTGGAAGTCCCAAGCTCATTATAGGGCACATAGTAAGTTAGCAGCCCCCGAATAGCCTAGAGCACAATATGGGGTACAGAAAACGATCACTTGGGTACAGAAATAGGCAGTAGACTCCTATTGCTATTTGATTTTTACTTCCTTCTATAACAGTTTGTATGCTCTATAATGTATGTGATACATTAGTTTAGTTGGCATATGAATATATTTTATATAAAGTTTGATATCTGCATTAGGTGATGTGCTCACAAATTAGGAGGAATTGGTGGTGGTGGTTGGGGGGTGATCCCTCACGTAGAATGCTGAAAGACAGCTGCAAGAAAAGCTCTGTTTCTTTTCCTCAAGCTCTCTTAGTCTCTGAGTTGACATTTTACACACTCTCAGTTAAACTGACCAGTTGCCCCTAAGATGCTCCCAAATCAATTCCAGTCACTTGGCGACAAACTAGGATAAGTCTTTGTCACGTGGAGTGAAGCCACATCAGTGGCATTTGCTCTCTTTCAGAGAATGATATAGAGATTCTCTTGTACCTTAAAAAGCCTGTCACAAAAATGTACCAGCAAACAGAAAATAAAGATTAGACAAAACACAGCAAAATAATGTGATTATACAAACACCCAGAGGAGAAATCAATTAGCTCTAAGAAAAATAAGTGTCATCCTGGAGCAATTCAACCACAGGCAAAATGAGATCAGAAATGAGTGAAAAGCTGTAGGTCTCTCTTTTAATAAGTGGGGATATAGTCACTGGGGTCTCCTTAAAGGAAAATATCTTTTCAGCGGATTGAGGTTTGCACAACACTGAGACGTTTTATTTTTGAGGCGATGCTTTCCCTTTTCGTGGGCATTCAACTCCAGTGGCTACAAGTTGGAACAGTTTCTATTTGGCAAAAGCAATGTATTTTGATTTGTAAGTGCGTGGAATAAGACCTCATCTTACCTTTGTAGGAAACACTCTGAAGGTACTTTTTGACTTGAGAGGAAGTAAATGAGTTTAAAAGCATTAAGAAATCCAGGTAGGTTCCATCGTAGTCGCGTTGGTATGTGGTCTGCTTCTTCATAAGCTCTTGGTTCCTCAGGTAGCTGTGCAGCACAGAGGGCACTGTGGAAATACACAGGAGAGGAGAGGCTCAGGGGCTGGTACCCAAGCACAGCAGTCTTGCCCTTATTGTTTAAAAATAACCCTGAGGCCGGGCGCAGTGGCTCATGTCTATAATCCCAACACTTTGGGAGGCCGAGGCAGGCAATTCACAAGGTCAGGAGTTTGAGATCAGCCTGGCCAATATGGTGAAACCCCATCTCTACTAAAAATAAAAAAATAGTCAGGTGTAGTGGTGCGCGCCTTTAGTCCCAGCTACTCGGGAGGTTGATGCAGAAGAATCACTTGAACCCGGGAGGCAGAGGTTGCAGTGAGCTAAAATCATGCCACTGCACTCCAGCCTGGGTGACAGAGTAAGACTGTCTTAAAAAAAAAAAAAAAAAAAAAAAAAAAAAAAGCAAAGAAAGAAAATGACCCCGACGGCCCTGATCCCAGCTTTGAGCTCAGGCAGCGTCCTTCATGGTGCTAGACACTAAGGCTCTGTATTTAATCAATTCTTCCAGTGCTAGAGCTACACAGAGGTGCGGGGACTTCCAGCCTGTTGCTGCTGAAAGTGGCAGTGATGGGAGACAATGACCAGAAGGGTGATTTTGACCATCACTTTCAGAAGAGACCTTTTCCCTGAACTTGACTCTTACGCAGGTCAGTGTGTTATGATGGTGAAGGAAACTGAAATATTTCACCCCAAAATATACTTCTATGGTATACTTTGAGATGTCTGTTGAAAAGTCCTGCCAACTGCATTAGCCCTGCAAAGTTGTCTTTGAGAGTGGGGTGACCTGCATCCACAGGGAATCTGCATTGATGCAGCCCAGCTTTCTAAGGTCTTTCCTTGTCTGGATCTAAGAAACATTAACTAAGATCGGACTTTATTGGTCTAAAACCTTTACCATCATTCTCTCTGGTGGCTGTTACCACGGAACAAGACCACCTTTGCTAGCCAGGCCTCCTCTTCTCCCCTCCACCCCATAACCTGTTTAGCCAGCTCTTTCTGTAACCTCAAGATGGTATAAAAGCATCAACCCTCCCGTCATTTCTGTGAGTTCTTATATTTTGCTTGACTTCCACGCGTGTTAATTTGTATGCCTTTTCTCCTCTTAATCTGCCTTTTTTCATTTGACTTTTCAGCAAACCTTCAGAGGGTAAAGAGGAAGTTTGCCATTGGTGTCTACGATGGTGATGTTCACTGTCTGCTTAATAACCAAAGGTCCTCATAGAAGTTTCTTTTTCTTTCAGAACATCTCCTGTGCACATTTCGAATGGCACAGTAAGGGACCTCCTTCCAGGGACCCAGGCATCTTCAGTTGAGCATTTTGGAATAATGATGGTGTTTATAGTCATCACTCATTGTCCATTTGGACTAATGGGGGTATGAGGTGCAGGCAATACCCAAATCACTTACATTTGATTATGAATACTGCTCATTTAATGTGAGTTCTGATATTCAAGAAATGATCATGAAAAAGCTAATAAAATCATGATGCAAAAACCAAATTTTCACAACTTACTCAATCTTTTTTTCTTTTTCCTTTTTTTGGGACAGTCTCTCTCTGTCACCCAGGCTGGAGTGCAGTGGTGTAATTTCAGCTTATTGCAACCTCCGCCTCCCAGATTCAAGCAATTCTCCTGCCTCAGTCTCCCGAGTAGCTGGGACTACATGCGTGTGCCACCATGCCCAGCTAATTTTTTGTATTTTTAGTAGAGATGGGGTTTCACCATGTTAGCCAGGATAGTCTCGATCTTTTGACCTCTTAATCTGCCTGTTTCTGACTTCCACAGTGCTGGGATTACAGATGTGAGCCACTGCACCCAGCCCCAATTTTTAAACCTTAAGAATACCTTCCAGCTCCAGGTGTCCCCTTTAAAGCATTATTGGCCAAATAGAGGGACCCGATTGGTGAGAGGATTTGATATTATACCGTGAGAAGAGTGTTTGTAGGGCCTGGAAATACTTTAACTGGAAAAGACTTAGATGGCATATGACAAGGTTTTCATCGAATAACAGATTTATAATAAGGAACATCCATGGGAAGAAGCAGAACCAGTGGCTAGAAGTTCAGCAGGAATATTAAAGCTGCTCCAGCTTCTAAACAGACTGCGAAGGGGATGGGGCTACCCTGAAGTGGATATGCAGGGGCAGTGTCGCCCCTTGGCAAGGATGGAGTCAGGAAGATTCGCATACAACATGAGGCTCTGGACGAGTTCATTTCTAGGCTACCTTCTAACCCAAGGTGCTAAGCGTCAATTCTTTGATTATTGTCTCAAGTACCGCTTGTTCTCAACTCCATGCCAGGAATGAATCACGTTTCAGACTGACACCAAGTTTTCTGCTTAATTAGTAGCCTGGAGGTGGCTTAGTCATGGAATTTTAAGAAACTCGAGGGATGCACGTGTGGATACACTTCAGTAGGAGACTGAGACTAAACTGGTTTCCTGCCTCACCTCTTTCTGTCACTTTACAGCAACTGCGTCCTTCCTCTCCTTCTATAAGGAGGAAGTATCCCCTAATCCTCACCACTGCCCCTTCCCAGCAGGGGTCACACTCATTTCATGGCCTAAGCAGTCAGTTGTCTTCTGAAATCTGCTGGCTCCCTGGGTTCCAGGTTGGGAGCAGCAGCACCCAGGTTCTGATGTTATGCGAGGATCCCTGGCTTTCTCCATGACTATTACCAAATGGGCTATCAGTGCCCTCTGCATTGAGAAGTCCTGGAGCCAGGGTTTGGGATCTATGAGGGTGTTCTAGAAGCTGCAGCTGTACTCACCTACACCCCGAGAAGCAACGGGCAAGCTTGCATAGCATCCGTATTTGAAACTGAAATCCTGAAGCTCGGGAATTTTAGCTGGAATTTGGTAATTCCTTCGGAATTCAGTGTCTGGAGGTTGGGGAAGGAACTTTTTCCATTCCAGAGACAGGCGAGAACTTTTCTTAATCTTCTGAGCTGGGGTGGGGTGGAAATAGAAGGCAATACTTACTCCTTGTGAGTGATTTCTAAGTAGCTCCACATCCCACCTTGCCTCTGGCAGGAGCTTCCAATTTAGCACACGAAAAACACACTCTTGTTGTATTTAGAGGTCCGGTCAATGTGCTCTATATGAACACCTCAATGAAGAAATAATTTTATCAGTCACAGGAGGTATGTGCTCAAATGAATGAACACTTCGATGAAGAAATAATTTTCTTTATCAGTCACATGAATGAACACTTCGATGAAGAAATAGTTTTCTTTCTCAGTCACAGGACGTATATGCTCAAATGATCAGAAGTAGTTTCTAGTGAATATATTTTTAAGTCACAAGTCTGCCCAGTGGGCACAGAAGGCACTGATCACTCCACTGGGTCTGTCTAGTTCCCGGGGCAGAGAGGGGTATCAAAGAGATTTTGGATAGGGCCAAGGTTGCCTTTTATGAGATGCCCAGTGAAATTTGAATTTCAGATAAATAATGATTTTTTTTAGAGTAAATACTTTCTATCTACTGCATATCATTATTCAAATTTAACTGGGTGTCCCATAGTTTTATTTACTTAACCTCGCAGCCCTAGATGGGGTGGTGTATATCATCCCTATTACCTGGGAAAACATTTTAAAAAACAAAAAAAAATAAAAAAGCTGGCAACTTATCCCTTACTGATGGAGGGTTAGGTAACATTGCTGGCATTAGTGGATAGCACCACTATTATTTCTTTGAAATAGCTCTGCTAAAACATATTTATTAAATATCTATGAAGCACTGAAGCCAGTGTTACAAACATTATCAGATTTACAGAGGCAAGAATCACAATCCATCTCACTTAGAATGAGTTTATTCCTGATTCTTGCTACAAAACCTTCGTTCAGAGGCATATCATATAACACCATCTTTATTCAGAAGGACAAAGATGTCAAAAACATGGGTTTTATGAGCAATGATCAAACAGTGCAAATTACAATCGACACTGAACTCAATTCTCTTCCAGATTAGTTTTCCAACAGATCTTTTCAAAATAAATCCTAATACACATTGTATACCAAACCATTTATAGTGGTACCTACTGGTATATATTTTATATCAAAGGATATATAATTGCATCTACTGGCATCTGAGAGCATTTTTATATCAATTTTTAAAAAATGATTTCTGTCTACACCATTAGAGGAGGAGAAGGCTCCAGCACAGGTTGCCTCTTACTTTAGAAAACTCAGGAAGAAAGGACATGGGTATTCAGTAGTCCTCGTAATGACCTCATAAACGGCAGACACAGAAGGCAGATTATAGAGAGGAGGAGTTTGTGGGGCTCAAAATCAGGGCACCCCTTAAGATATTTTGGAAAACCATCTGGCACTGTTCCTGTAACTTCCATCTATAACTTAGTGCTATGATTCGAACGTGTCCCCGCAAAAGCAAACTTAATCCCTATTGAAACAATGTTGGGAGGTGGGGCTACGGGGAGGTGTTTGGGTCATGGGCACTCTGCCCTTATGAGTGGATTAATGCTGTTATTGTGGGAGTGGGCTAGTCATTTCAAGAGCGGGCTCCTGATGAAAGGGTGAGTTTGGCTTCCTTTCTCTCACTTTCACGCTCTTGTCCTTCCATTTTCCACCATGGGAAGATGGTGCAAGAAGGCTCTTGCAAGGTGCCAGCACTATGCGCCTGGCTTCCCAGCCTCCAGAACCATGAATCGAATAAACGTATTTCATCATAGATGACCCAGTCTCACACATTCTGTCAAAGCTGCACAAAACAGACTAAGACGCTTGGCTTTTATTATTTACCGAGAGCTTTATAAACAAAAACAAATTTCCATGGAAATACTTGCTTCCCTAGAGCTACCATTCAATAGTAAATGCTTTCAGTTCCTATGTCAGTTCTGTGCGATATGACAAGGTTTTACATAATTAAGTCACTGTTCTCCCTTAAGACAATTAGTGTGATTCTAAAGATATCTACAGAACAAACAGGTAGGGTGTGTGGTAAGTCTTGCAACCATAACATTTGGAACTATGGATCTCACATGGAAATATGACATCAGAATCACCTGGGAAGCGTCTCTCAGAATACATCTGCTTACCCTCGTCCCAGACACTGAGAACCTCTAGAAATGAGGCCCCAGGCCTTTATGCTGTGAAAACAAACCACCCATGTGCTTAAGAATTACTGACTCAAAGTTTTGAATAAGGTGTTCCAGGAGCCCAGAGAGAGAATGAGGGGCTGTGATGGAGGAAGAGGAGGAAGACAAGGACTAAAAGGCAGTCAGAGTTAAGAGCTTTGACAACGGGTCAACAAGGAAACAGAAAGCGTGTAGTGTGTTTGTGAAGCATGGTCTGACTTGCAGAAGGCTGGGGCATGCAGGGCAAGGGGGCGGAGCTGAGGGTGCAAAGGAGTGGCAAGCTGGAGCCAGGCTGTGAAGGGTCCGGGACATCCGTTCCCCATGAACAGCGATGCACAGCAATCACTGGAGATGAAGACCCAGAAAAGAAAAAAACAAGGACCTAGACTTAGATATCTACAGGACGAACAGGGAATATGGTGAGTCCCACAACTATATCACCTGGAACTGTAGATCTCACATGGAGATAAGCCATCAGGATCACCTGGGAAGAGGTACTCAGAATACAAAGATTCTCACTCGTCATTGACCCTCAGCACTTTTCACAGCGCTGGAACTCATTAAATATTTACTAAATTAATGAGTGAATGTAGACACCAAAAAACCTGGAAGCATAATTGCTATGGATTAGCAATTAATATCTGAACTACACTCTAGTGACTGCCTGTGTGATCAATCCATGCTTAAGGTAACTCCTAATAAATTACGTATTGTTCATTCCGTAGATGGGCTTAGTTCTTTTAAACTGACGCTTTTGTTGTCTTTATAAAATGTGTTAATGAGCTTCACGCATTATTTGGAAGAGAGGTTCCTCATAAAAAGGGACCTAAGCAACGCTTAAAACCCCCATAGTTGTGCTGAAGCATAGAGAGGAATGATAATCATGAGTTAGAACCAACCTCACCCAGTGACACCTGCCCAGGGTCCTAGTCCTTAGGAGCTCAGCTCCCTGGGTTTCTTTTCCACTGGAGTAAAACTGGAGTGGTTTAGCCCAAAGAAAAAAACTGGCCCATTTATAAGACCTGCAGAAAGGTCCAAACCAAAAGTAAATCTGCGGCAAGGACCATTCAAAACCATGAGGGCCATTGACACATGACCTGTAGCCAAGTGGGAACTAGAGCTGCTGTCTTTTTCAGCTGTTCCGATGCATCAGAGCCACCTTCTCCAAGCCTGAATGTGAAAAGAAGCACCTTTCAGTGCTTCTCAGTTGTTTACCTTAATTCCATAATGAGGATAAAAAGCTAAGGCACGGCCCTTGTGCTTCGGAAGCTTAGATTATTGCAATATCATTAGTCTTACAAAGGAAGTAAGAACCAAGGCTATTAAAACACATGGGAAGGCCAGCAACCCAAAGGTGGGGGATCAGGGAAGGCTTCCAGGAGAGAGGGGAGGCCTACACCTGGACTTAAATTCTGGGTAGACATACGCAAGAGAAGAAAGGGACACGTGCTCCACAGGGAGGAAGCAATGTGTGCAGCCAGCACGAGGCCATGAGGGTGGAGGTATGTGGAGGGTGTGAGTCGGGATGGCTGGCAAGGCCATGAGGGTGGGGCTGACAAGGGAGGAGGAGGCGTGGCAACCAGGACCAGATGGTACGAGACGTGTGTAAGGCATTTAGCTTTTATCCTGAGGACAACGAAAATTCACTGAAGGGGTTGAAGCCATAAAGTGACATCAGTTTGCACATCTGGAGACTCGCTATGGCTGCCTCATGGACAGTGGGTTAGAGGGAACAAAACTGGAAAAGCTCACTGTGAAAGCTCCTCTAGCTGCCAGGAGTGACAGAGTTGGAGGGAACCTATGGATTATGCAGGTAGATCGGCTGCGGGGGAAGGAGATGAGTTGGAATGCTCACGAGGCTTTTACTTAGCACCTAATACAGGAAACTGAGGATCTGAACAGAGGTTTGAGGAGAGATGCAAATGTGGAGGTCCTCGGGATAGTTGCTCTACAGAGGAATCAGAAACTCTAATAGTTAGAGCCAAACAGAAAAACGACCAAAGAGAAGGATCAAAGAAATAGGGGGAAAAGAGGAGCGTGTGACAACACAGAAGTACAAGGAGAACAGTGGTCCGAAAGAGAGCAGAAACCACAGTTAATGACGCTCAAAGGCTGGGTAAGACGCAAATGGGAAAATCTCCATTGAAGGTCATTGCAGACCTTGAAAGGAGCAGTTCAGCGAATGGTGGGGGCAGACACAAGGTTGGAAGGGGTTGAAAAGTCAGAGGGTTAGCAATGCTTCCCACTAAACTCAGTGGATTGTATCCATGCGTTTAGGATCCTCCATCCCCAAACACCATCAGAATGATCACATATTTGAAATATTAACAGATTTTTAGAAAATGGGAAGCAAATGTAGATGTGGCAACTGAATGAGCAAAGTAGAGGCAGCTGAAGCCTAGATGATGTGAGAGGGGAACGGCGAAGAAGTGAGCGATGTAACCCACAGTACAGAACACCTGCAGGCTCCAGCGTAACAGGTACAGTGGGAGACAGGGAGAGAGGTTCAGGGCTGAACACAGACACTTGGCTGAAAACTTGGATGCTGAGTGGCTCCCTGGATCACCTTCCTAAGCCTGCATAGTCATATGACTATTTCTTCCTAACCAGAAGTTTATTCTCTGCAAAACTGAACCAAAGAAGGTCTGGACTGAGGGACACCAGGCACAGTAAAAGGTGAGTGGAGTAGATGCCTGACTGAAAAAAGAGGGGTCAGGGAAAGTCTGCACATCAGCCAGGAAGATCCCAACCCCTTGCTTCCCCAGTCCTGCTTTCAGAATGCCAACAGTCAGTCAGAACTACCTTTCTGGAGAGACGGATCCACAAATAATGGCATTTAGGGATATCCCCCCAAAAAAGATAGCTCACCCTCTAGTCAACTAAGTACCAGCTGTCAAGCCACATCTCTGCACACAGTTTTTAATTATGTTTGAGTATCTCCTTTGTAGGTTTTGTGAGCCCTGGAGTTTAATATTTTGTGTGTACCCACTTTAAGAAGAGTCTACAAAAGTGAAACTTGAGTATTATTAGCTTTATAATAAATCTGCCTTTGCTGCCTTGCAAATATGGACAATCAAAGTTTCATTAGACCATTAAGACACTCAGAGAAAAATAAAAACAATGCAAGGAACAGATGAAAATGTGGAAAGTTAAGTATATTATAAATATCCTAAAATTCATGAGAATTACTGCATCTATAAAATAAGAACAGAATGCTGTTTTAAAAAACTAATTGAAGAGAGGAAGAAAGAGAGCTTAGAAATTAAAAATATGAAGCCCATAATAAAATTTAATAGAAGAGCTAGATTAAAAATGAAGTTTTCAGCTGGGTGTGGTGGCTGATGTTTGTAATTCTAGTACTTTGGGAGGCTGAGGCAAGTGGATTGCCTGAGCTCAGGAGTTCAAGACCAGCCTGGACAACATGGTGAAATTCTGACTCTACTAAAAATACTGAAAAATTAGCCAGGCCTGGTGGTGCGTGCCTGTAGTCCCAGCTACTGGGGAAGCTAAGCCACGAGAATTGCTTGAATCCGAGAGGCAGAGGCTGCAGTGAGCCAAAATCACACAACTGCACTCCAGCCTGGTGGCGACTCTGTCTCCATGAAAAACAAACAAAAAAAGTAAAGAAGTTTTCAAATAAACAGAATAAAAATGCAAAGAGAAAGAAGCTGGAGAAAAAGGTAAGATAATTCAAGTCTCAATCCAACTATCCAGTAGCGTCCTAAGAAAGGGTGTGTTGAAGGAACTTTTAAAAGTATATTCTTGTCAATCTGGAAATGTCTTTTTTCTTAATTACATTTGCTTGACAGTTTGGCTGGATATAGAATTTTAGGTTGGAAATCACTTCCCTTCAATGCATTTTTCCAAATGTCTTCTAGCATCCAGGATTTCTATGTAGAAGACAGATGCCATTTTAGTTTCTGATCCTTTTTTTTATGTCACCCCCCTGGAAACTCTTAAGATCTCTTCATTCCTGACATGCTGAAATTCCACACTTACATGCATTAGTGATAGTTTTTTTTGCCATTCATTGTGTCAGGCATTCAGGGGCCCTTTCAATCTAGAAACTCTGAGAATTTTTTCCTGCATTAGTCCTTTAATATTTTTCTCTCCTCTCTTGTCTCTGTTCTATTCTGTCATCGTGTTTGGAAAAAAATTTGGTAAGTATGCAACAAAGTATGGAAAAAAATAGTGTCAGACATGTAGAAAACTGAGTGCATGGAGAAAAACAATGATTAATTCTGGTAAAAATAAGAGAAAGCAACAAGCAAAGGAAATAATCATGAAATACAACTTGATACAGTGGCAAACATTTACATACTCGTGTAATCATAGTATGTCATATCATAACACACACACTGGCAATTGAATTTAACAAGAAATCTGTAATATAATGATATTGACATGATGGATGGAGGACCAGTGAGACAGAGTTATAGGACAGCCAAATCCTCAACTACCAAAACAGAAGTCAATAATGTCTGAAATTCCTGAGTGAGGGAATAGCAATAGAAGCTATATATTAAAAATCACATAAGAAGACATAGTTAACCAGATTGAAACTGATTGCTAATGAGGGATATGAGTAGGGGTGGAGAGGGGTAGGTCAAAGAACTGCTGTTATTTCTTTATAAGCCTCTGAGTAATTGTTTGAGTGTATGTATACATTAGTTTAATAGAAGTACATTTTAATTTTTAAAAACTGTAAATAAGAAGTTAGGAATTCAGAACAGCGATGTATAAACTGACTCTTAAAAGAATGTTAGCTGGGAAGGAGCTGGTTCTAATAAGAGAAGCCAGACCACCTGGGTCCAAATCCTAGACCCCACCAGTCCCGAGCTGGGCAACCTGGCATGGTACTCAACCACACTGACTTTTATCGCCTCCTCTTTGATTGGAGGTGATAACTTCAAAGATTAAATGTGTTCATTTATGGAAAGCCAGGGGCTTAGTAAATGTTGGCTGTTTGTGACGGGAAGTGAAGAAATAAACAGGAGCTAAAAGAAGAGATGGGGTTGAGGGGAAGCTCTGTTTTTGTTTTCATTTGGAACATGCTAGATGGGATATACTACAGTCAAGGTGCATGCCAGCTGGATGGGATTCGTGCTTTAGAGATGGAGGAATGATGCTGGAGAACAGCCAGAGAACTGGAAAGGTCAAGTCCTCGTTCAGGGGGCGGGGAGGCAGACGCACAGCTCACAGGGATGGATGGTTCTGTTGGGGCAGGAAGGCGGGTGTAGAATGAAGGTGGAGACACACGGGCCTTGAGAGATGCGTCATTCTCTCTTTGGGTGAACAGGGGCCCTCTGCACTCCCTGGCTTGTGTTCAGAGCCTACAGGGCAGCCAGCCTTCCTCAGCTGTCATTGGGTGTCATTATTTTGTGACCAAAAGGCAGGAGAACATCAATACTCCAACTGCCATTTTGTCACAGGGCTCGGAGTTGTGTACCAGAGTGTGTTGTTTTCCCAGTGACTTAAAGAGAGGTTTCCTTCTCTGAGTTAAAAAATATAATCAATTTTCATGAATTCTCAATAAAGTAAATTTCCTGCTGATAAGAAAGAACAAGAGGGCATCCAACCACCAAATACGTCATTTCTGGAAAATGTGTTGGTATAGATGGAATTCATTTTTGGTGCCCTGAGACATGGGAGCTATGATGTCATCTCTACCTACCCTGCAGAAAACCAGTCGAAGGTGTTCTCAGCCACAGAGCCCTAAGGGCAGAGCCAGGTGAAGAAGAGAGAATCTAGATTCTCACAGGGGAGTCTGCGCAGCACAGTTCCCATCCCAGGACACATGTGCTCTTCCAGGAAGCAGGACAAACAGCAGGCTGGACTTCTCACCTCTAACAAGCGAGAGAATAAAATGGCCCTCACTTCTCCCTCTCGTGGTTTTCTACTTACCTACAGAAGACAGCAGCGTCCCATCTGCACGGAACTCCAAGGCAGACTCCTGTTACCCGCTTATCCCTGACATCTGTCAGTCACTCCTCCCTATCATTCATTCCCTTGTTCAACCAATATTTATTTTCATCACCTGTGATAAGCCAGGCACTGGGATGGGTGCGGGTGGCACAATGTGAGCCAAAGAGCCACAGCCCCTGCCCTGGAAGTGGCTCATTTGCTGACTGAAGTGCCCGTGCCGCCTTGCAGATTCTGCCTCGCCTGCACTGCCCCAGCCCTGTGTCAAGCCACCTCACTCCTCTCTGACAGCCTCCTCCTCACTGCTTCCTCCTAAAGGGCCATCTCCGTTCTTCACTCTGCAGCCAGTGTGAGGCTTCTAAAAGCCAGCATCGGAATTGTGTCCCTGCCTTAATAAAACCTCTTAATTGCTTCTGGAATAAACTTCAAATTCTTTAGTATGCTCTGCAGGGCCTTTCCAGACTGGGTGCTCTCTGGCCATGCTGTTCTCCTCCCTTAACTCTCCCTTTGCCCTTTACTGCTTTCCTCTTGGTGAAGCTCTTCCAGTTACTAAAATGTTCCTCCAGGCCTTTGATCCCGCAGCAGCACTCTCTACTATCTCCCTGCCTGGCCAAGTCCCCTTCATCTTTTGGGCCAGGCAGGGAAGGCTTTCCTAAGCCCCACCCCACACTAGGCTGGATGTCCTCCCATATGCCCACAGCTACCCACATTTTCCACAAGGTGTACCTACTTTTTTTTTTTTTTTTTTTTTTTTTTTTTTGAGACAGAGTCTCACTCTGTCACCAGGCGCCAGGCTGGAGTACAGTGGTGCGACCTCCGCTCACTGCAACCTCCGCCTCCCGAGTTCAAGCAATTCTCCTGCTTCAGCCTCCCGAGTAGCTGGGACCACAGGCGCGCACCACCACGCCCAGCTAATTTTTTTGTATTTTTAGTAGAGACGGGGTTTCACCATGTTGGCCAGGATGGTCTCGATCTCTTGACCTCGTGATCCGCCCGCCTCGGCCTCCCAAAGTGCTGGGATTACAGGTGTGAGCCACCGGGCCCGGCCGAAGGTGCACCTTTTTATACTCGACTTTTATTTGCAAAGTTGCCTAGAGTTTGAGTTCCTTGAGGGAGAAGAGCAGACCCATGCTGCTGACCACTGCAACTCCAGTGCCTGCCACATGACCCCGGGGAAAAACACAAACAAAAAACCCCACAAAAAACCACGTTTACCTTTCGCTCTGTCCACAAAGTCTCTCTTAGTAAGGGAAATAAACTGATTTGATAGTGCCTGGTTAACTTCTTTCATTGAAGCAGAGACTTTCCAAGGGAGGCAGTTCCTTAGTGTCCTCTTTGGTTGACAGCGAGGTAGTGTCCACAGGAAAATGTCCTATCAAAGCAAACACAATTTTCAAGAAAATTCATATGGGTTCACCTAATGGGATCAATTATCTGAGTGTCTGTGTGCACATATTCTTCAGAATCCTTTACACCCAGCTGCCACGGGAGGTGCATGGATGCAGAGAGCCAGTCAGCAGGAGCCGTTCGTAGCCCAAACAGAGCTTCCATGCATTTCTTTAACTTTTCACACTGAAAATGAGAGAATGAGATTGAAAACTTCCACAAGTTGTGCTTCCAACCAGAAGTCTCCTACAGATAAGAGCAGGGGAAGAGAAACCCTATGTCAATTCTCGTTCTGGCCGGACATTCCCAAGGAGTGCAGGCAGAGGCTGCTTTCTGCTTGGGAGCCCCTGAGGAAGACCCCCTCACATGCAGAGGCCTCAGCAACTTCCTGAAGGACAGCAAAGGGCAGGCACTCTCTTCTCATCTCCAGAGAGATTTTAGGATGATAAAACTTGAAACCTCCACCTTCTCTTGCCAACGTCCCTCTTTCCCATGATCTTGCTTGCTATTTCCCTGAGAAAACTGAAGCCACCTGACAAGAACCTCCACAGTCCAGCAACCATGTGCCAGCCACCACACCTGCACTGGCACACGGTGCCAGCCACCACACCCGCACTGGCACACGCTGTGATAGGAGGGGAGCCGGCAGGTGCTCCCAGCAAGGCCCAGCCCCACCTGCAGCACCAGATCCCTCTCTGGTGAGCCCACTCCAGCAAATCGTCCAACAATCCTCTCTTCACTCTTGCAACTTGAATCTCTCCCTCTCTGCTGGGTCATTGCTATCAATGTCCAAGCATGCGTTTATTTCTCCTATCTTAAAAAGAAAATGCTCTCTTCACTCACTTTCCCTTCTAGTTACTAAGCTATTCCTCCATTTCCCTTTGCACCAATATTCTTCAAAGTAGGTATACTCATGTCCCAAATGTGTCTTTTAAATCTCTTTTAGTTTTCGAGTTCTCTCTTGATTCCATTATTTCCCTCATAATTTATCAACTGGAAAGACCAATACATAAAAGTATAATTTATCTATTGAAGAAGCCATTTAATGTGCAGAGGTGAGGTCCTCACAGTCTAGATTTTGTTGATTGCATATTCATTTATTGTTTAAAAAGTTCCTCTGTCCCCTGTATTTCCTGCAAATTGACAGGTGGATCCAGAAACTCAAACTTACTAGACCAGAAGTCAAGCTTGTCCAACCCAAGGCCCCAGCCAGGACGGCTTTGAATGTGGCCCAACACAAATTCATAAAATTTCTTAAAATATTATGAGATTTTTTTTTTTTTGCGAATTTCTTTTTTTTTTTTTTTTTTTTAAAAAGCTCATCAGCTATCATTAGTGTTAGTGTATTTTACGTGTGGCCCAAACCAATTCTTATTCTTCCATTTAGCCCAGAGAAGCCAAAAGATTAGACACCCCCGAATAAATGATGTTTCACAAGGCTGTAGGAAGCAGATAATATATGGTTGTTTTCCTTGTGTAATGTTAGCAGCTGCTGATATTCAAAGCCTGGATTAATTGAGGCTGCCGGCTGGTATGTGAACACTCATTGGCTGAGAACACACAGGACCGTCTGCCACGCTAGCTGTCATTGGCTGAGAACAAGACAGTTGGCCACACGCTCTCATTGGTTGAGAGCCTTCGCCAGCACTTAGCCGAGGAAGGGAAAATGATATGGTCATGTGTTTGTGGTTGTACACATACAGTATAATATTGTAATCAACTCTTTTACATTAATTGTAAAATATTAAGGATGACCAAGTGCAGTGTCTCGTGGCTGTAATCCCAGAGTTTTGGAAGGCCAAGGTGGAAAGAATGCTTGAACCCAGGAGTTTGAGACCAGCCTGGGAAACAGACTGAGACCCCACCTCTACAAAAAATAAAAAATTAGCTGGGTGTGGGAGCATGCACATGTACTTCCAGCTACTCTGGAGGCTGAAATGGGAGGGTCACTTGAGTTCAAGAGTTCGAGGCTGTAGTGAACCCTGATTGTGCCACTGCACTTCACCCCGTGCAACAAAGCAAGATCTTGTCTCTAATATATACAATTACACACAATAATACATATGTTAGAGACATATTTATATATTATATATAAATGATTTGTTAAGTATATAATTTAGATACATATATGTTTTTAGAGACAGGAGTTTTATGTGTATATCTCCAGGAGACATATACGTGTGTGTGTGTGTGTGTGTGTGTGTGTGTGTATAAATCTATCTATCTATCTATCTATTTATCTATCTATCTATCTATCTATCATCTATCTATGTATCTATCTATATTTCAGGGTTGAATCGGTTATAATGAATGGGTGTCACAAGGAATCAAATGGAATTGGCTATATGTGCACATTCTAATGACTCCCAAGTCCATATGTCCAGCTCATCTTTCCCCCATGAGCTCCAGACCTGTCTGTTCAACTGCCTGTTGGACACCAACCAACATGTCTTCAACTAAAACTACATTGTTCCCCCAATACCGTTCTCCACCAAACCTAGCCCTCCACCATGTTTCAGCTCAGTAAACAACATCTGCATACACCAGGCTGTCCAAGTCAGAAGTTGAACATTCTACTTTCCTTTTCCTTATCCTTCACATCCTTTCAATCATCAGATCCTGTCCATCCTACCACCTTATCATCTATTGAATGCATCAAGGTGGCTCCATTCCACGTGATCCCATCCCAGGTGGCAGTTAAGTAAATGAAACCCTTCACTACAACAAAACATTGCCTTTTGTGATGCGAGAAGGGCATAGAAAGCCAAGAAAACACATAAGGAGAATCCGTTATTTCCATCTAGGGGAAAAGGGACTTAGAGGTAGCTTTATTTAATCTGAACCTTGAAGAAATACAGGGGTTCCCTTAGTGCACAGGATAGGGGCATTCTAGGTAGAGGCAACAGAATGATTGACAAAATGGAGGTTTGAGAGTGCACAAAACACAAGGCTAAGCACAAGTACTTGTACATGGCTGTTCATAGCAGCACAATTCACAGTAGTCAAAAGGTGGAAACAACCCAAACATGCATTGATGGATGCACGGACAGACAAACTGGTACATCCACGGGAGAGAACACTGGTCAACTGTGACAAAGAATTGCAGGTACTGGTATTTGCTACATGAATGCTACATGGGCAGTCTTCATAACAGTGCTTTTCCTCTCATCTTTCTAGTCAGATAATGTCTTAGATGATGAACCTTGAAGACATTATGCTAAGTGAAAAGAAGCCAGACACCAAAGGTCACCTGTTGTTGGTTTCGCATACAAAATATCCACAATAGGTAATCCACAGAGGTAGAAAGCAGACGGCGGGGAATAATTGCTAATGGATATGAGGGTTTCTTCTAGGATGATGAAAATGTTTTGAAACAAAAATAGAGGTGATGGCTGAACAACGACATATGTGTACTAACTGCCACTGAATTGTTCACTTTAAAAGGTTAATTTTATATTATCTAAATTTCATCTGAATTTTTTTTTTTTTTTTTTTTTTTAAGACAGAGTCTTGCTCTGCGGCCCAGGCTGAAGTGTAGAGGCATGATCTCAGCTCACTGCAACCTCCACCTCCTGGGTTCAAGCAATTCTCCTGCCTCCTCCACCTCCCAGGTTCAAGCAATTCTCCTGCCTCAGCTTCCTGAGTAGCTGGGATTACAGGTGCATGCCACAACACCCGGCTAGTTTTTGCCTGTTTAGTAGAGATGGGATTTCACCATGTTGTCCAGGCTGGTCGCTTACTCCTGACCTCAGATGATCCGCCCACCTCTTCCTTCCAGAGTGCTGAGATTACAGGGGTGAGCCACTGCACCCGGCCTCATTTCAATTTTTTACAAGTCTTAAAAAAAACAAAAACAAACAAACAAAAAAAAAACACCTCTAGGGGATAGAACATAAGTGATTAGAAATAAATGTGAGAAGATAGATAAGAAATAGTCTAAAAAGAACCATATATCCTGTGACTGTAGAAGTTGAAAGATCTTTGTGACGTAAACTCTCACGGGTTGTTGATACAGCGTTAAATTCAACACATATGTAGATATTATCTTACTTCATTGAGATGAGTTTTTTGGCTCTTGATTCCTCCTGAAGTCTCAGTTTTGATCAAATCTTCTTTAGAGTATGATTTCCAAGTGTACTCATCATTATATTGTGTCTGATTGAGAATAGGATCGCTAAGTGAATAGGTGTATCCTAATCTTCTGATACTGTTTTGGCTACAAAAATATCCAGCAGAAATTAGAGTTAGAGGTTAAATGCCAAATCTCACAAAAGTACACATGTCAAATCATTTTCTTGTTACATTTTTTAAAAGATTGATTGGCATAAGGGTTGATGCCAGAAATAATTTAATTTCAGGTTTTCCCTGAAGGAAAACAATGTTGTATATTAGGATGGCTTTTAACAAAAGTATAGAGGCCTAAAATAAAATGTAAAAACATAACAATCTGAAATGTTTTAATTTTTTTAAAGAGCTGAACACTCTCCAGTACAAATGGCACTTCAGTATAACCAAATAGTTGGGGAAGAAAAGCTTCTCTCTTATAGAAATCTTCCATTTGATTTCCCTTAGTCACAAGGGAAGAAATAGAAGAATTAAAATACCACTGGTTTCAAATGCCTAATGAAATCACGAATCTAGGCAATGACCAGCGGTGTCCACTCACAGCCCCAAAAGAGGACCGCCAGATCCTAGGAGCTTCTGAACGAATACCTGCACCACCACTTATTAAATATCTTTGCCAAAATGCAAAACTTGAATCCGATGAAGTCTTTAGACTGTTGGATTATAGGAAACACACGAAAAGAGAAATTATTTGAATGGTTACATGAAGATTAAAACAAAAAAAATCCCAGAACAATGATTCTGTTTCTTCAACAAAGAATTTGTTAGGAAAAAAGAAGAAGAAGAAGAAAATTCTCTCTCTCTCTCTTTTAAGAATAAATGAGGCAAGAGACAAATAACCAAATGAAACGTGTGGACCTTTTTTGGATTCAATTTCAAACCACTGCCTTTTTAAAAAAAATTATGAGACAATTGAAGAGACTTGATTGCTGATTGGCTATTTGATATTAAGGAATTGGTTTTCTTAAAGGTGAGATAATAGTATTATTTTTAAAACATCCTTATCTTTTAGAGATACCTACAAAATCTTTAGGATTGAAATGATATCATGCCTGGGATTTGCTTCAGTGGGAAGGATGAGTGGAGGGTACAGATAACAGTATCTAACCCGTGACGATCACTGTTGCTGGGTCATAGTAGGGGTTTGTTGTATGTTCCTTTGTGTATGTTTAAAATATTTTTTTTAAACTTTTTTTAAAAAGAAAGCTGGGTATATTCAGATTATCTCTGTAATAAACAAACATCTGGGAAGTTGAAAACAAACATCTAGATGATCATTCTATTGTCATTCAGATATAAACTGGAGATTTTCCAAAGGGAGGGGACACCGCATAGATAGCTGTTTTTTTTTTTTTCTTTTTGAGACAGAGTCTTGCTCTGTTGCCCCTGCTGCCTAGGCTGGTGTGCAATGGTACCATCATAGCTCACTGCAGCTTCAAACTGCTGGACTCAATCTATCCTCCCACCTCAGCCTCCCAAGTAGTGAGGACTTGCAGTCCTGTACCGCCATGTCCAGCTGACTTATTCTTTATTTTTATTTTTTGAGATGGGGGTCTCACTATGTTGCCCAGGCTAGTCTTGAACTTCCAGCCTCAAGCATTCCTCCCACCTCAACCTCCCAAATAGCTGGGACTACAGGCACATGCTACAGACTGGGATTACAGCTGTGAGTCACCACACTTAGACACAAAAAGCTGTAAAAGAATCAATTTTCAGATCTCAATTTCTCAATATGCTCTTTCCTAGAACATATCCACCTGAGAACAAACCTGCATAAGCATGTGGGTTTTTTCTTCCTATGCTGCTTGCCTGATTCTGCTTTCTCCATTTCACCACAGGCTTTTTCTATGGTGCATTGCTTTGGGGGATAAGCCTCCAACCACGGCAGGGGCCCCCAGTGAAGGGAAACACGGTCAGAGTGATTTCAGGGTTACCTCCTTGTAATCCAAGTTTCACTGGGAACCACTTGCCTGGGGGTGTGATTCTCATTGTCATGTGTATTTCTATAGAGTGAAGGATTGTGCTATGCCCAGGGTACTAGGTCTGTGTGGGGAGGGTCTGAATTTAGGTATGTCATAGAGAGTGGCTGAGTGTAACTTCTGGTTTTCTATCTCCTAACAATGACAAAACGTTCATCTCTTTTTAGGGAGAGGCCTCTGAGAAAAGAGCAGAGAATGTAGAATGCTTAAAGTGACCCCTTTCCTTCCACATTTAAAAACAGGCATTTATCAGCTTATCTCTAGGACATGTCATTAGCTGGAAAGAAAAGCAACTCTGAGGTGTTGAAGCAGCAGGGGTTGGTCATGCTGATTACTTTAACAACCAGGATCTTTCCTTTTTTTTTTTTTTTTTTTTTTTTTTTTTTTTGTGAGACAGAGTCTACCTCCGTCACCCAGGCTGGAGCAATCTCCACTTCCCGGTTCAAGCGATTCTCCTGTCTGAGCCTCCCGAGCAGCTCGGACAATGGGCACATGTCACCACACCAGGCTAATTTTTGTATCTCTAGCAGAGATGGGATTTCACCATATTGGGGTCAGGCTGGTCTTGAACTCCTGACTTTAGGTGATCAACCTGCTGCAGCCTCCCAAAGTGCTGGGATTACAGGCATGAGCCACCACGCCCAGTCAAGATTTTTTTCTGAGACACTAAATTTTTAAAGATTCACTGGACAAAACTAATGAATAGGAATCTGGTATTTTTTTTTTTCAGACTTTGTATTAATCATTCAATAAAGTAAGCTTTATTCTGAACTCAAGCATGTTACAAAATATTTACTTGAATACAGCCAATTTTCATTTTATTTTATGTTGTAAAATATTTAACAACAAATGAAAGTATAGGCTAACCTGCCGGACCAATTTTAATTTTCACTATATGTAACTTTCTCTCATTGAATAATAGTAAATATTTGATTTGATGTTTGATGAAATTAATGAAATTGTTTCTGTTTTTGTACATGATTATCATTTAATTATTCCCAAAGGAAAGCACCAGAATTCTATATACATGAGCGTATATTTAAGAAACATCATGCTTTTATTATACTCTTCACAAACAACATATACATTTAGCTACACATTTTATTGTATTATTTTTGGATATAATGCAATAAAATGTGTAGCTAAATGTATAAGTTACTTGGATATAATACTATACTACACTAAAACTCCTATTTTTTGCATCGACTAATGTGTATATATATATGTATATATATATATGAACAAGGTTTCTTAACATTAGAATCTATAAATTGAAAAAAGAGAGAAGCAGAGAAAAATTGATGCCGACTACAGTTTCAGTTTAAAAATAACAACACTCAAAACTAGATATATAAACTAATTGAAAGCAAAACAGCCACATTTATCTCATTAAGATGCAGTTGCAAAAAATTTACTTTTTGTATTTCATAATTACGAATATTTATAATGTATTTATTGCTTTGAGCAATTGTATCCTAAAGCAATTGTGATAACTCAATACTTAGGGTCATATAACACATTTAAAAATTAATTTCAATTAATATACTAAAATAATTGCAAAGAAGTATAATAGAGTGATCAATAAATTGCTTTCAAACATAAAATATATTAAAGCAGAGAAAATTCTATGGAGAAAGTGGAGTGGAAATGAGAGTTCAAGAAGAAAAAGACATGAAATGAATTGTCAAAGAAGAGCTTATTTGTGTATTTATTTAAAGATCATGGCAAGCATTAATTTGCTAAAGCATTCAGAGTATTCACTGGTTTTATTGAAAAGTTTTATTTTAAAATGTCAATATGTAGGATGGGGAGGAAGTTTAATCTTTTGCAGCAATTTAAATTTATGTTGTCATTTGACAAAGCCATCATACAAAGACTTTCTATAACCAAGGAACTTATACAGAGTCTTCATCCCTGAAGGCATCAAGAGTCATATTAGGCTATAATAAGCTGTAAACATTAAAGTCACATCCTTAAAGGAGAAAAAAGAAATTTTAAAAAATCAAAGCCAAAATAAATTCAAGAATAATTAGAATCAATAGTCCAACCAAATGAGAAGGAATTAGAAAAATAATACTGGCAATGTGACAAAACAAGGTTCTATAGTATCCCCAAAAGATCACACTAGCTCTCCAGCACTGGATCTAAACTCAAATGAAATCTTTGAAGTAGCAAATAAAGAATTCAAAAATTTGATTATTAAGCTACTCAAGGAGATACCAGAGGAAGGGAAAAACCAACATAAAGAAATTGAAAAACTCAAGATATGAATAAAATGTTGTCTAAAGAAATATATTTTTTAAAAAATCAGAACTTCCGGAAATGAAAGTCACATTTAGGGAATGACAAAATGCAGTGGAAAGTTCTAACAGACTAGAATAAGTAGAAGAAAAAAATTTAGAGCTAGAAGACGAGACTTTTGAATTAACCTAGACAAAAAGAAAAAAAAAAATGAGCAAAATCTCCAAGAAACATGGAATTATATAGAATGGCCAAATCTAAGAATAATTGGTGTTCTGAGGTAGAAGAGTAAGTGAAAAGTTTGGAAAAATCATTTGAGGGAATAATTGAGGAAAACTTCCCTGGGCTTGCTAGAGATTTAGATATCCAAATACAAGAAGCTCAAAGAACTCCTGGGAGATTCATCACAAAAAAGACTTCAACACCTACGGTCATCAGACTATCTAAAGTCAATGTAAAGGAAATAATTCTGAGAGCACTGAGACAAAAACATCAGGTAAACTATTAAAAAAACAGCAGCAATAACAACAAAAACCTATCAGACTAACAGCAGACTTTTCTGCAGAAATCTTACAAACCAGAAGGGATTAGGGTCCTATCTTTAGCCTCCTTAAAGAGAGTAACTGTCAGTCAAGAATTTTTTTTTATCCAGAAAAACTACGTTTTAGAAATGAAGGAGAAATAAAGTCATTTTCAGACAAACAAATGCTGAGGGTATTTGTCAGTACCAGGCCAGCCCTACAAGAAATGCTACAAGGAGTTCTAAATTCTGAAACAAAAGGTCAATATGCACCAGAATAGAACCTTTTCAAAGGGCCTATGAAACAAGAGCACAATGAAGAAAACAAAGTATCTAGGTAACAATTAACATGATGACTGGAACAGTACCTCACATCTCAATAAGAACATTGAACATAAATGGCCTAAATATTCCACTTAAAAGATAGATTGGCAGAATGGATTAAAAAAAAAACACAAACCACAAAATATCTTCTGTCTTCAAGAGACTCACCTAAAACATAAGGATTCATATAAAATCATTGAAAAGGCATGGAAAAAGATATTCCATGCAAATGGAAACCAAAAGCAAGCTGGAGTAGCTATTCTTACATCAGATAAAACAGACTTTAAAGCAACAATAGTAAAAACAGACAAGGAAGGTCATTACATAATGATGAAAGGATCGATCCAACAAGAAGATATTACAATCCTACATTTGTATGCTTCTAACACCGGAGCTCCCAGATTCATAAAATGGTTACTACTAGATCCAAGAAATGAGATAGACAGCAACACAATAGTAGTGGGGGATTCCAACATTCCATTGACAGCACTAGACAGATAATTGAGACAGAAAGTCAACAAAGAAATAATGGACTTAAACTACACTCTAGAACAAATGGACCTAACAAATATTTACAAAAGATTCTACTTAAGAATTGCAGAATATATGTTTTTCTCATCAGCACATGGAACGGTCTCCAATATAGACCATACAATAGGGCGTAAAACAAGTATCAATAAATTTTAAGCAATCAAATTCATGTCAAGTATCTTCTCAGATTACAGTGGAATAAAACTAAAAATCAACTCCAAAAGGAACCCTCAAAACTATACAAATACATGGAAATTAAACAATCTGGTCCTGCATGATATTTGGTTTAACAACAAAATCAAGATGGAAATTTAAAAATTCTTTGAAATAAATGATAATAGTGACACAAGTTATCAAAACTTCTGGGATACAGTAAAAGCAGTGCTAAGAGGAAAGTTTATAGCACTAAATGCCTACAGCAAAAAGTCTGAAAGATCGCAAATTGACAACCTAATTTCATACTTCAAGGAACTATAGAAACAAGCAACAACCACAAAACAAAAACCTAAACCCAAAGCTAGTACCAGAAAAGAAATAAGATCAGAGCAGAACAAAATGAAATTAAAACAACAATAACAAATAAATAAAATGTCAATGAAACAAAAAGCTGGTTGTTTGAAAAGGTAAAATTGATAGACCATAAGCTAGATTAACCAAGAAAAGAAGAGCAAATATTCAAATAAACTCAATTAGAAATGGAACTGGAGACATTTCAATTGACACCACAGAATTGTGAAAGATCATTCAAGACTACTATGAGCACCTCAGTGCACTCAAACTAGAAAATCCAGAGAAAATGAATAAATTCTTGGAAACATACAAGCCTCCTAGATTAAATTAGGAAGAAATAGAAATCTTGAACAGACCAATAACACACAGTGAGATTGAATCAGTAAGAAAAAAACTGTTGACTTCAAAAAAAGCCCAGGGCCAGATGGATTCACAGCTGAATTCTACCAGACATTCAAAGAAAAATTGGTGCCAGTCCTACTGAAACTATTCCAAAAGATTGAGAAAGAGGGAATCCTCTCCGACTCATTTTATGAAGCCAGTATCTCTCTGATACCAAAATCAGAAATATTGGTCTGTAGAAGACTATAGACCAATATCATGATGCAAAAATCTTCCATAAAATACTAACTAATGGAATTCAATAGCAACATCAAAGTAATATGCAATAATCAAGTTGGTTTCATCCCAATGATGCAGGCATACTTTAATACATGCAAGTCAGTAAAGGTGATCTATCATATAAACAGAATCAAAAACCAAAAATCATTTGATAATTTCAATAGATGTTAAAAAAAAAAGCATTCAATATAATCCAGCATCCTTTTATGATAAAAACCCTCAACAAACTAGGCATCAAAGGAATAGATCTCATAATAGTAACAGCCATCTATGACGAAACCACAGCTTTTACTTTACCAAATGTAGGAAGTTGAAAGCATTTCCTCTGAGGCCTGCAACAAGGAAAGGCTGCCCACTTTCACCATTTCTATTCAACATAGTACTGGAAGTCCTAGTCAGACCAAACAAGCAAGAGAAAGAAATAAAGTGTATTCATGCTCAAAAAGAAAAAGTCAAATTATTGCTGTCTGCTGATGATATGATCATATACCTAGAGTTTGGATAAATTAATTCAGTAAAGTCTTGAGTCACAAAATCAATGTATGTAAATCAGTAGCACGGCTGTATGTGACAATGACCAAACTGAGAATCAAATCAATCACTTAATCCCTTGTACAACAGCTGCAAAAAATAAAACAAAATACCTAGAAATATACCTAACCAAGGAGGTGAAAGATCTCTGCAAGGGAACTACAAAACACTACTGAAAGAAATCATAGGTGACACAAGCAAATGAAAACACATCCCACGAATGCATTTCATGGATCGCATGAATCAATATCATGAAAATAACTATACTGCCCAAAGCAATCTACAGAGTCAATGCAATTCTTATCAAAATACCAACATCATTTTTCACAGAATTAGAAAAAACAAATCCTAAAATTCATATGGAATCAAAAAAGAACCCAAATAGTCAAAGCAATCCTAAGTAAAAAGAATAAATCAGAAGGTAGGACATTACTGAACTTCAAATTATTCTACAAGGCTGTAGTTACCAAAAGAGCGTGGTACTGGTAAAAAAACAAAACAAAACAAACAAACAGACAAAAAAACACATTGACCCATTGAGCAATGGAACAGAATAGAGAACCCGTAAATAAAACCAAACACTTACAAATGATCTTTGACAAAGCACACAAAAACATAAATTTGGGAAAGGATATCATATTTAATAAATGGTGCTGGAAAAATTGGTTAGCATCTCTCACAAAAATCAACTCAAGATGTATCCAACACTTAAAAACCTGAAATCATAAAAATTCTAGAAGATAACCAAGGAAAAACTCTTCTGGACGTTGGCTTGGGCAAATAATCCATGACTAAGACCCCAAAAGCAAATGAAACAAAATAAATAAATAAATGGGAACTAATTTAACTAAAATGCTTCTGTACAGCAAAAGAAATAATCAGAGTAAACAGACAACCCACAGAATGGGAGAAAAATATTTGCAAACTATGCATCTAACAAAGGACTAACATCCAAAATCTACAGGGATCTCAAATAAATCATCAAGAAAAAAAATTCCATCAAAATGTGGGTAAATGACATGAACAGACACGTCTCAAAAGAAGGTATACGAATGGCCAACAAACATATGAAAACAATGCTCAACATCGCTAATCATCAGGGAAATACAAACAAAAACTGCAGTGAATACCACCCTACTCCTGCAAAAAGTATTATTAAGTTTAATTATTCAAAAGTCAAAAAACGATGCTGGCTTTGATGTGGTGAAAAGGGAAAACTTACACACTGATGGTGGGAATGTAAATTAATACAAACTCTATGGAAAACAGTATGAAGATTTCTTAAAGAACTAATGGTAGATCTACCATTTGATCCAGCAATCCTGCTACTGGGTATCTACTCAAAGGAAAATAAGTCATTTTATTAAAAAGACAACTATACGTTTATGCTTATCATAGCACAATTCACAATTTTAAAGACATAGAACCAACCTAAGTGCCCATTGATGAGTGAGTGGATTTTAAAAATGTGGTATGTATACACCATGGGATACTACACAGCCATAGAAAAGAATAAAATAATGTTTTCTGCAGGAATTTGGATGGAGCTGGAGGCCATTATTCTAAGTGAAATAACTCAGGAATGGAAAACCAAATACTATATGTTCTCACTTATAAGTGGGAACTAAGCTATGGGTACCCAAAGGCATACAGGGTGACATATCGGACTGTGGAGACTGAGAAGTGGGGAGGGAGGAGGAAGGGGTGAGGAATATAAAACTACATATGAAATACAATGTACACTACTTGGATGATGGGTACCCTAAAACCTCAGACTTCACGATTATACAATTCATCCCTGTCACCAAAAACCATGTGTGCCCCCAAAGCTATTGAAATACAAAAGTTAAAATTTTTATACTGAAAACTTCTATGAGAACTTTATAAATATGTAAATTCAAACACCACTGACCTGGACTTCCTAAGTTACCTATTTGTTTTTGGCTTTCATCTCAAATGTTTCTTCTTCAGGCGACTGATACAGTCATATACCTTGTACATTCATTAATCAGATGATAAAATCTCCCAGTTACAGGACTCTCTGGGATAGCTAGTAACTCGGAAATCTGGAATCTTGTAGCCTTGTACTTTTTGGAAATCTATCATATATTATGGTGGAAAAAATAAATGAAAATGACTTATTTCTTTGTGTTAGTCACTGTCCTAGTGGTTTGTGTCCTCAGAACACCCTCTTCAGGCAAGTATCATCATCCTCATTCACCAATGACAAAACTGAGCCCCAGATGGCTTGTTACTTGCCTAAGGTAGCAGAGTTAATAGGGCAGGGGGCTGTGGCTAGAAGCCATTTCTTCTGACACCACAGCCATGGTCTTACCAATACTCCATTCCACTTCTCAATAACTTGAACTATTAAGGTGAAAAGAGTCTTATTCTGTTGCCCAGGCTGGAGTGCAGTGGCACGATCTTGGCTCACTGCAACCTCCGCCTCCCAGGTTTAAGCAATTCTCCTGCCTCAGCCTCCTGAGTAGATGGGATTACAGGCACCCACCACCATGCCTGGCTAACTTTTGTATTTTAGGTAGAGACAGGGTGTTGCCATGTTGGCCAGGCTTAAAGTAAAAAGATTCTTATTGGAAACAATTCGCAGAATGAACATGATAATTGAAGGCTCTCTACGCTGATTTCATACCTACTAGTGACACAGTGAAAGATGATGGGGCTCCCCTAATGCCACTCTCACTCACCAACTGATGAATTTAGAAGCTTAGAAAGGCAGCTCATGTTTAGAAACTCCCAATACCCTCAACTCAGGTTGAATTGGAGAAGCTGAAGCCAATATTGCAGTATCTGGAGGAGTAGAGATAAGAATAGGGGGGCAGTGGCCTTCCTCCAGCTTCCACAACTAGTCTTGGTGATGCTGTGATAGCAAGTATTTATTCATTCATTTATCTATTCAGTCAATTGCTATTGCCTGCCTACTATACATTAGGGAAAGGATTCAAGTCACATGAATGTTTAGGTAGCACAATCTTTTTTTTTTTTTTTTTTTTTTTTTTAAATAGAGATGGGGTTTCACCATGTTGGCCAAGCTGGTCTCGAATTCCTGGCCTTAAGTGCTCCACCCACCTCGGCCTCCCAAAGTGCTAGGATTACAGGCGTGAGCCACCACCCCCGGCCTAGGTAGCACAATCTTATTAACCTATATATTGGGTCTGCTGTAAACCGCAATACACAGTAACTTTATGAAAATCAGTGGCCATTTTCTTGGTTTTCCTATAGGAAGTTTAGATACTGTTTGAGGGTGGAGGTATCACTGATACTTGGAGGAGAGCTACCCCTACCCAAGTGCATTTTTATGAGGCTTCTCTATTGTCTATGTGTTTGGATTCCGAGTCATAAAAGACAAGTCAACAAATTAAAACATGTATATTAATCCAACTCAAATAACGATCTACCGAATTGAAGCAGGCACCACTGCTGCTTTCGGCGTGAACGCAGTCCTCATAGTGGTAGCATAGGAATCCCAGCTGGTGTCATCTGCTAAAAGTAAAATAAAGGATTTTGAAATGTGGCAAACCAGAATATTTTGATGAAACATTGTTTTAACAATTAAGATAATTTTGCAAGAGAAAAAAACATTCTGGATAATAATTTACCTTTAGAGTCTAAGGAATAAAGATCAACATACAGCCTCTAATAGGAATAAGCTCGACTTATGTGTGTTTCACCCCAAAATAAAAAATAGTTCTACTGTTTGTCCTGAGCATTCATGCATGTTATTTTAAAGAATTAAAGACAGATAAAAATATAAAAAGGAAAGTAGTTTGTTTGAAATTCTATCATCTTAAGAGACCCACTATTATGTTTTAGTCACCAACTTTACATGCATCATATTAGATGTACCTATAGACATATGAAATTATTTTACACACAGGAGATTATGTCAGACACATCAGGTTTTATAATGGACACCTCCTTACTTTTTCCTTTCCCTACCATGGCCATGCTCCTTCCTAACCCTTCTTCCAGCCAGCACATGTTAAAAATTGTGCCTGTTTCTTCGCATACATGTGGAGGTAACCACATACAGATTTATACATAGACATAGTGGGTTTCAGTTATCAATCTTTTGTTTCACAAAAGTGGGCGCATACGACACAAGGTCTCTTCGTCTTATATCTGTCACTAACGGTGTTTGATGGAAAACACGTTCAACTCATCTGGCATGGTTTTAATTCATGTCTTGTAATGGTTGTGCAAAATTCTGTGATGTAGATGCTATTTAAAGCTATGAGAGTAGGGAGATCAATGAAGGAGAGAGTAGACTTGAAGCAGAAGTTCCAAGGCTGAGACCTGGAACATTCCAGTGTCAAGAATTTGGAGAAAAAAGGAGAGCCAGTGAAGGGATTGAAAAGAACTGTCAGCAAGGTGAGAAAGAAACCAGGAGCCAGTGGCATCCTGACAGTCAAATAAAGTGTCCCAGAGAAGGGAGTCAAATCCTGCTGATGGCTCCAGGAGGATGCCAGCTGAGAATTTACCATTAGGTAGTGCTATTGTTTGAATGTGTCCCCCAAATTTTGTGTATTGGAAACTTAAGCCCCAAATGTGTATGTTGATAGCATTTGGAGGTGGGGCCTTTGGGAGGTAATTAAGATTAGATAAGGTAATCAGAGAGTAGTCCCTATGATGGAACTGGTGGCTTTATAAAAAGAGGTCGAGAGACCTGGGTTACCACACTCTCGCCCTCTCACCGTGCAATGCCCTCCACCATGTTACGATGCAGCTAACAGGCCCTCACCAGATGCCAGTAGTATGCTCTTGGACTTTCCACCCTCTAGAACCATTAGCTAAATTGTTTTCTTTTCCTTATAAATTACCCAGTATATAGTATTCTGTTAAAGCAACAGAAAGTGGACTAAGACAGGTAGACACCAGTAACAACACTATTTGTCCCAACCTCCCATTGTTAACAAAGTACCACCAAATTTCTTAGAAATATATATGTTAAATTTAAAATCTAGTCATTCCCTCATTCCTCACATCTGGGTAGTTACCTGCCGCTTTTTGTATGTCATGAGAACCTGGGTTGAACATCTCTACTTTTTGGATATACAATATGTCCTCTAGGATCTATCACTGCCTCCCTAGAATACTGTAGCCACCCCATTGCCTGTATTTGTTCTCCTTCATGTGTCCTATTACAGTTGCTACTATCTTTCTTCAATTTCCCAATTTTTAAAAAAGCTATATGCTACTCCTTAGCATAGGGAGCACTGGCCAAATATTTACGGTTCCTGTTATCTGTGAACCTCTTAATGTTCATCTCCTCATCTATCCCAATCAAGCCTTGTTTGTAATGTAACAGACGCTCATTTCCAATCAGGATCTGATCATCAGCAACGATTACCTGTGCCCTTAACCCTGGCTGAAGTCCACCTCCACTTAGAAGCCCCTAAGTCAGAGAACGGAAACCTTAGCCCCCGTATTCCCCACTCTGTACCTGTGTTTCTAATCCTGCTCTCCAATAAATGATATCATTCTCCAGTTTTCCTGCTTTAGTGGGAATCACCTTATGCTTGAAAGCACTTTATCCCAATAGCAAAATGGAATGTTCTTTGTTAAAAGAATTGCAAGTGTGGACAAGTAAAAGGGAAGAAATTGTGAGGCATGCCACTTGGAAAAGAAGCCTTCTCTACCCTACTTCGAACTTCTGCATTGGACTTTTGGAAGGGTCAGGAAGGCTATTCTGCACAAAACCACATAGAACTTCTCCCTCTTTTTTTCCTAAGGTAAACAACTCTAACAGTGCAGATCACATTTCTATTAGGCTCAGATATGCCTCAAAAAGCCTGGCAGAACTAACAGCACCCCAGGCAGCACTTCCCAATCAATCATGTGGGCAAGCATGACATGCCTCTCTGTGTTCCTGTCTAGGGTCCTGTCCCTTCTGAAGATAGACTGGCAACTGGGGACACCAATTGCTAGATGCCAGTCTCGGGAGTCTGATGGACAAGAGCAGCATGACTTGCTGCTTCCAGGAACCAAGGCCAGGCGAGCCTCTCACTTCCTGTGTTACCTTTGTATAGATCAGCAACTCCCTCCACTCCCTAATCCTAACCTGCTTGGATACACACTTGATCTTCAGTATATCTTCCTTTAATTTCATGTTCATGAATTCCCTTATTACAATCCTTTTTGCCAGGGCGGTATTTCCATGCTTTTTACCTCCATTGACAAAGCTTCTGAAAATACAGTATGCTATTGGAATTAATCTTCATTAACACAAATGCTCATGGAGAAATCTGTAATCACAATATTCTGAAAATCGATTTCTAGTATATTCTATGCATGTCACTACTTTCTTCCTGGTGTCTCCGTGTCTTTTTCTGTAGCTCACCTCCATCTTTTCTGTGATTCTGTCTTCCTAATTGTTTCTTTCTTCTCTCATTTTCTGTTCTTCCTGCAAACCAATCCCCAAGCTGTCCCACGGACCGAGCCCTGTGCTGGTACTGGGGCATAGAGTCTCGACCTGGCCTTGGAGAACTCACAGGCCAAGAGATGAACTATGTATCCTACGAGCACAACTTTAATGTAGCACTGATGTCCTATGTGTCACAGGGACTGTGAAGAAGGTGCAATTCTTTTTTGCTTGGATGAGAAGATGGGGAGGCAGGGGCAGGCCCAGGGGTCATCACAGCATAGGTGGCATCTGAATTGGGATTTAATTTAGTAGATGTTTGAAAGGTAAACACAGGACATGAAGTAAAGCAATTTATAGAGGAAGTAGCAGGAGGTATGAGAGTCTGAGACGCGATACATCAAATGGCCCCAAGTGAATGAAGCGAAGGGAAAGACGGCTGATGACAGGTCCGCAAAGCATCCTAAAGCCTCATTCTGCTAACCTTGACAACCCACTGGATGAACATGTTTACCATTAGGAAAATATAAAGCTTTGAAAATACTGTGAAATAGTAACTAACATGTATATTCGATTATACTTTTCAAAATGTTTTCATATATATTGTGTTATTCCCCCATTTTTGTTTTGAGGATTTGAGGTATTGATAAATATAAGTTGTTTATAGTATGCTGCCTGGCAGCACTACGCAAAGATAGGTCCGTGTTTTCATCCCCAACACCTGTGAATCTGACCTTATTGGGAAAAGGAGTCTTTGCTCTTGCAATTAAAGATCTCAAGATTAGAAAATCATCCTGGATTATCCTCGTGGACCCTAAATGCAATGACAAGAGTCCTCAGAAGACAGAGGCAGAGAACTGGAGTAATGAGACCACAAGCTAGTGTTACAGGATCTCTCTGGGGTGTTGATTTTTCTGGCTAGAAACCTCTGTGGCTGCAATGCTTTTGCCAGCCTTTGCCAGAGTTCTTGTCCTGCACTGAGGTACACAGACAAGAGAGGAGTGAAGAAGAGTGTTAGAACAGCTCAGAGGAGTGGGCAGCTCCTCTCTGTAGGCAGGTTGTCTGGTCATCGAGTGCTCAGCTCTCAGCAGAGAGGAGGCCCTGGACAGGTTGGCTCCTCTCCATAGGCAAGTCATTCAGAGGTCTCTGCAGATCTCTGAAGCTCTCAGCAGGGAGGGTAGCTCCTCTCTGTCAGCAGGTCATCTCTGCAGCTCTCAGTGGAGAGGGTTCTCCTTCCTCTCTGCAGCTAGTTACCTCATCATCTCCAGCTATCAACAGAGAGCATACTCCTCTACAGCTGGTGTTTCTCTGTCTCTCCCTGCCCTCTTCGTCCTCTGCCCTGTTCTGGCTGAGCCCAGGGCTTTTATGGACTTCACAGGAAGGGAAGTAAATGCCGATTGGTCCATTGGGCAGGCCAGAGGAGGCATCATGAGTCCCTACTCCGGTTCCTGGTTCCCAACTGGAAGCCTGGTCCCAGGCTTCAGGCCCTTCCTGGTCTGAGGGTGGGGCCTTACTGAGGACCCCACCTGCTTCCACCGGGGACTCTGTCTGCCTCCTGCTGCCATTCACTGCCATGGTACTTGGTCTCAACCTCGCTCTGAGATTGAAGCCAGTGGAGAGAGGCCAGGCAGTGGAGCAGATCCCCCTGAGCCTACAGGGATAGATGGGTGAGGGGTGTCCTTCCTGGAGCATCCAAGGGTGCAGGCTGCAGAGATGCCCAGGTCCTGTGCCTGGGAAGGTAGCCACAGGGGCACCAGGGAGCTCCAGCCCTACCAACTCGGAAGAGGTAGGGCTCCTGCTTGTCCCGGCTCCTGCTTGCTTCCTGGAGTGGGAGGCCCAGGTCTGCAGCTGTGGGTTCCACAGGGAGGCTCCGAGGCACAGGGAGGCTCAGACCCACTGCTGCAGTTTGGTTGCTGTAGTCTCTTCCAGGAGGGCAGGGCTCCTGCCTGCTCCCTAGAGCAGGAGGCCTGGGTCTGCAGCTGCAGTTTGGGCAGCTGTAGTGGCACAGGAAACTCCCATCCCAACTCAGAAAGGGCAGGGCTCCGACTGACTCCATGGAGCATGCAGCCCCAGCTGTGCTTCCCTGCTGCGGCCGGCATGATGGCAGCAGCCACTGCCATCACTAGCAGCGCCAGTGGCCACCTGAAGCTGGAAGAGGCAAGAATCGCTTCTCCCCTAGGGTCTGTAGAGGGAGTACAGGCTTGTCCAGACCTTGATTTCAGACTCTTGACCTTCAGAGCTGTGAGCAAATACATTTTTGTTGTTTGAATCCACCAGTCTGTGGGAACATACAGCAGCCACAGGAAACTAACCCAGCACCTGAGAGCGCTGTGTATAGTAATTATTCAATAGCAGCTAGTCATCACAGTCACCATCAACCTCATCCTATTTTGGACCAAAGCTGGGCAGTGGTGACGCATCAAGTCCACCTTTTGGAGGGTGGCTCTCCCAGCAGTGGGAAAGGAGGTGGCACAGAGTGGCCATTAGAGGCCCAAGCCTGGAGGTAAAGCGGGCAAAAGAGCTTTGGAGGCAGAGTCAGAGACCTGGTGATCAAATTGCAGTCTCAAGGAAGCTGTCTTCCCTTCTAAGTTGAGCAGCTGGGACCCTCTTAACTGAACTCTCAATATCGGGAAGGTTTGAGGAGGACAAGGGGTGTGATTTTGCACATGTAGAGTTGGAGACCCTGCTCTGACACCCACGTGGAGCTGGCTGGTTTTAGGAGGCAAGTCCAAGTCAGAGATGAAGATTGGAGAGTTGTCGGCACTTTCATGCAGTACCTGAAGCCCTGTGGCAGGATGGGGTCGTGAAGAGAACGTGAGCCCAGAAGTGTCAGTCTTGGAGGACTGCAACAGTTCCCAGACAAGGAGGAGACAGGGAGACAGTGGGAAAACAGGGTGGTTAGAAAGGAAGGAGGAAGGCTGGGCGCGATGGTTCACGCCTGTAATCCCAGCACTTTGGGAGGCCATGGTGGACAGATCATGAGGTCAGGAGATCGAGACCATCCTGGCCAACACGGTGGAACCCTGTCTCTATCAAAAATACAAAAAATTAGCCAGGTACGGTGGCACACGCCTGTAACCCCAGCTATTCTGGAGGTTGAGGCAGGAGAATCACTTGAATCCAGGAGGTGGCGATTGCAGTGAGCTGAGATTGTGCCACTGCACTCCAGCCTGGGCGACAGAGCAAGACTCCGTGTCAAAAAAAAAAAAAAAAAAAAAAAAAAGAAAGAAAGAAAGAAAAGAAAAAAAAGGGAAGAAGAGCGTCCAAAGGGATGCTGTCAGGATCCTACGAGGAGATCCTCCTTCCTCTGTTTCTCGTTTGCCTTGCCCATCACATAGAAACTGTGTGTATTCGATATTTTCTGCACTAATTAAGTATTTTCGTTTTCCATTCTTAATTTACAAAGGAATGAATTGGAATGAAAAGATGCATTTCATTCATTCTTGCGGGAGCGCAATTCTAGGGAATTTGTACTTGAACAAGCCCTCACTGCTCTGTCGCCACTGTGGAATCACAATTACCCACCTAGACGGCAGCAATGGGCAATTATTGCCACAAGAGACCATGACGGAGCTGACTACACGGTAATCATGCCACTTGCGTCACAGCTAGCGTGGCTCTCCTTCCACAGACCCAAAAGGCTGAGCTGGTGAACCTGCTGCATCTGCGGGCAGAATTAGGATGGAAAGCACTACCTCTGTGAAACACAAAATCTCCGTGGAAGAAAAATCAGTTCGGCTTAGAGGCCATGCCTCCTAGCCTGTGCGACTGCCCAGGGAGGGCCCCCGCCTCTGCAGGCAGCGCTGGGACTGCATCCAGCAGCCACCCCTCCCCCGCTTTCCTTGCTGTTTCCTAGACCCTGTGTGGGGATCAGGACTCAGGCAGGGCCTGTTCTCTTCAGAGCTTCCCGGACTTTCTCTTTCTTCTTGGCCTTTAGCCCTGTTCTCCTTGGATAATCACCAGTTCTTCATTTTTCCTGTCCACTCTTAGCTAGGCATTTCCTTGGGTGTTTAAAACTTAACCCCATGCGTTTTAGGAAGCCGGGACTTGGCAAAGGGTACATGAAGGACTGAAAAGGGGTAGATCAAGAATGCCTGGTCATTCTCCCTGACTTCTCTGCATTTTTCTCTGTTGAGCTCACTCCTAAGAGCGAGGTCACATCCTTAAAGACCTAAGCCCTCTTTTTCTCAACAGGACCCTTTCCCCAGGAAAGACCCCCGCCCCGCCCCGCCTCGCGGGCCGGCAGAGTCCGCTGTCTTACTTGGCTGGAGGTTGTGGTGGCAGAGAGAGGGATCCGGAGCCCTGGGCGCAGGCTGCTCCATTCTGCCCGAGGAGGTGGCCGCGGGGCCCTGGCTGCAGCCCAACTGAGCCGCAGGAGCCGCAGGCCGCTTTGTGACGCGTCGCCATGGAGACAAGGGTCGAGTTCCAAGGAGCTCGTCCCCGGCCAAAGGGTGCTGGCCACGCAGGAGGCTTAACCTGGCCGGCGCGGGAATAGGGTGCAGAGAGCAAAGAAATGTGGCTTTGATCGTATGGATGCCTTACTTTTACATTATTTGCATAGTTCTTGCGGTGAACTTTCCTGACTACTGGCTTGCAGGTTTCCTAAGAAAAGCAAAAAGGGAAAAGATTGAAGAGAAAGTAGTAATGCAAATTTTCAACTGCAAACTTTCATCCATTAGCTTTCAGCTTAAGTAAATGTGCGCAAAGTTGTCATGGGTCTTTGTAGTAAATAAGAACCAAGCAAGAAGACTGAATCTCAGGTCATCTGGTACAAATGGAAGCAGTTTCTGTGATAGTTCCATGCGGTCAGAAGAGGCATCCTGGCTTAGGAGAGAGACAGAAAGGGAAATGCATGCATGGAAACACGAGTGGGCAGGGAGGATGTGACACTCTCCTCCTCACCAGGCCATGTTTCCGGCACCAACCATAGTGTTTGTGCGTATCATTTAATTGTTCTGCTCTCATAGAGGAAGCTGTGTCTTTCATCTGCACATAAGAGTTTTCATGTATGAAGGGGGGTCTTTTATTTTCCTATCTTGGGGACTACTGAAAGTGTTTCAAAGAGTCAAAGACACCAACAACTAAAAATTCTTGTTTGCAGGATGGCAGATAAGAAAAGAAACAACTTGCTGAAACTCCCTCTGCTTATAACAAAACTGGCTGAAAGCAGCTGGAATCATACGGCCAAATGGAGTTTGTGCACAGCAAGCTTGCCGATGTCACAGCCCGAATTTCTGCCACATGTTTCATACTAACTCCCTCCAAATTTGCACATGGGACCTATGAGGAAGCATGAAGAGAGAACCGCGCATGCCTGAAGACTTTCCAGATGGCCCCTTTGCTTCCTCCAATTACCTGCTAACCCCAGAATCTACCCCTAAACCTTTCGCGAAATTACTGCCTCACAGCCAGTACAAGAAGCCAGATTTGAACTGGACTTCCATCTCCTCAGAGGCTGACTGGCAACATAAAGCTTTTCTTTTCTCAAAAACTTGGTGTCATAGTGTTGACTTCTAGTGCGGTGAGCCCCTTTTGCTGGCTAACACTGCCAGGTAATTTGACATAGGTGGTTAGTGACTACTGAATGCCTCCAGGTTACAACACAGTTATTACCCACTTGAGTGGAAGGAGAAGACAGGAAATACATATTGGAGTCGGCTGGCAACCTGTTTACAAAGCAATTTACAACAGTTCCTTATTCTTAAAGGGTTATTCTAATATAAGACCTCAGAGAAACAGTGCAGCGTGACAAAGGAGGAATTTATCAAAGGAGACAGGAAAAGCATCAAGGTAAGGATCCCAACTATGTATGCAAAGAATTTCTTTAAAATGGAGAGCTAAACTAGAATGTTCTGAAGGTAGAGTTCTATCCATAGAATGGAATGACCGTAACACATTTTCAACTCTCATATTTGGAAGCAATGAAGGGCGGAACACATCAGAAGGCATAGATGTTATTAAAAGGAAGGAGTCTAAAATAGGATTTACTAGTGGCATCTAAATTTAAAAAGTAGCACCCAATAACAGATTACTGTCTGGAAATGGTGGAGCTAATTAGTATAGCATAATTTAAGAGAAATATATTTTTAAAATAGAGCAGCGAGTATATAGAATTTTGAAAGTGAATTCTTATTAATATCTTACAATTTGTCTCATTTTAGGCAAGCTGCGAAATGCTGGAGTAGGCACCTAATAGAGAACCAGAAGATCTGTCACGGCAGGCCCTTAAGGTCAGCAGATCTTTCCACCAGCCCCGGGTCTTCTTATCTGTAAGTGAGAATACCAGCATCCACCTCGCTGTGCTCTAAACATGAAGAGTTCCAACAGTAATTTATAAATTGTAAGATCTCACGAATCTAAGGCATTGCTCTTGTTGCTATTCTGATCTTCATTCCTTTTTTAGTCTTTCATTTCTGCTTCAAAGTGTGTTTTTGCGTGAGTCCATTTTATGGCTAGTGCTATAGCACTATTCCTGACTTTGAATTCTGGTTGCCTGAGGCAACCCCTCTAAATGATTAAGTAGAGGCTCCCGACCCCCGCCTTTCTTCTATCCCTCAACAAATACTGACCATGAAGAGCTGTATGATGGCATCGGGGCAACCCCCTGGTTATTACAGTGAACAACTTCATGGAAGAGGAGGTGCCTGAGCTGGGTCCTCAAGGATGCTTTGAGTCACCCAGGCGAACAGGGGGAGATGACACAAAGTAGGGCGAGGGCTCAGAGGCACAGAACAGTGCATGCAGTCCTGAGACCTTTAGTAGTTTAATACTGCCATATTGTAAAGTGTGTCGGGAGAAACTGAGAGCCGGCTGGTGAGGAAGGCCTGCAGGCCATGCTGAGAAGCCTGACTTCACCTGCACATGAATGGATTCAATAGTGCAGTGAAGGGGCCAGGCTGGGAGTTTAAGTAAATCCTGGCCTCTCATTCCAGAAGGAGGAGAGGCAAAATTCCACATCATCCTGCTAGAGTAAGTTTCAGAAATTAAAGCCTCTAGGTTACTAACTTCCATTCCTGATACGCTTTTAGCAGAGTTTCCAATTGATCCAAAACAATTGAGAATAGTTGTATTGAATGGGTTAAATGTTAATTGGTTGTTTTTAGTTGAAATGATTACAGCTGGGCAAAGTGGCTCATGCTTGTAATTCCAATACTTTGGGAGGCTAAGGCAGGAGGATCCTTTGAGCCCAGTAGTTCGAGACCAGCCTGGACAACATAGGGAGACACCCATGTCTACAAAAAATAAAAAAAATTAGCCAGGTGTGGTGACGCATACGCTTAGTCCCAGCTGCCTGGGAGGCGGAGGTGGGAGGATCGGTTGAGCCCAGGAGGTTGAGACTGCAGTGAGCTGTGGTGGTGCCACTGCACTCCAGCCTGGGGGACAAACTCCATCTCCAAAACAAAAAACAAAAAATGTGTTACAACCAATTTCTTACTGCACGTACACACACACGAACACACACACAGAGAACATGATATGAAGTAGTAAAGACTGGGATGGGAGGTAAGGGTGAAAAGACAGCAAATATGGAACACTCAAGTTTTAACTATAAAGGAGAAGAAAACCTCTAGCCATGGGAGGGGGAGGGGCTCAAGTAGCGAGGTATTCCTTAAAACAGGGGAGGAGCAACCAAATTCCTAGGCCCAGGATCAGGAGCAGAAAGAGAGAGCTTGAAGCTTATAGGAGAGAGCAGATGGGGCCCAGGCCTGGAGAAGACCGATGTGCTGGACAGCCGCTCCCCCATCCGAGTGTGCATACCTGCCCCCGCGTGTCTGTGAGCACATGAATTCACATTCGGGAAGTCAGGCAGAGCCTGAGCTGCTGTATTTCTAACAATATCCCAGGTTATTCACAGAGTTTGAGATGGACAGATGCAGAGCCTTGCTGTGCTCTAGTAACCTCAGCAGCACCTTGTTAGAAATGTAGCATGGGAAGAAATGCCAGATATAGGTGATGGGGAGGAAGGCAGCAAATCACACTGCCATGTGTGTACCTATGCAACAATCTTGCATGTTCTTCGCATGTACCCCAAAACCTAAAATGCAATTAAAAAAAAAAGAAAGAAAGAAATGTATAAGTTCAGGCCCCGCCCAGAGCTGCTGAATCAGGATCTGCACTCTATCGAGATCTCTGGAGGATTCCTAGGAACATTCCAGTTTGAGAAGCACGGCTCCAGGTCATATGAGGGGCAAGGTTGGCTCCCGAATGAGAGGGAGAGAGGAAAGAGTTGAAGGCAAAAATTCAAAGAGCCAGCTAATGAAGAATGGGTAAAAGAATTGACAGGTGGCTACTGCCAAAGGCCAGAAGACGTCACAGACAGTCTGCAGCCTTGCCAGCTACTTTGAATACAAAGACACGAAGTGAAGCTTCTCTGCCTTTGCTCTTATATTTGGACAAGAGGCTTTCTATTACTATGCAGTATGCAATGCTTTGATTCGAGTGTCCTTATTTTAAAAATAAAATAGAGATTTCTCTTAAGGAATTGTCTCACACTATTGTGACGAGTCCAAAGTCTGTGTGGTAGGCCGGCAGGCCGGAGACGCAGGGAAGAGTCGATGTTGCAGCTCGTGTCTGAAGGCTGCCTGCTGGCAGAATTCACCCTTGCCGGGGGGAAGCCAATGTGGTGTTCTAATTCATCCTTCCACTGATTAGGTGAGCCCCACCTACATCAGAGAGAGCAAGCTCCTTTATTCAAAGTCCATGATGTAAATGTTAATCCCATCTGAAAACACCCTCACAGAAATATCCAGAAGGATGATTGACCAACGGACCTGGGCACTATGGCCCAGTCAAGTTGATGCATAAAATTAGCCATCACGGACTCAGATCTTGTTGAGCCATCGAGGTCATAGTTGCCACTAATGGGGATTGTGGGTAAGTAGTCCAAGAATGATTGTGGTCCTCTCATTGAAAATTCCAGAAAAAAAAAATCTATTGTTACTTTTTATTTTATTAGGATAGTCTAATTTAATGGGGTAAATTCTAAGGTCTGCTTCTAACTTGTACTTATCAAATTTACTTGTATTTCATCTACATCAAACCATAACGACAAGTACAGACTATTGATTCTATCAAAACCTCATCAATTGCCTTTAAATTTGACCTCCCTCCTTGGCCAGCCCTTCTCTTCCTGATTCTTATCTGAACTCTTTTTTTTGGGGTGGGGAGAAGAGATGGGGTTTCACCATTTTGCCCAGGCTGGTCTCAAATTCCTGGGCTCAAGCAATCCACCCACCTCATTCTACCAAAGTATTGAGGTTACAGTCGTGAGCCACTGCACCTGGCCTCTTCTCTGAACACTTAAGAAACACACACCACAGCGGCCATTAGGTAATTATCAATGCCTTTCACTGTTAGGTCTCTTTTCAGGTTTATGCAAGTAGCAAACAGCAAAACTGAACAGTCGTTCTGAATCTGTTATACCAGCATTTATCCATCTAAATCAGGCGTCCCCAGACTTTTTACACAGGGGGCCAGTTCACCTTCCCTCAGACCGTTGGAGGGCTGCCACATACTCTGCTCCTCTCACTGACCACCAATGAAAGAGGTGCCCCTTCCTGAAGTGTGGCAGGGGGCTGGATAAATGGCCTCAGGGGGCCGCATGCCGCCTGCGGGCGTAGTTTGGGGACGCCTGAATTCTAAATGAATGTTCTCTTTCAGAATGTTCTCTTTCACGTTCTCAAAGTAATCATTTATTTGAGTGCTGCCTATATTAGTTTGTTCTCACACTGCTATGAAGAACTACCCCAGACTGGGTAATTTCTCAAGAAAAGAGGTTTAATTGACTCACAGTTCTACATGGATGGGGAGGCCTCAGGAAACTCACAGTCATGGCAAAAGACACCTCTTCCACAGGGCAGCAAGAGGGAGAATCAATGCCCGGTGAAGGGGGAAACCCCTTATAAAACCACCTGATCTCATGAGAACTAACTCACAATGATGAGAACAGATGAGGGAACTGCCCTTATGATTCTCTTATCTCCACTTGGTCCCTCCCATGATATGTGGGAATTCTGGGAACTACAAGGTGAGATTTGGGTGGGGACGCAGCCAAACCATATTACTGCTGCTATCGCTTGAAGCGTTTTTGAAATTCTTTAGAAACTTCCTTCGAGAACTGACACACACATATTCTTTTGGATTTCTTCAATGGAGGCATAACTTTGCTCTTTGAGGATAGATTGGATATTTGAAACAGTAAAACAATATTCAAGCTGATAATTAAGGTAGGCGATCAAGTTGAGCAATGTGATCTTTTAGCCAAAAATCAAGCTAGTACCGTCAGGCAATAAGAAAAAAAAAAATTCCCTCATTCTGTAAATCATTTCTGTACCTGCATTCTTGTTGGGATAAGTGATGGCCCCCAAGGTCACTGAAAGCTTGGGTAAATCAATCACTTGGATCAATCAATTCTTAAATATTTGTTTTTAAACTAAATTTTGTCAGGCACAGTGGCTCATACCTGTAATCCCAACACTTTGGGAGACCAAGGCAGGGGGATCACCTGAGGTCAGGAGTTTGAGACCAGCCTGGCCAACATGGTGAAACACTGTCTCTACTAAAAATACAAAAATCAGCCAGGCACAGTGGTACACACTTATAATCCCAGTCACTTGAGAGGCTGAGACAGGAGAATTGCCTGAATCCAGGAGGTAGAATTTGCAGTGAGCCGAGATCATGCCCCTGCACTCCAGCCTGGACAACAAGAGTGAAACTCTGTCTCAAAAATAAAATAAAATAAAATAAAAACTAAATTCTACAGTACATGCCATTGGTTTTTATCTCCAAAACTGGATTACAAGCATCTTAGATGTTTTTCTTTTTGAATTTCCCTCAGAGCACTTGTTTTATTAATGTTATTAGCTTATATACAAGTCTTCTTTTACAAGACTGGAAGCTCTTTGAAGGCAAAAGCCATGTTTAGGCACCTTTCTACGCTAGCATCTATCTGATGTCCACCTATGGCATCTAGTAGGCACTCAAATATGTGTGTTGAATAAATGAAAATGAACCGAATGAATGAATGACTTCCTTAGGTCATTGCTGTCCTAAACTTGATCTTAAACTGTTCAAATATCAGCATTGGGCCACATTTATACTCAGTGTGAGGCCTCTTTTACTCAGGAAGATCTGTTCCTAGACTTTTCATCAGTTTTAAAGATGGCCCAATGTAACTTCTTTGTGATATTTGCTAATAAGATATACTAGCACAGTGTATATTTCTTAGAGGTAATCTGTAAAACTTTGCTGAGTGAATACTGAATGTGTGAATGTGTTTGGTTCAGTTGACTGAAAAGAAGTTTTTAGTGGTAAAAGAAACCTTCCAGATTTTTAGTCCATTCCTGGAGTGATACTGATGGGTTTTCTCAATTCTGCTACTTAAAACAAAACAAAACAAACAAACAAACAAACAAACAAAAACCTCCTTTGTCAATTTTGTGACTAGAATTTTCATTTCCTTTGGGAAGCATTTCATATTTGATGTCGATTTTGTGACTAGAGCTTCTGTTTCCTTTGGGAAGCATTTCATATTTGATATCCACCTAGGGTTTGTTTGCACTAGTGTAAAACTTAGTTTATTGTTAATACTCTTCATTTTTTACTGAGTGCAATAATAAATGTTTAACTCTTCTGTTATTAAGTAGCATTCCTTTTCTCTTTTCTGAAAGATCAATATCAAACTTTATTTCCTTTCTTCAAAAGGCTCTTCTTGAGAAAGCGACTATGAAAACCCACAATTCTTACTGTAATTCAGTGAGTTACAAGGCAAATACACAGCCCACAAACCACAAAGGAAAGCTCACGTGAAGCCTCGGTCATAAATTTAATCAATTCTGGGTTGAATGCTAAGAAAAGTTTTAATTGTACAAATGTAGTACATAACGTTTCAAATATAAATGGAAAGATCATCAGGAGTGTTATAAAAATGTATAATACAGAAACCCTTTTTAAGAAAGGATAAAAAAAATTACCCTCAGGACCCATAGCTCTTCCTCATTATAAGCGTATGTAGTGATTCACTCATGCAAGTTTTTATATGTAGATAGAATGATTTTTTTTCCTTTTCAAGAATTCCATTGTAGCCATGAGATGAAAAATGTATTATGGTAATGATATAGCTTTCTTCTATTTTGCTTTTAGTGATAAGATTGCTAAAAGCTTATTTAAAATTCCCAATGGACACAATGTGCTTTCTGTAGGGAGGACACTGCCATGTCCAATACCCTTCCCCTGTCACTGTTGGTACCACATCTCCTAGCTTCATTCTACATGGGTCACTCAGGTAAGAGGGAGGCCAAGGGAGTTCTAATTTCAGGCAGTGCGTGGCAGAATTACTGTCCTAGCAACCTGGCTAGTTCTCCAGTGAACCTTACCTTGAACCTTTCTCATGGGTATCAAATGGCAGGATGAAAAACATATTTGCCTTCCAATGGAAGATGGCACAGGTTTTTGCCCAGTCAGGTTTGCAAGAGAACAGAACTGTTAACCCCTTGTTTGATAGGTTTGAGTTCAAGGGACTGGATTCCCTAAGTAGAGGGCCAAACCATGATTTATGAAACACTCTGGTTCAACACCCAGTCAGACCACTCCCAAGAAGGCTGCCAGGAAGACTCCCAGGTTACGGAGAAAAATGTTCAGGGTGGCAGAACTCTGTGGCCCCCTCTGCCTCTTTGGAGAAGTGTTCAAAGTAGAAGCTATTCCCCAGCCCCAGATCCCCCAATACCATGGGCCCAAGGCCTTTCCATCCTGGTAACCATAACCTTTAGGGGAATAGCTGCCCTGGGCCTGCCAGGGTATCACATCCACAGAAACAGAAGAGAGGAGCCCTCCGTAGAAGCCATGGAAGAGCTGGAGATTGACATGCAGGTGGAAGTACCTGCCTCCCACCTCCTACCCTCCATCCAGCCCATAGTCTGGCACAGGCCTGGGGTGTAGGAGCAACTGCTAGAATGTTCAGTCCAATCAGATAAATTGGTTGGGTGTCTCTTCAGATTCCAGAACACTTGGAAATGGTAATTCTGCCAAAAGAGGCTCTGTCAGAGACGATCTGGGTGACAGATTGCAGTTGAAAACATCATCTATTGAACCTAAAAAACAGTGAACAAGGCATGCATTATTACCATCACTGAAAGAAAAAAGAAATCCCAACAGTGCCTTTCAAATTCATGCAACATAACAATTTCAATAATTAATAGAGAATCCTGGCTTCCTCAGAAAAATTCAAAAGGCTAAACAGAAATATGTTGCTTTTTCTTTATCAGTGGGACAAGATTCTCACTTGCTTTCTTGTGGGCTGGAGTAAACTCGTCATGAGTTGAATACACTCTTTCACACTTGAGGGCAAAAGGCTCATATTTGGGGAATAGATACTGAGGAAAGAGGCCAGTTTTTGCAGGGGATGGAGTCAGGTGAGCACCCTGGTGGCTCTGTGCTCTGATGTCGTGGGTGCCAGGTTTGGGCTACATGACAGGCAGGAGGTGTGTCTTGGCTGTGCTGTCTGCAGTGCATGATGACAGCTTCCAGGAAGGACCCTGCCACACTGCTCTGAAGTTGAAGTGGCCCTGGGACTGGCTTAGAGTAAACTTTCAAGGAAGCACTGCTTAACTTCAAATGTTCCTCAGTGTTCTAGGGGCGGACACCTTGGGCAGCCCAAAGGACAGAGACTGAGCCATGGTGAAACCTGAAGATGCTGCCCAGGCTGCTGGGGTTGATGGGTGAGGCTGAGTGGTGTCAAAGGAAGGCCCAGGCACATACGGCACTACTGCTAATCATCCCCCAAAGGGAATCACAGCATAATCCTCCACATGACTGCAATGGAGCAGAGCACAAAGGCATCTTTGTGAGGAAATCCCAAGAAGAGAAAGCTGAAACAACATGGGAGGAGATGAAAAGAAAGACAGGGAGGGAGAGGGGAAAGAGAGACAGAGACAGAAATGGAGACAGAAGAGATGGAGACTGAAATGAAGACAGATGGAGAAAGAGCAGGAGAAAAAAGTACAGAGAAAGAGAAAGAGACAGAGAGAGAGGTGGTAGCAGGGAAGGAAAGAGGAAGGGAGAAAGAGAGAGACCACTTCTAGGGTAAGAAATTGCTAGTAGCAAGCATTTTTGTTATAAACATTTGATGATAGAAACACAGGCTGTGGCCAGGCATGGTGGCTCACATCTGTAATCCCAGCACTTTGGGAGGCTGAGGAGTTGAATCACTTCAGGTCAGAAGTATAAGACCAGCCTGGCAAACATGGTGAAACCCTGTCTCTACTAAAAATACAAAAATTGGGGGGGGGAGATGCAAGATGGTCAAATAGGAACACCTCTGGAGTGCAGTTCCCAGCAAGAACAGCACAGAGGGTGAGTGCTCACTGCATTTCCAAACAATTTGCACTGCCCACAGACCAGGAGATTCCTGAGCTGAAAAGTGCCATGAGTTTTCAGCGCCAAGGTTTCAGCCAGTGCTATGTCAGCTCACAGAAACTCACACAAGTCTGGGTGGCCTTTTCCATTGGCACCTGGAACGCCTGGGAGACAGAGCCACCCATTCAACTGAAAGGGAGGGGGCAGAGACAGGGAGCCAGGCGATCTAGCTCAGCAGGTACCACCCCCACAAAACAAGCAATCTGAAATGCTCTGGACTGAGAGTTTTGCAGCAAGTGCAGCTGGACTCGGGACCATCCCGCTCAGTGAGGGGAAAGAGCATCTCCGACTACTGAGGCAGTCCACCACTACCGAGACAGTTCACACAGCAGCTGGACAGAACCTGCGGCAGCTCAGCAACACCTCTGCTGGCAGACTGTGACTAGACTACTCAGTGCAGGGCAGGGCATCTGTGAAAAAAGGCAGAAACAGGAACTTATAAACAAAGCCAACCTTCCTAGGATAGAACACCTGGGAAAAGAGGTGGTTGTGAGTTCAGCTGCAGCAGACTTAAAGGTACCTGCCCAGCAGCTCTGCACAGAACAGTGGAGCTCCCAGCACAGCACTTGAGCTCCTATAAGGGACAGACTCTCTCCTCAAGCAACTCCTTGACCCCTGTATACCCAAAGAGACACCTCAGAAAGGAGAGCTCAGGCCAACATCTGGCACGTACCCTTCTGGGATGAGGATAGCAGAGGAAGAAACCAGCAGCAACTCTTGCTGTTCTGCAGCCCCCACGGGTGATCCCCAGGTGAGCAGGGTCTGGAGTGGACCTCCAGCAGTCCTGTAGCAGGGGGCCTGACTGTTAGAAAAAAACTAAGAAGCAGAAATAAATAGCTTCAACATCAACAAAAAGGACGATGTCCAGTCAGAGACCCCATCTGAAAGTTACCAACTACAAAGACCACAGGTAGATAAAACCATTAAGATGGGAAGAAACCAGCACAGAAAGGATGAAAACACCAAAAACCAGAACACCTCTCCTCCTCCAAGGGATCACAACTCCTCACCAGCTAGGGATCAAAGATGGATGGAGAATGAATCTGATGAATTGACAGCAACAGGCTTCAGAAGGTGGGTAATAACAAACTTCTCAGAGCTAAAAGAACATGTGCTAACCCAATGCAAAGAAACTAAGAACCTAGAAAAAAGGTTCGATGAGATGCTAACTGGAATAAACGGCTTAGAGAAGAATATAAATGACTTGATGGAGCTGAAAAACACAGCATGAGAACTTCATGAAGCATATACAAGTTTCAATAGCCAAATCGACCAAGCAGAAGAAAGGATATCAGAGATTGAAGATCAACTCAATGAAATAAAATGAGAAGGCAAGAATAGAGAAAAAAGAATGAAAAGAAATAACAAAGCCTCCAAGAAATATTGGATTATGTGAAAAGACCTAATCTACATTTGAAAGGTGTGCCGGAATGTGATGAAGAGCATGAATCCAAGAGAGAAAACACTCCCCTGGATATTATCCAGGAGAACTTCCCCAATCTAGCAAGGCAGGCCAACATTCAAGTCCAGGAAATACAGAGAATACCACAAAGATATTCCTCAAGAAGAGCGACCCCAAGGCACATAATCGTCTGATTCACCAGGGTTGAAATAAAGGAAAAAAATACTACGGGCAGCCAGAGAGAAAGTTCGGGTTACCCACAAAGGGAAGCCCATCAGACTCACAGTAGATCTCTCCACAGAAACCCTACAAGCCAGAAGAGAGTGGGGGCAAATATTCAACATCCTTAAAGAAAAGAACTTTCAACCTAGAATTTCATATCCAGCCAGACTAAGCTTCATGAGCTAAGGAGAAAGAAAATCCTTTATGGATAAGCAATGGCTGAGAGATTCCATCACCACCAGGCCTGCCTTACAAGAGCTCCTGAAGAAGCACTAAACAAGGGAAGGAACAACCAGTATCAGCCACTCCAAAAACATACCAAATGGTAAAGGCCATTGACACAATGAAGAAAATGTGTCAACTAATGGGCAAAACATCCAGCTGGCATCAAAATGGCAGGATCACATTCATACATAACAATATTAACCTTAAATATAAATGTACTAAATGCCCCCAATCAAAAGACACAGATTGGCAAATCGGATAAAAAGCCATAACCCGTTGGTATGCTGTATTCAGGAAACCCATCTTACATGCAAGGACACACATAGGCTAAAAATAAAGGGATGGAGGAAGATTTATCAAGGAAATGGAGAGAAAAAAAAAGAAGCAGGACTTTGCAATCCTAATCGCTGATAAAATGGACTTTAAACCAACAAAGATCAAATAAAGGCCATTACATAATGCTAAAAGGATTAATGCATCAAGAAGAACTAATGATCCTAAATATATATGTACATAATACAGGAGCACCCAGGTACATAAAGCAAGTTCTTAACAACCTACAAAGAGACTTAGACTCCCACACAACAATAGTGGGAGACTTTAACACTCCACTGTCAATATTAGACAGATTGATGAGACAGAAAATTAACAAGGATATCCAGGACTTGAACTCAGACCTGGACCAAGCAGACCTAATAGACATCTACAGAAATCTCCACACTAAATCCACAGAATATACATTCTTCTCAGCACCACATGGCACCTACTCTAAAATTGACCACATGATTGGAAGTAAATCACTCCTCAGCAAATGCAAGACTGCAAATTATAACAGTCTCTCAGACCACAGTGCGATCAAATTAGAACTCAGGATTAAGAAACTAACTCAGAACCACACAACTTCATGGAAACTGAACAACTGGTTCCTAAATGTCAACTGGATAAACAATGAAATGAAGGAAGAAATAAAGATGTTCTTCGAAACCAACAAGAACTAAGACACAACATACTAGAATCTCTGGGACACATTTAAAGCAGTGTATAGAGGGAAATTTATAGCAATAAATGCCCACCAGAGAAGCGAAAAAAGATCTAAAGTTGACACCCTATCCTCAAAATTGAAAGAGCTAGAGAAGCAAGATAAAAAAAGAAAACCTCAAAAGCTAGCAGAAGACAAAAAGTAACTAAGATCAGAGCAGAACTGAAGGAGATAGAGACACAAAAAAAACCTTCAAAAAATCAATAAATCCAGGAGCAGGTTTTTTGAAAAGATCAACAAAATAGACAGACTGATAGCCAGATTAATAAAAAAGAAATGGGTGAAGAATCAAATAAATGCAATAAAAAACGATAAAGGGGATCTCACCACTGACTCCATAGAAATACAAATTACAATCAGAGATTACTACAAACAATTCTATGTACATAAACCAGCGAACCTGGAAGAAATGGACAAAGTCCTGGACACTTACACCCTCCCAAGTCTAAACCAGGAAGAAGTTGAAACCTTGAACAGACCAATAACAAGGGCTGAATTTGAGGCAGAAATTAATAGCCTACCAACCAAAAAAAGTCCAGGTCCAGACACATTCACAGCTGAATTCTACCAGATGTACAAAGAGGAGCTGGTATTATTCCTTCTGAAACTATTCCAAACAGTACAAAAAGAAGGAATCCTTCCCAAATCATTTTATGAGACCCAAATCATCCTGATACCAAAACCCAGAAGAGACTCAACAAAAAAAGAAAACTTCAGGCCAATATCCAAGATGAACATAGATGCAAAAATCTTCAATAAAATATTGGCAAGTTGATTGCAACAGCACATCGAAAAGCTTATCCATCACAATCAAGTAGGCTTCATTCCAGGGATGCAAGGCTGGTTCAACATATGCACGTCTATAAACATAATCCACCACATAAACAGAACCAAAGACAAAAACCACATGATTATCTCAATAGATGCAGAGAAAGCCTTTGACAAAATTCAACAGTGCTTTATGCTAAAAACTCTCAATAAAGTAGGTATGGAAGGAACATATCTAAAAATAATAAAGGCTATGTATGGCAAACCTACAGCCAATATTGTACTGAATGAGCAAAAAGAGGAAGCATTCCCTTTGTTAATCCGGCACTAGGCAAGGATGCCCTCTGTCACCACTCCTATTCAATATTGTATTGGAAGTTCTAACCAGAGCAATTAAGCAAGAAAAAATAAATAATAAAGTGTATTCAATTAGGAAAAGAAAAAGTCAAATTGTCTCTATTTGCAGATGACATGATTGTATATCTAGAAGACCCTATCATCTCAGTCCAAAATCTCCTTAAACTGATAAGCAACTTCAGCAAAGTCTCAGGATACAAAATCAATGTGCAGAAATCACAAGCATTTCTGTACACCAATAACAGACTAACAGAGAGCCAAATCATGAGCAAACTCCCATTCACAATTGCTACAAAGAGAATAAAATATCTAGGAATACAACTAACAAAGGATGTAAAGGACCTCTTCAAGGAGAACTACAAACCACTGCTCAAGGAAATAAGAGAGGACACAAAGAGATGGAGAAACATTCCATGCCCATGGAAGAATCAATATCATGAAAATGGCCATACTGCCCAAAGTAATTTATAGATTCAATGCTATCCCCATCAAGCTACCAATGACCTTCTTCACAGAACTGGAAAAAACTACCTTAAATTCATATAGAATCCAAAGAAAGCCTGCATAGCCAAGACCTAAGCAAAAAGAACAAAGCCAGAGGCATCACACTACCTGATTTCAAACTATACTACAAGGCTATGGTAACCAAAACAGCATGGTACTGGTACCAAAACAGAGATATAGACCAATGGAACAGAACAGAGGCCTTGGAGGCAATGCCACACATCTACAACCATCTGATCTTTGACAAACCTGACAAAAACAAGCAATGTGGAAAGGATTTCCTGCTTAATAAATGGTGTTGGGAAAACTGGCTAGCCATGTGCAGAAAGCAGAAACTGGACCCCTTCCTGACACCTTACACTAAAATTAACTCCAGATGGATTAAAGCCTTAAACGTAAGACCTAACACCATAAAAACCCTAGAAGAAAACCTAGGCAAAGCCATTTAGGACATAGGCATAGGCAAGGACTTCATGACTAAAACACTAAAAGCATTGGTGACAAAAGCCAAAATAGACAAATGGGACCTAATTAAACTCCAGAGCTTCTGTACAGCAAAAGAAACAATCATTAAAATGAACCAGCAACCAACAGAATGGGAAAAAATTTTTGCAATCTACCCATCTGGCAAAAGGCTAATATCCAGAATCTACAAAGCACTAAAACAGACTTACAAGAAAAACAAACAAACAAACCTATCCAAAAATGGGTGAAGGATATGAACAGACACTTTTCAAAAGAAGACATATATGAGGCCAACAAACATATGAAAAAATTCTCATCATCCCTGATTATTAGAGAAATGCAAATCAAAACCACATTGAGATACCACCTCACACCAGTTAGAATGGCGATCATTAAAATATCTGGAAATGCTGGAGAGGATGTGGAGAAATAGGAACACTTTTACACTGTTGATGGGAGTGTAAACTAGTTCAACCATTGTGGAAGACAGTGTGGCACTTCCTCAAGTACCAAGAAATAGAAATTCCATTTGACCCAGCAATCCCATTATTGGATATATACCTAAAGGACTATAAATCATTCTATTATAAAGACACATGCACATGTATGTTCACTGCAGCACTGTTTACAACAGCAAAGACCTGGAACCAACCCAAATGCCCATTGACAATAGCCTGGACAAGGAAAATGTGGCATGTATACACCATGGAATACTATGCAGCCATAAAAAATGATGAGTTCGTGTCCTTTGTAGGGACATGGAGGAATTTGGAAACCATCATTCTCAGCAAACTGACCCAAGAACAGAAAATCAAACACTGCATGTTCTCACTCACGGGTAGGTGTTGAACAATGAGAACACATGGACACAGGGAGGGGAGCATCACATACTGGGGGCTGTTGGGGGGGCCAAGGGAGGGACAGCAGGGGTGGTGGTGGGGAGGTCAGGGAGGGATAACATGGGGAGAAATGCCAGATGTAGGTGGCGGGGGGATGGAGGCAGCAAACCACATTGCCATGGATGTACCTGTGCAACAATCCTGCATGATCTGCACATGTACCCCAGAACCTAAAGTACAATTAAAATATATATATATACATATATATATGTGTATATATATATATGATAAAAATACAAAAATTAGCTGGGTGTGGTGGCACACACCTGTAGTCCCAGCTACTTGGGAAGCTGAGATACAAGAATTGCTTCTACCAAGGAGGAGGAAGTTGCAATGAGCCGAGATGGTGCCACTGCACTTCAGCCTGGGTAACGGAGCGAGACCCCATCTCAGAAAACAAAACAAAACACAAAACAAAAACCACGGGCAGTAAATACAATTAATGAAGACTCTGTATGTTACATCTGAACTCTGAGAACACCACAACTTCACAGAGACTGCTGGTTTTCTGCAATCAGTAGCATGAGTCCTGACTCAAGGAAGTTCCAGTACAGACTAGCAAAAGACAGAGAGAATGGGCTCTGCAGAAGACACATGCAGACAAGCCGTGATTCATGCCACCTGCAGCCACACGGGTGTCAATACCAAGAACTTGCCCTACGTTATCAAGAGAGTGTTAAATGAAACCTTCTCGAGAGTTATTCTTTTATGCTCTGTCCAAATCAGCAAAAGCCTTTCAAATACTGTTAAAGATTGCTATCTTGACCATTTAGACTCCTCCCAAATGATCATTTTTGTTCACATTCTATTGTACGGAATGTGAACATTTGGAAGGCAGTATTCTTTCCTAACATTTGAATGATTGCCAATAATACTTTAATGATCATTAATATTCATTTAAATTAATAATAACCTTTAAAGTTATTTTGGGGTATACTACGCAATATAATCCTGATGTCAGAAAACTTAAAGGAGTCCAAAAGGAAAAGTCACTACATTTGTTTTTGGTGACAAACATGTCCCACTTCTTACTTGCTGAATTTTGTGATATATTTCCCTCTTATTAATAGGTCTTGCCTTTTTGATCAATTGGCTCTCTTCCATTATTTTATTCTACCCTTTTATTTAACTACCTTCCGCATATCCTTGGGAATTTTTAACGTACCTCTGGAAGTTACACTGAATTTTCGGTCAGAGAAACTGCTCCTTCGGATTAAAGGCTCACTCATTTTTTCCAGAAATAACTTAATCGTCTCCTTCTTTTCTGGACTTGTACTTGACAAATTCAGAACTTTTCCATTTACTTTTACAATGGAATTACTGAGCCCAAACCAATAGAAGAAGTCAAATAATGCGTCAGCTTTGAATTCATATGCAAAGCTTAAATTTTCCCCATTGATCACTTCATTTCCTGGGGGGAAGAAATTCTTCACTGCCTCTTGAAAATCAAACTGAAAGAGAGAGGAACATTGTATTGACTTCCTGCACATAACTCTCCTTTGACATTCTAGAACTAACAACTGCCCAAATTCTGAAACATCGCACCTCTTATTTCCCTTTCACACTCAGATATTTTTAAACAGCTGTCTTTATTTTTTCTAACAAAACTTTGCATTTGCATCGTATTTCATCTAAATATCCGGAACTGGGTGGCCAAAACCACATTTATGCTTACCCCGTTTCTTTTTTTTCCTTTCTTTTTTTCTTTTTTCAGCCTAAGTCTCGTTCTGTTGCCCGGGCTGGAGTGCAGTGGCCAAATCTTGGCTCACTGCAACCTCTGCCTCCCAGGTTCAAGCAATTCTCTGCCTCAGCCTCCCGAGCAGGGATTATAGGCGTGCGCCACCACGCCCAACTCATTTTTGTATTTTTAGTAGAGATGGAGTTTCACCACCTTGGATCTTGAACTCCTGACCTCATGATCCACCCTCCTTGGCCTCCCAAAGTGCTGGGATTATAAGCATGAGCCACTATGCCCAGCCTGTTAGCCCAATTCTAATAGGTTGCTAAGAACTAAACTCATTTTATTGGCAGCAATAATGGCACCTTAGAGAACAAAGTGTCTGGATGCACTTTGTTTTCTAAGGGCCATTCTCTTGGCCTAAGCCAGGGCCATAGGGCCTCAGTTCTTCCATGAAATGCACAAGCTCCTTCCATGTGGTTGCCAGCCCTGGATTCAGACAGGCTAGGCTTACCTGAAGCCGGTAACTTTCTCCAATCACTGAGGAGATGACCATGTCCATCCCTTGCTCTATCTGTCTTCTTATCTTGGGGTGCCTTGTGTTCACAAGAAACGCATATGTCCTTTCTAGAAATTAGCAAGCAGAATTCAGAAACAAGCGTGTCCATGTAACATAGTATGCTTCTTAGAATCTGCTACAGCAGTGGTTCCCACCTCCTTTGGAGATTTTATTCATTTATAACTTTCCTCTCTGCTCCCTCACATCCTTACTACAAAGCCTCACTAGATTTCTAGAAGTGTTTCTGAGAATTTTGCAGATTTGAAGGAGGTTCTGGGCCGCTGTAAAGGCAGGCTAGACAATCAGCTCCTGCAAGGCTGTGGATTGTCACTCGAGTCTCAGAAATCAAAAGTTCCACTCTATAATTATCACAGATGAGAACTGTGCCTCCACAGCATGTATCCAGTGTGGGGAAGGAAAGTGAAAGACGGAGATAGCCAGTTTTCATGCTACTGCTGTGCTGGACTTTTCCTGCCCCTGCCCCTTCCCCTTCCCCTTCCCCTTCCCCTTTCTTCCCCTTCCCCTTCCCCTTCCCCTTTCTTCCCCTTCCCCTTTTTTCTCCTTTCCCTTCCTCTTTCCCTTCCTCTTCCCCTTCCCCTTCCCCTTCCCCTTCCCCTTGCCCTTCCCCTTCCCTTCTTTATTTTAACAGTGTCTCTGTCATCCAGGCTGGAGTACAGTGGTGCAATCATGGCTCACTGCAGTCTCAACCTCCTGGACTTAAGTGATCCTCCTGCCTCAGCCTTCTATGTTGCTGGGACCACGCATTTGCCACCACGCCTGGCTACTTTTTGTATATTTTGCAGAGACAGGGTTTCATCAGGTTGCCTAGGCTGGTCTCGAACTCCTGAGCTCAGACAACCTGCCATCCACAGCCTTCCAAAGTGCTGGGATTATAGGCATCAGTCACCATGACTTGTTGGGTATTCAAATCACAAGTTGGCTCTTACAGAAACTTTCTTCTTTGCAAAAGGAAATCTACAAAGTTCAGGAAATGGAGCTGCTCCATGCTTTCCGTGTCCAGTCCCACCTCCACCGCATGACCAGCTCTCCCCAGCCTCTCCGGGGACCAGACATGCTTCTGACAAATGACTAGTCTATGGTTCTAAGGACCAAGGCAGCTGGAGGTTGATTCTTCTCCCTGCCACTACCCCTAACAAGTGGGAAAACATGTCGGTCTCATTGTTTAAATAGTAGCACATGTCTGTCCTGGCAGATTTATTTTGCAGTTGGTTAGTTTGGTTTGGTAACCCCTCATGTTCATTTCTGCATGATTGAAGCCAGAAGAAGGTTGTTTACTCATTAGGAAATATAAAGTATTATTAACCAGTGATCTCAACGTTTCCAGCCTCCAGCATCAAGTTCCATGGTTTTAATTACTCAGAGCTTGGTCTAGGGAGACACATTGACACCTGTATTCTCCTCCATTTAACAGCCAGGGACCAGCCACTGTGTGATTTTTAGAACTCAGTGTTTTACACTGGCTTTATCTCAGAGACAAACCTTCGGTCCACCGACAGCAAGTGTTTACGTCCTAGAGGAAGGCATTTTAAACTACTCTTATTCATCTTGGTTTTCCTTCCCATGTTTCTCTTTCGCCCAAAGTATTTTTTGGGCACTTTAGAGATAAGCTGCCTTATATCCTCTTTAAGACAACACATAAACAAATAGAGCAAGCAAACTCTTTGATATCTTGAATTAAATCTCACATAAACCAAACCAACGCCTTCAGGCTCATTATATACTCATGGCCACCACACTCCACAGTTGTGTTGATGGGGTAGATTGCACACTGCACAACTCCAGCACTCATTCACATTTACAGACATTGTCTATTTGTATAGTATGACAAACTCCTGGGAAGCATTGGTAATAGTCTTGAGGAAATAGTGGCTTTTCCTGATTTGCACAAAAGTGCAGTTTAGAATAGCAACAAGATATGGACAGATAGCCTTAATCACAATTTTGCAATTTAAAATTGACCATCTTAAGCTTCTGTGTCATTATGGCTTTTATCACAATTAATCAGTACTGGGTATCTGGATTTCTGTTGTGTTGACTCATTACACTACAGCATGCCTCAGACACATACCTCCTTCCATAATAGTTGCTCGACAACCTTATACATTCTGTAGGCTACCTAAGAATTCCTCCTTGTACCGCTACCTATACTTTGATCAAACTGTTAAAATGAAGAGGTCTCTTACTCTTTTTTTTAGATTCCTGCTAGTGATTGATGCAGGAGGTATACTTGATACAACTGTGAATTACATTCCTAAAGAACTAGCTGGCTTTCTGGTTATAATCAAGCCAAAGAACACGTGGGCTTCAGATGTTCTAATGAGCATTTCTTGTTACTGGGCATTCTGTTCCTGACCTCTCCAGCAGAAAGAGCATCGTGACTTTTTATTGTAAAAGAAGCCAAGAGAGCTGCACAAATCTGAATGAGAATGAATGTTTGGGGAAGTCTATTTGAAATTCATAGATCATTTCTTATTCCCTTAGACTCATTTTAAGAATGTTAGTTAGAAGCAAGTTTAAGAAATTCTACTCGATTACAGAGCACTGTGCCCATGATTTCCCCCACATATCATTCTGAGCAGGAGGAAGAAGGCAAAATGGAGACGTTTTCATACTGAAATTTGGTTTAATATAGTTGTTGCCAGCTATTCTGATTTCTTGGAAGAAACAATAAAGAGATGTGTCTAAACATGACAGTCCAACATCACAGCATGAAACAGAAAAGCATCCACAACTGCTATTTATTTTCTTAGTTTCCTCATCTATAAAATGGGGATAGTGAAGTACCTCCTAGCTGGGATAATTACGCATTCTAGTTTGCCCAGGTCAGTTTATACCTTCATCCCAGAATAATTATTGATAGCAATGACGTTCCTGTTAGTAACGTCCTCAGTTGATAAGCCCTACAAAGTTGTTGTGCTGATCCATTACATTAGAGCACTTCTTAGACATAGTAAGTGTTTGATATGTGGTAGAGCATGTTATATATCATCCTCATCACTCCGGTCATTTCTGCAACCTCCCAAGTCTCAGAATGTCAGATCACCTCCTGCCTAGACAGGAAGTAGGAAAGAAGCTCTGGGACAGGTGGCTTCTGCCCTCGAATCATTGAGACATTTGTTCAGCAGGCTTGTGCTGTGCTTCAGGTGGCCTCATACACCAGGCTCCTTGCTGTCCACCTTATCACAAGCTAATTTCTGCCCTGCTCATCAGCATACCTCAGTGCACAGTCCAGCCCAGTTTGGTCCCAGCAAGGACTACGCCAAAAATATTTAGATACTGATATGGTTTGGATTTGTGCCCCTGCCCAAATCTCAGGTCGAATTGTAATTCCCGATGTTGGAGAAGGGGCCTGGTCAGAAGTGAGTGGATCATGGGGGTGGATTTTCTCCTTGCTGTTCTCATGATAGTGGGTGAGTTCTTAATAGATCTGGTCGTTTAAAAGTGTGTAGCACCTCCCCTTCCGCCTTCTTCCTCCTGCTCCATGTAAGACATGCCTGCTCCCACTTCACCTTTCTCCATGATGGTAAGTTTCCGGAGGCCTCCCCAGAAGCAGAAGCCTGTACAGCCTGCAGAACCATGAGCCAATTAAACCTCTTTTCTTTATAAATTGCTCAGATTTCGGTATTTTTTTATAGCAGTGTGAGAACAGGCTAATATAGATACTTACCTTTTGAGGTGTCTTTTTTGGTCTGCACATTAATCAAGAACAACATTGGTTTGCTCAATATGGTTTCCCTGTAGTCTTTATAATCAGAGTAGTTGGTCAGTTCCACATACCTGTGAAAAAGCAGAGATCACTGCAAATGTAACACACCTGTTCATCTCAATTAGGAAGGGATGTACTGGACAGGTACTTGGCACAGCCACAGATCTTGGAGGGAAGTTCCTTGAAATGTTTCCTTACAGAGGTTACCGTATAAATAAATCTTTCTCTGGTCATGGCTGATTGCAGGAAGGATCAGCGTGCAGCCCACAGGCAGCCGTGGTCCTTGGGGTGTCCTGGCATCAAAGCTTGGCTCTCAGACTTTACCGGTGATCATCAATATCATCTATCATTTGGGCTAAAAGGGTTCGTTTGAAGCTGTAAGAGCTCTAAGTCCCACTGAATTGAGAATGAATTCGACTTAGTAAGTAGAATTAGCTGGATCTTCTCCAGTGGCGTCATCCTGTCTAACTGGTGGGTCTGGAATTTTCCTTTCCTTCTCTCCACTTCCCCTACTAATCCTAAGATAAACCCAGCTCCCTCTATAGATTACAAAATCAACCAATATTCATATGAACCATTACTAATTCACATCTCCCTTATGCTGAGCTTGCGTAATTAAAATGTCAAAACAACTGATGTTGAACTTTTCGCCACATCCTTGTTCAATTTAGCCTTTTTGGTTTTCATTCATTGCTATCATTTAGGAAGATCTTTCTGAATCCTGGCCCTGTCATCCAGCATGTTAGCTTTCCCTGCCCTTCTGCTCTTCCAAGCAGCCTAGCTGCGTCCCTATCCTCATGATTGATAAAAAGGCCCAAGTGCAGATTAGTTTCCTTCAAGAAATTGGCTAATTTTCTAAGTAAACCCAAGCTCAGATGCCATGCGGAGGTAGGCAGGCGAATGGCCCCCAGTGGGCTGAAGGATGCGTCTGCCGCAGCCTCTCTAATCACGGAGCTGGCTCCCAGTGGCCGCAGCTGCGAACATCTGCACGAGGGAAAGGCTGGCAGAGCGGAGCGAGCGGGCTGCCTTTTGCTACACCACAGCATGTTTGTTTCTTACATCTAGTCATCAGCAGAGGCAGCTCCAAGCAATTCTTTCCGGCTGGTTGTCCTTCCAGTGCCTGACATGAAAATCACAGCGTTGGCGAGAAAACAGCCGCTGCAGGGAGCTGTGGCCACAGTCATCTTGGCATCCCCCCCCCCCGCCGCGCCCACTTCCCACCACCCCTTGGAGGGGCCAGCACACAAGACAGTGACCGGGGACACGTGTCCAGAGCAGGCGAGAGAATATCTACCCTGAGGCAGGAAAACACGGCTTCCGCTCGGCTATCTCCCAGCTTGGTTTCTTAGAAATCTATGTCATTATCTTTCTGCTGGGATTGTCAGACCTGATTTTGAGAGCTTTTAAAACCTGACCCCTGATGGAGCCTCTAAAATGCTTCCTGCCTTCTATTTCACCAGGCTTTTAAAAGCAATCTCCACCTCCCGCTACATCTGTAGTGGTGGCTGCTTGGGGGCTGTTCCTGGGGTGGGGAGAGGAACAGGGAGCTGCAGTGTTCCTGAGAAGAAAAAGGCAGGTGCGGGTGTTGATGCTCACGAAGTGGGTGAGGATGGCAGGTGGAGAGGAGAGGACGATGGGAATGGAGGAGGGGCGCTGGGTGGGGCACTGGGGTGTTACAAGGAAATGGATGGCCAGGTAAGAGAATGCAGACCCTGATGGGGCTTTTGTGTGACTCTCCCTTCACCTCTCCCCTGTCTTCACCCTCACCTGGGCAGATCAGGAGAAAGGGGGTGAGGTGAGGGAACCTCACTAGGCTGAGGAGAGTGGCGCTGGTGTTACGTATCAGCTGGGAGAGAATTGTCCTGCCCTTCTTTGTCCCAATTGACCAACTGCCAAAAGTTACTCGAGAAAGAAAGCAAAGGAGAAGGCAGGGAAAAGAAAACCACCATTCGCTGGGCATATTCCTTCATTCGCTCAGCAACTTCACTGAGTCCCGCTGATGAGCCAGGTACCGGGTGAGCATTTACATGTATCTCAATGCCTTATTATGCTGGAGGGGCTCAGAGCCCAGAAAGGAGGCAGTGGAAGGAGGCAGTGCAGAATGTCCCTGTGCTCAGCCATTCCTCTTGCCATCCTCAGCTTATTCAGCTGCCAAGCACCCGGCACGGGGCAGGCAGGCAAGAGTGGCTTGGGAAGGGGGTGAAGAGAAGGTAAAGTCTGTGGTTACATGGGGGGTTGACGATACAGAGGGAGAAAAGAGAAAGAAACCCCCCTGTAGCAAAAGAAGAAGAAAAGGGCAAGTCCGGTTGGCATAAACATAAAAAAAAAATAGATGGGTGATGCAGGGGCAGGGGCAGGCTTCACCTGTGACCCATTCTTCCGCCACCCTGTTTACACGGAATTCAGTCATGGTCACTTCAGCTCCTTTACTATATTCCTCGGGGTGATTCCTCTATTCTCTCATTATCTGGAGTCTGATTGTCATTCTCTGTGGAAAGCGTGTGGCATCCATGTACAATAGACCCAGAAAATCTGCAATTTCAATGCCTTTTCTGATGACGCAAATGCCAGTGCAGTATTTCTCTCTGCGTACAAAATTGATTGACATCCGATGGGTCAGTAATGCCACAGATAAAATCTCAACTTACAAATGATCTCTGGTTCAGAGAATAATCAATTTTCCCTGGAATTTGGTGGAAGGCTTTTTGAATGCTGCTGGGCTCAAAGAGCAGGTATTAGGCATAATCACAGAAGGAAGCCTGCTGGATAGCTACACGTTGAGTGTAATGTACAATCTACACATGAACTATCCATTCTCAAGCCTGAATTTCATAAAACACCTTGGGAAAATAAAACTACATGCAACATAATTTAATCTGCCTTTGATGATTCAGGGGGCTCTTGTATTACCTCAAGTGGCTGTAAACCTCATCACAGTGCATGCCAGTTATCACTGTACCACAGATGTGTAAACACTGCTTATGGAAGAGCTCTCATGCCAGAACTTACAGACAAGAGATTGTGGCAAGATCCCTACTTAATAAGCTTCCTATCTCAACCAGGCAACAAAGAAGAAATACCTCAGTAGTTCATCCATTTCCAGCCTCTCAGTTATGGTCCAATTGTTAAACACCTTGAAATTCTATTGAAATAAATACATATGGGCATTCACTAAAATACAATAAGATAGTAGAATTTAGTTGTTAAGGTGCACAGATAAATATTTAAGTTTCTGACATTTAATCACTGGCTTTAGTTTAAGACTAGCCTTACTAGATTATATTAGGGACTAGTTATTTGACCTTCTTTGTTTGTTTTTTGAGAGTCTTGCTCTGTCTTCCAGGCTGGAGTGCAGTGGCACAGTCGTGGCTCACTGCAACCTCTGTCTCCCAGGTTCAAGCAATTCTCCTGCCTCAGCCTCCCAAGTAGCTGGGATTACAAGTGTGCACCACCATGCCCGGCTAATTTTTGTATTTTCAGTAGAGACAGGGTTTCACCACATTGACCATGCTGGTCTCGAATTCCTGACCTCAAATAATCTGTCTGCCTCAGCCTCCCAAAGTGCTGGGATTACAGGCATTAGCCATCATGCCCGGCCTTTAATCATAGGTATTTCAGAATTACTAATGTAAATATTGCTTCTACATACTGAATATTTATCGTAGTTGCTGAAATTATCATTAGGAATGAAAAGCAAACACTTTAAGATAGACAGTTCCTTTAAACTCTCTTTTCTTCATTGCTTTACCCTGGCCCCAAAATGTTTCTAGAGTGAAAGTTTCTACTCCTGGCTTCAATCCAAAGATGAAAAGGCAGGACAGGGCTGGGCATGGTGGCTCATGCCTGTTATCCCAGCATTTTGGGAGGTCAAGACAGGAGGATTGCTTGAGGCAAGGAGTTCCAGACCAGCCTGGGCAGCATAGTTCCAGGCCTCCAGACCAGCATAAGCAAATCTTGTCTTTGCAACAAATTTTTAAAATTAGCCTGTTGTGGTGGTGCAAGTCTATACTCCTAGCAAGTTAGGAGGCTGAGGCGGGAGGATTGCTGGAGGCCAGAAATTCCAGGCTGCAGTGAGCTATCACTGCACCACTGTACCACTGCACTCCAGCCTGGGCAACAGAGTGACACCCTATCTCAAACCCAATGCATCTAACCAAACAAACAAAAAAACCCCAGCAGGACAATGTAATGGGAAGCACAGTATTTTAAAATGAGATCTAATTCATGTCCTAATTTGCTGGCTATGTGAACTCAGTTCCAGAACCACAACTCACTGTGACCTTCAGGGATGTCTTCAGACCTGTCTGTACCTTTTCACTCATCTGTGAAAAGAGCATGGAGTATTTTCTTCCCACGTGATGAGTAAATGCAGTACGGGCAATGTAGACGTATGAATTTGAACCCATGGTAGATGCTTGATAAACCTCACGAATGTCTCTAATCCTGGCCAACTTGGCAAACCCACAGGATGAAGTTTTGTGAACTTCTGACTCACAACCAGGGCTGTGGTCATTTGAGTTCCCGGGAAATGAGGATGATACCAGTATCTGATAAATGAGCAAGAGTTGCTCCTTCCTTGTTCTGATTTCTTTCCTTGTTTTTTTCAATTTCGGAGGACGAAGGGAACAGCTTAATGACAGCAACATCTGAAAAGGGGGACCAAAAAAGCTCATTGTGTTTTGCTTCTAGAAAATCAGGAGTCACTGAAAGATGGCCCATCTCTAAGACACCCACCTTTCAAAGCTGCCCCAAATTTCCCTTGGCTCTAACAATTTCTGCTCAATAACAGATAATCTCCATGGTCTCCATCAAAGGGTGGAGTGTGTGTGTGTGTGTGTGTGTGTGTGTGTGTGTGTGTATTCATTTAAAAAAATATGGACAGTGGAGCAGAGAAAAACAGGAACACACACTGCAATAGTCTGTGTAGGAGGCCCAGGAACTGCTTGCCACTTTCATAATTCTTTGCTGTGACACTAAGCAAAAGCTTACAGAGCCATTTCACTGTTAGGGGAAGCAGGATGCCCCTGCCATGAGTTTCTAGTGTTAGCTTGATCACCTCACACAGAGCCTTGCCCTATTCTCTCTTCCTTTCTTCCCTCCGCCTTCTGCCCTAATTCTAGTGAAACAAAGCAAAATTTTTAGACATCGCTCTAATGTCTATGACACTTAGTATGTGTGAAACTCTGATGGGGCAGAGAATGATTCATTCATTTATGCAGGTAAGAAACATTTACTGAGCACCTATTGTGTGCTGGGCACTGGGAACGCAGAGATGAGAAAGGAAACAGTCTCGCTTCTAAGATGCATACGGTCTCCTGGGGTGACAGTTGAGAAAAGACACCATTTTGGTATGAAATGATGAATGTATAACCTTCTTGCTCAAAACGTGATCCTTGGACTAACAGCACTGGAATCACCTAGCGTGATGCAGAATCCAGGGCTCTCCCCAGAATCAATCAGCATCTGTGTTTTAACAAGGTCTCCAGGAGACTTGCATGCTTACTTAAAGTTTGAGACGCACTAGTCTAACACGCAGTCCCTGCTATTCATAGGTTTGCAAACTGGTAAATCATTCAAATATACCAATGCCAGAGAAATGCGTAGTTCTCCATATTCACGTGTCCAGACTCCACTGAGTTCTCTCCTAGCCTGTTAAGCCAAAGGGGGCAAATCAGGAGGGGACCGGGGTTAGAGCCATATATTGAGATGAGATGGGTAGTAGGAGAGAGATTGTCCTGTCAAACCAAACAGCCCACAAGAGTTAGGTAAGAGGAGGGGCAGGGGCACCCCAGGAAGAGTCACAGCCTAGACCATCCATGGGGACTATGGGGTGGCTGCACGCAGGCAGGCAGGTGGCAAGGACCAGGGGAGCTGAGGGTAGGAAGGAGACATAAGTGTGGCTGCAAGTCCAGAGCCCGGCTCCGAAGAAGTCAGGCAGGAAAGAAGGCTGGTGGCACATCGCTACGGAATCATCAGATCTGAGTGTGATTTCTGTCTCTGTGATCTCAGCTAGTGTTTTAACCTTGCAGATATTCATTTTCCTCGCCTGTAGAATCTGGCTAACAAAAGGTACCCGGTGAGGTGGCTAAGAGATTAAATAATGTGTGTAAAGCTCTTGGGTCTGGGGCTGCTTAATGGTATTATTCTTCTTCTTCCCACTTTACAGTTGAGGAAACAGAGTCCCACGGACAGTAAGTAAATTTCCCAAGGTCATTCAGCTGGTAAAGAGCAAAGCCCTTCCTCTAGACTGACTTCTAAGAATCTCACAGCTCAATGCGTGGATGGTTATTATTCCACCAACATCACTATGTATCGTGCTAAGGGGCTGCTGCCTAAGCAGGTTGCCGCATCTAAGACCACATCTTCCAACCTCCAGCCTCAAGTTGGGATCCCTTCTGGGCCTGGGCGGGCAGACCGAACCCAGCATTTGTGACTGCAGGGTGGAGGCGAGGCTTCCCCAGTAAACTTCCAGTGTGTTCCAGCCCAAATGTCCTCATTCTACCCCCATGAGTGCCACTCCCCCTCACCTGCATTCTCTGCCCTGGGTGGGAGTCATTGTCACCCACCCAGGAGCAGGTCACAGCTCTGCTTTTAGTGACTTCCTTACAATCACTACACTTACTTCCTCTTGTGGGCTGATTATATGAGATGTGCACTAGCTGATAGAATTCCTGTCTTTTCTTTGTAGATTCAGGAAATGAGTGAAAAAGCAAGATTATTTCAGGTTTGAGGCGATTTGCTGAAAGCACAGGTTCTCGCGGTTCTCCCACTCAGCAGCATCTTACTTAGGTGAATTACTTAAGCTCTAAGTCCTAATGCTTGCACCTGTAAAACGGAGAAACAGCAATAGTGAGAACTTTGTAAACTTTTATGAGATAGTAGTTGTGAAATACTCCGCACCATTCAAGTAAATGTTAGTAGCCACCATTACTATTGTATTTATTTTTATTCCCCAAACAGACTCTTTCATGCTAGGGGAGTCCCGAAAAGAAGGGACTCCAGGCCTTCTTTGCCAAATTTTGCTTACATTTCACCAAGAGGCTGCTTTATATGAAAAAAAAAAAAAAAAAAAAAAGTGGGGTGTGTGTGTGTGTGTGTGTGTGTGTGTGTGTCTGTGTGTGTGTGTCACAGTTAATGGTAATTTTGACTTTTAAGTATTGAATGAATAGCTCCTGGAATAACCATTACAGGCATCTGGTGTCCTGAACATGTGTTTACAACATGGGTGAAAATCCTGATCTTGAAAGAAAAAAATAAAAATAAAGATCTTGCCATAAATCCTACAAAGTAGGACAAATATTTTTCCAGTAGGTTCTTGAAGGGGCTTTAGAGCTGGTGGCCATCACTAAACCTTTCCACTATGCTAGATTTCCTTAGTTTACTTAGTAGGTATGTATTTAGAAAAAATGGTCAAGTATTAGAAAATGAACCTAAGTAGGGCTGCTAAAATTATCCTTGTGCTGTCTTAGCAAGGGAATCATCTGAAAGTCAAGGTTAGTGGCTCTTAGCCTTTCGTGGTTCCTTGGAAAAGGGCCTCATGAAAGCCACAGTACACACTGATGAGTCCCCAGAAAGAAATTCTAATTACACCATAGGCTTATCCCATATGCCAAAAGTATTTGTTGAGTTAAAAATAATTAATTAACAGAACAAGGATTCTTAACCTAGGTCCAAGTATCTCATGAACATTCTGAATGGTCAGCAAAAATTGGAGATATATCTACATTTCTATATCTATGTACAATTCTCAAAGCCTCTGTGGTCCAAAATGTTTAAGAATCATTTTGTCTTTTGGGATTCCTGGCCATCTTCATGTTTGTTCCTGGTAAGAAGCTATCTCACACCCACGGCTGGAATATGGTGGCCACAGAGAAGATGAAAAGTCCCTGGAGTCCATCAACTCTAGTCTCCAAGCCATTAAGAAGGGTGGAAAGTACAAGCTGGGGCAAGCCAGCTCTGAAGATGGTAGACAAGGCAACGTGAAACTGATCATCCCCACCAACCACCTGGCCTCAAGGAAATCTGAAATGTCACTGATCCAGAGAATTCTGAGATTCTTTTTTTTATTTTTGAGACAGAGTTTCACTCTGTTGCCTAGGCTGGAGTGCAGTGACACCATCTTGGCTCAGTGCAACTTCCACCTCCAAGATTCAAGCCGTCTTCCTACCTTGGCCTCCTGAGTAGCTGGAACTACAGGCGCTTGTCATCACACTCAGCTAATTTTGTATTTTTGTAGAGAGGAGGTCTTGCCATGTTGCCCAGGCTGACCTCGAAGTCCTAGACTCAAGCAATCTGCCAGCCTCAGACTCCCAAAGTGCTGGAATTACAGGCGTGAGCTACTGCACCCAGCCCTGAGATCTTTAGAAGCAAGCTAGAACAGACTGATGAAAGAAAATAATGCAAATTTTCTTTAATAAAACTGGCCAGAGCTTGTTTTTCAAAAGGAAGAAAGGGAGGGAGGGAGGGAGGGAAGGAAGGGAGGAAGGATGGGTCATAGCAGTATTTTGAGGGAGGAAGTCGTATGCTATCCCCAAAACCAAAATCAACTGGGCAAATTTGGCAGCTCGGAGGAGCGAAATGTAAGATATTTGAGTTCTAGCTTCAGCATGCCTCCCACCTCCTGATTCACCAGGGCAGACCCTCTCACTGCTGCCCACAACTTAGTCCTCCCCCTCTGCCTAGAAGACTGTCTCCATTTAGAACAGATTCCCTCCTGGCCATCCTTCAGGACTGCACACTTAGTTATAAAAGCCTCCTTCCCTGCCTGAGGACAATAGATGGCTTTTTCAATCACCCAAATTATCTTCAGAGGCTCCTTGCTATTTCCCAGTTACAAAAGCCCTTACGATATTGCTTATACAGTGATAGCCTGTTATTTGTTGATTTGTGTTTGCACCCTGGTCTGTGTTACCTGGTCATTGTGGCCCAGGTGTTTATTCTAGATTCAAAGCTGTCAAAGAATCACTGCTGTTTAATTTTCTTTTACGTAGGAGGTGTTCAAAGCAAAAATTAGATGACAGACATTTCAGATTTCGCAGTACTGTTTGCTACAATTAGGAGAACTGGTTCTGTCAAAGCCTCACCTATGGCTTCAGTTAATTCTGGACATTACTTTTTTCCATACCCTGCTCTCAAGTACAATGGGCATCTTCTTTTTAAATCTGTGCACATCTGATTTCTGACTCAGCTCCTCCCACAGTCCTGCACTTACGGTTTGGAATTTTCATTTCACTAAGAAAGGGAGAAATTCTTGCTGGGGAATGGTTCTTCAGGCATTCAGAGCCCTCACTATCTTTGTCTGGAAAAGCAAGGTTTTTTTCCCCCGCAGCTTTAAAGACCACTCGTTCCATATCTCATTTCGTTTGCCTGCCTCTCTTGGCTCCCTCCTACCCACAGGGTGCCACAGCGCACTGTCTTTCCCAGTAGCAAAGGCACTGTGTCTCACGAGCGGGCTGCTTATTCATTTCTGAGTCAAACTCTAGACCATGCTTGCCTCTTCAGGCACTCGGCCCTCTGAGCACAAATATAACAGGGCTTTGCAATCCAGGCCCTTACCCAAAGTAACCTCTGGAGGCCTAAGGCCACGTGGCATCAGACCTGAAGTGCCCTCCTTTACCCCATGACATCAAAGCCTGCTTCAGATGGCTGGGCCACATCCTGCTGGCTTCATGTTTGCCAAGAATAGCTTGGGGCACTTTGACCACAACAGTCAAGCATCCTGGGGGCCTCCTTCCAATTAAGGCCTGCAGGTTTTACACTCATTTCCCCAGAACTTATCTGTGCCTTTCACAGCCCACACGGCTTATAGGGGCTTTGTTCCCTTCTCAGCTGCAGTTTATTTGTTTATTTTTTGAAACACGAAGGGAGGCCAGAGATGGGAAACTTTGAGCTTTTGCACGCTTCTCCACTGGGTCTCCTCGATGGAGAAGGCTGGCAGTGCTCCCTGCCCCCCGCAGCCACTCATGCTCCGAAGCCAGGATGTGAGTCTCGAAGCGCTGCAGACAGCCACTAAAGGGTGTACCCCCAATTCGAGCTCATCTGACCCAGTTAAGGAGCCAGAACGGGAGAAGTATCAACCAGTTATGAGCTCTGGCTGGGGACCCTGCCCTCCCCCTCGCGCCCAGCCTTGATGCCCTTCTGGGCAGCTTCAAGCAGCAGCTGCAAAATGTCAATGCAAGAGGCGGAAGAACCAGGGCGGGGAGAGCGTGCCTCCTCCGGATGATAGACGCAGAGGGAAAGTCTAGAAGTGCACGGAGCAGGGGGCTAGGCGGGGTCGCAGGCAGCGAGGACAACCCAGGATCCCAGAGACGTCAGCCAGGTGGAGGCGTCTGCGGGCACCTGGCGACGGGCCGGGGAGTGCGGCGAGGCCACCCACCTCTTGATGTAGCTGCTGAGGCGGTAGAGCTGCCCGTCGAAGCGCACAAGGCCGTCGCAGAAGACGTTGAAGCCCCCCCGCGCCGCCGCCGGCTCCCCGGGCCCGGCCACCACGAGCTGGTCGCCGCGCAGCTGGATGGCACCGGGCTGCAGGCGCAGCAGCTGCGCCAGCGGCAGCAGGGCCAGCTCACAGTCGCAGGTCCACAGGCTGCGCAGCTCCCCGGACGAGATGGAAGTCAGACTCGGCCTGGCCACCGGCTCGCAGGCCGCCCCAGCCATGCCCGCGACGTCGGTCCTGGCACCGCCTGCCTCCGGCACCTGAGGGTCCCCAGGAGACGCCCGGCGTCCTGCCTGCGTCAGTGCGCGCGGGGTGCGGAGAAGGTCGATGTGCCCGCCTGGCCGGGACCCGGTGGCCGCTCGGGTGCCCGCCTGCCCGCCCGGACGGCCCCTCCTTAGCTGCCACTCGCTGGGAGCGCTGCAGGCACCGCGCGGAGAAAGCGGCCCCGGCGCAGCGCGGCCCCTTTTATCCGCCCTAGGGACGCCCGCCTCGCCCCGGCAGGCCCACGGCCACGACCCCAGACGCTCGGGGCCGAGTTATCATCGTCTCATAACTTGGCATGCTCTTGTCTGCTCGCAGCCAAGGCTTAGTCATCCCCCTGGGGTCCGCTCCTCAACACCAGGGCTGGGCCCCGCCCTGCCAGGCGGACACTGCCGGAGGCAGGAGGTGGGGAGCGTCCTCCCCCGTTCCCAGGCCCTGCCTGTGGTGGGCAGCAGGGCGCACGGCACCACCATTGCCTGAGACACCACACCCCTGGTGTCGATTGAAGAATGCAAGGGCTCTCGCCCCACCCACTCCACCAGAGGCCCGGAGGATGTCAAAGGCCAGTGCCGGAACTCCGATCCCCACCTCAGTACCAGATCTCTCACCCAGCCTCAGTTTCCCGCCATTTTCACTCCATCCAGATCTACCCTGCATTTCCCTCCTTCAGCCTTTCCTTACGCTGGTTCCTGGCCCTGGATGCCTTCTCCCTAGAAATTCCACTGATTATCACATCACTTTTCCATAAAGCCTTCAGGAATCCCACATGGGTTTCATCGCTTTGCTTCTCCTTTCTACTGCACGGGGAACCCGCAGTGCGCTGTGGAGTGGAGATAGCAGAGTCTTAGCACCCTCTGCCCTCCCCTGCCTCCCTAGTAGGTCGTGATCTCCTTGAGCCCTAAAATATGCTCATTTGTTCAGTCTATAAACATGGGAATGCTAGCTATATGCTCATTGAGGTGTGAAAGGAGGACTAATTTATTCAATTTAATTAAACACCTATTTCTGCTGCGAAGCCTGGATGGAACGGGAGGAGAATCTAGCCCAGTTTTTTGAGGCTTTCTGGAGTACTGCAATTTAGGATTCTAAGTCACATTTTCAAAGTTGAGGAGAACTTAGAGAATATCTTTAGTTTGTCTTTAGATGTCCCCATATGAACTCTTGTGTAGGTTTAATCAGATGGAATGAAGAGTCCTCCTGCCATATCTCATTTAAATCGCAGAATATAAATGAGCCCCATGGTCTTCTCTTCTTCTAGGTGCATACCTATCCTTTCTCCAGACATGGATCTTTTAGCCATGGGATCATTACCCCATCTCTGGGCCTCTCTGAAGAAATCTAATTCACTGATCATGAATTGATCAATACTGAATCAGTCTTTTGTAGGGCAGGAAGGATGCTCTACCTGAGAAAAACGCATCCAGAAGATCTTCTTGCAAAGGGAACTTTGAGGATCCCTGCATGGAGAATGGATCTGGGGTGGGCTGAGACGGTAGACAGGACTCAGAGGCTGGGGTTGTTTTCACAGACCAGGCACTTGGTGCCAGCAGTTAAATCTATCGTGCCCTATTTAGGACTTCACTCTTGTCCGAAACATTAACAGGGTCATCACTATGCACCAGGGATCATCTTAAGCTCTGAGGTCACGCACACACCTACACAAGGGCCCAATAAGTGCTACCGTAGATGTATGGACTAAGCACTATGGGAGATAAGTGGTTCTTAGAGGCCTCAAGAAGGGTGCTCAAAGGAGGTGACATGTGGGCTAGACTTTGAATAAGAGTGGCAGCTCCCACATGAAGGAGCAGCAGCAATAAGGAGATGAGAGAAGATTCTGTACCATCCTATGCAAAGAGAGATGCTATGGTCCATCTGGGGAAAGGGGGAGATTTTTAAGTGACTAGAGCAGACTATCCCATTTGGGTCAAGAGGGGTGAGTTTAGAAAGGGATATTGATGCCAGATTGTTGCAGGCCCTCTGAGTCGTCTAGGAATTTGGATTCTTAAGACAATGAGGAGTCTTGGGATGTTTTAAAGAAACGAAGTAATATAATTGTGCCCGAGTTCAGATAGACACCTTTGGTTATGATCATGTAGAAGATGTTTTGAAACAGGAAGATCAGAGGCAGAGAAACTAGGAGATGGATGTAATAATCCAGATAACATATGATGAGGGTCTGAACAAAAAGCAGCTGTGGAAATGGAGATGATGTTTCAACATTTTTGAGTTAGAGTCAGCAGTATTTCATGAGCAAATAAATGAAAAAGAGCAGGGAGAGACACTTAGTCTTTTGCTTGGGTACCCCAACAGATGGTGAGACCAGTAACAAAGCGAGGGTCCACGGGAGGAAGAGTAGGGGCTTGGGGAGGGATAGTGGTGAGTTCAAGGGGGCATGAACTTACATTCGTATGAAACATCAAGATAGAAAAGTCCCAGAGGCAAGCAGTCAGCCGGGTCTGGAGTTTTGGAGAGGCGAGGTCAGTGATTGAGATTTGCAAGTCCCTAGATCAAAGATGGGGTTGAAGCCAAAGAAATGTATGGGAGCATCTAGCTAATAGATAGAGTAGGAATTTGAACCCAAGCCTCTGGTTTACTTCAACATATGTTAATTGAGCATCTGCTGTGTTTAGTGCTTTGCTGGAGATACAGAGTTGAATAGAGGATGGCCCCTGTCCTTAAATAACAGGAAGAAATGCAGGAATTAGCATGAACTAGTCTTCTGGCACCATGTCCAAACATGTGGCAGAAATCTAGTCATATTTTGCCTACGTCTCCAATCTGCTGGTGGAATACACACTCAACAACAATAAGAGCTGCAAAAGTTGCTTTCAATTAGTAAGTCAATGAGGGCAAGTCAGCTACAGAGCTCTCACCAGCCGCTCCCCTCCCTATTCCACATAGATCAAACTCCACAACTCACCCTATGAACTTCACATAGATCGAGCTCAACAACTGTTGATTGCCCTTAAACCTGCACCACACAGTCTACGGCTTTATTGAGGGGTAAGATGTTACATCGGGGTTTTGTATCAGAATTATATGCATTTGTTTCAAATAAACATAACAGTTCCTTCCACCAAAATCTGTTTCCTGCCCTAGCACAGTGGCTCATGCCTGTAATCCCAGTACTTTGGGAGGCCAAGGTGGGTGAGGTCAGAAGTTCAAGACCAGTCTGGCCAACATGGTGAAACCTTGTCTCTACTAAAAATACAAAAATTAGCTGGGTATGGTGGTAAATACCTATAATCCCAGCTACTCGGGAGACTGAAGTAGGAGAATCACTTGAATCTGAGAGGCAGAGGTTGCAGTGAGCTAAGATCGCCCACTGCACTCCAGCCTGAGTGACAAGAGTAAAACTCCATCTCAAAAAAAGAGAAAAACAGAAAAAAATTGTCTCCTTCACAATAAAATATTAACACTTATCTAAGTAGAAGAATTAAATGAAACTTTTCTTTACCCATACACAGCTCTGTAATTTTACAATTTTCCAAATAAATGTGCATTGTTTTATACAGAAAAATGACGTTGAGCATAATAAAAATAGTTTAAAGATGGTTTCTTGGCATATTGTCTAGAGGTTTCATTTGATGCATTTTCAGCAAAACACCTGCATTTCTTTATGGGTAATTTATGCATTACCAAAATACCGGAGAAGGATGTGAAAAAGTGAAGAGAAAAATAAACAGTATTCAACGTAATGTAAGCCATTGTTACACAGCGGAGAGCTAGAGAGATCTTTTCATGTTTAGTGTCCTTTTCATTACCCAAGTACCAACCAGGCAAGCAGTCAGTCCTGGTGAAGACCTTTTCAGTCTTTTTTTACATTGATGGTCTGTTTACACAGTTGTGTTCATACTGTAGAATTTTTATTCTGCTTTGCGCATTTAACACCAGAGGTATATAATGTTGTGAAAATGGCATTTTCTTTGTGAACAGTATTTTAAATCACTATGCTATTTTCCATCAAATGTATGTTTGATTGTTTGTCTAGACATTTCTTTACTCTTGAATACTTGGATTGCTTCTGGTTTTTCCTTGTAAACAATGCTGCAATAAACATCTTCAGACTTTGATTTTGTTTTTCTGTATCCAATTCCCTCAGAGAGGGAATTACTTGGATAAGCGATATGAGAATGTGTATTGCTCTGGAAACGTGTGTCATTATTTTTCTAAAGGTTTGTACCAATTTGTCTTCTCACCAGCAGTCATTTCTCATGGATTTAAATCCTTGCATTTGGGGTAAGGTACCTCACAGCTATTTACACTACAAGTGAGATTAACAGTTTAGCTGTAATGTTCCCACTCAGATTTAGAGACTTGATAGCAAAGCAATCACTCATGGGTGAGTCTGTGGCTATGGCCATAGGTAGAAGACAAGATAAAGATTTTGCCATCCTCACGGGTTCCCATTAAGGTAAACTGTGTTTTGGTGACATCACCAGCTTACAGGCTCAGTTTCTCAGCTTTGGAGGTCCGAAGTCCATGTTCAGAACTTTTGATTCAACCTCACTAGATTCACAAAGATTAAAAATCAATTAGGCACCACCACTACCCCCATTTTCAGATTTTCTCTCAACCTATAAATATCTACAGGTTTCTTTTGTCTTAAACAAAAATAACTTTTTAAACATTTTAACTTTCCCTTTTAATACCTTTCCATTTCTCTTCTTCTACGGTCAAACTTACCCCCAAAAATTCTCTAAATTCCTTGCCTGACATTCACTCCTCAAGACTTCTGCCCTGACTTCTGTCCATCACACCTCCTGAAACTGACCAAGTCTCCAGTGACCTCCTTGTTAGGAAACCTCATCAACACTTTCTGCTTTGATTTCACTAGACCATGCTTGTCCCTTCAATTCTCTCTTTTCTTAGCTTGTGAAGAACTTGCACGTTGTAGAGAAAGATGCGAAGGGCTTAGAGTTTAAAATCTAACTCTGACATCTGCTAGCTGTGTCATCTTGAGCAAATGTCCTAAACGCTCTCGTCCTTCATTTTCTCATCTCTACAGTTAGGGTGATAGAAGGAGAGGCAGGATAGCAACGCGGTTCAGAGCTCAGACCCTGTGCCTTGCCACCTGGGCTGGAGTCTTGAGTCTAGCTCTGTGGTCTTGAACACGTCACCCCTATGTGCTTCAGTTGCCGCTTCTGTGAAGAGTAATGTTTGTGAGGATTTGAGGCGCTGTGACGAAGTACTCCTAAGAATTGTCCGGCACAGCGTAAGTGCAATGTAAGTGTTTGCTTGATGCCTGCATCAGGGGACTTCTGTAAGAGTCCAGTGAGGTGACTGCCCACGCACAGCATCTAGCTCAGTGCCTGGCCTTCGAGTAATAGTGCCGGCTCCCCATCTTCTCCCGGTCTTTGTCCCTCCTTTCAGGCCAGTCATTCTCCTGAGCAGCAGAGCTCTGTCCTTGTTCACCTTCCCTTTCCCTGGGTGACTTTCTCCAAATCTTTGGCTCTGATGGCCACTTATAAACTGATGATGTCTGAATCTCTAGCTCCAGGCCAGATTTCTTGCCAGACTCTCCGACCAAGCTACACAACTTCCTCTCCACATGATTCCCCCCGGCACAACTCATCATCTTCCTCCTGTCCGATGTGCTCTTTCTCCTCTTTCTCATCCCAGGGAGGCGTCACCAACCCTCCATCCAGCGCTGTGAGGGCATCCTAGACTGCACCCTCTCACTTCCTCCCTAACCTCGTCTGCTGTTCCTCCACCTCAATCCTTCTAGCCAACTGGCTGCCTCCACCCGCCGACTCTGCCTTCTACGAATCTCAGGAATGTCTTGGTTCCGTCCCACCCCCACTGCCATTGATTTTGCTTAGCCTTTTGCGCTTTTGCTCAGGACCATCTCAGCAGCCTTCATACTAGTCTCCCCTCTCCCAAGCTCTCCTCCCTGTGTCCCCCATTCCTCGAGAAATTCACATATTGAAGTTCTAACGCCCAGCACCACAGGATGTGACTGTATTTGGATATAGTTTAGAGAACTCAGTCAAGTCAAATGCAGTCATAAGGGTGGGACTCTAATCCCATAGGACTGGTGTCCATATAAGAAGAGAAAGGCTCCAGAGTTTGTGGGCTTACAGAGGAAAGACCGTATGAGGATACAGCAGGAGGCAGCTGTCTACAAACCAGGGAAAGAGCCCTCCACGGAAACTGAACTTGCATCTTGCTCTGGTTAGAATGTGTCCAACAAATCCAAAGCAAAGTCCATGGACTGGAGACTTAATCCCCAGTGCAACAGTGTTGAGAGATGAGGTCTAAAGAGAGGTGATGAGGTCCTGGGGGTGCTGCCTCATGTGTGGATGAATGTCGTTATCTCAGGAGCTGGTGTGTTATGGAAAGAGTGGATTTGTTATAAAAGCCAGTCCGGTTCTCTCTAATCCTTTCACCTTTTGCCATGGGATGATACAGCAAGAAGCCTCTCCCAGATGCTGGCAACTTGATCTTGGACTTCCCAGCCTCTGGAACTGTCAGACAAATACATTTCTGTTCATTATAGGGTACCCAGTTGGTGGTATTCTGTTATCGCAGCAGAAACAGACTAAGACACAAAGTTGGTGGCACTTTGTGATAGCCACCCAAGCTGTCTAAGCTCCTTCCTCATGCTCAGATACACAGCCTTTGCTTAAGGCTTGTGGAATGTGGCTTGTGGCTCCCTGAGGGTGCAGGTGGCTTTGATGCTGTGGACAGGCTGTTCCTGCGACACAGCTTCCGCCCATCTTCACAGCCCCTCACTCGTCTTTTAAGACACAGTTTCAACATTACCTACTCGAGACTAATTTTGGTGTCCTTCCTGCTCGTCTCATAGGACAAATTATACATGCTGTGTGTCCCCTTATCACGTCATGTACTATAAGCGTTGTGTTATTGATTTACTTGTCTGTCTCACCCACTAAGCCCATGAGAAAAGAAAACGGCGTCTTATGCCTTTTTATTCCTGGTACAATGTGGCTTCACAGAAGATATCAGAGTTATTTTTATTGAATGAATGAATAAATGAATGAAAAGCAGCATTGAGTCATGGTTATATATAAAGTTCTGAGAACAGTGCCTGGCATAAATAAGCACTATTGAGTGTTTGTTAAATAAATGAACAAAATAGATCTGAACATGTCTCAGATCATTTTTTCTGCAATTGTAACTGTAAAAAGTCTTGTGAAAGCTAAAGTAGGAACATATGGGAAAATAAAAGCCCAGATTTGCAGAGAGATCCACTCATGCAAATACGTTCAAATTCGAAGTTATTGCACTGATTCCTGACAACTTTAGTCATGGCTAAACTAGAATGGAAAATTTTACTTCCTTCCCTCTGCTTACCTCATCGGGCTCTGACTGTGTTATTCTCTGAGTTCACCGCTTCCTGTCTGCCCAAGTAAACACTCACTGCTGGTTGCAGGGGTCACGCGGAAACCTTCCCAGGGCAGTCAGTTGATCCTGGATACGTATGTGCTTTGGCACTTCGGTTAAACCTCTTTAGTTGCTGGTGGGGTGCTCAGTGCTGTGGGGCACTGGGGCAATTGTAGGTTAGGACGTTGCAGCAGCTAGGAGCATCTGGTACATGGAGAGTGTGGAGGAGGTCCAAGTGACTTCGGAGAAGAGTGGGTCTATCGATGTGAACACGTGTGGAAACCAGGGTACCATTCGATTCCGCAAACACTGATGGAATGTTGCCATGGGCTAGCAGTGTGGGACTCCAAGATGCCTAAGACCTGTTTCCGGTCTGCAGGGCCTCAAAGCCAAGCTGGCTACAAGTGGTCAACAAGTGTTGGAGGAGAAGATGGAGGACCTAGGAAGGAGACACGAGCACAGCTAGATATGTAGGAGAAAGTCAGGAGGGAGGGTCTCTAAGCCTAAGAACAGGAGTGTTTGTTAGGTTCAGGACACAGCTGAGGGCTCATCTAGAACTTTTAAAGAGGTTGGATGCAGTGAAAATCACATTTGAAAGAGTATGTTGTAAAGACTGTAAAATTTTCTGTATATTGTGATGTTTTGGCATCTTAGAAAACCTTGCTGGCTGGGGAGAGACAGACCCTCCTGGATCCAGCCGATTCTTAGATAAAGCACTTAGACTGAAGCATGCCTTTGATATGCAAACTAACCAACGCAGTGCCAGACCTCCTGTATCTGGCCAGGATTCCTCTGCCTACATCATCCGAGGCAGGTGCCAGGCAACAGAGACCCCTCTTTGTAACCCAAAGCCTGCCAGAATTATTCAGACTAGCCCATCCAAAACCATTCACCCTGCCCTGCCTTGCCTTTCCCTGGAAGCCCCAGCAAAGGTTATGGCTTAAACCTCCCCCTCTTCCTGTCTTCTGCACCTCCACCCTGGTGTCTTTCCTATATGGACCAGGGTGGCATGTGTGCCCCTTGTCCCTAGGACCTGTAAGTATAATCAGCTTTGTTTCCTCCTGAGCCTCTCCTGCATCTCCTTCCGCGGCTGCACCTGACTATCTCATAAAAGAACAAAACAATAGAGGGATGTAGTAATGGTGTCTACAGATAAGATTCTTACGTTAGAAGTGGGGTTGCACTAGAAGACCTCTGAGAGCCCCTCTAACTCTAACGATTTATTTCCCTAAAATGGGCAGATTGGAGAAGGCAAGGGATGAAACCAGGGAATCCTATAATACTGTCAAAATCACTGTTGCTCCTGGAAAAAAAGGGCCAAATTATTCTTGGGATTTCAAGTCTTTCTGCACCCCATTGACAGACAGCATCAACCACAACCACCATAACAAGAATGGCTGATATTTAGTGAGGATTTCCCCATGTCAGACATGGTTCTAAGTGCCTGCAATGGATGATTCTATGTGCTCCTCCAAACTAGGAACTATTTATATTCTCATTTTATAGAAGGGGAAATAGAGGCACACAGAATGCCAGTAACTTGTAACTTGCCCAGCCACACAGCTGGTGCAATGAAGAAGCACTTTTCATGAACCCCTTCCTACCCCAAGGCAGCTGAGCTGCCAAGATGGAAAAGATAAAAAGCTTCCCTCTTCACATCTGTCAACTGTAGAACAGTGATGGGAAAAGTACGGTCCACTAGCTAAATCCAGCCTACTGCCTATTTTGTATGACCATGATTGAGAATGTTTTTTACGTTTTTAGAGATCGCATTGAATCTGTAGCTCATTTTTGGGTAGTATTGTCAAATAGTTGAAAAAACAAAAACAAAAAAAGTAATAATTTTGTGACATGGAAAAATAATACAAAGTAAGCTCACATTTCAAAATCTTTAAATAAAGTTTTATTGAAACAGAGCCACATCCATTTGTTTACATGTGGCTGCTTCCATTCTACAAAAAGCAAGGCTGAAGAGTTGCAGCAGAGACTCTCTGGACCTTAAAGCCTGAAATATTTATGCCTAGCCTTTTCCAAAGAAAGTTTGCCACTCCTTGCTCTAGAAGCCACACTGGAGTTTAGAGTAAGTCATTCTCTCTTCTCTAGGCAACCCTCAGCAGCCACCTCTCTCCAGAACTTAAAGTATCCCCTTCCCCATTTAAAAGAATCCAGACCAAAAGAGAATAAACTCACCCTAAACCCAGACTCTTCCTCCATCAAATCCTTGCCTTAAATTTTTAAAAAGAACTTTGCACAATGGCCTTTTTTCTATTGTTCACACCCTTTGGCATGTTGGTGGAGGCTGTGTTCATGCATTCATTCACCCAGTCCCAGTCATTCATTCATCCCACAAACGCTGATTGAGCCCCTTGGCCCTGATGCTTTCCAGGGTAGATGAGGGAGTGGGAAGTGGACACTCATTCTCCATAGTCAGCAGTTACCTCTGGTCTTAGACTGGAACTGCATGGTCAGGCGCACACTTTGAACTTGGACAGACCTGAGTTAAGATCCCAGCACTTCCACTTCGGAGCTCTGTGACTCCATGGCAGCCAGAAAACCACTGGGCTCTGCAAAACGTGGGGATACCCTTACCACCTTCCCATGCAAGCTAGGAACAGTCAATAAAAACAATGTGTGGAAAGCACTTTGTACAAGGCAAAGCACAGGGCCAGCCCCCAAAAAATTGTGACAGCTGTCGTCATGACCGTCACCACCACCATGGTGCTGAAGAGTCTAAACAGGTCCACCTCAGAGTCGACCAAGCTGACACAGATTTTCAGAAATCTGTGTTCTCTTTTGAAACTTCCATTTCTTTAATAGCAGGAAACACTGTCCTATTTCTAGTCCCCTTGGTAGTTGTTAAATCACAAGAGCCAAAACGATTTTTCAGAAAAAAAATAAATAAATAAATAAGAAGAATTTTCCTCACATGAAGATCCTCCACAATTTTGAAAAAAACACTGAGCAGAAATAACAAGAAACTTGGCAATGCCTGGCCGATAACAGTCAGAGAGGGAGGCCCCTCACATGAGCGGCCTGAACGCCCGGCCTGCACGTCAGGGCTCTGGAATGCTGGGCCTAATGCAGTAATTCCTTTAGTAGAAAAAACTGACAGGCACAGAATGTTCAGAAAGAAATAAAATGAAAACAAAAAAGCAAACCCCCTACACACATTTTGTGTCTTTGTGAGGCTTCACAATCAAGGGCTTAGCAGAGAGATGGAGTGGGGAAAGCTGAGCCAGCCCTCCCTTAATCTGATTTCGGCCTGTAAGTTACCAAAGCAGTGGAACAAGGGCAAAAATCCATGTTTTCTAAATTTTGTAGTGAAAAAAAAAAAAAAAAAAAAAAAAAAAACAACACTTGTTTCACTTTACCACTAAGTGATTTGTAAGTGCAGAAAAATCAGAAAGTATTCATTTAATTTTTTCAAATAATAAACAGAAGCTCCCTCTATCATCTTACCACCCAGAGGTAAGCACTGAATACCGGTTAGTGTATGTCCCCAAGCCTTTGCCTGTCCGTGAGGAGCAGAGGGCATAGAGCTCACTATGTCACCCAGGGTGGCCAGGTTGGTGCTTAGGACAGGAGACTTAGGAGCCTCACTATCTGGATTTCAGTCCTGGCTTTGCCTCATTAGCTGTGTGACTATAGGCAAGTGCTTCCCTCTTTCTGCCTCAGTTTCCTTATTTGTGAAATGGAGTTTATTATAGCACTAACTTCTTGGGGTTGTAGGAAGAATTAAATGAATTATTATACGTAAAGCACTGAGAACCAAGACTGGCACTGTTTCTCTCTCTCTCCAGAGATATACACGCATACACACGCACACATACTAAAATATATTATTTATATGTACACTAGGATATATATTTAATGTGTGTATTTATTAATATGTGTGCATTTTTCTTAAATAAAATTTCATCAAACTATTCATGGTACTGTATTTGGTAGCCTTTCCTTTTATGGCTTAATGATGACATCTATGACCCCATATTACCAATATTTTAAATTATTGCTCATTTTTCATAATCACAAATAAAAATACTGCCATTTACATTTTTGCATTTGTATCTTTGGCAACTTACCCAATTACTGGCTGATCACTCATCCCTAACCTGGATCAGATGTTACGCCCGTTTTCAAGGATTTTGATACATAACGCCAAACTGCTCTCCATGAAGTTACCTATTTCCCAAAGTCTTTTTCCCACATTTTTTTCTCTCACTAGAGTATACAAAAACTGTATATGTTATTCTATTTTATTTTTTCCCCACCAGGTTGGAGAATTTTATTGTTTTAATATTTTAAATTTCGTTACCAGGAAGGTTAAAACTTTTTATGTTTATTGTCCATCCTTATTTTTTCTACTGTGAATTTGCTATTTAGATCTGTTGTTAATATATGGAGACACCTTTTCCTTATTGGTCTGCAAGAACTCTTTTTATATTAAACATGTTACCTTTTCAAAATTGTATCATTTGCCTTTTTGGTTGATAAATTCCAAAATATATCAAAGTATATTTTTTACCATTCAGAAATTCTGAATGTGTGTGTATGTGTCTGTGTGTTTGAAGCCCTTAAGTCTAGAAATATTTTTCCACTGTGACTTTTATCCTGGGATCCCCAGTTATAGTTTTTCTCTACCTTCCCCCAAATCATAACAGTATTTTTTAAAATTTTCCTCCAATGCACTTATAATTTCATTTTTAAAAATTGAATTTATCTCAAGCTTAACTTGAAACTTAAAGCTGATATGTGTGGTTTCTTCTCTAGGCTCAGTGATTCTATAAATTGATCAGTATCCAAGACTGTAATGGATGGATTAAACAAAAATTTGTCAATTTCTTGGAACAATTTTCTCCTCTAAAAAGCAAACACGGTGAAATCTCTGCTTGTAATGTTGTGAATAAACATGTTTTGAAAAGTGTCTAATGTTATAGCAGTATAATGATTATGACTAAATTCAACTTCAGAATGAGAAAGAAGTGAGACATGGAAGTGCAACATTTTGAGTTCTCCCAAGAAGGGAGAGTACTCGGCTATAAATTTTCTTGATTTGAATGACTGATGAGCTCACGAAGGTTCCTAAGTCACATACTTGGGAGCCATTGGGGGTTGTGTAGGAAAAAGGTATTGTCTGAGCATGTCAGTGATACTTTATATATATCACAGAATTGACTTAATACTGTCAGAAAAAAAAAAACCCACCAAAATTCAAGTTTAATAAATTAAAAAGTAAAAAGAGGTTATCAGGTATTTCTTAAAAAAAAAAAATGCATTCCTTAGGTTGCTTTGAGTCTCCATGAATGTCATGCCAAATTTGTTAGAGTTATATAAAACTACCACCTCTACTGCACAATATTTGCAAGCTTTCCCCCATTTTTTTCTCTCACTAGAGTAGTGCAGATGAGATAGGTCAGAAGCAGCAAGCCAGGCCACCTCACTCTTGTTCCAACATTCTGGGCTCTGCTCAGAGCTGCCTCCACCCACACCAGAGCCTTCCTTGCCCCGGAATTCAGTGTGCTGTTACTTGGTGGCCTTTGCCAGAGTGGCCAGAGAGGACACTGGTGAGAGCTAACAGCCTCCCACCCTTGTGCCTCTTCCATTGGCCCTGAAAGTGAATAAATCATGCCATTGACAGCTGAAGGGACTCAACTTCAAAGGTGAGAGAAATCACCCAAGGGGAACAGCACCACATTTATGAGTGAAGGGTGAAGAAGCTGTTCTCAAAGTATCCGAAAGGATACCAAGAATCTGCTGAATAATCTAGTCATTCATCTCTTTTTTAGTTGGTTTGCTCAGGGTCCTGAAGGAGATTCTCAGTATTGAAGTATGTGAACTAAAGCCTCCCTCATTCTCTCAGATGAAAGCTAGAAAATGCAGCAATGAGAGACAGAAGAGAGCAGCGTTCCACCCTCATTAACTCATTATGGGACTCTGATTGAATTCGAGGGAAAAATCTTGATTCTACAAAATGTGCCCTTCATTTTCTTCTTTCTGTGCTACTGAACACTTTAAAGATATAGCCTTTTTTCTTCTAAGAAAAGCAAAAAATAAGTGTGACAACATATTTTTTTCATGACTCTAAGTTTGTCCTACTTACATAAAAAGTACAAAATAACACCTATCATTTTCTATATGCCTGGCCCTATTAAGGTCAATATTATCCATTTTCTAGACAAGGAAAATGACTCTCAGAGAGCAGGTTACTTGCCTAAATTGTTGGAGTTAGGATTTGAACCCCGTTCTGTCTCACTCAAAAGCTTTTGCTCTTTCCAATACTCAGGGCTGAAAAGAGGAAATGGAACCTTGCTGAGTTTTTAAATCCTGAAACAATTTTCAACTATTGATTCTTGGGATCTAGTTCTCTGAGGTTTCTATTAGATATAACGAGCCACATTTCTTGGTTGTATCTTCTTCCATTCCACCCCTAGGGAACTACAATTCAGGCTATTTCCCTGCCCGCTTAGTTAGTTGGTGCCTTATTCCCACAGGGTAATCTTCCTTCTACTTTCTTCTTACTCTGCAATCCGACAGAATCCCAAATCTATATATTGCCTCACCCATGAAGTCTAGATTTTTGATCTACTATTATATGTGCTAAAATAGTAAAATTCAACTCTCAGTGGTCCCCAAGAGAATTGAATGAAAGAATATCCTGACATACTGGCAGAGGGAGCCTTAGACATTGAGAAGAATATAATTCAATATTTGTGATGTATTCCAATGCTACCAAGTACTTACAACATGAAATAACTGGCATGGCTTTCTACCTGAGAGGTCCCCATTCTCAAGGTGAACACAGTGGAAACTGGATATATGTAATAGAAAAGGGATTTGAAACGGCCAGGTGTCGTGGCTCAGGCCTGTAATCCCAGAACTTTGGGAGGCCGAGGCAGGCAGATCACCTGAGGTCAGGAGTTTGAGATCAGCCTGGCCAACATAGTGAAACCTCGTCTCTACTAAAAATACAAAAATTAGCCAGGTGTGGTGGCGGGTACCTGTAATCCCATCTACTTGGGAGGCCAAGGCAAGAGAATCACTTGAACCTGGGAGATGGAGGTTGCAGTGTGCCAAGATTGCACCACTGCTCTCCAGCCTGGATGGCAAAAGCAAGGCTCTGTCTCACAAAAAAAAAAAAAAAAAGAGAGAGAGAGAGAGAAAGAAAAAGAAAAGGGATTTGAAACATAAGGACCCTCCCTAGCAAGTCACGGCAGGACTTGATAGGTAAATACTATAATCGTTTAGCTGTCTGAAACTTTGAAAACCACATCAGAAGATTAGAAATATCAATTTTCTTTTTCTTTTACCACTAGACATACTGGGACAAATTAATATTTATTTTGAACACTGAGCCTCATACCTCTACATAGGCATTTGATAAATATTTGTTGAAAAAAGTGAATGAATAATTGTAACTAAGCCCATTATTCTTTTTACCATTACAGCTCTATTATTTGATTTATCTATTTGTTCAACAAATTTTTATTACATTGAATTGACAAGTACCATAAAAGTTGCTGAGGGTACAACTTTAAAATAAGTACATTCTTCCTGTCCTCATATAACTTTCTTCTTCCACTTCCACCCTCCTAAACCTACTGTTTAACTCAGGGCAATGCTTTCACGGTCCCTTTTTTCATATAAAACAAGAGGAATAACAGCTTTTCTAAATAACTCTGTGGAGATGTTGTGAAAATGAAGTAAGATAATATGATTTCTAAACTGTGAAGTTGTGTATTAATATGTCATCTATAAAGTGTTTGTTAGAATGCAACTAACAGACAGCTTCACTCAAAATAGTTTAAACAATGAAGGGAATTTGTGGGTTCAAGCAACCGAAAATGCCACAGGTAATACTGACTCTGGATAAGGCTTGATCAGGGAGCTCAACAACATCACCACAAACCTTATTTCTTTCTAGCTCTTCATGTTGCCCTTTTTGGGGTCAAATTCGAAGGCTTACTCCCTTTGAGATCCCCTATGGCTTCCAGCAGCTCTCAGGGCTGTATACTTCCTCATTCTAATCCAGAAGGGAAGCATGAAAGCAGGAGACCATTCCTGCCTAGTATTTCCAAGGAAAATCCAAAAATTCATTCTGATTGGACCCCCTTAAGATACGTGCCCCCTCTACAACCAATATCTGTGTTCCAAGAAATGGAAGGTCCTGATTGCCTTAGCCTGGACCTCATCCTTTACTTCCATTGATAAAGTCAGCTTCCCTGGAATCTCATGGATCCTCCAGTGGAAGGTGGTGGGCTGCCTGGAAAGAACACAGATAAGAGAATAGATAATGAATACGTGACGAGCTAACAAACGGCTCGATTTGCTGGATTCGAAGCAAGAGTCAGCCAAATAATACTGCCTAAAATCCATTTGATGATCACAGCTAACAAAGATCAACTAATATTTAGAAAAATTGGAGGCTTGAGTAGACTTTCTACGGTATATATGGAAGTTGTGTATGTAAATGGGACTCTGAAATGTAAAATAATTAACAAAATAATTGACATAATCTATTATTCTATTTCAGCTAATGGCCACATAGTTTAAATAAATTTTTGACACATAAAAATTTTCCCTGTCCAACAAGAAATACTTTCAAGAATTAAAAAAAAAAAAATTCTGTTTAAATCTCTTATTCAAATCACTAGTCTGGTATGGTGATTTCTTATTTCTCTAAAGAAATAATCTTCTACCTCTGATAAGTTATCTGAATTAAGGTTGGGTCATGCATAGGCCAGCCTTACACAGGAATACACCCAAGAGAGAAGGAAGTATAAAATCTTAAAAGTTTTGAGATGACATAAATCACTGAAGTTATCTCAAAGGCCCCTAGAAAGGCTTACACAGAGGAACACACAGCGAAACATCAACAATCCTTTGCACTTAACCATCCATCACCGTGGATAAGACAAGTGGGTTTCTTACCTCATATCCACAACTGGAGAGTTCCATATAAAGTAATTAAAAAACACCTCTTACATAGGTGGAACTCACAGCCAGTATATTCACTACATACGAAAAGACTATGGTTTGGGATGGTATGAAGATCCACCTTGCTAAGTCAACAGAGAGCACCTGGGAAAATAATCAGATTTGATAAACAGAGCCAGCAATGGCATGATAATTTATTGAGTTCAGAGAATGTCAGTTCTGTTAAAAGAAAAACTTTACAGAAAGCAAATTTAACAGAATCGACTTGAGCAAAAATGATTCATGAATCAGGCAGCTCTTAGAACCACAAGAGTTTCACAGGGCTCCAAGCTAGCATGAGCTGTGGCTTTTATAGGCTGAATGCAGAGGTAAAGTGCAGACATAACTTGACTGGTTACGCTGGGAATTTGCCTTGTTTGGACATGATCTGATCGGCTGACCACCTGTGAATGGCTGAAGCTTGGCTGCTTGTGATTGGCTGAGACCAGCTGTTACAAAAAATACACTGGTAGGTTAGGTTCTCATTTGTTTATATCCCAAGTTGGAATGCAGTTCATTGCACAAGAACTCAAAGTACCTGCACAGCCTCAAGCCAACGGCCTCCTTCTTATGACAGTCCTTTGCAAGTGAACTCTCAGACCAAAACATTGAAATTTCAAGGAAAGTCCTGAAAGAGTCCAAAATGTCTAAATTTAAAGAAGTGGTCTGTCACTGTTGGAGGGATCGGGCTATCAGGATGCTGGTGCCAACTATCAAAACTATTGTGCTGCCGACATGAAGCCACAGTGATAATGTGGGTGAGTGGTTTCATGCAAGGCTGCATAGAGCCTTGGGTGTTCCTTGCAGCCTCCTCGCAGGCCACTGGGAGGGAGACGGGAAGCAGACCTCTAGGGTCTCCACCTCTGCTTCAACTAAAGTGCTCTGCTGTCTCTCGTTTACACCTTAAACTTCTAAGATTTTTATTTGAAGCTTTCCTTTTTCAAAATGGTGGCCCAGACACATACTACTGCCTTCCCCTCAGCACTAGATTTTCAGACATAGTAGGAAAAACGTGTTAATAGGCTGGTGCAGTGGCTCATGCCTATAATCCCAGGACTTCGGGTGGCCGAGGTGGGGGGATCACTTGAGGTTAGAAGTTCAAGACCAGCCTGGCTAACATGTTGAAGCCCCGTCCCTAGTGAAAATACAAAAATAAGCCAGGCATGGTGGTACGCACCTGTAATTCCAGTTACCCAGGAGGCTGAGGCAGGAGAATTGCTGAACCCAACTGACAGAGGTTGCAGTGAGCCAAGATCGCACCACTGCACTCCAGACTGGGCAACAGAGTGAGTCTCAAAAAAACAAACAAACAAACAAACAAACAAATGAAAGTAACAATACTCAGAAAACTAGAAGGGAGATTTTTGGGAAGTGGGTTTTCAGAAACTGAATATCCCTGAAAGACCAAAAGAACCAGAGGAATAAAAACAAAAAAAACCATAGGGTGAGGTGTGTGTAAGAGAGTCCTGCTGCAGAAGGGACAGTGCCACCAGACATTTGTCCCACCTGGTGGTTGGAATCAAGGAGCTGGGTGGCTTAGGTACGAGAGGCAGCGGGCTTATTTGGGAAGGGAAGGACAGAGCCTCCATGGTGGACTCGTTCCCCCTGGTGTCACTGTGAATGGAGTGGAGCACAGAACGAAGTGGCGGCATCCACCTCTCCTGTCAGTAGTCAGTGCAAATGGAATTAGTCTATGTCACTGTTAATAAAGAAACCTGGCTGGGTACAGTGACTCACGCCTATAATCCCAGCACTTTGGGAGGCTGAGGCAGACAGATCACCTGAGGTCAGGAGTTCCAGACTAGCCTGGCCAACATGGTGAAATCCGGTCTCTACTAAAGTTGCAAAAAATTAGCCAGGTGTGGTGGCGGACACCTGTAATCCCAGCTATTTGGGAGGCTGAGACAGAGGAATCCCTTGAACCTGGGAGGCAGAGGTTGCAGTGAGATGAGATGGCACCTCTGTACTCCAGCCTGAGCGACAAGAGTGAGACTCTGTCTCAATAAATAAATAAATAAATAAATAAATAAATATAAAAAAATAAAGACACCTAAACAAGATGGCCAAATATCCAAATGAGTCCAAGCGCATGAAGGGGAATCTCCCAGAAAGCAGCATGCAGGGATAAAGAAACAGGATGGAAGAACGAAAAGTAAGAAATATGGACTCTGGACACAGGAGGTCAAAAAACCCTCTTCTAGGGGTTCCTGTAGGAAAAAAATTGAGAAGAGGGAGCAGAACTAACAAAGAAATTACAGAGAAGAATTTCCTAAAACTGAAGTTCTCAAATTGAAAGTTCCCTGGAGGATAAAGTGGGATACATTCTTTTTTAATGAAACAAATCTCTCCCTGTAGATTAGAGGAAGAGGTCAGAACATCAAGGATAAAGAAAAACTCCTAAAATCTCTGAGAGAGAAAAAGCAGGTCACCTGCTACGGCATGTGAACAGTCTAATGCCACACTTCACCAGCAGCACCCAGTGCAAGACGACAGGGGAGTAGTCACTCTTGAATTCTCTACCTAATCAAGCCACCATTCGAGCGTGAGGGGTAAAATTAGATATTTTTGGACATGTAAGATCTGAGAAAGTGTCCCACCCATCAATTCTCCTGAAAGAATTATTGGAAGGTGTAGTCCAGCAAGAAGCAAAGAAATTAGCACAATTTATCGTTGGCCTTAATAACTATTGAGTATAGAACATGTGTGTGTGTGTTGACGGGGAGGGGGGGCCTTAAATAAAACCACTTGTGTTGGCTTAAAAAAAAGCTTGCAAGCCAATGGATAAAGGGATGAGGTCAACTTCTGCAATATGTCACCCTCTGTATCACCTCTGTATACACAGGGTGTGTTTTTTCTTCCCCTCTGGAGGAGTGAAGTGAATCGGGGGGAATTCCCTTTATGGTCCCCAATGGGCACAGTCTGCCCTCTGTACCATCTGGCTGGGACAGAAGAGATGAACTCTCAGATAGATGACCCTGGGGGAGGAGCTAGACACCTCCTCCTTCATCCTTCCAAGGCCACGTTCCCACTGGGAAAGGGTCTTTGAGGGATCTTCACACCCTGCAGAGGTGAGGAGAGGCATGGGTTCCTCTTCTAAGTGGCGTCATCCTCGGTGGAGCAGCCGGCAGAAGGTGTCCTCCTTGTAGAGGACTGCAATGCCTCCCTTTCTTCTCAGACCTTCACATTTTTTAAGAAGTTCTTTCTTTTTCTTTCATTTCTTTAAGTTTAAAAAAAACTGTGGTAGGGTAGGGCCAGGTGCGGTAGGGCTGGGTGAAGTGGCTCATGCCTGTAATCCCAGTGCTTTGAGAGGTTGAAGCAAGAGGATCGCTTGAGTCTCGGTGATTTCTGAGCTATGATTGTACCACTGCACGCCAGCCTAGGAAACCGAGCAAGACCCCGTCTCAAAAGAGAAGGGGAAAGAGAGAGAGACAGAGAGAAAGGGAGAGAGAGAGAAGAGAGAGAGAGAGAGAGAGAGAGAGAGAGAGAGAGAGAGAGAGAAAGAAGAGAGAGAGAGAAAGAAAGAGAAAGAAAAAAAGAAAGAGAGAGAAAGAAAGCTGGCATATGCCTGTAATCTCAGTATTTTGGGAGGCCAAAGCAGGAGAATTGCTTGAGGCCAGGAGTTCAAGACCAGCCTACGCAACATAGGGAGACTCCGTCTCTAAAAACTTTAAAAAAAATAATTAGCTAGGCATGGTGGTGGGTGCCTATAATCCAGCTACTCAGGACGCCAAGGCAGGAGGGGAGGAGAATAACTTGAGCCTAGGTGTTCATGGTTGTGGTGAGCTATAATTGCATGTTTGCACTCCAGCCTGGGCAACAGAGTGAGACATTGTCACACAAACACACACACACACACACACACACACACACACGCACACACACACACACAGGAAGGCTGAGTGTGGTGGCTCACACCTGTAATCCCAGCACTTTGGGAGGCCAAAGCAGGAGGATCTCTTTTGAGTTTGGGAACAGCGTAGGCAACATAGAACGATCTCATCTCTACCAAAAAAAAAAATTAGCTGTAACCTGTTGTTTCGGTTACTCAGGAGTGCTTGAGTCTGACTAAGATGGCAGTGAGCTGTGATGACACCACTGTACTCCAGTCTGAGTGACAGAACAAGACCCTGTCTCTGGCTGGGCACCGTGGCTCATGCCTGTAATGCCAGCACTTTGGGAAGCTGAGGTAGGTGGATCAGTTGAGGTCAGGAGTTCGAGACCAGCCTGGCCAACATTGTGAAACTCTGTCTCTACCAAAAATACAAAAAATTAGCTGGGTGCACACCTGTAATCCCAGCTACTCAGGAGGCGAAGGCAGGAGAATCCCTTGAAGCTGGGAGACAGAGGTTACAGTGAGCAGAGATCGCACCACTGCACTCCAGCCTGGGTGACAGAGTGAGACTCCAACTCAAAAAAACAAAAAATAAAAACAAGACCCCATCTGAAATAAAATGAAGACAAACAAATAAATAAATATGTACATAACGTAAAATTGGCCAGCATAACCATTTTGAAGCATACAGCTCAGTGGTATTAGGTACATTCACATTGTCATGCACCATCACCACGGTCCATCTCCAGAACGCTTCCGTTTTCCCTGAAGCTCTGTCTTCACTAACCAATAACTCCTAACTCCCTTTCTTCCAGCTCCCCGCACCCACCCTTCCGCTTTCTGTCTCTATAAGTTTAATCACTCTAGGTAGTGGAGTTTACGATGATATTCCACCACAGATAAGTGCAATCATACCATGAACCCCAAAGTATCTGAGACAGGTCTCAATCAATTTAGAAAGCTTATTTTGCCAAGGTTGGCTGGATGTGGTGGCTCACACCTGTAATCCCAGCACTTTGGGATGCCGAGGCTGGTGGATCACCTGAGGCCAGGGGTTTGAGACCAGCCTGGCCAACATGATGAAACCCCTTTCTCTATTAAAAATACAAAAAATCAGCCTGATGTGGTGGCATGCGCCCGTAATCCCAGCTACTCAGGAAGTTGAGGCAGAAGAATCACTTGAGCCTGGGAGGTGGAGGTTGTAGTGAGCTGAGATCGCACAACTGCATCTATACTGAGTGACAGAGCAAGACTCTGTCTCAAAAAAAAAAAAATTTAAAGACATGCCCACGATACAGCCTCAGGAGGTCCTGATGGTGTGTACCCTAGGTGGTGGAGATACAGCTTGCTTTTATACATTTTTGGAAGACATAATACATCAATCAATATATGTAAAATTTACACTGGTTCCATCTAGAAGGGCAGGACAAGTCAAAGCAAGGTGGGAGTGGAAGGTAGGGGGCGGGGGGGCGCTTCTAAGTCATAGGTAGATTTAAAGATTTGTTGATTGGCAATCAGTTGAAAGCATTATTATCATAAAAAGGAATGCCTGGTGAGGCACAGTGGCTCACGCCTGTAAACCCAGCACACTCTGGGAGGTGGAGGTGGGTGGATCACTTGAGGCCAGGAGTTTAAGACCAGCCTGGCCAACATGGTGAAACTCCATCTCTACTAAAAATACAAAAATTAGCCAGGCATGGTAGTGCATGCTTGGAATCCCAGCTATTTGGGAGGCTGAGGCTGGAGGATCACTTGAACATGGGAGGCCGAACATGCAGTGAGCCAAGATACTGCCATTGCACTCCAGCCTGGGTGACAGAGAAAGACTTCATCTCAAAAAAAAAAAAAAAAAGAAGGAATGTCTGGGTAAATGTCCTCGTGGAGACCAAGGTTTTATCTTACAGGTAAAGCTTCCAAGTAGCAGGCTCCAGAGAGAATAGTTGTAAATGTTTTTTATCAGACTCAAGGTCTGTGTTGACATTAATGTTGGCTGGCTGTTTCTGAATTCCGAGAGGGAGAAGGGTATAATGAGGCATGTCCCCCTCCCTTCCTGTGATGGCCTGAAACCACAAGTGCTTCAGGTTAACTTTAGAGTGTCCTTGGCTGAGAGGAGGGGTCCTTTTGGATAACTAGGGGGCCTTTGAATTTTATTTTTGGTCTACAGTACAGTATTTGTTCTTTTGCGTCTGGTTTATTTCACTTAGCATAATGTCTTCAAGTTTAATCACGTGATCACATGTGTCAGGATTTCCTTCTGTTTTAAGGCGGAATATTTTCCGTTATACGGACCCCATTTTACTTACCCATTTATCTGTTGATGGGCCCTTGCGTTGCGTCCGCCTTTTGGCTACTGTGAATAATGCTGCTGTGAACATGGGTGTACAACTGTCTGAGTCATCACTTTCACTTTTTTGGGTATATACCCAGAAGTGGAAATAATACAGGTGTTAAAAGGAAATGATTTTGGCGGATAGTGAGGGTAAGGAAGTCCTCAGTAAGGTTTTCCTTTTAATGAAAAGCAGCCCCCTAAAAGCACCTACTCAAGCCTGTCTGTTTTCTTTTCTAACAAAGAGCAGCCGATAAAATCAAGCTGCAGACATAGAAAGGCAGGTCAGAAGCTTGCACAGCTGAAGGCTGGCAGTTGTGCCAGTAGGAAAGGGGCTACCTGGGAACCAGGCCTGTTCAAAATAGCAGCTCCATCTTCCCTTTTCCTTACCAACCACGTGTGCAGTAGTGAGCAGACAACACGGCTAGCCGGACAAATAGCTCATTCACATAGTAGGATTAGGCTGGGGCAGCCAGCTTCCCTCAAGCCAATCTTTAGGCCCTATGTAAATCAGACCCCACCCCCTCAAGCCTGTCCATAAAACCCTGCACACTCTGCCCTGCCAGAACCCCCACTCGGGTGCCCCTCTCACAGAGAGAGCAGTTTTCCTTTCTCTTTCTTTTGCCTATTAAACCTCTGCTGCTCAACCCACTTCCAGTGTGTCTGCATACTCGATTTCCTGGGCATGAGAGGACGAACCTCAGGTATTTACCCCAGAGAACAATGCTGCTTCAGAATTGCTGAGACGTGGTAATTCTATGTTTAATTTTTTGAGGCACCACCATATTGCCGTCCAAAGTGGCTGCACCCTTTTACATTCTGCCCATTCCCAATGCATCCGGCTTCTGGTTTCTCCATATCCAACACTTGTTATTTTCTATTTTTTTTTTTTATTAATAGCCTTCCTAATGAATGTGAAGTGGTGTCTCATTGTGGTTTTGATTTGCATATTCCTAATGATGGATTAGTGGTGCTGAGCATCTTTTCATGTGCTTATTGACCGTTTGTATACTTATCATCTTTGGATAAATGTCTGTTCAAGTCCTTTGCTCATTTTTTATTTGGACTGATTTTTGTTGTGGAGTTACAGGAGCCTTATTTTCTAAATTTTTTTTTTTTTTTTTTTTTTTTTTTTTTTTTGTAAGAAAGGAGGTCTCACTGTATCACCTCAGCTGGAGTGCAGTGGTGAGATCAGAGCTTACTACAGCCTCCAAACTCCTGGGCTCAAGCGATTCTCCTTGCCTCAGCCTCCCAAGTAGCTGGGATTACAGGTGTGCACTATCACATCCAGCTAATTCTTTTTTCCTTCTTGTAGAGACGGAGTCCTGCTTTGTTTCCCAGGCTGGTCTTGAACTCCTTGCTTTAAGCAATCTTTCCATCTCTGCCTCCCAAAGTGTTGGGATTACAAGCATGAGCCACTGTGCTTGGCCGGGAGTTCCTTATATATTCTGGATATCAATCCTTTATCAGATACATGATTTGCAAATATTTTCTTTGATTCTCCATAGGTTGCCTCTTCACTCTGTTGATTGTGTCTTTTGATGCATTTGAAACCCTCCTGTGCCCTCCCCTCCTGTATCCTGCCCCTGCTCTCAGGCTGCTCTGCATTGCACATGGGGTTCTCAGGTATCGAGGGGGGGGTCCTTCTCGACCTTGTATCCTGCTGCCTCCCTGGGTGGACTCTACCCACTGAAGGGTGGGGCAGTGACACATGCCTCATTCTCTGTGATTTCTGCCCCAAGACTTCTTCTAACAAACGCAAATCCCATTATGAGAATTTGCTAACATGTTTTAAAAATATGCAAATGAATTGGGAGCTTATTTCAGAGACTTTTTTTTTTTTTTGAAGAAAAAGTAACCTATATATTTTTAAAATCCAGAGAATGTACAATTCCTCTGCCACAACGTGAGGGAGAAAAGTCTGCAGACGGCTGATTGGTGACGACTGAACAAGATGGAAAGGCAAGTTGCTATGCCCAAAGCCTTTGAAAGGAGCCAGCAGGGCCCATGGGAGTTTCAAGGCACACACCTGCAGCCCCACTTCCGGCCCCACCCTTGAGGAAGCCTTTAGCAAGTGACCCTGGGCCTCTACTGGGGAAGGCCCCAGAAGGTGAAGCATCCTCTGCAGAGGAGACGGCACATCCAGAGGCAGAAGATGGACCACCATCTGGGCTCCGTTTAAGTCTTGCAATTTGGGGTTGTAACTTACCCCCGTGATGCCTCAGTTTCCCACATGGAAGATTAAATCGATCATTGTTATAACATTTCACTTTTTTATTATGTGATGTAATTTACACAATACTTTCGTATACATTATCCAATTTAGCAAAATAATACAGAGCAATGCACTTTGAAGGGAATAAAATGCTTAACATATGTGAGGAATTCCTTTCTTTCTTTGAAAACTACTCTGGACAGCTCGACTATTGTTTAGTTAAGAGAATTATACAATTTTTGAGACATGGTTCCTTATCTTGTGTAGGCTGAAAGGCAATTAAACAATTATTCATGTCAGAATCTGAGGTAAATAAAAGGCTGCTTCAAAGAGTCCACTTAGTAAGTGAAAAGCAGTTGAGTAGAAACAGAGAGCAGTCTATAATTTCCTTCTGGAAGGAATATCCACTCCATATGGCCTGAAGCAAGAATTTCAAACTCCTCTGTGGGGAGAAAGAGACAGAAATAAAAACTTTAAGTTTTTTTACTCCGATCCGTTGCAGCCATTTTCTGAAGAGCCTATGGAAGCCATCCGCTCCTCTAAACAGAAATAAGCCAAGACACAGAAAGAATGATTTGATTTCCATGTGTAGGGATTGTTCAGTCACAAATCAGTGTCTTTTTCCAAGAGGAAGGTGCCAGCAACAAAAGTTGGTCATAAAAAGGACATTAAACTTTAGTAGTCTCTTCACTGTTCCTCCCACATCCGGTTGCCAACAGCAGAGACAACCGTGAGACACAGTGAGATGAAGTTCCCTCCCTGCTGCCGGGCAACAGGCAACCCGGATACTGGCTCCCTGGCCGAAGAAAAAAAAGTCAATATCAAACGCAGTGCATTGGCCAGGCGTGTTGGCTCACGCCTGTAATCAAAGCACTTTGGAGGCTAAGGCGGGCGGATCACCTGAGGTCGGGAGTTCGAGACCAGCCTGATCAACATGGTGAAACCCTGTCTTTATAGAAAAAAAAATATATATATCAAACGCAGACGCCTCCACTCTTCACCATCACCCATGTGAGACACCCACCGTCCGATGCCTTCCTCAGCCTTTTACTTCTCTTTGCAGTGAGTCAAGGAAAAACTTCTCCAGGCTTGCCCTGTAGAGATGAATGAGCCCATAATCCACTTACACGTGTGACCTTTACACAGCCTGGACCTTCATGGAGCAGCCAAACATGCAGTCCTACAAACAAAAGAAATTTCAAGATAACTCTGATCTTTCACTAACGATCCTAAAACCCAAAGGGGATCCATATACATAGTCTGAAGCCTACTTCAAGGAGGCATCCTCCCCTGTGTATATCCAGCCCATCCCATAGTTTCCCACTCTACAGCTCCAAACTCAACTTGTTCCATCACCAGACCCCAGCGGCTCTTCTCTCCCTCTCCTCGCTGCCTCCTTTTTTTTAATTATTGCAGCTTGACCAAGTGTCTATGTAGCTGCAGCGAGGTTTCTCCTCTTTTGAAGAAGGGAATGGGGAGCGATTGGGCTTGGCTATGAGGGAATGTTTTGGCAGGCTCAGTGGGCAGAGGCCATGAACACCATCCCAGTAAGTACAAGGGACTGCAGGAGCCTAGAGTTCCTTTCCTTCCTGGCAGGAAACCCAGCTCCCCGCCCCCTCCCATCCGTGAAGCTGGGAGCTGTGACAGTGTCAAAGTCTGAGCTCCGGCCGGGACTTCTGGGTGAAGTGGTCCCCTGGAGCAAAGCTTGGATTGGAAGAGTTGGAGAATGTGAGAGAAGGTTCTCTTACAACAGCCTCTTCCCCACTGTGGCTCCTTCCTAAGCTACCATTGATATCTATTTTTGCCAGAGCAAAGAATGGGGGCAGTGGACAGCTTCTGCCAACAATGAGTTTGTTCCAAGTTCGCCTCACGGTCATGGGTCCCTCAGAGTGTCACTGAGTCACAGAACTCATGGAACTCTGCCCATGTCATGAAGATAAACCACTGTGATCACTGCTAAAATCTTTCCTTGGGAAGACAGAGGGGCGAGATTGAACATTCGGGGGAAGAGGTGGGACTTTTTTTCGCTAACCTTAACCTTCGTGCCAAGAACAGAGATCTCTGTTTGAAAGCATGTCTCAGATGACCATTTATTTGCTCTGCCTGGTAAACCTTGGTGTAATGCTTGGCTCTAAGCATTAGTCATTCCCTGCTGGGAAGGAGGTTAGAACTCCAGAAACAAGGCTATTGCAGAACTGGACTGTGTGGGTCACTAAACCACAGGGGAAAGGGTGGAGAAGCAGCTGGTGTTCTGCTTAAAGGTCACAAAGCATTATTTCTACTTTAATATCCAGCGTTCAAGTGGAAATAAACTGAGAAGGTTAAAATCTAAGTGAAAATTAACTGAAGGCAACTGTGCTATTTGGACTCTGAGATGTGCTTGTTTGGGAGAGTGCAAACCAGGCTGGCTATCTTTCCATGAGCAGAGCTGAACAGGAATAGGCATTCATAGGGATAAACGTAAAGAAAAATGGCTAATGATTGACAGAGAGCGCCAAGAAAAGTTGGCGGAATTCTTTTCTTTGGAGACCCTGGGAATAGGACAGCAACCATTAGGTACAGAGGAACCTGGAAGCCAACAAACTTCTTTCCCTGGGATGGTGACTCTGTGCTATGTGTAACCCTGAGATCTTTAGGCTCCTGCAGTCTGAGTGAAAACTCAGACTGGCTAATGAAAACGCGCTGGTTCTGAGCCCTGTTCCAGAAGAACTGTGGGTACTTTCAGCCTCTTTTCTCCCTTCAGGGTCTCAAAGAGCTCATGTTCTGTTCTTGATGATTACTACAGATTTCTTGGCTCTTCCCAGTCTGCCAGTCAGCGGCCTTAATTTGCCACTTTTGTTGCTAATCAGCACTCTTGCCTCGGCATCGGCTGGACCATTCCTGCAGTTGTCAATGTGGGCCTTTCTGCACTGGATGCTCGCAGAGAGGGGAAGGCGCTCTCCTCATCACCGTTTCTAATAAAAAAATGAGAGCCTTGCATTCTCACTCTCTTGCTGAGCTTCTCCTGGAGGAGCTAGCCATGAAGTTCCTGATGGTTGCAGGAAATCTGAGGATACCTTCCCCGGAACACCCACCACACCTCTCTCAATAATCAACTCGTGTTCCAAGACAGATGCTGTGAACAACAGTAAATGTAGAGCAGGTACTATTTATGGAGTAGAAACTACCCTCAGTGCTTTACACAGATGACCTCATTTCATCTTTCCCGTAACCTCATGAGGTAGGTACGATTAAGGTCCCTGTTCTACAGATGTGCAGAGAACCAGCACCTCAACTCTCTGATCTCAAGTTGAAAGGCTGGGGTTGCCCTGGTTGGCTTCTCAAGTCAAGAAGACTTTTCATTCTGTCCCATCGAGTGTCCTTCGGGTCATCAAGGCATTAGCTGTCCAACGGATATCACTGGTGTGCCTGATGTAGGTGGCATTAGGCCTCCCTCCATTATACATGCTGATAGCACTTGGTTTTCTTTTATTTTCAATACAATTCAGATATGTGAATATAGGCTCAAAAAATAGGGAAATGAAGTCTGAACAATAAAAATAGCTAAGATATTGACTATTTAATTTTGCCAGGCACTGTTTGCCAAGCACTGTTCTGTGAGGGCAGTGCCTGGCAACATTAAATACTCAGTCTCTTAGGAGGTAGGTACTATTATTATCCCCATTTTACAGACACCAGGAGGTTAAGTAACTTGCACAAGATTACACAGCTCTTAATTGGAGAAGCTGGCACTCAAATCCAGCAGTAGCATAGGGCTGTTCCTTGCCAAATACGAGGTTTTCTACCTTCTCGAATGTTTATTTCCTATCACATGTTCAGAAACAATTCACCAAAAAGATCAGAATTAAAATAAGACACATAAGAAGTAGCTAAGACAAGGGGCTCACACTCAGTGCACAGAATTTCAGCTTTGTGGTTAGTGCCTTCTCTGAGTTCGGTAATGAAAATGATGCTACACATAAAAATACAGCAAAACAGAAAGAGGTGAGTGCCCTAAGGAGGACACAAATACAGCCCTGTGGAAGCTAAGGGGACGGAAGAGACGCCATTGAGCGAGGTCCCAGTGAGTCACTGCGACCTCCACCAACAGAGATGGGAACACAGACAGGAGCACTCGAAGCAGAAAAAGAACTTCATAGTGGAAAAGTGTCCTGGGTCCGGATACCGTGAACTACTGAGATCTGATAGATCAAGGAGGAAGTCATGGATGATTCCAGGATGAAAAAAAAATGCATAGATTCATCAGAATAATTAGCAGGTGAAATTTAACAGTATTTTCAACATACACGTGGCCTTCAAAAACACTTGGGAGTGGGCGCATGGGACAGACAGAAGAGTCTCATGTATATGGATGTTCAGGTTTACACCAGATGTCCTGGCAACATATCTGGTTAGCAACCGTGACCATTCTCAAGAAGGTCCTTGCATGGATAATAAATTATATGTCCATTATGTATCTGGAAAATTGAAAGATAGGGCCCAATACTTACGTGTATTAAAGGTACCTAAGAAGTCCTGTTATGGCCGGGAGTGGTGGCTGATACTTGGAATCCTAACACTGTGGGAGGCTGAGACAGGAGGATTGCTTGAGCCCAGGAATTCCAGAATAATCTGGGCCACATGGCCAAACACTATCTCTACAAAAACAAAAAACAAAGCAAAATTAGCTGTGTGTGGTGGTGGCCAACTGTAGTCCTAGCTTCTCAGGAGGCTGAAGTGGGAGTATCACTTCAGCCAGAGAGGTTGAGGCTAGAGTGAGCCATGCCAGAACCTGTCTCAAAAACAAACGAACAAACCCACAGCCAGGTTTTAAAAGCCTGCATCTCAGTACCTAGCTAAGCTTTATAAAGAATGCGGGCTCTTCTATTCTCAAATACAATTGCAACCATAGTTGGTTTGGGAAGCTAGGGTCAGTTCTTCCCAATGCTATTTGGTGTGGGACGTTTTGCACAAGGTAACCCAACCAGTATCTGCCACAGAGATATGCAGAAAAATCCAGCCTTTTGGTGAACAATAGTCCCCATCTATCTGCAATGTATAGTGAAGAAAAAATCTGGTCAAAACACACACTGACATAAACTGATAAAGCTAATTTTTATCCAAGGCCACTTTTGGATTTCAAACAAATGAAGTCAGAGAAGCTAATTAAAAACACATAGAGTTGTCCATGATTTTAAAAATAAAACACACATTTCTTTGAAACAATGAGACTTACTAACTCTGTGGTAGACTAGTTGGCTCATCTTTTGCAGAAGAGCCAACCGATTTGTATCTGAGATAAAATACATTCAGGAAAGAAGGAAAATTGCAAAGTGATCCCAAAACAGAGAAAGCAACAAGGAGGAGGCATTTCTAACTGTCCTTTCAACTTTGAGGTGCAATCTGTCTACAGGGCTCCTTTGGGGGAAGCACAAGCTCTTTCTTTTAGTGAAGCCTGATTTCGTTGATTGATGCTGTGCTGTTGCTGGATTGTATTACATGTGAAGTTGAAAGGCTTGATGTTAATGCATCTTAAACTTCAAGACTTGGAATGCATGCTCCCATTTAAACTTGACTGTTCGTGGCAACGTGTTTTGATTGGCTGGATGTCTAGCTTGTCCATTTCTGACATTTCCTAATGTGTGTGGTATGCTTTGAGCATTGCAGACAGGAAACTTACTTTTTCTCTGGCTTTCTTCTGATTTTTCTGTTTCTTGTTTATTGGAAAAATGAATAAACAATGATAAAAATAATAATAAAGTGTCACCCCAAAAGCCTTATCTTTAAAATAATGTGTAACGGCAACACTAAAAATAAAGCAACTTGAATTAATTTCCACTATGAATAAGGAACAAAGAATCTTCACCTTCCCTGATTTGGGATTCCAGATTCCAAACATTTCATAAATAAAATATGACCAGCTGCATGAATTGCAAGGTACATGCCATGTGAGTTACATACATAGAAAAAGGTTGTTTTTAAAATTTCCTGCTGGCAAAGTCAGACTTATGCTCATTGCCGCTTTTAACCCTGTAAGATAAAACCATTCCAGAATGAAGTTGGAGATCCATCATAGCACATTTTAACCCATTTGTGCCTGAGGTTGCAATTTTTTAAGTGTGAAAAATCAGACCTTGGCGATGACCTGGAGCAGTAGAATATAAATAACTCCCACATGCTAGGTGTTCCAATAATGGAACACTAGGCATAAGTAGGTTTTAATATAAAAGCTTAAAATTTGTACTCCAGAGTAGGGTAAACTTGATTATATTCATTTACTCTCTATTAGGGGCCTCAGACCCAGCTATATGTATGTGTGTGTGTGTGTGTGTGTGTGTGTGTGTGTGTGTATATATATATTTTTTTTTTTTTTTGAGATGGAGTTTCACTCTTGTTGTCCAGGCTGAAGTGCAGTGGTGCAATCTCAGCTTACCACAACCTCTGCCTCTCAGGTTCAAGTGATTCTCCTGCCTCAGCCTCCCAAGTAGCTGGGATTACAAGCATGCACCACGATGTCGGGCTAATTTTGAATTATTAGTAGAGACAAGGTTTCTCTATGTTGGTCAGGCTGGTCTCAAACTCCTGACCTCATGTGATCTGCCCACCACAGCCTCCCAAAGTGCTGGGATTACAGGCGTGAGTCACTATGCTCGGCCTTCAGCTATATTTTTAAAGGAAGAAAAAGCATGTCGCTTCCTTTGTATGCATATCGTCTAAATGAACACTTGGAAGTCTGTATCAGGTGTCAATGAAATGCCACATGATGGAAATAAAATCATCTACATGTAAATATGTAGTTATATTCCTGTAAATACTTATCTTTGTATCCTCATAAATATTATTAAATACATAAGGGAAAGGTTATCTCATAAATAAAATCTGATTTTTTAAATAAAAGACCTTCAAACATATTGCCTTCTGCGTATGTGATTTCTGCATACTTCACATATGATAAGTTGATAGCATAAAATACTCTAACAGAAATCCCTAAGGGAAGCAAGAAACTATTTACCCTAATTAGCCCAGCGACTATTTTCATAGTCAAGGAGTGCCAAAGACACTGATTTTATTCCAAACACATACCACCCTTTATTCAGACCTGGGAATGGAGCAGATAGGGTGCCTGGGTCCAAGTTTAAATCTAAACCATCAGAAACAAACACATGAGTGACTGTTGAAGTCTGCGTGCAGGCACCATCACTTGCTGGGGATACAAATGAGCAATACTGTGGCGGGTTAAATGGTGGCCCCTGAAAAATATGCCCATACACCCTGATCCCTGGAATCTGCAAATGTGACCTTCTTTGGAAAAGGTCTTTGTGGTTATAAGTAAGCTAAGGATTTTTAGATGAAATCATCCTAAATGAGCCAGGTGAACCCTAAATGCAGTGACTAGCGTTTTATGAGACAAAGGGAGGAGACGCACACAGCGAGGAGGAGAAGGCCTGAGAGGATGGAGGCAGAGGCTGGTGATGCGGCCGTAGCCACCAAATACCTAGAGCCATGCGAGCTGGACGAGGCCAGGAAGGAGTCCTGCTAGAACCCTCAGAGGAACACCAGCCAACACATTTATTTCAAACATCTGGCCTCCACAACTGTGGGAGAATACATTTTGGTTGTTGTTGTTGTTTTTTTTTTTTTTTTTTTTTTTTTTTGAGACGGAGTTTCGCTCTTGTTACCCAGGCTGGAGTGCAATGGTGCGATCTCAGCTCACCGCAACCTCCGCCTTCTGGGTTCAGGCAATTCTCCTGCCTCAGCCTCCTGAGTAGCTGGGATTACAGGCATGTGCCACCATGCCCAGCTAATTTTTTGTATTTTTAGTAGAGACGGGGTTTCACCATGTTGACCAGGATGGTCTCGATCTCTCGACCTTGTGATCCACCCACCTTGGCCTCCCAAAGTGCTGGGATTACAGGCTTGAGCCACCTTGCCCGGCACATTTTGGTTGTTTTAAGTCACCAAGTTCGTGGCACTTTGTTACAGCAGCCCTGGGAAACTGACACAAATAGCATCCCGATATTCAGGAGCTGAAGGACAACACGCAGAGGAGGACAAGTTAGAGCTAAGTTACTTATCTGAACCTCACGCCTGTCATCCCAGCACCTTGGGAGGCCAAGGCAAGCGGATTGCTTGAATCCAGGAGTCCAAGATCAGCCTGGGCAACACAGTAAGACCTTGTCTCTACAAAAAATAAAAACAAAAAAATTAGCCTGGCACGGTGACATGAGCCTATATTCCCAGATACTCAGGAGGCTGAGGTGGGAGGATCACTGGGGCCCAGGAATTGAGTCTACAGTGAGCTGTGACGGCACCACTGCACTCCAGCCTGGGCAACAGAGCAAAAGCGATTTCACTTCGAGCAAAAAATAGGCAGAAAAATTTGTGTGAATTTTTGAAAATCTGAGTTAGATTAGGACTCCCACACATATCTTTTTCCAAGGCCACTCCGTTTTGGATCTCCCACTCCAGATGCTGGACTCCCGGGCTCTCTTGGATTTGAAATTTGGCCTTGATATTCTATTTTTCCAATCAGAGCTTTTTGAGAGGTCTTGAAGAACAGGCTTGCGTAGAAAGTCATATTTTTTACACGCTGCTGTGTTTACAGCACATGTGGACCATGTGCTTTGAAAACCACTGTGCGTGTAGTGGCAGCCTCCACGTGGCCTGGGACGCACCCGCGGTGAGGCTTCTGCTGTGAATGAGCGTATCGGGCTCAGTAGTGAGCCAGGCTGGACTGACATCCACAGCAGGGGCTGAGAAAGTTCTCGAGAGGAAAATTCCTATGAGGAAGGATTCTCTCTTGAAGGCCCAGAAATGCCTGAGTTTGTCTGTGAAATGTTACCTCCATGTTCACTTTTCTGAGAGAATTTCTGGGGCATTTATCATCTTCCGAAAAGACTTCATGGCTTAAGAAACCATGTTCTAAGAACCCAGAGTGAGATTCAGTGAGCTTGACCTGTTAGAAAAATCTCAGCTGTCAGAGTAAAATAGGGTTTCAAATACAAAGATGTGGCTTTTACCGGGCATGTTCCTGGAGCTATCCCCTGGGGGCAAGGCTGGGGTTGAGGGAGGATAGCGCAGACTGGAGGCAAAGATTGGATGGCTGGTCAATGAAGGCCCAAGCAGCCTTGCTGTGGGGTCCCGTACAGAAACAAACACAGCAGAGAGAGCTGTTCACCTCCCCCAAGTCCCGGGCAAGGCTTTGGCACTCTAAGCCTGCAATGGCCACCAGCAGAGATCAGTTGCACCCTCCAGAGTGGAGCACATGTGAGATGCCCCCTGAGACCCCCAGAAATCTGGGGGCAGAAGTTCAGGAAGCTGCATGTCCTGCTTCAGCCTGAGGGGATAACAGAGTCAGCAGAATTCAAGTTTTCAATGTTACTGAAAACTCATCATCACCCTCTGAGTTGGAACTTTGGGGCCGCACACCATTATGAACTTTGACACAGGAGTCATATCCCTAAAAGATTATGTATGTTCATCAAATCACATTAAATTGGTTTCAGATTTTTATATTTAGTGCCATGTGGGAAAATCCCATAGATTCCTGTAGATTTAGCTACATTTTCCTGTAGCTAAAATGGTAACAACGTTTAATGCTCATTCCCTAACAAACCCCAGATACTATGCTTTTCCGGAGCATTACCGAATGAAGGAGAGGTCTGTGCGTATAAAGAACGTTGAGGATTAAAGGAATATGCACAGTTTTGCCAACCATGACTAGGTAACATTTTCAGCCTCCTGGTAGACCTCCACAGAGGCGGTGGTAGGCTAGACAGGCTTGCCTTCCTCTGGGGTTGGTGCTGCAGGCATCTCTGCTTCAGACTACAACCATTCACCCAGAGCCTTTTCATCTTTTCACTGAGGAAAACAAGAAAACCAGATCTCTTCTTAAAACACTTGCAGGAAAAGAAAAAACAAAAGCAAACGCGCAGTTTTTGTTGTGTTTTGTTGTTTTATACGTCTCCATAGAGGCAAGTAAGAATAGATCATGTATTTATCTAGAATGGGTTTCAAATAAAATGGGGAGAAAAAGGCTTAGGGAGTTCTTATTTTGTGATTTGTTTAAAAAACAAAAAAGCTCAAGCCTCAGCCTCAGTCTCTATTGAAAAAAAAAAAAAAGAAAAAAAAAATCAGAAGAGAGGAACTTGTTGGAAATGGAGTGAATACTGGCTTCCCCCAGGCCCACTCAACCCGTCACCATGGAGACTCCTGAAGGTTCCAGGAATGACTCACGGGATTCGCTGGTGAAGCCTTTGAAATGGAAGCAGCACCGGAGCACAAAGACCAACTTAGTCTGCAGCCCTTGAAGACTGTGCCTTTGCCTCCTGACTGACAGCCTGGGACGCGGATGGCAGGCTACAGAGAAGGTGCCCTTCTCTTCTTCCAGGTCCTCATTACTTGGGGGCACTTTGCTCAGGAGAGCAAAGGTCAAAAAATGTTTTTGCCTCGGATTGGGCTCTTGCCCCACTATTGGAGAAATATTGATGTGAACACCCAAACCCCCACCAGAGTGTGAATACTTAAAAGGGGAGGCAGGCCAGAGGCCCTTGGGATTAGAGAGAGTGTGGTTTTCAGAAGCACTGGACTGGAAAAAGGTGTGTGGGAGCTACGGGCCAAGTTTTTTCAGTTTTTTTCTTGGACAGCTGAAATGTATTCCCCTGGCTGTCCCTCTGGCTACATAAAACTGGCTCACAGTAGGTTCCTTCAAAACCCAGAGTACGGGCTGAGTATACACTGGCTTTGGGTTTCATCTCTGCTGTAGCAAGTAAGGCTCTAAATTCAGAGAGCCACAAGAAGACTCCTCAAAGAAGAGTCATTCTCTGCCCAGAGTTTTATCTACTGAATGTCTCTAAATCATAATTGGCAATTTGTGGGTACAGGGAGAGCACTCTGCCTGGGGCTGCAGTGAGCTCCTGCCCCTGAGAATTCACGCAGAACGAACATGGGCATGGCTGGTGCCCTCCTAAAGAAGCCTCGTTGCCGAGTATCTGAGGTGCTTCTTTCCCGAGGGCCTCAACGATGCAGCAGGGCTTCTTGCAGGGACTCCACACAGATGCCAAAGTTTCTGGGCATGGCAGGCACTCTGGGGGCCATGCCAGCACCCCAAGTGCCAGCTGCCATTGCTAATCCAGAGCACCTGATGTCCTCCCTGTCCGGAAGCTCGGCCCAGGCTCAGATGTGGGTTCAGGTTGGGCTGCCTACCTACTCACAGAGCCCTGACTCCACCTAACAGAGACCCTGACTCACCCGGCACAGCCAAGACCTAAGGAGGAAAAGAAACTTCTCTGGCGGAGCCCACTCCTTGTCTCAGACTCAACAGCACTGAGTCTAAAACTCAAGGGAGTTTGCCAGGCTTGCCTCCATAACACTTTTCTAAAACAGAAGCTCATCAGAATTCCCTCCTCCAAAAACTATAGAAAGTACCCTTCTTTCCCTCCAAGGGGAGAACCACCGTGAAGACGCGTATTCTCTCCTTCCCTGCCCTAAATATACATCCTGGTGGCTGCCGACCTGCCTCACCACGAAAACAAATAAGAAATAAAGGTCTGAGCAAAGCTGCAGTCGCCTCCTCTCAACTATTTATTCTGATTTCTCGACAAGTGAGTTAATTGGATGGGCCCTGTGACAGACATTCCATACTAAAATTCATAGCTTTCTGCCAAAACAACATATTGTGCGCTGCTATATTTTCCTCGTTGGAACTTGGCGCTGACGTGGGTCCCGAGCAGTTTCATGCGGGAGCCGGAGACTGAGGCGCTGAAACAAAGGCGGCACCCCCTGAGGCTCCCAGACGGCCTGTCCCCCGTCCTCTGCCGCAGCACCTGTTCCTTGGCTTTTTTATTGTTACTTGGGCTTTGCAAGGTTCAAGTTCAAAGGGAGCCCCAGAAGTGAAGGAGCAGATGCCGGGTTTGAGGCCACACCAGCTGGGGCCTCCCTGCAGCCTGGGAAGGGTTTGGGCTGTCTGGCGGCCTTGGTGGGCCCAGCTGCCCGGCGTAGGAAGGTCCCCTCTGTGCAGCTTTGTCCCGTGCCCCAGGCCCCATGCGCAGTCCCCTGCAGGGAGGCCAGGTTGGTCCCCTCACCCGAAGGAAAGGACGGGGCCGGTGCAGGCTCAGGGCCGCGGAGCACACGCTTGCCCGCCTTCGGTGGTCGCACTGCCGCCACCGTCACTGTCCTGCAGGTTCCCTTCCCTTTCAGCAACATTCAGCAGCTGCCTCGTCTGACGCGGGGATGTTCCCCTCTGAAACGGTGCTCTCTTCATTTTCCAGGAATGTGCGCCCGTCTCGGCGTCCCTCCATCCATCTGCCAGGGCCCAGCATCCACCATCCCTCGGCGTCCTAGGCCTTTTCTCCTGAGATTCAAGAGCACCGTGCTGACACGCCCAGGTCCCGGCCATCCTCTCAGGACGGGGGTCGGCTTCCGCACCTTCTCCACTCTGTAGCCATGCTGTGGGCGTTAAACAGGTAGAGAGAGAGGTTGGCCTTTGCTCCCCACATCAGTTCCCAGAATGCCCATCAGTCAGCAAGCAGGCACCAGGCCCTAGTGCAGCTTCAGTACCCCAGAACCATAGCCCTGCCAGAGCCACGGACTCCCTCCAGTGAGCCTCGGATAAGAAGCTCAGTGCCCCTGACTCCACCTCACAGAGCCCTGACTCCACCCAACAGAACCCCTGACCCCACCCAACAGAACCCCTGACCCCACCCACAAAGCTCTGACTCCACCCACAGAGCCCTGACTCCATCCAACAGAACCCCTGACCCCACCCACAAAGCTCTGACTCCACCTCACAGAGCCCTGACTCCACCCAACAGAACCCCTGACCCCACCCAACAGAACCCCTGACCCCACCAACAAAGCTCTGACTCCACCCACAGAGCCCTGACCCCACCCAACAGAACCCCTGACCCCACCCACAAAGCTCTGACTCCACCCACAGAGCCCTGACCCCACCCAACAGAACCCCTGACCCCACCCACAAAGTTCTGACTCCACCCACAGAGCCCTGACTCCACCCACAAAGCTCTGACTCCACCCACAGAGCCCCTGCCTCCACCCTACAGAGCCCTGACAATACTCACAGAGCTCTGACTCTACCTAACACAACCCCTGCCTCCACCCCACAGAGCCCTGACTCCATTCACAAAGTTCTGACTCCACCCACAGAGCCCTGAATGACCCAACAGAGCCCTTGACCCCACCCACAGAGCTCTGACTCCAGCCAGAGTCCTGACTCCACCCAACAGAGCCCCTGAACTCCACCCACAAAGCTGACTCCACCCACAGAGCCCTGACTCCACCTAATGCAGCCCCTGCCTCCACCCCAAAGAGCCCTGACTCCTTCCCACAGAGCCCCTGACTCCACCCACAGAGCTCCTGACTCTGCCCCACAGACACCCCACAGAACCTCTGACTTTGACCCCACAGTGGCTCCTGAAGCTCAATCCCATGTGGGCTAAGGAGTTATATGAGCTCCTTAACCCTGTGCTGTCAGTGTTCCCAAATGGCTTCCTCGCTCCCAAATGGCTTCCTTTAGATGACCTCACGTAGCATGCATCACAAACTGAAGGAACAGAGTGGCATCCTCTGCATTCCAGAGGTAACTGCAGTGGAATGCCATGATTTGCTTACAGTTTCACAGCTCGTGACTTGCAGGAGCTCCACCCAGGGCCCTGGGCTCAGGTTCCATGCACTTTCCAACCTTTCAGGCTCCCAGAGAAATGAAAACCAGCCTGGAAAGTGTCTGCCTCCAACCGGGACATTCAAATGTGCCTATCACCCAAAGGGAAGAGGTAGGAGGAAACAAGCTTCTAGAGTGACAGGAGCTGAAGAATGGAACCCAATAATAAAGGAATTTTTTAAAAACAAAACTGACGCAAGAGAAGAAAATCCCTATTTAGAAGAAAATATTTGCTCCATCAGAGCAAAATGCCTCGACATTTCTGCTTGAAACCATCTATATTTCTGAACAGGGGTTGCTTCACTCTGCAGAATCTTAACTCCACCCCGCAGAACCTTGGTCTCCAGCCCAGCTGTGACCTGGATGTCCCTTCCCAGCCTCTGGCCAGCCTAGATTCATTCCTTCCTGCAAAACCAGCTCAAGTAGGTCTTCTCCACAGCCCGTGAGGCACCTTGCCTGCCTCCCTCCGTGTCTCCTCGCTGAAGTCCCCCTGGCATGTCCACACTCTTTGGGGCTGCTTTAACTGGTCCTCGTTGGTATTTTGTCTTGAGAAAGTCCTTCGGTTGCTGCGTGTATTTCTGTTTGGGCCCCTGAGTCAGATTGTAAAGCCGTCCAAGACAGAAACGTACCCTCTATTTCTCGTTGGCTTCCGTGAAGCTCCTGTCTGCAGCTCTTCCCTCTGACCTCTCAGGATGCACAATCTCAGTCTTTCCTGACTTGCCGCAGCATTTAACACCCAGTTTGGAGTCTCGGTCCTCAGCATTTCTTCTCCTCTCAAGCTACACTCTCTCCAGGGATCCTCACGCATGCACAGTTGCCACTGCTGCTTACAGCTGAGACTGTTTCCAGCCAAGTATTCAAAGCCACTTCTCAACTTCCAACGGGGCCTTTCCTCCTGCAAAGTTCTGAGACGACTTCCACTCAGTATGTCCTGAACTGAAGAAATCACCTGTCTCCCAGCCTAGTTCTTTCACCGGTATCGTTTGTCTTGATTAATGCTCCCTCATCCACCCAGTCACCCAGAAACCTGGCATCATCCTAGACTCCCCTCTTTATCGTTATCACTGAGGGGATATCACTCATCATTATCATTGCAGCTCCTCTGAGGCCCAGGGCCCGAGCCACGCTTTTGACTTAGAGCTTTCCATTTACTTCTCTCCACAATGCTATGGAGAAAGCACTCTTTGACCTCTGCCTTAAAAATGAAGACACCCAGGCTGGGCACAATGGCTCACACCTGTAATCTCAGCACTTTGGGAGACTGAGGCGGGCAGATCATTTGAGGTCAGGAGTTTGAGACCAGCCTGGCCAACATGGTGAAACCTCATCTCTACCAAAAATACAAAAATTAGCCAGGCATGATGGTGCATACCTGTAATCCCAGCTACTCGGGAGGCTGAAGCAGGACGATCGCCTGAACCCAGGAGGCAAACGTTGCAGTAAGCAGAGATCACACTACTGCACTCCAATCTGGGCAACAGAGTGAGACCCTGCCCCTACGCCCCTCCCACAAAGACACCCAGGCTGGGCACAGTGACTCACACCTGTAATCCCAGCACTTTGGGAGGCCAAGGGGAGAGGATCACTTGAGCCCAGGAGTTCAAGACCAGTCTGGGCTACATGGCCTAAAACATTCTAAAATTAGCCAGGCATGGTGGCATTCATCTGTAGTCCCAGCTACTTGTGAGGCTGTGGTGTGAGGATCACTTGAGCCCAAGAGCTCAAGACTGCAGTGAGCTGTGATCATAGCACTGCACTCCAGCCTGAGTGACAGAAAGAGACCCGGTCTTAGGAAAAAAAAAAAATGAAATGAGGATGCCCAGGTTTAGAAAGGGTAAGAAATTTGCCCAAAGTCACACACGGAATAAGTGGTGTTGTTGAGATTCACAGCCAAATGAGCCAACCCCAGAGGAGACAGACATCTTCCTGCAGTCAGCCAGTAACCACTCTGCACAGTTCAGGTCCCACGAGTTAGAGAAAACCCATTTTATAAAGGAGAACACTGAGGTTCAAAGCAGGAGGTGGCCTGACCTAGGCCCACCAGATTTATGACTGTTCTCATTCTTCTATAACACAGCTACCTTTGAGAGAACAGAGCTCCAGAGCATTTAACAGATTTCCTTCTGCTCAGTGCCAGTTGAGTTAAAATTCCCATATGAGTTGTGATTATCATTTCCGTTGATTCATTTCCATTGATTGAGAATAAAAATAAATGGTTTATGTTGTAGCATGAAAGATCTAAATTAGAAATTAAAAAAAAAAAACCTTCTAGATCTGGAGAGCCGATAGATTTTTCATTTCCTTGCTAAGAGCGTCTATGCAAGCTGTCTCTGGAAATCCTTAGAAATGGCTTAGAGACCTGGTGTAGCTAGAATGAGTCTGGAGAAATCCAACATGAAGGTAGCCCAATACTAGGTCACAGACAGGCTAGATGCTTTGGGGTTTGTAGACATGTTGGATTGGGCACACCTGGTGTTTTACATGAAAATCTCAATTTCTGGCTTCTTTTGGGTTGATATGACAACGCAAGCCTTTCTGCCCCGGTTGGCAGCAGTCCGTGCTGGAGCAGGGTCAGCCTGTCTCCTCAGACAGGGCCGGCACACGCCACTTGGCCTCAGCTCCTCTGGCCAGCTGAGCTACTGATGTTACCTTCCTGGGCTCTTTAGGTATATGAATTAGTGACCTCAGATGACATTGGTAGGGTCAACCTTTCAAATGTGCACCTTGCTACTTAGCCAAAATCTGAGCTATGCCAGACATTTTGTTAGATAGCTTCAGAGCATGAACTATAAGTTGAATTGCTCTTGCAGTGAAAGGACTGATTCCCACACTCCTATTTTATCCCTACATGAAAACACGGCAAAATCAAGTTTCCTTCTTGCTTACCTTCTAGGAAAATCAGAAGTATTCACCAGGTGTTGAAATAGAAACTTGTTTCTTAGAATCGCCAACTTTGCCGCACTGAGTCACATGTTGATTTCTACCTAATGAAAAATCCAGATCAGGCTGAGTCTGACAGTTAGAGCCCGATTCGCTATTTACTCTGGTGCTAATCACAATCATGTTTACAGGAAAATGCCCTCATCTGCTTCCAGCAGCTCCAGCCACTCAGCCATGTGAGCGCTGTCTTCAAAGTCAATTGCCTGTCATTTTGCTGATTTATGTTGAGCAACTGCAAGGACCCCTCGAGGTATTTGTAGCTAGCTTGATGATTCCCAGCTTATAAAGTGGCAGTGGGCAGAGTATTTCAGTTCAAATTCCCATCAAGACAGAATTTAAATCCCCAGCCCTGCTGCTCATATTTGCAATGTGAGCACTTTAGATAAGCAGAAGCCATCAAACCCTAAGTGCTGGGGGAAATACAACCTGGATTTCTTCAAATGGAGCCTGAGCCCAAATCTTCTTTCAGACCTTGGTTGGGAAAGTGATTCTAACAGTTTTTAAAAGAGTGATCACGCATGCTTTTTCCCAAGAAATATTAATGACTGAGGCAAGACGGGAACTATCACGTAAGATTGGAGAAGCCGGGAAACAAATTTCCCTTGCCACCTGCCTGGATTCTTACATTTCAACCAACAAAATCTAATTTCTTTGGAATTACTCGCCCTCTAACAGAGGTTTTCTTTTTAAAATGAAAATATTGCTGGAAAGAGAGACTTGTTAAATTACTAACCCATTAGCTTCTGGTTTAGCTTCGATTTTTAGAAAAGCCTGATTCCTTCTAAACCCCTCCCCTCCACACTGAAAGTACTGGTCTCAGTGCACCGGCCTTCGCTGCCGAGATTCAGGGAGGTTAAATGGCAGGTAGAGTCACCCATGCCCTGTGGGATGGGGGTCCCTTCCATGCGCTCTCCAGGCAAGTCCTGAACCACCAAAGGTGTAGTGGATGTATTTCTCAGGTTCTCCCTTACAGCCCTTTGAAGTCAAACACAAGATGTAAGGATTGCTCACAGCTTACATTTTCTCTTCGTTTCTTGTTCACTCAACATCTCAGGTATTTAATAACATACTCAATGTTAGGGCTCAGAGAAGCAGTTTAGAGGTTCAGCTCAGCCCCTTAAGGTCACAAAACAGAGGTACAATGACTTCCCCAAAGTCACAAAGCCCAAGGATCCTTACAAGCCCAGACACGTGAGATACTGAGTTATCTGAACTGAGGCTGACTCCAAAAAAGAGCTCCATTGACTCATCTTTCGGTCATCTCGCTCCAGCCCTCACTTAGAGAAAGTGCGTATTTCTTCCATTTAGAAAAGAGGTTGCTCATGCTTTCCATGTCATTACATTGCTTTATTCCTCTCTTTATATTCCAGCTGCCTTTCTTCCTGTTTTTCTCACCTGCCCTATTTAGCCATCTCCAAACTAGCCCCCTGCCTCCGTGCCATGGAGCATGCTTTTCTGTGACTTAGCCTCAGGATTCTAGGCCAGCTTTTGCACCCGCTGCCCCTCCATCCTTTGGCTTACAAAACTGGGTTTCCTGCTCCCTATCTGTGTGCTGTTAGGCTTCAGAGGTGCCGCTGGGTGGCAGTGTCTCAGAGCAGTCCTGAGGCCTGCATTGTGGCTTTGGGCTGGGCTGCTGGTTGCATGTCGGTGGCAGCACAAACAGGCCTGTGTGAACAGGCAGAGCAAAGAGGGAGCTGCAGCGGTGCTCTGGAAAGGATGAGTATTAGATATTAAGGAAGCGAGGGACAGAGGTCTGCGTACTGTGTCCTTTCTGAGCTGGCACTAGCCACAAAGCTGACATCTGCTGTCATTCGAACAAAGGAATCTCAAATCCTAAGGCTATTTGGGAGGTGTCCTTGAAAAGAATGACTGTAACCCTGTGCCCTCCCTGTTTTGATTTTTCAACACACCATTGGGCCCTGATTCATCCATAAAAACAACAACCAAAAAAAAAAAAAAAAAAAAAGAAAGAAAGGCAATCCCCATGAGCATTGTGTGTTTGCTGGACAGGATAGTAATGGCCTAATCCTTCTAATGGCTTTGGTCACTGCAGGATATTAGCTATTAGAAGGGTCTGTTTAAAAGGGGGCAGTGGGGGAAGGTAGGGCCATCTGCTGATTATAGCATGCATGAGGAATGAAGGGAGCATTTAAAGAGACACCATCCATTGATTCAGACACAAATAATTAGTTTGTAGTTGAAAAGGCATCTTTAGGGCTGGAATGTTAGTGTCTGAATTATTTGCTTAAAGTGCAAATGTGATGTCTCAGACTGGAGATGATCCAAGGGAGTATTTGATCCCCTTTCTCATGCGTTTTGTAAAGAACTTCTCTGGGGACTAAAAGGAATGTGGCCTGAAGTGCATCAACATCGACATCATGGGTTGGAGTCTGTGGAAGTCAAACCAAATGTTTTTATTATAAACAGGTCAGCCCTGGACCAAACTGTGAAGTAAGCGTTTGATTTCTATGCGCCCCACCCCCAGCCCCAGCCCCAGCTTCAGGCTCCGCACAGAAAATAGTTCCCAACATCCCAACTGCCCTCTCCTGGCTGATTCCCCCATTCCTCTCAATTGCACTTCACCTTCTCTTCCAGGCCTGACAGCAAACTAAAGCAAAGGAAATCTTCCCAAGAATCGTGACAGATTAAGAAATGAATGTTCGCTCTCCATTCAGCAAAGCTGGGGGCAAGCCAATCTCACCTCCCAAATGGGAGAAACCTGGACTAAAGGTGAGCAGAGAACTTGGCTTCCCCTCCAGCCAGGCCCTGGGTCCATAGGCTACATCTGTTCTGGCAACTGGGAATTTTACACAGCAATTCGGTGAGAAGGAAAAGATATAGAGGATGTATTTGGTATCAAATGCATCCTGTCATCCCACAAAATCAAAATATCGGTCCCTGAACCAGGAAAATGTAAAGCCGTAGGGAAAGACAGTTCCTCAATATTGAGGAGTGAGTACTGAGTAATGTAAGGTGGCGTATGCTGCCCGTCCGTGTCCCTGGCGGTAGGCAATGCAGGTGTGGAGAGATGGGCACAGAGAAGCCACCCAGGGAAGCAGAGTCATGGAAGCCGCCACAGGAGAGATGAAACACAAGTCAAGTCCTGAAGGAAGAGTGGACTCCGCTGGCAGAGTAAGGGAAGGAGAGTTTTCCTTGAAGACCTTATATTAGCAAGATACAGAGAACAGGAACATGTAAGAATGAAAAGATGGCTCATGTGGTTGAGGTGGAGAGTCTGAGAAGCATAGTAGAAACAAAGGTAGCAGTAGATCCGGGTGAGATGGGGAATCCCTGAAGTTAGCTTTTTTTAGATTGTGAGGAACAGAGACACTGGAGGTACCTTAAGTGAAGGGGATGGACTCTGAGATGTTGGGATGAGGCAGGGAGAGCACACGGCTCTGCCTCTAAAAAAACAGGGGCAGAGAGATGGGGACGCAGTGTGGGAACTGAGTAATTTACAACTTCAAGAATTAATTAAAAATTTGAGGTATCGTAAGGCAAACAGATCAGGAGACAATTGCCAGTGAAAAGATAGCTCGTTACTCACAGTTTTCCAAGAGGAGGGCGCGTGCTATGCCTCGTGGGGAGTGGGCACACAGGGAAATCCCAGAGCAGGTTGGGAGGCTGGACCTGTGGACGGGACCTCTCACTGCGGTGCTTGCTGAAAGGTGTGGGCAAGGCAGAGCAGGCAGGCTCAGGGTGGGCTGGTTTCACTGGGCTTTGGGGTATATGGGCTGCCCTTAGGGACTTGGCCCTGGGGAAGGCGTGATTAGGGCAGGTGGAGGGGGACCTGAGTGAGAGCCCAATTCAGCAGGTGGTTGGGGTGGGTCTGCGGAGGGGTTGGTTGCATTGAAAAGCACATGGTGGGGGGTGGCAAGTTGTTTTCTGCCTTTGGAATAATTGGTGACCCTGGGAGGGCAGGGTATCCAGGGCCAGCAAGGCTCAGATGTCAACGCATCAGAACATAGAAAATAAAAGACGCAATTACTGCACCAAGAGAGCATTCAGAACACGATGTGGCTCTGGCGGGGCCCTCGTCAGTGGCTGCCACCAGCACTCTGGATTGGGTGACCAGTCCTCAGCCCCCCGCTGACTCTCCTGTGCGGTTCCTGTCTGGAGTGGGACTCCCAGGAGAGGATCAGATTGGCTTCGTGGCTTCCAGTCGGGCCTGGTTGCGCCTGTTGCGCAGCTGTTTATGTCAGGCTGCGCGTGCAGGCGGCCCATGAATCAAGCACCCACTCGTGGTCTAATCAATTTACTAGTGGGTCTCTAGGTTTGGCAAGCTATCCCCAGTGTCCCCCGTGGTGGTGGGGGCTGCGTGGAGAGAGACATTCTGAGGATTCCGAGGCGAAACTATGACGAGCACCTCACTTGGCTTTTCGGAAATGAGTCTGGGTTACAGCTGCAGAAGTGCCCAAGGATTTAACCAGGGTGGTGACGTGGGAAAGCATCGTTTTTATGAGGAAGATTAATCTGACAATGACATGTGGGGCGCACTGGAGAGGGAAGAGGATGCTGCGGATCCCCGCACCTGGAGTGGGTGGGGACCACTGACCGGAGAGGAAGAGGCGGTTCCCAAAGAGCGGGTGAAGAAAGCATTGACAGAACTTAGTGGGCAACTGACCAAGGAAGGAGAGAAAGAGGAACCTAAAGACACATTGAGACTGAAGCCTGGTGGGTGGAGGAAGATGCCGCACTGACTCTGACGACAGCAAAGTATGCAAAAAGAGCAGCTATGAGGGCGATTCTTTGTAGATACATAAACTTGTATCGGGAGATGAACACTGACAGCCTCCAACTGCTGCTGAGTGGGAAACTGTGTCCGTAGCAATGAGACACCTTGCTGAGTAGACAATTTATTAACTCTTACTTGTTTTGTTCATGAGTCCAGCAGATCCATGAGCACAACGACCACATTTAGCTTTTTCCCAAGTTTTCTCAGAGCCCAAAGTCTAGGGCTTGAATTGAACTCATGTTGTTAGACAGTAGAAGGATGATTACAAGAGGTTGGGAAGGGGAGTGGGGTGGGGTGAGGAGTGAGGATGGTTAATGGGTACAAAAGTAGTTGGAAAGAATGAATAAGGTGGGATGCGATGGCTCATGCCTGTAATCCCAGCACACTGGGAGGCCGAGGCAGGTGGATTGCTTGAGCTCAGGAGTTCATACCAGCCTGGACAAAATGGCAAAACCCTGGCTCTACCAAAAATACAAAAAGAAATTAGCCGGGCATGCTGGCATGTGCCTGTGGTCCCAGCAACTTGGGAGCCTGAGGTGAGAGGGTCGCTTGAGCCCGGGATGAGGAGGCTGCAGTGAGCCAAGGTTGTGCCACTGGACTCCAACCTGGGTGACAGAGTGAAACTCCATCTCAAAACAATGAATGAATAAGACCTAGTATTTTATAGCACAATAAGGTGACTAGAGTTGGCAATAATTTAATTGTACATTTAAAAGTAACTAGAAGAGTGGAACTGGATTGCTTGTAACATAAAGGATACATGCTTGAGGTGATGACTACTCCGCTACCCTGATGTGATTATAATGCATTGCATGTCTGTATCAAACTATCTCAGGTACTCTGTAAATAGATACACCTACTGGCCAGGAGAGGTGGCTCGTGCCTGTAATCTCAGCACTTTGGTAGACCAAGGTCGGCGGATCACGAGATCAGGAGTTCAAGACCAGCCTGACCAATACGATGAAATCCCATCTCTCCTAAAAAAAACACACACACACACACACCCACACAAAAATTAGCCAGGCATGGTGATGGGCACCTGTAATCCCAGCTACTCAGGAGGCTGAGACAAGAGAATCACTTGAACCCGGGAGGCAGAGGTTGCAATGAGCTGAGATTGTGCCATTGCATTCCAGCTTGCGCAACAGAGCGAGACTCTGTCTCAATAAATAAATAAATAAATAAATGCACCTACTATGTACCCACAAAAATTAAAAAAAAAAAAAAAGTTCAGGTGTTGGGTCCAGAGTAAATATGTGCTGACCATACTTACTTCATGTCTTCTGCCCACCTCTGCCCACATAGGACTTTTATATAATTAGAAGCATGCCTCTTCCACAACTATATACTGAGCACCTGATAAAGACATTTCACGCCCGAATGAGGGAACCGACGGGGAGGTAAAACTGCTCCCAGAGCATTTGTGGAACAGATATTTATATGCTCTCTCAGGAAAGGAATGTGGAAATAGGTTTGCTAAGTTAGACACAAAGCAGGTTAATGCCCTACAGGGCAATATAACTACACCTCTTTACATGATCTTTTCCACTGGATAGAAACGTTTGCATCTCCACCAGACCAAAAAAAAAAAAAAAAAAAAAAAAAAAAAAAACCATTTGCAATTTAACAGTCTTCTACAAGTTAATCTCTAACTTCACACAGTTTGGGCCCTAATCAATAGTTACTAGTAAGTCAAACCAGGTGTGCCTGCCTAGAGAACTGGGGGATCCTTGCGTAAGCCTCTCAGACCGTGTTCAGTATGACGCTGAAAGTCCATATTGCTTTATTTCTAAGTTTGGGATAATTTCTAACTTACATCCTGCTTTAAGATGTTAGATTTCAATGCAAAGCATCATCATTCCCTTAAACCAGCCTTTCTTGGCCTCCCAGACACAGTCACATCCCCTATTCATTTGCTTCCACAATGTCAGGTCTTTCCTCTTCTTGGCAATTACATTAAAAAATATTCTGACAGCGTTAAAACTGTAAGAAAGACTTTTTTCAGGACGATTGCAATAGTTGTCAAGATTATCGCAACAGGAAAGGGAGATGGCGCTCAGCTCCTAATACGATAAGAACAAGTCGGGATTTATAGCCAAGGAGCAGAATGAGGGGTCGGTGGACAGAGAATGACTAAGAGAAGACATCACAGGGAGGGGGATTCTTGCTAAACTGGCTTAGGATTCTTGCTGAAGGCAGGGCAGGGTGATCAAAATTGAAGGTAGGGAATGAGAAATCTGATCAGATAGGGAGCGTGATCAGATATCAAAGATGGGGCATTCTTGCTAAACTGACTTATTCTTGCTAAACCGATTTTTGCAAAGACTGGGTGATGTAGGCACAAGTACAAAACAGGGGCTGAGCTTAAAGCTCGGGCCTACTTTAGAAGAGTGTTGAGAGGAACCTGACCAGCTTGGTCAAGGAAAGAGCCTTTGTCAGTTACCACTAGTCTCATTTATTTATTTATTTATTTATTTATTTTTAAGACAGAGTTTTGCTTTTGTTCCCCAGGCTAGAGTGCAATGGCGTGATCTTGGCTCAGTGCAACCTCCGTCTCCCGGATTCAGGAGGTTCTCCTGCCTCAGCCTCCCGAATAGCTGGCATTACAGGCATGCACCACCACGCTGGGTTAATTTTGTATTTTAGTAGAGACAGGGTTTTACCCTGTTGTTTAGGCTGGTCTTGAACTCCTGACCTCAGGTGATGCACCCACCTTGGCCTCCCAAAGTGCTGGGATTACAGGCGTGAGCCGCTGTGCCCTGCCCACTAACCTAATTTTTATGTATCCATGTGACCATGGATTCACGACTGTCTCCCTTTCTAGACTGTAAGTTCCTTGAGGACAAGGCCATTGTTGGCTTCTGCTTACCACGCTCTTTCAGCACCTGCACTGGACTTGAGGCACACAGATGCTCAGTGAGTGAATTTACTGAACAAATGAGCGAGTGAACACGCCTGGTGTTCTAAGCCCAGGGAATGTCTTGGAAGACAGGAAACAGACCACCCACACCTCCACTAACTCGCTAGCCTGCCTGTTATTTCTCCTCTTCTTTGTTTCTATTTGCTTAATTGCACATTTTCTCATTTACTGCCTGGCCTGCAATTCAGCTGTAGGGAACCTCAGAGAAAAGTCAGGCTGTTTGTGCCACAGTGTACTGGTGCTGACTCAGCCAGCCAGCTCTGCCTGCTGGGGCCTGAACACACGGATCAAAATCCTGGGGAAATGATGTGCCGGGGCCGCTAGCCCTTCTCCCTCCTGCAGATGCTTCCTGATTTGCACTGCCCGACCTCCTTCAAGGTTCTTCCCCATTTCCCAGGAGTTTAGGACTCCCCTGCCAGCCTTAAGTGAAACGGAGACCCAGGAGGGCAGGATGACCACCTGATAGGTTGACCGTTCAATGTGCCAGGGTGGAGGAGGGAAGAGCAGAGGTGTGCTGAGCTCTGAGGATTGGGAAAGGGCTTCTCTTTTTAGTAAGCAACCTCGTTACGAATGTGGTACCATTTCCCAATCCCTTCACCTCCACTTCCATTTCTTAGTCATTTTTCTCATTAGCCTCAGCCTGTCCCACTTGTCAGACCCCGCCCCCTCCGCACCCCTTCTCTCATTCCATTGTTTGCTCCTTCCGGGATTCCTATTCCTAAAGGCTGGAGGGTCCAGGACTCAGGCCAAGGACCTCTTGTCTTTGGACATTCACTCCTGTTATTGCATCTCTAGGCGGCCTGACAGCTTGCCAATGTCTGTTTGGAGCCCAGCCACCTCCTCAGAACGCCAGGCTGTCGTGCTGTGCTAGGCAGCCCCTGAGATGACTCCCATCTTCCCCACTGCCTGGTGCTCACGCCGCTTCCTGAGGGCGGGCTGGATGGCTTCTGAGATTAGGCCTCTGTCTTGCCGACCCTCTCTTGCTCATTCGACAGAGATCGGCTACTGCGTCTTGAGCCACTCTGGGGAGAGGCTCATGTGCCGAGGAACCGGGGGCAGCCTCCAGCCAACAGCTAGTGAGGGCCCGAGGACCTCACTCCAACAAGCCTAGGAGGAACCCACTCCTGCCAGCAGCCACATGCATGAGCTCAGAAACAGACTCGCCCCAGAAGAACCTTCAGATAAGACCACAGCTCCTCAGTTCGGCCTGTGAGATACCCCGAACGAAACAGGTTGCAACTTCCTCCTAAGCAGAGAAGCTGAGCCATCGGCGCTGGCTCCGTCTGGGAAATGGACCTAAAGGTAAGACCCAGCTAAGCCACACCCAGACGCCTTTCCCACAGAAGCTATAAGATACTATTGGTTGTTTGAAGCCACTGAGTTCAGGAATAATTTGTTGCACAGTAGTAAATCATAACACTGTATCTAACTGCCTGCTTGGCTTGGATGTCTAAAGAACATCTCATACTTAACACTGCCAGCCCACATCTTGATTTCCTATCCTAAGAACTGAGGGAACAGAATATACAAAAGATAAGTGGAGACTGGGTAGAACCACTGTGCTCCCAGTGCCGAGGGAACTGCACAGGCTCGGGAGGTAGACCCGGCTGAGAAGCCTGGGAAGGAATCAGCATGTGGGGAGTCAGGAACAACAATGGGCCCATGGGTGCCAGGGAGTACCCCAACTCAGAGGGAAGCTCAGCCAACCCTCCTGTTGCTCGTCCGGCTACGTGACGTGGGTTGGCTGACGTGGTAAACTGTGAGGCTGCCTGCACGACACTGTTCCCCAGATAGAGCCTCGGCTCAGCGAGGAAGGACACTGCCGTTGTGACAAAAAGCTGCAGAAACTCAACATCAGGTGCATGTCATCTCAACCTTAGAAAATCATCTAAAGCTCAGTCATGCTGCTTCAACACTCTTTCGATGAGAATCTGACCAAGCACAGACTGTATTAAGGCAGCCTCCTGCCTATGTGAGCAAGTTTGGAATTTTATTCCAACTCTCCCTCAATAAAAGTGACAAAATTAGAGCTCATCCCAACATACCTTTGTTCCAGGCAGACAACGGGGTAGAATCTCAAATCTGAAAATTTAGAGATAGGCTCCTTTTGTATGCTCTGTGTTTTTGTAACACCTTATATGGAGAGTGCATGCAAAGTAAATTGCATTCTTTCACATATGTGAACTCATTTGTGCTTCATACAACCTGTGAAATAAACAGAAAACATGCCCTCATGGCCATTTTTTTTTTTTTTTTTTTTTTTTTTTTTTTTGAGACAGAGCCTTACTCTGTTGTTCAGGTTGGAGTGCAATGGCACAATCTCGGCTCACTGCAATCTCCACCTCCCTAGTTCAAGCAATTCTACTGCCTCAGCCTCCCGAATAGCTGTAATTACAGGCACACACCACCATGCCTGACTATTTTGTTAAATATTTTTAGTAGAGACAGGGTTTCACCATGTTGGCCACACTGGTCTCGAACTCCTAACTCATGGCCATTTTAAGTGGAAACAGGCTCAGCGAAGTAAGTAACTTGCCTGAGGTCACCCAGCTGGTGTGTTCTGGAACGTACATGAATCAGGTTTCCTGATGCCTGAGCGTACAGAACTCACTTGTTCCTTCACAGTGGAGATCCCTACATCCGTTCCCGACTCATCCACTGTGTCTGAAGAATGGGGCAGTAACCATAACTGCATTCACCGAGCCACTGAGGAAGTTCTTGAGAGAAAAGCCCCCGCAGGGGAAGAAGAAGCCAGACAGGTCCTGCGTGGCTCTGTGGTCAGAGGCAAGCGAGTTCCTCCGCGTGGCCTGGCAGTCCCAGATCTATCCCCAGACCAGCATCTCAGGGCCCCGATTGTTTAGCCAAACCCTCTGAGAGATGTGAGCACACAAAGAGGGGGTCCTGGTGCCCCATGCAGGCTGTAAGACAAGAGAGTGGTGAGGACCTTCTCCGGTTTCAGGCACATCAGGGGTTCCAGGGTCTCAGGTGTGATGCTGGAAATTGGTGGAGGTGGGGGTGACAGCCGTGTGAGCCTGTGGCACTCAAAGACATGGCGGCAGTGCCTGGAGGCCAGCTGTGGGCCCCATACACTCACCACCCAGACACAAGAAGCTGTTTTTGCCTTGCTGGGATAATTATCATGTGTTTTGCAGATCTTTGCAAGAGTGGATGGATTCCACGAGGGGAAGCAAACAAAGGTGCTGAGTTTTGGGTCTAGTTCGGTGCCAGTGAAAGGGAGGCAGCACCCACAAGAAGTGAGAGAAGGAGGGAGCCAAGAGTGAAGCTTCCAGGGCTTCACACAAATGCACCAAGGACTTTAGACAGTGAAGCTGTAGAAGCAGAGATTCGAGGCAATCGTATCTTAAAAATCCAGAGATATCCCTGATGACTGATTACCTTGATAATGAAATGAAGGCCTGGAAGTTTTCAGGACTTGTCTAGATCATCTAATCTCAAGCCAGGATTCTTTTTATTTCTATCATGATTTTACATGATACACCAAATCACTCAGCTCAGTGAGAATTCCTCAGCTGTCTGGGGGTGACAGCCTGACATACACAAGATAAACATCCAGCTCTCCCCACCCCTTTCTAGCCTAGCTCTCTTTATCCTAAATGCTAGTTTCTGCCTGTCCTGCAGATGTTTACTGAGTCTAAAGGAATGCTCATTTTCTAAAGGTTTGCTCTTGTTACAGGTGAAATGACAGGTCTTTGCAAATTCATCGCTAGCTCATTGATTCTGACAGCATCTTCTACGGGGCATGGTGTGAGCGTGGACTTCCTGTGAGGAGACCACCCAGGAGCGACAGTGATGTTCTCAAGCTGTGTCTTCCTGGCTAGCACAGAAAGGCACCGGGCACTTCGCTGATAACAGGCAGCAGGCCGTTCATTCATTCAGTCATTGGCAGCTAATCCTGCAGCTGAGATCCGAGCTCTAGATTTGTAATGACTTCAGGTCATGGGGCAATTGGCCTCTTTTAAGCACCTTTGAAAAAATGTAGGATGGAGACAAGTTCAAATCAATCTGCAAAGTGGAAATGTCACAGCAGCCGTTCATGACTACCTTCTGCACAGGTTGATGAAGTAGACTGTGTGGCTGGCTCTGAGCTGCATGCTTGGAATTCACTGCTGAGCAAGATTACACATGGCCTTGCCCTCTAGACTGAAATGCAGGAGGCAGACCAGGCAGTTCTTACACTGGGGCATCCAGCAGCCATGAAGCACGGTGGGCATGGCGGCCCAGGTACTCACAAAGGAGCAGGTGGCCTGGGCAGCCAGGACCCACACATGATTAGCTTGGGTGAGAAAGTCGAGGGTGCCAGCACAGCAGCAGGCCAGCAATGGGTTGTTAGATGTCAAGGTTGTGAAGAAGCTGGTTCTCTGAGAATCAGGAGTTGTACTTCAACCCAGCCTTCTGGGAACTTTTCTGCAGTTGACTGCAGAGGTGACATGTACTCCAGCACGCATTTCTCCAGAACTCCCTTGGCTGGGTTTCTTTGACTTCAGCTATCCTGGTGAGGCCACGTATTGTGGCATTAAAAGCACAGATCTTGAAACAGGCATTGCCCTACCTTTTACTAGCTGGGTGACTGTGAACAAGTCTCCTCACATCTCTGAGGCTCAAATTCCTCAATTGCAAAATGAGGATAATCATAGGATTGTTAGAAGATGTATCAGTCAGGGTTCTCCAGAAAAACAGAGCCAATAGGAGGAGTGTGTGTGTGTGTGTGTGTGTGTCTTTTGTATATATTAAGAAATTGGTTTTAAGGAATTGACTCACAAGATTATGGTGCCTAAGGCTGGATGCGATGGCTCACGCCTGTAATCCCACTTTGGGAGGCCAAAGCAGGTGGATCACCTGAGGTCAAGAGTTCGAGACCAGTCTGACCACCATAGTGAAACCCCATCTCTACCAAAAATCCAAAATTAGCTGGGCGTGGTGGTGCGTGCCTGTAATCCTAGCTACTTGGGAAGCTGAGGCAGGAGAATTGCTTGAACCTGGGAGGGAGAGGTTGCAGTGAGCCTGGGCAACAAGAGCAGAACTTCATCTCAAAAAAACAAACACAAAGATTATGGGGCCTCCCAAGTCTGCAGTCCATAGGGCAGGCCAGCAGGCTAGAAACTCAGGCAGGAGTTGACACCGTAGCCTTGAGGGGGAGTTTCTTCTCCTAAGGGAACCACTGGGTTTTGCATATAAGGCCTTTTCAACTGATGGCTGAGGCCCACCCTTTTAATCCCCTTTCCTTAAAATCAACTGATGGTAGATGTTAACACATCTACAAACCACATTTTCACAGCAACACCTAGATTAATATTTGATTCCATAACTGGGTAATAATAGCCTAGCCAAGTGGACATGTCAAACTGACCATTGCAGAAGGCTAGGCACATCTCCTTTTGGGAGAAGCATTTCTATAACATGCAAAACAGCCCAGTTCTTGGCATAGAGAGTGCTCAATACATTGAAGCGATTTTTATTTTTAATGTGTTCAAAAATATTTGAGGGCCACATGAGGTGGTGTTTGTAATTCCAGCTCCTCGGGAGAGTGGTGGAAGGATTGTTTGAGGCCAGGAGTTTGAAGCCAGCCTGGGCAACATAGCAAGACCCCATCTCTGAAAAAGGGGAAAAAAATATTGCTATACACTCCCATCCTACCTAGCCGACGCCTCTAGTCTCAGTGCCCAGTCCCCTCTGAGCCAGCCCCTGACCATTTGTGTCTCCAAAAGCCCTCTCTCTGGGCTGGCTGGAGGGTATCTCTCCATCACAAACTTTGCTGCCACAGATAACTATCAATAAAGAATTCTGTGTCTCCTGCCCAGAAAATGCTCATCTTTATTCAGACACTTAGGTGAGTTCAGGCCCATTCCTCTATCTATTAGAACCAAGATAAATGTTTTTATTTTTTAACCAAGACTTTACCAGCATTCTCATGGGACGTAATTCTTCAATTCCCTGAAATGACAGCTAATGCCTTTCTCTTCCTGCCTAGTGAAATTCTTCTTTTCCCTGGTATTTTCCATGCTATAGAAACTTCTGCCTGATGGAGGAGAGGGGTAGGGATCAGAGAAGCTGAGGTATGTCAAATCACAGGTATAGCCAAAGCGATTTTCTTATGGACTTGCATTTAATAGGACTTTGAGGCGGGCTAGTGTCCTATCATTTTAAAAGATGTGCATCTGAAACAATACATATAATAATGGTGTCACAAGTCCGTTCATGGAGTTTCTTTCCGTCTCTATGTTTTCATCTAGAATCCAAAGATATTCTCTGAGAACAAATGATGCCTGCCCTTACTTCATATTGTTCCTGTAAGGTTAAGGTCAGATACAAGTTACACCTGTGAAAATTTGTCCTAAAGGAGAGATGCTGAGAGGCTGCCCGCAGGAGAGATGCCATGATCCTTTTGGGAGAGGGTTTACCTCACTGTGGTTAAGGGTGCAGGCCTTGGTGTCAGATTGCAAATTCAAATCCTGTCTCTGCTGCTTACTGCCAAGTGACTTGGGCAAGTTACTTAACCTCTCTTTCATGCTTCCATTTCTTTATCTGTAGAGTGGATTATCTAGGATTGAAAGTGATCTAAATATGAAGTACTTGGCACATATTAAGCACTTAGTTTAATAAAATTATTGGTGTCATTAATATTGTAAGTGGTAGAACCCAACTCAAGCAAATACAGAAAATGGAAACTTACTAGAAAAACAATGTGCTATTTTTTTTTTTTTTTTTTTTTGAGACGGAGTTTCGCTCTTGTTACCCAGGCTGGAGTGCAATGGCGCGATCTCAGCTCACCGCAACCTCCGCCTCCTGGGCTCAGGCAATTCTCCTGCCTCAGCCTCCTAAGTAGCTGGGATTACAGGCACGCACCACCACGCCCAGCTAGTTTTTTTTTTTTTTTTGTATTTTTAGTAGAGATGGGGTTTCACCATGTTGACCAGGATGGTCTCGATCTCTTGACCTCGTGATCCACCCGCCTCAGCCTCCCAAAGTGCTGAGATTACAGGCTTGAGCCACCGTGCCCGGCTACAATGTGCTATTTTATAGAGTCAAGGCATTAGCCTTTCGGAAGGCCTGTGCCGGAGCCATTCCAGGAGCCTCGAGGGCTAGATCTATCCACTTGGGGGTGCCCAGCATGTTCTCATCCTCTTTCACCTCTCACTTTCCCCCATCCAAGCACTAACCCGGCCCGACCCTGCTTAGCTTCCGAGATCAGACAAGATCGGGCAAGTTCAGGTTGGTATGGCTGCAGATGCCTCTAACTTTTATGTGTTGTTCTCAGTGGTGACAGTAAAGTCGTTTCTCTCTCCCCTGTGCCATGTTCATCACGATCCAGCTGTAGCACTGCTTTCCATGGTTTGTCCCTGGAGGCTCAGGCTAAAGGAGCAGCCTCCCACCACCAGAGCAAAGGGGACAGAGGGGAAGGTGGGCCACTCACTGCTGCATAAAGCTGATGCTCAAAAAGTGTCATCTGTCCTTTTTGCTCTCATGTCATTGGCCAGAGCAAGTCTCATAGCCATGCCTCAGCTCGAGGGGGTGAAAATGCATACTCCCCCAGCAGGGAGGGGCACTCATGGGGAAGAACGTAAAACAATTCACTACAGGAGCTCTTGGAAAAGACAGCCCCTTCACGTAATGGCCTCCAGGATCCTCCATGTTGTCACACGCGGCAGAATTTCCTTCTTTTTCCGGGATGAATAATATTCTGCTGTAGGCATATATCACATTTTCTTTTTCCATTCATCTGTCAGTGGATATATAGGTCGTTTCCATATCTTAGCTGTGGTAAATGCTGCTATGAACACAAGTGTGCAAACATCTTTTCAAGATCCTGATATCAATACTTTCAGATGTATGTCCAGAAGTTGGATTGCTTGATCATATGGTAATTTTGCTTTTAATTTTTTTACATACTGCCATACCATTTCCATAATGGCTGCAGCATTTTGCATTCCTACCAACAGCACACTAGGGTTCCAATTTCTCCACACTTTATCTCTGTGTGTGTGTGTGTGTGTGTGTGTGTGTGTTTTAAATCATAGCTATTCTAACAAGTGTGAGGTGAGAGCTCACTGTGGCTTTGACTTGCATTTCCCTGATGGTTAGTGGTGTTGATTATTTTTTTATACAACTGTTGGCCATTTGTATGTCTTCTTTGGAGAAATGTCTATTCAAGTCCTTTGTATGATTCCATTTATATGAGACATCTAAAATAGTCAAACTCATGGCAATAGAGAGTAAAATAGTAGTTATCAAGAGCTGAGGGGAGAGGCAAAGGAAGAGTTGATTTTCAGTGGGTATAAAGTGTCAGCTATTCGAGATGAGTAAGTTCTGGAGATCTGCTGTACAGCACTGTGTCTACAGTTAACCGTACTGTATGGTGCACTTAAAATTGTTAAGAGGATAGAGCTCGTGGCAGGTGCTTTTGTCACAAATAAATAAACACATAGAAAAAGACAGCCCTTTTCACTGGACACTATGTCTAGAACATTGTGGGAGATGACTCATGACAGAAGAAAAGACAGGGAAAACCCTATGCATATTCTACAGAGAAACTGATCCCAAAATACTACCTAAATATATGTATCTGTTTCAGATGGGACGTGGAGAAAAAGACACGAGGAAGCTGATTCACTAAAGAAGCAAAATAAAAAAATGAACATGATCTGATTGTAGCCAGGAAGCCTTGTCATCATTAATTAGAGAATTTTAGAACATGCAGCTAGGAATGCTTGAAAGCAAGTCACCACCAAGGGCTTAGAGAGAATCTAAGAAAGGTGTTAAGTGGGGGGTATGCCTGTGAGTGGGAGCCCAAGAACGTTCTCTCTCAGGAAGCCAAAGGGCTGCCTGACGTGAGTTTGGTCCTAACTCAGGACTCTAAGATCTGGAGAAACTGTATGGGTCTAAGGTGGTCCTAACTCAGGAGCAAGACCTGGAGCAACCAGACGGGTCTAAGGCTCCCCCTGACCCAGGCATCCAGGTGGAGCAATCAGGAACTCAGGCTTGGTCTGGGAAATAGACCCAAGAGTAGAACAAAGAAATAAAACCAGAGGCAACATTGAAACATGCTCTGTATGCGAGACTGAGGCAGCTGAGCCTGGCCATCCAGAGGCACCTTGTCCTTTACCTTCCCACACAGTCTCTGCTCAGGATTTCACAACTGACCCAGCACACACTAGAAATGTATCAGTGAGAAGCAAGCTTTTGCTTTTAAATGAAAGTACAGAAACTCAGTTTACAGAGAAATCACTGAATGCCATGTGGGATGGCAGAGGACCTGTCAGTTGTTTTTTTCTGGGGGGAAGGGGAGGGCATGCTATGATCGGAATGCATGTTTTTCCCCCCAAATTCATGTTGAAACTCAATCCCCTTTGTGATAGTATTAAGAGGTGAGGTCTCTGGGAGGTGATTAGGTCATGAGGGTTCCACCCCACGCATAGGATCAATGCCCCTATTCATAGCTGGAGAGAGCCTGTTTGCTCCTTTTGTCCCTCCCACCCTGTGAGGACGCACAGGAGGCACGAACCCTGAGGAACCCTCCTCATTACACGGGGATCTTCCGGTGCCTTGATCTTGGGCTTCTCGGCCTCCAGAACTGTGGACAACAATTTCTGCTGTTTGTAAGTTACCCAGCCTAAGATCTTTTGTAATAGTAGACTGAATGGACCAAGACAGGGTTTCTTGTTTTTATTTTTCATTTTTGTTATGTTTTGTTTTGAGGGGCTTGTTCCAGTGCTATCAGGACAGCAGGAATAAAATCATCATCACCATCATGTGATTGACATGTATTTATCGAGTGTCTTTGGTACACCTGACACTCTTCTTGGAGCTGAGGATATACAGTGCTGAACAGAGAGACAAGGCCGTGTGACCTCATCAAGCTTGCTTTCCAAGAGCCTCCGCACAGCGAAAGAAGCTATCAACAGAATAAACAGATAAACTGCAGAATGGGAGAAAATATTTGCAAATCATGCATCCAACAAAGGATTCGTACCTAGAATCTATAAGAAACTTAAACAAATCAATAAGCTAACTCGGTTATAAAGTGGACAAAGGGCATAACAAGATAATTCTCAAAAGAAGACGCACATGTGACCAACAAAGAGAAGAAAAAATGCTCAGCATCACTAATCATCAGAGAGCTGCAAATCGAAACCACAATGATACACTACCTCGCACCAGTCAGAATGGCTACTGTTAAAAAGAAAAAACAAACAGACAAATAGATGTTGGTGATGTTCTTAAGGGAATAACTTATTCACTGCTGGTGGAAATGTAACATTTCAGCCCCTGTGGAAAGCAGTTTGAAGATTTCTCGAAGAATTAAAAAGAGAACTATCATTCAACCCAGCAATCCCTTGACTAGGTATATACTCAAAAGAAAATAAATCCTTCTACCAAAAAGACATTTGGACTCATATGTTCATCACACTACTGTTCACAATAGCAAAAACATGGAATCAACCCAGGTGCCCACCACTGTGGACTAGAAAAAGAAAATGTGGTTCATATACACCATGGAATACTACACAGCCATAAAAAAGAATAAAATCATGTCCTTTGTGGCAACATGGATGCAGCTGCAGACCATTATCCTAAGCAAATTAGTGCAGAAACAGGAAACCAAATACCACCTGTTTTCGCTTATAAGTAGGTGCTAAATATTGAGTACACAGGGACACAAAGATGGGAACAATAAATGTGGGGGATCCCAAGAGCAGGGAAGAGTAGGTACGGGGTTGAAAAACCATGTATCGGGTATTATGTTCGCTATTTGGGTGACAGGACCATTAGAAGCCCAAACCTCAGCATCATGCAATATACCAGTGTATAACGAACCCACACATGTACCTCCTGAATCTAACGTTTCAAAAATTTAAAAATAAATAAACGAAGATAAATTCACCTTTGAAAAAATAGACTTACTTTTAAGCTGGGAAAGACTGACAAAAACCCAAGTGTGATATGTATGATGTTGGAAACTTGTAATCTCTGAACAAAAGAAAAGAGAATGAAAACCCATAGTGTTGCTGGGGGTGGCTTATGCAATTTTAAGAACAGATGTCAGGCAACCCTTTGCTGAGAGGGTGACATTGGGGTCCCTACTGAAAGGAAATGAGGGACTGAGCCAATCACATGTCTGGAGATAGAATTTCCCAGACAGAGAGAAACAAGATGTGCAAAGGCCCTCAAGGAGAACCTGCTTGGTGCATTGAGGCAACACCAGAAGGCCAATGAAGGTGGGCGGGTTTAGCAAGGGGACGACAGAGGAGATGAGGTGGAGTGCAGATAATGTGGCATCCGGCTATTCAATACCGGGGTCTTGGACCAGCAGCAGCAGCAGCAGCAGCAGCAGCAGAGTACTTGAAAGAAATGCAGAATCTTTGCCGGGCGCGGTGGCTCACGCCTGTAATCCCAGCACTTTGGGAGGCTGAGGTGGGCGGCTCACCTGAGGTCAGGAGTTTGAGACCAGCCTGACCAATATGGTGAAACTCCATCCTTTAAAAAAAAAAAAAAAAAGAAAGAAAAAGAAATGCAGAATCTTCTACCCCAGAGTCACTGAGTCAGAGCTGCACTTCCACAGCCTCCTCAGTAGCTCACGTGCACATTACAGTTTGCAGAGTGCCGCTGTTGGGCCTGAGCATCCCACTGTCGGGCCTCAGCTATTTACTTTGTGCAATAACATCGGGTATGTTCAGAGGGTTTCGAACATTGGGAGAGTGTAATCTGACTTACATTTTAACAGGAGAGCCCTGGCTGAAGGGGACAAGAGTGGAAATCCGGAGCCACGTAGAAGTTTCAGTCACCTGGTGAGAGAGATGAGGACAGAGGTTAACAGGCAGAGGTGAGAAGTGACCCGGTTTGGATACATGGAAGGTAGAGCTGACAGGACTTGCCGATGGATTGGATGTGGGCTGTGAGAAAAAGGGAGGATTCCAGGACGACTCCTAGGTTTCAGACCTAGCTACGTTAACGAAGCATTTACTATGTACCAGACACAGTACCCTTTCCTCTATCACCTCACTTAATCCTTACAATGACCCTCTGAGTTCCACTATTATTAATCCCAGAAAGGCTAAATCACAGAGCTAGTCCTCGAACAAACCAAGTTATGAACCTAAGTGTGCTGCTTCCAAAGTCCAAGCTACCCCACTGCTCAAGGCTCACTTCCCTTCCAGTACCCCTAGCTAGACACACTCTGAAATGAAGAGAGTGAGCAGTAGAGCAGCCATGGCTCCACAGTAGATCACCTGTGTGACCCGGGGCAACCTACTCAACCTCCGTGGGCCTCAGTTCCTCATCTGGTAAATGGGTCTATTAATACTCCATAGAATTTTTGCAGGATGAGGCAAGATACTGAATCCAAAGCAGTAAGGAGAGGCTGTTGTCTGCTTCCAAGCTACCCTAGGGCTTTTTGCACTACATTGTATTAATTTTTTAAAAATATGTCTCACGCACATATGCAGGTGCACAAAGAACTCAAACCAGATCGTGGTCTATCAAAAGAGAAAGGACAACGTGGCACAAATGAAGGCACAGAAATGGGAAAAGTGACTCTGAGGTAGAGAAGGCCACCCCTGAGCAAAGAGCAAGGAGGAGCCGATGGATGGGGACGCACCCGGCGGGAAGATGAGGCGAGAAACGACAGAGCCCATGGGGCAAACCGCACGGAGGGCAGACGCTTACCAAGGAAACGTGAGCGTTTCCAGCCTTAACAAGGACTTCCCTGCTTTGTATGGCTTTTTTTCCCTGTCCTAAAAGTCCAGGTAGAACAAGAATACTTCTCTGTGCATTTTTCCACTCTGACCTCCTAGCAATGACATAAAGAAGGGTTATAGTTTGACAGGGCTTTTGTTTTGATTTTGTTCAAGGCTTTTTTTTTTTTTTTTTTTCTCCCAGCAAAGATTTAAAATGACGACATCTGCCCAAATACTCACTCTCCTACTTATCTCCATCAAGACCCGTTCGCTGGCAGCTTTGAGCCTGAAACTCTCAAGGGAGAGGGTGAATCATCCCTTCACACAGGGCTTGTCTTCCTCTCGCAATCATGAATTCCCACAGAGATGCTTGGAACTTGTGGCTAAGGGCAGACGCTGAGGCTAAAATTGAACACGGGCGCAATGGAGCTGTGCTTGAAAGAGATAGGAAACAAGGAGTCGTGCGTTGTCCTGCTCAGTGGTTAACGAGTTGACTACACTCCCTGCTGATGGAAGGATGGTGACTTCAGGCAGGAAGGGTGAGGGAAGGACTCGGCTCTGGGCTGCTCCACCATCCACCCATCAGTACTGCTGTCTGGATGAATGGGGGACAGATCCCCTGGGGTGGAGGCTGGCTGCTGGGAAGTGTCCACTTTGGCTTCAAAATGAATTCACTGGGAAGATAGCCATTACAGCAAAGCATGCTTTTCTCTTAGGAAAATCACCCTAGAGATCATCTTCATTTTAAGTTTTTTCTTTCCAGTGACCCCTTCTAGGAGTTTTCATTCTTCAAACAAATCATCAATTTGCTGGGAACATTATAATCACAAGAAATGCAAAAAGGTTCTCTTTTTTTTTGGCTCCTTCCTTCAAACCAGCAATCATCTTATGCAAACGCCCTACTACCTAAGATCCAAATGAAGTAGAGCCTGTCTTCTTGGTTAAAACAGCCATCAGCGTTCATTGCCTGGTGTCTCTCTCGCCTAAGCACGGGGTCTCTCTGATCCATGGACCGACAGCTGCTTTGTAATATATATGACTTATATTTAAATACAAGAGCTGGATTCTTATGTCAAGATCTATGGAGGGTTGAAGGTTTTACCCCAGCTGTGAGCTAACAAGTTTCATGGATTCTGACAGAAGACATGACACTCCTGGATCAGAGACAAAAGATGTTATTACTCACAGCACTCTCACTTCACAGAGTGCTAGCATCTTTGCAGCAGGTGTCCTGCCCTAGTCCCGCGGCACAACAGGCCCAGATGAGTGCTACACACTCAGCGGGATGCATCGCAGCAGAGGAATCCAGGGTCAAGGGCCCAGCACTTTTTGAGTGAACAGCAAACATTGCAGCAAGCAACAGACAAGCTCTTCCCCCTCCTCCTGCGGAGTGAGCAGCTACTTAGTAGTCATGCTGTGAGCACCTGACCTACTTAGGGATCTGTGTGACTAGCTTGGGAACTGCTCAGTGGCAGGAGATAGGTAAGCTCTGCAATCTGGCAGCAAGAGTACACAGCTGAGACCAACATCTTCTTCCATCCAGGTGGTCGTTTCCCTCATCATTCAACTGCATGAGAACTTTTTTTGTAATGTCCATGTTACTTTGTAGACAACTGAAAATCCGGCCTGATAATCATACCCAGGTCTCTCATGAAAATACAGTGTTTCTCAGCTGGGCAAATTAGAATGAAATATAAACCTTCAGTTTTTTCATCCTTCTCATGTGTTTGGTTTAAGCTGAGTTCATTTAGAGTCATGAGGCCAAGAAAGGTGTTTGGTAATGGTGTCAGGAGGTGGGAAAGAAGGAATAGATACAGCCTATTGTTACATGGATCTCTAAGAGCAGGTGACTAACAAATGTGTTATGCCATAGTGTGTTGGAATAGCTCTCAACAACATCATTTACAAATGCTTTTAAAAATGTAATTAAGGGCTGGGCTTGGTGGCTCACACTTGTAATCCCAGCACTTTGGGAGGCTGAGGCGGGAGGATCACAAGGTCAGGAGTTTGAGACCAACCTGACCAACATAGTGAAACCCCATCTCTACTAAAAATAGCAAAAATTAGCTGGGCGTGGTGGCAGGTGCCTGTACTCCCAGCTACTCGGAAGGCTGAGGCAGGAGAATCGCTTGAACCCAGGAAGCAGAGGTTGTATTGAGACAAGATTGCAGCATTGCACTCCAACCCGGGCACAGTGCAAGACTCTGGCTCAAACTAAATAAATAAATAAATGTCATTAAGGCCAGATATGGTAGCTCACGCCTATAATCCCAGCACTTTGGGAGGCTGAGGCAGGAGGGTCACTTGAGGTCACCTCCTCTAATGACCACAGATCCAGAGACCAGTCAGCTAGGGACAGTCCCTATGCCCCAGAGCCCACTGAAAGTGTTAAAACTAGCCAATCCCAGCCCTGTCCACCCTACCTCACTCCCCTCTGCCTCTGTCCCCAACCCAGTCCTTCCCCACGTGGCACCCCATGCAAGGTGTACCTTCTTCTCTTGGGAAGTGTGAGTAACAAACTACCTTTTCTTTTTTAAAAAAGTTTATTTAGAGACAAGATCTTTCTCTGCTGCCCAGGCTGGAGTACAGTGTCACAACCATAGCTCACTGCAGCCTTGAACTCTTGGGCCCCAGTGATCCTCACACTTCAGCCTCCGGAGTAGCTGCAACTATAGGCATGCACTATCATGACTGGCTAATTTTTTTATTTTAAATTTTTTGTAAAGACAGTGTCTCCCTATGTTGCCCAGGCTGATCTCAAACTCTTGGCCTCAAGCAATGCTCCTGCCTCAGCTTCCCAAAGTGCTGGAATTACAGGCGCAAGCCACTAAGCATGGCCACAGCTATCTTTTCAATGGCAGTCATCATCTGATCTGTTGGCTTTATTGTGGCTCTAATTTCTTGTTAATATGCTATATTTTAAAATAGGCAGTACCATTTGTACTTGGAGAAAGGCCTGCGGGTGAGCGGGGAGAGAGCCCAGGGTGTCGCATTAGAGTCTCCCTCTCTGTCAGTGCAACAGTGGGGTGTTTGTTCATCTAATGTTAACACCCCTGAGAGTCAGGCATCACACTCAGCTGCCCCCCGACATTCCCACTGCGGTGCTTCACAGGGATCTCTCACTGCACTGTATAAAACTGAACCCTAGAGCTCTCCCCCTCCACACACACACACACACACACACACACACCCCACATACACACCACATAAATATCATATGCATACCACATACACACACACCACATACACACCACATACACATATACACACACACCACATACACACCACATACATATATACACACCACATAAATATCATATGCATACCACATACACACACACCACATACATACCACATACACATATACACACACACCACATACACATATACACACACACCACATACACACCACATACATATCATATACATACCACATACACACACACCACATACACACCACATACACATATACACACACACCACATAAATATCATATGCATACCACATACACACATATACCACATACATACCACATACACATACACACACACCACATACACACCACATACACATATACACACACACCACATACACACCACATACATATATACACACCACATAAATATCGTATGCATACCACATACACACACACCACGTACACACCACATACATATACACACACACCACATACATATCATATACATACCACATACACACACACCACATACACACACACCACATACACACCACATACACATACATACACACCACTTACACAAACACATACACCACATACACACCACATAAATATCATATGCATACCACATACACACATATACCACATACATACCACATACACACACACACACCACATACACATACACACACACCACACACACCACATACGCACCACAGACATACACACACACATACACACCACACACACCACATACGCACCACAGACATACACACACCACATACACACACACACATACACACCACATATACACACTCTCTCTGTTCCTCCCTGTCTCCATACACAGCATCACCATCAAGTTACTTAACCCAGAAAATTATCTATCATTCTTGACCCTTCTTATTCCTCCATTCCAATCCACCACTCAAACCTATCAACTCTACCACCAACATATGTCTCAATTATACTTTTCTTTCCATCGCTACTGCTCCAGGCCCAAGCCAGTATCACTTCTAGCCTCATGGCTTCCATAGCCGCCTCATCCTTTTCTCCATACAATGCAAACCACCTTTTTAAACTGTAAATCATGCACCCTGACTCCCTTGCATTTAAACCTTAGGCACTAGTTAGAATAGAATCATAATCCTTCCTGTGTATTAATTATCTAACCCTTGAACACCTCTTCAATCAGGTCTGGCCGGGCGCAGTGGCTCAGGGAGGCGGAGGCGGGCGGATCACCTGAGGTCAGGAGTTTATGACCAGCCTGGCCAAAGTGGTGAAACACCATTTCTACCTAAAATACAAAATAGCCAGATGTGGCGGCAAACTCCTGTAGTCCCAGCTACTCGGGAAGCTGAGACAGGAGAACCACTTGAACCTGGGAGGCGGAGGCTATAGTGTGCCAAGATAGCACCACTGCACTCCACCCTGGGCAAGACAGAGTGAGACTCGGTGTCAAAATAATAATAATAATAATAACTCTGACTGTGTTACCTTTGCTCACTCTACTCCAGCCACTCCCCAACCCCCATTTCCTGAACTCTTTTACTGCCTAGAATGCCCCATCCCCATGCTCGGCCCATGTGGTCGACATTACTAGCACTGCCCAAGATTTCTGGCTCTCTCTCCTTTCAGGCTCATGTCCCCTTGAAATTAGGCATGACATGGGATTTGCTGAGGCCAGTGAGATGTCATTGGATGGGACGCATGTCACTTCCCAGCAGAGGAATTTCGGCATCAGAGTGCATTCCTCCATGCTCTGTTCCCTGCTCTGATGCTGTTGGAAGACAAGTTAACACAGAGGTGCTGGAAGATCAAAGCCTCCTAGAGCACTGAGCCACATCTGGAAGGCAGCTGCTTTCAAGAGCTGCCCAGCTTCTCCGCTGACTAATGTAAATGAAAAGTAAGATTTTATTATGTTAAGCCACTGAGTCTTGGGGGTTGGTTGTTACTACCTATCCTGACGAGCACACCCTGGCTTTTCATCCTTCAGATTTTCATCCTTCCATAAAGAAGCTTTCCCTGACCTTGCCTTACAGAATCTCAAACACATACACAATCACACATACAACAGCAGGCACCAAAAACCATGGATATGTTCCTAAATCTAGTCCCTCTTGTTATTTATTTATTTATTTATTTATTTATTTATTTTAGAGACAGGGTCTTGCTATGTTGCCCAGGCTGGAGTGCAGTGGCTATTCAAAGGCGTGATCCCACTACTGATCAGCATGGGAGTTTTGACCTGCTCCATTTCCAACCTGGGCTGTTCACCACTCCTTAGGCAACCTGGGGGTCCTCTGCTATTGGGAGGTCACCATATTGATGCCGAACTTAGAGCGGACACCCGATCGGCATAGCGCACTACAGCCCAGAACTCCTGGGCTCGAGCAATCCTCCCACTTCAGCCTCGGGAGTAGCTGGGACCATAAGCAGGTGCCACTGTGCCTGGCAAGTCACCCCTTGCTGTTCTCTCTTAACCTTCTTCATTCTTCCTCCACAGTCCCTATCACACTTTGTAATTACACATCTATTCTGTTTTTATTTGTTCATTATTTGCCTCACCTACCAGACTGTAAATTTCACCTGGGTAGGAACCACCTCTGATTTGTTTCCCAGGGAACTTTCACTAAGCCTGTGCACAAAGCCTGCACCTAACAGTCACTTCAGCTCTTCTTGAATGAATTAACGAGTGAGTGAATAAGTGAATGAACGTGCACTCTGAAGAAAGGGCTGTTCCCTGCAGCAACTGATATGGTCTGTCCTTTCCTAATCTCACACTGAAATGTAATCCTGAATGCAGGAGGCGGCGGGGGGTGGGGGTGGGGGGCGGGGAGGGGCGGGGGTCCAGTGGGAGGTGTCTGTGTAGTAATGAGTGAGTTCACACTCTGAGTTCACAGGAGGTCTAGTTGTTCAAAAGAGGGCAGCACCTGCCCTCTGACCCTGTTCCCAGCCTCAGGGATTTCTTTATAGTGGCATAAAAATGGACTGAAACAGCAACCACAGCCATTGGCCTTTCGTCTCATCATCCTCATGTCTGTCTCTCCTCTCCCTTCCATGTCACATCGAAGCAGCCAGGGAGTCCTGTCTATCCTGAGGCACACTTTATGTCCCCCTTCCTCTCAACCACATCACCCCGGCTCATTCCTGCTCTTCTGACTGAACTCATGACATTCCCTCCTACCTGGTCTCCCAGGCTCTAAACTCACCTTCTGGGAACCTCTGATCCAATCTGATGGTGCATACCTCTCCTTAGATCCATGGCTCCTCTGCCTCTAGGATAAGGTGCACACGCCTTGGCCTGGCCTGCCGGGCCCTCCAGAGCAGGCCCACTTAACCTCGCCAGCTTCATCTGGCCCTGCCCCTCACACCCTAGGTTCTGGCTGTACTGGACCCTAGCAGTTCTCAAAACTGTGTGGTGTTCATCCTACTTTGAAATAATATCTTTTTTTTTTTTTTTTGAGACGGAGTTTTGCTCTTGTTACCCAGGCTGGAGCGCAATGGCGCGATCTCTGCTCACCACAACCTCCGCCTCCTGGGTTCAGGCAATTCTCCTGCCTCAACCTCCTGAGTAGCTGGGATTACAGGAACGTGCCACCATGCCCAGCTAATTTTTTGTATTTTTAGTAGAGACGGGGTTTCACTGTGTTGATCAGGATGGTCTCAATCTCTTCACCTCGTGATCCGCCTGCCTCGGCCTCCCAAAGTGCTGGGATTACAGGTGTGAGCCACTGCGTCTGGCCCTGAAATCTAATCTAATCTTATCTTATCTTTTATCTTATCTTGTCTTATCTTATCTTATGCTAAGACATTCCTCTTAATGGGAGGACCGCCCATGTTTAGCAAAATGCCTAGATAAACTGCTTTGAAATAGCAGATAAACCTCCAAGGAAGTAGAAGGAAATGAACAAAAAACAGCTGAGCCACACCACTTGAGAAATGAACAGGAAATCTTTCCTTCTTTTCTTTAAAGACACATTGCACAATATAGAAGAGTAAGTCATATATGTTCAGTTTTAAAAATAATTGTAAAGCAAATGCACATGGAATCATCACCAAGGTCAAGAGGCAGAGCATGGCCAGGATCCAGGCTCATCCTGGTCACAGCTTCAGGTGAACAGGGGTCGAGGGTGGGAGAAACTGAGAAAGACTTAGGAGCAGGGAAAGCTCAGGATGTGGCGAATTTGCCTTTTTCCTTCAATTTCCAGTAGAAATTCCTAACGTATCTGGTAATCGGGAGTGGGAGGAGACTTCGGTTGACCATGGACAGAGTTAAAGGAACATCTGTAGACGCAGTAGGAAAAATAAGAATTCAAAAGAAACGGAGCAGGAGTCAGGGTGAGATCTGGATTGCTAAATTAGGTCACGGCTGTTCTTGATACCTTTCCCTGACTCGCATCCTACTTTCAACATCCGAAATCATTCCTGCTCCCTGCCAGGGAAAAGTGACCCCAAGGAAGAAAACGAGCGTAAGGTAAAGTGCACATCATTCATTTCTTCAGCACTCACTCACCCATTCATTCATCAGGCATGTGTTGTATGCCCGGCACTGTGTTAGGGCTGAGGAGACCATGGACACTAAAAGCAGCTGCCATCCTTGGCCTATTGCACCTTATGATCCAGCGTCTCTCCCTGCATGTAGTGCTGAGCTCTGGTGAGCACCTTCCCCTGAGCCTTGTGTGGAGGAGAATTGGCTACACTGCAGGAGGCAACCACCACGGGCTCACTTGGGTCCTTTAAATAAACCCTTTGGTTCTTGTGGGATATGACTGTGTGCTAATTCCATGAGATAGCGTGACATTGTCACCACTTTTTATCCTTCACAATTGTATAGGGCACGTACAGGAAAAAGGAAGAGAGAGGGGAAGTTAGTGTGTAAGTGGATAATCCAAGCTCAGTTTCCCTCGTTCTGTTCTCTTTGCAAGTTCTGTGTATTCCCGAGCTTGCCTGGTGCATGCGTGATGCACGGATGTTGCTGCTAGGGGACATTCACGTGGACCTAAGTGTCAAGAACACTGGAAGCCAACAGATCCATTTGGGCCCCTTTGGGGTACTAAATGCAGGTTTCATACCTCAAGCCTCTGCTAGAAGATAAGAAACTCCCACAAAGAAACACTAAGCGCAAGCCCCTTAAGTCCAGTTCTGGTGATCATAGCTCTCTCTGCTTATTCTGAGACGCAGGTGGTAATGGAGATGGGAGAGAAGCTGGACTGGGACGAATCTGGGAGAAACACTGCAATGTAGAGAAGCTCACCAGCTGCATAAACGTTTGTGGAAGTTTCCCCGTTAGAGGTACGTTGTCTACCACTGGCAGTAGTCGCCGTCTAAAGTTGCCTAAGGTTCTGAAAACTGCGGTTGTTTCTGCCTCCTCCAATAATCTAGAACCTCAGGGAGAACACGGTCACCTAGCACATCGTGGGGAGGCAAACCCAGTGCTGGCTTCTGTGATTGCAGAGTGAACTTCCTTACTCTGAGCCCAGACTAAGGGAAAGTGAGATAAACATTAAGTAGTGTCTTCGCAGCGAGGAGTAAGAAACATCTGCTCTCAGGGAGCTGACATTTCTCTAAGGGCTAAATAGCAGGAACTGGCCGAAGGCCAACCTGAAGGAACCTTAATGCTCCCAACGCTGATTTCTGAGGTCGAAAGCATGGCGTGTGCCACACCCAAGGACACGCAACACAGGAGCTCCCACTGCAGTCCCCTACTGCTTTGTTCCCAGGGTTCTTTAGCAGAACTGATGCTGTGGAGGAACCACGGGAGTTCATCTACCTATGTGCTGGAGCTCAGGAAGGTCCGGTGCACTGACTCTCTGTGACATGTTCCCTTTCCAGGACGGTGCCTCCCAGCACCTCGTACCCGCCAGGATGCAAGAGTTTGCAGAGCACCTTCCCAGAGAGGCACAGGGGCCCTGGAAGCATTAGCTCAGTGTTCAGCATAGAGTCTGCTGGCAAAGGACGGTAACAACCTATAAAAGAAGTTAGGGTCGGCCGGGCGTGGTGGCTCACACCTGTAATCTCAGCACTTTGGGAGGCCAAGGAGGGTGGATCATCTGAGATCAGGAGTTCAAGTCCAGCCTGGCCAACATGGTAAAACCCTGTCTAAAAAAAAAAAAAAAAAAAAAAAAAAAAAAAAAAAAGAAGAGGAAAAAAAAGAAGTTACGGTCTCATTCCAGCTGCTGGGACCATGGCCACCGCAAGATGCAAAATGCTAGACTGCTGTCGTTTGGAAGGAAGCAGGAAAACGGAGAAAAAATACGAATGTCTAATACTTTGTGCTTTCATTTGTTTTCTGTTTGAGCACGTCTAAAAGCCTTCTGCCACATTATAACCAACGTTCTCATGGAGTTAATGCCTGTACTAAGTGAGGGGTCGGAATTGGGTTTGGGCCAGATACCTGAGATCTACGGATGCACCCTCAAGAAGCCCAAAGTCCAACAGGACAGATAAAATGGGGGCACCATTAGCACAGTCCTAGGCAGAAAGTCATAAATAGACTTAAAAATGCTATATTGGTTTAGAGGAAGGCAAGGTTTATAGATAGGACTGCCTGATAAAATACAAGGCACCCAGTCAAATTTGAATTTCAGATAAACAATGCATAACTTTTAGTATAAGTATGTCACAAACATGGCTTATACTAAAAAAAATTATACATTGTGTAGCATCGTTTATTTGAAATTCAAATTCAACTGTGTGTCCTGGGTTTTTATGTGGTAAGACTGTCCACCCTATTTCTAGAAGGCTTCATGGTGTAAATAATATTTCACCCACCTTTTTGAAGACTGGCAAAGCAGAGCAGATGGCAAGTCACGGGTGCCACATGCTTAGGGTGCCCCTCTGACCTGCTGCAGAGTCTCCCAGCTCACCAAGAAAACTCCACAGGTTTATAGGGGTCAGGAAATTGTATTTTTTCTGCCTGTCCCCGTGGCCTGCATCAAGCTGGGCGGGCCAGTCAATGCAGCAGGCATGATGATGGGCCAGGTTATACCGAGGGGCAAACAACCTTCAGGGTCAGCGGCTCATCGTCCTCACTCCAGGCCCCAGGTGGATGACGGTGGGGGAACGGGAGGCGGAGGCCACTATGTAGGACGTTGCCAGTTACCATGGCAAAGGGAAAGAATGTTGCAAAGCAAAGCATAGGCTCTTCAAAAGCTCGCTCAAAAGCCACACGGTCATTTCTTTCTTTCTTTTTTTTTTTTTTAAAGACAGGGTTTCACCATGTTGGCCAGGCTGGTCTTGAACTCCTGACCTCAGGTGATCCACCTGCCTTGGCCTCCCAAAGTGCTGAGATTACAGGTGTGAGCCACCACGCCCGGCAGCACAGTCATTTCTACTCAAAAAAATGCCCGGGTTCAAGAAGACAAGAAAATGCAATCCTATCACATGCCTGTCGGGAGAGAAACACACAGATCTTTATAGACAGCCCTAAAGACCACCACAGTCAGCTCTGAGTTTCAGTTGTACCAACAGCCTGGCTTCTAACCGCCAGGGATTCCCCAGTGTCTGGGCCTCCTCAACGGCAGGAGGCCCCACTGTTAGGGAGGCCTTCTCAGCACCAGGCTGCTGCAATGCAGATGCTCCAGCGCCAGAGCCTCCCTGAAGCCAGCCCCCCGACTCCACCTTGTGCTCCAGCATTTCTGGAGAAGGAAGCCGCTGCGTGCAGGGCTGCCTCTTTCTGTCACACCGGGCAGGTGGCTTCACTCCTTAGCAGTCATATCCCCACCTCCGTCTGGATGTCTCCAGGGGAGGATTAAGAAAACCCATAATCCCAGCTGGGAGGATCACTTGCGTTCAGGAGTTCGAGACCAGCATGGTGGTGCCTGCCTGTAATCCCAACTACTCGGGAGGCTGAGGCAGAAGAATCGCTTGAACCAGGAAGGTGGAGGTTGCAGTGAACAGAAACGACGCCATTGCACTCCAGCCTAGGAGACAAAAGCTGAATGCAGTCTCAAAAAAAAAAAAAAAAAAAAAAGAAAGAAAAGAAAAAAGAAAAAGAAAGAAAGAAAAGGAAAAGAAAACCCATAGTAAGGAGTGACCAGCACCTCGGGGGTAGCAAGTGCCCGGCAACGGGGTGCTCTGGGAAGGAAGGAAGGAAGGAGTTGCCTCAAGGGATTCTCCTAGCCGTCCAGGGGAAACCTAAAGATTCGCCTGTGTGTCTGGAGCCCTCGTTGCTAGAGCTCACAGGGCTCAGTGTTCAGCTCTGCAGGGGCCAAGGTGGTGACAATCCCCTCCAGCCAGAGCACCAGGGAGCAGGCCCAAGGCTGGCCCAGAGGGTCTCCATTTGGCCCCCAAAAGCAGCCGCATTTAAAGATCAACAGTGAAAGGAAATGAAAAGCACCCGCCCAGGGCCGCCCAGGGCCACCCAGACCCTTGCAGGTTTACGAGGCCTTTCTGGAAGAGGCGTGACTGATGTTGTAAGTGCCTGGCTGCCCGCCAGCAATGCTGTCACCGCCTTGCTGTGCCGCAGTCAGGTGTGGGCCAGAGACAAAGGGGCCTCTGTGCGCGGTGGCGGGGACGGGGACTCCACGGGGGCTGATGGTGTCGGGAGCCTGGGGAGGCAGCCAGGGCAGGAGGAGGCAGGGGGCTGGCAGATGAAAGGGAGAACGTGGAGCTGCCCAGACTCACTCCACCTGCAAAGAGGAGGCACAGAACCACCTGCTGCTGAGCCAGGGAGGCGGGCCCGCAGGGAGGGCGGTGGGAGTGGGGCCTGGGGGCGGGGTAATAAGCATGCCCCGCTCAGGCTCAGTGCCACCCACCGCCACCCAGCAGCCTTGACAAAACTAACCCTGGTGGCCCACTCTGTGCAGGTCCTACCATGGCACTGCAGGTACCTCCGATTCGTGAATTTCACCCTGGCAGCCCTACCACCTAGCTTAGGGGTTTCTATTAGCCCCAAGAGATTATAGTGAATGAAACTGAGGCTCAGAGAGGTGAGTGACCAGCCCAAGGTCACACCGTTGAGGCTGAGGTTTAAATCCAAGTCTGTCCCATTACAGACAAAGCCTGTTCCCATAATCACAAGCTGCAGCCAACAGCACTGCAATAAATGCCATGTCCCTTGCCCCGGAATCGGGCTGGGACCAGGTGAGCTGAGTCTCATCTGCTCTGGCAAAAAAATTTAAAAAGGACCACGGGAGAACTCAGTGATCACTATAAATGATATTTTAATGCAAATTGAAATTAATGCAAAATATCCCTGGAGAATAAAATATCCAAATTGTAAATAAGACAGGACCCAGCCTGGGACTTGGGATCCCTTAGGGTGAATCCTCATCCCAGATGGCCCCTGCCCTCAAGGGCAGCTCACTCCTAAGCAGTCCACATGTGCCCACGATGTCCACAGCCTCCAAATCATCTTTGTTCCAACAGGCAGGATCCCCTGAGCCTGCCACCCATGCCAGCTGGATTACAGCGAGTCCTGCTGCAGAGTCACGAATGTCCCCCACCCCAGCGTGGCCTGCACTGAGCACAACTGTAAAGGTCTTTGGTCTCCCTGCTTCCCCTCTCAGTACTAATCTCTGCCTCCACCCCTGGCACCAGTTCTGGTCATAACTGACTCTCAGCGAAGGTTTCAGATAGTGGTTCCCTGGCACTCAGCCCTGGCTACACATGAGAATCTAAACATGTGGCAGGCTGGGTCCCACCGGCCAGTTAAACAGAACTTCCAGGAGTGGGCCCAGGTGTCTGTGTTTTGGTTTTGGTTTTGTTTGTTTAGCAGCTGGATCTTGCTCTGTCACCCAGGTTGAAGCGCAATGGCACAATCATAGCTCACTGCTGCAGCCTTGAACTCCTAGGATCAAGGTATCCTCCCACCTCAGCCTCCCAAGTAGCTGGGACTATAGGCATGCACCACCACGCCGCCTAGCTAATTTCTTTATGTTTTTGTAGAAACAGAGCCTTACTGTGTTGCCCAGGCTGGTCTTGAACGCCTTGCCTCAAGGTATCCTCCTGCCTCAGCCTCCCAAAGTGTTGGAACTACAGGCGTGAGCCACCCCACCCTACCTGTATCTATATTCTTAAAGGCTCTCCTGGCACTTCTCAAGAACAGCCAGCATTGAGAGCTGAGGATGGAAGGGCTTAACCATCTTGGGGTAGGGGCTGGAGGGTGCATTATCATAGGAAACTCTCAAAAATGAAAAAATCCTTTATGACCCAATTCTGAACCCAAATGATGGGATGCAGGCTTCAGTGGGTGAGCAGACCCCTCCCAGCCTCTCTCAATAATTGATACAGCAGATTCTTTCTCAAAATAGTAACTGTAGCTTCTATCTCAATTCTACATCAGCAATAGGAGACCACGCCATTAAGAAAAATAGAACTGCCACAGCTTCCAAACCTTATGTCACTTAAGGCCTCCGGATGCTCAGCAGGGAACAAAGTTACTATTTGTTCATCTTGGTATTTGCAGCACATAACGCTGTGCTGACTTGAAAAAACATTCGCTGAGTAGACGAACGAAACACGAACAGTTGCGTGTCTCCTTTATTCAACCATGCATGTGGCCTCGGACTGCACCTCACTTCCATGATTAGAGGGTGTGCTCTTGTTCCCCCAACCCCAGTCCGCTCAGCACCTGCTCTCCGCCCTGGGAAGCTCACTTGTCTGGCCCACATCAGGGACTTCCTTCCCCTCTGGTCTCTGGTTGGGGGTGCCAAGGCAATGAGGAAGTGAGGGTGACTCCTTCTCCTCAGGCTCACTCCCGGGGCGGCTGCCTCCGACTCTGTGTCCCATTTCCAGAGGTCACTGCTCTTCTCAAGATGGTCTCCTATGCGTGACTCTGTCTTCCTGCCCAGTCCAGGACCTCGGGATGGCGAGAACTTAGCTGTCACTGACCCAGAGCACTGCACCACCCACGGTGGCCTTCCTGCATCCTGCCCACACCTATGTAAATAAGCCCTCCATGAATTACCCTAATACGAGCATGCCATTTGTTTCCTGCTGGGGCCATAACTGATTGGGGGAGGGACTAAAACAAAATTCTCAGATGTATCTTCCAGCTATAAAAAACTGAAATTAGATTCCTAGTACCTTTCCATGCAGTTACTTATTGGGAAGCAAGTCATCTTCGCATGGGAGCGGATCCTAAGCGTAGCTGAGCTTTTGATGAGGAGAGGCTGAGAAGGAATTGCACTGAGCCTGGGAGGCTGCTGCTGCGCCCCAGGAGAACACTGATGGCTCAATACCCAGGACTGGGACAGTGGCTGGGAAAGGACATGGCTGTGCAAATGTCTTCTTGGGCTAACGGGCTGCAGACTAAAACTCTGGGTATGTGGTGGCCATAGAAATGCACCATTTGGCTCCCTCTTCAAGAGAGAGTCTGCTGCAGGGAACGTGGATCACTGGCAGCCTCCAGCTGCTGCACCTCTGGACACCCCCATGGCCTTCATGGCAAGCCACGCTTCCCCTGGGCTGCTCCCAGCACAAGATGAGCACAGCTGGGATCCCAGAGCCAGGCCATTGCTGCCCAGTACGATGTTCTTCCCATGGATGCACTTCGCTTGGGTCAACCAACTGGCCTGGCCAAGACTTTCTTAGAATGTGCTACAGCCTGAGGCTCCTCTGGTCTCATCTCTCCTTCCCGCTCTCCCTTCTCAGGTGCCAGATCAGCTTCTCAGTCTGACGTCTCTCCCAATCTGATCCTGCTCTCCTTTTTTGTTATTCACAGGCATTTGCGCCAGTAAATCTCTTGTTTTTCTCATGTCACTGGCATTGACCTCTTAGAGAACTCACAGTGGGTACCAGGCGTGGCGTGAGGAAAGTGATGATAAGATGATATTGAAGACTGGCTCACTTGCTGACCAGCTGCCAAGTCAGACTCCTGGAATGAAAAGTGGGGACTGGACAGTCCCAGACTCAGAGTGACAGCCCAAGTGCTGAAGATTTCCTAGGCTGCAACCTGTGAAAATGTCTAGGCAGGGAGGGACACCCTGTCCAGGGCTGGACATTGGCGTGGACAAGGGAATAATGCCTGCAAGGACAGGGGAATTGGCTGATGGTTACTCATTTGTTCTCACAGCCTGCAGACAGGCAATGAGAGAGGGAAGTCAGTGAACAACCAAAGACTAAGTGTGAGAGCCAGGGGGTTCTTTCGTGGTTTACAAAAAGACCATTAGAGGTAGGCTGTTGCTCATGCTGGAGTGCAGTGGTACACTCCAATTTTTACAATTATTATTACAGTGGTTTACTGTGACCTTTAATTTCTGAATTCAAGCAATCCTACCGTCTCAGCCTCTTGAATAGCTGGGACTACACGCCACCACACCTAGCTAATTCTTTTCTTTTTTGTAGAGATTGGGTCTTGCCATGTGGCCCCAGCTGGTCTCAAACTCTTAGCTTCAAGTGATCCTCCTGCCTGGGCCTCCCAAAGTGCTGGGACAGGCCTCCAGAGACACGTAAATGCTCAGTAAGTTCAGGGCCATTGTTGGGAAAATCTGGGATCTTGAAACTTGAGATGAGGGCGTCTGGGTGGATGTCCTCTAAGATTTGGGCACTGCAGCCCTCCTGAATGCTCAGAGCTTACAGAGCTGGTTTACCCTTCCGTAGTAAGAGCTACCACCTCCCTCGAATGACAAGATGTTTGCTGAAGCCTCTCACCTGCCTCACTGTGATAGGAAGGATAAGGCTTCTCAAAGATATCTGGGCCCCAAATCCAGGAAGCTGTGAAATGATACCTGAAATAGCACAAGGGACTTGGCAGATGTGATTAAGGGTCCTGAGATGGGAAGACGATCCTGGCTTATCCGGGTGGGCCCAATCTAATCACATGGGTCTTTACAATTAGATACTCATTTCTGGCTGTGGTCAGAGGCAGAGGTGACTGTGCAAGAATGAGCTGAGAGCTGCAGGGCGGCTGGCTTTAAAGACAGAGGAAGAGGGCCATGAGCCAAAGGATGCAGTTAGCCTTTAGAAGTTGGAAAAGGCAAAACAAACAAACAACAGAAACAAAACACAGATTCTTGCCTTGAGCCTCCAGGAGGGTATGCAGCCCTGTCAACAGCTTGATCTTAGCCCAGTGAGGCCCATGTTGGTATCTAATTTAAAGAACTCTGAGATAATAAATGTGTGAGAATAATTTGTTACGGCAAATAGAAACCCACTCACCATGATTCGTGGTAGCCTGCTTGGAGACGTTGTGTTTCCTGTCCCTACAACTATGGGCTCTGCCAGGTTAGAGGCCCCAGTTTCCAAAGAGGATTCCAGAGGACATTGTAAAGGTCCTCGTGAAATATACATTACAGCTCCCACCAGGGCACTAGATACCTCGTGTCCATCAACCCCGTGGGCAGAAGGGGGATCCCCATCTTGGCGAGGGTGATGGACCCTAATCAGCAGGGGGAAATGGGGCTGCTTGTATTTCATGGAAGCAGGCAGGAAGATGTGTGGAACCCAGGAGATGCCTGGGATGTCTCTTGGTGTCCCCTTGTTCAGTTGCATTGTGAATGAACACTTGCAACATTCCCTGGCCTAAGAAGGCTAAAGTCACCAAGAGCTCAAACCCTCTGGAATGAGAGTATGGGCCACACCACCAGGAACCCCACCAGGACCTGTCGAGGTGATACCAGGGGAGAAATTTAAACTACAGAGTAAAGAAAAGGGGTAATGAATACTAGACGCGGTATTGCAGGACCAACTGCAGTGATAAAGGCAGCAGCTCTTCCCACTCACCTCCTCTCCTAAGTTTCCCCTTAAGAAGAAAGGCTCACAGGAACTGCATTCCCCAAATCTGCTTGGAGAAGAGATCAGCCAGCACAAGGGGTGGCCTGTGACAGGTGCTCAGCTCCCCTTCCTGAGAGCCTGTGGCCAAGACTTTGGATCTTCCACGGCCTTTGCGCCGAGGCCCCACTTCCTCCAAGATGCTTCCAGCCCATGACTAAGACTAAGCCCCTTTCATGCTCCACACATACTTCTCCTGCATGTCTCATCCTGCCCTGGTATCTGCCTCCCAGGAGACCTGAACTGACCAGGGTGAACGCAGATCTTCCTTTAAAAGGAACTGTCTTGCCCACAGTGAGTCATGCCAAGAAGCAGCCAGCCTCAGGAGGGTGAAGGGAGCACCCTCCTAGATGCCACAGGCCCACTCTGACCCTGATTCCAGGCCCAGGAGTGTTTATTGAAGCGAAAACTCCTGGAGGAATCTTGGAGGTTCTGACCTAGTAGGTCTGAGGTTGGCCTCAGAGTGTGAGTCGTAACAGATGCCCCATGTGTGTGCAGGACGCCCAAAGACCACCCGAAGCCAAAGCCAGTGGTTCTCAGATGCCAGCAGCGTCAGAGTCTCCTAAAGCACAGAGGGCTTCTCCCTGGCCCCACAGTTTTTTCAGGACCTCCAGATGGGCCCAAGAATCTGCAAACTTCTGTGGCACAGAAGTTTGGGGAACATTTACCATGGCCACGGAGGCAGGATTAGGAGAAAGCAGGAGGCAGTCGGGTGCAGTGGCTCACGCTGTAATCCCAGCACTTCAGGAGGCTGAGGTGGGCAGATCAAGAAGTCAGGAGTTTGAGACCAGCCTGGCCAACCTGGTGATACCCCGTCTCTACCAAAAATACAAAAATTAGCCAGGTATGGTGGTGGGCACCTGTAATCCCAGCTACCTGGGAGGCTGAGGCAGGAGGATTGCTTGAACCTGGGAGGCAGAGGTTGCAGTGAGCCAAGATCGTGCCATTGCCATTGCATTCCAGCCTGGGCAACAAGAGCAGAAACTCCGTCAAAAAAGAATAAGATGGAGAATGAGGAGCAGGAGGAGGAGCAGAAGGAGGAAGAAGAATTAGAATTAGAAGAAGAAGGAGGAGGAGGAGGAGAAGAAGGAGGAGGAGGAGAAGGAGGAGGAGGAGGAGGAAGAGGAGAAGGAGGAGGAGGAGGAGAAGGAGGAGGAGGAGGAGAAGGAGAAGGAGGAGGAGGAGGAGGAGGAGAAGGAGGAGGAGGAGGAGGAGAAGGAGAAGGAGGAGGAGGAGGAGGAGGAGGACGAGGAGGAGGAGGAGGAGGAAAAGAAGAAGTAGAAGAAGAAGAAAGCAGGAGGCCTGCCCAGCAGCAGATGCCCCATGAGTCTGGGGCTGAAAAGCAAGGATCGCATTCTGGAGTCACACTTTCTTTCACGGTTCCCTGAACCTTCCCTAGAGCCTTGATTGAAATCTCAGCCTGGTCCCTGCTCTGTGGAAGGGTGGTGAGGCCCTGTTTTATGCACCTGAGGAGAGCAGTGTCCTCCTGACTCTGTGGCCAAGGAGAAGGACAGCAGCCATCCAACAGGGGTCCCACGGGGACCGTCGCTGGGGTGGAGCTGGGGGCAGGATGAGCAGGTGGCGCAGCAGCCTCGGGGCATCTCCCCAGCACACGGAGGAAGCAGCAGGCAGCTCTCAGGAAGAGCAGAGGGAAAGTCAGAGCGGTGCCACTGTGCAGCCGGAGAGCTGTGGGAGCCTCACTATCCTAACTGGGTTAAATAGAACCAGATGGTCAAAGGGCCTATACATCCTCCACCTGGATCATCACGAGCTGACTACGTTAATTTAGCCAGCTGTCCAACACCTCCCAGATTTTTCTCTTTCTTGGTCTCCTGTAGTTACAGCAACTCCCTGACTTTCCTAAGCCTTCCAAACCCAGAACTCTCACCCTTCCGGACCCTGGACCCCTTGGCCTCTTTCACCAGTGTTTTCTACAAAGGGGACAATAAAGTCCCCAGGGGCATTTATTAAAGCAAAAACTCCTGGGGAAATCTTGGCGGTTCCGATCTAGTAGGTCTGAGGTTGGCCTCAGAGTGTGTTATAACAGATGCCCCATGTGTGTGAGGAAGGCCCAAAGACCACCCGAAGCCAAAGCCAGTGGTTCTCAGATGCCGGCAGCGTCAGAGTCTCCTAAAGCACAGAGGGCTTCCCCCTGTCTCGAGTTTTTTCAGGACCTCTAGATGGGCCCAAGAATCTGCATGTTCGACAAGTTCTCAGGTGGCCACCATGCTGCTGGTTCAGGAACCTCACTTTGAGAATCTTTGCTTTAAGAGATATGCTCTCCTCCCCCTCCAACCCATCACCTAGCAGGAAAGAGTGGTCTCATCATGTTTGCTTCTCGAGACCTCTCCAACAAGACAAGAGGCTTCCTGCGGACCCTTACAGCTATCAGGCACCTGGGCCTTTGCAGACCTATCCTTGCCGGGTGGACTGGGGTCACATCATAGCTTTTTGTCAGAACCATCAGGCCAAGATGTCGAGTAACCGAGTCCCGGTGCACGTGTGACCCACAGTTTACTTACAGGGCCTTGAAGGCCTGTCTGAAAGTGCTGACTTCTCGGCAGATGCACTATGGCTATTGAGATGGTATTTTATTTAGAGAGGAATGGTGGGGGTGGGGGAATAAAGTAGATGGAGATTATCAGGGAGAGGGTTAAAGTCCCCCGAGACACTCCGTTGGAGCCGTCCTTGGAATGGGGCAGGGGTATCAAGCCAGGGCCAAAACCTACGAGATAAGTCTAAAGAGAACGAGTGGGAAGCCTCCAAATTCAGGAGACCCTTGGAGACAGGTTCTCCCTTGGGAGCCACCGCGCCTGGACAGTTGCGTTAATTTTTTTTTTTTTTTTTTTGTAGCAAGAGGTATTAAAGGAGATAGTAAACCTGGAGAAAAGAAGCCCCCACCTAACACTTAATTGGTGCATTAAGGATCTCAAGCCTGTGATGGACCCTGCCATGGGCGGTGAGGACAGTAGCAGAATTCCTCAGAGCCCGGGGAGACAGCTTGCAGTGAGGAAATAAATGCTACCAAAATAGGCAAATAAATAGACAAGTGATAGATTAGCTATAGACAGATGATAGTGTGGTAAGCAAGATGGGATTACAGGCGAGCGCGGCGCCTGTAATCCCACACTTTGAGAGGCTGAGGTGGGCGGATCGTGAGGTCAGGAGACTGAGACCATCCTGGCTAACATGGTGAAGCCCTGTCTCTACTAAAAACAGCGAAAATTACGTGGGAGTGGTGGCATTGCCTGTAGTCCCAACTACTCAGGAGGCTGCGGCAGGAGAATTGCTTGAACCTCGGAGGTGGAGGTTGCAGTGAGCCAAGATCAGGCCACTGCACTCCAGCCTGGGCAACAGAGCAAGACTCCATCTCAAAAATAAATAAATAAATAAGATAAAGTCTCATTCAATAGACAGAGAGAGAGGGTTAGCCCTAGGTATAGACCGACAGATTCATTTTTCGAGCTGTGTACTTGTTGACACCCTGTACCATTTTTTCATTTCTCCTCCTGGGCACACAGCATAACTGCCTTTCCTAGCTCCTGTATTCTGTGTGACTCTGCAGCTTGGTCTCAACAATGGGAATGTAAACAGAGATGGTGTCACCTCTGTGAGAGAGTATCAGAAGCAAGAGTGATTCACTGCAGTATTTTGACCTCTGTGCTATCGATCAGTAATACTTCAGATGAAAGTTGCTCTAACACTGGGGCCCTAGAAAGAAAATGACACGGAGCAGAGAACCAGCCAGTTTGTGATAAACATTTACAGTAAGCAATCCAATTAACAAACACATTTTTAAGTGCTCTTTTTTCTTTTCTTTTCTTTTCTCTTGTTTCTTTTCTTTTCTTTTCTTTTCTTTTTTTTTTTTTTTTTTTTTTTTGAGACGGAGTTTCGCTCTTGTTACCCAGGCTGGAGTGCAATGGCGCGATCCTGGCTCACTGCAACCTCCGCCTCCTGGGTTCAGGCAATTCTCCTGCCTCAGCCTCCTGAGTAGCTGGGATTACAGGCATGCGCCACCATGCCTAGCTGATTTTTTTTGCATTTTTAGTAGAGACGGGGTTTCACCATGTTGACTGGGATGGTCTCGATCTCTTGACCTCGTGATCCACCCGCCTCGGCCTCCCAAAAGTGCTGGAATTACAGGCTTGAGCCACTGTGCCCGGCCTTCTTTTCTTTTTTTTTTTTTATGGAGACAGAGTTTCACTCTTGTCGCCCAGGCTGGAGTGCAGAGGTGTGATCTCAGCTCACTGCAACCTCCACTTCCCAGGTTCAAGCAATTCTCCGGCCTCAGCCTCCCGAGTAGCTAGGAATATAGGCACCCACCTTCATGCCCAGCTAATTTTTTGTACTTTTAGTAGAGATGGGGTTTTGCCATATTGGCCAAGCTGGTCTCGAACTCCTGACCTCAGGTGATCTGCTGGCCTTGGCCTCCCGGAGTGTTGGGATTGCAGGCATGAGCCCCCGTGCCTGGCAGCTTTTTTCTTTTAGATGCTAAGATTTAGGTAGTTGTTATCACAGCATAACCTAGCCCATCCTAACCAATACAGGAGTGGGTCATTTGTTCTCTCGCCTGGCCCCTGTCACTTCTCTGGGACTAAAAAGGATTAGGAAAGAGACATAAAGGCTCAATGTACCCCATAGAAGACTGCTCAGAGATGGGAGCAGAAAGAGATCTTAGAACCAGAGGTAATGACTGCCAGGGTGAAGTCCTATGCCGTCACCCCACCCCTCTCCTTCGATTTATATCTTCACGTTTTTCACACAACAAACACTAAATAGAAGCTACACAGTCAAGACCTGAGCGTCGTACTCGTTGTTAAAAACAAGGATGAATCAGGCACGGCCTCCCTCCTGGGGACCCGGTGGTCTAGTGGGTGACAGTCATGTCAACAAATGGTTTCAAAACTGGTTCAATCGGGAAAGCAAGTACAAAGTGCCCGCAGGGCCCTTCTTCAGTAAAGGTGAGAAGGCATCAGGACTTGGGAGACCAGTAGGCAGCACCGAGGTGAAGCCGGAGTATAAATCCATTGGCATAGGCAGTGCCTGGCCCCGCCTCTGACTTCTTGTGATCCTGGGGCCTCACCAGGTACAGAGCCGTCTCCCGACCCGGGAGGCAGATCACCAGCTGCCTCTGGCACCGCGCGGGAGCACAGCCTGTCAGCAGGAACTTGGCAAGTAGAATTGTTTTCAAGCTGGGGAACTAACAGGTTGATCCCAAGACAAGTTATATTGACCAAATCAAACAGAGGCAATTCTAGCACAACCCCCGCTGAGGTGTTGATTGGCTGGGCCTCGACTTTCAGAGTTTTCAGAAGGTCTAAAACCAGGGAGCAAGGCTGCTGCCCCAGGAACAATGTTAGGGGTCACAAACCACTGCTGGACTCTGCCCAAGAAGTGAGGACATTAAGCACAATTCCCAGAACCCAGGGAGACAGCTGGCTGTGAGGGAACAAATTACACGGAAATAGGCAGATAAATAGACGACGATACGTAGATTCGATATAGAGAGATGATGTAGGATGATGATGCTGCATGACGTCAGATAGACAAGAGAGAGACAGAGAGAGAGAGAGTCAATCTGGAGGTACCTAGCCTAAGATTTCTGAGGTCCCTGAGAATGACCCAGTTTCTAAAACAAAAATCTCGGCACAGACTATCATCATTTTATTTTTCTGATTTGTTTCATCTTCAAGTCTTAAAAAGGTATAATAATGAAGTCTTATTTGTTTTGTCATGTAATATTACTTGCTTTGTCATAAAATCATCTGATTTGATGTCATTGATTGAAAATATTAATGACATTAGATCAGAAAATCTCAGGGGTACATGTGGTCAGAAATCCATGCTAGCCTTTACACAGAGACACTTCAGACCTTTGCCTTGGGGCATTGCAGTGACGCCTCTTTTCAAGGTAACCAGAAAAGTGATCTATGTGTATCTATATATATATATATATATATATAGAGAGAGAGAGAGAGAGAGAGAGAGAGAGAGAGAGCACGATAACAAGAAACAAATCATTTGTCCGCATCTCTTGGTCCCATCTCACCCCTACATCATAGGATAGACCATTTATTGACAACGAATGCATTTTATTAACGCTTGAAAATAATTACTGAAACTTCACCAAGCCGCCCTTTGCTAGGAAGAATGACTTGGCCCGCTGGAGATGACTGAAGCATCAGAAGCCTCCATTATATGGTGTCGCATGCCAGGGACTCCCGGACCGCGTTAAAGGGCTCCCACTTCAGGGAAGCCAAAGTGAAACAAATTGGGGGTGTCATGTGGTTAGCGATTTGCCTAGCAAAACTTCCCTTCCTCTGTGACAGGCACCCCTTTATTCAGGGACAGACACAGGGTCAAAAACCTAATCCTCTAAATGAATACACTGTCTCCTTTGGTACACAGAAAACTACCCAAACCGAAGGATCTCTCTGTTTCTTTCTACCTTTCCTCCATATCGCTTTTTGGATTAATTTCTCTCCATCTGTTTCTCATTTGTGTCTCACCTCTTTTCTCTCTCTTCCTGAGGTACATTCCTCCTTAAGAAGACACAGGACTTCAGCAGTGCCTGCCACGGTGTTTGTAAAATCCTGTTCCCCAAAGTGACACTAATGGTCTGTGGAACTTCTCTGGCCCTAATTACTTGGCAGTAGAAATCTCAGCGGGCTGCTTCTCCCTGCAATCAGTTCCTTAGGTCATTACCATGAGCCAGAGCTGGAGCCATGAGCTGAGGAAAAGGGTGGTGCTGGGTTAGGCTGAAGTGCCTGCTCCTGACTTCAGCCTGTGCACAGAAAGGCAATGCTGGCAGGTAAAATATGGAGCAGAAAGGAAAGACGGACCCACCACATTTTAAAAACCCAAATCACTGTAAGTAGAAAAGAAGTCTTTTCTGCAAAACTAATATTATTATTTCTTTAGTCCAAATCGCCAAGTCTGGGTGGTTTCAAATCAACTTGCTTAGTGTGAGGTCTTCACATCTTGACTCTAGAATTGTGTCACAAAGTGGGAAAACGTCAAAGCACACCAAGGGCCCGTGAGCAATGCCTGTCCAGTTCATGCTGCCAAAGAGCTAAACTCTCAACGTAAAACACACTCAGAGTTAAAACAAGCAACAATGCCCAGCTTTAGAGGCCTCTGTAAGTCTGAATACGTGGTGAGGAAGGTTCTGGAAGGGAAGAAAACCAGTTCTCATTGTGGTTCTGTCTCGTACTTCGGGCTACTTTGAACTGCAATCTTGCAACACCCAGTTACTGGCACTGGACTATTACCCTATGTTTTCTGAGCTGTGGTTGCTGTTGAAATGGTCTCTCACCTGTTTTTCATAGTTTCCAGGACTTGGAAGAGCAATTCCATTTTCAAAAGCTTTTAATTTACCCTCCCTTCCAAGTTCACATTAAGTACACCAATCAAGGACAAATTTTTGCTCATCTCTAGCACCTAGGACAGTCAGTGGCTAGCGCAGGGGAGCCCCCATACCGATGTATGCAACGTTGGTCGAATGGAATAGAATGGGGCATGTTACGAGGTGATTTGTTTTCAGGCCACGATTTTCCGACTAAACATTCCAACACTCATTCCATCAGCAAATTCATTAAGTCAACAAATATTCATGGAGAGCCAATTTCATGCCAGCCCAGGCCTCTGGGGCCACAGTGGTGAGCCAGGTAGGCGACCAGCCTTGTTAAAGACACTGAGAGAGAACCATGGCCCTCACCCTTGAGCTGCTTGTAATAAGGTGATAGAACAGAACAGATCGGAAGCAATTAGCAAACAATTAAGTGTTAAATTATACGCCTCTGACTAGACCAGGGGATTCTCAGAGGGAGAAAAAGCTCCGGTAGTCATTGCTGTTTTCACGGAAGAGGTGATCTTTGGCTGAGCCTTCGAAGATTCCCTAGATTTGGAATGCAGAGCAGAGTGGGTAGAGTAGAATGTTCCTACAGGGAAGCAGATACCTGAAACCACTCAAGGAAAATTAAAGCCTTACATACCCAGTTACACGCTGGACCTGAATTGCTCCCAGATAAAGAACTTGATATCCTCTGGTGACTTACAAGAGTTTGAATATTTGAATTGGACTTGGAGGTATTTAGTTTCTTCACAAGTCTAATTTTCCTTCCTCTAACATGCTAGAACATGAACTTGCAATGATTTCCTTCAGGCCACCGCCTTGGGAGAGAAGTTGGAGTCTTGTTCTAATTGCTGACCCAGAGAGACTGCATCAGAATCTCTTGGGGATCTTTTCTCCTTGGCCCCACCACCAGAATCACTGATTCAGTAAATATGGAATGAAATCCAGGAATCCGTATATTTGTAAAGCTCCCCAAGTGATTTTCTTGATCATCTTGGTTTGGGAGCTATTCTTTTAGATTTATTTCAAAGACATTCCCTCTCCAAAATCAGGATGAGAGTTATAGGCATATAGTAACTAAAGTAGATAAGACTGATGTCCATGAATCCCTCTAACAACCTGGAGAATTCATTGGGGAAAGAAATCAACCTTGCACACTCCACTTCTTTGACCTTCTAAATGAGTCAAAATGATCAAAGTTTGGCCAAAATGAATTAAAATTTACCATTATGGAATGGGCACCGTCTGATGAATGAAAATGAAGGGAGAGATTTTCTCTTTATTTAAGATGTTAAAAAAGCTGAAGCTGTTAGTGAGTTGGAATTAACTAATGTACTCTCTAGCCTTATTTAGCTCAGTTTGTGTCTCTGATTCAAGGCGGGGGGAAAGTCCATTTGTATATAACATGTTCCAAGTATAAAAACTAGGAACAGGCTGGGTCTAATGTCTCACACCTGGAATCCCAGCACTTTGGGGGGCCAAGGCAGGAGGATTGCCTGAGATCATGAGTTCAAAACCACCTATGCAACATAGTGAGACCCTGTCTCTACAAAAATATTTGAAAAATTAGCCAGGTATGGTAGTGAGTGGTCCCAACTATACTGGAGGCTGAGACAGGAGGAAAGTCTCAGCCCGGAAAGTCAAGGCTGTAGTTAGCCATGATCTCACCAGCCTGGTCAGCATAGCAAGACCCCATCTCAAAAATGAAAATAAATAAACCAACAAAACCAATCAAGAACAGCCTATTTATTTCTTTGGTCACGTGAACTGCTTAGAGAATAATGCTCCATCCGTCAGCATTGAGAGTGTTGAGAGGATGATTATGGGTCTGTGTGCACCACGCTCTATTTCTCAGTCCCCTCTAGACTTTAATAGGCACACTTCCTAATGTTTCAAGATGTCTTCCTCCTCTTAGACTCACCTCACAAATCCCTGGTTCCACTTTCTTTTACAAATCTAATTTATACTCTGTCCTGGGGACTGGTTTGCATTTTCTCTCTTTGGCTACACATTCAATTCCTATTATTGTCAATGAAAGTTATGCGCTCAAACTGAAGGCTTAAAATATACCTGCAAATTCTTCCTTGGTCAACACACACACATACACACACACACACACACACACACGCTCACACACATGCACACATACAGGCACACATACACACACATACATACACACACACACATACACACATACACACATACACACATACACACACATACACACACGCACGCACACATACATACACACACATACACACACATATACACACACATACACACGCGCGCACACACACATACACATGTGCACACACACGCGCGCACACACGCGCAGGCTTCTTCACTTCTCACTGATCTTGAGTCTTGTTTAATCCAGGACACCAGGGTTCACTTTCTTTGTGATATTTCTAAAATCTGACTGAGCTTCCCCTGAGGTGATCACGGTATATGGAAATTAACTAGTTCGGTTTCAGACGTCTCAATGGTTTCGGTACTGGTTTCAGAGGTCTGAATGGTTTCGGTACTGGTTTCAGAGGTCTCAGTGGTTTCGGTACTGGTTTCAGAGGTCTGAATGGTTTCGGTACTGGTTTCAGAGGTCTGAATGGTTTCGGTACTGGTTTCAGAGGTCTGAATGGTTTCGGTACTGGTTTCAGAGGTCTCAGTGGTTTCGGTACTGGTTTCAGAGGTCTCAGTGGTTTCGGTACTGGTTTCAGAGGTCTCAGTGGTTTCGGTACTGGTTTCAGAGGTCTCAGTGGTTTCGGTACTGGTTTCAGAGGTCTCAGTGGTTTCGGTACTGGTTTCAGAGGTCTCAGTGGTTTCGGTACTGGTTTCAGAGGTCTCAATGGCTCAGAGGATGCACTTATTTTCTGAAGGCATAATTGAAAACCCAGTTTATTACTTGTTCAGTGTTAGTTCTGAATCACAGGGAACAAATCTTCATGTATTTATTCATCATCCTCTGCTAAGGGCAGATTATCATTCGATGGCACCTAATTCTCTCCTAAAATTTTTGTCTAAATCATTTTAACAAATAACCAGCCCAATAATGATGATGGCGTTCTAGTAACACTAAACAGAAGATGCATTACAAGCACGTGCACCAAAAAGCTCTGTCATAAATACTCCACATCATTATTGCTGTGATGTCACTGCATTTTCAGTATTCACTTTGATGACAGCTGTAGGATTCAAGATTTACTTCAGTGAAAACTTTTAAGTGTGAAATGTAAGGCCAAAGCACCAGGGCTAATCACATCTACAGTCTCGTTACATTTGTCATAATCCTACAGGAAAAGAAACACCGAACTAATCATTAACTCGACAAGCTATTCACTCCAGACCCCGCCTTCCTATTATATGTGACTTTGAAGATTCAGAGCATTCTTTTCTGTTAGAATTCTTTGTGGCATCAAATAAATACTCCTTTTTCCTTCAAAGCTGACTATTTTAGGTTATTCTGATGAGTTGGGAGAGACTTCAAAGATCCTTTCTGTGGGCAAGGCAGTTGGTTTATTCACTTACTGAGTACATATTATGCACGCATGTCATGCCAGGCACCATGGATGTGACTAGGAGTACAACAGTGGCAAAACCAGACAGCCCCTGGTTACATGAAAGCCTAGTCTAGTTGGGGAGATGCAAGAAGACTGAGTAATGACACCAACAAATAAATAATCCCAAGCGGGGCTGAGGGTTCGCATGGAAGAAGTCACTCTCCAAGAACACGTGGCCAGACACCCGGCCTAGGCTGAGGGTCAGGGCAGCTGTGACCAAGAGAGGAAGATACCTGGGACAGGAAGGAGGAGCGAGGTCAGGGATAGCACAGGGAGTGGCTGGGGGACAGGAGCTGGAGGACAAGGGCACCTGAGCACGAGGAGCTAGGATAGCCGTAGACAGAGATCCGGAGGAGCCTTGGGAGCACCCTTAGGAATGCACCCAAGGAGACTTGGGCTCATAGATTTTAACAAGACATAATCATATTTACAAATAGAATAGTAAAATAGAAATATTTTACAAATAAAATACAAATCATATTTACAAATAAGAATATTTACAAATAAATCTATTAGGTGAATAGATTGTATAGAGGAGGACCAGGTAGGAAGCCAGCTTAGGCACGAGGGGCTGGGTCTGACACCAGGAAACAGAGTACAGGAATAGCTGAAAATAAGGGCTGGCGGCAAGAATTACAGAGGAGGTGAAAGAAACAGGCACTTGAGAGAGGAGTGATTTCCGAGGATGAGGGAGAGGGTGCATCAATGAGGACTCCAATGCATCCGACTTGCATAACTTGATGAATGCCGAGCCATTCACAGGAGTGGGCCGGGCTGGAGAGGTGGATGTGGTGAACTATCCGAGAGGTGAGGCCGAGCAGACCTTTGGAGATATGCTGAGCAGATTCACGGGCCGGAGACATGAACCTGGAATTCATCACCCTCTAGATGGTTGCCGATGTCCTAGGCATGAAGGATGAGCCAAGGGAGAGAACAGGATGAATCTCGGCTTCCTGGAAAATGATTCTGGAACGCGGAGCTGATGTGAGTCATAAAAGTTCAGATCAAGCTCCTGCATTTCAGGTCCAAACCCACTCCCTGCTGTGCAAACCCTTTATGACCGTAACAGCTAAAAATAAAAAGGCTTTGCTCTACAATGAGAAACCTTAGGAAAAAGCCTTCAGTAGGGCAGACCACCAAATAACACAGGATTTCACCATTTAGAAAGTCGTTTATCACAAAGTTTGAGTCAAGTCTGCTTGCATGTGTCTAACTACACACACTCCTCCATGGACCGATTGGCACCGTCAGGCTGAGACAGCCCTGAGGGACAGGCTCAGTTCCTGATGAGATGAAGACAGAATGGGTCCCAGAAGTTTTCTTTTCATGGTTCACTTATACAAAGTCAAAGATGCTCACTCAGGTCTCTCTGCTCATGTATCTTGCTCACTAATTTTATTAGCCCCAAGCAGCCAGGCCCAGGATCTTTGTCCTAAGATCCCAGGATATACGGGATCTTAGGACAAAGATCTTTATTGTTGTTGCCCTGAGAACAAGTTGATCAAGGTGCAGTGTACTTATCAGTCCACGAACTCATCAGCCCACTTTTTGTTGTAGTAAACAAATGCAAATTCAGATTCTTGAGCCCATTTCTTTCCTCCTCTCTCTTTTCAGATACAGGCCCTAAGTTTAGTTTCCAATAATCAAATCACTAATCTGCATATTTTTCCGTGGTAAGCAGGCATTCAGAATTTCCTGGTGCACCAGCCACTTGTAGATGTCGGTCCACAGCATGTTGCACCGGGCTGGGAGATGACAAGATGTGAGGAAAAGGCCATTTCTGCCATATGTCAGAGGTATTCTGGCATATAACCCCGTGCACGAGAAGTGGCAGGATCTAAGATTCACCATCAGGTCACAGGTTTTGACTTCCAGAAGCTGGTGCGCCCAGAGACTGGTGTCGAACTTCTAGGGAACCCGCCTGCAATTCGTTCGGTTCGCTACAATCACTCAGAGTAAAATCGATCGTCCTTCAGAGATTCCTTCCATTTCTTCAGCGCCCCACGCCCCATCTTTTGCCTCTGGATTGTTGAGCCTGTTTCTGTCCCGGTTCTTCTTTTCCCGTTCTCCCTCTCGGTGTGTCTAAATCTTACTCACCCTTCAGGACTCAGGACTCAGCTTAGCTGTCACTTCTTCCAGGAAACCTCTTCTGACCTCTCTTCCTCTTTCAAGCTTCCCCCACCATTGTTTTCCCGGCACCTCCACCCCCCACCCTGACACTAGACCCCATTGCAGACATCTAAGTACTGAAGCCCTCTCTAGACCACGCCCCAGATCAGCTCAGCCAGGACTGTGCAAACATCATCCTCACTGCCATGTGCCTCTCGCCTAGTGCCATGTGCTAAATAAGAATCAAATAGCCAAGGGATCCCCCATTTCAGACTCTGTGGGAGAGGCAAATCCAGCTGGAAAAATGAAAACGAAACTGGAAAGCAGAGAGCCATGCTAGAGGAAGACACAGGACTTGTGTCTTGCCTAAGGCTCCTCTGTGGCTAAGCGAGGCTGTAATCAGCTTGTTTCCCGTTCTGCGCAGGACACGTCAGGTCTTTTGAGCCCCTCAATTTCCACATCTATAAAGTCAGGGTGAGAACATTACCTAATTCCTAGGACTGTTGCCAGGATAAAGTGAGATATGTTTTAAGAAAACTCTTAATGAGCCCCTAACACACTCTACAAACATAAGGGACAAACCTTCAGAATGGGACGCCAGGCACTGCCGGTGAAAGGTGAAACGGTACAACTGCAGCAGAGAACAATTGGGCAGTATCCAGCAAGATTACATACACATTTGCCCTTTGAAGCAGCAATCCCACTTCCAGGAATTCATTCCAAAGATAAACTGGCAAAAATATGAAAAGTGTGTAACAAATGTGTGAAACATTTTTTAAAGCCTAAATTAAAAAAAAAAAAAGAAAGAAAGAAAAAGAAAAGCAGTTCCTAAAATCAAAACCAATTGAAACAAATAAAATTAGCTCTATATCTTCTGGATGGTATAACCACACAGACAGAACTATACCAGGTAAATTTAAAACACAATTATTTTATTATTCCATTGTATGTTTTTTGAGGAATATACTTTAAGGACGAAGACTAGACAAAAAGTTTTTAAAATCTGAACTGTTTCTAGTAAAGATATTGTTGGTAGTAACATTGGTTCTATGTGTATTACGGGATAAAGCAATTTCAGCATGGAAGAAAGAAAAAAACTTACAAAATTAATGAGACTGCCCCGTACTTCTGAAGTGACTTATCATTTATAAACCCATTATATAATTTATCTTAAACAAATAAGATGGATTTTAATTCTTATCTTTGACCACTGAAAATACAGAAATGTATACCTCAGTGGCTTCTGAACAACATTTCCTACTAAAGGAAATGTTGGCTCCTTAGAGAAATGGCTGGTATCAGGTCTGGAGAATAACATGCACAAGACAAGCATGAACTTAAGGAAATAAAGAAACTATCAAAGTCATGTCAGATATCAATTGAAAAGGCTCCCACCACCAAAGGGTCAATTTGAGCACCAACAAGAATACTAAATGCAAGAGACTGAAATGTATCTAATTTTTAAATAATGTTACTAAAAAAATGATACACTTATTGTTCAACTGTGGAGATGTTGAAGAACCAGTTCAGTACTTTCAAAGAACTGGTAAATCAAGGAAAATAATCAAGCATTTTCCCTTTCTTTCCTAAATGATCCCTATCTCTGGATAACTAAAGAGTTGATGAGAGGAATTTTTAAATAAAATATATCAGCTAATATATGGAGAAGGAAGAAGAGAATTAGAGTATCACCATTATGCAAGTCCTAAAAAGTGAATGGATCTAAACCAGCAATGAGCAATTGGAATTTTAAATTTAAAAATATAATACCATTTACATTAACACCAAAAAATGAAACACTTATATATAAATCAAACAAAACATGCACAGAATCTATATGAGGAAAACTTAAAACTCTGTTGAAATTAAGTAAAGATCTAAACAAATGGAGAGATATCCCATGTTCATGGATAGGAAACTCAATATTACTGAGATGTCAGTTTTCCCAAGCTTCATCTATAGGGTCAATGCAATCCCAATTAAAATTCCAACAAGTTTTTTTGTGGCTATGAAAAGTTCAATTTTAAAGTTTTTATGGAAAGGTGAAAGACCCAAAAAAAGCCAACAAAATATTGAATAAGAACATAGTCAGAGGACTGACATTATCTGATTTCAATACTTACCAGAAAGCTACAGTAATCAGGACAGTATGATATCGATGAGAGAACAGATAAATAGATCAGTGGAACAGAACAAATAGAGTGACACAAACATAGTCAATTGATCTTTGACAAGGAAACAAAGGCAATTCAATGGAGAAAGGATAAGCTTTTCAACAAATATTGCAGGAACAACTAGACATCTACATGTGAAAGAACAAATCTAGATACAGACATTACATCTTCCACAAAAGCTAACTCAAAATGGATTATAGGCCTAACTGTAAAATGCAAATTATAAAACTCTTAGAAGACAATGCAAGAGAAAATATGGGTCCCCTTGCATTGGGTGATAATGTTTTAAATACAAAATCAAATGCATAATCCATGAGAGGAAAATTTGGGAAGTTAAACTTTATTAAAATTAAAAACTTCTGGTCTGTAAAATACACTATTAAGAGAATGAACAGACAAAGCTACAGACTGGGGGAAAATATTGTCAAGGGCCTATTTAACAAAGAACTTATATCTAAAATATACAAGGAAGTTTTAGAACTCAGCAATGAAAAAACTCAATTTCATCTAAACAGGAACCTTACTAAAGAAAACACATAGATAGCAAATAAACATATAAAAAGACATTCCAATGATATCTTATGTCATGAAGTAAATGCAAATTAAAACAACAATGGCATATCATTAGACATCTATTAACGTGGCCAAAATAAAAAAAACGGATAGTACCAAATGTTGTCAAGGATGTGGGATAGCAGGAATTCTTATTTCTTGCTGGTTGGAATGCAAAACGGCACAGCCACTTTGAAAAATACTTTCGTAGTTTCTAAAAAGCTAAACATATTCTAACCGAACAATCCAACAATCCAATTAAATCCTTAATATTTATCTTTTTTAAGTTGAAAGCTTATGTCCACATAGAAAGCTGCCTATAAATGTTTATAGAGGTTTTATTCATAGTTGCCGAAAACTGGAACTAATCAAGATGTTCTTCACTCAGTGAACTGATAAACTGTGGCACATCCATACAATGAAATATTTTTCAAAGCTAAAAAGAACTGTGGGCTGTCAAGCTACAAAAGGACATGGAGGAGTCGTAAATGCATATTGCTAAGTGAAAGAAAGAAATCTGAAAAGGTTGCTTACGGTAGGGTTTCAACCATATGACATTCTGCAAAATGTAAAATGATAGATACAGTAAAAAGTTCCATGGTTGCCAGGGGCTTAGGGTGCAAGGATAGGTGGAGCACAGGAGATTCTTAGGGCGGTGAAACTATTACATATCATACTTTTGTAGCAGAAACATGTCACTATGCATTTGTCAAAATCTATAGAACTGCACAAAACAGCGAACCCTAATGTCAACTATGGACTTTAGTTATAGGAATGTATCAGTATTGGTTTATCAACTGCAACAAATGTGCCACACAGGAAAATGTTAACTATAGATGAAACTGCATATGAAAGGGGGCCTATTGAAACTGTACTATCTGCTTGCTTTTTCAAAAAATTATTTTTTATTTATTTATTTTTATAGAGACGGGGTTTTGTCATTATTGGTCAAGCTGGTCTCGAACTCCTGACCTCAGGTGATCCACCAGCCTCGGCCTCCCAAAGTGCTGGGATGACAGGCGTGTCTGCTCACTTTTTTATAAATCTAAAACTGCTTTTAAAATAAGTCTATTAATTTTTTTAAGTAATGAATCTAGGCAATAATTATCAATGGCTGCTAGCATCAGAAAAAGAGAAGCAGCCAGACGTATGCTTTCTGATGGGAGAACACAATACCACCTGTAAAGTTATCTTACCAAAAACCAAGACAAAAATAAGACCTGAATGTCATCAAACATTTAGCTCTAACTTCCAACTGGCAGAAAACACTGTTGTATCGTAGAAACTGCAGAGGACAAAGCAATAGATCCGATAACGGCACAGAGATGCAATCAGCAAAACTCAGACTCCAGGAAATGCTACAGAACAAACCACACAATTTCTTCTACAAATAATGTGTATAAAAGAGGCGGGGGTGGGAAAGGGAACTCAAAGATCAAAAGAGACTTAGGAAGCTGGGCACAGTGGCTCATGCCTGAAATCCCAGCGCTTCGGGAGACCAAGGCAGTCTCATATCACTTAAGCCTGGGAGTTCGAAACCAGCCTAAGCAACATGGCAAAATCCCATCTCTACAAAAAAAAAAAAAATACAAATTCAGCTAAGCATGGTGGTCCACGCCTGTAATCTAGGCTGCTTGAGAGGCTGAGGTGGGAGGATCACTGAGCCCAAGGAGGTCAGGTTCCATGTTCCATGACCTGACCCCTGCACTCCAGCCTTAGGGACGGAGTGAGACCTTTTCTCAACAACAACAACAACAACAAAAAGGCTTAGAAGATCCATCAAGCAATTGCGATATATATGCAATATGTTGATCTTATTTAGATCTTGATTCCAACAAATGAATAGAATGAGGGAAAAATCCAAAACACATAATAATAAGCATTTATGAGACAACTGGAAAAACTGAATACTGATTGGATATTTGATGATATTATGGAATTATTAATATTTTTAGATGTAATCATGATACTGTAGTTTTATGCTTAAAATTTGAATCCTCTTTTAGAGATAAGTACTGAAATATGAATATGAATGAAATAATTTGTTGATGAGGATTTGCCTCAAAGAATTCAAGGAGAGGAAAAGAGCATGGGAGAATAGATGAAACAAGATTGGCCATGAACTGACTTTGGTTGAAACAGGGTGGCCGGGTGCAGTGGCTGGCTGAGTGTGGTGGCTCATGTCTGTAATCCCGGCACTTTGGGAGGCTGAGGTGGGTGGATCACGAGGTCCATGGGTTCTAGACCAGCCCGACCAACATGGTGGAACTCCATCTAAAAATACAAAAATTAGCCAGTAGTCCCAGCTACTCAGGAGGCTGAGGCAGGAGAATCGCTTGAACCCAGGAGGCAGAGCTGAAATCACACCACTGCACCCCAGTCTGGTGACAGAGCAAGACTCCATCTCAAAAAACAAACCAACAAAACAGGGTGTTGGGGATAGGAGATCCGTCTACTTATTTCAGGGCTGGGTAGACTGACCTGCAGGCCAAATCTAGCCCACCAGCTGCTTTGCAAGGATTGGGAATTTAAAAAGATTTTTACATGTTTAAATGGTAAAAATATATATATATAAGTAAAAAGCCTATTAATAACATGTACAATTTATGTGAAATTCAAATGTCAGCATCCACAAATAAAGTTTTATTAGAAGACATCACTATTCATTCACTTACATACTCTCTATAGCTGCTTTTGTGTGACAATAGAGCTTATAGTTGAAGCAGGGAACATACGGCCTGGGAAGCCGAAAATATTTACTATCTGGCCCTGGACAGAAAACGTTTTCCAGCTCCTATGCTATTTTCTCTAATATAGCATATGTTTGATTTTCCATAATAAATAAAGAAAAATCTCCCTATGTTGTTACCTCTCAAATGTGCCCAAATATTAACTAACATTTGAAGGGGCAATGGAGCCTTTTGCCATGAGGGCTCTACACACCCATGCCTTGTCCTCATCCAGCCTCCTGAATTCCTCAGCTCTCCAACTCAGAAGGCGTCTGTTACATTGTGAAATGGTATTTTTCACTAAATTAATATTGACCTTAAGTCCAAGGTTGAAATTGCAACATTAGCACATATATGGCTTGGCAGCCCTGGCTGAATTCTCATATTAAATTCTCCACCCTGAGCCATTCTTTGATTATCTGCACCCAAGCTGATATTCAAGCAAATGAAACTGTATATTAAAGCTACACACATTTTACGTGGCCCTTGGCGGCCGTATATTTGAAGATTGGTGGGACTTTCTTGAAAGCCTGCCAATTTAGACCCATGACTGGTGATTGTGAATTCTTCAATTGCAGGTGCTCGCACAGCTCTGGGCCATGCGCTGGGGATTTCTGCTGAGACCAGGTAAGCCACGCAGATGACCCACTAGGAGCCTCGGCGGCGCGGCAGCCAGCTCCACAAATCCTCGTCTTGTTGGTTCTAGTGATGAATCCAGTCCTTCGGGATGGGTCTCTGGAAAGTTAATTGGGTAGGGAAGAAAAATGGCGTGCTTTCATAAAAGCGCCACAGGACAGTGCCCTCTGCATCTGCCCGTGTCACCCGGCCATGGCGGCCTGTCAGAAACAGCATGTCTTGCATGACAGCTAAAGTGCTGGACTGCTGCAATTGCTACTAAAGACAGAGCGTGGCTGTTGCCAGCTGGTGTCTCGGGGCAGGCCCCGAGCATGTCATGGTACCGCCTTCGTCACCCCTGGCAGGGCTTGTTACCTGGCACCAGGCCTGAAGTGTGCCCGAGGAATGACTCCATCAATTTCCTCAGTACATTGCCCTCTGCTGATGCTGGCTTCGTGCCGGGGCTCGGTGAGGGTGGTGCCGGTGTGCGAGCGCGTTTCCCCTCAGAGCCCACATGCACAAGGTGTGAAGGTTCTGGGCAGCAACTTGCTGACTTGGCTCGCTGGGGAACGAGGATGGAAAACTCCAGCAGCAAGGAGGAGGCCCACTCACCAACAAGCCAGGGTCCTGCCTGCAGGGTCAGGAAGCTGTGTCCCGAGTCGGGGGCCGACCTCCCTCCCCATCCCTCCGCTGGGAGTTGGAGGAGGTGAAGGGAATGAAACTCTGGGCTTTGTTCAGCCACGGGCAAATGTTTGGAAAGAGACTCCGGGTGAGGCTAGAAAGAAGCTGTCTGTAAAACTTCCAGAGCCTCTGGGAGAAGGTAGAGATGGGTCCTTTTAAATACAAAGGCCGGGAAGCAGGGAGGCTGAAGCGAGAATAAAAATCAACATTCTCACTGTGCCCCCCGCCCTATGTGATCCGCCTCTGTCTTTTTCTCCACCTAATTCCATCCTACTTTCCCTCCCCTCCTCCTTCTTCCTTCTGCTCTTTAATCAGCAGCTAAAATGTGTACAGCGTTTGAGCCTCAGGGCCTTTGCACATGCTGTCCCGCTGCCCAGAATGCCTCATGCTCCGTTCTCCGCATTCCACTCCCTCTCCCAGTCCGGATCTCTACCCTGCCTCTGCCTGCAGCCTGCACGTTCTCTTCCTTTAGTCCCCTGCTCCCCATTAAAGTCAATCTCCCTTGGTTGTGCTATCTCAAACCTTAGTCAGACTTCATAGCCCCTGATCCACTTACAGTTGTTAAACTTACTGTTTTATTCGTTCATTTTTGTCTCTATCTCTCACAACTAGATTATAGTTTCTTTCAGGACAGGTAAAATTTATTTTCCACAGTATATCCCACATCTAGTACAGTGCCTGGCACATAGTAGTTGTTCACTACATGTTTATTGAATAAATGAGGCTGGGCACAGTGGCCCACGCCTGTGATCCCAAAACTTTGAGAGGCTGAGGCAAGTGGATCACCCGAGGTCAGGAGTTTTGAGACCAGACTGGCCAACGTGGTGAAATCCCTTCTCTACGAAAAATACAAAAATTAGATGGGCATGGTGGCTCATGCCTGTAATCCCAGCTACTAGGGAGGTTGAGGCAAAAGAATCGCTTGAACCCAGGAGTCAGAGGTTGCAGTGAACGGAGATCACACCACTGCACTCCAGCCTGGGAGACAGAGCAAGACTCTGTCTCAAAAAAAAAAAAAAAAAAAAAAAAAATGAATAACGGATTCAGGGCTCACTATGTTAAATTTTATTTTCTTACCCTCAGCTCCCTCTGAGATTGGCTAAGTATGTTCTCAGGGCTTGGCTGGTCAGCATACACATTTTTCAAAGCTCTTTTTCCCTCCCTCCTTTTGTTCTCAGTCTTCTAGTCATTTTGATATTCACTAACAACCCTTATCAGAGAGTGGGCAGAAGGAGTAATTTGCTTCTCATTAACTGGCTAAACTATCATTTAGGCATTACTTATTATTTTAATTAGCCTGAGATTTCTGGCCGCTCGGAGCAGACAGTTGTATCCGTCAGAATAGGCCAGTTGCTGGAACCTATAACCCCCACACCTCAGAAACTTAAATGAAGTCACTGAAAGTTGATTTCTCACTCATGCCGAGTTCAGTATGGTCGTGCGAGGTCATGCAGCTGTCCTTGGAAGGATGACTCAAGGACCTCCCATCATGTGACATTTCCATCTTCGACACCCAAGATGTCGAAGCATCAAAAAACGAAAACCATGATTAATATCTTTTCTCCAGCTAATCAAGCTGGTTAAGGCCGTTCAGTAGATGACGGTCCTATCTAGCAGCAAAAGGCACATTTGGAGATGATATTGCTTGTGCCAATCCCCTCTCCTACCCCCGGCTCCGTCACCCCAATACCCAGTCCATCAGCAAGTCCAACTGGCTTCATCTCCAAACCATCCCAGACCTACTTCATGGACTCTGCTGCCCCCGGACCAAGCTCCCTGTTGCCTGAACTACTGCAATATCCCTCCAGCTGAATGCCCTCCTCCAACCCATCCTTCCATGGGCTGTTCTCCACAGAGAAGTCAAAGAGAGTGTTTGGCTATTATTTGATTTTGTTTGTGTGCAGTTTAAAGAGTTCTGTTTCCATTTGTTTATTTGCAGTATAAAGAGTTCATTTGAAGCCGGGCATGGAGGATGACACCTGTAATCTCAGTATTTTGGGAGGCTCAGGAAGGAGGATCGGTTGAGGTCAGGAACTCAAAACCAGCCTGGCCAACACGGTGAAAGCCTGTCTCTACTAAAAATACAAAACAAAACAAAACAAAAAAGCCAGGCAGGCATGGTGGCGGGTGCCTGTAATCTCACCTACTTGGAAGGCTGAGGCAGGAGAATTGCTTGAACCCAGGAGGCAGAGACTGCAGTGAGCTAAGATCTCACCACTGCACTCCAGCCTGGGCGATAGAGCAAGACTCAGTCTCAAAAAAAAAAAAGTTCTTTGGAAACATTTATTGTAAGAATTTTCAAGCGTACACAAAACATACCCAGCTTCAATACTTATCAACTCATGGGCAGTCTTGTTTCAGCTACCCCCCTCCTCACTCCTCCGTTTTCCGCACATCTGTGGCAGCAGAGGAGCTCTATAAACCGCAAACCAGAGCAAGTTACTTCCTAGCTTAAAAACCTTTAAAATCTCTGCAAGGCATTTACAATGAGCCTTTCAGCTCACTCCAGCACTCAGCGCCCTGCCAGACTAGCCCTGCCTGACTCTTAAATGGTATTTCCTTACTCTGTCCCAGCCACAGCCACCCTCGATTCCTCGGGCTCACTTATCATATCCCTACCCCAGTGCCTTTGCACTTGCTGCACTGCTGCCTAAACTACTCCCTACTCTACCTTTACGTGGCTGGCCGTGCTTGGGCTTTTGTGCCTCAACTCTGATCTACTCTAAAAGGCCTTCCCAGTGAGTCTGCCTCTGGAAATCCCCTCAGCCCCACTCCGCTAAGCAGCCGCTTTCCACCTTAACACTCTGAAACTGATTTGCTCCTTTAAAAGGTATGTTTATTCTAGCCAGGTGCAGTGGTGTGCACCTGTGGTCCCAGCTCCTTGGGAGGCTGAGGCAGGAGGATCACCCGAGCCCAGGAGTTCAAGTCCAGCCTGGACAACACAGTGAGACCTTAGCTCTCAGGAAAAGAAAAAAATAAGTGCTTGTTCTAAAATCAAAGGTCCAGAAAAGCAAGTAGACTAGCGCCTGGCATATGATATGCACTTAATGTTTATTGAGTAGAAACAAAAAAGAATACAGTTTTAAAGGGCTAGCTTCAGGGCAGTTTTTGAAAATAAATTTTCCTGGTGCATTTATAATAGCATTTGTTAGAAAAAATATATTTATACAAATTTATTTTTTGAAAGGAAAAAACCACTTATGGTGCAAAGGCATGTTCTTCCGTGAAAGATCGTACATGACTCAGGCTCTGATTCTGCCAGCAGGAAAAGGAAGTTCGGACAACATGACTATCTCTAGTCCTTAAAAGTACCATGCCTCCAGCTAAGATGTGAATGGAGGAATCTGTGGTTTATAGGTTGATTTGGATGATGAAACCGTAATCTGAAGACAAACTCTTAATACTGTACCATGACAGAAAAACATTCAGAAGACAAGATTCATGAGTTCTGAAATGAGAAGTAAAAGTTAAAAAAAAATTTTTTTTTTTGAAATGGAGTCTCCCTCTGCATCCCAGGCTGGAATGCAGTGATGCGATCTGCAACCTCCATCTCTCAGATTCAAGCAATTCTCTTGCCTCAGCCTCCTGAGTAGTTGGAATTACAGGCATGAGCCACCACGCCCAGCTAGTTTTTGTATTTTAGGTAGAGACAAGGTTTCCCCATGTTGGCCAGGGTGGTCTTGAACTGCTGGCCTCAGGTGATCCTCACGCCTCAGTCTCCCAAAGTGCTGGGATTACAGGCGTGAGCCACCATGCCTGGCAAAAGTTAAAAATTTGAGATAATTAAAGAAAAGCCTCCATTGAATGCCTTTGAGTATTTGGGGATCCTATGTGATGCAAGGTAAATTGTAAGTGAAATTACGCTGTGCTTCCCATTTGCCTCTACTGTGTTTTAAAACCATGTCCACCTGTGCCCTCATCCTCTCGCCCACAGGGGCTCTCCCTCACCTTCAACCCTTCCCTGTGTTTAGAACTGAGACTCTCTCTTCCTTCTGCCTTTAGGAATATTTTTCTAGACCTGATCTTTAGTATTTCTGAATGTGAGTGTACATGGCTTTACACAAAGAACGTGTAGTAGAAAAGCTTTGTGTTGATTACATTAATTAACCAGGTGCTTTGAAACCCACTAAAAGGGCATCTTCTCACAGTGCTCCTCGCATCGATGCCGCTGTGTGAGTCCCTGGATCTGGCTGATCTGAAGCAGGCGGTCCCTATGCAGGAGTGGGTGCTCCCTCTGGCTTTCCAGACAGCTTGGCGGGATGACAGTGTGCCCTCAACCTTCTCCCACACATCCAGCGCCTCCAAGCAGAACAAGGGCGTCATTGATTCAGGCGTTGGTAGGAACGCGCAGGGGAGGGCAGGCTTCCAGCACTCGAGCTTCCCTTGGAGATAGAAAGCGCAAGGCTACCAGAAGCACTGAGAGGCCCCAGGCTGGGCCCAGCCAGGAATCCACTGGGAAATGCTCTTGCCTGGCTTCCTGAGCCTCGGGCTGGAGTGGACACAGCGCTCCTGTGTGGGTGCCTTCAGTGTCTGGGCTGGCCTGGGCTGGCCTGGGAGTCTGGAGCAGAAGTTTCTTTAAAGAAGCTACTCAGTCCTGTGGGTGGCACAGATCCAAAAATTTCATATATATTCGATGTCAGACAGAGCATTTTTCTGTGTGCTAGCAAAATCCCTTTACATAATTAGCTCATTTAAGCCTCACATCTTTATGAAGCAGGATTATTATCATTTTACACTCAGTTGAGGAAACTGAGTCAAAGAGAGAGATGAAACCTACCTGAAATCACACAACCAGTAAGAAAGGAGACTGGGAATGAACCCAAAGCCTTCCTATCCCGAGGTGCAAGTTCATGGCCGCTAGCAAGCATAGAGCCAGCACAGAAGATGAAGAGCACAGACCCTGTGCCTTGCTGCCTGGCTCAAATCCAAGCTCTGCCACTTTTCAGCCACGTAACTTTAGCAGGTTGCAAAACCTCTCTGTGCATCAGTTTCTTTGAGAGTAAAATGAGATCATAATAGGAGCCAGCTCATGAGGCTGTGTGGATTACATCAGTTAATATACGTGAGTGCTGAAAACAACCCCTGGTATATATATAAGTGCTGTGTGTCTGCTGTCGTACGTCCTAAATATGACTTCTCATTCTTCCTGCACAATCTTGTTTTGTTAACCCCTGAAACCCTTGCCAATTATTTTGGAAAGAGAGTCTTTCTGGAGGAGGTCAGCAGATGCCACTTTTCAGCGTTTGTGTCTTCTTCCCGTCCAGCTGGACATTGCTAAGTGATATCTGCTTCTTGCAAAGGTGCTGGGAGGCCTTGCTTCCAGGGCTGGGTGGGTACCATGTTATCCAGAGGAGATGGTGCCCACCCAGCCTCTGCCAGATGGGTGACTGGGCACCACCCTTGCTGCTGATGCCATTGGCACTCTCCAGGCAGAGGTGGCTCTGCTCTCTGAAACCCTCATTGTGCCGGAGCCATATGGGGCCACAGCCAGTCACCTATCTACAGGGCCTGACATAGCATTTAAGGGAATCGGTTTCTGGTTTTTCCCACAGAATCTGTGAACTCATGGGAGGCTGCGCTGTGGGTCAGAAATGAGAATTAACCCTCCTCTCCGGCACCCGAAGCCCTGTCATCATCCCCCAGCCCCATCTTCCTCATTCCCGGACTCTGTCCCTTCCCCACCTCCTTCAGTTAGATGTTCTAGAACGAACCTGACTCCCTGCAAGGGCCCGTGGGATGGCCTGGGGGGGCTGCACTCTAACGCCAGGCATGTGCAAATCCTGGGAAGATGCTCAGAGTTACCAGCCTCCTCTCAAAAGAGGCTCGTGACCTGAAAATGTCAGGGACACTGGCTTCCATAGAATGAGCCAACCTCTTAGGCTAGGTCCTCCAGCAAAGGCTAAGAGAGAGTTCTGTGTGCAGGGGCCGAGTAACTCCCGTGGAGAGGCTGGGGGAGACGTGAGCCAGCCCCACAGAGAGCTCTGGAGCACAGACCACCCAGCAGAGGAATCCCGTGGTGGGCAGAAATGCCAGGCCTTTGGGCCACTGCCTTGCTCTGATGTAGGCCTGGGCCATCCCAAGGAGAGCACTGTCCTTTTCGAAAGCTGAGGCGTAGTCTGACGGGCTGTGCGGGGCAGCCGTCAGCAGCCACGGTCCCTGTAGCTGGGCCTGGAGTCCTTCCTGGAAGAGGAGCACGGTGCCTATCGCGCGCCCCTGGGCAGCTGCTGTGCACAGCTCTGATGGACCCTCACCAAGGTCCATCAGACCCGCCAAGGAAAATCTGAATCCTACATGTGGCCCCATCTAAGCCAAGCTGGGACTCTTCCGCTCTTAACTTAGAAAATGCCCTCTTCTAGGCCGGGCGCAGTGGCTCATGCCTGTAATCCCAGCACTTTGGGAGGCTGAGGCAGGAGAATAGTTTGAACCAGAGAGTTGGAGGTTGCAATAAGTCGAGATCGCACCACTGCACTCCAGCCTGGCAACAGTGAAACTCTGTCTCACAAAAAGAAGAGAAGAAAGAAAAGAAGAAAGAAAGAAAGCAAGGAAAAGAAAGAAAGAAAGAGAAAGAAAGAAAGAAAGAAAGAAAGAAAGAAAGAAAGAAAGAAAATGCCCTCTCCCAGCTGCTAGGTCCTGAACTTGACCTGGGGAAGAGAAGGACAGGGCCATGCTTGGCAGGAGAAGCTCGGTGAAGGGAGAGAATCTTTATCTTATGAACGGGTTGTTTATGTGTTATTTGTTGTTTAGAGAGTGGAATGCATTTTGTCCTGGAAATCCTACTATAAATGGGGGGATGGGTTCCTGGGCCTTCTTGCAACAGCCTGTTAAATTCTTAATGATGTTGAAATAGTAGGAAGGGTCGTCCATGCCCACCCAACTCCTTTGGGCTGCCCAGCAATCCTGCAGGAGCCAAGGCTGGACGTGGCTGACCCCCATCAGACAGGAGAAACACGCCGGAACCACAGGAGAGAACCAGGCTGAAAGGGTGTCCCAGGGCTTCCATGTGGCCTAGGATTAGAGAGACACCGCAAGGGGCAAGGTTCTGAGTCGGGTCTATGGTAGGGAGGGTCCCTGCCGCAAAGGGACTCAGTCTTGTGCCAGGGAGGTCAAGTCGCCTCTTGATCAGCCGGATTTCTCACCTACACTTGGCACCGTCACCAGCCCAGGCGCCTTTCCAGTCACCCTTGCGGGAAGGCTCTTCCAGACTGGAAGGAGCGAACCTCTTGGTTAACCTCTGGCATACCGGTGCCTGCCACCCCAGGGCGCGGGAGCCCGCAGGAGCAGGCTTGTGGACGTCCTGAGAGCCGCCACTAGATGGCGCGTCTGCCCTGCCTACTCAGGAGCCCCGCGCAGGGCACTGGGTGCGGGAGCCCAGCTAATTGCCCTCTAATGAGAAGGCTGCTCCCAAAGTGCCATCCTCGCAGGGAAAGCCCCAGGCTCCTATCAAATGGAATGGCTTATTTATCCTCTAACGTGAAGAAGCTTCCACACAGCATCAGTTAAAGACATTAAATGTGACCTGAGTGAGAAAACATCTAAAGGATAGAATATTGAGTTGTTGCCACTGACAAATATCAAGTCACCCATTCTGGTCTGCGTGGCGTGTACAGTTGACCTTGAACAACACGGTTTTGAACTGTGCATGTCCACTTATAGGTGGACCTTCTTCTGCCTCTGCCACCCCTCAGACAGCGGGACCAGCTCCTCCTCCTCCTCGGCCTACTCAAGAGGACCACAAGGCTGAAGACTTTATGGTGGTGATCCACATCCACTTAATGAGTAGCAAACAGATTTTCTCTTCCTCATGATTTTCTTAATAACATTTTCTTTTTGCTTACTTTATCGTAAGAATATAGCATATAATACATTAACATATAAGATATGTGTGAATCGACTGTTTATGTTAATAAGACTTCCAGTCAACAGTAGGCTGTTAGTAGTTCAGTTTCAGGGAGTCAAAAGTTGTACATAGATTTTTTTTTAAACTGTGTGGGGATTGGCACCCGTAAAGCCTGCATTAGTCAAGAGTCAACAGTCAACTAGTCAACTGTAGATGGGTCCTGGAACGGTTCTCAAATTTTTTTTTTTTTTTTTTTTTTTAAGATAGAGTCTGTCACCCAGGCTGGAGTACAGTGGCATGGTCTCGGCTCACTTCAACCTCCACTTCCAGGATTCAAGCGATTCTCCTGCCTCAGCCTCCCAAGTAGCTGGGACTATAGGTGTGTGCCCCCGTGCCTGGCTAATTTTTGTATTTTTAGTAGAGACGGGGTTTCGCCATGCTGGCCAGGCCAGTCTTGAACACCTGACCTCAAGTGATCCTCCAACCTCGGCCTCCCCAAGTGCCTGGATTACAGGCACGAGAAACCGTGCCTGGCTGTGTCTCAAATATTCTGAGATCAGATGGAATCTGCCCCTCCACCTGGTAAGCTGAAAGCTGGGACTTGCAGAGATGTGGTGTCTGTTACCCCAGACACTGAAGGTGACCTTGCCTTTACTAACTTGTCTTATCAGTACCACTTGAACACTCAGCCTCGTGAGGACATGGATTATAATGTGGAGGATAAATAACATGGTCACTGATGGTATTTCTATACTGTCTGTGTGCAGGGCAGTGTCTTAAAGACCTGGACCACAGCAGAGCTGACGCAAATAAGAATATACCCAGATATGGGAATATTTGGGAAGAGACTATAAAACAAAGAGAAAAGGAAACCGAAGTCCCGAGCAGATCCATAGTTCCAAATTCTGAACTGCTGGAGGACACGTAGGATGCTACTATGCTATTAAGGCTGTGGCTTGGTACATTATACAGCTGGTGAGGAAAGGCCTGCAAGAGAAAGCCCTACCTTTCCTGGATTCCAAAAATAGTGGTCTCCTAAGCAATGGATCTGCTTTTATGTTAAACATTCATCTGTTTCCCTTTCCCAGTTAACTCCTAGAGCCAAACTCCTGGCCCCCAGGAAGGAACCATCTAAACCTGCGCAGTGTACTTTTAATTTTCCTCACCTTGTTCCCGACTTCATTGTGTGTTACCACCCTTTTCTTTCCTTTCTTTTTTTGCTCGGGCTTTTAGTACATATTTAACTTTTATTTTATGTCTCCTCTGAAGACTACCTTAAATCCTTTTTGGAACAGAGCAGAACACAAAATAAAATAGGTGTCAGATACATTCTCTGTGTGGCTTTGCATCGGGTCAAAGGGCTCACGAACGGTTGTTACTTGTAATCTTTTGCAGGAAAAGAGGGTTTTAAAATTCTCTGCCAGGCTTCCAAGTGGTGACATTTTCCTGGACTACTCATTTACTATTTCCTTTCATTTGGTTAACCTTTGACTTGGACACCTCTGACTAGTATCTTCTAGACTTTTCTCTCTTGCATGTAATACACAAAGCCTTCTTTTTTTGATTTTCTAATTTCAGAAAATATATTTGAATTTCTCAGAGAACTTAGGTAGCTGATTGAAAAAAAAGGAGGGGGGTACAAGCTTAAACTTTTTTCCATCAAGAGTATTGCAAACTAGCAATAGAATTTCACTAGTCTGGCTGGTGCTTTCAAAACCTATCGAGGAACAAGGAGAAAGTCATGGCAGGGTCAGTCAAAAGTTCATCCATCACCAGGCATGGTGGCTCATGCCTGTTATCCCAGTATTTTGGAGGGCTGAGAGGAGCTGATCACTTGAGCTCAGGAGTTCCAGGCTAGCCTGGCCAACATGGCGAAACCCCATCTCTACCCAAAATACAAAAAATAGCCAGGCATGGTGGCGCACACCTGTAGTTGCAGCTACTCTAGAGGTTGAGTCAGGAGAATTGCTTGAGCCTGGAAGGCGGAGGTTGCAGTGAGCCGAAATCGTGCCACTGCACTCCAGCCTGGACAACAGAGCAAGACCCTGTCTTGAAAGAAAGGAAAGGAAGAAAGGAAGAAAAGAAAAAAGGGAGAAGGAGGGGAGGGGGGAAGAGGGAAGGAGGCGAGGAGGGGAGGAGGGGAGGAGGGAAGGAGGCGAGGAGGGGAGGAGGGGAGGAGGGAAGGAAGGCTCCTCATCTATCCCTTAAGTAATATATGTGGCTGCTCTTGCTATTACAAGTATTGAGAGACTTCTCGAAGGCCTCAAAATTTCTGAAACTCAAAGATTCCTCCCAAAATGCAGACACAGTAGGTGCTCGGTGCTATCTGTTGAATGAATACATTTATTAATGAAGCCAAACCAAGAAGCTGGGGAGAAATTAATGAATTCATTGGGTCTGTTCATGGCAATTCCATTACCTGAGCCCCCAAATGGGACCGACGTGCTTTCAAAGACATCAGTCTTTGAAGATTTGCTAAACTGTGCTGTGCTGTTCTCAGGAGAGAGGGGCTGAGCAGACGTGGCTGGTCTCTGGAGAAGGGCAGTTCTGAAGCAGAAAGCATCAGTGGACCAGGAAAATTTCTTTGCAGAAGTCCCTGGAAATGCCAGTATTCTATAAAACGGGCCCTTCCCTTTCCTCTTCCACCCACCCGCCCCCCTTCAAGTAGAAATAACTTGCTTCGTTCATTCTAGCAAGGAAACCCAAGACGCCGATCCCACAGCCTCTCCCTCCCTATGCCGCCTTCCGAATGTGCGTCCTGAGAGTTTGGTGTTTTCCCGGTGAAAGATTTTATGTCATTGGCCAGGCCTAAAATGCTTAAAAGAACAAAGAAAATAATTCATCTGTGGGTTTGGCCTGTCTAAACAACAGATTTCTCTAATTCAGGACAAAAGCTGGACTTGCCAAGGACACACACATTTGTAGTTAAAATATGCCTTTCTATTTGAAAATTTCACCAATTGGTGTTTCTTTTCAACTCGGTGGACACATCTTTCTCCCTGGCTCCCGGCTCATGTCTTTGCGTTGACTTCTTTTTCAGGATCTTGGAGCACCCAAGCCTCGTGGGGCCTGGCTTTCTAAGCAGCAGCAGAGAATGCTTGGGTGACCAGGCCTCTCAGCAGGCTGGAAACGTTTCCTTCCCTCTCCAGCCTCCCTCCCTGCCAGCGAATCGTCAAGCCTGAGGGAGATGCTTCCCCTCCTATGTTTACGAAGCACTGAATTTACGAAGTCATTAATTCTCTTCATAAAGAAGGAGCCTAATGGAGTTTTCTATTAGTCATTGAGATCGCGGTTACAACCCTGAAAGATCAAGAACGCAATCAGGAGTCTAAATTGAAGTGGGAGCTGGGGGTGGGGTGGGACAGCAAAGGCGTTTCTCCTCTTTAGCTGTTAGACTTCTGTTTTAAAGGGAAATATTGGGCATCTCTTAATCGCATTTACTTATTATTATTTTTCCTTCTCAGAACGTTCAGAAATGCTGTGCAGACGCACACGGATTCGTCCTGCAGGCATGTTTCTCGGGGGACAGTGTTCTTTGTCCTCGTAGCTGAAGCTACTCTAAGATCCCCCCAAAATCCGAACATGGTAGGTGCTTCGTGCTGTGTGTTGAATGAATACATGAACTAATGCAGCCAAACCGAGAGGCTGGGGAAAAATTAATGCATTCATTGGGCCTGTTCGTGGCAGTTCTCTGACCCAAGGCCCCACGTGGGACCGATGTGCCTTCCAAGACGTGAAGATTTGCTAAACTGTTGCTGTGCAGCAAATCTTCTAGAGTGAGTGTCTAGGGTGTTTCTAGGGTGAGCCATCACTTTAGGGAGAGCCAGGGTCAGGGTCACGGTGCCCACAAGGCCAGGCACACAGCCCTGGGGTGCTCTGGATGGGAAAGCTGGAAAAAGAGGACGCTGCTTTCCCGGTGCTCAAATTACTCAGGCCTCCAGGGAGTCCCTTAACCCTTTCGGGGCCGCAGAGCTGCTGGGAGCCATCCTGCCCTGAGTCTGTTCATCTCTTCGCAAGCCCAGACACTGGGCTTTGGGCAGAGGTGAGAGGTGTATTCCTAGTCGAGAGAAGGTTCTGTGCACAGAGACCGAGGAACGGCTTCCTCTGGGGCCTTACAGACCCTCGGTGGCTCAGTGGTGGCCCAGCAAAGACACCTGTTGACTTCGATGTAGCCTCATCTTCCAGAGAATGCCCTGAGACAGCCAGGGAAGCTGTGTTGGCGGGAAAGCAGCAGTTATCAAAACACACCAACAGACCTGCACCAAGACCACCAGGAAGGGAAGTCTCATTGGAAATGGAGACTCTGTCCCCACTACCGCCACCATCAGCAGCTGCTGCAGAACCAGAATTTCTAATGCTGGGGACTGGGGGAGGTCAGTCTTCACTCCAAGAAAGAGACTTAAAGGGTTTCTGCACCTGACTCTGGGGCCCCAACAAGTGCAGCCCTCCCAGGCTCCCGGGGTGGTACCAGAAGACTCCCCTTTCAGGTGTAGGAACCCTGGATTTCACAAGGGGGATGTTGCCAGCAGCTGCCTGGGACCTCCGAGGCACCCCTACCTGTGAAGCTGGTCAGCAGGTCAGTTTCAGTCCTTCCTGACTCCAGAATCTCGTGTGTGTGGTCCCTGTTCTTACCTCCTTGCTCCTGCGTAAGATCCAAGTGGGGAGCAGCCTCTCCACTGACCGCTCCATAGTGTTTCAGGTCCCTAGAGAGGGGCTCTGTCTCCCTTGGCTACCTGTTGGCGCTTGGGGTCTGACCCTGATCTGTTCACATCCCTGCGAGGAACCTCCCTGAATGGTTGTCAGTGGGCGAAATGTACAGGGGGCACCAGGATCAGGGCTAATTTATGGGAAGGAATTCCCAACCTCTGGCTGTCCAGTGAGATCAGGGCATCTTGAAGACTGTAGCACCTTGGCGGGACCCATCTCCTTGGAGAGCCTTTTGGAAGGATGCTCAGACATTCATCTTACGTTAGTCTTACTGCTGGGCCATGCCCATGTTGTAAGAGGCAAGCAGCTGGAGCCAAATCCTGGCCCTGCGTCTCACAGCTGTGTGACCTTGGGTCCATTACTCACCTTCTCTGAGCCAGTTTCCCTATCTATAGCTGGTGCTGAAACATATCTGTTCCTTCTCCCCTCCTCCAGCATTTCACACTGTGCACCCACACTGGAAACTTAGGGACGTTCCTGGATCTTCAGGGAAATGGCATCAATGAACCATTCTAATTGCCTAAGTGTGACAAGCAATCTGATATGCCTGGTATTTGTTCCTGAGTCTGAGCGGAGATTGTTATTGTTCATCTTTTAAAGCAACAGGTCGCCCAGGCTGTTGACGATACCTCCCATCAAGACATATGCTCCACCAAGCTAGGAGCGGATGATGCCAGAGCCGCCTTGCTTCTTGGATTTTCTTCTGCGCCCCACCATGCTGGGGTGGCTCTGAGCGTGGTAAATATTTAAGCACATGTCTTGTGTAACTGTCACAGATCCGGATGCACCGGGAGCCATAGAGCCACAAGCTGGCACCTGTCTAAGTGTCCCAGCTTCAAGAGACGGTGTTTGTGCCAACACTGGGAGTCTGTTGGCGACTAGCGGCTGATAGGTAGCAGAATTCTGTGGTCTGTTAATTGTCTTGGAAGCAAATCCTTGAATTGGGAGAAAGAGAAAGCAACTGTAATTAAAGCTTCCCTTGGGCAGAATTTCCCTGTGCAGGCAGTTGGCACATTTTTTGTGTGTGCCCGTTAAGCTCCAGGCACCAGGCTAGGAACTTCACATACACTGAAGCTTTCAATCCTGATAACAGCCAGAGAAGAGACTGTCATTGTCACCACCAAGAAACAATGGCTCAGAGAGGTTAAATGGTCTGCTCAGAGTTCGAGAGCTACTCGGTGTCAGAACTAGGGAATGAAGCCAGAGTTGGGAAAAACAGCCACATTTTAACTATGAAAAAAGAGAGTTGATATCACCAGTTTAAAACTCTGGTGCCTGTCAGCAATGTTGCTCTGAGACTGAGATCCTTGAGAGCAGGGAGGAGGCTGGCGTTTGCAGGGAATGTCTTTGGCTTCCACCACGAGGTCAGATGCTAAACCACGTCCTGATGCCTCATAGGTGCTCACTGGGGAAATAGAATCTGCCATATCTCAAGGTATCTATTTATTAAAACCCAGGGGAATGGAAAGACAGCAGAGAAAAAAGAAAGTAGAGTGATGCAGGATGAGGGGGCTGTGCTGCCTGCAGTAAACAGAACCCAGGAGGCTGATTACAGCAGAGATGGAGGCCACCTCCCCTTCCTCTCTGCCCCTGCCATCCTCAGCATTCACCCCCTGCTCCCTGAACAGCCCTTTCTGCTGCTTGGAGGACACCCCACACATGACACGGCCACTACCAGGCTCCAGGAGTCTGAATAGGAACAACCTGATATAGGATGAGTCTACAGTGTTGTTTTACATTTTATTTTGTTTTATTTTATCTTATTTATTTACTTGAGGGGCAGGGCCCCACTCTGTCACCCAGGCTGTAGTGCAGTGGCACAATCAGCTCAATCCTAACTCACTCACAGCAGCCTCAGAGTCCTAGGCTCAAGTGATCCTCTTGCCTCAGCCTCCCATGTAGCTGGGACTAAGGCATACACCATCAAGACCAGCTAATCTATTATTATTCTTTGTAGAGATGGGGTTTTGTTTTGTTGCCCAGGCTGATCTCCAACTCCTGGATTCAAGCAATCCACCCATTTCATCCTTCCAAAGAGTTGGGGTTACAGGAGTAAATATGCTCAGCGAGGTTACAGTTTAAAATAATCAGAGAAGTCTCTTTCTGAGAGAGTTCAAAAACAAATGTTATGGAAATTCTTCCAGAAGGATGAATAAGAGGGGGATTTGGGGCAGGTTTTAAGAAAGAGGGACTGGAGTGGGACCCTCATGGGTAACTAGGGTACAGATAGTTGGGATGGTACTGAAGAAAGAAGCTTCTGGGTGTGTGCCTGTCCTCACAGAGGACGAGAGTGTAGGAAGGGAGAGGACACAGAGCTCCCACTGGGCAGCGGGGAGGTGAGGGCGATCAGGCAGTGCAAATCACATAAGGCCTCAGGAGCTACTTCTAATGACAACTGTATTGTGGGTGCACTTGTGGGGTCTGCCGAAGGGTTTTCGAATAATAAGATGAAATCAACTAGAAATTCCAGTGGGTCTGTCTGTAAGATCAGGACCTGCCTTTAGGTCTCCAGCATGGTGCATGCTCAGGTGTTACGTATGTATTGAACCGAATTTTGGTTTGTAGATAGATAGGAAAGAACAGGGATATTTGATCTGGTGTAAATCCTATTTGTCCACTCTTCATTGGAATGGGAGGTTAATGGTTGCCAACCCCTCAAAAGACAACAAAGCCCGGTAGTCACAAAGGTATGAAGTCATCTCAGGTTGAATCTCTCTTTGCTGCCTAAAACCTTTCCTGGTAAATAATAAATGTTTCAACAAGTGCAAATCAAAATAGCACTTCTTTTGCTCCTGGTTTATAAATGAGTCAGTGCTGAATTCTGATGGTAAGAAGCAAAGCCTTATAGTCATAAGTCTATGACTACCTTTCATTCTGGTCTTCCAAGCTTGCTTCCCAAGCCAGCTCCACATGTGGAGAGCTGCTGAACTGAATGAATACCTAGCTGCCAAAATGTACCCAAAACTGTGCAGCAGAAATAATAGTAACATGACATATAGAATGCTAAGAAATAGTTAGCAAGTGTAATATCAAGAAACGCAGCATCGACTTGAATAAGAAAAGAAACCAGTGTGTTGGTTCATTGGTATTCGTGATGGTGGGGGCATGCTAGCCTTGGGAGCCACTGGAGCAGGGACTCAAGTTTGGACCGAACTTTCCAGCTTGTCCGCCATATGCTTCTCTCTGCATTTTGGCTTCATTCTCATCAAAGGGTTGTTGACCCTTTTCCCAGCAGGCACACAGTCTGACCGCCGGCATCTTCGAGATTCTTCTTTCTCCCCCAAAAAGGAACATTTCTTTTCTTTTCTTTCTTTCTTTCCTTTTCTTTTTCTTTGTTTCTTTCTTTCTCTCTCTCTCCGTCTCTTTCTTTCTTTCTTTCTCTCTCTTTCTTTCCTTTCTTTCTCTCTTTTTCTCTTTCTTTCTTCTTTCTTTCTCTCTTTCTTTTTTCCTTTCTTTCTTTCTTTCTTGGTGGAGTTTCTTTCGCTCTTGTTGCTCACGCTGGAGTGCAATGGCAGAAAACCAATTCTCCTGCCTCAGCCTCCCAAGTGGCTGGGATTACAGGCATGTGCCACCATGCCTGGCTAATTTTTTTGTATTTAGTAGAGATAGGGGTTTCAACATGTTGGTCAGTCTGGCCTCGAACTCCTGACCTCAGGTGATCCTCCCGCTTCGACCTCCCAAAGTGTTGGGATTACAGGCATGAGCCACTGCACACCTCCAAAAAAGAAACATTTCTTCCCCACCAGCAGCACCACAAATAAATCTCAGGTCAGTGTCCTCCCTCAAGGGGACTGTGGCCAGGGAAGTGGAGACACAGAAAGGGAAGACAACCCCCATTTGGACCACATTGCTAGAGCCCAGGGACCAAAGGTAGTTCTATCAAAGAAGGGAGAAGGACGCAAAGGACTCCTTCTGACCCAGGAAGCCAATCAAAGGGTGTGCATACCAGCTTATCTTGAATGGAGGCCTGGAAGCGTCTGTCATTCTCCTGAGTGGCCCTGCCTGGATTTCCGGGTCCCTTCCTCCAGCTACTTCTGATTCCTGATGATCAAAATATCCCACCTGAATGTAAATTAATTCAACCATTGTGGAAGACAGTGTGGCGATTCCTCAAGGACCTAAAAATAGAAATCCCATTTGACCCAGCAATCCCATTACTGGGTATATACCCAAAGGATTATAAATCATTCTACTACAAGGACACATGCACACGAATGTTCATTGCAGCACTGTTTACAATAGCAAAGACCTGGAACCAACCCAAATGCCCAACGATGATAGACTGGATAGGGAAAATGTGGTACATATACACCATGGAATATTATGCAGCCATCAAAAACGAGGAGTTCACGTCCTTTGTAGGGACATGGATGAACCTGGAAACCATTATTCTCAGCAAACTGACACAAGAGCAGAAAATCAAACACCGTATATTCTCGCTCATAGGCGGGTGTTGAACAATGAGAACACATGGACACAGGGAGGGGAGCACTACACACTGGGGTCCGTTGGGGGGAAATGGGGGAGGGGCGGGGGGTGGGGAGGTGGGAAGAGATAGCATGGGGAGAAATGACAGATACAGGTGAGGGGACGGAAGGCAGCAAACCACACTGCCATGTGTGTACCTATGCAACAATCTTGCATGTTCATCACATGTACCCCAAAACCTAAAATGCAATAAAAAAAAAAGAAAGCAAAATATCCCACCTATCTTTTTCACCTCTTTGAGTCAAACTCCCCTCTCTGCTGAGTCTTCAGCGATCACTGATGTCTGCAGTTAAAAATTCAACCTTTCATGGGTACGGAGAAAGAATAAATAAGACGCAGCATTTGCTGGGTCATCACAACAGGATGACTATAGTAAAAAAAAAATAATTTAATTTGTACATTTAAAAATAATTAAAAGAGTATAATTGGATTATTTGAAACACAACGGATAAATGCTTGCAGTGACGAATCCCGTATGTACCCTGCTGTGATTGTTATGTTACGGCATGCCTGTGTCAAAATATCTCACATAACCCATAAACATAGACACCCAGTATGTACCCACAAACATTTTAAAAAATCAACCAGAGTTAACATTGTTCCAAGCAGGCGCAACAATGAAACATGATGAAAGGAAATGGTGAGCTAAAATGCATATTTTCTCTGATGAAGCTATGTAATACGGAAGCCTTAGTTTTCTGGTTATCCGGCCGGCAGAACTCCTCCCATGCCCTTTTTAATCAAATAGATCTCACATTCTTGTCAGTCAAAGAATTGCGGAAATCTCCAGCTTAAAAATGCAAGGTGTGGGTGAAATCAGGTTAGGTTTGATTCAATCATTCATCAGAAGTTCCCAGATGCATCCCCTAATGACCAGGATTTTGATGTCCTCAGCCAGGGTAAGTGATCAATTAGGTCATCGGTCATTGCCATCCCTGTGGTTAAAGCTTGGCCAGGAGCAATCTGGCTTATTAAGAAAAAGGCCTTGTCGAGGGATAGAACGTTGATTTCATTTAGGGATAGTACAATTGTATCTGCACATTCTGCATTCCACTGTTGATACAGCCTGAGCCTGCCTGGCTGGTTGCAATTGTTTAAAATCCTCTGGCACCATTGATCCCTAATTGACCCCAAATTCCTGAGCGCCAGGAGTAGCCCTGACTTGTTTATCACTAGCCCTGGGTGTCCACTGAGTTCTGCTGAGCTCAGCCACAAAGGCTGCCCTCTGACTGTGAGTCAGCCTAGCCCAAGGCCAGCCAAGCCCATGGCCAGTTGAGGGGAGGGGCCTCCTCCAGTTTTCAGCAACAACACAGCCTACCTGTAGCTGAAAGGCATATTTCTCTTATGAAGCCATGTAATGCAGAAGCATTAGTTTTCTGGTTATCTGGCCAGTAAGAAATCTGGTCACCCCCTATATTATCAAAGAGCTGGTTACTACTGCCTAGGCTAGCTATAACCTATAAAAATGTGGAAGGCAGTTCACTTCACTCAATGACAAGCTGCCCTTTTGCCCTGGGGGTACCTCCCAAGCCTTAGCCAGCTGGCTCTGAAAGTCTTGCATGGGTGGCTGGCTGGGTGCAGCTGATGCCCCCATCCCTGATGACAGGTGTCCCCAGTGTCATCTTTATGTATAGAGAAAAGTGAGTTAGCGCTTTGAGAAATCAGCTGTGCACACAAAGAGCAAACCAGAACCCTCTCTGGTCCCAGCTGGCTCTGTCGGAGTGAGCTGAGGTTCTGGGAAGCCACACTTTGTGTGGGAATGCAAGCTGCAATTTGGTCAAAGGTACCTTAACAGTCTGAAGGGGACCTGCATTTAAGCCCTGCACTAACACAATGGGGAGCCTGAGTCCAATATTTATTGGGTGTTTCCTATAAAGATCTAGAGCGCAAAGGCTCTCTGGGGACCTCCCTCACAAATAGCGCAGCACACATTCATCTGGCCACACCGGCACTTGTTAGCTCTCAGGCAGATTCAGATGGGGTTGGGGGGTGGAGTGTTTCCTTCAAGAATCCTGCTGGCCTTGAAAATCAAAGCTGCATGGTCAGATGCAGACAGGAGGAACAGGGCTAAGCCTCGGAAACCACTTAAATACTTAGAACAGAATGGCTCCTCAACTGAGGACAAAAATCTGCTTTTCTCTTAAACTGCAAACCCGGAATGTGCCCTCTGATGATTATAAGCAGAGTCCACACTCAAGTGATGAGAACCAGGCTCACGCTCTGCATATGGTGTCCAGGCTGCGGGGCAGCTGTGCCTTAATGAGATCCAGAAGCCTACCCGCTCCCCAGCAGCCCTTGGGAGCAAGGGCATCCAGCACAGTTCCCAAGGGCTCCCCGCCCTACTTGGCGGCTTGGCACCCCCCCACCTGACCCCAGAGCTCTGCACATATGCACCAGAGTCAGCCTGGTCCCCTGTACATGGATGTTTTGGTTGGATGACGGAAAAGGGGTATGGTGGGGGGTCAGAGCATCTGAACAGACAGAGCTTTTCCCAGGACCTCCTCCCTGGCTCAAACCGTGACCTGCCTGCATCCAAATCTCCTCTCTCTCTCATTACCACACTGACTGCATCTGCAAAATGCAGATACACTCCGCTGTTTTTGCACTTGGTAGAAATGACATCTTTTTTCTTTTTTTGGAAACGTCATAAAGCCCAGTGATAATACAGCTACAATAATGTAAGATCAGATGGGTATAAATAGGGAGATTGATGCCCTCTGCAGCAGATTTACCTGGTCATTCCATCCACCCCATTGCAACACAAGCCTACACCTTTTTGAGCCTGAATTTTTGAGGTCCTACTTAAGAGGTTATTGTATTTGCTAAGACCTTGAAGTGTGCATAGAAATATACAAAGCATGCATGGCCACTCTCCCCCTGCAGCCAGGGCCGTGTTGGTGAGATGAAGCTCTGATGAGATGCTGCTGCTAAGGAGATTTCAGCCTTAAGGAGCTCAGATTTTGAATGCCGGCAGGTCCTTGTCACTAACTGGCAGTCCCCGAAGCACAGAGCGGTAGTGAAAGAGGGCACATGTGGCCCAGGTGATGATATCAGCTGCTTGTAAAGGTGGGGGCTAGAAAATGGCTCCACGGCCACCCACACCATATTCAGAGTATGGGCCTGGTTCCCATGCTCTGGAGTGTCGATTCTGCCCGTAATCATCAGAGGGCACATTCCAGGTTCTGGGTTGGCGAGAAAAGCATATTTATGACTACAATTGAGAAATGAAGACAGAACATTTGTTCTAATCTCCAGAGGACAGCAGACCCAGACCTACACTTGTTGACAAGCTGCCTCCTCACACGCCTCTGGGAAGGGAAATGTGGCTGCTATTTAATTCTCCACCATGTTGTGTTGGTAGATGTGACAATGGCACCAGACCCAGCTGCTCCCTGAATGCACAACTGTATTTTCCAGCTGTGTCTCCCAGCACCATTATCACAGCCATCACTCCCGAGGGATAGAGTGTTCTTGAGCGGAGGACACCTGTTCGTCACACCTTTGCTTTGTCGTCACTGTCAAATGGGAACGTTCTCAGCACAAGGCTTGCTTCTTGGGGGCCTTGAAGCAACTAGGGCATCAAGGAGCTGCGATTCCTGAACAAGAAAGAAATGCACCTTCCACAGCTTCTGCACAACCAAGGGAGACATCGGCTACAGAGGGGGATGAGAAGAAGGTGCTGATTTTCCATATTTAATATTCCTTAGACTTTCCAGGAAAGCATCGCAGTAGAGATGAGGCCTGGCTGCTCTCTTGGAGGAAGTTTGCTCCACTGTCTGCAGTCCTGGCCTCCTTAGAGGGATAGATCTCTCCAGACTTAATTCCAAAGCTGCTATGGTCCTCCTCAGAGGGGCACCTCACAAACAGGTCAGCAGCCCCAATCCCGTCGTCACAAACAGAATTCCTGTGCATTTCTATCTTCTGGTTTCACCCACCGGGAGGGCATTCCAGAATAAACTAGAATGTTCCAGAACTTTCTGGGAATTCTAGAATGCCTGTACCCTCCTACTGGGAAACCCGGCTTTCTGCTGCAGCACTCTTGCAGATTTCAGAATCCCCCACCTACAGGTCCTTCCCCCACATGAACTGCACTGGAGTTCAGAGATGAGGTGTACTTTCCCCAGACTGGGCGTCTCTGTTACTTCACTGCCCACATCCTCCTGCTGCTCAGAATTTTCTGTCCTGTACCTCCTTTCCTCCAATTATCAATACAGTCCAAGTGGATGTGTGAGAGGCACACCTGAGAGTGTTGTAAGCAATTAGTGGCAGAGCCAGGCCTCCCTGGTCACCCAAGGCAGATATATGCTCCTCCTCTGGACCCTTGGCATTCGATGTAAAACCTGATACAGCTTTTACTACTACATGACATTGCAGCAGTTGGAGGCCCCTTCCCTAGAAAGTAGTAACTATCATTTGTCGAGCACTTCCTATGTGAAAGTGTTCAACATACATTATTTGCAATCTCATGAGAGAGGCATTCCTTGTCCCCTGCAACAGGTAAAGAAGAGCCTCAAAAAATGTACGTTAACATCAAGGCGTCACAGCCAAGTAGAGAAGTCGAGCTTTGGCTGGGCAGGCCTGGTTCCAAAGCCGACAGCGTCCTGGCAGCCTGTAGTTCCAGGCTGAGTCTTTCCTCTGTGTCCTGAGGTTTTGCCCCAGGACGTGAGACTCTCAGTGTTAAAACAAGAACAGCGTGTCACTCCTCACGGGAACAGGGACACCTGGACGTTAAGGCAGGCCTGGGGCTTAAAATGTGGGTGCCAGGCTGCGTGGAGGAAGGAGGAAGAACACACCTTGTAGACCAGGACAGCTGTAGGACGGGGATTCCTGCCCCAGGGAAGGACGGACAGTACAGGGCGGTGAAGAAGGGACTGTCCTTTGTCGTACACTTTGAGAATAAATATTGAGACCGCCCCCTTTTCAGTGGATCCCAGCTTTTGCCTCCAGGCCAGAGCACAGCCCAGATCATTTGCACCGTGTAGACGGGACTTGCTAGTGAGCTGGGTTTGTCAAGTATGAGAGAAATCGTCCTGAGTTTTTCTTCTTTTTTTATGAATCCAAGAAATATAAAGCTGGCCAAATGTTTGAAAAATATGCGCGGCTCCGCTGGACTTGTATTCCTCCAACGCCTCTCTCTGAGAAGGCTTCGGGGCCCACCTCCTCCAAAACATAACCCGAAGTCCTTAGGGTGATCGCCCCACCACGAAAGTGTTTTGCAGTTTCTCCTATGCCTCTGCATGTGCTGTGGCCGCTGCCTGGCCCAAACCTCCCCCTCCCACCCACTCCCTAGTCATCATCATGGTCCTGGTCCCCGCGGTGGCTGCTGGGCCGCTCACTCACGGCCTTCCTGCTCACCGCTTCCCTGTCGGGGTGAGGTGGGCTTTCTCTCTCCGTGTCGTAGATGGGTGCATAGCTCACCCTCTAGGCTGGGAGCCCTGCCAGGAGAGGGCCAGTGACTGTTATTGCCCAGGTCCCAGTAGCCACGACAGTGTTTGGCATGCAGATGCCCAAGAAATGTTTGTTTTGAAGAAATGGAAATAGAGCTACTTAGGGCATGCTGGTAATGGAAATATCCCAGCTTGAAAGATGTTCAGCTCCAGGCTGCACCCACAGGTGACTCCAGGCTTCCAGATGCTGAGTTTCCCAACAGTGTCTAGATGGGGCGACTGGGTTCCTAGCTGTTGTGGAAGCTGCCCCTCCGCTGCCAAGGCAACCAGCCACTCACAGAGCGCCCTTCGCTGGGGCCCGTGAGCCCTTACTCCCTGCTGCTGGAGCCTGCTCACAGGCTGCTGTGCGAACTGCCCAGGGGCCAGCCCCTCCCTTCAGCTCACCCTTGAGGGTACCTGGGGCCACAAGATGGGGGCTGGACTTCTGGGGGTTGGAGCCATCCTGCCTACAGTTGCTTTCATGGAGAAATGCACCCAAGTTCGAAAGCGACCAGCCAGTAAATGAACTACATCCAGGAAAGGAAGTGGCTTCGTTCTTACCAGCCAGCGTGAGAAGCGCAAGAACCAAGAAGCAGGCCAGATGGAAAAATGGAAAAATCCGTTTTCCTTTATCCTCAGAGTGTGTGCCGGGTTCGAGGGAAGATCCGATTCTGGGAAAGGGACAGTCGGGGACTTTGTCAGACTTGCCAGGAGTGGGTTCGGGCAGAGATTTTACTAGTTGGCTTGGAGAGGCAATCAGTGGGGTATTTCACAGATGAGGAAACTGACGCTCAGAGAAGTTAAACAAATCCACATCCCTACCTTCTTCCTGGGCCTGCACTGTCTGATCTTCCTTGCAACTAGTAGTGACCATGTGGCCAGCCAGTGCAGCATATCCAGTGACAAAGGGATGCACACCACTCCCCGTCCTGTCCTTCAAAGTCCCCCATGCATGCCATCAAGCTCTTATCTTCTTCTGGTGATGACCCTGGGGTGACTTTGGAAGTGACCTGACGAAGACAGCAGTACCTCCACCAGTCTGAGTCTGTGGGTGGCTGTGCTGAGGAGGACTGCCCCACCAACCTCTTCCTCTGCCAGGACTGTGATCTGAACAAGAAGAAACTGCCACTATGATTATGCATGTTGTTGAGATGTACTTGTTCCCACAATGAGCCTTCCCTAACTGATACGTGAGGACTGTTCTGTTTAGCTTCAGCTTCCCTGTACCACATTTCAGAGGTCAGCCTGGTCGCAGGGCAACTGATGGCATGTGAGGTATCTTGGCTGATGTTGGGCTGGTCCAGAGATGCTGGATCAGAGCTGCTCTGTTCATCATGACAGCTGCTTCCTGTGGTCTGGAGGGCTCCCAAGAAATCAGCTCTGAGACAGAATCTTTCATATGACATGTTCTCAGGGAGATAATGGATTTGCTGCAAGGTGTCCGGTACTTGAAAGGTGTTCTGTGAATATGGATGGATGGATGGATGATGGATGGATAGATGGTTGGATGGATGGATAGATGGTTGGATGGATGGATGAATGGATGGATGGATGGGTATGTGGATGGATGGGTATGTGGATGGATGGGTGGGTGGATGGATGGGTATGTGGATGGATGGGTGGGTGGATGGATGGGTGGGTGGATGGGTGGGTGGGTAGATGGATGGGTGGATGGATGGGTGGGTGGGTAGATGGGTAGACAGGGAGGTGGCTGGTGGCTGGCTGGATGGCTTCTACTCTAAGGCAAGGGACGGAGAGAATGTCCTAACATGGACATGGGAGTCTTGTTGAGACACTAAAAGAGTAGGCAAGGAGAGAGGGCTGCTCACTCCAGTGACAACCCCCTCTTGCTATGTGTCGGTAAACCCCACTTGCTAGAGAAGAGCAGGAGACCAGACATGGGCAGGCCTGGGAAACAGCAAACATGTGGTGTAAGTGGCCCCTGCTGCTGGGAATGCCTCTCCCCTAACCCCAGCCAGGGCATCATTGTCATCTCAGCAAATAAAAATACAGGGTGCCCAGTTAAACTCAAATTTCAGATAAACACAAGCATCTGCCCATGCACTATCAAGGACATTTTTATAATAAGATTTACTTATCTTGTATGTGAAATTCAGATTAACTGGGTGTCTCGTGTTTGATCTGACAACCCTAAGCCAGGCTGTCCAGCAAGCGACCGTGCATGGACAAAGTGGGGAGACAGTGGCATGGGCTGGCTAAAGGCCACTGTTTCAGGGACTCAAGTCCTCCTGGCAGGGGCAGTTTGCCTCTTCTGAATGTCCAGGAGGCAGGAGACCACTAGCCACTACATCTGGCCTCTTTCCTGCATCATGGGAAGTATTCGAAGCATGGAAATGGCAGGTCTATAAATAGTGGTACAAATAAGAGCAGGAAAAAAAACACAAAAATATACCTTTGACCTTCAGTCCACTGGATACAAAAAGGAAATCCATCCAACCCAGCAACTATTTATTAAATGCGAAACACACCATTTTATTCATAATAGGAGTTACAGAATGGGAGCACAGGGGACCTTTCTTTTCTCACCCTAGGAAAAATGTCTATGTGCTTTTGTTCAAGAGTCTTAAAACAAACATCATTCACGTGCAGTTCCTATCACTGTCAAAAAGCTGACACAGTGGTGGTCAGCGCGGATGCTCGGTCAGGCTTTGTACAGACTCTGCTCTTCTTTCTTCAGATTCAACACAATTTTCGCTGATTTTCTTGATGGTTCTAGGAGTCACGGGAGGAAATTCTAGAAGCTAAGGGGATCTCGCCTCACCGATTCCTCCTGCACTAATCACATCACAAGTTTACACAAAAACCTTCATATGCGAAAAAAAGGCAAGGGTGCTAAAGGGATTAGCCAACCCCTCCCTGGGTTGGGAGGACTGGCTGGTCACCCGGCCCCTCGCCCCGGCTGGTGCTGTGACGCCCACGTTCATAATGAGACTGAGAGCTGTACCCAACCAGCACATCGTGGCAGAACCTCTGCTACCATCAGCCCCATTCTCATGGGGTTACTTGTCGTTGCCTCCCACTGGCGGCCCTACTTTTTTTTTTTTTTTTTTTTGAGATGGAGTTTCGGTCTTGTCACCCAGGCTGGAGTACAGTGTCACAATTTCGGCTCACTGCAACCTCTGCTTCCAGGGTTCACAAGATTCTCCTGCTTCTGTCTCCCCAGTAGCTGAGATTACAGACGCCCCCCCCAGCACACCCAGCTGATTTTTATATTTTTAGTAGAGATGGGGTTTCACCATGTTGGCCAGGCCAGTCTCGAACTCTTGACCTCAAGTGATCTACCTGCCTCCGCCTCCCAAAGCTCTGGGATTACAGGTGTGAGCCACGGTGCCCAGCCAGGCAGCTCTATTTTTATGCTTGCCTGTCTGCAGTCCTGGTCCCACTCAGAAGCCGGAGACATCCTTTTGACACCGTAAGGAGTTTACGTGTGTCGATGGCGAGGCACAGATTGACTTACATGTGTAGAGCCTTGCTCCACAGCAGTGCAGAGACAGTGCGAGCATGGTGTGGAAAGCAGATCAGCTATGGCCCTGATTCTGCCCCTTAGTGGACATTTGTCAATGTCTGGGGGCATTTTTGGTTGTTGCAACTCAAGAGTGGAGGATGCTCCTGGCATGTAGTGAGGAGAGCCCAGGGATGCTGCTGAACAGCTTAGAATGCACAGGACAGCCCACCGCAACGAAGGATTATCTAGCCCCAAATGTCAATTGTGCCTAGGCCAAGAAACCCTGAGCTAGGGGATTACTGCAGTAATCTAGGCGAGAGGTTACTGAGCACCTACTGTGTGCTGAGAGCTGAGGACACAGCAATGAGCAAAACAAAGCCCTCTGCCCTCACGGAGTTTCATGCTGCAGTGATGGTGGAAGTTAGAATAGTGCTGGGGCAGCGGGGGTGCTAAGAATGATCTTAAAAACACTTTTTGAAGGTAAAACTGATAGGATTTGCTAAGAATGGAATGTGCAGTGTGACAGAAGAGGTGTCACTGCCAACCAGGGTTTCATCCTGAGCAATTGGAACAGAGTTACCGTTTACTGAGATGGGCCTGCTAAGGGAGAAAGTGATTGTGTGGATGAAGAATCAGAGGTATTGTTTGGACACATAAAGTAGGGATGAGGCCAATGTAGTATTTTAGTTGGGAGGTTAAAAAAGGAATATCCTTTGGAGGAGACAAATTTTAGAAATTATCAAATGAGGCCGGGCGCGGTGGCTCACGCCTGTAATCCCAGCACTTTGGGAGGCCGAGGCGGGCGGATCACGAGGTCAAGAGATCAAGACCATCCTGGCCAACATGGTGAAACCCCATCTCTACTAAAAAATACAAAAATTAGCTGGGGGTGGTGGCATGTGACTGTAGTCCCAGCTACTCAGGAGGCTGAGGCAGGAGAATTGCTTGAACCCGGGAGGCGGAGGTTGCAGTGAGCCGAGATCGCACCACTGTACTCCAGCCTGGCGCCTGGTGACAAAGCGAGACTGTGTATCAAAAAAAAAAAAAAAAAAGAAGAAAGAAAGAAATGATCAAATGTGAGAAAGATCACCCAAGTGTCTGGAGATGTGCAGTAAGCCTGAGCTCTCCATAATTATCAGGAGGTTAGAGAGGGTCTTAGTCTATTTGGTGCTGCTATAACAGAATTCCTGAAGCTGGGTATTCTGTTTATAGATTTATTTTAAAAAGAGGTTGATTTAGCTCATGGATCTACAGGCTGGGAGGTTCAAGAAACATGACACCAACATCTGCTCCTCACAAAACAGTGGAAAGTCAAAGGAAAGGGGCAAAACTTAGAGGCATCCTCACTTTGTAATAACCCACCCTCAAGGGAAACAATCTATTCCCAAGGGAACGAATCCGAGAGCGGGAATTTGATCACTATGTTGAGAACGGTACCAAGCCATCCATGAGGGATCCACCCCCATGACCCAAACACCTCCCACCAGACCCCACCTCCCAACACAGCCACAGTGGAGATCAAATTTCCCCGTGAGATTTCAGCACAAAACGCAAGTCCTCCTCACATTGTAAAATACAATCATCCCTTCCCAACAGTCTCCAAAAGTCTTAACTTGTTACAGCATCAACTCAAATGTCCAAAGTCCGAAATCTCATCTGAGACTCAAGGTGAGCTCCTTCCAACTGCCAGCCTGCAAAAACAAAAACAAGCTTTTTACTTCCAAGATAAACATTCCCATTCCAAAAGGGAAAAATCTGCCAAACTAAAAGAATGACAGGTTCCACTCAAGTTCAAAGGCCAGTAGACCAAACATTAAATCTTAAAGCTCCAGGTGCTGCCTCCTGGGCATGCTGATGCAAGGGGTAGGTGTCCAAGACCCTGAGCAGCACCGTCCCCTTGGTTTTGCTGGGCAGAGCCCATGTGGCTGCTTCAGGGATTGAAATCAGGCACCTGTAGCTTTCCCAGACAGGCACTACACGCTGCTAGTAGCCCTACAATTCTGGGGTCTTAAGGGCAGCCCTACCTCTGTGGCTCTACCAGCCTTGGTAGGGACTCCCTGTGGAGGCTCTGCCCCTGTCTCAGTTTTCTGCCTGGACTCCCAGGCTTTCCGGTACATCCTCTGAAATCTAGGTGGAAGCTGCCACACCTCCTCTGCTCTTGCCTTCCGTGTGTCTGCAGAATTAGTACCGCGTGGAAGCGGCTAAGGCTCAGGGCTTGCACTCTGCAGGGCAGTGGCATGAGTCAAACCTAGGGCCACTGGAGTCAAGGCTGCAGCAGCCAGGATGGGGGGAGCAGTGTCCCCAGGCAGCACAGAGACATGGCATCCTGGGTTTATTCCCCTAAACCAACCTGTCCTTCCAGACTTAGACCTCTGAGTCTGATGCGAGAGCTGACCTTAAAGGTCTCTGGAATGCCTTGGGGCCTTTTTCCCACTACTTTTTCCCATCGTTCTTCTAACACCTGGCTTCCCTTTATCCACTATAATCTCTCTAGCGAGGGGTTTCTCTGCCTCACCTTACCCTTGGGCTCTTTCATTTTCTACCAGATGGCCAGGCTGTGAATTTTCCAAAATTTTCTGCTGCTTCCCTTTTTCTGGTAATTCACTGTAAGCAGTTAGAAGCAAGCACTCAGCAGCCCATGCACTTTGCTGCTTAGAAATTTCTTCTACCAGATTTGCTATTCCATCACTCTTAAGTTCGCTTTCCACAGAGCGCTAGGGCATGGACTCAGTGCAGCCAATTTTTTTGCTGTGGCGTAAGAAGGATGCCTTTTACTCCAGCTCCCAACAAGTTCCTCATTTCCATCTAACAGTTATCATAAGAGTGACCTTTACTATCCATATTTCCATTAGCATTCTGGCTACCACCTCTTAACAAATCTCTAAGAATTTCCAAACTTTCCTTCATCTTTTTGTCTTTTTTCTGAGCCCTCGTCGGAATCATCCCTGATGCTTCATTCACAGCAATACAGTCTTTTTCCAGCTGCCCCTTCAAACTTTTCCAGCCTCTGCCCCCCACCCAGTTGCAAAGCCACTTCCACATTCTCAGATATCTGCATAGCAACTTCCTACTCCTTGGTACCAATTCTCTGCCTCAGTCTCTTTTATGTCGCTGTAACAGAATACCGGAGGCTGGATAACTTGTAAAGAAAAGGGGTGTGTTTAGCTCATAGTCCTATAGGCTGGAAAGCAGAAGAAGCTTGGTGCCAGCACCGGCTCCGTTTCTGGTGAGGACTTTCATGCTGTGTCACAGTGTGGCAGAAGGTCAAAAGAGAAGCAGATGTGTGACGGAACAAAAGGCAGGAGCGTCCTCACTTTTTAGCACCCGATTCTCATGAAAACTCGTGACATCTTCTGAGAGTGAGAACTCATTCCTTACAGAGTGAACAAGTGAATGGCACCAAGATACTCAGGAGGGATCCATCCCCATGCCCCACGTGCCTTTCACTAGCCCCACTTCCCAACATCGCCACAGGAGGGATCAAATTCCACTGTGAGTTTTAGTGGGACTAAACTCACAGCAGAAAGGACTTAGCACCAGAGGATGGCATAGCAAGAAGCCAGGTGCAGAAAGTGTTCCAGAGATGAGCAAGTGATCTCAAACTATGCCGGGTAATTCTCCCATGCCAAAAAGAAGATCTAAATACCACACTATCCCCATTTTCTAATATTACCAATTGTTCTAGTGAGGCTATCACAGAACTTGGTCCACTCATGGATAATCCATTGAATTATCGCCAAGGATAATTCGGTCTGTCCAGGAGGTAATCCAGTTTCTTTAGAGACAATGACTAAACATCTACTCTGAGCAATACATGAAACAAAATGTCATGCAAGATGCAGAAACGATTAATATCTAGCTCCTATCTTCATAAAGCTTTCTGTCTACTGGAGGGAAAAATGCATCATCCACAGAAGCTTCTGCAACATCAAAAGAAGGTATTAATCCATTGATATTCATTATTCACTCTAAACACAGCACTCTCCTTGTTGCCGAAAATATACAAGAGAAATGCAAGACAAACTCTGTCCTCTCATGGGGTTTGCAGTTTTGTTGGGGGGACTAGAAAAGAAAGAAAGACAGGCCGTCATAGTACGGAGCGGAAATGTACTAGGTGTTTGAAGAAAGAGAGGGCAATTCATGCCACAGTGCCTGTTAACTGATCTCTGGCCTGAATTCCCTCACTTTGCTGCAGTTCACACATGGGTTCTGAGAATTCAGGGATCAGGCAGTTGGGAATAAATCAGAGTATGACCATGACAGCCTCCAAGGAAGGGACCCCATAGCACACTGGCAACCCATGATATTAAGAGGAGGCTCTTCCGAGACGCTCAGCTTCATGATGAAGCATCCACCAGGACTGCTGCTGGAAGCAGAATGAGGACCAACGGGGAGCTTGTGTTTCTTGATATCTCTTCCCACTCATTAGCTCCCAACTGCTATTTCCCCAGAAGTAACCAGATGAAAGAAGGTTTGCATTTGAAATGTTGAGGCTTTGGAAAAATCAATTTCCACACCGATTTCTCCCTCAGTTCTGATATAGTTATCCCCCAAAAACTTCACAACTCTACATACAGACACATTAAAGTAGGGATTTCATGAATTTCTGCATAACAAAACCAAATCCTCACATTACATTGAGCAAAGCCTCAGTACTCACAGGAACTGTTTATATAAGGGGCAGATGTGTCTCAAACGGCACTCGGGCATCTGCCTGTTTTAGCCCAATTGTTAAAGTATGAGCCAGACACCAAAATGGTGGATTTCTGGGCACGTATAGGTGAAACGTTTCAACATACTGCAAAATTTAGATAGCCTTTCCTATAGAAATTTCAGGCAATTTTTAAGATAAATGTGTATCACTTAAGCAGAGAAGGGATAAGAGAAAAATATAGTTTGTAGTTATACCCAAGAATAACTACTCTGTTTGTACCAAGAATTGGTACAAAAAGAAAACCATTCCATTAATACTCAAGATAACTCAGAAGGAAGACAGAAGGGCAAAGTATTTTTTTTAAACGTCCACTTTTCTGTACTCACTTTATCTTCTTTTTTAAGTCAGATTGCTTTAGCACCAGTAAGATACAGTTATCTTTTCTGTCAAAACCACGACAGAGGCAAAGGAAACAGGGTCATTTCTGCTCTGGTGCTGGCCATCTGGGGGTAGGTTATTTTTTCAAATAGCAAAGGACCACAGAGTCAGAAACCACCTGCCGGTCTTGAAGGCTTATAGGAGAGTGATCAGGAAAATGTCTTAAAGTTATGTTTTTTAAACAAACAAACAGGAAAAAAAAAACCTTTACTATTATTTTTCACAGTGTGGAGTCATCCTGTTCTCTTTGGGCCCTGTTCTAAATTGAAAATTTTAGAAAAATCAATGAGAAATGCACAAGATCAATTGATTTATTATGATTTTTTCTGGCCTGACGTGTTTTCCATAAATTAGGACAATGTTGCTATGTTTTTCGATGGAAAGACCCAGTTCAATGTGTCTGCAGAAGAGGAAATGATACATCCTGCTTTGGGCCCCCATTATACGCATGACTTATGACAGGCAGCTGTCAGGCAAGGCGTCTGAATTCTGACGGAAACTATTTAGACAGTGATGCTGAAAGCGCTCAAGAATCTGATGAAAGTCGTAGGAAGCTTACTACAACCACCCAGCCAAAAGAACACGAACAGCATAAACTCCCACGTATACACCATTGTGTGAGTAATTTCAGGGTTTCCAAGCCTCTGCACCCTTGACGTCCATACCTCAACCAGGCGTCCCCAAACTTTTTACACAGGGGGCTAGTTCACTGTCCCTCAGACCGTTGGAGAGTCGCCACATACTGTGCTCCTCTCACTGACCACCAATGAAAGAGGTGCCCCTTCCTGAAGTGCGGCGGGGGAGCCGGATAAATGGCCTCAGGGGGCCGCATGCGGCCCGCGGGCCGCAGTTTGGGGATGCCTGCCTCAACCTCTTATTTATCAGTTCCTGTCTATATGATCTGTAGTGAATTACCTGCTCTCTCTAAAGGATCCCTTTCCTTCTCTTTAAAATGAGCATGAGATGGTGGTGCCTGGGTTTGTTTTGAAGATTAAATGAACAGATGTATCTAAACGCTTGGCAACATACCTTGGCAACATAGTGAAGTCTGGTCATTCTGAGCCATTATTTTCCTGCTTGTGCTATGAGTTTAAGATTTCCTGGTCAAAAAAAATAATATGGTATTTTAGAGTTTATCTGTGTCAATTAAAAGGGACAATCTCTATTACAGGTTTTATGGAGTAACCATTAAAAGTATGGATTTACTTTACAATGTCCATAATTTACTTTAAAATAGTTGGACACTGAGAATTGAATCATAAGTTTGGTTTAGCAGAAGCCTCAACTCTAGAGGCAGGAAGCTGTTGTAATGGAAACTTCACCTCATGGGTGGCCAGCTGGTGTTCCATCAGAAAGACTTCAGCTCTTCAGATCTCACTCATTACCTGAGGCTTTGAAAATTAGCACAGAGGGCATCACAGATGGATTTTGATTAGTGATGTAAGAGACTTGCTAGTCAGTATGATGAATACCAGAAATAGGCTCTCAATGGTAAAATTTAAGGTCTTTAAGTCCGGGTTACTGTGTAAAATATTGTCCGAGTGCTCCACACCTGTGCTGAATAGGCAGTAGGAACCTAGTAAGGTTCTGCCCATAGGATCTGCACTGGGGATCCATCCATAGACAGTTCTGCCACCAGCTACTGGTTAGGAGGATTTCTGTTTGCCTAATGCTGACTTTAGGGTATCAGAGTCCTACCTCTGGAATATTGTTGCTTCTGCCTCAAGGGAACTTGCATCAGGAGGTAAAATCCATCAAGCTCATAGTTTCATGAACTCTCCTGGGCTTTTTATTGAGCCAGAGTCTTGCTCTGTCACCAGACTGGAGTGCAGTGGTGTGATCTCTGCTCACTATAACCTCTGCCTCCCAGGTTCAAGCGATTCTCCTGCCTCAGCCTCCCAAGTAGCTGGGACTACAGGCATGCGCCACCACACCCAGCTAATTTTTGTATTTTTTTTAAGTAGAGATGGGGTTTCACCATGTTGGCCAGCCTGGTCTCAATGTCTTGACCTCGTGATCTGCCCACCTCTGCCTCCCAAAGTGCTGTGATTACCTGCATGAGCCACCACGCCCAGACTGGGCCTGCTTTTTAAAGGAAAGTTTATTTCAAAAACAATCTGTGTTTGGCAGAATTTCTTCTGAGAATTGCTATCCTGACAAAAGGTCAAGGACATATCTAACTCTCATTCATTTAAACATCTCAGTGCCATCATATACCCAAAAGAATGCAAGAGTTGTGCACAAACTATTTGCTAAAGTCAGCTCACAACAGCTTTAAGATAAGATAGACTAAGTGTGGATCCCAGATATGCTACTTCCTAGCTCTTTGACCTTGGGCAAATATCTTCACCAGCAAAACAAGGAGGTTAACATTACCTATGTAATTGGGTTATTAGAGAATTAAATGAGATAAGGCATATGTGATGGTTGATTTTATGGGTCAACCTGACAGGGCTAAGGGATACCCAAACAGATGGTAAAATATTGCTTCTTAATGTGCTTATGAGGGTGTTTTCAGAAGATTTCAGCATTTTAATCAATAGACTGAGTATAGAAGCTCTGCCCTCACCAATGTGGACAGGCATCCTCCAATCCACTGAGGAAAAAAAAAAAAGAGAAGAAGAAAGGTAAGTTCTCTCCTTCTCTCTGTGATCTGGGATGTCCATCTTCTCTTGCCTTTGGACATCAGCACTCCCGGCTCTTGGGCCTCCAAACCCCATCTGGTACTTATGCCGTTATCCCCTCCCACACAGATTCTCAGGCCTTCGGACTTAAGACAGATCGACGCTACCACTTTCTCGGTTCTCCAGCTTGCAGCCAGCAGATCTTGAGCCTTCTCAGCCTCCATATATGTGTGAGCCAATTCTCCTAACTAATTAATCAAGCAATCAATCCGTTCTATCGGTGCTGTTTCTCCAAAGAACCCGGACTAATATAGCGTACAAAGCACACAGTGCGTTTCCCGGCATACAGTAAGAAAGTAACAAATACGTGGTTACGGTTATTATGATGCATTTAGGTATTTTTCTTTCTTGTTCTAAATGGCTTTCCAGTGTCCTCTGACTTTCATTTTCCACGATGATTTATGTAGAACTATAAATCGAAACTGTGCACTCTTGGGTTTCTGTGACCTCCTTTGCCCTGGTGCTTCTGCTGCCTGTCTGAGTGCTTCCTGTCCTCCAGCACAGTGACCGTGCTGCGAAGACAGCGACCTTGTCCTCCCATCACCACCGATGCCCAGCGCCTGTCCATGTGCCTGGTGTATGCTAGGAGTACAACTGGGACTTACTTGTGCTCTGAGTCTCTTTGGCACCCAGGCTCAAAACCAAGCATTCTCTTTTATTCTCGCTCTCCTCTCCCTGCTCCCTGCCAATCAATCCTGCTTCCTGTTTACTGTTCATTCATAACGTTCCACCTTCCATTTTAATTCCCATCCTGTCAGCCGCCATCTTTGTCCAAGGGCCATCATGCCTTTAGACCGTTGAAATTGGCCCCTACTGATTGTTTCCAGCTGGTTTCCTGTTTCTGGCCTGGCTGGTTTTTAATCATCAAACTATCCTCTAGGAAACTGCCGAATTATTTCTGTTAAAAGCCTGCTTTGCACAAGTTATCTTTCTGTCTGTCTGTCTTTCTCTCTCTCACACACACACACAGACACACACACATACATACTGCATGCACACACACCCCATTCAACATCTTTCTGCTGAAAGCATCACAGACACACACACATACATACTGCATGCACACACACCCCATTCAACATCTTTCTGCTGAAAGCATCCAACAACCTAACTCAGGGACCTTCCTTTCAAGAATCCTTCACTCCAGTCAGAATGATTTACTTATTATCTCCAACTGTTCTTATGCGCCTACTTCTGTTCACGGTCTAGAGGCTCTCAACCCTTTCCACCAAAGGCCCTCAGTGACAGAGGAGGGCGGCTGCAGCGCACAGCTGAAGATCCTGCTTTCAAGTCTTACGTTTTCTATCAAGAAGCCAGATGCATTTTGCATTGCCATCACCTACTGTAGCCATGTTTTTCATAATACCTAAATATTTTAAATTATTGCCATCCTGTTAGATTGGATGGGCCCAATCTCCAGGGTGAGAGATGGGCTGAGTTAAGTCCATGGTTTTGTGGACCCTTTAGCTCTCACAATGGGGTGCATTTCCCCCAGACACCCCCTTGTACTCCCCGTCACTCCTCTTAGTCCCTCCCAGAATCTTTTCTCCCGGGCCCCAGTGAAGTCCTTCCTTTCTGCCCCTTCTTCTGGCAGCAGTCACTGCCTCCCCTGAGGTCCTGGAGTCCATTCTGCTAGTCCACCGTGCTGTAGCTTGAACCACTGACCATCCTTCAAAAACAATTTTGTTCCCCCAAATAAAAGGTAGCCTCCTTGAAACAAGGATCCTCTGTTGCAACAGTGTTTATCCCACCAGGTGCAGCATGCAGCTCTGGACACAAGCAGCTCTCAACATTGTAATCCGTATCACTCATCTGCTTGAAAGTGCCTCTTTCACATTTTCATTTCATATTGATTTCTTGTCTGAGTTTTCCTGTTTATGTCCTGGCCCTCACAGTAGCATTCTCTTCTCCTTTCTCAGGTTTAAGTGAACTAAACGCTGAGTTATCTCTCAATACTGGGAGCTTTTCTGATGTTGTGCTTCCAACAAAACAATAAATACAAAAGAGAAATAAGAGTAGTAAACATGGGGGTGGGAGGAAGGGTAAAAATAACGGCTACTTTCTTTTTCCTTTCTTTTCTTTCAGCATTTCATCAAGACCGGGCCCCGTGCTCAGCATTTCATTTGCTTCGTTTCCTGATAATATCAATTGGGAATCTTTCACTGATGTGAAGTGGAACGTTCTAGAAAAGTACCCAAGCAACGTTCAACTCCCCTCCAACCCACTTCCTTTCCCAGCCTGTCCACACTCATTTAATGTCTTAATAACAACCCCACCATATGGGAAGAATGAAGGCAGGAAAGTCAGGAAAAGAGAGGCTTTGAGACAGAAGGTAAAAATGAGATGAGTTTCAGCCATTAGCGAGGTCCCCATTAATCCAGGTGATTGAAGGGGACGCGGAAAGGGTGTGTCAGCTGAATCACAGAATGTTATTGTAGCTCTTTTTCTCTCTTTTTTAAAGACGAGGTTTCACCAGGTTGGTCAGGCTGATCTTGAACTCCCGACCTCAGGTGGTCCGCCCGCCTTGGCCTCCAAAGTGTTTGGATTACAGGCATGATCCACCACGCCCAGCCAAGCTCTTTCTCTCTCAACAGATATCTACTGCAACACACACACACCCCACCTCCTCTCCCGAGCCTTTTTCCAAGGCTGGAAATTATAAGAATCATCCAGTCTTATGGGGTCAATTACGTTGCCCCACATTCTTTCAATACGTTAGTTCCCAGTGCTCTGATAAGTTAAATGTAATTAGGGGATATTTTAGCCCATTAGGGTTGCTGTAACAAAATACCGTTAATTGGGTGGCTTATAAACAACAGAAATTTATTTCTCACAGTTCTAGAGGCTGTGAAGTCAAGACCAAGGCACTGACAGATCGTCTGGCAAAGGCCCATTTCCTGGTGCATAGATGGTGCCCTCTCTGTGTTCTCACATGGTGGACAGAGTGAATGAGCTCCCTTGGGCCTATTTTATAAGGACACTAATCCCATTCATGAGAATGCTGCCTTCATGATCTAATTATCTGTTAAAAAGCCAATGACCTCCTAATATCGCCACCTTGGCGGTTAGGATTTCAACACATGAAATTTTGAGGGATGCAAGCACTCAGACCATAACGAGGAGACAGGGAGATTATATAATCAGTGGGGCATGGCTTGCTGGGTCCTGGTAAGAATATACATTTCCATACAGTTATTGTGGCCATGTTCTGCTTTTCATAGTGCTGACATTGAGAACCCAAATGCATATGCACTAAACTAAGTAATTACGCAGAAAACGTTTGTTCTTTTGCCCTCTTGTTGATTGGCTGAATGGCTTTTTATACGTGTGAATCCTGAGAAGGCTTATATTTCATTCAGTTATGCAATGAGTTCCAGTCCACCAATAGCAAGTCCGTTTTAGCGGCAACTTCTTCAACGATCAAGGCAAATTTCCATTAAAATTTGTTTACAAAACTTGTCAAAAGAGAGACAGAGTTGTGTTCCTTTAGACTGATCATCTGATTTTCTTTTCTCTCTCTCTCTCTTTTTTTTTTTTTTAAGACAGCGTTTCGCTCTTGTTACCCAGGCTGCAGTGCCATGGCACGATCTCCGTTCACAACAACCTCCGTCTCCTGGGTTCAGGCAATTCTCCTGCCTCAGCCTCCTGAGAAGCTGGGACTACAGACACGCGCCACCATGCCCAGCTAATTTTTGTGTTTTTAGTAGAGACGGGGTTTCACCATGTTGACCAGGATGGTCTCGATCTCTTGACCTCATGATCCACCGGCCTTGGCCTCCCAAAGTGCTGGGATAATAGGCGTGAGCCACTGCGCCCGGCCCATCTGATTTTCTTAAAGCCTGTCCTGATTTCTTTTAGGCCAAGTGAGAGTGTGCCGACTTGCAGGATTGCAGTCCATTTTAACGCATAAGCTTCATACAGACAATATGTGCTACCTGTCAGCGCAGCATCTAAGTGCTTAGCAAGGATGAGAAGAAAAAGGATAAACTTCTCTTGGGACTGTGGTCTATTAGTGTGTCAAACCAAATTTTTAATTTGAAGAGCAATTCTGCAGAAATGAACGGAAACTCCTCTCTAAACATTTTAATAAGAATACCCCCGTGAGCCAATATGCAATTGAGTGTACTACTTTCTAGTAATTTCATTTATACAACAGCTCCACAAGCTGTTTCTTTCTCCATATTCAGATAACCCTAGCCTCTAGGGTGACTGTAAAAGTGATATTTTAATAATGTGCTACATCTGTGATCAGAAATACGTGGTGAAACGCTCTCATGATCATATGGTAACAAGCTTCAGATAACTATTTTCCAGATTTAGGCAGGACTGGTTTGATGCTTGTGCCACATTTTTCAATGTCTTCTGCAAGAAATCATAGCTAAAGATGAACGCTTAGAATAAGATCCAGCCTTTATTTCAGTTGCAAAGACTTGCCAGCTTGCATGGAACTTATAGATCAGCTCTGTTCGATAGGAGTATAATGTGAGCTGCATGTGTTGTTTAAATTTTTTTAGTAGCCACATGAAAAGTACAAAGAAAGATGTGAAATTAAGTCTAACCATGCATTTGATTTAACACACTATATCCACAAGATTACCATTTCAATATGTAATCAGTGTAAAACATTATTAATGAGATATGTTGCATTCCTTTTTCTTTGTATTAACCCTTCAAAATCCAGAGTGCATTTTACATTGACAGCACGTCTCCATTCAGAGGAGCTGCGCTTCAAGGACTCCAGAGCCATGATGGCTCGGAACTACTGCATGGGTGGTACAGCTATACAGCAAAATCTTCTGAAAAGGTGGTCTACAAATTCTGGATCAAGAAAATCTTAATACAAATGTGAATTTCCAGGCCCTGTCCTTGACCTACCAAATCGTACCTCTGGGGATAGCACTAAGGAACTTGCATGTTTTAAGACAGGTTTTGTAGAGGATGCTTTGCTTACTAAAATTTGAGAACATTTCTTAGACTTCCTGTCCCAAATTTGCTTGTAGACCTATAGTCATCATCACCACACCCACCACAAGGCCCACCACATGGTCGTGTAGGTAAGTAGGCACCATTGCATAACCCGGTCGGTTCTTTGATAGACTCATCAGATATTTTTTGAGTGGTCATTGTGTGCCCAGCCTAACAATATAGGCAAAGCCCCTGCCCCTTGGAAGCTTACATTCTAATGGGTGAGGCATTCTGAACACGTAAAGCAGTAAATAAATGATCCAGTTTCAGGTGGTGGCAAATATAAAGAAGTAACACATGGGTAGGAGATGCATAAGAGGGAACACATAGGTAAGAGGGAACGTGGAAGAGGGAGGGCCTGCGTGTAGTCATGGTGGTCAGGGAGGGCTCTGGAGGAGGTGGGTGCTGATAGACACTGAGTAAAAGGAGGGAGAAGCCCCCAGTGCATGAGAGAGACCAGTGCATTAGGAAGCCCGGTGGTGGGAGCAGCTCCCAGGGCAGTGTGGCTGGAACTGAGTGAACAAGCAAGCAAAAGGAGGCGTTGGGAGAGAGGGGCAGGGACAGATCTGATGGCACAGCGCCTGTACAGCCATTCCAAGGTGTGTGGGGCTTATGCCAAGAGAGTGAGAATTCCCCAGAGGATTTTAAGCAAGTACATGTAGCATTAACATCTTATTGGCTGGGCATGGTGGCTCATGCCTGTAATCCCAGCACTTTGGGAGGCCAAGGCCAGAGGATCACTTGAGTCCAGGAGTTCAAGTGTAGCCTGGGAAACATAGTGAAGCTTCATCTGTACTAAAAATAAGTAAATAAATAAATAAAGAGAGACCACATAGCCAAGACAATCCTAAGCAAAAAGAATAAAGCTGGAGGCATCATGCTACCTGATTTCAAACTATACTACAAGGCTACAGTAATCAAAAACAGCATGGTACTGATACCAAAACAGAGATATAGAGCAATGGAACAGAACAGAGGCCTCAGAAGTAATGCTACACATCTACAACCATCTGATCTTTGACAAACCTGACAAAAACAAGCAATGGGGAAAGGAGTCTCTGCTTAATAAATGGTGTTGGGAAAACTGGCTAGCCATGTGCAGAAAGCTGAAACTGGATCCCTTCCTGACACCTTACACTAAAATTAACTCCAGATGGATTAAAGACTTAAACATAAGACCTAACACCATAAAACCCTAGAAGAAAATCTAGGCAAAACCATTCAGGACACAGGCATAGGCAAGGACTTCATGACTAAAACACCAAAAGCAATAGCAACAAAAGCCAAAATAGACAAATGGGATCGAATTAAACTCCAGAGCTTCTGCACAGCAAAAGAAACAATCATTAGAGTGAACTGGCAACCAACAGAATGGGAAAAAATTTTGCAATCTACCCATCTGACAAAGGGCTAATATCCAGAATCTACAAAGAACTAAAACAGATTTACAAGAAAAAAACAAACCCATCCAAAAGGGGGCAAAGGATATGAACAGACACTTTTCAAAAGAAGACATATATGAGGCCAACAACATATGAAAAAATGCTCATCATCACTGGTCATTAGAGAAATGCAAATAAAAACCACATTGAGATACCACCTCATGACAATTAGAATAGCGATCATTAAAAAATCCGGAGACAACAGATGCTGGGGAGGATGTGGACAAATAGGAACACTTTTACACCGTTGGTGGGAGTGTAAACTAGTTCAACCATTGTGGAAGACAGTGTGGCGATTCCTCAAGGACCTAGAAGTAGAAATTCCATTTGACCCAGCAATCCCATTACCGGGTATATACCCAAAGGATTATAAACCATTCTGTTATAAAGACACATACACACATATGTTCATAGCTGCACTGTTTACAATAGCAAAGACCTGGAACCAACCCAAATGCCCATCAATAATAGACTGGACTAGGAAAATGTGGCACATATACAACATGGGATACTATGCAGCCATAAAAAATGATGAGTTTGTGTACTTTGTAGGGATATAGATAAATCTGGAAACCATCATTCTTAGCACACTGACACAAGAACAGAAAATCAAACACCACATGTTCTCACTCATAGGCGGGTGTTGAACAATGACAACACATGGACATGGGGAGGGCAGCATCACACACTGGGGTCTGTTGGGGGGGCAAGGGAGGGACAGTGGGTGGGTGAGGAGGTCTGGGAGAGAGAACATGGGGAAAAATGCCAGATGTAGGTGATGGGGGGATGGAGACAGCAAACCACATTGCCATGTGTGTACCTATACAACAATCCTGCATGATCTGCACGTGTACCCCAGAACCTAAAGTACAACAAATTAAAAAATTAGCCAGGTATGGTGGTGCGTGCCTGTAATCTCAGCTACTGGGGAGGCTGAGATGGGAGGATGGCTTGAGCCCAGGTGATCGAGGCTGCAGTGAGCTGTGATCATGCCACTGCACTCCAGCCTGGGCAACTGAGCAGAACCTTGTCTCAAAAAAAAAAAAAAAAAAAAAAAAGTAAAAAATAAAAACTCTGACAGAGGTGGCTAAGGAGACTGTCCAGGAGAGAGAACGGTGGGCCCAGGTGACAGGGACAGCAGCAGAGATGGCGAGATGTGGCAGAGGTGGGTTGGCCGCTAAAGGTGGAACTGATAGAGCTTGGGGATGACTGTGGGTTGGGGGGAGGAAGGGAACGGAGGAGGGTTTCTTTGTTTGAGGCCTGAGAGACCACCAATGGGGAGAGTTAAATGGTGCTATCGCCTGAATGTTGGTGTCCTCCCAAAATTGAAGTTGAAATCTAATCCCCAGTGTGATGGGATTAAGAGATAAGGCCTTTGAGAAGCGATCAGGTCATGAAGGTGGAGCCCTCGTGAGTGGTCTTAGTGCCTGCGATAGTTTGTAAGTTTGCCTCCTCTAAATCTCATGTTGAAAGTTAATCCCTAGTGTGGCAGTGTTGGAGGCGGAGTCTCCTTGGAGGTGTTTGGGTCTTGGAGGCTGGTCGCTCATGGATAGATTGATGTCCTCCCTCCAGGGTGAGTGAGTTCTCACTCTATTCATTTCCCCAGAGCTGTTTGATGAAAAGAGCCTGGCACCTCTCCTCTCTCCCTTGCTTCTGCCCTCACTGTGTGATCTCTGCATGCATCAGCTCCCCTTCGTCTTCCACTATGTCTAGAAGTGACATGAGGCTGTCACCAGATGCAGATGGCCAATCTTGAACTTTCCGGCCACCCAGAATAATAAGCCACATAAATTTTTTTTTTTTTTTTAATAGAGATGAGGTCTTCTCTGTTACCCAGGTTGGAGTTCAGTGGCTCAATCATAGCTCACTGCAGTCTTGAACTCCTGGGCTCAAGTGATTCTCCCACCTCAGCCTCCCGAGTAGCTGGGACTACAAGCACACTTCATAGCACACAGCTAATTTTTTAAAATTTTAGTAGAGATGGGGTCTCACTATCTTGCCTAGGCTGGTCTTGAACTCCTGGCCTCAAGCATTCCTGCTGTTTTGACCTCCTAAAGTATTAGGGTTGCAGACATGAGCCTCCGCACCTGGCCACTTTTTAAAACAGAATAAATTGCTCAACCTCAGATATTCCTTTTAGCAGCACAAAATGGACGAAGATCGTGCCCTTCTTTTAAAAAAAAAAAAAAAAAAAAAAAAAAAAAGTTCCAGGAGCTCTTCTCCTTCCACCACGTGGTATAAGGCAGCAGCAATAAGGCACCGTCTATAAACTGGAAAGCAGGCCCTCATCAGACACTGAATCTGCCAGACACCGAATCTGCCAGAAACTTGATCTTGGATTCCAGGCCTCTAGAACTGTGAGAAGTAAAGTTTGGTTGTTTAAAAGCCACCCAGTTATGGTGTTTTGTTACAGCAGCCTGAGCTGACTATGAGGAAGACAGAGGAGGAAGGTACAGGGTAGGGGATAAATGTAAAAACCCCGTTGTACAGATTATCTCTGTGCAACCAGGGAGATTCTCAGTATGAATAATCCTGTTTTAGTTTAAATGGAAAGGAGGGAGGGGTTCTCTTACATGTCTCAGTTTCATCTGTTCTTTCACTGTGCTCTTTCCCACAGTGGATAGAAAAATGGTTAATGGTGGCTCACGCCTGTAATCCCAGCAGTTTGGGAGGCTGAGGTGGGTGGATCACTTGAGGTCAGGAGTTCAAGACCAGCCTGGTCAACATGGTGAAACCCCGTCTCTCCTAAAAATACAAAACTTAGCTGGGCATGGTGGTGTGTGTCTATAATCCCAGCTACTTGGGTAGTTGAGGCACAAAATTGCTTTAATCCGGGAGGCAGAGGCTGCAGTGAGCCAGTGAGCTGAGCTCAAGCCACTACACTCCAGCCTGAGTAACAGAGCAAGACCCTGTCTCAAAAAAAAAAAAAAAAAAAGAAAGAAAGAAAGAAAGAAAAGAAAAAGAAAACAGTTAAGAAATTTCTCTGCCTGCCAGGAGGTGGAGGAAATCACAGCCTCCTTTCTTCCCAGGTGGTCACAAGTATGAATTCACTCACACACCCACGGTCTACCCTGCTGCTGCCAGGGAGCCTCAGCATCACATCCATTCAGCTCCTTTTGACTCCGCAGAGACTGGAAGATCAGTGAGGTAGGCAGAATCCCAGAGTAAACCCCCCGTGACCCACACTCCTGCAGAATCCCCTCCCTTGGAGTGCAGGCAGAACTAGAATGTGATTTCACTCCTTTCACTAAGTTATGTTATATGGCAAACATAAAGGGACTTTGCAGATGTAATTCAAGTCTCTAATCAGTTGACTTTAAGCCCACTTGGGCCTGGTATAATCAGATAAGCCTTTAAGAAAGGGTTGAAGGGTCACTTAAAAAAAAACAAAAACGCATGCTAATCATGCTCTCCTATTGGCCTAAAATACATAAATGGCCATGTTGTAGAGAAAGCTGTGCCAGAGAAAAGACTTCTAGGAACTGAAGACTGTAGGCTTTAGTCTTCCAACTGCAGAGAACTGAATTCTGCCAACACCAGTGAGCTTGGGAAAGACTCCTTAGCCTCAGCTGAGAGCACAGCTTTGGTTGCCCCTGATTACAGCCTGGTGAGACCTCTGACCCAGAAAAACTGTCAGATAATAAATTTATATTGTTTTGAGTCCCCACATTTGCAAAAATTTGCTCTGCAAGAATCAAAAACTAGTATAATAAAATAATGGCTTTCATTGAGCACTTATTTTCTGCTAAACATTTTCATTTGCTTTACCTCATTATTCCTTACAACAACTCCATGAGTTTGGCATTGTTATTATCCCAATGTAACACATGCAAAAATGAGGCTTAGGGAGAAGTCACAGAGTAGAGGGTGGGATACAGCAAGGACTCTGAAGACAGGGAGTTTGAGCATTACACAATGCTGCCTTTGATTAGAGGAGGGGCCCTTCATCAGGAGCCATGCACCTGAGACTCCTCTTTATAATTATGAAGGCTGCTCTCCCCTCCCCTTAATCCCTCAAACACGTGGCCCCAGGCCTCACCAAGCAGCACCTCTGATGGGCCATGGCATCATTTCCTCTCCCCACCCTATGGAAGCCCCATGGTCAGTTTGGATAGCATGATCTCTGGAAGCTGAAAGGTCTCCAGTATTCCCTGGGCATATTATAACCTAGCTCACACGTGGGGTGACTGATTTATCTTGGTTTTTTCAGGATCATCTCAGGTGCAAAACTGAAAGCCCAGAGAGAGTTTGGTGAATGGGTATAAATACATGGTACAAATAAGTTCCAATGTCTGACCGCGGGGTCGGCTGACTATAGCTAACAATAGACTGTCTATTTCAAAATAGCTGGAACTGAGACCTTGAAATGTTCCCAACACCTAGAAATGTTAACTGATCAAGGTGATGAAGACCCTGAATACTATGACTTCGTCATTATGCAATCCACACATGTAACAAAATATCACATTTACCCCGTAAATACCTACAAATATGTGCATCATAAAAATAATTGTTAAAAAAACTGAAAGACCCACATCCCAGGAAGTCCCTCAGTGCCAGGCAAATCAGGATGATTGATCACCTGACCCCACTCCAAACCAAGCCCAGGCATGAAGAGGCCTGGGGGCCACTTCCATCCTGCAACATGCCATGCCTTCCCTGTCACCAAGAAGTAAAGAAAAGCCCAGCTTGGATAATAGAGCTCTGCTCTCTAGAGAGAGCTCAGAGCAGAAGCAACTTTCCTGAAGCAGTCAAGGAGTTCCTGCTGGATACCAAGGAGCTCCTGCTGGGTGAGGACTTGCAGTGCAAGCCAGAAGAGGCTTCAGCCTGGACCATCAGACAGGCCTGAGAAGCAAGGCCCATTCAGGCCGTCTCCCTTGAATTGAGAGACCCTCTTGCCTGAGCATCAACATGAGGCACATGGATTCAGACCTCAGACCACACCAGGCTCTGCGTTCCATCATCTCTGCTGCCCAGGCAGGCAACCTGGGGAGAGCTGGGGGAGGTTTCACGTCTTTCCTGGGATTGTGACCACCATGATACTCACCTGGGGAATAATGGGGCCTCATCTATTGCTGTCCACCTCAATTGAGAGTTCAGTCCTGATGAATGGCTCCCATACAAGAGTTGGTTTCTCTATTGGGGGTTCTGGAATCTTGATGACACCTTGTCGTCTTCTAAGTTGTGCTATTTCTGCCAAGTGGCACCTGGCATGACAGTAGCTGGATCACCGTCACTATGAACTGAGTGACCCGTGGGACATTTACTGAGATGGTGCTATGGTCTGAGTGTTCGCACTCTCCCAAAATTCACATGTTGAAGTTGAATCCCCAGTGTGATGGCATTAAAAAGTTGGGCCATGAGCTGGGCACAGTGGCTCACACCTGTAATCCCAGCACTTTGGGAGGCTGAGGCGGGCAGATCACGATGTCAGGAGATCGAGACCATCCCAGCTAACACAGTGAAACTCCGTCTCTACTAAAAGTACAAATAATTAGCTGGGCGTGGTGGCACGTGCCTTTAGTCCCAGCTACTCAGGAGGCTGAGGCAGGAGAATCGCTTAAACCCGGGAGACGGAGGTTACAGTGAGCTGAGATCGCACCACTGCACTCCAGCCTGGGTGACAGGGCAAGACCCTGCCTCAAAAAAAAAAAAAAAAAAAAAAAAAATAGGAGGTAGGGCCTTTGGGAAGATGCCCATATTGTGGGACAAATCTGTCCACACTATGGGAAATGGCTCAACACACATACGTCATTAAATACAGCCAGCCAGCAATTCATAAACTCATTCATTCACTTATTCATTGGTTCACCAACATTTGGGGGCACCTATGATGGGCCTGGCTTTATGTTTGGCTCCCACGGGGAATTACAGAACATTTGGAACTGTGTAACATGGAAGTGCTGGGCATGAAGCTAGCATAGGAAGATGCCAACCTAATCCACATGGGTGAGTGAAGAGGAGTGAATGCCATCAAAGATCCTCAAGGAATTTTCCCAGAAGCCAGATGTGCATTTTTAAAATTTGAGATGGAGTCTCACTCTGTTGCCCAAGCTGGAGTGCAGTGGCATGATCTTGGCTCACTGCAACCTCCACCTTTCAGGTTCAAGCAGTTCTCCTGCCTCCGCCTCCCAATTAGCTGGGATTACAGGCGCCCACCACCACACCTGCCTGATTTTTGTATTTTTAGTACAGACAAGGTTTCACCATGTTGGCCAGGCTGGTCTTGAATTCCTGACCTCACGTGATCTACCCGCCTCAGCCTCCCAAAGTGCTGGGATTACAGGTGTGAGCCACCACACCTGGCCAGGATGTGTATTTTTAATATTATCATATAGTTTGAGGAAAACAAATTAGTTGTCTGTGGGTATAAAGATACATCCCCCAAAAGCCATTAAAAAAATTAAAAACTCTCAGCCATTAGCTTAAAACATGTCTCTGCATTTTATTTTAAGAAAACATGAATCTGGTCACAAAACATCTTCAGACATCGGGGTGAGTGAAGAAACAAACAGAATGGATGGGAGTAGCAAATCTGGGGCCACAGTCATGTTCAAGGGGTGGAGCTGATGTGAAATCATTTTGTTCTCGGAAAAGCAAGGTTAACTCAAGCTGTGAAGCCCAGATGGCCAGAAGATTTACAGCCATTTAAAGAGGAGCAGAATCGTTTCGAGAGTTGAGTTATGATGACTTGTAGGTATTGATTAGATGAGAGCACCAGCCTGTATTCAGCAGAGAGTTAGGGAATGAGAAGTAGAGGGGAGATGGTGGTGGTGATTGTCTTTATGTAGTTTTCAAAGTCACTTCCGAAAAAGAAGATGAGGTAATAGTTGAATATGCCAGCGAGGGACATGAGGAACAGGAAGAGTATGATGCGTTTCCCAAATATGTAGCCAGGGGTGCTGGAAGAGAAGGAAAAAGAAAACTGTAGATGCAGCACAAATGACACCAATTTCACACACACACAAATGTTACCCCTTTTAGATACATGGGGTTTAAATTATAGCTCCTTGCACTCAACAAATGCTCCATTTGCCCATTTACTTCATATGAAGCATGGACGTGTCTCAGCTATTATTAGTCATTGAATTTATTTCAAACCCAAGCGTGGAGAGCCTAGACCTCAAAACCCATCAGCGTGAGGCTCTGCTGTACCCGCCTCTGTGCGCTCGTGATGTCCTTAACTCCAGAGCTCCTTGATGGCCTGAAGGTGGCAGGTTCTGTTGATCATCAGGCATTCTCAATGAGTGTTAGGACCATTCAGACCCTCTCTGCAGCTGTGCCTAAGGATAGACATGTGTGTCTTGTAGGACTGTGTTAGAAGTGAAGTTTAAATGAGCCGATAAAACCCATAAATCTGACAGGTGCAGCATCTGAGGGTTCATTCTATTCTCCTGAGGCTGCCTGGAATAATTCACATTCACATTCATGAGAGCTGGGCACCCAGCAATAGGAGACAGCCCCTTGCATTTTTGAGTGGAGGGAGAGACGTTTTTGTTGTTGTTTGTTTTTGAGACAGAGTCTCACTCTGTAGCCGAAGCCGGAGTGCAGTGGTGCAATCTCGGCTCACTGCAACCTCCACCTTCCAGGCTCAAGTGATTCTTACACCTCAGCCTCCCAACGTGTTGGGATTATAGGCGTAAGCCACCTCCCTGACCAAGGCATGTTTTAACACTCTATCCTTCCCGCCAAGGCACTAAATCCCAAACTGCTTCGGCAGATCATGGGTGGGGTCAGGAGGCATCCCCTAGTGATGTGACCTCCTAATGGCATGCAGAGGCCACCCTGCTTCTGCCCTCCCTCTGCAGAGCCCTCCTCTGATGGCCCGCAGTGGCTGGCCCATCTGAGTGGCGCTAACAGGTTGGGGAAGTCCAAATGACTCAGGAGAGTTGTTAGTAAGGATCCCGGAAAGGCGCCTTTAGGCAATCAGGACTGCGCAACGAGGTGAGCCAGCGTAAGGAGCTAGTTACAATGTCTTATCTCACGAACATGACTGTGAACAGGAAACCAGGGAGAGAATGAAGCTGGCCAAGGAATAGGGGTGGTGCCATCCGGCAGCGCTTTTCAGATGTGAGTGTGTCCCACAGGGAGCTTGTTAAAATGCAGATTCTGATTCATTAGGTTCCAGAGGGACCTGAGATTTTCCATTTCTGAGAAGCTTCCAGTGGGCACTGATGCTGCCAGTCCATGGACTATACTTTGAGTAGCAAGGAACATAATGGCTGAGTGACTTTCAGACTCCTGCTATAGAAAAATTATGAGTTGGCCAGGTGCAGTGGCTCTCACCTGTAATCCCAGCACTTTGGGAGGCTGAGGGGGGCGGATCACCTGAGTTCAGGAGTTCGAAAGCAGCCTGGCCAAAATGGTGAAACCCCCTATTTACTAAAAATACAAAAATTAGCCAGGTATGGTGGCAGGTGCCTGTAATCCCAGCTACTCAGGGGGCTGAGGCAGGAGAATCGCTCGAACCCAGGAGGCAGAGGTTGCAGTGAGCCAAGATCTCACCACTGCGCTCCAGCCTGGGTGACAGAGCGAGACTCAGTCTCAAAAAAAAGAAAGAAAAAAGAAAAGAAAAAAAATTTGCTAATTGCATTATGAGCATATGGGTTGACTTTCAAATTAATAAGATTTCTAATATTAAACCTGTGGATGCCAAATGCTACTCTCTCTCTGATTACGGCAGGAAACGGCACTCAGCAGTGTGAAGTTAGCTGTCGAGCTGACGGGGGAAATAAACATCCCAAAAGAGGGTGTTGTGGGCTGAACTGGGTTCCTTCCAAAATTCGTATGTTGACTTCTAACCTTCAGTTCCTCAGAAAGGCAATATTTGGAGACAGGGCATGTAAAGAGATAATTAAGGTAAAATGAAGTCATATGGGTGGACCCTCATCCAGTATGACTGGGTCTTACAAGAAGAGGACATTTGGACACAGATACGCTCAGTGGGCCGATGATGTGAAGACACAGGAAAAAGCTAGCCCTCTACAAACCAAGGAGAGAGGCTGAAGGAGAAAACGACCCTGCCCATACCTTGATCTTGAACTTGCAGCCTCTGGGACTGTGAGAGAATAAATTCTGTAGTCTTAGCCCTCCAGGCTGCAGTATTTTGTTATGGCAGCCCCGGCAGATGAGTACAGAGTCCCCTGCTAGTGCTGGTAAGGAGAGTGAAAATAAAATAAAGAAGTCCAAGTAAGGGATATTTTTTAGCCAGAGAAAAGAGGGTTCAGATAAATTAAATTGTGAAAAGTCAAATATCATAGTGGCTCAGATTTATCACACGGATGAAGCCACCATATGCTCATTACAGAAACAAGAAAAAGTGATTTGCGAAGCTGTTTTACGCTCAAGATAAAACCGAAGTGAAAAATGAAATGGCAGCGCCTCCTGATGAAATAGTGGGGCTGTTAAATTCAGGTAGGGTTTTTCCAAGGTCTCAGGGCACGTGGCCAGCGCAGAATAGGACTAGGGTGCTTTAACTCTTCCCAGGCCGTGCACGGTGTGTAGAAGAAGCCCTGCTCCCTCGCCTGCAGGGCTCAGGGAGAATGTGGCCCCAGGCTGGGCACTCCGTTAGCTGCATCTTTACGTCTCTCAAGTTTCGAGATGGCTCAGGCAAAGCCCCAGGCTCAGGCAGAGCTGCGGAGAACCTGAAATGCTGTAGGCAGGGAAGGAAGAGCTTGGGGGCCTGGACAGAGCGCACCAGGGCATTAGCCCTTGAACAAGCAAGACAACTCTTTTGTGGTTTCTATTTTATTTTTATATACCAACCAACTCACTCATCTTTCATTGTTTCTAAAAACCGATACATAATTCTAAATGAGTGAGAAGGTCAGAATTAAATTATTAAGCATCCATTGGGTCTGGGTACTGTATACCCATGACTTCCTTTAATTCTCACAGTCATTCTGCGGGTGTGTATTGTGAACCCATCTTCCACTTAGGCAAACAGAGCGGAGAAGTGCACGATTTGCCTCAGGTCCCCCAGCCAGCAAGAAGCAACGCAGAAGTTCAGACCTGCCTGTGTGAGGCCGGAGTCCTGCACCTTGCACTGCGGTGACTTCCTAAGGATGCCCTCGGACTTTGGAGACCAGGCTTTGGTTATTAGTTTTAAAACAACTGTGCCCTCCACAGGCAATATAAAACTTACATGAAAACAAAAAAACATCCTGCTAAACAATTCCTTTTTTTTTTTTTGAGACGGAGTTTCACTCTTGTTACCCAGGCTGGAGTGCAAGGGCGCGTGATCTCAGCTCACCGCAACCTCCGCCTCCTGGGTTCAGGCAATTCTCCTGCCTCAGCCTCCTGAGTAGCTGGGATTACAGGCACGCGCCACCATGCCCAGCTAATTTTTTTGTATTTTTAGTAGAGACGGGGTTTCACTATGTTGACCAGGATGGTCTCGATCTCTGAACCTTGTGATCCACCCGCCTCGGCCTCCCAAAGTGCTGGGATTACAGGCTTGAGCCACCGCGCCCGGCCAGCATCTATTATTTCTACTGATGACCATCGCTCAGAGTGGTTGTGTTAAGCAGTGCCTGTGTTAAGAAGGATTCTGAGGCCAGGTTTGGTCTCTGCAAGAAAGAGCATCAATAATGCCTATCACAGCGACAGGAGAGGAGAAGGGGATCTAGAATCCATGCCGATGGTGGGTTACGGGGCTGGGAGGATCTTCTTCTTATCATCTAAAGAGGGAGACCAGGGAGGGACATGTCAGGTCATTTATATTTCAATGAGGTCCAAAGAAATCTACTATTCTAAAGATTTCTTATAAATCAATCTTCTTTTTTTTGAGACAGAGTATTCCTCTTGTCCTTCAGGCTAGAGTGCAGTGGCACCATCTCAGCTCACTGCAACCTCTGCCTCCAGAGTTCATACTATTCTTCTGCCTCAGCCTCCCGAGTAGCTGGGATTACAGGCATGCACCACCATGCCCAGCGAATTGTTGTGTTTCTAGTAGATACGGAGTTTCACCATGTTGGCCAGGCTGGTCTCGAACTCCTGACCTCAGGTGATCCGCCCGCCTCAGCCTCCCAAAGTGCTGGGATTACAGGCGTGAGCCACGGCGCCCCGCCTTATTGTTTATTTTTACCACCTGTCGGTTCCCTAATAGGAATCAGTAAAAACTTTAAAGTTAAAAGGACATGCGGGTAGGTGGACACATTTTGTCATGCTCTGTAGATCGTCTCGGATTTAAAGCCGCTGTAGTATCTACAGCAAGTGGTAACAGATGAAGAGAGGAGCGGAGCGGTGACTGAGCAACATCCCTGGGACTTGGCGGGGGTGGGGGTGGGTAAGATAGGCTGCACAGGGAGCCAGGCAGAAGAGAAGACTCTCTCTTATTTCGTTGCTAGACATTCCACCCCCATTCTTAACAAGAGGTAATCACCAGGGGAAAGGCATGATAGAGGTTTTCCAGGGCAAAAGAGAATAAAGAGTATCATTTAGGGCAGTGTTGATAAGAACAGGAGAGAGAATGGAATTGTGGATTTAGAGGATAAATAAGAACGCCACTAGAAAGGAATGAAGAAAGAGATGGCACAGGGAAGGATCTGCCGGAAGAACAGTCACTCTCTTCCCAGCTGTGGCCCGGCTCGCGGTCTAACCCCCGTCAAGTCCTTGAGCTTCACAGGCTCTCAGGTTTTCCAGATACAGCGCTTTCACCCGCTGACCTCCCCAGGATGTCACTGCCTTTGTCACTGCTAAAGGATGCTATCTAATCATAGAGCCCATTAGCCACTACAGAAGGGTGTTATTGTCAAAGACAGAGCAGCTGTGAACATAGAGAAGGAAGGAAAATGGTGTGGAAGGCAAGGTCAGCACCTGGGGCAGCAGCCTCGCAGAACGCATTCCTGGCACCCGGACCCCTACTAGTGCATTAGGAATTACAGTCTCTAAGGAACTGATGGCATACCCTAACTCCAGCATTTCTTCCGTGTCAGCATTTATTTTGCTAAAATGTAGATTTCCCAATCCAGGTGTCAGGAAGGTACTGTGCTGCTTTGGGGCTGTCTGGCAACATCTATAAACAACGGTGACTCTCGTCAGTTTCACAATCTCATGTCTGCATCTTATATCTTTTTCTTTTTCTTTTTTTCTTTTTTGAAACGGAGTTTTGCTCATGTTGTCCATGCTGAAGTACAATGGCGCAGTCTTGGCTCACTGCAGCCTCTGCCTCCTGAGTTCAAGTGATTCTCCTCCTCAGCCTCCTGAGTAGCTGGGACTACAGGACACGCCACCACGCCTGGTTAATTATTTGTATATTTTTTAGTAGAGATAGGTTTCACCATGTTGGCCAGGCTGGTCTTGAACTCCTGACTTCAGGTGATCCACCCACCCCAGCCTCTCAAAGTGCTGGGATTACAGGCGTGAGCCACCACACCCGGCCATCATATCATGTCTGCGTCTTATTTTCCCAGCATTCTTTCTGCTGGTCCCTAGAAGATCTGCTCCTCAGGATAACTTATCACAAGGTGCAAGCTTTAGTTCTCATTTCTCTAGACAAACAATGAGCTGTTTCACTCCCAGGAGGCCTGGGAGCCCAGACATAAAACATCATTCCAGCACCAGACTCCGCAGGGTGGGAGTGCAGGGTGTGGGGCTGCCAAGGCATGTGCAGCGAACAGCGCTGAAGCACGCTCTGAAAAGTCAACACCATGCAGAAGAATTGCTTAATAAGAGAACTGGAAAAGTCCTCCAGCTGCATTTTCAGAGCCTTTAAAGTTTAGGGAGAGAAGGATCAGGGGTCCCCGTCAGCCTTCTCGCTCCCACACAAGGGGATGCTACAGAGCCATGTCTAGTCAAATATTGTTTTGAATTATCACTCTTCTTGCTCGAAAATCAGGAATCACTCCACAGTTCTTTAGTAGGCCCAGTTACCTACCTCTGCGTTCTCTCTCCTAGATAACCGACAAAGTACTTTTGCCTCACAAACAAGTACATCAGTCCAGCAAAGGCAGCGGGAACTAAGTGGAGAAATGAAAACACCTGTGTCATTTTCACAGCCACCAAAACATGCTGTTAGCACAATTTTAGCATTGTCGTTAGGGAATCAACATTGATCACAAAATCTAGCAGAGGACACACGCACTTCAGAAAAAGAGTCTAAAAGCTAGAGGAAACCTGAGAACCCTCCTAATATTGATCTTACCTGATGCCGGCATCATGACATTGTTTACAGCAAATTTGTCCAACCTGTGGCTCTCGGGTCACACATGGCCCAGGGAGGCTTTGAATGCAGCCCAACACAAATTCATAAACTTTCTTAAAAACATGATGAGATTTTGGCAGGGTGTGATGGCTCACACCTGTAATCCCAGCACTTTGGGAGGCCGAGGCGTGCGGATCACGAGGTCAGTAGTTTGAGACCAGCCTGACCAACATGGTGAAACCCCGTCTCTACTAAAAATACAAAAATTAGCCGGGCATGGTGGTGGGAGCCTGTAGTCCCAGCTACTCGGGAGCCTAGGCAGGAAAATCTCTTGAACCCAGGAGATGGAGGTTTCAGTGAGCCGAGATCTCTCCCCTGAACTCAAACCTGGACAACACAGCGAGACTCCATCTCAAAAAAAAAAAAAAAAAAGAAAGAAAGAAAACAAACCAAAAGAAAAAAACCCCACCACCACCACCACCAAAATATTATGAGATATTTTTTGTGACTTTTTCTTTAGCTCATCAACTGTTGTTACTGCAAGTATGTTTTATGTATGGACAAGACAACTCTCCTTCCAGTGTGGCTCAGGGAAGCCAAAAGATTGGACGCCCCTAGTTTATAAGGTATTTGCATATCCATCATCTAACGTGAATCCTTTCAACGTAACTAGTACCCACATTTCTATTTCCAGATGTGGAAACGTGGGTTCAGGCAGTCAACCAGGCTTGCATAAGGCTGTCAGCTGGTAAAGTGGGGTAGAGGGTAGGACTTAAACCCAGAACCCAGCTCTGAAGCTGGTTCTCTAAAAAGCACACTCTTCAGCCCTGAGCCTCCCTGCAAGACAATGTTTAACCTTTCCTGAACCAATAGCTACTGTTTAGAAAAGAGCTCTAGGGAAGGAGATTTCTCTGCATTCTAGCCTTTTGGGAAACTGCCAGGAGCAGTGCCCGGGTAATTCTATGAAGTCCTGAAGGCTTGGAGTTGGGCATTCACTCTGCTGGAGCTAGTATTATCTGGAGTCACAGATATAAAAACAGTTTGAAAACTTCTCCACTTCACCTGCCCCAGTGCTCCTGGAGTTTTGGGAACTTGGGTCTCCAACCCTCCCAGCTGGCTGGTAAAGAGTGTGTTACTGTCACCATTTGACAGACGAGGAAACTTAGGCTCAGGCCAAAAGATCCGTGAGGACATTTGTCTTTTCCCTAATCATCTCTGAGCCTGCCACAGTGCTTGGCACATAGAGGTTTTCAAAATAATATTTGTCAGATGGTTGAAAGTAAGTCAGGCCAGTAGAGGGGTGGAATTTTGTAGGTCTTTCTGATTTCAAAACTTTATCACTACCACCAGCATTATCAATAATAACGTTTATTGAGCTTCAGTTGTTAGGCAGAATCATATGAAATGCTATTGTTGTAGGTCATAAATAGCCAGATATTGGCAGTTTTACGTGGCTCAGTCTGATATCTGCCAAGCACCGTGTCAGGAGCTTTACACATGTAGTTTCCCTCACCATAGGAATGCTACTAGCTAGACCGTGGCCCTGTTTTACAGTGAGGAAACTGAGGCTTGGAAAGGCTGAGTAACAGCCTGGAGTCATACACCAGCAATGAGCCTCTTTGGATTTGCCTCCAATCAGCCACTCCCCAAAACCCATTTCTTTCCACAACTCCCCCTGCCTTCCAAAATACTATTGTTGTCTGGCAAATAAGAAAATCCAAGCAGAAGAGAAACTCTGAGTTTCATCCTATTCTCTAAAAGTCACGAAACTGTCACAGTCATGATTTGCCTTAGACAGTTTTTCCTATGTTGAACCACCTGAATGACTCTGCTCCAACTTCCTGGTTCATTTTTCTTTCAACTTAACTCAACTGAACATGAGCTAACAGAGATTATGGGTGGAAAATGGCCACACTCAGACCCCTCTGCAAGGAAGGTGAGCGCCTCCTGCAGGGAAGTGGGCTGCCGGGAACACCAGGAGGGCACAAATCCAGGCTTAAAATTCTGAGGTTTGTGCAAACCATTTGTTCCTCTAGAACTTCAGCTCCTGCTCTAGATAGTGGAGGATTTGGACTAGAATTATCTGATAAAAAAAAAAATTCTACAATCTACTGTAGTCATAAGAAATTATTATGAGCCAAGGCTTACTGATGTTTTTGTCTGCTGGCAATGGCAAAGCTTGTTTTGACAGGAAATACATATTTCCAGGGCTATGAAACACCTTCAAACTCCCTTTGTGTTTATCTAGCCAGAGCAAGTCCACATTCATCTAGATCAAGTATCATCTAAGACATAAAAGGAACTGTAACTCCTAGTCAGGGTATAGTTCGACTTGATTTTTCAAGTAAATGCAAGACATGTTTTCTATTTAACTCAGGAGAGAAAATAGGAAATAAACGATGAGCTTACTGACAGGCTTCTAAGCACAGGAGGAGGCCACGTGGTGTCCCTTAAGTGGTTTCTGCTGCCCTGCCTCATCTCTGCTCTCCACCACGCAACTTAATTCTCTGCCCGCACGGCCCTTCTGACTCCTGGGACTGTCTCCATTCACTGATTCTGTGGTCCGTCTTACCAGCTGGCCTGTGCTTCACCACCATCTCTTTTATTTATCACTGTATATCCAGGCACAGGGCTTGGCACATAGTAGCTCTTCAATATTTATTTATTATGTAAATGAACAAAGTAAGGATATTTGTGAAAAATCCAGAATTTTAAGCCACAAGACGCAGGCACTGATTCTGCCTGTGTTATTCACAGCTGAGTAGCTGTAAGCAAGTTACTTCATCTCCCTGAATCAAAGTACAGGTATCCTGAAAGGTAATAAGGGAAATGAGATCTACTCTATCTACTTTGTAAAGCGGGGAGACAATAATAAGACTTAAATACTTCATCATGGGACTGAGTATGGCCTTTCCGCTTGTGCCCTGCAGGCCACAGAAGCTGGTCAGTTCATGCCGAGCCACCACCGGGCACAGTGCCAGGCGTGGCCCCAAAAGGTGATCAGAAAGTCTGACTGATTGCCACCCAATGTTAAATCAACTCTGGAGGTTGATCTGTATTTCCAACTTTCTCCAGTTAAGACTGTGGCTGCTGATAACCCGGGGAAGGCCAGGGATGTGGCATCCAGCCCACGGCTTGGTGGAAACATGCCTGAAGGAGGGCCACCACACTGAAAGCTTATTAGCAGAAGAGCCAAGTGACAGTGGTCCCAGAATAGATCCTGCAGGCACTCTCATTTATAATGGCCTTGTATCTGAGCTAACACTGCTTAAGGATTCTGAGTCACATTTAGCCTTAAACCACCCTTGTCAGCACAGCAGCTCTCAACCAGCCACCAGGGAGCAAGCATTAGCAATGCATTATCACACCTGCTCTCCACGGGTGCAGAGCACAGCCTGAAACACAGCCTCCTGAGGGCTCTCACCTCTTCAGGGCTTCACGCCTGGGAGCCAGAGGTCAGGCAAAGTCCTCTCAATAAAAAGCCTGCCCTTTGAACCTCCTTGAGATGCACTTTATAGAAGAAGAACAAACAAAGGGAAGTCTGAGTTACCTTGGCTGCAAAGTAGACCCGCAGTCCAGAGCACAGCGAGGAAAGTGGGGTACGCATCTACACAGTTCTGGCTGCAGAATAAATAAACAGGAGGGAAACAATCAGAGAACAGGTTACTGCAATGTGGTCTGAAAATTACCTGAACATCGAAGTTAATAATCACCATCGTGCCTGAAGCATAAATCCCATTCATAATTCCACTTGCATCTACCCAATAAGATGGGGCAGCCAGCTGCCACCTGGGAAATAAACAATGGTATAAAGCAAACACATGTTCATAATCCACTAACTCTGTTCCTACGGTGATGTATCAGGGAGACTTGGTTTCTTGATGTATTCACTTTGGCAGGGCTCCTGTTCCTGGTGGTGCCCCTGAGCTTCGTGGAATTGAAGAGTGAGCAGTGCAGACAGACAATGTGGCCACTTTGGCATGGGGATGGTGAGGGAGAAGAGTTCAACAAAGAAAACTTCTCTATCAGATACACAAGTCAGACCAGGTCTGCAAGCCAGGCTGAGCAAAGAAAGGTGATCTTCAAGCATTAAAGACGCCAAGATCAATTCAAAAAAGCTCAGAAAGTGAGCTTGCTGATGGGGTGATCACGGTGTGCTGGGCATAGTCCTCACTCCCTGGAGAGTTCTCACTCTCCCGTGGGTGTTTTCCACCCATTCTTTCTTTTTAACTCACCATATTTTTGTGACTACACATGACGACTGTATGAGTTTCCTCTTGCTGCTGTAACAAGTGGCCACAGACTGAGTGGCTTGAAACAACAGGCCTTTATTAAGGTTCAGGAGGCCAGAAATCCAAAATAAAACTCGATGGGCTATAAAGTCAAAATATTAGCAGGGCTGCACTCCTTCTGGAGCTTCTCGGGAAGAAACCATTTCCTTGCCTTCTCCAGCTTCTAGAGGTCACCTGTATTCCTTGGTCCAGAACCTCCTTCCAACCTGAAAGTCAGGGATGGCCCATCAAATCTTTCTTGTGTTGAATCACTCTGACAGCTACTCTTCTGCCTCCTTCTTCCACATTAAAAAGACCCTTGCGGTTACATCAGGTCGTACCCAGATCATCCAGGATAATCTCTTTATTTTAAGGTCAACTGGTTAGCTGCCTAAAGTTCCCCTTGCCATGTAACATAACATATTCACAGGTTCCTAGGATTACAATGTGGGCATGATTGGGGAGGGGGCCATTATTCGCCTACCACAATTGCTTTCACATTTCCAATAAGGAACTGAGGCTTGGAGAAGCTGAATAACTTGCCCAGGGTCATCCATCTAGGGAGTAACAAAGCCAGGATTCACACCATAATCAGTCTCTCTTCAAAGCCATTTCTGTTAACTCTTCAACTACGCTAAATTAAATCATAGGTGTCCTCCTAAGAAGTTTGCAGTCCAGATCAAGACAGTAAATATGCCCATCCGTGAAAAACAGTGTAACTAGACTTGAGAGGCATAAAAAGAGAGTGAAATAAATATGTTGGAAAGGGCACTTGACTAGGATTAAAGTCTCCATCCTGACTTTAACCTGCTGTTCATCACTGGCAAAACAATCTCTCTGGACTTAGTTTCCTGATCTGTGAAACTGAGAGACAGATCATAATTCTGAGGTCCAGGTGAACTCTCACAGTCAGTGATTGAAGGTGACCGTTCTCCAGGTGTGCTTTCGGGACCAGCAGTGGCAGCAGCACTGAGAACTTGTTAGAAACGCAAATGTTCATGCCCACCTCAGGCCAGTGGAATTAAAAACTCTGGGTTGGGGCCTAGAGGTCTATTTTAACAAGCCCTCCATATGCATGCTGCCGTGTGAGAACTACTGGTTTCATGTGCTTATGTAAGTAAAAACGAAGATGCAATTTCAAACAGCTTGTGCAAACTGTTAGGGTCTCATGCCTCAGTTGGTACCACTGAGAATTTGGGAATGGCCAGTCCTTCATCTGTGCCCTGCAGAGAACCCAGAAAGATCCGGCTATCTGTGCCTGGCCACTGAAAACTTCATGCTCCTCTAATGGTCAAAAGATCCTTTTCTGGAGAAGTCTGTGAAGGCAATAGATAAGAAACCTGTGTAACATACCCTGGAATCCAGGCACAACCGAAAACCAGGAATAGGACAGAAAGAGCAGATCCCTGCTGAGCTTGTAAAGGGCTCTGAATCCCAGAATTTCCACTGACGTAGTGGACACAGTAGGAGCTCCAAAGGGCAGGAGGTCCCTACGAATTGACCATTGGGGTGAAGTGCCTAGTGAAGAAGCAGGTCCCAAAGTGACAATTACAGCAGCCACTGAGCACTGGCATCGCATCTATTCTTACATATTACTAGAGGCACAAAACTGCAGCCTCAGGACTGAGAAAATGTGATTCATTTTCTGGTTCAAGAAAATTAGAGAAAAAAATTCCTTTTTAGTCAAATAACATTCTGTGTCTTGATGGGATAAAGTATCTGGTGCTCTTATTGCTTGAAAACCTGTTAATATTGGCCAGGCACAGTGGCTCACGCCTGTAATCCCCCAGAACTTTGGGAGACCGAGGTGGGTGGATCACCTGAGGTCAGGAGTTCAAGACCAGCCTGAACAACATGGAGAAACCCCATCTCTACTAAAAATACAAAATTAGACTGATGTGATGGCACATGCCTGTAATCCCAGCTACACGGGAGGCTGAGGCGGGAGAATAGCTTGAACCTGGGAGGCGGAGGTTGCGGTGAGCCAAGATTGCACCATTACACTCCAGCCTGGGCAACAAAAGTGAAACTCCATCTCAAAAAAGAAAAGAAAACCCATTAATATCAAAGATTTCCTCTGCTTCCTCCTCTTTCTCATGTTTCAGGTTTTTTGTTTGTTTTTAAGTAGCAATTTTGTCTGGGTTATGCAAAAGGAAAAAAATTAATTGTTCAAGGGATTTGCTCATTAGAAATGAGAACTGTCTAGTGATTTGACATTGGGTCAATATTCAACCATTCCCGACTATTAGTTCAAGTCACCTATGGTTCCTAATAAAACATGGTCAGCCTGGAGCTGAATGAAATTCTCCCAGCTGTAAGAAAATGGGCTCCTCCTGTGGATTTCTGGAATATTCTCAGAGCCTTGTTCCTGGCTCTGGCTCAAGCCAGTCCCTCTCACCATCCAGGACTTCAAGTGCCACTTCCACCCAAAGCTGCAAGCTCATGTGTCCCTCCTGGAGAGGGGGCTGCTGCTGGGCTGAATTCGAGTGGCTTAAGCCATGGCAGATGCCCAATGGCTGCTCATGTAGTCTTTGAAGTTCACACGGTCCCGGCCCGATGCCATGGCTTCCTCTCTTGGGCTATGTGAGTGTGGGTGCATTTCCTAGCCTCACTGAGTGTCAATGTGCTCATCTACAAGAGGTGGGTGGAGATATTAGTAATTACCTCCCTAGACTGTTGTGAGAATGAAACGAGATGAAGTACCACGTGGCTCACAGTAAGCATTCAATAAGTGTTGGCTATTACTGTCCAACGTCTTCCTTCTTAACCCCCAGTGGAAATGCCTTTCCTACCGACAAATTATTATTATTCTGGATTTTCTTTGAGAGATTTGGCTCCATTTTTTCTGTAAAACAGAACTGATGAACTCATTTTGAGTCTCATTTCTTGAGGTCTAAATAGGAGCTAGTCAGCAGATCTTGCAACAGTTTGCTGTGCTATGTTCAACTTGACACACTGCCCTATTCATGTTTTCACGGAGAAAAGAACTCGTTGCTATTTTTCTCCACCTCTGGGAATAAAACAGAAACTCTTTAGTGTTCTGTTAATTAGCTTGGATTAATTTAAAATAAGTAAATATAATTAATAGCAGTTTATTAATAATAGTCACAATACTAATTAATGGGATCATTGTAGACCTCTCACCTTTAAATAACTTTACAAGTCTATGCTACTTGAAAGTGAGCCTAGGCCGGGCACCAGTGACCCACGCCTGTAATCCCAGCACTTTGGGAGGCTGAGATGGGCAGATCACCTAAGGTCAGGAGTTCCAGACCAGCCTGGCCAACATAGTAAAACCCTGTCTCTACTAAAGTTACAAAAATTTGCCAGACATGATGGTACATGTCTGTAATCCCAGCTACTCAGGAGGCTGGGGCATGAGAATTGCTTGAGCCTGGGAGGCAGAGGTTGCAGTGAGCCAAGATCACACCACTGCACTCCAGCCTGGGTGATAGAGCAAGACTCCATCTCAAAAAAAAAAGAAAAAAAGAGAAAGAAAGAAGGAAAGAAACAAAGAAAGAAAGAAAGAAAGAAAAAAGAAAGTGAGTCTAGAATAGACATGGAGATATGTAGGGAGAAGTGATTTAAGGGTGGTATTCCCAAAACATGTTTTGATACACTTTGCAAAAGCCAGGGGTGGGGGTGCCTGCAGTTAAATAATACATTCTCCTCTTAGAAAACCAAGAATCAGAGTGCCCTTAAATGTCCTCAAAATTCTGTCTAAAAAGAATCTGTTATCCCCTGTAACACCTGTTAAAAGTCCATGGACTTGTAATCCATTTAGGAAATTTCACCTCCCCAGAGACTCTTCTCTCTGTAGTCTGTGCTCACTCACACTCACAAAGGGGAATCTTAGGTCAGCTAACCAGGATTTTTCTCCAAAAACCAAGCCTTGACCAAGGCTGCTCTAGCCATGCTCATCAGCTGGGAAGAGGGCATTAAATTGTGTTTTATACACATGAAAAGTTCTGGTGAGGTGGCTCACGCCTATGATTCCAGCATTTGGGGAGGCTGAGGCGGGTGGATCACCTGAGATCAGGAGTTCGAGACCAGCCTGGCCAACATGGCAAAACTCTATCCTGCTAAAAATACAAAAATTAGCCAGGCATGGTGGTGGGTGCCTGTAATCCCAGATACACAGGAGGCTGAGGCAGGAGAATCGCTTGAACCTGGAAGGTGGAGGTTGCAGTGAGCCAAGATTGTGCCACTGCATTCCAGCCTGGGCAACAGAGTGTGACTCTGTCTCTCCATAAATAAATAAGTAAATATTAAAATATACATGTGAACAGAATCCAGTTCCAATTCCTTTTCGCTCTCAAACTCTGACTCAGCTCTGTCCTGAGAATCAGGTGGAAGAAGAAATGATTGATAAATGGTGGAAGAACCGCTCATTAATCAAGGCCAAGTCTGAGCTGATGAGCCACACTGGCTGGGGTATCTGTTCATCAGCTGCCCCAGAATCTTGAGCTATCTGTATCAGTCAACACTCATATTTCATGCTAAAAATACATGCATCCAGCCTTCTAACCCATCAGTGTCATTTATTCTTCATGCCATTTTTCCTTGATAGCTAGGTCACTAACCATTTATGATCCCACACCCCATCAACCAAAAGTTTTGAGCGTGCAAACTTCGACGGGTATATTCGCGTATAAACTACATACACAAACTACTCTCCATGTATATGTCAAAAATGAGTAAAGCTTCGTTTCTTACTTTTCAGATAGCAAGATTCAATGCATGTTCTTTTCTTCCTGCAGACTCATGGGTCATCTTGCAACCCGTTTTACTGCTCTCGGATGCCCCTGGAGAAGTCACTGCTGGGACGACTTTCTCCTAGAATAACACACAACCCCGTTCCTAGTGGTTTCCTGGCACAGGCAGACAGACCAGCTGCCTCTGGCTTTTGGCAGCGTGTAGCTGCCTGCTGCATTGATCTTTGGCTCTTTTTACAACCCAGAAAGGCACACAGATACGTTGCTGGCCCAGGGAGGAAGTGGTCTTTGTAACAGAACCACAGCAACGTCCAGACAATTTTTATCTTAAAGAAAACACTCCACCCTGCCCACTTAGTTCCTACCTCTCCACAGCTGTCTCTTCCCTCCGTCATCCTTCTCCTTCCCTCTCATGGAAACTGAGCGTGCAGACCCGTGGGCTTTGAGAGCTGGGCTGCGACACCCACAGTGGGGGTGTTCAAGCAGCAACAACGCCTTCCACTCTCCTCTTCTGCTTTTTATCTCTGGAGCCCCACAATGACTGCAGAAATTCCAGACCACCTTCCCAAACGATACAGCACAGCCACCAACCAAAGGGCACTTCTGCAATTTGGAGGCTGGCAACTAGCAAGGCCAGGTCTAAGCACCATGGCTTCTTAGAAACAGAGCTACTCAATCCTGGGGGGACGTGGCAGAAACCACACAGCCTGGCCTGCTTCATTTCTTCTTCATTGCCGGCAAAATGGAACCTTAACTTCTAACCAGATATGGTGAAATTGCACCGTAACTTCTCCTAATCGGTTGAGCTGAGGAGTCCATAGGAACACACTGTGACCAGTGAGAATGCAAACACCGGGCAGAAGTTTCTCTTTCCAAACTGGTAGAGCATAGTAGGAATGCTTTCTCTGGATTGTGTCTGGGGAGAAGTTCTGACCTCGCCTCATCAAAGACACCTTCTTTGCACCTCTTGCATGTGGATGTGTCCAAGGTGGGGCTCTAGTATCTCTCTCTCCCATGGTGCAAAGAGGCTGACAGCAACCGACGTAATTTCTGTACTCTCCTTCAAATGGTTTTAAAATGTCTTAAATCACCTTTAAGCATCTTAAATTGATTCTGAGAATTAATACATGGAAGGCCTAGATGTAAAAATAGAAACCTCTCTGTAATCAGTTTAGCAAAGGATTTCCTTGAGCCCAGACTGCTGCAATCCCCCTGGACAGAGGGACTTGGCAGAAGGGAGCAGAGCCCAAAGCAGGTGGGCACATGGAGAGAGAGGGAGATGGAGGTGGCCTGCAGAAGCAGCACTGTGAGCGCTCAGGGGATGTCTGAAAGGGAAAATGCCCAAAGAGGGCAAGAGGCCAGGCACTCAGAATGTGACAACCATACCAACGTGTTCCAGAGTGGCCCAGCAATTTATGAGCTGAGGGAGCAAAGCAGCCAATGAAAACCTGCAACAGGGGAGCCGCCCCTCCAATTCCCCCATGCCTACCCCTCACTGAACAAATTAAAAGTACCTAGATAAGGCCAGGCACAGCGGCTCACGTCTGTCATCCCAGCACTTTGGGAGGTTGACGTGGGCAGATCACAAGGTCAGGAGTTCGAGACCAGCCTGACCAACATGGTGAAACCCTGTCTCTATGGTGAAAAATACAAGTTAGCCAGGTGCAGTGGTGTGCACCTGTAAGCCCAGCTACTAGGGAGGATGAGACAGGAGAATTGCTTGAACCCAGGAAGTGGAGGTTGCAGTGAGCCGAGATCACGCCACTTCACTCCAACCTGGGCAACAGAGTGAGACTCCATCTCGGGGGGAAAAAAAAAAAAAAAAAAAAAAAAAAAAAAAAAAAACCTAGATGAAGGGAAAGACTGAAGAGAAAGTATAACGGTGAGTGTGATGTAGGTCTGGTCACCAAGATCCCTTGAAGTCAGTTTAATTCACAAAAAGCCAATCGTGCCCCTGAAGGGGACCCTCCCTCCCAGCTGCTCCCATGGTGCCTGAGTTTGTGCCATTCTTGGCAATTCTGAATGCATTTTTCTTGGGTGACCATGACTCCTCCTTTGGAAGGATCTCTGGGGGCATCAAAGTTGCCCCTGGGCGGGAACTGAAGGCCAGCTTCTCCCTTAGCACGAGGTCGTCCTCTGTGGCAGACCCCTAGTTCGTAGTCTAGTCCCCAACACGCCTGCCACTGGCTGAGCCTTGAAATACACTCTGCCTAAAGGAGAGATGAACATTTGAATAACATTCATTCAGATTTGCATCCCAAATAGATTGCACCCATCTTTAGGAGCCACTCAGGTGTTTTCAAACAGCCTTTTTATTCAAAGAAACGAATGAGGGAGGAAAGCACATGCAAAATGTCCCCATTCTTTCTGTCCTTGTTCTAGTTGCTCAGGGAGCCCCTGTGTTAGAAATGCACTGGTGTCACCTCCAGACTTCCACCTGCAGGAAAGCGAGGGGCGGGTCCGTTGAAGGCTGTCACCAGCGTGTCCTGCCTGTGGCTTCCAAAGGCGACTGATGAGTCATGGCTGGTGTTCACGGCAGCACCTCTGGTCTAACCCCACAGGAAATAGGTCAACTTCTCTAACCAAATGACTGTCTCAGACCTTTCTGAAACTGCAGAGATCACACCTCCCTCCACCAACGTGCCCCACATCCCCACATGCTCGCACTCACTAAGACAATGAAGGGTGTCCACAATGCCTCTTCAGTGAAGCCCAACCTTCTTCACCTCCCTGATGCTCAGAAAGTTGGCTCACACAGACATGTGATCTTAAGGGTGGTCATCACTCCTGGAAGGAAGTCCCCCTGGCCATGCCCTCACCTGTTAGCAAAATCAGGGTTTGGACTCACTTGGCAGTGTAGACCCGCTCAAAGGCCAGTGTTCCCGTCCTCTGGAAGCTCCTCCCATTCTGGGTCCTGCTTTCGTGCTCCACCTTATGGGCAAAGAATCCTGCCAAGAGAAAAGGTGTGCATTTGATTCACCGCGGGCATGTTCAGGGGCCGGTTACTTCCTTGTTTTACTAGAATGTTAAATGCCTCCTTGACTTGACCTCCAGGCAGCCCTAAATGTCCTCCATCAACTGTCATTTAGCAGAAATGTTCTCAGCAGCTGCTCTCTACTGAACACTGTGTTTGGTGTTGGAAATGCAGTCACGAACAAGGCATGGCCCCCGCTTTCCAGGATCTTCCAGTCTAAAGGAACAGACAAACAAGGAAAGCAGACGTTCCGCAGGGCAAAGCCAGTCGTGCCAAGATGAGATTGAGTGAGTCCACGGCACTTTCAGGGTCAAAGGAGGCAACTTAATTCCATGTCAGGTTGCAGAAGGATTCCTAGGGGAAATGACACCTAAGATAAAATCTGAAGAAAATGTAGAAATTAGCCAAGCAGAGAGAGGGAGAGGGGCCGCTCGACTCTAGTAGAACGGAATATGCAAAGGTCCAGGGAAAAGAACTGTCTGTGGTTCAGAACGCCCAGCCAAGGAGGGGGCATGGAGGGCGCTGGGGAAGGAATGGGATTCAGCAGAACCACAGACAAGGCCAAAGAGGGAGGTGATGAACCGTTCTTTTGATGGCATGTAACCATGACCACTTGGCACGATGTGCCAGACATTTAGCTTGCATCCAAGAACAGAACAGACAAAGAGCCTTGGTTCGAGGAACTGATGCTCTGGCAAGGGCAGCAGAGGAGGAGACAGATCATCCACCATAAGCAAAGTACATAAACAAAAACGATACCGTGTACTCAGCTATGGGCCAAAGAAGGGCATGGTAAGGGGCCGTTTGACACATGCAAGAGGATGGGCACCATGAGCCTCAATGAGAAAGTAGTAACTGAGTCAGGGCTTCAAGAAGGTGACCACTGAGACTCACCCCTGGGGCTCAGCAGAGTGACTGTGACCTTGCTGAGAGTCGTGTGAAGAAATTCAGAACTTAGTTCCGTCTGAGAGCAACAAGGAATTACTGACAGGTTTAAGCAGAGGAATGTCGTCATCAGAAAGCCACCCTGTCATTAGTATGGCAGGCACTTAGCAGGGTCAGATCCAGGATCGGGGACAAGATAGGAGTGAACTGGGGTGGTGGCTTCGGGGGCATCAGAGATGCCAAGGAGACACCGTCTGGAGGATCTGACTATAGATGGGATGATGTGGGGTGAAGGTCTCTCTCCCCCCTCTCCTCTTCTATTTTATTCATTTACTCCTTTTCAAGAGTGAAAAAAGGGATACATGTGATGGTCAGGGATCCAACCACAGGGTTCCTTCTCGTCAGCTTTATGTTAGGCTCCTCAAAAAGACATTAAAAGGGTGTTTTTCAATTGTGTATAGGAATAAAAGCCTTTCTTTCTTTTTCTTTTTCTTTTCTTTTTTTTTTTTTTTTTTTTTTTTTTTTTGAGACTAACTCTCACTCTGTCGCCCAGGCTGGAGTGCAGTGGCATGATCTTGGCTCACTGCGACCTTCGCCTCCCAGGTTCAGGCAATTCTCCTGCCTCAGCCTCCTGAGTAGCTGAGATTACAGGCGTGTGCTACCACGCCCAGCTAATTTTGTTGTATTTTTAATAGAGACGAAGTTTCACCATGTTGGTCAGGCTGGTCTTGAACTCCTGACCTTGTGATCCACCTGCCTCGGCCTCCCAAAGTGCTAAGATTACAGGCGTGAGCCACAGCGCTTGGCCAGGAATAAAAGCCTTTCATGTTTTCCTTTCCGACACAAATAACACTCTGTAGGAATGCGGCCACTTTGGGTGTATGTGTAGGACTCTCTTGCATAAAGGCAGGGCCCACCTCATCCCAGGCACCGTGGTGGGCACTTGCCATGTATTCTGTCACTGAGCTTTGCACCCACTCTGTGCAGTGGGTAATATTGCCCCCACTCTGTAGGTGAGAACCCTGAGACTTTCCCAGAGTCACCCTGCCGCTGGGGAGCAGTGCAGCCAGGACTTCAAACCCAGCAGGGCAGATGGGGATGTGTTTCCTCTCTTGCTGTCATCGTGAAGCTCCCTGCAGGATTTTACCAGCTGCACAGGGCTTAATACACCTGTCCATTCGAAAGATCTGTTCTTACCAGAGTATGACAGAAAATGCTGATCAATTTCTTTCTGTAACCCAATATGGTGCTCCTGCCTCTGAACACATAAATAGGGCTAATGTACTCAACCGTCTGCATCTGCAGGCTCTGCACTCCTAAAGTCAACCAACCACTGACCAAAAATACTTAAAAAATATATATATATCTGTACTGAACATGTATAGATTTTTTCTTGTACTATTTTTTAACTGTATAATATAACAACTGTTTACATAGCATTTATATTCTATTAGGCATTATAAGTAATCTATGTCGCACCCAATGGCTCACATCTGTAATCCCAGCACTTTAGGAGGCGGAAGCAGGCAGATCACCTGAGGTCAGGAGTTCAAGACCAGCCTGGCCAACATGGTGACACCCCTTCTCTACTAAAAATACAAAAATTAGCCAGGTGTGGTGGGGTGGGAGGTGGTACCTGTAATCCCAGCTACTTGGGAGGCTGAGGCAGGAGAATTGCTTGAACCCAGGAGGCGGAGGTTGCAGTGAGCTGAGATTGCACCATTGCACTCCAGCCTGGATGACAAGAGTGAAACTCCATTTCCAAAAAAAAAAAAAGGGAAAAACAAGCAATCTATCTAGAGATTATTTAAAGTATATGGAGGATGTGTGTAGGTTAAATGCAAATATTATGCCATTTTATATCAGGGACTTGAGCATCCAGGAATTTTAGCATCCGAGGAAGGTCCTGGAACCACCCCCCAGGACACCCAGGGATGACTGTATTAAAAGTCAGAGGTGGCCAGGCGTGGTGCCTTATGCCTGTAATTCCAGCACTTTGGGAGGCCAAGGCAGGCAAATCACGAGGTCAGGAGTTCTAGATCAGCCTGGCCAACACAGTGAAACCCCATCTTTACTAAAAATGTAAAAAATTAGCCAGGTGTGGTGGCGCACACCTATAATCCCAGCTACTTGGGAGGCTGAGGCAGGAGAATTGCTTAAACCCAAGAGGCAGAGGTTGCAGTGAGCGGAGATGGTGCCATTTCACTCCAGTCTGGGTGACAGAACAAGACTCTGTCTCAAAAAAAAAAAAAAAAAAAAAAAGAGGTTATTTCTGCAATCAGCAGCACAACGTGGCTGTACTTCTCTGCACCTGCCTCTCTTCTTTCCCTCCTTGCTCGGAGAACTGAGCCCCTCCCTTTTCTCTAAGGCTGTGCCCTCTACCTGCGATCTTGACCCTGTCCATGCACTGTCTTCAAGTCTGTATTTCATTGCTCCTTCTCCCACTTCCAGAATCCTTCATATCATATTCTCTCCTTTTCTTTTCTTTTTCTTTTTATTTTTATTTATTTATTTTTTTTTTTGAGACGGAGTTTTGCTCTTGTTACCCAGGCTGGAGTGCAATGGCGCGATCTTGGCTCACTGCAACCTCCGCCTCCTGGGTTCAAGCAATTCTCCTGCCTCAGCCTCCTGAGTAGCTGGGATTATAGACATGCACCACCATGCCCAGCTAAGTTTTTTTGTATTTTTAGTAGAGACGGGGTTTCACCATGTTGACCAGGATGGTCTCGATCTCTTGACCTCGTGATCCACCCACCTCAGCCTCCCAAAGTGCTGGGATTACAGGCTTGAGCCACCGCGCCTGGCCTCTCCTTTTCTTTATCCTGGAAATACCCACAGATCCTCCCTACCCTTTAAACAAAACAAAAACAAACCCACCTCAGTCCAACATTCCACGAAGATCTACCTCTCCTTCCTTCTAAGGTAAACTTGGAAGAGGGGGCTCCCTTTGTCTACTCCTCACCACCCCCTCACTCTCCAACCGCTTGTAATCCTCCAGTATGCTGCAGAAACGATGCATGCAAAGACCATGAACGTACTTATCTCAGCTAGCTGCTAACAGTAAGCCAGAACCAGTGTGAGAGAGAGACAAAGTCACAGACAGAGAGATGGCTGCGAACCGTTGTGAGCCACCTTCTGCACCTGCGCACTGCGAGCTACTTTAACTGCGTCATCTCGTGGAAAACCTTTAGCAACCACACATGAGGTTATCAATCACTCCACTGCTCAGTGACGGAAACTGGGGGCCCGAGAAGTCAAATATGTTTCTCAACAAACATAAAAAGATCTGGAGATTTTAGTTAACCCCAGAGTTAATATGAGTCAGCAATGACACACAGTTCTCAAAAAAACAACTCATACATAGATTATTCTAACAGAGTTGGTGTCTGGATCTCAGGAACGGCTTCCCTGTACAGAAGACACCTATCTGCCTAGGTGTTCTTAGAAAGAACACAGGAAGAGGAGAGGTCACCCAATGGCAAGGGACTCCAGAAACAATAGGTTGAAGAGGGGATGTTACAGTTGACACTGTAAACACAGAAAGAGCAGGCACAGTCTGAGGGATTTTGGGCAGCAGTACCAGGACTGCTGGGTAAAAGGCATAGGGCTGCAGGTTTCAGCTCAACATAAGAACTTCTTGAACAGTGAGTGCTTGAATGAATGAATTGGAGGCAATATGCCTGGTGCAAGTGTCTCCTCTCTAAAGTCAGATGTTAGGTTTTAATCCCAGCTTCACAACTCCTGACCTTGAGACTTTCAACCAATGGTCCAAATTCTCCATGACTCACTTTGCTTATCTGTAAAACAGGAATAAATAATAGTATATATTTCTAGGCTGGGCTCATGCCTGTAATCCCAGCACTTTGGGAGGCTGAGGCAGGAGGATCACTTGAGGTCAGGAGTTCGAAGCCAACCTGACCAACATGGCAAAACCCTGTCTCTACTAAAAATACAAAAATTACCCAGACCTGGTGGCATGTGCCTGTAGTCCCAGCTACTCATGAGGCTGAAACATGAGAATCACTTGAGCCCAGGAGGCAGAGGTTGCAGTCAGCCGAGATCACGCTACTGAACGCCAGCCTGGGGGACAGAGTGAAAGTCTGTCTCAGTAAGAAGAAGAAGAATAGTATATATTTCATTATCTACTTGCAAACACTCATGGAGACCTGTGTTCGTGCCCAGCAGTGTCCGGGTGCAGGAGAATAATGCAGGGAACAAAACAGGCACAGTGAAGGACAGGTCAGCCTACAGTGACATCTCCAGTTTCTGCGAAGGTATTGGCACGAGTGGGTGAGTGCAAGGATTAAATGGTGCAAAGATTACATGAGATAACACCAAGCGCAGCAGGAAGCAGGAAGCCCCATTCTTCACACAGTGCAAGCTTTCAAACCCGGCAACAATAGGAAAGACAAGCTTGGAAGGTTGTGAGTTTCCCCATCACTGCCGTGTTCAGGAAGAAGCAGCTGGGGGTTGGGTACTGTAAGGAAGATTCCTGCTTTGGGGGAACTTCATGAGTCTATGATTCTGTTTCTCGAGCCTATCAAACCCCAGGTTGGATGGCAAAGTCTTCCAATATGGTGCTTGTGAGGTTTCTTGTGAGTGTGTGTGTTGGGGTGGAAATAGTAGTAACAGCAGCTCCATTTCCCTCCTTAGCACCATGCTCACAGACCCTTATGACTGCAGGGCCATAATGTCTCCAAAACTTAGAGGAGGCTGCCTCTCCTGGGGGAAAGAGGACACTGCGAATGCCTGCCAGCTCCCCTGCAACCGGAGCAGACACGTTACTGCGCTCCTGCAGGACACCCTTCATCCGCCGCCGTCACTAAGTGTAGCTCACGGGCACTGAGCCCCTCCCCTCAGCTCGCATTTCTTCCCAATCACTTTCTCCAAGTACGGTATGTGCTTCCCAGGTCTGCAGCATGTCCACGCTGCTGGCAGCTAGGCAGGAGAAGTTGGAGGCTCTCTGCCTGCTGCTCACAAGAAATGCATCCATCTAATTAAAACTTGCCCTAAGCTCCAAATTGGGGAGACAGATTTGAGTCCAGCTCCTGTCTCCTTGCTGGCCAGCCTTGCAATAAAGTCTTTCTTTTCTCAGAAGTCAGTGCCGTAGTTTTGGCCGATGAGCCCATTTGCTCAGTAACATCTGTATTCTCTGGGGAAGCAGGCTTTGCTAGTTCTGGAACTCAAGGTTTCTTAGAACGATGTATTTTAAACATGTTGTGTTTTTCCAAATCTGCTTTCTGCTGGATCAAGTTGGAAAGGGTTACAAGTTCGAAGATCCTGATGACTAAAGAACGTTTGGAAGGTGGAGGAAGACATTGCACCAGGTGGGCCAGCTCTGCCCAATCACAGAAAATTCGGCTCTCAAAGTGCAGAAGGCGTGCAGAGCCCAACCCAGCCATAGGTGCATGTGAACTGTGCCACATTGTCCTGGACACAGACTGTGTACAGTGCCTAGTAACAACATGGAAATCTTTTTAACTAACAGGAACTGTTCAGAATGGCATTTTGGGGCATGAGGAAGAAGAAAGGCAGGGCTTTTGCATATTTTTTTGAACTCTGTAAGGTTGGTCTACGGTTGCAACATTGAGGTTAATCAGAATTGCAAAGAGAGGTTTGAACATACATCTGGATCTTTGTGATTGCCTAAAAACTTACAGTTAAAAACAAAGAGTGGTGTTATCTCCTGAATCATTTGAACGTTTTGCCCTCTCCATTGAGAGGTATACAAGGGGTCCTTCTGTGGTTTCAAAGTGTCCACAGAAACTCCCTTCCTGAGCAGGGGCAGGACAACTGTGCAAAGTCACTCTGACCACACATGGCCCCAGCTGGCTCCCAGGAGGGCAGCTGTGACAATGGAGAAACAGAGGCAGTGACGTGCAGGCCATCACACTCCAGCCCAAAAAATGAGCTCCCTGCTAGTCCATGCTAGCATTTCCCCAGCTAGGAAACCCCCAGCAAACCCATCACTTCCTAGAGCTCTGTTCGTGGGCCACTGTGCCCTGTGGTCTCTGAAAAGTCTAGCCCTCCAGATTGTAGCTGTCAGAACTCAGACATTTGGCCATCTTTAATCTTACCTCTACTTTCCGCTTGTCCCGCAGGAGAAGACTTAATCCTCTGCATCAAACAGAATGAGAAACCTCACCACCCACCTCAGTCTGAGCAGGGTTTGCTAGACCATGATGGCAAAGGCCAGGACAAAGCCGTGGGCAGAGCAGGGGCAGGTCCCTGGTGGCCCTCCATTAGGAGAGGTGAGGAGACCCTGTCCTTGAAACAGAGAGCTCTGAAGCTTCCCGCAGCTCAGCTCTGAATCAAGAAGGAGTTGGAGAGAATGAGCTCAAACTTCATAGCTGGGTTCGGCTCCAACTGCACAAGCAGGTGAGGGGGCACTAGCTCCCCTGTCCACCGATGCCCTTCGGCTTTATTGGTGGGGTCAGGAGAAGGGCCAGAGGGGAGGTCCTCCTGGAGCTGCATAAGCGCTGCCCACCCATACGGCGACCTTCACAGCGACGGGAGGGGTGGCTGCAGGCTCACCTGTTCATCACTGCGGCTGTTTTGTTCCTGCTCTATCCTCCTGTGCCCAGAATACTATCTGGCCCAGAGCAGGGTCTCTGTACATGCATGCGGGTTGCCTAAAGGAATAGTTGCCAATTTACAGGGCCAAGGGCGCCGTGTGTGAAATCATAAAGGCTCAAGGAAATGGGGGCCTAAATAAGCCATTTGTTCCCTTTCTGACCTACAACTCTGTTGTGTGTTATTTCGTATAAAAATGTTGGGGTCAGAAAGCCACAAAGTGTAGTGCTCATAGAAAACATACTTGGAGTGTGCAAAGTTGGGCCTCTCTGGTGTGGAGGCCGACAGGGAGCCTTGCTCTGTGCCCAGAAGCCTACATCACCAGCATCTGTCCACACTTAAGATGGGAGAAAATAGCAGACTATCCCAAAGTGATTAAATACTCGAAGTTCCAAAGTGTGACAGCGTGTCAATGCTCAGTAATCACCACAAAGCTACAGCAGCTGCCCTTAGTAATTACTCTCCTTTTTTCTCTATCTTAATAAATTTAAAACACACAAAGCCACTGAAGATACTTCCGAAAGTAGTCGGAGGCAGTCCTAACTCAGAACTTTAGGGAGGTAGCCCACACAATCCTGCCTTTTCACATCTAGATATCCTGCTTGGTTTTTTTTTTTAACTGATAGCAGAATTAATGGAAATGCAAACCCCAAACAGGACAATTTTACTCTCTGTCTCTTACTGAAGTATGCAATGTATATTTTAAAAAAGCTTCCAAAATTATATGTTGCTAGAGAAGAAGAAGGTATCACCAAAAAAAAAAAAAATGTTTCTTCAGAAAAAAAAAATAGTATAGAGGAAAAATAGTAAGATGATTTTTCCTACACGCCTTTCGAAATCACGTTCTTTTTAGTCTGCAGATGGCTGGTAACTTCAATTGCACTGCAGATGTTAGAGAAGCCCAGTGTCTGAATAACGGTGTATATCACGTTCCCTTTCCAGTCTTCTTGCACTCACCCCTTGCCTGACCACATTAATTAGTAGCTAAAATGCTGATCATAGACACTTCTGTAAGGGTTTTAGCAAAATCCTTCAAGTTGCAGCCTTAGCTCTAAAAATGGGACTAGTCATCACCGCGAAAGTGAAAGACCGAGAGAAGAAAAACCCCAAAATTACACAGAAATATACACAGCCCTATACATTCAAATAAAAAGAAGTAAAAAGAGATAAAGTAAAGACACAATTGCTTAAGCCTGACTTCCAAATAACCATCAAACAATAACCATCCCCTTCTGTTCTTCCCTGAGCGAAGGGCTCTCCTTACCGTTCTGGACCACGCTGATGAGGGTGACAATGGCCAACAGGACGACATTGCCTACAGTTTCTTGATCCATGTTTGCTTCAGGCTCTCCGCAGAGGACTGCTCTGGCTCCGGCTCCACAACCTACCCTGCACAGGAAGGGGAAGTGAGAGGCTGCACTCTTTCATCATTAGAATTTCTGAAGCTTCCCAGCACAATTACACAGTGCCTATTCTTCCTTCCTTTTTTTTTTTTTTTAACTAGCCACCACAGTGCCCTGGCTGTGGTTCAGTGTGATCTACCAGGAGACACAGGGCTTGGCAGAGGAGCACACAAAGCCAGCACACTTCCTTGTCATGGGAAACCTCCCTGAGAGCCTCCAGAATGAATCTCGGACCCAAGACCATGACCAGCATGGACCCAGCACAGGCACCAATCTGGAAGCTGCCATCATCTCTGACTTCAGCAAAGAGAAAGAAGGGAAAGAAAACCCAAAACTTTCAGGTCAGGCAGGCACAGTGGCAGAAGCCTGTAGTCCTAGCACTTTGGGTGGCTGAGGTGGGAAGATCACTTGAGCCCAGGACTTTGAGGCTGCAGGGAGCCAATGACCATGGCACTGCACTCCAGCCCGGGCAACAGAGCAAGACTCTGTCTCACACACACATGCACACAAAAGTAAAATGAAACCTTAACAAAAATGTATAGAACACCAAAAGATCTGTGCCCCAAGTACTGTCCTTCTTTCCTTGAATTCCAAGAAAAAAGAAGGTGAACACTTAACACATAACTCTCAGTAGCAGCTGCATACGGTTTGAATGAAGGAAGAATTACACTGCAGTGGGAAGGGACAGCTGGTATCTCCATTTCTTCAGAGAAAAGTAATAAAAGGAATTAATGAATTAAACCAGAGAATTCCAACCGAAGAATTTAGGTAAAAGGCAGAAATGGAGTTACAGATGATCCCTAAGGGAAATTTCCAAAGGATTGTCAAACACTGCAACTGGCTTTTCTGAGGCAATTGCAGAAACACCTTCCTTGAAATTCTTTTCCACTTAATCAGAGTACAGAGGCTCTGCTTTCCGAGAAAGTGTAAGAGTGGACCTGCTGGGTAGGCGAGGTGGCTGCCTGGTATTCTGCAGCTCAGCTCAGTGTGAATGGCAATCCCTCTGAGGTCACATGGAAAATGCAAAATATCTGCAATCTTTGTCCCAGACTCAGCTATTTGGCATTGGTTAAGAGGTGCTTTTATCAAAACTTCACTTTGAATGAGAACATGGACTGCCGTAACCGCTGGCAGCAGGGAGGGCTGCATCTCGGCATGGAAGAGGTCAGTGTGGGGAAGAGCTCGCGCCCACATAAGTACAGTGCCAGAGGCCAGCTTGAGTGTCCTCGGCTCAACTGAAAGAGAAAGGCTGATGAAGGCAGTGTGCCGAGCTGCATGTGGGGAAGCCAGTAACCGGGGCAGTCTGGCTGGTCATGACACACTTCGGTACTCCCTAGGTACCTCAGGCACTTTGTAGAGTGTACACTTTATATTAGCCAAAGCTATCCAGAGAAAACCAAACCAGTGTATAAATAAATCTTCTCATATATATGCATACATAATGCAGATCTATAATAAATAGGTTCACATGATCATGGAGACCCTGAAGTTTCATGGTTTGCCATCTGCAAGCTGGGGACTCAGTGAAGCAGCTGGTGGAGACCAGTCTGCATTCAAAGGAGGTCTGATCATCAAGGCGGGCAATAGTGCAAGACCCCGTTTGAATCTAAAAGCTGGAGAACCAGGGGCTCCAGTGTTTAAAGGCAGGAGAAGATGGATGATCCAGCTCAAGAAGAGGGAATTTGGCTTTCTGCCCACTTTTTGTTGGATTCGGGCCCTTGGTGGATTGATGACACCCACCACACTGGTGAGGGTGGATCTTCTTTACACAGTCCCCCGAGTCCAGTGCTGATCTCTTTCCAAAACACCCTCACCAACACACCCAGAAATAACATTTTACCAGTTACCTGGGCATTTTTTAGCTCAATCAATGTGGCATAAAATTAACTACTACAGAGTTATTACAAGATTGGTTAGGGCAAGAGCAGTTTGATAAGTTTCCGGGGATGTTTAGGTTTTGGTAGCCAAGGAGTTCGAACCCCATAAAGAATTAGCCCTACTAACATTCACCACATCTTAGTGACAATGCACCAGAAATGAAGGCAGTCCTCCTACCGAAGCAGTCCAGTTGCAAGCCACAGAAACTTAGCTCAAACTAGCTTAGGCTAAAAGGAGAATGTATTCACTCAGAGTCTTAAAAATTTGACAACTGAAGTTGGAAAGAGCAGAGATGGGATTAGGCCTTGGAGCTAGAGAGATTTTTCTCTCTCTCTTTCTATTTTTTTTTTTTTTTTTTTTTTTTTTTTTTTTTTTTTTTTTTGCAGAGTCTCGCTCTATTGCTAGGCTGGAGTGCAGTGACACAATCTCCACTCACTGTAACCTCTGACTCCCAGGTTCAAGCAATTCTCCTACCTCAGCCTCCCAAGTAGCTGGGATTACAGACACATGTCACCAGGCCCAGCTAATTTTTGTATTTTTAGTAGAGATGGGGTTTCACCATGTTAACCAGGATGGTCTCGATCTCTTGACCTCACGATCTGCACACCTTGGCCTCCCAAAGTGCTGGGATTACAAGCACGAGCCACCAGGCCCAGCCTCTCCAGCTCTTAAATGTAGCACTCTTAAATGGAGTTTTCTCTCCCCCCCTTCCCTCTTTTTTCTCTCTCGTCCCTTTCTCTGTCTTCCCCTTCTCTCTACCTCTGTCTCTGTCTTTCTTCCAATCGCTCCTCTTGCTCTCTCTCAGCTTCTCTTACCATGTCAAATGTATTCTCTCTGCAGACCTGTTTTCTGGAGACATCTTCACCAACTCCTGAGTTCTACATTTTACAGCTTCCATCACCTGTCAAAGACTGACTTCTCTCACATCTCATCTCTCAGTACTGCCTCACTGGCCCAGGCTGGCCGGGGGTCCATTCTTGAAGACGTCAACCAGATGGCAGGAGAAGGAAGACCCTGGTGGTTCTTACAATGATCGTATGGCAGAGGGGGGACTAATCCCACAAAGAAAATCTGGGAGGAGGGAGGGAGAGGGAAATTTACTGCCTCACTTCGACTGTCTTAATACTTATTGGACAGATTAAAATGTTCAGTTTGTAAAGAAGCTTCTCTATCCTACACGCTTCTGTCTTTAAAACTCGTCCCAATCTGCCGGCACACAGAAAACAGCGCCCACAGGGACCAACTTGGTCAGCCCCCACCAGCACTGGAAACCTTCCCAGCTCCGTGGGACGCAGGGACCCACGCCTTCTGGGGCCCCACACACGGGAGAAATGTCCAGCCACTGGCGCTTTAGAAGATCCAAAGGCGCCTAGCGAGAGGTGCTGGGCACCCCGCCCTGAGCTCCTTGGAGTCACCCCCAGCTGGCGCGCAGACCACGTGCGCCAGCGAGTCCCCTTCACCCAGAGAGAGCGTGTTAATAGCCCAGACGGCCATTAAATTACAGCGCGCGCATTAAGATTCTGGCTGCAGCTGCAGAGGAACACTTATCAGAGGTGAAGCCTCTGGAAACGCCATTCATCTCAATAGATTGCTGCTGAGACCAAACGAAAAGACGAGGGGTGCCGGAGAGCCGTGGAGGGGAGCACAGCCTGCCCGGATTCCCGCATCCGGAGGGCTGTGTCGTGGGGACCTAGTCTGTGCTGGGCACTGTACCCAGAGCCTCACATTTGCTCCTCAGTGCAATCCTCTGAGGGACAAATTAGTTCCCCACCATTGCCCAGAAAGTGAAACTGAGGTTCAGAGGGGTCGAAAATGTGGTGAAGGGCCTGGCGCGGTGGCTCACACCAGCACTTCGTGGGTGGCCGAGGCTAGAGGATGACTTGCGTCCAGGATTTGGAGGCCAGTCTGGGCAATGCAGCAAGACCCCCGTCTCTATAAAATATAAATCAGCCATGCCTGGTGACACAGACCAGTAGTCCCAGCTACTCAGGGCCAAGGCAGCAGGATCGCTTGAGGCTGGGAAGATGGAGGCTTCAGTGAGCTATGGTCTCAACATTGCACTCCAGCCTGGGCAACAGAGGGAGAGCCTGTCTTAAAAAAAAAAAAAAAAAGTGTTCAAGGCAAAGACCCACATAGCAAGGAGCAGAACAAGGGTTTACGCCCAGGCCGGTCTGGCTTTAAAGTCTGGGATTTAAACCACCCTACGTGCTGCCACTGGAGTCGTCTTCAGAACCTGGGGCTCCCTGGTCCTTCGCATTTGTGCCTGGCCGGCACCTCACAGGCTAAAGCTCTGAGTAATGGCTCCTCAGCCCCGAAGAGAGATTTTTAGAAAGGAAGACATATACACTTCACGGGAAATAACATATCCGCACCACATCTGACCATTAACAAAGGTAATTTAACAAGAAATATCCCACAGCGACAGGGCTGTGAGCCCATCCCTCTCCCGCCCGTCCCCTGCTCCCCGCGCCCTCTGTAATTATGCATATGCTACACTGATCTGTGCGTGACAGGTTAGTTAGACAAATGTGCAGGGAGTAGGCAAGAATAATTAGCACATTCATTAATTAGAGTACTGTTAGTAGTTTGACTGTGAAGGACAACCATTTGTCAACAGAGATCAGGACAGCTGGGGCCAAGCAGAGACTCAGGGGGAGCAGCAATTCAGGGACACTGAGGCTCTACCCAGCTGCTGTTAAAAATCCTAGGAGCTGTGCAGACACTTTGTCAACACGCCTTCATCGCCATGGCAACAGGGGGCCACTCTGCCCGGCTGTCAGGCTACAATATTCACGTGGCCTTCATCCTCACCTCAGGGTGCACGTTGGCATCTCATGACATCTCTTCCCCCCACTCCCCAGTCAGGGTTGCCCTCCAAGTTCATTAGGATGAGGATTGACTGGTGGTGAGGGAGAGGAGGCAGGAGGTGGGGTCAGTGCCAGGCCGAGTGTAGAGGTACAGCCCGGGTCTACGGGCTCAAATTATGGATGGTTAAACAACAGTTCCTTTTCATTTAAGTTAGTTTAAAGAATATTCAGACCGATATTGATCCAAAGGATACGTGATATGAACAGAGAGACCAGGCGTGGTCTGCTCCAGATGTCACATGCCAATGGTGTGTGTGAGAACCAGATCAACCTGGGTAAAGTGTCATTTCTCCTTCCCCAGCCACAATCAGGTGGCCTTTCCTTCCACGAACAGCTAGCTCATGCTTCTGAACAGAACTGAACTAAATTGAGAGGAATCCTCATGCCATTCTATAGATGAAACAACAAAGTTAGTGAATTGCTGTAACCTCACATGCTATTGATTAAACTCTACACATGCTCGGAGTGCTTTACAGATATGACCGTCTTTCTCTAGAATCTTACGTTGCAAGCTAAGCATATCAGTGCAAAGCAAACAAATAGAAGGCAAAATTCATAGCCATTCACACAGACAGATAGCAGGAAGCCAATGTCTTACCCTCAAAACCTCTTCCTTTTCCCAACACAAACTCACACCACACAGTGTATTGCTTATAAGTTTGTAGGAAAATGAAGCAAATGACCCATGCATATGGAAAACATCATGTAGTGTGTTGTGTAAGAAAACAAAGGTTAAGACCAGGTGAGGTGGCTCCCACCTGTAATCCCAACACTGTGGGAGACCGAGGGGGGCAGATCACCTGAGGTTAGGAGTTCAAGACCAACATGGCCAAAATGACAAAACCTTGTTGCTACTCAAAATGCAAAAATCAGACGGGCACATTGGTGCACGCCTGTAATCCCAGCTACTCAGGAGGTTGAGGCATGAGAATTGCTTGAATCCAGGAAGCAGAGATTGCACTGAGCCAGATGGTACCACTGCACTCCAGCCTGGGTGACAGAGAGAGACCCATTTCAAAAATAAATAAATAAATAAGTTTAGACATGGATTTCTTTGCTCCAGACTTGGTTTTATCTGTCTTGTAGGCTGGCCAAAGAAAGGAGGTCAGTCATGGGCATGACCTGCCTTGGGAACATTCAGTTCTAATAGGATTAAAATTTGTGATGCTCATATATGCTCAGTTGAGTTTTGACAAAGTAATTTAATGGGGAAAGGAAAGTCTTTTTAACAAGGGTGCTGCCGGGCACGGTGGCTCAAGCCTGTAATCCCAGCACTTTGGGAGGCCGAGGCAGGTGGATCACAAGGTCGAGAGATCGAGACCATCCTGGTCAACATGGTGAAACCCCGCCTCTACTACAAATACAAAAAACTAGCTGGGCATGGTGGTGCGTGCCTGAAATCCCAGCTACTCAGGAGGCTGAGGCAGGAGAATTGCCTGAACCCGGGAGGCGGAGGTTGCAGTGAGCCGAGATCGCGCCATTGCACTCCAGCCTGGGCAACAAGAGCGAAACTCCGTCTCAAAAAAAAAAAAAAAAACAAGGGTGCTAGAACAACTATATGTTCTTATGGGAAAGAAAATGAACGTTGACCCTTCCAAAAAATCACACAGAATATAACTAGAAATGGATCTTAAACACAAACATAAAAACTAAAAATATAAAGCTTCCAAAAGAAAACATAAGAGAAAGTCTTCGTGACCATGAAGAAGGTGAATATTCTTTAGATAACACAAAAAGCATGAGTCGTCTAAGAAAAAAAATCTATGAATTAGACTTCATCAAAATGTAAAACTGCTCTTGAAAGAACAACCTATGTTTTGCTCAAGAAGCTATACATATAGCCAGTAAGAGCATGAAAAGATGTTAAACTTCATTAGTCATTAGGGAAATACAAATGAAAACTACAATGAGATAACACCACACACCTATTGGAATGGTTAGCAAGGGTATGGAGCAACTGGAACTATCATTCATTGCTGGGAAGAATGTAAAATGGTAAAGGTAAAAATGGCAACATGCAGGGAAGAGTTTGACAGTTTCTTTTTTGTTAGTTTGTTTTTTAGAGACCAGCTTTCACTCTGTCACCTAGGCTAGAGTGCCGTGGTGTGATCATAGCTCATTATAACTTCAAAGCCCTGGGCTTAGGCGAATCTCCCACCTCAGCCTCCTGAGTAGCTGAGACTACAGACACACACCACCATACACTGCTAATATTTTTTATTTTGTAGAGACAGAGTATCACTATGTTGCCCAGGCTGTTTGAACTCCTGGCCTCAAGCAATTCCCCCAAGTTGGCAGTTTCTTAAAAAGCTAAACATACACTTCCCATCTGTCCTAGAAATTTCACCCAAGTATTTCATCATTAGAAATTAAAATACATATGCTGTATCAGTCAGAGATTGACCAGAGATGCAGCACCACTAAAAGATATTTTATATACATATTTTTTTGAGACGGAGTTTCGCTCTTGTTACCCAGGCTGGCGTGCAATGGCGCGATCTCGGCTCACTGCAACCCCCACCTCCTGGGTTCAGGCAATTCTCCCGCCTCAGCCTCCTGAGTAGCTGGGATTACAGGCACGCGCCACCATGCCCAGCTAGTTTTTTGTATTTTTAGTAGAGACAGGGTTTCACTATGTTGACCAGGATGGTCTCGATCTCTTGACCTCGTGATCCACCCGCCTCGGCCTCCCAAAGTGCTGAGATTACAGGCTTGAGCCACCGCGCCCGGCATTTTATATTTTTTAATACATATACACACACATTTTTAAGGGATTCATTATAGGGATTCGACCTTATGCAGTTACGGGAGCTGATTAAACAGTCTGAGTGTGTTTTCATTTTCTGTGGTTTCTGTAACAAAGTAGCACAAACTGAGTGGCTTAAAACAGCAGAAGCGTATTACTTCACAGTTTTAGGGAATAAAGTCCAAAATCAAGGTGTCAGCAGGGCCATGCTCCCTCTAAAATCTCCTAAGGGAGGATTCCTTCTTGCCTTTTCCTGGCTTCTGTTTATAGTCCTTGGCTGGCCCCTGCCACCACCTCCATCCACACACAGTGTTTTCCCCTAGCGTCTCTGTCTTCCTATGGCCGTCTTATAAGGACACTAGTGGTATTGAATTAGGAGTCCATCCTGAGCCAGTATGCCCCCATCTTAATTAATTATATTTACAATGATGCTATTCCCAAAAAAAGGTTACATTCTGAAGTCCTGGCAGATAGGGCCTCAACCTACCTTTTGGGGAGACACAATTCAACCCTCAACAAGGAGGTTGCTGTTTCTGTGGCTGGTGCTGAATCCTAAACTCTACAGGGCAGAATCAGGAAGGGAACAAGGGCATGAAGCGTGAGAAGCAAGGACAACCCAAAATCCACAAGACTGAGCTGACACCAAAATTTGCAAGAAACCACAGGATGGGCTGGAATCCGTATCTGTCACTCAACAACACGAAGCCACAATTTCAACGCTGGGGGCTTTCTGCAGGAGAATGTGATGCCCTCATCACAGAGCAGTCAGAGATACTGAAGGAGTTTCCAGCAGAAGCTGGAACAGCTGTGAGCTCAGCCACTGACCGAAGCCAACCACATGATGGGCAGATTCTCAATAATGTGAGACAGGGCCACATGCCTTGCTTACCTGCTTAGCATAAAAAGATGCTGCTCCTTCACTTCCACGTTCCTCATCTCACGTAAAATGTCTCCAGTGGCCCACGCTAATCCAGAGGCATGTAGGGAAGTGAATTTGGGGAAACATGGCTCCAGCGTAGGCACATTGACAAAATACAAACCTATCAGGGCTTACCTGGTGTTAGCTTATCATCCATATGCGCCTCTTAACCATGCTGAAGTTGTCTTCCAAAAAGACCATGGTGATTGGGCACAGTGGCTCACACCTGCAATTGCAGCACTCAGGAAGATCAAAGCAGGCAGATCACCTGAGGCCAGGATTTCAAGACCAGCCTGGCCAACAGGAATAAACCCCCTTCTCTACTAAAAATGCAAAATTCATCCTGGCACACCTGTAATGCCAGCTACTCTGGAAGCTGATGCAGGCGAATCACTTGAACTTAGGTGGCAGAGATTGCAGTGAGCCAAGATCACACCACTGCACTCCAGCCTGAGCCACAGAGTGAGACTGAAAAAACAAAAACAAAAAAACATGGTAAAATCATGCTTCCACCTAACAATGAAACTTTCTCTCATCCAATAGAAAATGCACTAACCCTCTTCTCTTTATTCATCTTTGGGTGACATTAATTCTGCTTGTGACTAAGTCACATTCCCTTTTTGATATCGTGTAACTAAAATACTGAGATATAAAATTAACTACCATTAACTTTCTATTTAAGTCACACATATTAAGTTGTATAGTAGAGAAATTAACTAGAGGAATAGAAAAAACACTGGTTAGCTGGGTGTGGTAGTGCATGCCTGTAGTCCCAGATACTTCGAGGACTAAACAGTAGAATCAGTTGAGCTCAGGAGTTCAAAACCAGCCTGGGCAACATAGCAGAGCTCATCTCAAAAAAATAATAATAAGGCCGGGCGCGGTGGCTCAGCCTGTAATCCCAGCACTTTGGGAGGCCGAGGCAGGTGGATCACGAGGTCGAGAGATCGAGACCATCCTGGTCAACATGGTGAAACCCCGTCTCTACTAAAAATACAAAAAACTAGCTGGGCGTGGTGGCGCGTGCCTGCAATCCCAGCTACTTAGGAGGCTGAGGCAGGAGAATTGCCTGAGCCCAGGAGGCGGAGGTTGTGGTGAGCCGAGATCGCGCCATTGCACTCCAGCCTGGGTAACGAGAGCGAAACTCCGTCTCAAAAAAAAAAAAAAATAATAATAATAATAATAATAATAAATAAATAAACTGGTTAATATATGCACATTTATGTCAAGATAAAGAAGAAATATTCAAAGTTATTACCATCCTCATTCCTCAAACTGGTTGTATGGGTTTTAACTGATATTTATAACTACCTTCCACTGCTCATTCTATATTCCCCTTGAGAGGAATACAGATGGATATAGACGGAATATAGATAGATGTAGATAGAATATTCCCCTTGAAATATGCCCACCTCAGTGAGTCCAAGTTCCTTGCCTGGTGACTCAAATCTTCATTCCTGAAGGGACTGGATCGTGATCAGTCCTCTGTGTACTAGGTTAGCATCACTTTCCATTGACGTTAGTCACAGACACATAGAGTGCACACTCCTCACTGTCATTGTGAAGGGACCGCCCAATTTCTCCTTGGTAATTCGGATCAGTCACCCTAGGTGGGAAAGGACCCCCCCCTTCCTTGCTTGTGTGTTCACTGGCATCAGGAGATGGCAAACTCAGCAGTCAGCTTAGTGGAGCCACCATTGTACTCCCTTATGGAAGCATGTCCCCCATAGGAACTAAGATTTCTGCAATAGCAGAGCCCAAAGTTACAGGAATGGGAAGGAAAAATTCACTACTGGAACACCAGGCGTGAAAGCGAGAAAAGCCACTCCCATTTTTACCCCGTGATTCTTGGACCCATGAATCCTGACAGTGGGAGAAATAGCATGATATATTGGTCACTGACTTAAAGCATCTTGGAGGACATAACCCCAGGCCAGCAAGGTGTTGCCACCCAGCTGGTGCTATATGTGAGCCTTTAAAATCCATTCCATTGTTCTAATCAGGCCACCTGCTTCACTGTGGGGCCAGTGAAGCCCATGATCAGAAGCTCATATCTGTACTTCCTTTGCTGTAAGATTACTTCCTTGGTCAGAAGCAATGGTGGATGAAATTTTATAACAAATAGAATTAAGTCCATGGATGGTGGGTTTGGCGGAGCATCGTAGTCAGGGAAGGCAAACTCATATCCAGAGTAAACGTCTTTTCCAGGGAAGACAAAGCACTGCCCCTTCCATGATGGAAATGGTCCAATGTAATCAACCTTCCACCAGTTGGCTTTCTAGCCCAGGGAATGGTGCCATATTGGCGTAGATTTCTATCTTGGTGGGATGAGCACTCAGCAATGGCTGGAGCCAAATTGGCCTTGGGGAGTGGAAATTCATGTTGCTCTGTCCATATAGCCCTGCCCCCATGGCCATGATGTATGTGAACTCATTGGGCAATAGTGGCTGGGGAAAGAGACTAGCTGATGCTGTCAGAATGGATCGTCTTATTCAGCTGATTATTAACATCCTCCTCTGCTGTGGCTGCTCTTTGGTTAACATTCATACGAGACACATATTCCCACATTTTGTGTGTATTCAGAGAATTCTATCCATATACCTCTTCCCCAGGAGTCCTTGTCACCAGTTTTCCAATTATGTCTCTTGGAAATTCCTGATCATCAGGCTGAATCATTAACCACTGTCTGTGATTTTGTGTAAGTCTGTAATGTATGGCCATCTTCTCTTCTAGGCAAAATGAACACCCGCTTGTATTGCTCCAAGTTCTGCCCATTGAGAGGGTTTCCCTTTGGCATCGTCCTTCAGGGGCACCCGAGAGTAGAGCAGTAGTACTTCAGCTAGCCACTTTGGGCAGTAGCAGCACTATAAACTATGCTCCAGTTTATTTTTTCCCTCCATCAAGTAGTCACAGGGAACTCCTCGTAAAGCCACAGATGCAGATTGAGAGGGAGCAGTCAACTTGGCAACAGCACTGGCCAGGCCAAGGGCCTGCACTACTTGCTCATGCAACTTACTTGTGCCCGCAGGACCTACTTGGGCCCAATCTCATGTTCCATTTGATGATGGAACACTGCTGTGTGCATCAACTTTCTGCCTTGGGTCAGATGACCTCTTGTTCACAATGGACAACTCAGGTCAAAAGACAACATGGTGGCCCATGGTGACGCATTTTGTGTTTGTTATTGATAGTAGCTAGATGTTTTCAAAAGGAGAATAGTTATCTTCAGAGAATGGCACAGCTTTGCTCCAAATCATTACGTGCTATGCTGGGGTTCACCTATAAAGGCCTTCCAAAGGCTCCAAACAGTCCCCTGTTCCACCGCAGCCACTTGAAACACCATCACGTCAGTTGGGCCTTAAGGCCTGAGTGGCAGAGCAGCCTGCATAGCAGACTGAACTTGTATGCAGAGCCTACATTCATTGTTCTGGGGTCTCATTCAAAACTGGCAGCCTTTTAGATTTCAAAATCATTCCAAGCTGGAAACAACCAAACGTCTATCAGGCAGTAAATGGATAAACAAATTGTGATATATTCTTACAATGGAATTATCCAGCAATAAAAAGAACAAAGTACTGATGCACACAACATAGATGAATACCAAAAACATTATACCGAGCAAAAGAAGACAGACACCCAAGAGTGGATGCTGTATGATTCCATTTGCGTGAAACTCTAGAAAAGGTAAGTACAATTTACAGCACCAGAAAGCAGTCAGTGGTTGCCTGGAGCTGGGGCTAGGGCCGGATTTTGACTGGAGAGGGACTTTTTGGGGTGATGGAAATGGCCCATATTTTTATTTTTGGTGATGGTTACATGGATGTACACATTTGTCAGAACTTGTCAAACCGTACACTCAAAATGAGTACATTTTATTGTACATAAATTATACCTCAGTAAAGTTGATTTTTAAAGAGCATTTCAAAAACTTTTTTTCACTGGGCACAGTGGCATGCACCTCTAGTCCCAGCTACTTGGGAGGCTGAGTTTGGAGGATCCCTTGAGCCCAGGAGTTCAAATCCAGCCTTGGCAACATAGCAAGACCCTATCTCTAAAAAAAATAAAAAATATTAAAATGTTTGATGTTTAGTTAGCTCAGTAATACTTTTCACTTAGAAGTTAAAGTGACTTTCATAGAAACATAAATAACTTTATTTAATAAGGGTTTAACAAAGGAATTTATATTAACCAAACTATGGCATGTATGGATTAGAGAATCTCCTGACTTTGTATATCAGAAAGGTTAGAAATATCGAACGGTAGAAAACTCTATCGCCCATTCTTTCTACACAGACAAGCAATGCTGCCTTCAGAGCCAAGTCAAATACACAAATACCTTGTTATATATCCCTTATTACTTGGTTTCCTTTGGTCAGTAGTTTTAGTAGTTAATTAATAGGACCAGTCATCTGTGACTCTAAGATAAGGTGACCAGATATCCTGAACTGACCCAAATAATAAACAGATTCTACTTCTAGAAAAGAATCAGTGAAATAACTATAAATTGCCACTGATCTCAGATCATCTTCCATCTTTGGCCAGAAGCCACCCAACTATGCTTTTGGATTACCTGTTCTATCCCACAAGAGAGAAAGTAAGCAAGAAAAAGGCATCTGAAGGAAGGCACTAAACATAAATGAGCTCAAAATAGAAGCCAACAAGTTAGAAGATAGGAATTTGTTTGATTCTATTAGAAATCTGGAGAAAAGGCTTTATTAAATCAGCTCACTGTGTAATTAATCCAAAGCAAAATCCTAGGGACCAACTACTTCAAATCAAGAGAGGATGGAATGATCCTACTTAAGTCTGGGTCCTAGAGCACTGGAACAGGACATACTGGGACAGGAACCCCACCCTAGGTGAGTCGCAATAGCCAACACTTGTTAGACGCTCACCTTTTGCCCAGAACCATGCTAAGCATGCCACATCTCAGTCCATTTTGCCAAGATAGAAACTGAGGCTCACAGTAACTTGCCCAAGATTACCAGCTAGCAAACATTGAAAATGCAAAAAGAGGCTAAATCCTTTTCCTGGTCTAACTTTCATAGGTTCTGCCACAGGCTCTGCTCCTCTCACAAATTCTCAAAAAGTTGGTATGAAGTATGGACACTCTCAATTATCAACATACAGTCAGCAAACTAGCAATAGAGGGACACTTTCTCAACTTGATAAAGAACATCCCCAAAGAACCTACAACAGTTAGCATCATACTTACTGATGAGAAACTAGAAACTCCCACTAAAATAAGGAACAAGGCAAGGATGTCTCCTTTCATCACTCCTTTTCGACATTGTATTTGAAGTCCTACCTAATGCAATAAAACAAGAAAAGGAAAAGTACACAGATTAGGAAGAAAGAAATAAAACTGTCTTTGTTCACAGGTGACATGATTGTCTATGTAGAAAATTGGATAGAATCAACAAAAAATCCTGAAACTAGTAAGTGATTATAGCAAGATTGCAAGATACAAGGTTAATATACAAAAGTCAGTCACTTTCCTATATGGCGGCAATAAGCCAGTGAAATTTGAAACTAAAAACACAATGCCGTTTACATTTGTACCCCCAAATGAAGTACTTAGGTATAATACTAATAAAATATATACAAGATCTAGATGAGGAAAACTGTAACACTCTAACGAAAGAAATAAAAAAAAAACTAAATAAATGGATACATGTTCCATGTTCAGGAATAGGAAGACTTACTGTTGTCAGGATGTCAGTTCTTTTCGATTTGATCTATGAATCAATGCAATACCAATCAAATCCCAGCAAATTATTTCGTTTGTGTCAACATATTCATTCTAAAGTTTATACAGAGAGGCAAAAGACTCAAAATAGCCAACACAATATTGAAGGAGAAGAATAAAGGTGCAGAACCGACATTATCTGACTTCAAGACTTATTCTAAAATTATAGTAATCGAGACATTGTAGTATTGGCAAAGGAACCGACAAACAGATCAATGGAACAGAATAAAGAGCCAAGAAATAGAGCCACTCATAAATATAGTCCACTGATCTGCGACAAAGGAGAGACAGCAGTACAGTGGAGCAAAGGTAGTCTTTTCAAACGGTGCTAGAACCACGGGAGAACCACATGCAAAAAAAAAATGAATCTAAAAAAAATGAATCTAGACACAGACCTCATGTCTCTCACAAAAATCATCAACATATTAGTCTCTCTGTATTTTCTGCTTCTTGTGTCTCTTTAGCAATAAGTTGTTGGATTTGAAATAAAATACGATCTTACCGAATTTTCAACATGGCCACTCTATTTAAATGTGTATGGTGAGAAGAGTTCCGAGTAATTTGTTGCAGTAGTGATCCAGGGTTTTACGCTGACCTACCAAAGGAACGGTAGCGTTAGAAACGGTCTTAGTCCATTACCTGAGACTGGGTAGTTATAAAGAAAAGAAGTTTATTTGGCTCATGGTTATGCAAGCTGTACAGGAACCATGGCACCAACATCTGCTTCTGGCGAGGCCTCAGAAAGCTTCCACTTATGACAAAAGGAAAAGAGGAAGTAACGGGAAGCCAGCTTGTAGACATTACATGGCAAGAGAGAGGAAGCAAGAGAAGAGGGGAGAAAAGAGCCAGGCTCTTTTTAACAATCAGTTCTTGCAGGAACTACTAGAATAAAAACTCACTCATTGCTGTGAGAACAGCACCAAGCCATTCATCAGGGATCTGCTCCTACGACCAAAACACCTCCCACTAGTCCCTGCCTCCAATATTGTGGATCTAATTTCAACATGAGATTTGTAGGGGACAAATATTCAAACTATATCAGATACAGTTTTACAGGCCCAGATCCTAAAGAGGATCAAATGACATCTAGGCAGGAGAACTAAATGTTGTATCTCCTCTATGTTCTTTCATTTATTCACTCATTCAACAAATACTGAGCATATATACCATGTGTCATGCACTGGCTTGATACCAAGCAATGGACCCAGTTAGTGTTAATATTAGTTAGGATTCCGTTCATTTGCGTATATATTTTTGCAAAAAAAAAAAAAAAATAGCAATGGCTTAAACACATAAGCTTTCATTTGCCTCTTGTTAAAGGAATTCCAGGGGTAGGCAAGCCAGGGCTGGTGTGGTCCAAGGTGAACAAGAATGCAGGTACCTTCTTTCTTTCTGTTCTGCCCATCATAAAGCGCATTCTGCCTTAACATCCTCCGATTGCCTGAGACAGCTTTGAAGTGCCTGCCATCTGCACTGCATTTTAGGAAGCAGGAAAAAGAAAGAGTAAGAAGTAAAATGAGGAATTATCTCTTCAACCAGCTTTCTTGGAAATCCCATCCTTCAATTTCCACTCTTTCTTATTGGCCAGAACGCTGTTGCATGGCCATTGCTAGCCTCGGAAAAGATGACGAATGTAGTCGGTCCGCTGGGCGCTTTCTGCCTTGAATAGACCTTGGAATGAATGGGAAACGTTTTGGGTAGTCAACTATCTCAATCTTTTTTTATAGAGGATATCAGGGAAATCTTAGCAGAGGAAGTGGTGTCTTGGCAAATACAAAAGGAAAGAAGAAACAATATGAGCAAAGATCCTGAGCAAGGGAAAGTCACCATAAAGTTGAGGAACCGAAAAAACTTGCATTTAGCTGGAAATCTGATTGAAAAGATGATGTGGGAGGGGTTGGGGGACCACATCACAAAGGGCCTTGCCCATTCCATTAAGGAGTTTCGAAATGATCCTGGAGGCAAAGAGAAGCCACTTGAGGATTTTAAAAGGAGGAGTCTCACAAATGGGTTTGCGTTGTAGAGCACTCTGGCTACGGTGTGGAGCACAGACTGGAGAGACCAGCAGGGAGACAGGGAGAGCAGTTGGGGTCTGTTCGTGAGTTCTGTTCCAGAGAAGAAGAGACGGTGGATTAGACTGGGGGGGTGGCCGTGGCTTACAAGTTTGTGCATTAAGGGTCTGTTTGCTTAATAGCTACAAGGCTTAGTGAGGGGTGGAGGGTAAGGAAGACAAGTCAAGAATAGTGCCCAGATTTCTGACTTAACCAGATGAATGTCAGGGCCACTGCCTGAGAAGTCCCTCTCAAGACCCTTTGGCTATCCTCATTCTTACCGTATTTGGTTGCGGTCATTTGGGAATGTAGCTGAAGCTCTCCGTGCCTGGCTGACTTAGGCTATTCTGGAGTAAATGTTTGATAAACACCGTAGCCCCCAAACAACCCATTTGGCGGTTGGATTAAGACATGGCAAAATTAATCTGATATAGACGTATGTGTATTAAAAATGAATACCCATCTCCTATGGCCTCCTGATAGAGAAGAGAGAAGTGTGTTTGGCTAGCGGAGAGAAGGAGCCTGGGGCAGGATCGATGAAGAGTCCGCGAACCCTGTGCAATGACTGGAGAACTGAACGACAAGCTTCATTTCCCCCCATGTGAGTAGCCATGGGGTCCCCAGGTCTAGCTTAGGGATGCAGTATCCACACCTCATCTTGGGACTGAATTACAACCCTTTCAATCAAAGAGCCTCTGTGCCCACAGAAAAGTGGGGAGAAAAATTAGAAAGGTGGTTGTGGCTTCCAGAAAACGTTCTCAGGGTATGGACAACCCTTTCTCTTAGGGATGAATAGGAACAAGAGGTTTCTTTTTCTGTTTCTTTTTATTGACAGAAATTTTGCAACAAGCAAGGAAAGAGGACACTCAGATTAAATGACTGGGCATTCAAATATTCAAAAGTTAAGTTCCTTCCCCCAGCAAAATTAGCCTGACCACATTAACAGAGCATATATTGCATGAAAGTGGTTAAGTTCCTGTTTTCCGTTTGAATAAACTGGCTAAAAATATTGTTGTTTGTGGTATTAAATGGATTTCATAACTAACACAGGATGTGGCTAAATTCATATTACTATGATAATTTTAATTGAATGTTCTGACTCCTACTTGTTTGTCAACTTTTAGCACTGCATTAAACATAAGGTTCTAATGGTATAAATATGAAATGCTCACATTCCCTTATGACTGTGATTATATTTTGTTATCATTCCTGAATGTTATATTAAGTCTATTTAAAAGATATCCCAAGAGACCCTTATATGTTTACTACATTAGAAGAAAAACAGTTGTTCTCATAGATCCTGAGAGATAATACAATCTACATTGTGTATGAAGCTTGCTGAGAACCACTTAAAGCTCCTTCTAGGTGGCCAGAGGGTTTAAGCAATCTATAGCATCTGGCAGCGTATGGTATTAGAAAATTAGAAAAAAATGCCAATCACACTTTCCAAATGCAAAAGCATATTTAAAAATTATCCTCTGGAAGCCGGAGGCAGTGGCTCACACCTGTAATCCCAGCACTTTGGGAGGCCAAGGCTGGTGGATCATAAGGTCAAGAGATTAAGACTACTCTGGCCAACATGGTGAAATCCCATTTCTACTAAAAATGTAAAAACTAGCTGAACGTGGTGGCATGCGCCTGTAGTCCCAGCTACTCAGGAGGCTGAGACAGGAGAATTGTTTGAACCCAGGAGGTGGAGGTTGCAGTGAGCCGAGATCATACCACTGCACACTAGCCTGGTGTGCAATCTCAATTTAAAAAAAAAAAAAAAATTATCATCTGAGGAAAAAAAAAAAAGGCAACAGAGCATTTGAACCACAGTCATACTTTTCTCAGGCCGTGTTTGAATCACACTCACGAATTCAAACTGACATGAGTTTCTCAGCAAAATATCCCGACCCATAGCCTCTCTCACCTGGAACGTGTCTATAGTCTCACTTCTCTAGAAGAAGCCAACGACCTACGACATAGCAAAAGATGACCCTGGGCAATCAAAATAGATTAAACAGAGAATAGTCGCTAAACAGTATGGACTCTTGGAAATGCCCTAAACAGCCTGGTCATTTTATGAAGGATTGTTAACAAGCTTAGTTCTCTGAAGTCTATACCTAGAGCAGATAAAAAGCAAGACAGTAAAGAGACATGAGAAGTATAAAGAAATACTGGTTGAACACAGCTAAATGCAAGCAGCCTTAAGCACATTATTTAATCTTTATGACATCCCTATGAAGAGGTATAATTATCCCATCCTCAGACGACGGTACTGAGACAGAGAGAGGTCATACCATGTGAGTACACCATGTGCATGCAATGAAGCTAAAATCCTAGCCTAGAGAGTCTTCAGCATATGAACAACAATGACTAACTTTTATGGAAGGTTTTCTAGGTATACCAGATGCAGCACTTGACATTCTTATGAAGAACTTTAAATTAACCTCCATTACTGTCACCATGCCATAGATGAGTGAATTGAGGTGTGGACAGTGTAAGTCCCTTTCCCACCATTGCACAACTAGCTGACAACTGAGACAGGACTCGGACCTGGTCAATATGATGCCTGAGCTCATGGGATTTCAGCATAGCCTGCACTGCGCTGACAGGAAAATGAGATCTCTGGAAGCAGGCACTATGGCAACAGAAGTGGCGACTTGATGGCAGAACTCAAAAATAAAGCTAGGCAGGCCAAGACATCCGAAAGACGCTGCTGTCACTCAACATGAAGGCTGCAGTTTGGATCAAGGGAAGATTGTGAGAAATGTACCCATGTTCTCCGTGACCTTGGGGGAGGGAATGTCCAGGTGGTCAGTGGTCGGCCACGTGCATGGCAGGAGAGAGCTGTCCTAACCTCCAAGGTCAGGGTCTTACAGGAGGTGTGGAAGCTTGATTGGGCAGCTAGGGCTACCCTGATCCCAGCTCCTGATGTGACCTCAGCTTCCAGTGTCAACCCCGTGTTTTGATCCTGAGCTTTGTGGAACGGAGAGAATAAATGGCCTTATTTGAGAAGGTGGCCAGGATGGCAGGTTCCAGAAAAAGCAGTAGGCGAGAGGAACTTTCAGAGAAGAGGCTGAAGCCACACGAGAGTTTGCAGTTCATGGGTGAGTATTCCAAAGGGCACAGTGAATGGGTTTGCAATGGAGAAAAGGATGGAGGAAGGGGGCAAGGGTGGGTCAGAGACATGGGGAGAAGAACTGAGCAATAAGGCAGTGTGTAGTCGATACATTTGCAAGTATAATAATCATAGATACGCATATATATGCATATCTGTAATAGGTTTTCATCCACAGCTCCTGGCTCAAAAGTCCCATAGCCATTGCTACAGTTTTTTATTATAATGTTGAGTGTGTTAGACTTCAGAGGCAGGCCTCAAAAACAGAATCTCTCTGACCTACTCCCCCGACCCCTTTCACCTGCCACTCAAGGCAAGACTCTAATCTTGCCCCCACCCCACTTTTGGATTGTGGGTCTTAGGACCCTCCCCAGGGAAGGTCTTGCCCTATACCCTGAGGAAAGAATGCAGGCATCTTGAAGCTTCCATACAAACCCAAGAGGACCAGGTTGGGGAGCTGAACATGTGGAGGCTGACAGGCAAGGGAAGGAGAACTCACTCATGTGCTGAGAGGGTGGGAGCTCCTGCGCTAGGGACCTTTCCAGACCTTGTCCTATGCATCTCTTCATCTGCCTGTCTATTTTTATCCTTTAAAATATCTTTCACGAGGGATGGATCCAAGATGGCTGATCACTAGCAGCTCGGGATTGTAGCTCCCAGTGAAAGCGCAAAGAAGGAGAGGACGCCACACCTTCACATGAATTCTTGTTGCTCACGCACCAGGAGATTCCCAGCAGAGGAGCCCCACGGGTCGCCAGCGTGACTCTTGTGACCGGCGAGGCGGTTTTGCCGGCGCCTCGGAGCGTTGGTTCTTGGTGCAGAGTCAGAAAAGCACCATCAATCTTAACGCCGCTGATTTAGTCGGCACAGTGGGTTGCTCAGATTTCGGCGCTGAGAATCAATAAGTTGGACGTCCACTCAGAAACCCAATTACAAAGACGGTAATTATAAAGACCACATGGATAAATCTACAACGAAGGGAAGAAAACAGTCAAAAAAGGCTGAGAATACCCAAGATCAGCACGCCTCTCCCTCAGCAGGGAATCCCAGTTCCTCATCAGCAACGGAACAAGGCTTGATGGAGAACGAGTGTGTTCCAATTACAGAAGCAGGCTTCAAAATGTGGATAATAAGAAACTTCTGTGAATTAAAAGAACTTGTTCTAACACAATCCAGAGAAACTAAGAACTTTGAAAAAAGGTTTGACGAAATGTTAACAAGAATACACAATTTAGAGGGGAATGTAAGTGAATTGATGGAGTTGAAAAACACAATACAAGAACTACGTGAAGTATGCACAAGTTTTAACAGCCGAATTGATCAAGCAGAAGAAAGGATATCAGAGGTCGAAGACCAACTCAATGAAATAAAACAAGAAGACAAGATTAGAGAAAAAAGGATAAAAAGGAACGAGCAAAATCTCCAAGAAATATGGGACTATGTGAAAAGACCTAATCTACGCTTGATAGGTGTACCTGAATGTGACGAAGAGAATGAATCCAAGCTGGAAAATACGCTTCAGGATATTATTCAGGAAAATTTTCCCAACCTAGTAAGGCAAGATAATATTCAACTCCAGGTAATACAGAGAACACCACAAAGATATTCCTCAAGAAGAGCAACTCCAAGGCACATAATCGTCAGATTTACCCGGGTTGAAATGAAGGAGAAAATACTAAGGGCAGCCAAAGAGAAAGGTCAGGTTACCCACAAAGGGAAGCCTATCAGACTTACAGCAGATCTCTCAGCAGAAACCCTACAAGCCAGGAGAGTGGGGGCCAATATTCAACATCCTTAAAGAAAAGAACTTTCAACCCAGAATTTCACATCCAGCCAAGCTAAGCTTCATAAGTGAAGGAAAAATAAAGTTTTTTTGTGAACAAGCAAGCACTCAGAGAATTCATCACCACCAGGCCTGCTTTACAAGAGCTTCTGAAAGAACCACTACACATAGAAAGGAATAAACAGTATCAGCCTTTCTAAAAAAATACCAAAAAGAGCATCAATATAATGAAGAATTTACATCAACTAATGGACAAAATAGCCAGCTAATATTAAATGGCAGTATTAAACTCACATATATCATTGTTAATTCTAAATTTAAATTGACTAAATCCCCCAATCCAAAGACAGACAGACAATTTAGATAAAAAACTAAAACCCATCAGTATGCTGCATCCAGACCCATCTCACATTCAAGGATACACAAAGACTCAAAACAAGGGATGGAGAAAGATTTACCAACCAAACAGAGAGCTAAAATAAATAAATAAAAAGCAGAAGTTACAATTTTTGCCTCTGATAAAATAGTTGTTAAAGCAACAAAGATCAAAAGAAGCAAAGAAGGACATTATATAATGATAAAAGGATCAATGCAACAACAAGAAGAGCTAAAGATCCTAAATATGTACGCACCCAATAAAGGAATACCCAGACATATAAGACTAATAAAGAGACTTAGACTCCCACATAATAATAGTCGGAGACTTCAACATTAATATTAGACAGATCAATGAGACAGAAAATTAACAACGATATCCAGGACTTGAACTCAGATCTGGAACAAGGAAACGTAATTAACATTTATAGAACTCTCCACTTTAAATATACAAAATATACACTCTTATCAGTACCACATCATATCAACTTAGAAGTTTAAACGAAATGTTGGTTGGCTCCTTGTTTGTTATTCTCTTCCCTCATTTTCTTTCATGTCTCCATTATTAAGGACAATTATAGGCATACCCATATTTAGACCGCATTCTAGCCCGGGCAATAAAGCAATACCCCCATTCTCTCTCCCTCTTCCTCTTTTTCTTTCTTCCTCTTCTTTATTCTTTTTGTTATTCTTTTTTTCTTTCTCAAAAAAAATAAAATAAAATAAATAAAATATCTTTCACAATAAACTGATAGCTGTGAGCCACTCCAGCAAATCAATCAAATCCAAAGAGGGACGTGGGAGGAACCTGAACTTGAAGTGGATTGGTTAAAAGTTCCAGAGGCCAGCCTTCTGACTGGCAGAAGGAGGGTTCAGTCTTGAGGATCTGACACTGTCTCCCAGTAGACAGCGTCAGAATCAAATTGGAGGACACCAGTTGGTGTCCACTGCTTGGGGTTCTCCCCCGACACCTTTGCTCACAGAAGTCTTCTGCATTGATGATTGTTGCTATGTTGCTGTAAGTGAAGGGATAAAACTCAATTTGGGAGTTTTTTCAAAAACAGTAATAAAGAATTTAACCTAGCCGGGCGCGGTGGCTCAAGCCTGTAATCCCAGCACTTTGGGAGGCCGAGGCGGGTGGATCACGAGGTCGAGAGATCGAGACCATCCTGGTCAACATGGTGAAACCCCGTCTCTACTAAAAATACAAAAAATTAGCTGGGTATGGTGGCACGTGCCTGTAATCCCAGCTACTCAGGAGGCCGAGGCAGGAGAATTGCCTGAACCCAGGAGGCAGAGGTTGCGGTGAGCCGAGATCGCGCCATTGCACTCCAGTCTGGGTAACAAGAGTGAAACTCCGGCTCAAAAAAAAAAAAAAAAAAAAAAAAAAGAATTTAACCTAGACCCAAAAGAGGCCTGGCTTCTGCCATCGGCTTCTGGGAGGTGATCTCTAAGGCTTTGGAATGTCTTGCCTGCCAGAGGTGTCTTCATTTGCCTGGGGACACTGGGTCATGATGTCTGGTTTAGAGTAGGGACTGTGAGTGGTGCGTAGCAGTGGCAGGTCTGGGAACAGATCAGCCACGTGGGCAGTCAGCTGTGCTCATGTGACAGAGCCACAGCAAAGACCCTGGACACCAAGGCTTCCCTGGTGGGGAACACTACCTGTGCGTTGTCACACATCAGTGCCAGGAAAGTGGCATTGTCTGTGACTCCATGAGAGAGGACCGTGGGAGCTCCGTGTCGGACGCTTTCCTGGACTCTGCACTGTGTGCTTCTTCCTTGGCTGATTTTAATCTGTATTCCCTCCCTATAAGAGATCACAACTTTCAGTGAGTTCTGTGAGATCTCCCAGCGAATTATCACAACCCAGGGTGCTCTGGGGAACCCCTTGAACTTGTAGTTGGTGTCAGAAGTCAGGATAGTGTTTTGTGGACTGTGTCCCCTCCCACTTTCAGTTAGCTAAAGGTTCACAGGCCATCACTGACTGACTGTACAAGGGAGGATGGCTCATTGCGGGAGTGGGGGTTGGGGCTAATATTTTAGACAATGACTAAGGAACACAGAGCTGCAAATCTAGGTAAATGGACCCCCTTAGTCTCTTAGAACAACACTTCTCAAACGCTAATGTTCATACAAATAACATGGCATCTGATAACATTCAGATTCTGAATCTACAGGTCCAAGCGTGGTCTGATCTGCATTTCTGATAAGCTGATGCAGCTGCTCCTCGGAGCACACATTGACTAAAAAGGTCTTACTTACATCAGTGGTTTCCAAATTGTGTTGCATATTAAAATCCCCTAGGGAGGCTCTAATTATCCTCATTCCCAGGCCACAGGCCATTTAGGGGTATGAGGACAGGTGTCGCTTTCCTTGTCGCTGCGGTGTTGGCAGGTATAGTCAATCAAAGCGTGCGGCCAGGTAAAGCTGTGCTCGTGATTGAAAAATGCAAGCTAACCACAGAGGTCGAGAGGTTTTTTAAGAGGATTGGGAGGGGCCAGGTGTGATGGCTCACGCCTGTAATCTCAGCACTTTGGGAGGCTGAGGCGGGCAGATCACGAGGTCTGGAGTTCGAGACTAGTCTGGTCAACATGGTGAAATCCCATCCCTACAAAAGATACAAAAAGTTAGCCAGGCATGGTGGCATGCACCTGTAATCCCAGCTACTCAGGAAACTGAGGCAGGAGAATCACTTGAATCCAGGAGGTGGAGGTTGCATTGAGCCAAGATCACGTCATTGTACTCCAGCCTGGGCAACAGAACGATATCCTGCCTCAAAAAAAAAAAAAAAGAAGGTTGGGAAATACAGAAAAGCAAGCCTGACAAAGGAACAAGTAGCTCTGCAGGGCATTCTCCGTGTCCCTGGGGATCTCTTCCTCAGCATGCGGTGGCTATCATCACCACTCTGCCACAGCCCTAGTTGCTTAGTTACTTAGCCCTAGTTACTTGCAGGAACTCAGCTCTGGAGCCCGGGCTCAATGGCGGGAGTAGGCAAATGCTTGCCCAGACTCAGCATTGCAGTGATGTTCTTTCCAGGCCATCAAGTGCTGATATTTTACTATGACTATATATTTTTTTATCACTTTGAATGCTGGATTTGGTAGCTAGGAAGGGACCACCTTAGAGGTCAAAGGGCCACTTGCCTGAAAATAAGGTGCAAAAAAAAAAAAAAAAAAAAAAAACAACCAGAAGCCCAAGGGGATGCTCATGTCTTATGAAAGGAAACTCTATGGAGGGCTTTTCAAAATGCCTAGGCATCTGAGCACATCCTCATGAGAAAGACCTACCCAGCACGAATGTGGTCTCCACAGGGGTTCAAGAGGAGCCGTGGAAAAGGCAGCTGGGGACATCTCCTGGGGAATGGGCCACTTCCCATCGCCTGGGAATGGCCTGGTCCACTTCCCTCCCCATAAGTGATTCCCTGCCTTCCCATCCCACCTGTGGGCCTCCGAGGTTCAAACTACCTGCTGCCTCTGCATGCTGTGGACATACAGGCAGCCAGGCTGGGGAGCAAGTGACAATGGGCATGCGGATAACCGTGGCTCCCAGGGCCCCAGAGGCACTCACCACCTTCACTCCGGCCACTACAGTGTGGCAGAAGTGTACTCCCAAAGCCATAGTGTTCATTATAATAAGAAGAAAATTAACATACATTAAGTGCAGTAATTGTGCCAGGCACGGTACCAAGCGCTTTGTACCAATGTCTTATCTAACGTGGACAAAACCCAGTAAGACAGGTATTATTATTATTGCCCTTTTTACAGATGAGGTGAAGTTTTGAGAGCCCTGGAGCTTGGCCATAATTACGTGGCAAGTTAAAGCCAGACTCCAAGGCCTGGAAAACCCAATTGTTCTCTGCATGCCCAGGGCACTCAAGCAACCAGTCCAAGGTCACCTAGTGACCTTGAGAAGGAGCAAGGCAGTAAACCCCAGCGAGAGGACAGGCCTCCTATGTGTTGTGGTGCCCCGGGACCCATTAGGAAATGACCTGGCCGTGGAGATGACCCCTCCCGAGCCAAGGGATAGATTCACAGAACCCTGACACAACTCAAAGCGGGAAGCGCAGTGCTACGCTTCAGTAAGTAGTGGGTAAGTGGCAGGAATGGAGTTGCCCACAGAGGAAAATGAACTCTGTAGCAAGCCCTAAGTTTCTTAACAGGAACCAGAGGCTGTAAGCTAAGTAAAGACATTCACAAGTGCCCAGGGTGTGACGGCGCAAGCTTAGGGGAGACCGGTAGCCCTCTCAGAGGATGCGGACGCTCCTGAAGAATGGCCTACCAACGTTTCCCACGTCTGGGATCTTCTCCTCCCCTTTGAAGCATCCAAGAGAGCCATCAGCAGGCTGGAAACTAGGCGCTGGGTCCCGGCCCATGAACCCCACACACTCCGGCTCCCACCTCCCACCTCCACCAAGTTCTCTCGCCAATGGCCACCTCTCCTGAGCAGGAGCTGGGGGAAGGCAGGGACAGCAGGGAAGAAGGAATGATGTCCCCAAAAATGGAGCGTCTGCTCTGAGCAATGATGGGATCCCTCTGGCTCCCTCTCAAGTGGATGACACCTCACATCGACACTTCAGGTCTCCTGCTCCTGGTCCTTCGCCCTCGGACTTGGAAATCCTCTCATTGAGGATGGAGACAGCTTTTTCCTACCCGAGTGCCTTTCTCAGGAGAGAGTAGAAAGCATCACCCAGCTTCTTCCTCCAAAGGCACAGAGAGATGCTCTCAGCCTTTTGTGAATCCGAGCTCTCCACTCGGGCCTTTTCTTTGAAGGTTAGCATATCCATCACAACCCCTAATGCTTATTCAGCATCTGTTCTCCAAAGAGCAAAGGCTAGGACTTACCTCCATGGGGACTCTTTCAGAGAGATCACAGTTACTTTATGCAAGGCAGAGAGTTCCTTTAATGGTTGCTAGGAGTCTGAGCCCATAATTCAGATTTATGGAACAAAATTCTAGAAGAAATTTGGTTCAGAAACAGGTAGAGCTTGATGTAGATCCTGGGGCCACTCTAGCTTCCCAACACTGCTTCTGGAAGCCTCGGTTCTTATAAACCACTGAACATGGCCCTGAGCCCAGGTCAAATTTGTTGGAGGCATGGTAGAAGATACACACACACACACACACACACACACACACACACACACACACACACACACCAGCACTGATGGCTTATGTTCCCAATGTGCCCCGAGCTGCCTAAGGATTTCCCAAATTCAGAAGTTTTCAGAGCCTTCTGTGTACACCAGGGAGCATTATGGTTACATGTGAGTGTTTTTGTTTCCATTGACTTGAGCTGTCCAATGCCCGATTCACAGTGAATTCAGCTCTACAGAGTTCTTGCAGGGTTGTCCGGATGTGGCAGCGTCCTCCTTTTCAGAGAGCTCTGGAACAGGAGGTGAGAGGACACACGAGGGGCAGAGGCGGGGTGTAGGAACCAGGCCACGAAGAGCTACCCCTCGCTGGAGGCCAGGCCCTTTTAGCCCCGTGTTTGCCAGAGCTGTGACCCCTTCACCTCTATATGCCCAGATTATGGAAGCAATTTCTGTCCCTTTTTTGAGTACCTCTTGCCTCACCAACCCTCCCCAGATCACACACACCCCAGACAAGGATGGGGGCAGGTACGGTTTCCAGCTGTGACACTGGGGGCAGTGCAATGTCAGAGGGCCAGAAGTTACAACATTATCTCACTCATTTCCTTGTACCACGCAGGGAGGAAGTCCCGTAGACTCAAGTCTGTCGAAGGACCGTGTGGACACTTCCTCTTTCCTGACCTTTATGTCACTCCGCTTGACCTAACCTCCTACCCACGACCCCTTCTTCAAGTCCCCGGGGCCTGATGTCCCGGCCCAGTCCCCTCCTTGGGAAATTAATCCTTCCCTCCTCTACTACCAGTTCAGCAGCCCCCAGCCCAGAGGATGTTCCTTCTTACATCTTGGAAAACCCAGCATTTCAGGCTCTGCTCAAATTCACACAGAGCCTCTTTTGCCGAGCCTTTGCTAAGTCAGGATTGGAGAAAACGGAAGGTAAAAAGGAAGATTAATGAGCTCATGCACATCAGCATGGCCAGAGAGAAGTTGGCTTTAGGCATATCAGAGCCAGGACCCAAATACCCCCGGATGCTCCCTGCCTACAATCCTGTGACTGTGTGGGTTGACTTCATTGTCTCCAGCTAGAGCTGGGTTCTAGTGCAAGCCTGACGGAGGTAGTGGGTGTTTTATTCCAGTTCAGACTCCCCAGCAATGAGAACTGCAACAGACATCCTCTGTTGTTATCTAGAGAAGCACCAGTCAAGTGAGACTTGAAGGAAACATATCCCTTCTCGCTGGACATGGTGGTTTGTACTTGTAGTCCCAGCACCTGGGGAGGCCGAGGCAGGTGAATCACTTGAGGCCAGGAGTTCAAGACCAACCTGGGCAACATGGTAAAACCCAGTCTCTAATAAAAAAAAAAAAAGTACAAAAATTAGTCAGGCATGGTGGCACATGCCTATAAACCCAGCTACTTAGGAGGCTGAGGCAGGAGAATTGCTTGAACCCGGGAGGTGGCGGTGGCAATGAGCCGAGATTGCACCACTGCACTCTTGCCTGGGTGATGGAGTGAGACTCTGTCTCAAAAACAAACAAACAACAATGACAACAAAAACCAAAACATGTTCTTTCTGTTAACATCGCTTTGTTCCCGGACCTTACAAAATGATCATCCTGGCACCTTGGTCCTGGCTCATCTTACAAACTCCAGGACTAGTCTGTCTTTGAAACTGTTATCATCTGAATTTTGTCCCCAGAAAGTATGTCTATGTTCTAACTCCTGGAACCTCAGAATGTGACATTATTTCAAACAGGGTCACTGCAGATGTCATCAGTTAAGTTAACATGAGGTCATAATGGAGTTGTGTGGTCCTGTAACCCATTATGACCGATGTTCTTATGAGAAGAAACACAGAGACAGGCACACTGGGAAAACGCCATGTGACAAGGGCCAAGGCACACCGAGGATTGCTGGCAACACCAGAAGCTGAGAGAAAACCATGGAGCAGCTTCTCCCCTGGAGCCTTTGGCAGGAACACAGCCCTGCTGACACCCTGATTCCAGACTTCTAGCATCTAGAACTATGAGACAATACACGTCTGCTCTGTAAAGCCTCCCAGCTTATAAGACTTAGTTGCGGCAACTCTAGAAATCTAATACAGCAGCCAATATGGTGGCACAGCTCAGACTGATTCTCCCCTGGGTAGAAGATGCTTGTGTTTCACTTCATTCCACCAAAATGGAAAATCATTTTGGTTGAGGCTGCTATGCTCTTGCTTGGCTACTGTCACTCCACTCACTGTCTTCTAGAAACAAGGTTGACATGCTACTCAAGACAAAACAAACGACTCAACAGCAGGCAGTGTAAATGGATTTACAAGTACTGCAGGCAAGAGCTGATACAATATCCTTACTGGAAACTTGAGCAAAAGCCTGCTGTGAAGCACGGTAAGACTTCAACATCAGTCAACCTGCTGCAGTCCGTCATGCTGTCAGGAAGCAAATAACGGAAAAGGCTCTGAGCTCTATGCTATGTTCATGGACATCTCTGGGGCCCAAACATCTGTCATAATGCTTCCTCCTGCTTTGAGTGTCTAAGACATTGATTAATTTAAGGTATTAAGGACATAGGTACTGTTCAGAGATTCAAATTATGCAGATTTAATCAGTGGACTGAATAAGTGACTGTTGCTGATGTTGTAAATGGGTTGCCCAGTAAAATACAGGGCCCCCAATTTAAATTTTAATTTCAGACAAACAATAAATAATTTTTCTGTATCAGCATGCCCCAAATTCCCTTTTTTTTTTTTTTTTTTTTTTTTGACACAGAGTCTCACTCTGTCACCTAGGCTGGAGTGCAATGGAGCAATCTCGGCCCACTGCAACTTCTGCCTACCGGGTTCAAGCGACTGATTCTCCTGCCTCAGCCTCCTGTGTAGCTGGGATTATAGGTGCCTGCCACCATGCCTGGGTAATTTTTGTATTTTTAGTAGAGACAGGGTTTCACCATGTTGGCCAGGCTGGTTTCGAACTCCTGATCTCAGGTGATCCACCCGCCTCGGCCTCCCAAAGTGCTGGGATTACAGGGGTGAGCCACCGCCCTAGCCAGAGTGTCATTTTTATTTGTGAAACCTGGCAACTCTACCTGCAGGGCTACACTTAGTCTCTACTACTGTGCGTTTAGAGCTGTCACAGGATGTGACGGCCGTAATGAAAGCCTTAATGGCACCATCTGTTGGAAGGAAATGTTACATTTCCAATGGCCCAAGAAAAGCCTTCCATTGTGAGGCTACATTACCACATGCCGCATAATCGTACAAAGAACACAGCATTTTGATGTACTAATGTGTGGTCTAAGAGCAGAGGGAGGAGGACATGCTCCCCAACTTCACACACACATGAAAGTGGGAACTATCAGAAATGGCAGAACTACAGAAACTGTATGAAATCAGTTAACATAAACATCGACACCTCAGTCAGGGTTCTATTCTCTTTGGTAGTAGCACAATACACACGTTTTTCAAGACAGAAAACAAATAATATATGGCCTCTCTTAAGATGGTATCAACTCCACCTCTAATAGTGAGTCTCTCTTAAAGAAGGTCCCCAGGAATGGGGGTGGCATTGTGGATGAGGGGGGTTGTGTCATTTTCTCTGATACAACTCACACCATCCTGCATGTCCCTTGCCAGATTGAGAAGCACTGATCTAAAGTGAGCTGAAGAAGTAAAAGACAGTAAAAATATATTCTCCATGTTTTCTTCTGTTGTCCCTCTTCTACTTTAATAATACATCTTGGAGAGAGGTTAGGGTATGTAATAGAATCAAGCTACTTATCCATCTTGTAGCATCCACACTATTTAGGTAGGATTGGCTAACCCGAACCTCCAAGAGTGGGTTCTAATTTGCCCATGCTGATAGGTAAAACCCCACCCCTTGGCACAGTACTGGGTTCATTAATGCAATCAGTGCACTGTGTTCTTCTGGAATGTGCCCCCTTAAAAATACTCATCACCACCAGTGACCGTGTCGTCTGTTCTGGTCAATGAAAGATAAATGGAATTCTGGTTGTTGCCTCTTGGAAAGGGTTTCGTGGTTTTTGCTTTTGTTTTTTACGTTTTCTCCTGTTTAAAGGGGGTAGACTCATTAGGCTCATTAGCCTGTTTCTTTCTTTCTGCCAGGAACTAAAATAGGATACCAAGGGTGGAGGTACCATTTTGCCACCTGGAAAACAAAATCCACACAGCCAGAGGAGACGGAATAGAAGGGTGAAAGGAGCCGGGGTCTTGATGACTCCCTTGAACAACTTCACCAGTCCTGGTCCATCTAGCCTGAAAAAATCGTAATTATTATAACCCTATCTAATCAAAAGAGAAGAAAATTGGCATAAAGGTAGACAAATAGAGAGACAGCACAAAACAGAGAGCCTTGAAATAGACCTCTACTGGCCATAAAATTAAAACTCGATCTACTCTGCCAGACGTAGTGGCTCAGGCTTGTAATCCCAGCACTTTGGTAGGCTGAGGTGGATGAATCACTTGAGCTCAGGAGCTCCAGACGAGCCTGGGCAACATGGCAAAATCCCGTGTAAACCAAAAATACAAAAAAATTAGCCCAGTGTAGTGGTGTGCACCTGTGGTCCCAGTTACTTAGGAGGCTGAAGTAGGAGGACCCCTTGAGCCCAGGAGGCAGAGGTTATAGTAAGCCATGACTGCACCAGTGCACTCCAGCCTGGACAACAAGTGAGACCCCGGGTCAAAAAAATTAAAAAACCACAACCAAGTTGATCCACTGAACTTAACTCAAAAGTAAACGTTTCCACTCATCAAAAGACATTATTAAGAACATAAAAAGGCAAACCACAACTAGGAGAAAATTATTCACAATACATTTATCTGACAAAGGGCTTTTATTCCAAAGATATGCACTCTTATAAATAAAAACCAAAAGACAAACCAAGAAAAATACAAACAACCCAATGTTTTTAAAGAATCAGCACAAAGAGTTGAATGGACATGTCAGAGAGGAAAGTGTAGAAGTGGCTGATGAGCTTTTGAAAAGGGGCTCGACATAATTAGTCATCAGAGAAATACAATTATTACAACCACAGAGATTTCACATCGACTGGAATGGCTGAAATGTTTAAACTGGCAACAGGAAATGCCTGTGAGCACGTGGAGTAGCTAGAACACACATACGTTGCCATTGAGAGAGTGAAATAGGACAACCACTTTGAAAAACCGTTGTGCAGTTTCTTATAATATGAGATGGGTACCTATTTATTATCCAACATTCTACGTGTAGTTATTTACCCCAGAAAAAGAAAAACATGTGAAAGACTTGTACCTCGATGTTTTTTAACAGCTTTACACATAATAGGTAAAAATTGCCAACAGTCCAAATGTTCACCAACAAATGAATGGATGAACAAACTGTAGGATATTTATGCAATAGAACACTAGGAAATACAAAGGAAAACACTACCGATACATTCAATAACATGGACGAATCTCATAAGCATTACACTGAGCCAAAGGAAGCTTCATATAAAATTGGATTCTGTATTATTCCATTTATATGACATTCTATTATAGAAACAAGCAAAACTAACATATAGTAAGAGAAATCAGAACCAGGGTTGTCTGCAGAGAGGAGCTGGGATTGACAAGAAAGGGATAGGACATCATTTCCTACGGTGATAATATTTTTCTGATGGAATGGTTTTATATAGTTATATTATTCTACATTTGTCAAAAGTCATTGAACTATGCACTTAAAATTTGTGCAATTTGCATGATGTAAACAATATCTCTTTTTAATTAATTAATTAATTATTATTATTATTTTTTTTTTGAGACGGAGTTTCGCTCTTGTTACCCAGGCTGGAGTGCAATGGCGCGATCTCGGCTCACCGCAACCTCCGCCTCCTGGGTTCAGGCAATTCTCCTGCCTCAGCCTCCTGAGTAGCTGGGATTACAGGCACGCGCCACCATGCCCAGCTATTTTTTTTGTATTTTTAGTAGAGACGGGGTTTCACCATGTTGACCAGGATGGTCTCGATCTCTTGGCCTCGTGATCCACCCGCCTCGGCCTCCCAAAGTGCTGGGATTACAGGCTTGAGCCACCGCGCCCGGCCTAACAATATCTCTTTTTTAAAAAAAATACCCTATTTGGTTAAGCTTCTGCAGTCAGGTTTCTGTTAACGCAGCGAAATGCAATCCCCAACTGATTCCGGGAGGAAGCACTAGAGTTAATGACAAAGATAATAAAGGTGAAACGGACTGGGCGAAGTGGCTCACATGTGTAATCCCAGCACTTTGGGAGGCCGTGGTGGGCAGATTGTTTGAGCTTGGGAGTTCAAGACCAACCTGGCAACATGGTGAAACCCTGTCTCTACCAAAACTGCAAAAGATTAGCCAGGCTTGGTGATGTGCACCTGTGATCCCAGCTACTTGGGAGGCGGGGGTGGGTGGATTGCTTGTGCACAGAAGGCAGAGGTTGTAAGTGAGCTGTGATTGCCCCGCTGCACTCCAACCTGGGTAAAAGAGACCCTGCCTCAAAAACAAACAAACAAAAAAAGATAAAGGTGAAATAAAAAATCGTCAGAAGGTTGATAGTGTGGAATACAATGTGACCCCTCCATCTGTAAGTCCTTAAATCTTCAGAAGCATGGTAGAATGCATTGCATTAATCACATGATTGTATTAAATTGTCTGGTGCAAGTGGGTGGGGAAACTACAGAAAAAACTGGGCTCTAGGACAAGCCATGTTGGGTGGAGATGGGACTGCATGTGCTTATTCCAAGGGGGCCTCAAGGGCAGGGAGGGGGTGGGGAGAGGGTAAGCTATCAGGCATTTTCAGGCAACATGGGAAGGGAATCCCTATCCCTGCCCTACTTTCTAGTAGTGACATCCTGCAGTGATTTTGAGTGGATTTAGCTCAGAGCAGTTTTTGCAGCCACATACGACTCTCTTGTGGAAGATCTTTCCTTTTGACCATGGGATCTGAGATACCCAAATAGATGCCCCGTATCAACTAAGACTGACTCTAAGGGTAAGGAAATAAAGTTACTTCTGGGTCAAAGGTTCAGGGCCTGGCAGGCACAGCAAATTTCTAAATTCCTACAGCTGAACTCTCCAGCAAAAGGAGCTATAGACTTTGATTTACAACCTGGACCACTGTAACTCTGATTGGACAGAGGCCTGGCCTTACAAACATTCTTTTTGGATAAGCAGTTACAGAGCTTAAGCCAGCTTCAGCCAGTTTACAGAGGGTGTACACGAACCATCTTTGCGTCCTCTAGTTCGCCTTTTAACGTAAAGAGCCAAATTCCACCAAGTTTAGTGCTGAAACCCAGCCCCCACCTGAATATGAAAAGTACGTTACATATACGTTTATCTATGATGCCGGCATCAGCTCATCTCATAAATATTTATAGCTTCCCCCGAAACCTGCTGAATATGTATGGTACCAGCCCTGTGAGGCATAAAGCCCAACCTGTCCTCCCCCTCTTCAAAGAGAGAGCATTTTCATCCACACTGGAGACCTTCTCTTCTCTGTTTGCAAACTGATACTACCAGTAAATTCCTCCTTTGCACTATTTAATAACCATACTGGTGATCTTTTGGATGAACCCATTATTCTACCCATCACATAGTCTTGTCATCTGGCTCCCGATGTTCTCCCAAACCTTTTATACCCCGGGCCCAGCTGGAACTGAGGCTCCAAGAACGAAATCCTGCAGTCATCCACCTGAACTACACCAGCCAACAGAGACTCATGGGGCCATCATATTATTAGCAAGGAGACCTTGTGTGTTGACACCAAAACATTCTCCAGCTTTTCTGCAGATCTCAAGGGGGAAAGGAAACAGACACTGTTACAAATACCTACCCCAGGGCCAGGGTCAGTGGCTCATGCCTGTCATCCCAGCAATTTGGAAGGACGAGGAGGGCAGATCACGAGGTCAGGAGTTCGAGACTAGCCGGACCAACACACTGAAATCCCGTCTCTACTAAAAACATAAAAAAATCAGCTAGGCATGGTGGCGCACACCTGTAATCCCAGCTACTCAGGAGAAACACTTGAACCCGGGAGGCAGAGGTTGCAGTGAGCCGAGATCGTGCCACTGCACTCCAACCTGGACAACAAGAACGAAATCCTGTCTCAAAAACTAACAAACAAAAAAATACCTACTGCAGCTTATAAGGCAGACACCTGGTGAATGCTTTCGATGAGGCGGTGGTGCTGACGGTGCCAGTGGGGATGATTGTATTCCACAAAATAGTGCTACTTCTTTCTCCGTCCTTTTTTTTTTTTTTTTTTTTTTTTTTTGGTGGAGCCACAGATCTCGTAGAAAAGCGTGGGTTTAGAAAGTAAAAGAAATTGTGCTCATTATATTCCAGCTTAGCAGGGACAGTGGCCATGCTGTTTCTGGGAGAAAACACATGATAAAGGGATGATTTCTAAACCTAGGCTGTCAAGGTTTCCTTCAGCAGAGAAACTTCCATTCTCCAACAGAAATGGAACAGAGACTCTGGTTTCTGTTCCCTGCTCTCTCTCACACTCTGTCTCTTTGAAAGAAGACTTGACTCACCCAGCCAATAAGCATGTGCAGCTCAGCCCCTCCCAGCCCTCTCCCCCAGCTAACTCCTTCCAGAATATGCATTTCACCTGCCTTTTCTGCCAGGTTGTAAGCTGCAAATTAAATGCAAAGCTTCAAAACCCCAAAATTCCAGGTAACCACATTAGTTCTGAGAGGCAGGTGCCGTTTTTTTGGCTAAACTCTAATTCTCCTCAAACCCCAAAGTGACCTTGGTCATGCTAGGCAGCTTCAGCAGCATTCTTGCTTGAACTACTGTGACACCGCCTCTCACACGGGGTGCTAAGATGTCGCTTGGCCTTCGCTTGACACAAATACTTTGTTATGTACTAAACCCATCTTAGCCTTTTTTTGTGAGTCCACAACCACTTTTTAAAAACTACCAGCTGGTAGGCCGGGCGCAGTGGCTCAAGCCTGTAATCCCAGCACTTTGGGAGGCCGAGGCGGGTGGATCACGAGGTCGAGAGATCGAGACCATCCTGGTCAACATGGTGAAACCCCGTCTCTACTAAAAATACAAAAAATTAGCTGGGCATGGTGGCACGTGCCTGTAATCCCAGCTACTCAGGAGGCCGAGGCAGGAGAATTGCCTGAACCCAGGAGGCGGAGGTTGCGGTGAGCCGAGATCACGCGCCCTTGCACTCCAGCCTGGGTAACAAAAGTGAAACTCCATCTCAAAAAAAAAAAAAATACCAGCTGGCATCAAAATAATTTGTAAACACATTCATGGATAAGGTGGCAAGATAATCCTCCTAGAAGAGGGGCTCATTGGGATAGCAGAAAATATGGTTCTCTCAGTTTACATTATCATAAAAATGAAAACACACAACTTAAAAATTCATGCAGCAAATTCTCACCACTCTGCAACTGCAGTCATGTCTCTTGTCCAGCCCCAGCCTGGCCAGGGACTGCAGACTCCACTTGAGAGGCTGTCTCCCTTTCTCAAGGCTCCTTCCGTACCCTCTTGCTCTGTCCCAAATCAGACTCCATTTGCTGTGGATCTCACTCCCTCTATCAGACTGCAAAAAAGCATGTTATGAATCCCAGAGAGTTTTTGCTCAGGCCTATCCTAGGATCTATAAAAGTGATGCTTATGTTCCGGCGCTTTTCTGACCTGACCTGGCCAGGTATTACCTTCAGCTTTATGTTACTGTGTCGTATAAGGCAACTCCATGAGAAGCTTCCTTCCACTCGGGATTTATGAACTGGGCGTTAGCTTCTGATCTGCATTGACGTTGGTAGGTCTCCGCAGCTGGACACAAGGGAAGAAGGTGGCTTTCTATCAAACTCAGGTCTGACTTCGCTTCCTCCAATGGATTGGCATTGGAACAGACCCTCGCCCATCATGCCCCTGAAACTACCTCCTCCACGGGTCACCAGCTGTCAGCTGGAGAAGGAATCTCAGGAGATGGATGCTGCTCTTTAGTCTCTGAAAGGCCACATGCTAAAAATATTGATGCCAGAGACTGTCACTCGAGGAACACTTGGCAGTGAGGGAGATGGGCTGTGAAACGGAGCAGCCCTGCCTTCCAGGGAAAGGTTTCTCAATCAGCCCAGTCTATGAATGAGCCGAGTGCCCTGCCGCCCACTGGGCTCTCTTCCTGGGGAGATAGACGTCTCCACTCTCTTCCTCCTACTCGGCCCTGTCCCCAAACAGGGGCTCACTTCTGTGTTTCCTCTTTGGATAAATGAGATCTTGGCTCTCTCACATTCCTAAGCTCAAAACCAGAGAATTATCCTTCACACTCACTGCCCATGTTGACTGCCTCGTTGATCTCACCCATTCCCACCAAGTTCAATTCCCTCATTTGCCTCTTGCCACACTCCTGCAGAGGCCTCTTAAATTATCCCTGCCTCGGTCACTCCTCTTGACAACCCATATTATGCACATCACCAGTATTATCATGTTTAATTTTGTCTCTTTCTAAAAACAGTGCCCCACTGCACATAAACAAAGTGTACCTCCCTAAAAATCAAAGTGTTTCTCACCCTTTTCCACCAGCCTGCTTTTCTGTATCAGTTATCTCGTTCTGCAAAACGAATTACCCCAGAAGTCAGTGGCTTAAAACAACAAAACATTTCTTTTCTCAATTTCTGTGGGTCAGAAAGGCAGGAAGGTCTTCGCTGGGCTTTTTTGGCTCAGGGTGTCTCATGGGTTTCAGTCCAGAGGTTGGCTGGGGCTGCAGTCACATGAAGGATTGATCTAGTGCTGGAAAATTCCCTCTCAAGATGGCTCATCCACATGGACAGCACACTGGTGCTGGCCGCTGCAGGAGACCTGAGTTCCTCTCCCATGTGAGTCTCTTCCTAGGCTGCCTCTGTATTCAGGACAAGGCAGCTGGCTTACCCTAGAGCAGCTGATCCAAAAGACAGTAAGGGCTAGGCGCAGCGGCTCATACGTGCAATCCCAGCACTTTGAGAGGCTGTGGCAGGTAGATCATCTGAGGGCAGGAATTCGAAACCAGCCTGGTCAATGTGGTGAGAAACCCTGTCTCTACTAAAAGTACAAAATTAGCTGGACATGGTGGTGCATGCCTGTAATCACAGCTACTTGGGAGGCTGAGGCAGAAGTTCACTTGAACCTGGGAGGCGGAGGTTGTAGTGAGCAGAGCTGGCACCATTGCACTCCAGCCTGGGCAACAAAGGCAAAATTCCGATCTCCCTGCGCCCCCCGCCAAAAAGACAGTAAGGGAAGTGACTGCATCTTCTATGAACTCGTCTTAGAAGTCACACACCATCATTCCCACCATATGCAATGGGTCACACAGACCAGCCCTGATACAATGTTGCCGACAATACACAATAATGGGAATACCAGGCAAGGGCGGGTGGGCACCAGTGTGGAGGATGGCTGCCACCATTTCCCATCTTGGCCCTCACCCTCTCGTCCTACGCACCCAGAGCTGTAGCCACTTAAAGTGATCCTCCTCCCAATTCCAGCAGCCAGAAGCCTACCTGTCCCCCGGGAGTTCACTCTGCCAGAGGCCTCCCAGGCCCTGTAAATTTTAATGAGCTCCTCCTCCCCTGGCTCACTTAGCGCTTTTACTGCTATTATTGTACTTATCACACCCTGCATTGGATAATAGTTGGGTGCAAATGCATCTGCCTCCAAGACTGAAAACTCCTGAAGAACAGAACCCAAGACTTATTCACGTTTTTACCCCATCCTGGCAAAGCACTTGGAGAAGGAGATGCTCTATAAGAGTTCATTAAATTGAGTGAAATGTGCCTTCCTTCTTGTCAGGGTCACTGGTTGGACTGACTCTTGAAAGAGAAGAGAATATTTCATTTAGCGTTTATACTAAGTGCGAGCTGTTGGGTATGAAGACAGTCCTTGCTTTTATAGTGTTTTCAACCTATTGAAACATTTATAAATTCTCACAAATGGCTGGCCAAATGATACCACATTTTAAAATCTCTATTCTGTCAATTCAGTGCGTTAGAATATCCTGATAGGATTTTTTAAAATATTTTACCTATCTTGAAATGGAGGGTTAGAGGAAAAGAATGTTTACTTAGAAGATTTTATGAGCCAATCTTTCTATTTTCCTTTTGGCTTTTTCGTGATGGTTCCCGTTTATTCCTTTATACACTCAGCAAACACTGAGCAATGTCACTGTGGGGACTCCAAGATAAACGAGATCAGGTTTTTTTCCTTAAAGAAACATGGCTTTGGCCAGGCATGGTGGCTCATTTCTGTAATCCCAGCACTATAGGAGGACGAGGCAGGCAGATCACCCGAGGTCGGGAGTTCAAGACCAGCCTGACCAACATGGAGAAACCCGTCTCTATTAAAAATATAAAATCAGCCAAGCATGGTGGCACATGCCTATAATCCCAGGTACTCGGGAGGCTGAGACGGGAGAATCCCTTGAACCCAGGAGGTGGAGGTTGCGGTGAGCCAAGATTGCACCACTACAGTCCACCCTGGGCAACAAGAGTGAAACTCCGTCTTGAAAAAAAGAAAAGAAAAGAAAAGAAACATGGCTTCTTAGCGGCTAGTGGAGAAGATAAACAGGTACACATATCACTGCAATGCGACAGCTAGCACAAGGACGAGGACTAGCATAACAGCAGATTCCAACCACGACTCTGAGGATGCTCCCCTCCGTGCGGCAGGGCAGGGGAAGGGCCCTACTGCTGCTGCAGAAGCCCCTGAGAGCAATAAGCAATAAGCACTACCAACTGCATCAGAGAAACAAAGCTGTGTCTTTTCTGTTCAGTAAGATCTGGGTACCATTGACTGATGCTCAGAACTAAACAAATATCCTTGCCAATGCCTCCTTCTTTCTAGGCAGAGAATTGAGAGTCAAGAAAGAGAGGGGTGCTTTGAAAGCTGTGCTTTGAAGTTTGCAAGGTGAGAGAGGGACTTCGGCCATGTGAGTTCCCTCAAAATCAATTAGTCCTCATCTTGAGACTGCCCTAGTGCCCACCACCAGGTGGCCATCCTGGAGAGGACTGGCAAATACTGGTGGCTCAATCCTAGTGACTCCACTGAATCTAGAACCTGCTGATCTTCCAAGAAGACAGGAAAGAAAAGAAACATGTTCAGATATTGATTCTTGGGAACCAGTATTATTCCCATAATAATCATAGTTTTTAACCAAGAATCAGGACTTGTGGGTACTTCCGTTGTTTGGTATGTGGATCCAATAATGGGCTGGAATATTTTACTTCATTGCTGGCTTGCAATCCTGGGACATGTGACTGCTAAACTAAGTCTCCTAAATGCTCATTTATTTTTAATGCATGTATTTCATGTGTGTGCAATACATCATATGCATAAAAAGAATGTATATGATCTATGTACAGTTTAAAGCTTAATAAAGAGAACACCCATTTACCCACTACCGGCTCAAGAAATATATGTCAGTTTATTATTAATAACACAATATTTTTGAGCATTTTTATGTGCTAGGCACTGTTATAAGCACTCTACATATGCATTATCTGATCCATCTTTACAACAACCTTATGATGAGGTTATTGTGAAGGTCATTATTCTCTTCGTTTTATAAAAAGAAGGGGAAGGCCTCAATTGATTAAGGAGCTTGCTCAAGATAATCAGTGAGTGAGCTGGGGTGGAAACCTAGGCAAGCTGACTCTAGAGCCTCACACTGTAATCCCTCCACCACGTAGAGGCCCTTCATTGCACAGACAGACACTGGGACAAGCTGACCATACAATAAGATTTTCTAATTTGAAACCAATTTCTCCATGAACGCCTACTCTTCCACAGAGGATGGGTTTGTAACCGCCCAGTGGGTTCACCTTGCCCGCTGCCTAGACAGAACCGAATTATCAAGACAAGAGAATTGCAATGGAAAAGGAGTGATTCACACGGTCAGCTGCGCGGAAGACCAGAGTTTTATTATTTTTCAAATCAATCCCCTGAGCTTTCGGGGATGCGAGTTTTTACAGGTAATTTTGCGAATAGGGGCTCAGGAAGCCGGGAATGCTGGTTGGTCAGGTTGGAGATGGAATCATAGCGGGTTGCAGTGAGTTTTTCTTCTGTTCCTGGGTGGGATGGCAGAGCTGCTTGGGCCAGATGACTGTTCTGGATGGTGTCAGGCTGCCGAGACACCACGTACTTTCTGTAGGTCCCTGAGAAGAAGAGGTGATGGCCTTTTTTTACTTTTAAACTTCCCTGGGATACGTTTTGCTAAATGAGGAATCACTGACACTTTATGAAATGTCAAGGAAAATGTCCATTCAGGTTTCTAGGTGGGGACGAAGCCGAGGGAAGAGGAGATGGCAGCTCATGTCACGGGCATGTCTAAGCAGGGATTACAGCAACATTTTCCCAATAAGCTAGCCCAGGGTCCTATCACAGGTCCAAGAGAAGCCAGAGGTTTGATCCTACAAAAGAAACTCCTAGGCACCAGATCTGTGCTGTGGTCGCCATAAACCCGCAAATGAAAAGGACAGAAAAGCAGAAAGGCAGAAAGGCAGAAAGGCAGGGCAAAAGAAGATGTGATGATTTAAAAAAAAAAAAAAGCCTCCTTACCACACATACAGACACATATGCGTCACAGCTATTTTTGCAGCAAATTGCAAATTTTATCTCAAAAGAGCCAAAAATGATGTTAGAGCCAGAGCGATCATGGGACTTTTTAATTCTACACATAACTGTTAAGGAAAAAATAACAATTTCAGTGGATCGTATTTATTTTAATCTTGGTAGGGTGGTATGCCAGGGTCTTGGCCTCTCAGAAATCAGAGTATCAGTGGAAAGAACACAAAAGTCCTTTTTAAATGACCTAGCTTTCAAATGAGAGGCGAAAGTCGAGGAATAAGAAGCGTTTGAGGCTGAGCCTTGACGCGTCCACAGCAGCCCCCCGCACGTCCTGGCAGGGCTGAAAAGGGAGCATGCACTTTGGTGGATCCCCGATTCCTCCCCTTTCTTCATGCTTGCTCTGACTCTCACTCCCTGCTCTTTCTCCCAGTTCTTCTCCTCCCACTCCCGGACACTCCACTCCCTGAGCTATAATTGTGTTTTTCTGCCACACCCATTCTTAGAATAACCTTCCACTTCCGGCACCAATCCCTCCTCTCTCTGCCTTCGGCTGGTTCCACACTCCAAGGCATTGAACAGGTTTGGGCATTGACAGGTTTGCAGGGTACAGATATGAACAAGACTGGTCCTCCTGGCCTCAGGTAACTCTTAGTCTAGGAGAAGGAGGCTGACTCCTGACAGAGTGTACTAAGGCATATTAGAAAGAAACAGAGTGGCCGGGCGCGGTGGCTCACGCCTGTAATCCCAGCACTTTGGGAGGCCAGGGTAGGCGGATCACCAGGTCAGGAAATCAAGACCATCCTGGCCAACATGGTGAAACTCCATCTCTACTAAAAATATAAAAATTACCTGGGCATGGTGGCGCATGCCTGTAATCTCAGCTACTTGGGAGGCTGAGGCAGGAGAATGGCTTGAACCAAGGAGTTGGAGGTCGCAGTGAGCCAAGATGGCACCGTTGCACTCCAGCCTGGCGACAGTGTGATACTCCAGCACCCCCCGCCAAAAAAAAAGAAAGAAAGATACAGAGTTAAAACTATGGGTGAGCAGGCATAGTGGGCAGATAAGGAGGACTTCCTGGAGGAGGCAGTAATTGAGCTGAATCTATTAAGTCTCACATGAGAATGCTGGAAAGTTTGGAGAACAGACTTGCGTATCTTCAATGAGGGCTACCTTCATGGTACTGGAGGCACAGAGGACGGGTTGGTGAACTTCAACACCTGCCTGTACAGCTGCAGGAGCCCCTGGCTCTGCATGCAAGTATGCTGTCACTCTGTCCCCAGCTCAGACAATCAGTGTTGCATTTTCCAGGGTATTTACCCAGAGATGCAACTGCCACCCCAGACACTGCAGCATAGCTCTGAGGGGGATTACCAGGCTTAGAGCTGACAACCTAAAGATCTCCCTTTCCCTGACCTGATATTTAAAAGCAAACCACCCCCAGGCCCCCCAGGGTGTTTGATGCTTGCCAAGGCCCATCTGCGTGGAACTTCAGGACTGACTCACGAGGAAACAGGAGGTAACAATGGTTAGGCGAGAGAGTACAGACGGTCCTTTCAAGAATCTGCCCACTTGGGCAAGTCACTTTCTCTCTGTGCCTCCGTTTCCTCATCTGTAGAATGAGAAAGTGGGCGCTGCCCGCTCGGACAGACGTGTTCTTTTCTTTTTCCTTCCTGTTCTTCAGCGTTTCCTTCTCTTGCAACAAGACAGGACTGCGTCCCAACTCCTGGAAGTTCCTTTCCACCAGCGGTCCTTTCTCCTTGACGTTGGCTCTTTCCCGTGCTCTCCCTCCCGTCCCTTCCCTGCCTCTTGCTCTGTTCTTTTTCATGTTCCCCTCCTATTTATTCTTTTTCAGCACTTCACCTTTCTCTCCTCTGCCTGGGCTTTCTAGGGTGAAGCAGCTGGGCAGGATTGCCAGTGCTGCTGTGACTTTGGGGCCAGTTTCTGAGGTTTCCCTCCTTCCTCTCAGTGGCTTCCAGTGGACAGTCGCCCATGCAGAGACAGGAAGTAGGGCTTTCAAACTGCCTGCTCAGCACTGTGGGAGAGCCCTGTCATCTCCGCCGCTGCACGAAAGAGCCATTAACCCCAGGCTGACTTGCAAAAGGAAATTTAGAATTGCTGAAAGCCTGGCAGACTGGTGTTTATAAAACTGCCCTTTTTTTTTTGGTCACGGTTTATCATCATGCTTGTCTCAAGAGAGAAGCAAGTGTTGCCAGGTGCGGTGGCTCATCCTTGTAATCCCAGCACTTTGGGAGGCCGAGGTGGGCAGATCACCTGAGGTTGGCAGTTTGAGAGCAGCCTGACAAACATGGTGAAACACTGTCTCTACTGAAAAAAAAAATACAAAAATTAGCCAGGTGTAGTGGCAGGTGCCTGTAATTCCAGCTCTTCGGGAGGCTAAGGCAGGAGAATCGTTTGAACCTGGGAGGCAGAGGTTGCGGTGAGCCGAGATCGTGCCATTGCACTCCAGACTGGGTAACAAGTGTGAAACTACGTCACAAAAAAAATAAAAAAGAGAGAGAGAGAGAAGCAAGTGTCATTCCAGGCAGGATGGAGATCAGGTCGGACACTTAGTACACAATCGTTGATTGATGAATGAGAGAATGAATGATTCTGTTGCAAAGGACGTTTCCCCTTTTTAGAGCCACTGTCAGAGAAAGGGGATTTTAAGATATGCTCTAAATGGAAAGGCAGTAAAACAATACTGTGCATGTACAATACGTTTCCCTTTGGATTTTGGTGCTGGAAGCTTCCTCCCTGCCTTCATTCTCCTACAGCACCTCCCAAAGAACCCAGACCAAACACGCCCATCGAAACCGCTTGTAAAAGTGTAGGGCGCTCTACCTAAGCTAACTCAGGTATGCTCAGCCAGCCCAACCCCTTCCATTTTGACAGTTCCTTCATTTGTTCTCTCTTCGCCTCCTCTCCAAGATCTCTTCTTCAAGCTCCCTGAGAACAAACTGCCAATCAGAACTCCACTCCCCCCAAGGAAAGACACATCCCCCTATGCAAAGCGTGAATTTTTAAATGAATGCTCTAAATTGATCTATTCTTCTCCTCTGTGTTACTCTTGATCTCTCCCTGAATGAAATTCCCTCGGCACTTGGGTTCTGTAGCGCTCACTCAACATTTAATAAATGCTGCCTTAAATTGCTTTAATCTTTTTAATGTACCCATCCAATGCTACCAAACTGCACAGTGCAAGTTAGCGCACGAACGTGGGCCAGGTCTGCAACCCTGGTGCCTATCTACATGTCTAATTCATAGTCAGGGATTCCTTTTTAAATTTTTTATTTTGGTTGATTACAGAAGTAAAACATGCTTACGGTAGGATTACATGTTTATTGGCAGCGTAAATCAACAGAGAGAAAAATGCACACCCTCTAAAGCAATTAAAAGAATGCAAATTTTTAAAAAATAAAAGACACACTTATACATGTATTAAATGAAGAAAAATCTTTAAAAGTGATAAATTGCTATGTGGGGATGATTATGGGAGAGCAGATGTGCCTATACAGCATAGGGTGGAGGGGTGCTGTCATCTGGTTTAGGATATTTGGAGCACCACCTGCAGACCTATGACAGGAAGTTTAATGATCCTCATGGCGTTTAATCCTGATGTGCTTGTTCACTCTGGCATCCTGGCATTCTGACCACTGCCCCCGACTGCCCCCACTAATGCTCTAGCAGCCCCTTTCCTTGCCTGTGCCTTCACGGTCTCCCTTTTCTGTGAATTTCCTTCTGCTGTGTCTAAGTTCAGCTGCATCATCCTTCCTCATTCTGCTCTAATGTAGATTTCTCCCTGAGCTAGACTTTGATCATCTGTTCTTGATGTGCCCTCTTCAGTGTCAGATAAGTTCTTTCTGTTCTTGTGCAGGCCCATGTTCCTCCTATCAGAGACTTACAGCAAACCCTCCAGGCAGAACCAGTCATGAGACATCACCAATTATCAGCAACCCACGTCCAAGCCACGTTGGCCACCCCTTCCTTGCCAGGAGTCTGTGGAGCAAAACTCCATAGCAGAAGCTCAGATATTGCCCACAGAGGGTCCCGTAGGCCAGACCAGCAGCTGGCGTGTGGACTGTATCCCTTATCCTGCAGAGTGGGCTTGAGGAGGGAAGCCCCAGCTATCAGGAAGAGAATGGGCTTGGGAGGCAGGAAGGCCTAGGCCCAAGGTTTTAAATTAAAACTCACTTTTATGTTTACTTATCGGATAACAAAATTATACGTTTATTATAGTAAAATTAGACAGTAGATGCAAGCAACACATAAACGTAAGTCAGTAAATGTGATTCACTACATACACGGAATGAAAAATGAAAAATGTGATAATTTTAATAGACGCAGAAAAAGCATTCCGTGAAATCCAGCATCCCTTTATCATAAACATCCCTCAACAAACTAGGCATCAAGTGAATATATCTCAAAATAGTAAGAGTCATCTATGACAAACTCACAGCCAACATCAAAATAAATGAGGAAAAGTTGAAAGCATTTCCCACTAAGAATGGGAACGAGATAAGGATGTGCACTTTTCACCGTTTCTATCCGACACAGTAGGAAGCCCTAGTCAGCGCAATCGGGCTGGAGAAAGAAATAAAGGGTATCCAAACAGGAACAGAGAAACTCAGACTACCTCTACCGACGATATTATCTTATACCTAGAGAATTCTAAGGAATCCTTAGAAAAAAACTCCTAGTTTTGATAAGAGAATTTAGTAGTGTCAGGTAACAAAATCAATGTACACAAATCACTAGCACTGCTATACACCAGTGATGGCCAAGCTGAGAATCAAATCAAGAACTCAATCCCATTTACAATAGCTGAAAAAATAAAAATAAACACATAGGAATATACTTAGCCAAGCAGGTCAGCAATCTCTGCAAGGCAAATTACAAAACACTCATGAAAAAAAATCATGGATGACACGAGCAAATGGAAAAACATACCATGATCATGGATGAGAAGAATCAATATTGTAAAAATGACTATACGACCCCAACAATCTACAGATTCAATGGAACTCTTATCAAACTACCAATGTCATTTTTCAGTGAATTAGAAAAACCAATCCTAAAATTCATAGGACACCAAAAAAGAGTCCAAATAGTCAAGCAAAAAAGAGCAAATCTGGAGGCATCACACTACCCAACTTCAAATTATACTATAAGGCTATTGTAATCAAAACAGCATGGAACAGTTATAAAAGTAGAATAGAATAGAGAACTCAGAAATAAAACCAAATAGCTACAACCAACTGATCTTCAACCAAACAGACAAAAACATATGCTGGGGAAAGGACACCCTATTCAATAAATAGTGCTGGAAAAATTGGATAGGACATGTGGTGTAAAAGAAGGAAATTGGATTTCTATCACCATACATAAAAATTAACTCAAGATTGATTAAAACCATAAAAATTCTAGAAGAAAGCCTAAAAAAAAATTCTGGACATTGTCCTATGTAAAGACTTTATAACTAACACCCTAAAAACAAATGCAACAAAATAACAGAAACAAGTAAATGGGACCTAATTAATCTAAAAAGCTTCTGTACAGCAAAAGAAATAATCAACAGTAAAGAGACAACCTACAGAATGGGAGAAAGTATTTTCGAACTATACCTGTGATAAAGGACTGCAGGAAACTCAAACAAGTCAGCAAGAAAAAAAAAAATCTCATTAAAAAGTAGGCGAACAGGCTGGGGGCGGTGGCTCACGCCTGTAATCCCAGCACTTTGGGAGGCCAAGGTGGATGGATCACAAGGTCAGGAGATCGAGACTCTCCTGGCTAACACAGTGAAGCCCCATCTCTACTAAAAATACAAAAAAATTAGGCAGGAGTGGTGGCATGTGCCTGTACTCCCAGCTACCCGGGAGGCTGAGGCAGGCGAATTGCTTGAATTTGGGAGGCGGAGGTTGCAGTGAGCAGAGATCACGCCACTACACTCCAGCCTGGGCAACAGAGCATGACTATGTCTCAAAAAAAAAAAAAAAAAAAAGTGGGCAAACAACTTGAACAGATAGTTTTGAAAGATGATATACAAATGGCCAACAAACATTTTTTAAATGCTCAACATTACTAATCATCAGGGAAATACAAGTTAAAACCACAATGAGATACCACCTTACCCCAGCCAGAATGGCCTTTATTAAAAAGTCAAAAAACAACGGTTATTGGTGCTGATGCAGTGAAAAGGGAACACATGCATTGTTGGTGGGAGTGTAACTTAGTACAATCCCCGTGGAAAACAACATGGAGATAATACGGAGATTTCTCAAAGAACTAAAACTAGATCTACCATTGCATCCAGCCACCCAACTACCTTTTTCTTAGGTATCTTCCCAAAGAAAAAGAATAGTTATATAAAAAAGACTCTTCCTCAGTACCTGTGGATGCATAGGGAAGAAAAGAATAAAGCAGAGAAGAAAAGACACTTGCACATGTATGTTTATTGGAGCACAGTTCACAATTGCAAAAGTATGGAACCAACCTAAGTGCCCATCAACTGATGAGGGGAGAAAGTGTGTGTGTGTGTGTGTGTGTCTGTGCGTGCGCGCGCATGCGTGTGCATGCATGCGTGTGTGCACACGTGTGTGCATGTGTGTGTGTGTGTGTGCGTGTGGCACTTGGCGGGGGGCGGGGGGGGGAGTGGTGCCATGGAATACTCTCAGCCAAAGAATGAAATCAGGTTGCTTGCAGCAACACAGATGGAACTGGAGGCCGTTGACCTAAGTGAAGTAATTCAGGAAGGGAAAACTGATTATCACATGTTCTCACTTCTAAGTGGGAGATAAGCTGTATGCGCGCAAAGGCAGGGTAGTGTAATGGACATCAGGAGACTCAGAAGTGGGGACAGTGTGGGGTGAGGAATGAAAAATTACTCATTGGGTACAGTGTACACTATTTGGGTAATGGGTACACTAAAAGCCCAGGCTTCACCACTATATAATTCATCTATGTAACCAAAACCACTTGTACCCCTAAAGCTATTGAAATTGTAAAAATATAAAATAGGGTCAAATGCAGTGGCTCACACTTGTTATCCCAGCACTTTGAGAGGCTGAGGTAGGAGGATTGCTTGAAACCAGGAGTTCAAGACCAGCCTAGGCAATAAAGTGAGACTCCATCTCAACAAAAAATAAAAAATAAAATAAAATAAATTAGTTGGGCATGCTGGCACATGCATGTAGTCCCAGCTACTCAGGAGACTGAGGCAGGAGGATCGTTTGAGCCCTGGAGTGCAAGACTGCAGTGAGCCATGATCACACCACTGCACTCCAGCCTGGATGACAGAAAGATACCCTGTCTCTCAAAAAAATATATATATATAAATAAATAAACACATGTCTGTAATCCTGTCACCCACTGATCACCTTCCTCACCACCTTGATGAGGAGTCTTCCAGGATTCCTCCGTGTGTGTGTGTGTGTGTGTGTGTGACACATAGCACCAGATTATTGAGATAGTGGGACTCAAAAGGGTGAGCCAGGAATGAGTTTTTCTCTTCCTACTCTGTTTCCAACTCCACTCAGCTAGATACCTTTTCCTTATCCCCGAGGCAAAACATCAGCATATCCTGCAGTTTTTTTGGTCATTTTTAAATATTAACTCATAGTTCATTTTTAGGAATTAAAAATTCAACTCCAGGCCAGTCGTAGTGGCTCACCTCTGTAATTGTAGCACTTTGGGAGGCTGAGGCAGGAAGATCACTTGAGGTCAGGAGTTCAAGACCAGCCTGGCCAACATGGTGACACCCTGTCTCTACTAAAAATACAAAAAAAAAAAAAAAAAAAAAAAAATAGCTGAGCGTGGTGGCGGGTACCTGTAATCCTGGCTACTCGGGAGACTTGTGCAGGAGGATCGCTTGAGCCTGGGAAGTAGAGACTGCAGTGAGCTGAGATAGTGCTACTGGACTCCAGCCTGTGTGACAGAGCAAGACTTCATCTGAAAAAAATAAAAAATAAAAAATTCAAGTCCAGTTTAAATAAAAACTCCTAATTCTCATTTACTTCACAGCTTTTCCCACTCCCCTAGTTCAAGCCTGGCCAGGGGGCAGGACTGCAGGGGAAGGAAAAAGTCTACGCCACCCCACCCCGCTGCCTCACCCTATTCTACTTCCTCTCCAACTTCTACCCGGACAGGATCAATGAGGGGAAACCGGAGAAAGTGCTTTGTGCTTGTGTGTTTGTTCACTTGGCTCTTGCTGTTTGTCGTCTCTGCTGGCAAACGCCCTCTGTTATGGCGGGATATGTCATCCAGATGCTGCCTATTTCTCTCCCGAACATCTGTGGAGCTTGTGGAGCTTGTGGAGCTTCCACGTGGTCCCCCTGCTGGGGACCTCCCAGGAAGAACATGACCTCAGCTCACACGCCCTGGTAGACGCTGAAGGCAGAGCCGTGGGAGGCTGTTGGCCAACTGCATTCCTCAACGCTGAGCAGCAAGGGCTTTCTTGAAAGGAGATCCGAGTGCACTCCGCGGCTGCCATGATCACCTATCTGTAGGGACCCAAAAAGAGAATGTATTTTCGGGGGAGCATTGTTAGCCTGTTAGTTCTACCGCGTTTCCCCTCTCCTCCCTCAGTGAGAAGGGAACAGGGTGCTTCCGTGCCAGCTCGAGCCTGCTGGAAGCGAAACGGGAGAAGTTCCCTAGTCCGCCTGCAGGGCGGGCGACGGGGGTGTGGCTCGCTCCTCCAGTGCCCCGCAGCTCAAACCTCTAGGGGGGCATAGGGGCAGGCTGTGGGGCTCCAACCCCGCGGCGTCTGGGGATGGATGTTTACAGCTCCTGAAGCCCCCGTGGGCGTGTGCTACTGGGTGCGTTTAGTCCTGCCCGTCCTTAGGCGGCTTGTTTGCCAGCTTACTTGGACCGTCTGCCTTGTTGCAAGGACAGAGGGCTTTCTGTATCCCGGGCTCTTGCCTTGGTGTACCGGAAGAATCGGATCACACATGGGCTTGGAGAATGAGTCCAAGATTTTCTGGAGTGGAAGCAGCTCTGGCAGAGAGGGGGGCCAGAAGGGAGATGGTTTTCCCTTGGAGTCAGCGGCCCAGGCTTGCCTCCTACTGCCCCGGCCACGATCCGCTTCGTTCCGCTGGTGGATGGTTCGCTGGTGTGCTCCCCTCGATGTCCTCTCGACGTCCAGCTGCTCCTGTCTTCGTCCACCAATGTGTGTCTGCCTGCTAGGGTTTGGGAAAGGTGGGGGAGTTTAATAGGCCGATGTGGGCGTGGCAGGCCAGGGTGGTCTTGGGAAATGCAACATTGAGGCAGGAAGGCTGGAGTGCTTGTCCTCACCTAGGTCCGAGGGCACAGGCCCCGGGGGTGGAGCCTTAGCCCGGGACCATGATCTTCCCTTCCCAGCACTTCCCTGCCCGTCTCTCGTATCAGGAGACTTAGGAGAGGCGGTGGTAGACAGTAAAAGTCCTTCTCTCCCAGGACAGACATGTGCCTGGTGCTACTGCAGGATTCTTTTACAATCATCCCTTCCCAGCACACCTCTTGCACTCATAACTTCATCTTGAGGTCTGCTCCCCAGAGGGTCCAACCTGACAGAGTAATGGAGAAGACTCTCAGAACTGGATTCCCCAAAGTGTGGTTAATGAAGCAGTTTTAGCTAATCTCTTTTCAGAATGTGTGAGCACTTTTAACCTTTTCCCCTCAGCTTTGAAATAGGAACACTTAATATTCTGTTACGCACATGTATTTATCCTATTACATACAGTATAAGTCAACTTCCACCAGATAATACTGTGGTAACCAAACTCAAAATATCTGTAGCTTACAACAGCAAGGTTTTAGTTCTAACTCGCTTTATATATTGCTGGACTCCCCCAGCTGGCTTTTCATAATACAGTCTAGGCTGAAGGAACAGCTCCATCCTGGACATGCCTTTCTGTCTTTCTTTCTTTCTTTCTTTCTTTCTTTCTTTTTTTTTTGAGACAGAGTTTTGCTCTTGTTACCCAGGCTGGAGTGCAATGGCGCGATCTCGGCTCACTGCAACCTCTGCCTCCTGGGTTCAGGCAATTCTCCTGCCTCAGCCTCCTGAGTAGCTGGGACTACAGGCACGCACCACCATGCCCAGCTAATTTTTGTATTTTTAGTAGAGACGGGGTTTCACCTTGTTGACCAGGATGGTCTTGATCTCTTGACCTCGTGATCCACCCACCTTGGACTCCCAAAGTGCTAGGATTACAGGCGTGAGCCACCGCGCCCAGCCTCTGGACATGCCTTTCTAATGCCAAAGGGAAGAGAGTGAAAAAGCTGGTGGAGACATGCATTGGTTCACCAAGCTTCTCCCACTCACATTCTATGGGCCAAAGCAGGGCACATGGCGAAACCAGTCGAGGCAGGGAAGTACAGTCCTCCCACAGTCACAAGGCAACAAGCAGGAACATCTCATCCTTCTGCAGGGGAGCAAATATTTGGAAAAATACAAAAATGCTGGAGCTGAGGTCTCTGAGTCTCTTGGTTTTTCCGACGTTGTGCCAAAATGGCTGCTGCAGCTCCAGACATCACTGCCCTTTGTCCCTACAGAAAGAAGAAAGAGGCAAAGAGAAACAAAAACAACTGCCGGCTTTGGGCTTCATGAGTCAACTTGCTTCCGTCTGTCTTGCTTAAAGAAATATGTTGGCACTCCTTCCCAGTGACTTTCATTTCCATCTCATTTGCCACCTGTCTCTGCAAGGAAAGTTGGGGTCCATTATTTACCCACCACATCCAATGGTATTCTGTTCTGTTACTAAGGAGGCATGATAATTTGAATATTGGGTGGTCAGCCAGTATTTTCTGCCACTCCAACAAAAGAGAGAGATCTATAAATACTTAGAAGATGCAGGACAGACTGAAGCAGGTTGACTAATGGAGCCCAAAGAGAAAACAGTCTAGAATTTTCTGTGGTTGTTGCAAAAACGGTGTTAGGTAGCCAAGCTACCTAATAGAACCCTAGAAGGTTTCTGGGATGAGAGGCAGCAACTGAACCCGGGGTAGGAGTAAGAAGCGTGCTGAAAAGAGAGTGATCGCATGAATGTCTGCATATGAACAGTAACGCTGCCAGCGCCATCTTCCCATGCCTGTCCAGAGAACAGGCAGTCAGCATTTACCCCTAGACCAAATAAAGCAAAACCTAAAGATACTGAACAGAATATTCAAAGAGAGCTAAGACTCTGGTTCACAGGTTGGCACTGAAGGATTGAGCCTTCTTCTTTGGTCAGCCTGCAACCCTTTTCCTGCCCACCTTACCCAGAGCTCTGAATGTGAAGCCTACTCAGTGGAGACAGCTTGCCCGAAAAGAGACAAGACAGTGGAAACCCTCAGCAGCTCCCCACTCCTCCTGTCCTACCTAGAAGCAGACAACTGGGGCTTGCCAGATGTGAGTCTGTTTTGCATTGCTGTAAAGGAATAACTGAAACTGGGTAATTTACAGGAAAGAGTTTACTTCGCTCACAGTTCTACAGGAGATCCAAGCATGGCACCAGCATCTGCACAGCTTCTGGTGAGGCCTCAGGAAGCTTTTAGTCACAAAGGAAGGAAAGAGGAGGAGCAAGAGAAGGAGTGGGAGGTGCCAGGCTCCTTTAAACACCAGCTCTTGTGTGAACTGCCAGAGCAAGAACTCACTTGTTACCATGGGGATGGCACCAAGTCATTCAAGAGGGACCCACCCTAATGACCCAGACACCTCCCAGCAGGCCCCACCTCCAACACTGGAGATCACATTTCAACATGAGATTTGGAGGGGACAAACATCCAAACTATACAACCAGGCAACTGAGGGACTCAACTCCTGAGCCAGAAACAGTGAGGTGAGCGACATCACCCTGAGGGCCAGGCTTTAAGTGAAAGTCCTGCAGGCTGAGTTATGAGCCCCCCAGTTCTCTTGCACTCATACAACAAGTAGGGGTTACTATAAAACTGGAGCATGCAGAGAAACACAAAAGAGTGCTGAAGAATTTTTAAATTCCGCCTACCACCAGTATAAGTAGTAAGTCCTGGAAAGAGGGTGATAGCCTGGTGTGCTATCAACTAAAGTTTCATGCTGAGGAGTTGAAAGGTACATCTAAAGTTTCTAAGTGAATAAACAGAGGTAAGAATATTTAGTCTAGAGTTAGGAAGATAACCACAAAAGGCTGTAGAAAGAAACTGTTAGAAAAAAGCAAAAATGGTTGTCTCTGAGTTGGGGATTTCAAGAGGGCTGGGAGGCCATTCTCTGCCATTGTAACCTGCTCTGTACTTTTTGATCTGGTGCCATACACGTGTACTACTTTATTAAAAACAAATGGAAAAAAGCAAATAGGATGATTGTGTCTCCAGTAATGAGGCCTGGAAAGTCAGTCTCTCCGTAGGCATCAAAGACGTGCTCATTAAGACTCAACAGGATTGGTAAGTTACTAGGAGACAGAGCCACCTGGTCAGACACAAGCCAAGACAGAAGCACCTGGAGTCACTGCACGCTAAGGGCAAACACTTAGTGGTGCCGACCAGATGTCACGCTCTCTTCTGAGGGTTGTATTTGCCTATCTTTTCTAATTCGTATGACAACTCTAGGACTTGGGCGTATTTATAGTATCATCCGTGTCTTACAGAGGAGGAAACTAAAGCAGAGAAGTAAAGAAGTGTGCCCAGGTGCACAGGCTTCGCACATGCTGTGAACAAATTTTTTTTTTTTTTTTTTTTTTTTTTTTGAGATGGAGTTTCGCTCTTGTTACCCAGGCTGGAGTGCAATGGCACGATCTCGGCTCACCGCAACCTCCGCCTCCTGGGTTCAGGCAATTCTCCTGCCTCAGCCTCCTGAGTAGCTGGGATTACAGGCACGAGCCACCATGCCCAGCTAATTTTTTGTATTTTTAGTAAAGATGGGGTTTCACCATGTTGACCAGGCTGGTCTTGATCTCATGACCTCGTGATCCAGCCGCCTCGGCCTCCCAAAGTGCTGGGATTACAGGGGTGAGCCACCGCGCCCGGCCTGTGATCGAATTTTAATACGGTCAGTCTGCCTGCAAAGCTACAACCTTAACTGCTGGGCGATGTTGCCTGTAAGCTAGTGCCCCAAACATTATCTGAGAGAATATTGGACTGTAACAATAGTGGGAGGTGAGTCCTACATTCGGTAATTATAGTTAAAGTCACATCATTGGCATTCTTTTTTTTGGTGGGGGCGGGGGGGCGCTGATTGTTTTGCCCAAGAAACAGCAGCCCTTGCTCTGCCCCACAGCATACACCATCTGTGACGTGATCATTTGGGGAATCCCACTGACTTCTGCAACTTGATTTCTCATACAAAGTTTTATGCTGCACCCTGAGAGGCAGCGTGCCCGTGACGGACAAGCATTGGGCTGGGAGTCTCGACTCTCTCATCCCTGAGTTTTATATTACCCTGAGCGGGTTGCCGGGCTCTGGAGGCTGAGGTTTTTTCATCTGTGAGAGGAGAGAGCGCACAACTTGCCTCTGGGCTGTCGTATGGATGTCATAAGCAATGTATGGAAAGGGCCTTGTAAACTGTGACTGCCTATTACGAAATGAAAGATGTTAAAATGCTACTTTCTCTAGGTCACCACCATGATTGGGAACCTTTATTGGACCCCTCTAAGGCCCTAATAAAGCCCTTCCTCCACCAAGCTACCAAGCTCACACATTCTCCCCACTCTGTTGTTTCAACCAATCTTTCTCTCTCTCTCTTTTTTTTTTTTAAAGACAGAGTCTTGACCAGGTGCAGTGGCTCACGCCTGTAATCTCAGCACTTTGGGAGGCTGAGGCACGTGGATCACAAGGTCAGAAATTCAAGACCAGCCTGACCAATATGGTGAAACCCCATCTCTACTAAAAATACAAAAATTAGCCAGGCGTGGTGGCATGGGCCTGTAATCCCAGCTACTCAGGAGGCTGAGGCAGGAGAATCACTTGAACCTGAGAGGCAGAGATTGCAGTGAGCCAAGATAGAGCCACTGCACTCTAGCCCGGGTGACACAGCAAGACTCCATCAGTAGAGTCTCACTCTGTAGCCCAACCTATATTTTTAGTAGAGATAGTGTTTCACCATGTTAGCCAGGCTGGTCTTGAACTCCTGGCCTCAAGTGATCTGCCCATCTTGTCCTCCCAAAGTACTGGGATTACAGGCGTGAGCCACTGTGCCCAGCCTCATCCAATCTTTTTCTTTTCTCCAGAACTACTCCTCTCACTCCCCCTTCGCCTCACTCAAATTAAACCCCCAATCCTCCGTGGTTTCCATCAAATCTCGTATTACTTAACCATTGTCTCAGTTTTATAATTTAATTATAGAGGCCTCAACCAAGAGAGACAAACATTCTGAGAACTTGTGATTTCCCTAAATGAAAAGAGCCGTATAGCAGATTATGTTTCCCATAAAATGCAAACCCACACTAGAACAAGAAACCCACTAAGATGTCCATGGCCAGCTTCAGGCTAGCTTGGCCTACCAGCCTAAGGAACTTGCTCCTATTACCAGAGAGCAATGCTCAGGACAAACGATGCCCCTCCTGGACTCTTACCAAGAGTTGAAACCTTGAAGGTTAAATCCTACCATACTGCAATCCACTAGGAGCAGGTAGGTTCTGTGCCAGCTGTTCCTGACCCGGGCTGGGGCTGTCCTTCCAGGGCAGTGGCTCTCATATTTTCGGTCTCAGGACCCCTTGGCAGTTCTTAAAAAGTACTGAGGTTCCCAAGAGCTTTTATTCATGTGGAGCACGCCTATCAATACTTACCGTATTAGAAATTAAAACTGAGGACTTTAAAAAATATTTATGTATATTTCATTTTTTAATTATATTAATAAACTTATTACTGATAACCTCAAAAATATTTCTAGAAAAAATAACTATTTTCCAAAACAAAAAAATATATGGTGAGGGGGATAGCATTGTTCTACATTTTTGCAAATCTCTTTGATGTCTGGTTTAATTGAAAACACTAGGTTCTCCTGTTTGCTTCTGCGTGCAGTTAGGTTCGTTATCACACACTGTTCCCTGGAAAATGCCACTGTTCATGTGTGAGAAAGTGAGAGTGAAAAAAGGCAGATAACATCTTAGCATTATGATGACATTGGTTTTATATATATATATATATGTATATTGTTGTACTTTATGTTCTGGGGTACATGTGCAGATCATGCAGGATCGTTGCATAGGTACACACATGGCAATGCGGTTTGCTGCCTCCATCCCCTGGTCACCTATAGCTGGCATCTCTCCCCATGTTATCCCTCCCCAACCTCCCTATCCCCCACTGTCCCTCCTGTAGTTCCCCCTTACAGCCCCCAGTGTGTGATGCTCCCCTCCCTGTGTCCATGTGTTCTCATTGTTCAACACCCGCCTATGAGTGAGAACATGTGGTGTCTGATTTTCTGTTCCTGTGTCAGTTTGCTGAGAATGATGGTTTCCAGATTCATCCATGTCCCTACAAAGGACACGAACTCATCATTTTTCATGATATTGGTTTTAACCTTGAAGATCCCCTCAAAGGTCTCAGGGATAATCAGGCGTTGCTGGACCATGTTTTGAGAACAGCTACTTTAAAGAGTGTTTGGAAACAGAAGGGCCCTTTGTGATTGTCCCATTTAGGAGCAAGGAAAAGTGCCCAGGTGTGCGGAATCACCTAAGTAGCCCTAGATGGTTACACAGGAAACTGCCCAGCCCAAAACAACAGGGTGCCCAGAGAGGAAGCTGGATTAGTGCCTGTGGTAGGTGATCTGGACTTTAGCATATTTGCCCAGCATAACTTTGTAAGAGATTAATAAACCTTTTTACATTTGTTAAATGAAAATGGTAGAATCAAATTGCAGACTAGATGGCTCACCTAATAATGAATCCAAATCAGATAGCTTTCATCATGCACCATTTTAGCTACCACGAATTGTGTAACAGAAATTATTGCATGTCCCAGGCAATGCCTAAGAAACTACTGTTTATAACCCAAACAGTCTGGCAGTGGTTAATCACGTGGCTTTCCTCACTTTCCATTTTAAAGTTCTGCTGGACCAATGACCAGCTCTCTGTGTGAAATAGTAAGCCTTCGTGGCACTCACTTCCCCGCAGGAAGGAGCAGATCCGATGGGGTTTCCTGATCAGGGTGCCGAAGGAACAGGCAGCACTCTGTATACCGTAGAGGACAATGTCTAAGATAAGCTGTGCTAGGCTAGCATCCCCGAAATTTGCTTTTTAAAACTAAATTGCAAATTAAGTGAGTCATAAATTGGACTCGGTGTGGAATCGGTGGAATTAACAGGGATGTCGGGATCCGGTTCCAGCCTGGAAGCCCCTGCTTTCTGAGGGCTGCACTGGAGGTGCACTGAGAATGCACAGGGGCAGATCCTCCCACCCTGCCTCCCTCACCAGCTCCCTGGAGGTAACCAGTAGCTTTTCTCCTGGGTGCCTTTTGATAGTGTTTGTCATCAATCAGCTTTATGCGTTGTTTTTTTTTTCCTTGCATCCTGATTAACCTCCTCAAAACCTTGCCATTGTCAAGTCTCTCTGTTGTGCAAAATGTTCAGTGCATCCTGTTGGCACATTGTATAAATATGCCATAGTTATTTATACATCATCCTTTGATGAGTATCTAGGCCATGTAAAATCTTCTGCAATTATGAGCAACACTGTTCCTAATGCAGTTTCCAGCCTGGTATTCAAGAGTCTCCATGCTGTGTCACCGACTGGGTTTCTTTACATCAGCCGCCACCCTTTGTAATCCTCTGCTTTTGCTGTGCTCCTGCACCTGTGCCCACACATCCACGCCGCTGTTCCTTCTCCTCAACATCATTCAAGGATCCTCTCACTTGTGGTCCCCGCTAATTGGGATGCTGAGGCAGGAGGATCACTTGAGACCAGGAGTTTGAAGCTGCAGTGAGCTATGATGGCACCAATGTACTCCAGTTTGGGTAAAAGACCAAGATCCTGACTCTAAAAAAAGAAAAAGGAAAAAAGCAAAGATCCTTTCCAGTGTCAGCCCAAGACCTGCTTATTCATGCCTCTGCACTGACTGTTCCGTGATGGTTCCCGATTCAGATTTGTAAAACATTTGCCATCGGTGCTACGCAGTGGCACTACTGCCTTGCAACGTTTTTGTGTATATCCTGTTTCCCCAGGTGGATTAATAAAGTAGGACGGGTGGGGTGGCTCAGGTCTGTAATCCCAGCATTTTGGGAAGCCGAGGCAGAAGGATCATTTGAAGGCCGGGAGTTCGAGACCAGTCCGACCAACATGGCGAACCCCTCTCTCCCCTAAATATACAAAAATTAACCAAGTGTAGTAGACTGCATCTATAATCCCAGTCATTCAGGAAGCTGAGGTAAGATAATAGCTTAAGCCCAGGAGGTGAAGGTTGCAGTGAGCTGAGATCGTGCCACTGCACTCCAGCCTGGGCAACAGACAAGACTGTCAAAAATAAATAAATCAGTAAAAATTAAAAAAAAAAATACAATGGCCAGGTGCAGTGGCTCACGCCTGTAATCTTAGCACTTTGGGAGGCCGACGTGGGTGGATCAGTAGGTCAAGAGATGGAGACCGTCCTGGCCAACATGGTGAAACCCCATCTCTACTAAAAATACAAAAATTAGCCAGGCATGGTGGCATGCACCTGTAGTCCAAGCTACTCGGGAGGCTGAGGCAGAAGAACTCCTTGAACCCAGGAGGCAGAGGTTGTAGTGAGCCAAGATTGTGCCACTGTACTCCAGCCTGGCGACAGAGCAAGACTCCGTCTCAAAAAAAAAAAAAAAAAAAAAAAGAATAATAATACAGTGACCTGCAGGCAGGAATGGCCTCTTGGAGAGTCTTAAATGCTTAAATGGAAGGGAGACGATCCCTGAAACATCTAGCCTAATTCAATCAAAATTCAATCAATATTTGCTGGCTGTCATTTAACACAACAGGTATTAAGTATTTGAAAGTGAGTGTGTGTGTGTGTGTGTGTGTGTGTGTGTGTGTGTGTATCTCTGTCTCTCAAAAACAAAACATGTGCACATTGTTTTGTTTTGTTTTGTTTTTGAGACAGAGTTTCACTCTTGTTGCCCAGGCTGGAGTACAATGGCACAATCTTGGCTCACCACAACCTCCGCCTCCTGGGTTCAAGCTATTCTCCTGCCTCAGCCTCCCGAGTACCTGGGATTGCAGGCATGTGCCGGCTAACTTTGTATTTTTAGTATAGATGGGGTTTCTCTATGTTGGTCAGGCTGATCTCGAACTCCTGACCTCAGGTGGTCCGCGTGCCTCAGCCTCCCAAAGTGCTGGGATTACAGGTGTGAGCCACTGAGCCTGGTCAAAAGTATAACTTTTTTAATTAAAAAAAAAGTCTTAATATTCTCCTGCAGGTTGAGTTATCCTACCCAAATGAAAACAACTCAGAAAATGAAAAAAAAAAACAGTGCAAAGAAATTTTGTTTTAATGTTTTAAAAGGGTACAAGTTACCTCTAATCTCAGGTACTCCAATTCTTTTTAAATGAACGCGCCTTCATCACTGAAGATTCACACAACGTAAAATTCCCCACAGGAGTGTGCGTGGTCCATAGACACCCTTTTGTCAGGCAAGTGAAAGAGTTGAGAAGAGACTAGTATGACAGCTCCACTGTGTTTCGCAAAGCCCCCATTGGCCCTACCTACACACAGGCGCTCCTCTACCCCTCGACAGATATCTGGCCAAGCATAACCACCTACCACCCTCTATCTGTAATTTAGGGAAGCTGCTGCTGCCTCTCAGCCCTGGCCCCAACAAAGAACTGCTTGCAGCAAACGCTTGAGAGCATTCTCGAAAGGGAATAAAAATCACTACCCAGAGATAACCACGAATAATATTTCAGAGAACTTTCCAAATACTGCACATGTGCACACACACATCCCATATTGGGGCTCACACCGCATATACAATGTGAGACAAAATTGGGATATAATAATAGTATCTGCCACCTAGGGATGCTGAGCTTAAATGAGGTGATGTGTACCAAGTGTTCTAACAGCACCAGCACACAGAATGGAGTAAGCAACTATGAACTGTCAGATGACACAGGTCCTCACAGTTCTCCATTCTCCATCTTACCTTTGAAACTCACATTTTATCATGATCCTATGTTTTTAAACAACCCTTGAACATATTGCTTTTGATGTCTATATAAGTAATATATCCTATTTTTAAAACGTACCACTTTTTTTTTAAGAGACAGGGTCTTGCTCTCTCACTCAGGCTGGAGTGCAGGGACACAATCATAGCTCACTGCAGACTTAAATTCCAGGGCTCAAGTGATCTTCCCACTTCAGCCTCTGGAATAGCTGGGACTACAGGCATATAGCACCACACCCAGGTTTTTTTTTTTGTTTTTGTTTTTGTTTTTTTGAGACAGGGTCTCACCCAGGCTGGAGTGCAGTGGCACAATACCAGCTCGCTGCAAACTCCATCTCCTGGGTTCAAGTGATTTTCCTATGTCAGTCTCACCAGTCGCTAGGACTACAGGCACGCACCACCTACCCTGGCTAATTTTTGTATTTTTTGAAGAGATGGAGTTGCGCCATGTTGGCCAGGTTCGTTCTGAACTCCTGACCTCAGGTGATCCATCCACCTCGGTCTCCTTGGGATTATAAGCATAAGCCACCGTGCCCGGCCTAATTTTTAAAAATATTTTGTAGAGACTGCATCTTGCTATGTTGCCCAGGCTGGTTTCAAACTCCTGGCCTCAAGGGATCCTCATGCCTCAGACTCCCAGAGTGCTGGGATTACAGGCATGAGCCACTGCGTCCAGCTTAAATAAGCCACAATTTATTGATCATTTTTGCCTATTGACAGGCATTCAGTTTGTTTCTTACTTATAACTATTATAGATAATACTGTGATGCTACATTTAAAACTTTGATCATATCCCTGGTTATTTTCTTAGGATAGATTTCTAAAACAAGAAGGCATACATATCGTTTAATATGTATATTACCTTACAGCTCTCCAATCTTATTCTCATCGGTCCTGTGTGAGAGCGGCCCTCTCACTACACTCTGACTACGTTGTAGTATTACCTGTTTTTCTCCTTTGCCATTTGGTGAGAGAAAATTTATTTCATTTGATTTTGATTTTTATTACTAGTGAGACTAAAATGTTATGATTATATTGGTCAGGTGCATTTTTTTCTTTGACAAAAATTGTATATAATAATTGTATATGGTATATAATGTTTTGATGTACACACACACACACACACACACACACACACAAAATTGATTAAATCAAACTGTTAACATATCCAATCATCATTTCTTTGGTGAGAACATTTTTAGTGAGCAATTTTTAAGCACACAATACAGTTTTGACTATAGTCACCATGCTGTACAATAGATTCTCCAGAACTTACACCTGTCTACCTGAAACTTTGCACCTTTTGACCAACTTCTCCCCTCCAACCCCCACCCCTACTACTTCCCGGAGTCCCTGGTAACCACCATTCCATTCTCTGCTTGACTTTTGTTTTTTAATTTGACTTTTTAAGATTCCACACATAAATGAGAGTATGAAGAATCTATCTGTCTTTCTATTCCTGGCTTATTTCATTTAGTATGTTCTCTAGACTCATCCATGTTGTTGCACGTGACAGGATTTTCTTCTTTTTTAAGTCTGAATACTGCTTCATTGTGTACATGTATCACATTTCCTTTATTCTTTCATTTGCTGATGGGTTGATTCCATATCTTGGCTATCGTGACTAACGCTGCAATAAACATGGGCATGCAGACATCTCTTTGACATACTGATTTCATTTCCTTTAGATATATACCCAGGGGTGAGATTGCTGGATTATATCACAGTGCTGTTTTAATATTTTTGAGAACTCCATACTGCTTTCCACCATGGCCGTACCATGTATATATTTTTTTCCTTTGGAGGAATTTTCTGTTCCTGTCCCATTTTTATTTGTTTCATGTTGTCTTTAGTTGAATTGTAAAAGACTTAGTAAATAACAGTTGATACGTGCTCCTTAAATATTAGGAATTTAGCTTTTCTATCACATTTGATTTGGTCTAGTTTACTTCATGGTCCTGGTTTTCATGTGCTCATTGATTCAGCACATAGTCCCTGCATGCCTGCTATGTGCCCGGCCCTGGTGCAGTGTTCGGGTTACAGCAGGAGCAAAGAGACCAAAACCTCCATCCTCAGAGAACTTAACGTTTTCGTGGGAACATGGACACGAGAGTGTAATTTTACGGACAGAACCACCCAGTTCCTGGAATGCCTGTTTTGTAGTTTGATAAGAATCTGTGATTACCTAAATGTTATTGGACTAGTAATGCCATCTTCCTTTCAGAAAACCATGGAACCCACGTGAATATGGAAGAAGAAAGAACACCGTGCTTGGGCTAATAGAGAAAATTAGAAATTGTGGTCAAATAAGTACGACTGAAAAGACATCCTGAAGACTTTCAGGTGGAACTTAAGGAATCAAGAGCATGCTTAAATGTTATTTCCTTCTTTTCCTTTCATCTAGTCCTACAGATGCCCCTAAAACCTTGTAAGCAATTGCTCATTCCGGTCTGGACATGAAGGCTGGAGAAATGAAGGCATAAAGGTGGGTTTGCTGAGGACAGAGAAGCTTGGGATCCGATAAACAGAGGGGACCGTCCCAGAAATGGCTTTATGGAATATCTAATACAACAAAGCCAACTTCACACGAGATTCCTCCCTCTCAATCGAGGCATAGGAGAGCCACCAAGACCTTCCCTGGGAGCGAAACTCCCTCTACAGCATGAGTGTGCACATGCAACTCAAGAACCAAAGCCTTAGCCCTGGAAGCGACGCAGGGAAGGGCACGAACAGGATCTTGAATTGACTGAGAAGCAAAAGAAGAAGGAAACAAAATAGAAATTTTGTGGAGGTGCAGAAAAATCGAGGTCTATTTCTTATATATTTGAAATGTTTTGTTGTCGTTGTTGTTTAAAAAAAAATCACAAGGCCGAGTGCAGTGGCTCATGTCGCACTTTGGGGGGCCGAGGTGGGCAAATCACGAGGTCAGGAATTCGAGACCAGCCTGATCAACATGGTGAAACCCTGTCTCTAATAAAAATACAAAAAATCAGCTGGGCATAGTGGTGGGAGTCTGTAATCTCAGCCACTCAGGAGTCTGAGGCAGGAGAATAGCTTGAACCAGAAAGGTGGAGATTGCAGTGAGCTGAGACAGTACCACTGCACTCCAGCACCAGCGGCACAGTGAGACTCCGTCTCAAAAAAAAAAAAAAAAAAAAAAAGGAATCACAAAAGAGATCATCACCTAAACACTTACATAAGAAATTCCAGGCCTGGCACGGTGGCTCATGCCTATAATCCCAGCACTTTGGGAGGCCGAGGCGAGTGGATCACGAGGTCAAGAGATTGAGACCATCCTGGTCAACATGGTGAAACCCCGTCTCTACTAAACATACAAAAAATTAGCCGAGCACGGTGGCGCGCGCCTGTAGTCCCAGCTACTCGGGAGGCTGAGGCAGGAGAATTGTTTGAACCCAGGAGGCGGAGGTTGCAGTGAGCCAAGATCGTGCCATTGCACTCCACCCTGGGTAACAAGAGCGAAACTCCATCTCAAAAAAGAAAGAAAAAAAAGAAAAAAAAAAAAGAAATTCCAGCAGTTCTTAAGAAGAACTGAAAATGCACCCAAAATTCCATTGTATTAGCATAATTTGAATTTAACTTCTAAAACTCTCAATTTGGACGGCATCATCTGTTCCAATATTTCCAAGGTTGAGGCCATCAATTCCTTCATCATGGATTGGCCACTTACAAGCACCACATGCGTAAATATCCCTAAGAGCTAAGATAAAGATAACTAGCTCCAAAAGTTGCCCAGCACACAAGCAAGGACCTTGTGAAACCAGGATCTCCAGATGGTCCTACTTAAAGATCCCACCTTCTTCTCCTCTCCTTGCATGGCACAGGCCCCACTCTGCAAGCCCCCGGGGCCCTTTCCTCCCATCAGTCACAGCTTTCCCCTCGCTGAAGTAGAGCTGGCTCTTGCTGGGAGGGAGTGAGTAAAGGAAAGGCCATAGAATCCAGATTAGTGGCGTCTGGAAAAGATGCCCAATACCAGTAATCGTTAGAGCAAAACCACAATGAGATGATTCTTCATACCCATTAGGATGCCTATTATAAAAACAAAACAAAACAAAAAGATGAGAAATAGGGACCCTTGCACATTGTTGGAAGGAACGTAAAAATGGTGCAGCCAATGGAAAACCATGTGATCCAGCTATTCCACCTCTGGGTATATTCCCAAAATAATTGAAAGTGGGGCCTCACTTATTTGTACACCCATGTTCATAGCAGCCCATGGAAGCAACCGAAATGTTCATGGAGGGATGAATGAAAAAGCAAAATGCGGTATCTGCATACAGTGCAGTTTATTCAGCCTTAACAAGGAAGGAAATCCTGACACGTGCTACAACATGGATGGACCTTGAAGACATACGGTAAGTGAAATAAGCCAGCCACAGGCAAACATTGTATGTACCTCACCGTTTACATGAGGGCTCTAAGAGCAGGCAGCTTCACAGGGACAGAAAGCAGAATGGTAATTGTTCCGAGTAGAGGGACCAGAGGAACGGTGAGTTACTGTTTAGTGGGTAGGGAGTTTCTGTTTCTGGAGATGAAAAGGTTCTGGAAATGGAAGGCGATGACGGTTGCATAACAATGTGAATGTACTTATGGCAGGGCGTGGTGGCTCACAGCCTGTAATTCCAGCCCTATGGGAGGCCGAGGCGGGAGGATCACCTGAGGTCAGTAGTTCGATGCCAGCCTGGCCAACACAGCAAAATCCCATCTCTACTAAAAATACGAAAATTAGCAGGGCGTGGTGGCTTGCGCCTGTAGTCCCAGCTAGTCTGGGCGGCTGAGGCAGGAGAATCGCTTGAACCCGGGAGGCGGAGGTTGCAGTGAGCTGAGATCACGCCACCGCACTCCATCCAGCCTGGGAGACAGAGCAAGACTCCATTTAAAAACAAAAAAAACAAAAACAATGCTAACGTACTGAGTGCCACTAAACTATATGCCTTTAAAAAAAAAAAAATGGTTAAAATAGTGAGAATAGAAGAATGGGGGGAAGGAGAGATGGAGAGAGGAGGAAGTGGAGGAGAAGGAAGAGAAGAAAAAGAAGAGTCCCTCACAGATCAAATGCAGCAGGAACATCGGGGCACACAGGACTGGATTTACCGTGGACTAGAATGAATTCACTCACTCTGTGAGGTGAGAAGAGGGGAGACACCCGAATGAGCTCCTGTGATTGGGCTATCCAGGACACAGTTTCATCCTCTTAAAAGTGCAGGACAATGCTAAAGTCCCCTATGCTCCTCCTAGATTTCAGCAGCTTAAATTCAGAAGTCAGGCCGGGCGCAGTGGCTCACGCCGGTAATACCAACACTTTGGGAGGCTGAGGCGGGTGGATCATGTGGTCAGGAGTTCAAGACCAGTCTGACCAACATGGTGAAACCCCGTCTCTACTAAAAATACAAAAATTAGCTGGGCGTGGTGGCAGGTGCCTGCTACTTGGGAGGCTGAGGCAGGAGAATCACTTGAACCTGGGAGGCGGAGGTTGCAGTCAGGCGGAGGTTGCAGTCAGCCGGGATTACGCCATTGCACTCCAGCTTGGGCTACAGGGCGGTACTCCATATCAAATAATAAGATAAAAATAAGTTTTAAGAAATGCAGAAGTCAGGGAAAGGGAGAAGCTTTCAATGGCCATTTCAAACGGAAAGGCTATCTTAATTGCCACCCCGTCTTTTTTCATGCCCCCTAAACCATCCATTTTCAACGGAGGCCATATCCCCCCAAAAGGAATGCAGACATGTTCTTAGGAGGTGGCAAAAATCTTACTCTTTTTATGTACGAAGCGCAGATATACATACGGTATACACTGATACACTGCCTGTCTGCGTTCGTTGCATTTTATGGGGATGAGAGAAAAAACTAAGGAGAAGGGGCAATCGCAGCAATCCAGAAAGAGGGTGAGGCCCCTGAAGTTTGGGGCCTACGCGGACGTGACTCTATCTTTTAAACCTGAACCGCACGTGGTTCTTCCCTCCAAGCGTGTCGTATTCTGTCCGTGCGACCTGCTCCCGTTGGCAGGTTCTCCCCGGGTCCCCGGCTGCCGGTGGCGCGCCCGGCCGGCAAGGGCCCTGCCGCAGAGCAGGCACGGCGCGCAGCCATTGCCGGGAGGATCTTTCCTACCCCGAGTCCCGGCCGGCCGCAGACCACTGGCCATGACCGCCACGAGGGGCGCTCTCCGTCCCCAGAGAAGCCCGGGGTCACGCGGCCCCGCCCGCGCGCCAGGGCTGGGCCCCTCCCTCTCCCCCCGCCCCCGGCGGCCGCCGGGCACCTCGGCCACTTCCGCCGCCTCCTCCGCGCGCCCTGCGGCTCCTCCGCCCATTCCTGGGGTGGCGACGCCCAGGGTGGCGAGAGCCGCCGTCGCCGCCGCCGCGGAAATGTGTACACATCGCAGCGCGGCCTGAGTAACTGGGTCTCTGTGGCGCAATCGGTTAGCGCGTTCGGCTGTTAACCGAAAGGTTGGTGGTTCGAGCCCACCCAGGGACGATCGGCGCTTCTTTTCCCGGGCCGGTTCGTTTTAAAACTGCAATAATTAGCTTTTTAATCGAATAGGAGCGCGACGCTACCACGTTTTTAGGACAAGAACGGACAATATCCTCTTAATGTGTGGTGCCTAACGTGGCTGGGCCCAAGGGAGAGGCTGCATCTACACTGCAAGCCATGGTTTGGCAATTCTGTTCCTACCTCTTATCCAAGGGAAACTTGAACGTGTGCTTCAGGAGACCTTCCCAACAATGCTCACAAACGGCAGTCATCGTAATAGCAAAACAGCAACTCGATTGCCCAATGACCGGTGAATGTATAAATTCCATTGGTGTCTCAGAAAAATCTGGCACCACCGAAAAGCAAATGTAGTTATTTAAGATTGCCTTATTTCCTTCCAAAAACATGAGCAGCCTTCCAGATGAAAACGTGTAGAGGAGTCATTTAAAAGCATATGGAAGCTTACCATCTTAAGAAACTGTTCAGCTAAGCTCTGTTACAGTTTTTGGACAACGGACTTGAATCTAGGGAAAATGTTAATGTTTACCTTAGATTGAGGACAGCGTTAACCCTGAAATTAAACTCCTGCAGAAATTGTACGAGTTCCTGTTACCAGCTCTCAAATGATGTATTTTTACCTCTGGTCTAACAGAGGACACATGTTTTTCAAGTAGAATAGTCACATAAGATTTAAGTAAAGATAGAAAACCAGATGATAATATGATAACATGATGATATAATTTATTTCTACCAAGATTCAGGTCATGCAGTAGGCGCCTTGTCTCTGGGATCTACTTGCCTCTGACAGAACTTAGAGGCAGGAAGAAGGAATATAGTTAACAGAGTCACTAGGCTGTCTTGAAGGGAATGCCTTGGCAAATGTTCGCAGATAGTTTTCAATCAAATGATTGTTGATAACACAATACCCTCTGTTGTTTAGTTAGTAGGCCTGGAGAAGGAGACAGAACGTTTTACTTACGGTGGAATTCCAGACAACAGAATAGGTAGCTTTCAGAAATGTTCTTAGAGGCTGGATGCGGTTGGCTCACACCTGTAATCCCAGCACTTTGGAAGGCCAAGGTGGGAAGATCATGAGGTCGTGAGTTCAAGACCAGCCTGGCCAACATAGTGAAACCCCATCTCTACTAAAAATACGAAAATTAGGTAGGCATGGTGGCATACACCTGTAGTCCCAGCTACTCAGGAGGCTGAGGCAGGAGAATCACTCGAACCTGGGAGGTGGAGCCAAGATCGCGCCACTGTACTCCAGCCTAAGTGACAGAGCGAGACTACATCTTGGAAAAAAGAAATGTTCTTAGGTAGGAATCTTTCTGATGCCCATCAAATTCTACGCTTCTGGGTAGCTTACAGTGGAAACAACAAAATGAGGGAAATTAAGTCATAAGATCATTTATGTACTGTTCAAACCTAGTCTCACATTTCAAAATGCAGGGCATAATATTTGCTATCACTACAATTGCAGGGACTTAGAAAGCATGTCCTTCCACTTTGGAGCTGAATATATTTACCCTAGGCGACAAACTCCTTGAGGGCAGAGATCATTTTCTGTTGTAAATGATCATATTTAGGCTCCAAGTGATTTCCTTCAGGATACACTTCAAATCCCTGAGCTTAGTAAAAGGGCTTGTATGGTCCACACTCTAGTCTTACTGTGTTCCTTCATGAAAGCTTCACACAGTTGCATGCAGTTACCAGGGGTTCCCAGCTGGGCATAGCGGCTCACGCCTGTAATCCCAGCACTTTGGAAGGCCAAGGCGGACATATCACAAAGTCAGGAGTTTGAGACCAGCCTGACCAACATGGTGAAACCCCGTCTCTACTAAAAATACAAGAATTAGCCAGGCATGGTGATGAGCGCCTGTAATCCCAGCTACTCAAGAGGCTGAGGTAGGAGAATTGCTCCCAGGAGGCAGAGGTTGCAGTGAGCCGAGATCGCGTCACTGCACTCCAGCCTGGGCAACAGAGCGAGACTCCATCTCAAAAAAAAAAAAAAGAGTTCCCTGAATGACCTATGCAGGCTTCCATGCCCCACCTAGATGCCTCTCCCTGCTCTGCCCATGTCCACCTCTGCCCCACTTACCTGGGAGACATCGGCTGAGGCATCACCTTCTCAGGGAAACTCCCCTGATGCTGCTTTAATCTGATGTAGACTCCCTTTTCCAGGCAGTCACCACAGCCCCCTGAAACATTGAGTTGCTTGTCACGTGCATGGAGATATGAACTCCTTGAGAGTAGGGACCCCTTCTTCATTCACAGTGCTTGCCCCTTCAGCACAGACCTGTCCCCTAGCATGTGCTCAATGCAGAAGCACTCCCTGCCTTCTCGGGGTATGGTTTGAAGATGGACAGTCAGATAAAAATGCATCTGCTGGAGTGTCAGCAAGACTGCCACAGAAACATGCTCCCAGGCTGCAAAGTAAGCGGCCAACCTAGGCTGGGGTTGTGAGTCTTCGTGTAGGATTTGAAACAAGCCTGAGAGATATGGACAGGCAGGTGAGAGGCATTTAAGGCCAGGGAAAATTCAAGACAAAATAAGAGTGGGGGTAAGAAATGAACATAGCCAGTACATAGGTAAAGTGTACTTCAGGAAGGTGCAGGGGAAATGTTCTTAGCTCCTGGAAGGTCCTTGAATACCTAGGATGCAGCTAACTTTACCCTGTAAAAGAAGGGAGTCACTTCTTAGAGGTTTCTGTTTCAGGATAAAATAAGATCTATTTTAGGTAATTGATGTGGCAAACAGTGTAGGGGGAATAATAGATCGGAGACTAGTTAGGAGGAAATTATATTTCAAAGGAGATACAATGAGGCTCTGGGCTCAAATGGGTCTAGAGAAGGCAGCATGGATGCAATTCAAGGGAAAACTGGGCAAGTCTTGGGGACTACAACAGGAGGGCCATGTCTATGGTGATGTCTACATGCAGAGCCTGGCTGACTCTACTAATAGGAATTCAAAATCTGAAAGGGTTTTAAAGAAACCTAGGAGTAAACATTACAAATTGTCCAAACTCTTCGCTTACCTTACATGTGGCTGATTCCCTACCATGGAGTTGCTCTTGAACCTAGAACTTAATTTCAGAAATAAACAATCTTTGGTTTGGGTTTTTTTTTTTTTTTAAATGCAAAAGAAAGCATCTTCCAATGGTTTTTGTCTTTCAGTTAAATTTCATTTTAGGTTTGAGTTAAACTTCATTTATGGAAATCAGACTTCCCAAGAGACTACCTTACAGGTTCATGGAGCCCTGTGCAAATCCAAAATGACAACCTAAAGACTCTATCCCTAAAATATATGTATTCACAGAGGAGATTTTGTTCACAAAGTCCAAAAGAGTCACAGGCCCTCTAAAGCAGAGTCTCAGCCCCCAGGTTTTGAAGACCTGGCTTTTACTTTATTTACTGGATTTACATTCTAACTACTGATAAAAGCCACAAAGCATGTCAAATCTGAAGTGTTTAGGTACAGAAACGTTACTAAACTGGAGACTTTAAGGTAACACAAAAATTAAAAACCAGAATAGTTTCACACTATTCACAAGTCACAAAGAGAAACAGGTTTGATTTTTTTTTTTTTTTGGCTTAGTAATTAAGTAGGTCTATAAAATTACTAATAAAGGACTTGAGCCAAAATTTAAAAAAAAAAAAAAAAAAAAAAAGCTGCCTCTAGGTTTTAACACTTAATGCTATATTGTTACAATCTGGAATGACCAGCTGGGAAGGGCTTTAATATATTGATCCTTTCAGGGTCACTGCTGCGGAGATTTACTCCAGCAGTAGATAGCAATTTGCATTTGTTTTCCTTGTGAGTTACTTTAATGACACCCAGCAAATTGCCATGTTTTAGATAACTTTCATAGAAATGGAGCCCATTTTCACCACTTTTTTTTTAGTAAAAACAAAACAATGAAAATTATTGTCTGTCAAAGATGACAAACTAGTTATTCCCAAATAGGTATATCAAATGCACACTTCAAAATAAGGACATTCTGAATTACCTTAGCAATAAACTGAATGCATTATCATATGTGTGAATATGAGCATGATGATGGTTTATACTTAATTGAATGATATATTTACTTATACGGAGTATAGATCTGTTCATTGGAATTCACTATAATAAATATCACATAGATGAAAATCTGCCATAAACAAGAGCCAATATACAACCGAAGATTTTTGTTTGTTTGTTTGTTTTTGAGATGGAGTTTCGCTCCTGCCTCCCAGGCTGGAGTACAATCAGCGCAATCTCCGCCTCCCGGGTTCAAATGATTCTCCTGCCTCAGCCACCCGAACGAGTAGCTGGGATTACAGGCGTGCGTCACCACACCCAGCTAATTTTGTATTTTTCATAGAGACAGGGTTTCTCCATGTTTGTCAGGCTGGTCCCGACCTCAGGTGATCCACCTGCCTCAGCCTCCCAGAGTGCTAGAATTACAGTTACAACTGAAGTTTTAGATGTAGAATTTCTTGATTAATGACCAAGTACAGGGATTCTTTACACCACAGCTGCCATAGCCAGTGGGACACCAGTTTACAACTGCAAACGTTTGCCATCTTACTGAACAGGGCTGGTTGGTTTACATTGCCTCAGGGCAGATGGGAGCATTCACTCTTGCGTGAATTGTGTAGACACTTGAACCTTCTCAGCATATTTAGATAATATCAGCCTCCCAGCCAAGTGAAAAGGCTGTATGAAAGAGAAAGCTGGCGAGAAAGGTCCTTTACCAAGCTTTTACATGCCTGCAGTAACTAAACTAATGTTCATTTTCAGATGTGAAGTATATCATAAGGTTCCTTTTCTCCCTATGACCTCTTGCTTCTCTGTTAATCTACTGATTATTTTGAACTTCGCCAATACTAGGTTTATTATCACGGCAGTGCTCTGCTATCCTGATGTTAATAGGTGCCTTGTCGTGGATGTGCCGTACTTAGAAGCATCCTTTCAGCCGTCCTAGCTTTTTCCTTGGTGCCCTGAGGGAACGCTGGTTGGGGAAGTAGGGATGTGAACCTCTTGGTGTTGAAAAGCTGTCAAAACAGCAAAATTCCAACAAATCGAGTGTAATACTTTAATTGGCTTTTACTAGTGATACATGAGTCGGGCAGCATCCCATCTATAAATAGAAGGATACTTCAATGAGCCGAGCAGAAGAGATAGGTTTCATAGGCAGAAAAAGACCAAAGAAAGCAGAAACCAAGAATGAAAGCAGACTGGTCATTTCAAAGTTTCTTTCCTTGTAGGATTAAAGCAGAGGAGCCTCATCATGCTGGCTCAGGTTGACTGGGCCTCTTCTAATTGGTTGCTGTGAATCTTTTGCTTTTTTTTTTTTTTGAAAAACTGACCTGTTTCGAAGTTGGGTTTGAGGCCATAGCACCTATGACAAGTGAAGCCATTCAGGTTTGGCCTGTTCTTTGGACCTGGGGCAGGAGCTTAGGCCATAACAATGGTCTCTTTAAGTTTTACTCAATAAAGCTAAAAGGGCGAGAGAAACAGTCCCGGGATATGTTCAGTGAGCCGGCCTGTTGGGAGCCCACGAACCACAAGTGGCTCTTTTCGTGTGGCGGAGGTGCCCAAATAGGCGTTGCCTCTGAAAACAGCTCAGAATTTAATCATTAGTTTCATGTCACTTTGGGATGCTTTCTTTAATCCACCAGATTGCTTCCGCCTCTTCTACCACGAACTCCCAGAGCATCCTCTTCCTCCCTGCAATAATATGTCTTTCGGCTCTACGGCCTCTGTCTTTTGGACTACAGCCTCTGGCTCTCAGCTTGAAGAGGCTGTTCCATCTTGTGTTGTTTTCTTCTGCAGTACCCAGCAAAACTCAATTGTATCTTTCACTTCTCTTACTCTTTCCTGACTTACACCATGCATGATCGTGGTATGTTAGATGGACGAAAAATTGCCTACAACTTAAGAGACCTTCCTCCTGGCCTTTTTCCTTCTGAAAAATTGGTATTGAATCATTGTATTTACACTTTCAGTTTGACATTCAGTAATAGATAAAAAAAAATTTCCCTGATAATCTCAATGTACTATGGGAATTAAATGTAATAACAAATAACATTTGTTGACCTGGTGCGGTGGCTCACACCTGTAATCCCAGCACTTTGAGAGGCCAAGGCAGGCGGATTGCTTGAGCCCAGGAGTTCAAGACCAGCCTTGGCAACATAGTAAAAGTCAGTACCTACCAAAATTACAAAAAATAGCCAGTCTCATAACCTGGTCTCAAAATAAATAAATCAGTAGAGTAAAAATTCTTTAATAAAAAAAGTTATTAAATGTAGTGTGAAAGATAAGTGAATGTGTATTCTGAATGGTTAAAGAATAGTGAATGTTGTTCAATAAGTAAACAATAAGTTCACTATTTGGGAAATAAATAGTACAAAATAGAAACTTCAGTGTTGCACATCAAAATGCAATGCAAATAATTAAAGAGTCATACATCAAAAGAGAAAGCAAAGGAAAAAAGGAAACAATTTCATTAGAAGATATATATAATTTATTTTTTTTATGGAAACCATCTTGTTAAAACATGATGCCAGAAGGAAAAGAATGTAAAATAATGTTAAACTTCTACATGTCAAAACATTAAAAATGATGGTCAAGCATAAACCAAAATTGCCAAATGACAGAGAAGGTTTAATATCTTTACACTTAGAGCTGATATAAATGAATGAGACCCCAATTCAACCACCTCAGGTCTGAAGGGAGGGCCACAGAGCTCCTCATACTTCTTGTTCCTCACACTTCACACACCCTGCCCACAGCCTCTTTCTTCAGAAGATTCCTTGCCTTGTCTTTTAAACTGCCCAGGAGGTCAATCCCAAGAGAGATACGACAATTAGAATTCAGCCTCCCTCGGCTGGGTGCTGTGGCTCAAGCCTGTAATCCCAGCACTTTGAGAGGCGGAGGCAGGAGTATCCCAAAACCCACATCCCAGGAGACCCCATCATAAGCTGCATTCTTTTATGTTGTTGTTGTTGTTGAGACAGGGTCTCACTCTGTCACCCAGGCTGGAGTGCAATGACGTGATCTCAACGCACTGCAACCTCTGCCTCTAGGTTCAAGTGATTCTCCTGCCTCAGCCTCTCGAGTATGGATTACAGGCATGCGCCACCATGCCCGGTTGATTTTTGCATTTTTAGTAGAGATGGGGTTTCACCATGTTGGTCAGGCAGGTCTCAAACTCCTGGCTTCAGGTGATCCACCCGCCTTGGCCTCCCAAAGTGCCGGGACTACAGGCATGAGCCACCTCACCCGGCTTAAGGGGCACGCTTGTTGATCACAGACACCCTGTGAAGGCTGAGCCTCCCAGGACATTGAAGCCTAGACCTGACCTCACCCCTGGACCCTCCACAGTGCCTCTTGGAATGTGTGATCTGTCCTTAATCCCACTGCCCCCGTTTTTTTCCTGCCAACAGTTCCTTCCCTGCTCTCGTGCTAAGTGAAACCTGAATATTCGCTGCATGTCCCTCTATAGCCCTGGCCAGTGGTAGCTGTCTTATCTCCCACATCCCACATACTATTGGGCCTGGAGATGAGAGAGGGTCTTCGTTGTTGCCATTTCAGCCACACCACTCCCTCCCCTGCCTGCTCAGCCCTCCGGTGCCCCTGAAGCACTTTGGACTGAAGCCCTGCCCCTGCTCCTTTGGCTGTCATCTGCCGTTTTTACGGCATTCTGCCTGTCCTTGAGGATTTCTGCTCTGGCTCGCTGTATATTTCTTTCTGTTACAGCCTCTGCCGCCATTTAGATGACTCTGCCTTCCATGGAGACAATCCACGTGCCACTGGCCTCGTGGTGCCTCTTTCTCTGCATTTTTCAGGGATTCTTGCCAACTCTGGCCCTAAAGTTTCCTTGTCATAGTTCAGACTTTGCCATCACCGGTAACCTTGCTATCTCTGGAAGCTTAAAGCACACTGCTTTCTAGCCAGCTCACCTCCTCCTGGAGTACCTCTCTGCCATTCTCTGAACCTTGCTTCAATCCACTGAGCTCTGCCACCACTCAGCATACAGCCACTCCTTGTGTCCTTTTCTTACCCATCCCTACAATCGTTACCTTTGCAGGGAGCCTTAATTCCTTTTCTCCTCTTTCTCCTTGTCCCATGTGCCTGACAATTCCTCTACGTTGGCTGAAACTAACTTCACGCTTACTCTCTCTGTCCCGCACCTGAGCAGTTAAATATGACTGGAGAAAAATCAACCACCGTCTTAGCTGGTCTCTATTAAATTGATGACTACAATCTCCCCATGGGCTCTTGGCACAGCTTAGCAAGCCCACTCCATGCCCCTATTCAGTTAGTTCTCTAGTCTCCGAGACCCATATTTCACACCTGTCTTCCTCTGTGTTCGGCTCCTCCTCTCACACCCCCAGCTGATGATCTATTTATTTCCCCAAGGAAATAATCAGAAGAGACCTTTCTCATTCTTTTATCACCAAATCTCCTAGCATCTGAACCTAGGTACTTTGTCTTTCCTAGTATTAAGATGGGTTTTCTAGTTCTTAAGATCACACCAGGCCGGGCGCGGTGGCTCAAGCCTGTAATCCCAGCACTTTGGGAGGCCGAGGCGGGTGGATCACGAGGTCAAGAGATTGAGACCATCCTGGTCAACATGGTGAAACCCCGTCTCTACTAAAAATACAAAAAATTAGCTGGGCGTGGTGGCGCGTGCCTGTAATCCCAGCTACTCAGGAGGCTGAGGCAGGAGAATTGCCTGAACCCAGGAGGCGGAGGTTGAGGTGAGCCGAGATCGCGCCATTGCACTCCAGCCTGGGTAACGAGAGAGAAATTCCGTCTCAAAAAAAAAAAAAAAAGAAAAAGAAAAAAAAAAAAAAATCACACCACCTCCTCTTAGACACTGGATCCCACCCCTGAGAAGTTTGTTCCCGCAAGTGCCCTTCTCTCACCTACAACTTCCGTGTGTCAGCCTCTCCCATCTTCAGAATAGTAACAAAAACCTTGACCTCACGTTGCCCCACAACGCACCAGAAAATGTTTTAAGAGTGGGCTCGCCGGGCGCGGTGGCTCACACCTGTAATCCTAGGACTTTGGGAGGCCGAGGCGGGTGGATCACGAGGTCAAGAGATCGAGACCATCCTGGCCAACACGGGGAAACCCCATCTCTACTAAAAATATAAAAAATTAGCCAAGCGTGGTGGTGTGTGCTTGTAGTCCCAGCTACTCGGGAGGCTGAGGCAGGAGAATTGCTTGAAACTGGAAAACGGAAGTTGCAGTGAGCCGGGATCGAACCACTGCACTCCAGCCGGGCGATAGAGCCAGACTCTGTCTCAAAAAAAAAAAAAAAAAAAAAAAAAAAAGAATGAGTGCAGAGCTCCACTTTCTCACCATCCCTTCTCCTGAGCCCACTCACACTTGTTCACGTGAAACCGTTCATGTGGAGTTAGCAGGGATTTCCCCATTGCCAGAGCCAGTGGCCGATTCTCAGTCCTCCTATTACTCCTTTTTAGCAGCATCTGACAGATAATCATCCCCTTCTTTAAAAAACAAAAAAGCATTCTTCCTTGTATTTTCACGGCACCATACTCCTATTGAATGAAGCTAGGCAGGCAACCATGTGACTAAAAGAACATTCCAGGAAGAGCAAAGGTCAGGAGGAGCAAGTGTGCTTGGCTTTTGTCTTAGCCTGCTTGGGCTGCTATCACAAACTCTCTTAGACTGGATAATTTATAAATATTAGAAATTTAGGCTGGGCATGGTGGCTCATGCCTATAATCCCAGCACTTTGGGAGGCCAAGGTGGGCAGATCACTTGAGTTCAGGAGTTTGAAACCAGCCTGGCCGACATGGCAAAACCCTGTCTCTACAAAAAATACAAAAAGTAGTTGGGCATGGTGTCATACGCCTGTAGTTCCAGCCACTTGGGAGGCTTAGGCACAAGAATTGCTTGAGCCATGGAGATGGAGGTTGCGGTGAGCCGAGATCATGCCACTGCACTCCAGCCTGGGTTAGACAGCAAGACTCTGTCTCAAAAAAAAAAAAAAAAAAAAAAAAAAAAAAAGTTGCTCACAGTTTTATAAACTAGGAAGTCCAAGATCAAGGCACCATTTTGTTCTCCGGAGCTGCTTTAAGTCCCTAAATGATCCCATCCTATACCATGATCCACACATTCCTAATTCCAAAATGAGTATCTCCAGTGTGTGCCTCTCGGCTAAGCTCCAGTGTTACAGGCCTATCTTCCTGCTAAATCGTCTCCACTTGGAAGTCTATGCGAAACTCACACTTCACACACTCCAAATGGAATTATCTTATCCCCTTTAAATTCTTTCCTTCCCAAGTCTGACCCATCTCAGTAAACAGCACATTTGCTCAGTCAGTAAAACCTGGAGTTCATCTTTGACTCCTCTTCTGCCTCACAGCCAATGCACACGTTGTGTTGGCTCTACTTTTGAAACGCAACAGTAATCCAACTACTCTTGAATACCTCCAGTTACCACCCTAAACTCCAAGGAGATTGTAATAGAGTAGGACTCCTACTCAGACCATCTGTAGACAGCCTCCCCACTTCAGTGATCCTTTTAAAACCCAGACCAGATCACCTTACCCTCTTGCCTGAAACTTTCCTGAGGCTTTCTATTATTCTCAGCTTAGACAAAGTCCTCACTGTGGCCTACAAAGCCATATGAGATCTGGTGTCTGCCAGCCTCTTATGTCGTAACTCGCCTTCCCTCATCATTCTGCTCAACCACACTGGCCTCCTCCCTGTCCTCAGTCATGCTGCTGTGGTCTCAATGTGCGTGTCCCCCCCAAAATTAGTGTTGAAGCTTAAATCCCCAATCCGACAGTACTAAGAGAAAGGGCCACTGGGGAGACGGTTAGGCTGAGGACTCTATGCCCCTCTTATGCATGTGAGGATGCAGTGAGAGGAGCACCCACGAAGCAGAGCTACTTTCATCAGACAGAATGTGCTGACACCTTGATCTTGGACTTCCCAGCTTTCCGAACTATAAGCAATACACTTCTATTATTTATACATTTTACCCAGTCTAAGGCATTTTGTTATAGCAGCCCAAACAGACCAAACACATGCCTAGCACTCACTCTTCATGACTTTTGCTCTCCTGGAATGCTCTTCCGGAAATCACATGGCAAACTCCCTAACTTTACTGAATTCTCCTCACGAACGTCACCCACCTCCAAGAAGCCTTCCAAGTCTTCCCGGTCTAAAATACTTCTCTCATCCACTCCTCTTCTCCATAGTATTTAGGGTCACCTGACATGATATAGTCAATCCTCATTACTCACAGATTCTGTATTTGTGAATTCACCCACTTGCTAAAATTAATTTGTAACCCCCAAAATCAATGCGTTCAGTGCTTCCTGTGGTCATTCGTGGACATGCATGCACAGAGCAGAGAAAAATTTGAGTCACCTGACGTGCACATTCCCAGCTGAGGTCAAACAAGTCAATACTGCACCTTCCTCTTCAGTTCACACTGTAAACACGTGTATTTGGTGACGGGGGTTGGGGGGTGGCTAGTGTCTTTTTGTTGTCATTGTTGCATTTTTTTGTGTGCTTTTTGTTGATTTCACTGTTTACAACGTCCTCAAGTGCAGTCTAGTGTTCCTCTAAGCACAGGAGGCTATGATGTGCCTTATGGAGAAACTCCTGTATTAGGTAAGCTTCATTTAGGCTGAGTTACAGTGCTGCTGGCCATGTTAATGTAAAGAATCAACTATAAAGATCAAATAATATGTCTTTAAACAGAAACAAAAAAGGTTACATAGTGATTATTTGACAAAAATGTCATGACCACAGGCTAGCAGGAACCTGTTTTCCCTAGGAACAATATTTCAGTTTACGCTAATTCAGTGTTCATGACAACTTTATTGACCATAACTATTAAAAATGACGTGAATCAACTGTATGTATCTCCTATTACTACCTAACATTGTATGTTTCCTGCTTAGAAGGCAAACTCAAAAGGAGCAAGGATTTCCTTCTATTGTACTGCCTTATCTCAGGCTTATAACAGTGCGTGGTCCTTTTAGCAACAATCTAGAAATATTTGTTGAGAAGATACTTAGTGCAAGTGAAGAATGGGCAATTTTTTTTTTTAAAACACGTAGTTTCACTCTTGTTACCCAAGCTGGAGTGCAATGGTGCAATCTTGGCTCACTGCAATCTCCACCTCCCGGATTCAAGCAATTCTCCTATCTCAGCCTCCCGAGCAGCTGGGATTACAGGTGCCCACCACCACACCTGGCTAATCATATATTCTTAGTAGAGACAGGGTTTCTCTATGTTGGTTAGGTTGGTCTCGAACTTCTGACCTCAAATGATCTATCAGCCTCGGCCTCCCAAAGTGCTGGGATTATAGATGTGAGCCACCTCACCCCGCCAGAACGGGCAATTCTTAACGCCCTCTCCTGCCCACCAAAAAAACTCAAGTGGACAGTATAGAAAATGTTCAAGCTCACCAGTGATCATGGAGGAGCCAGGGCTGGCTCCCCCTTCCTCCCCAAATTACGATGTAGCGTTGGTGAAGGCCCGGGGAAGTCAGTCATGCAATCATCACAAAACCTTAAATGTGCACATTCTTTGACCAAGCAGCTCCGCTCCTGGAAAACAAAACTTGGATCCCTGCAAAAACTCGTCAACAGGGGTAACTGCTGCAGCACAATTAACAATGGCAAGACAGTATAAATCACCCTAGAAGCTTAGATTAGTGAAACAATGGTTATACATAGATACAATAGAATTTCACTTTTTTTTTCTTTGAGATGGTGTCTTGCTCTGTTGTCCAGACTGGAGTGCAGTGGCCTGATCTCAGCTCACTGCAACTTCCACCTCCCGGGTTCAAGCAATTCTCCTACCTCAGCCTCCTGAGTAGCTGGGACTACAGGTGCCCACCACCACGTTTGGCTATATCGTATTTTTAGTAGAGGCAGGGTTTCATCATGTTGGCCAGGCTGGTCTCGAACTCCTGAACTTGTGATCCCCCTGCCTTGGCCTTCCAAAGTGCTGGGATTACAGGCTTGAGCCCCTGCACCCAGCCGGATCTCACTTTTATTTAAAGTCTATATGCATAAAATAGGAAAATGTTTGTAGTCATTATCACTAAGTATTAAAATGCATGATCAAAAATCTTTGTTTTTTATATCTTCCCAGTTTTTCCTTGACAATATGCACTACTTTTGTCGGGAAAACAAACAAACAAACAGAAGTTTAGGAGTAAATTTGACAAATAAATTATGAAATGCTGAGTCCCTAGCAGAGAATTTTACCTCAAGGACACTGGCTGCCAGCCTTAAACCTCAGTAAGCAGTGCTGTTAACTCAAATCTCCACGGCAGTGCTGCTGTTTGGGCATCCTACTTTCAATGAAGCCTGAGAAGTGGAACATATATTGATAAACTCAGCACTCAACTGCTACGGTAGCCAATCCACTCAATCTCAGCTCTACAACTGAAGAGCCGTACAGTCTCCTTATCTGTAAAGTGGGATGAAAGTATCTCACTCACAGGAATGTTGAAGTCTAAATGAAATAACATTTACCTCATATATAACAACCAACCAACATATAACAAGCCTTATAAGCATGGGTTATTATTCTCTCCCAAAACAGAACTGTTAGATGGTGTCCCACTCTGGTTACAGAAGTCAATGTCCTGGGAAGAGAGAATTTGTGATAACATGAAACGTTGTACATCATCACAAAAATAGGTAACTTTCTTCTGTTACAGATTTATTTACAGATTTACTGATCACCTAACATTACTAAAGTTCAATAAGGTTTCCTGCCACCCCTCTGTATGGAGATCTAAAGGAGATAAGTGATACAGGGAAAGTTTACATGCCATAGTACTCTACTGGTGTAACAAACAGGTGTAGGCTCTTAATACAAGGCCACACACAGTAAGGAAAACTGTCATACATTCATATACCGTATACCACTTAAATTTGTACAAACTCTTGAACTAATGATGGTGGCAGGTGACCCAGTCAATCTGCTATCACCTTGGCTGCAGACTCAGGCATCCCTGCACTTTTGGGGGCCTGCCCCCACTTCCTGGCTTCTCCCTGCTGTTGGCACAGGTTTTCGGATCAAAGTCGGGGGAACCTAGAAGCCACGAACAGGGAGGGCCTGAAGGCTGGGGGCCAGGCTACCAGTCCCACCTATAGGAGTGGGAACTGGTGTCTTTTCCAGGCCTGTCTGTGGCCACCCATGGGCCAATCAGCATGCACTTCCTCCCCTCTGAGGCCCACAAAAAGCCCCAGTCTCAGGCAGAGCTGAGCAGAGGGAGGGATGACCAGCAGAGGGAGGGATGACCAGCAGAAGGGAGAAGTTACCCTCTCTGCTAAGAGCTTCAGAAAGCTACAAACATGGCAGAACCTGCCTGTGGAGAGTAGCTATCCCCTCCACGGCCTCCTCTTTCCTGAGAGCAGCAGACCTTTGGACGACCTGCCTGCAAAGAGCAGCTACCTTCTCCAGGGCCTCCTCTTTGCTGAGAGCTGAGAGGAGTTACCCTCTCCAGGGCCTTTTCTCTGTTGAGAGCGGAACACTTGAGGGACCACCTGCCTGCCGACAGATGGGAGCTACCCACTGCGCGTCTCCTTCTGAGCTGTTCTAACACTAAATGAGGCTCCGCTTCATCTTGTTCACCCTTCATTTGTCTGCCTACCTGGACGCAGGACAAGACCTGGGGCACCACAGGCAAAGAAAGGCACCACCAGCAACAGGCTTCTGGGGGAAGAAAACCACCCACCCCAAAGATCAACCATAACACTAACATAACCAAAATTTCAAATCTAAAAATTTAATGCACTCAATTGTACAAACTGCCAAAAACTAGATACCACTTTTCATCTTTAACATTGTAAAATCCTCAGACTCTTACAAGAACAAAATAAAACCAAAAAGAACACATTGAATGATTTTAATTTGTGTGACAGACTACATGCTCCAAGCGCAGAACCAAAGGTAAAACCTTCCATTTTGTTCATGGTTATTACACAAGTAATTACACAAGTCCAGTGTATAAACACTACCTGAACACATAGTAAGTTCTAAGAATAATAAATATTACATGAAAAAAGTTAACAAGCATTTATTCAATACTCAAACAGATATTCATCAAAATGAGGTAGATCTAATGGGTCACTTGCTAAAGCACTTAATGATGAGGGTGGAAAAAACTCATCAAAAATACCATTCTTTATGGGACTCTCCAAGTTTAATGTTCTAACGCAGGCATTATTTGTCAGAGAATCTGGCTGAACTTCACATGGATTTTTCTTGGTGGGGCTACAATAATTATGGTCCTGTCTCAGATGTGTGTTCTGGGAAACATCATTTAATTCACTTGGTACTGGTGATGGGATATCACTATCTCCCATTCCCAAATGCCTAAAGTCACCTTCCCCATTTTCTGACGGCTCTGCTGAAACAGCAGTTGTAGGAGACAATAATTCTGCTAAAATTTCTTCATGAGTTTGACTACCATACAGGGAAACACCAGGAACACTGGTGCATGCAGACTCACTGGCAATATCAATTTGATAAGGTAGCTCATTTAACAAGTCCTCTATTGATTCACAATCATTTGGAGACCCACCCTGGGACACCTGTTCTAGATTTTCACTTGGAGCTGTTCCACTTTGTGGGGAAGACATTAGAGCAGCTAATTTCTTCTTTTGTGCCTTCAGTTTTTTGCGAAGTTTTAGACGGAGTTTATGAATCTGACCTTCCACCAAGTCTTCATGGTTTGATGAAGAAACACCATTTCCATGAGAACTGTGCTTGAGTTGAGTGCTACATGAGGTGCTTCCAGACTTTTCCAAAACTTCTGAAGCAGCATGAGCATGCAGGGGGGCAGCTGTGCCATCAGACGACGGAGGGACTGCTGGTGGCTTACTGATGGGAGGAGGCTTAGTCGCACTCCTACGAGCTTTCTTGGATACATGGCTGGCCTTCTGATTTATACCTTTAGTTTTAAAGCCACCAAAATTATTTACCCCTTTAACTGCAGGTTGTAAATCAGTTATACTGTTTCTATTATGAGCTGCAACACAGAGTGGCATAAAAGAAGCACCTCTGCTTATTAAGCCTTTAACCCAACTGCCCACAAATGGCTTCTTCTGATTTTCTTTCAGAGACTGATTCTGTAGTAACCTAGATGCGGTCAGAGAATCTGCTGTAGTTTCTTCTTTCTTCAAATTAGATACCTGAGATGTGACATGTTCTGGTTTTAATTGTTCAGTTTTGGGTGTAGGGACCTGTTTTAACTGAGCATCCCTCTCAATTTCTACTGACTTCACTGCCTGTGTAAGACCAGTAGCATGAGTGTTACTCACAAATTTCGTACTTACAGTACCTTCTCTATTCAGCCGTGCTGACTGCATGTTGGTAGTTACAACTTGGGATGGAAAACTTATGCTTACAAATTGGTCCTGGATAAGCTTTTCTTTCAATGGAGCTGATACTGAAGAAGCCATTAGTGATTCTCGTGATTGCAAAGTACTTGTTTTGAGAATCCCTGTATTTTCTGCTACAAGTGTATTTTCTAACAGGAAAGCTTCAGAATTTAACTGTGAAACTGAGGCTGTTTTGTGGGTAGTTTCTTCAAGTATCAAAGGTAAAATATTGTCAACCAAACCTTTGGAACCTGAAAGTGCGTGCTCTCCATGAGTTACAGCTGAGTCCTGTGAAAGAGTATGATGGGCGACTGATGTATCTTTAGGGTGAGTTACTGAGGCTGTGTCAGCTGAGGCAGCATCACCCACAGAAAGGGACGTTGAAGATACTGGTTCCTCATTACCGACAGTGTGTTGGTCATTAGTCTTTCTAAGTGGAAGGCAGGCAGCTTCTCTATCTGTCACTTGGGATGTTTTTCTTTCCCAAATAACAATATGTATCTCTGAAGCAGGCACTTCAAATTTCTTATGCCTCTCAGAACATGGGCCTTTTAAGTCATCACATTCCAGCCAACTTCCTGGAAGAGAGAAAAGAAGTGAAAGTTAGATATGAAAAAATCACCACCCTAGGTTAACTTTCTTCTGGCCTTTTCAACTGTTCTATCATTGAATACCCACCAAAGGAGAAGACTCTAAAACATGGTCTTAGCTGGGCGTGGTGGCTCACGTGTGTAATCCTAGCACTTTGGAGGGTTGAGGTGGGTGGATCACCTGAGGTCAGAAGTTCAAGACCAGCCTGGCCATCATGGTGAAACCCATCTTTAAAAAAAAAAAAAAAAAATTAAAAAACAAAACAAAACATGGCCTTGACCTTGTCACCATTGTCTCACGTTAAAGTCCTTAGACAGAGTATATTTAACTTTTGCAATTTAGAATTTCGTTATCACCTAATTTATCCAGTAACATCAGAAAACAGAATGTTTCATATATATAAATTTTCGTGATAAATGAAGCTTGTTACCCAAAGGATCAATATTCATTTGAATTCCTGTTGTATTTCTGACCTTGCATTTTCACATTTGTCAAGAGAATGAGATGATGGATGATAAGAGAAGAGTTGAGAAATGAGAAGGATGCACTGCCAAATACTGAGATATGAATACACAACATGGGAAAAGCCCATTACTTATAGCAGTGTGGTCGCTGGTAGTTACTTTTGCTTTCACAATTTCAGTGGTGCAGTATTGACAGGGGCCCTTATGTCGTCAACTAAAGCATGAATGAAGAGTAGGAAGGTAACCTGTTTAAACCATTCCTTAAAAAAAAAAAAAAAAAAAAAAAAAGACACCCATTAGGATGGATATTATTTTAAAAATAGAAAACAGCAAATGTTGGCAAAAATGTGGAGAAATCGGAATCCTTGTGTAATGCTGGTGGGAATGCAGAATGGCACAACTGCTGTGAAAACGGTCTGGCAGTTCATCCAAAAGTTACACACAGAATTACCACTGAGACCCAGCAATTCCACTTGTAGGTATACACCAAGAAGAACGAAAAGCAGGGACTTTCAGTTCCTTGTCCACCAATGTTCAGAGCAGCACTATTCACAATAGCCAAATGTCCATCACAGATAAATGGCTAACACATATACTACTACTCAGCCTTAGAAAGGAGTGACATTCTGCGATGTGCTACAACACAAATGAAGCTTCCAAATGTGCTGAGTGAAATAAGCCAGACACAAAAGGACAAATCACTTTCACTTCTGTAAGGTATCTATAATAGACAGATTCACAGAGACAGAAAGTAGAATAGTGGTTACCAGGGGTTTGGGGTGGAAGGATGCAGAGTTACTGTTCAATGAGTAGAGTTTCTGTTTGGCTTGAGGAAAAAGTTCGGATGGTGATGGTGGCTGCACAGCATTGTGAATGTATTCAGTGCCAATGAATTGTACACTTACGAATGTTACTATGGTAAATTTTATGTTATATACATTTTGCCACTGCAACAAAAAAATATAAAAAGTACAGCTGAGAAGTAAAGAAAGGTGGCTAGGTGCTAATAGGTGGTATGGGGTTAAGGAAAGGTATCTTTCTTTTTTTTTTTTTTCTGAGACGGAGTTTCACTCTGTCACCCAGGCTGGAGTGCAGTGGTGCAATCGTGGCTCACTGGAACCTCCGCCTCCTAGGTTGGAGCAATCTCCTGCCTCAGCCTCCCAAGTAGCTGGGATTATAGGTGTGCGCCACCACACCCAGCTGATTTTTGTATTTTTAGTAGAGACGGGGTTTTACCATGTTGGCTAGGCTGGTCTTGAACTCCTGACCTCAGGTGATCCACCCACCTCAGCCTCCCAGAGTGCTGGGATTACAGGCATGAGCCACTGTGCCTAGCCAAGGGAAGGTATATTTCTCTACATTTTACTTACTACTACATGATAATTTGAAAAAAGCTAACCACAGGCACAGATGAGTAACAACCTTTCTTAATAATCAACAAATATCTGTACTTTCATTAGAGACTTATCAAAACAATCCACACTTCCACTATATAATCAGTATCTACACATCTATGAAACAAAAAATCAATACAAAAAGCATAATGTCATGGTAATTGTGGCACAGCAAATATGTAGCTTACTCTATTTCTTTTTTTGTCTTTTTTTTTCCTTTTTGTGGAGAATGGGGTCTCGCTATATTGCCCAGGCAGGTCTCGAACTCCTGGGCTCAAGCTATCCTCCTGCCTCTGCCTCCCGAAACCAAATGTAATAAATTAATAAATCATGATGTCAAACACCATCATATTTACTACAAAACATTTCCTATTTCTTGGATTATAATAGTGAGCACCTGAAGCACTGTATTTTTCCTAAGGAGTATATTATTTTAGAAAACATTATTTTAGCAGTAGAGAAGTGGCCAACATAGTGGTCATCATTTTATGTTGCAAAACATGTTTAGAGACACTTGATCTTAAATATTTGGTGTGCTCAGTTTCTTTTCCTTGTCCGGCGCATCTATTCGTTTTTGAAGAAAGATTTCTAAGAGTACACATAGAAAACGCATTTGATTTCCAGGTGTTGTGGCTCACGCCCATAATCCAGCACTTTGGGAGGCCGAGCAGGCAGATCACAAGGTCAGGAGGTCGAGACCATCCTGATCAACATGGTGGAACCCCGTCTCTACTAAAGATACAAAAATTAGTTGGGCGTGGTGTCACATGCTGGTAATCCCAGCTACATGGGAGGCTGAATCAGAAAAATCGCTTGAACCAGGCAGTCAGAGGTTGTGGTGAGCTGAGATCGCTCCACTGCACTTTAGCCTGGCAACACAGTTAAGACTCTGTCTCAAAAAAAAGAAAACTCATTTGACACATCTACCATAGTTACTTTTTCATGCTGAAAAAGACCACATCTTAAGATTATGAGAGGAAAAAAAGTACTCGCCACCAGGCTTCAAAGGCTTCCTATAAAGAACTAATCTTGAGGCCGGGCACAGTGGCTCATGCCTGTAATTCCAATACTTTGGGAGGCTGAGGCGGGCGCATCATGAGGTCGGGAGTTTGAGACCAACCTGACTAACATGGTGAAACCTCGTCTCTACTAAAAACACAAAAATTAGCCTGGCGTGGTAGCACATGCCTGTAATTCCAGCTACTTGGGAGGCTGAGGCAGGACAATCGCCTGAATCTGGGAGGGAGAGGTTGCAGTGAGCTGAGATTGTGCCATTGCACTCCAGCCTGGGCAACAGAGTGAGACTCTGTCTCAAAAAAAAAAAAAAGAACTAATCTTGAGGAATGCAAAGATTAAGAAAGGAAAAAGAGACCTTTCCTTACACATTCCCCAAAGGGAAAAAGCTAAAGACCAAATTAAAATATTTATTAAAATATAAGATCTGATATTAAAAAAAGTAAACCGAGAACATAAGTCACATAACAGGCACGAATTCTGGTAAGTTTCAAAAGGGAAAACAAAATATGCTCAGAGATCTGCTAATCCCCCACATACACACAAAACAAAACTGTTCATTAAACATGTGGTTAATGTGGCTACACCCTTACCTACTACCTGAACCTGTTACTTCCCATTAAATAGAAAACTTGATGTATCTTTTGTTTGCCTCTGTCAGTGGTTCTCTACCACATGACCCACTCTGGAATCACCTGGGAAGCTTTTAAAGCAATGTTTAAAATAGTACTGCCATAGCATGTGCCTGTAGTCCCAGCTACTCAGGAGGCTGAGGCAGGAGGATCATTTGAGCCCAGGAGTTTGACAACAGCCTGGGCAACATAGTGAGACCTTGTCTCAAAAAGAAAAACGAAAGAAGGAGAGAAAGAGAGAGAGAAAAGAGAAAGTGAGAAAAAGGGAGGGAGGGAGGGAGGGAGGAAGGGAGGCAGGCAGGCAGGCAGGCAGGAAGGCAGGCCAGCCAAAAACCAATACCAAAAACACCCAATATTGATATTTGGGCCTAACCATCAAGGGTGATCTAAGTTACAACTTGGAAATGTTTAGAAGCTGGCCAAATGATTCTTATATGCTGTCAGGGTTAGGAACCATGCTGAACTTGAAGTGGATTGATCAATCTTTGAAATGCAAAAAAAAAAGTTAAAATAAGTTGGTTCATATTGTGAAGAACTACCTCCTCTCAAATCTGAAAGAGGGGAAAACCTTAAGGTAATAATTACATTTATGATATAAGTTACAGTTTGTAAAATGCTTTTATAATACAGTATTGTGTCATCCATTCAAACCATCCCCAGGAGGAAAATAGCAAGTGTGAAGGAGTGTCCAAATAACAGAAAATGGTTATATCAAAGTGAGCCCTTATCACTGGCCTGATACAACCCTTTAAGGAGACTGAGTTATCTTGGCTAAGACTAAGTGCACATTATGAGAAAAACAAACTCAGTAGAACGCTACATCAGACAAACAGAAGGCAAAATTCCCCAAATCCACGAACTGTGCTTACTCAGCTTTCTATTAAGAAGTTTAATTATTTAAATAAAGACTTTATCTTGATAGTAGCTGTTAGCAAACTATGTATTTCACAATGACAGAAGGGCTACATAAGTCTAATGAGTAATAGTCTTAGAAATATATGTCTAAAAAATAAAAGCAAAGATGTTAAGTAGGAAAAAAAAACTGTAAGCAAATAGTAGTATGTAATCTCATTCTTTGTCTAAAAAAGAAATACACCCACGCACCTGTGTTTACCCAAAATACATGATATAAGGAAAGAAAAAAATTAGGAAGGATACTAAAACCACCGTTTTTAACAGGTACAAGGAGGGGTAGAAGGCAAAGGCGAGAATGGAGAGAGAAAGAGTCGGGGCAAAGTTTGCCTTTTTTAAAAAAAAAAAAAACAAAAAAAAACAAAGCCCCCACACACTAAAGTTTAGTTTTCATGCCAATTATCTTAAAAGGAAACCTCTAAACACTTACCATCAGCATCTAAAATCCATGTTATAAAATGATTATTTGCTTGATACTGAATTACCGAAGTTATTTGGTAAAGACAGCCTTCAAAATGAAATGCATAATGCTCCAAGTCATTCTGTGGTAAGCCTTCTACAAAGTGCAACATGAATATGGGAGATACTCTGTGGGACAGAAAAGCAAAAGAAGTTACACAAATTTAATGCCATGTGTCTGGTTATAAGATGTCTGAAGTGAACTAGTCACAGATAACACTTTCAAGGCTAACTGCACGAATTGTTCTAGAGCGCCTCCAGATGTGTGCCTTAATTAGAAATGGAGAACTCTCTCTAAGAAGTATGTAACACTAAACCCTTTTCAGAATGGCATCCCAGACAGTTGGAAGTCATCATGCAGTAAGACTCTAACACAGACCATTAAACAAAAACTGCTCTGTAAGCAGCAATGCAGCTTTGGCTTAAAGATCTCATGGCAGCTACTTTGTAAAACCTAAGGAAAAAATCCAGACCTTTTAGAATTTTCTTTGGCATCAAGTGCTCAGATTAATTGCTTTTGCTAAGTGGGGTAGGTAATACATGAAAGAAAGCAACAAACCTAAGATACTCAAAATAAGCATTAATTTGGCCTATTTCAGTTATCTCAGGAAGCAGAGGGGTCTGTCAAATTAAAAGTTCTCCTTAGGAAAAGTCCAATTTGTAACTAAGTAGAGACAAAATACAATACATTGGTCAATTTATTATTAACTTCAAGATAACTATAATTTCAAAAATATATTTTACCATTACAGCAACATGCTGAACCAGAAAACACAGCCCAACGGGACTCAAATAACTAAGTTTAACAAAGCTCTCAGGATGTAAGAAAAATGGTGAATATCCCTTTTCCCAATATTTAAACAGCTGTCAAAACTTACTTTATCAAAATTTATTCAGCCCAAATGAACTTGAATCAATGTCCAAATTACAGATTATTCAGACTGACAAGGGATAATTTATAAATTAATCTTTGTCAATCATTTTGTTAGACAATAATCAAGTCCTCAAAATTTAAGTACCTACAAAATAAAAAGTCCTGCAAACGGTCTATAACACTAAACTCTTTCCCACTTTAAAAAATCATACCTATTTCATCAAATCTAAGATTTCAATGATTATAAAATATGCCAGTATGAAAACATGCTGCCAATTAAACTATATCATGACGTCAATTTCATGCATTTCCATTTCAGACAGGTTAAAATGTGAACTGTATGTCTGAATCAATGATCCACAGTAAAACTTGAGATGTATTCACAGCAGGATATGTAGGCTTTAGGCACCAGACTTTTTTTTTTTTTTTTTTTTTGAGATGGACTCTTAGCTCTGTTGCCCAGGTTGGAGTGCAGTGGTGCCATCTCAGCTTACTGTAATCTCCACTTCCTGGGTTCAAGACTCTCCCACCACAGGCTCCGGAGTAGCTGGACTACAGCTGCATGCCCGGCTAATTTTTGATATTTTTAGTAGAGACAGCGTTTCCCCATGTTGACTAGGTTGGTCTCAAACTCCTGACCTCAAGTGATCTACCTGCCTCGGCCTCCCAAAGTGCTGGAATTACAGGCATGAGCCACCAATACCCAGCCTGACTCTTTAATTACTAACATTTAGTTCCTTGACCTTCTATAATACCTTTCAATATACCTTCTAAGGCTAGTTACTAAAAAATCTCTTGATCCCTAGACTATGAAATCTCACTAGTTTCCTGCTTTTACATGAGCTTACACATGGAAAATGTTTAAGACATATTAACGTGATAAATAACGCATGTAAAACCACCTGACGCATTTTTATGATTTTTGTACATTCCAAATCTTCTATTCTTTTGCAAATTAATAGAAGTAAAAAATGCCAAAACCAAAATCCACGCTCAGCCCAATTCCCTGGATGTAGAAGATACTCCGACGCCAGCTGAGTACAAGCACATTCCCCTAGGTCGTAAGAAATGACTTGTCAGAAACCTCCAAAGTCTGCTATGAGATTCAGATAGAAATTTGATTTTCTCAACCATCAAAAAAAGAGACAACAATTGGAGCAATTATATGTTAAGTTTTAAAATATTCTCTTAATCACACTGGCCTTTCAGATCAACCAGTACACCAAAGCTATCCAGGACCTCACGTGGAGTGAAACGACGTACAACAGAGCCATAACGTAGAGTTTTACTACCATGTCAAAAATCTCAATGTGTCCTCCATAATACTTTTTATAACTATGAAACTTTTTAAGTCCCAAATGCCAAATGAATTCCAATTTTTTTCCTGTATGTTAGTATCTCTCATCTCTGAAGTTGGTATACACATTATCATTGATGGAACACAGTTAAACAGGCAGCTTTTTTTTTTTCTTTTCTTTCCTTTTTTTTGAGACAGTCTCGCTCTGTTGCCCAGGCTGGAGAGCAGTGGCACAATCTTGGCTCACTGCAACCTCTGCCTCCCCGGTTCAAGCAATACTCATATGTATCAGCTTTCTGAGTAGCTGGGACTACAGGCATGTGCCACCACACCAGGCTAATTTTTGTATTTTTAGTAGAGATGGAGTTTTACTATGTTGGCCAGAATGGTCTCAAACTCCCAGCCTCAGGTAATTTGCCCGCCTCGGCCTCCAAAACTGCTGGGACTACAGCGCACCACCATGCCTAGCCAGCATTTCTTTCTTAATGGCTATTTTTTAAATGGTGCAAAGTAGCATCTTGGAGTCAATCAAATAATATGCTTCCCCTTCCTTTTTCTGTTCCGCTTTAATTCCCCTAGACTCTGGTGTACTACCTACAATTCCAGTGTGTCTTATTTCTAGCCTCTTGGGTGACGGTAGAACTTTATCCCTAGGTCTTGTTGTCAGACTTCTTCCTACCCACAATGCCTGAAGTGTCAGTGAAGGATGATGCTCAGAGCTAAGGAGACCAAGTTAGGTTCTCCCTCAACCACTGGAAAATTGGATGAAAGGAATTAACCAAATTGGAACCAAGAGTGAACAAGAGATTTCAAGCTAAGACCTATTTGCATTCATCGAACATGGGGCTAATCTTAATTTAAAAATTTACCCTTAGGAAAAGAAAAGAAAATAGAAAAGAGAGAAAGCACAAGGGAACTGTGTTATCCTCTGCTACCCAAAGATAGCAGAGAAATACTGTGTCCCTGTCCCACAAAGCAAACTCACAGCCTTGCATTCAAAGAGATTGTGGCAGTAACCTTTCAAGAGTTTGTGAAGTTAAATGAAATCTGATTCTAAGTTCTTGGTGCTCCATGTCACCATGCTCTGAATGTAACTCCTAAACAACTTACTTAAATAAAAGTAGCAGATTTGGGCTGGGCACAGTGCCTCATGCCTGTAATCCCAGACCTTTGGGAGGCCAATGAGGGAAGTCATGAGGTCAAGAGATCAAGACCATCCTAGCCAACACGGCGAAACCCTGTCTCTACTCAAAATACAAAAATTAGCTGGGCATGGTGGTGCGTGCCTGTAGTTACTCAGGAGGCTGAGGGAGGGGAATCGCTTGAACCTGGCTGGTGGAGTTTGCCGTGAGCCGAGATTGCATCATCACCACTCCGGCCTGGCAACAGAGCAAGACTCCGTCTTATTTAAAGAAAATAAATAAATAAATAAAGTAGCAGATTTGGGTCCACTAGACATAATTCACCTGAATTTATCTATGAACTCTTTTCCAATGGGGAGACATTAGAGATGTGGGCTGAGACAAGGTGTCCAAGGAACTTAGTGAGTTTTAGAATGCTGTATGTCTTAATTAATCACATATGATACATGATGAACCCAATTACTTTTAGGTTATCCCTAAAAACTATATTAAATTTGTTTCTAAATTCCATAGACACAAACAAATCAAGTTATACAAATTTCAAAATAATAACAACACAAAGGACTTAGACCTTGTTATTTAAAATTTAAGTGAAACTTCATACACTTAATTCAATTTACTTTTGAAGAATACAGGAAATGTCCACATTATAAATTCTGTTCCTAAATTAGCCCACTGGAACTCAAAACACATTTTCCATTAAAAGGCTATTTTACCTAATGGATCCATTTCCAGATCATCGCATGAGTCTTTAAGGTAAGCAACTTATTCTTACAGTTAAAAAATATATATGCTACAGTGCAACCAATTAACAGTTTAAACAAAACAATGGTACTATGTTCGCTGCGGGGGCATGGGAGAAAGCGGGTATGAACAGCTAGATGAAATCATAAACACCAAGCAGCCTAAAGCAGGCCCATGGTCCAGGGCAGGAGGGCAGACCCCATGCTCTGCTGCTCTTCTCCTCACCTCATCAACACTTCCATCTCAAAACTGACACATGGCAGCCAAGACAGATTACAGACTTCCGTAATCTTCAGGCAGATCAGACACTTCTTCTTCCTTCCCACTTTGCCCTCCTACACAAATGCTATCAAATAATAGTGAAGGGCAAAAAAGATGCGAGTCCAAAAGGACAAAGAAAGGGAAATAAGCAAACAAGGAGTCAACACATGTTTAGAGGACAGAAAGCAAACAGAGAGGTGGCACCTTACCCGACAGAATGGACAACGTGAAGACTAAGTGCTGTGGAATGCGTGTGCTGATGAGAAAGAAGAGCTTATTTCTCCCAGAGAACCCTTAAAAGTGTGGATATTTACGGCCACAGACGTGGTAGAATGTGGGGATGAGGCCTTGGGCTAAAAACTAGGATAGTGACTCTAAGTGTGGACATAAAAAAGCGCACCCTATGCTCTAGGCCCAGAGAGGAACCAGCACAGACTGCAGCAAAGAGTGCCAAGTGCCAGGAAAGTGTTCCCAGGAAAAAAAAGGGCGGGGAATGAGTAAAAAAACTGTGAAGCATCTGAGTATTGGAAATGTATTAGTAAGTGTTTAAAATATTTGGCAAAAACTCACAGTACATAGTAAAACAAATGAAGACAAGGCAAATAACAATTCCAGGAAAAATAAAGAATTGTAAAAGTGAAACCTAACTGTGTACACTACTTGACTGAAGAGGGAATAACATACCTATGTTCATAACAATGCAAATACCGAGTACTGATTTAGCCAGATACGCAATTGCATTGGAAGAACAGGGAAAGGCTACACCGAGATGAGGCCCAGTGTGTTGGTGTGAGAACCCCAGTCTCAACTGCTATAAAAGAACAGACCGCATTACGGTAGAATAAGCACATCAGTTTGAAATGTCAAAGTAAATACTATCTTAATTTGAAGATTTAAAGTAGCTACCTGGAGGAGAGGACAGGGGACTGCTGCCCTTTGTTCCTTTAAACTTGTGAGCACTGATGAACTGAGAATTTATTACTTCAATAGAATAAATCTTTAGGAAAGATTCTGAGGAGTTTCTGGTACATTCAAAGGCATAAAGGTTAATGTTCCCAGTTCTTTATTACATCAAATTAGACCTCAAAACATTTCCTTAATGTACAATTTGACTGACAATGAAGAGTAAAGAGGATGTGTACATGTGTGAGTGCATTAACGAGAGAGAGATGAACTGCCTGAGATGGAAGTGACCTGTGAGTTGAGAGAGATGGGGCTCTGGAAACACCGGAAAAGGTGATGCTGACCAATCTCCCACTGAGGACAAACAGAAAAGCTGGCAAAATAGAATGAAAACACATCTGCTCAAGGGCACCACATAGCTTACAAGATGATGAGGAATTAGCACGCTTAGGAGAAGATGGAAATTCAGACAGATGAGCCTGTGGCTCATCTTTGAATCATCTTAGTTCTTAAAATCTGATTAAGGAAATCCCAGAATTCTAGAAACTCCAGGCACTTGGCAGAGGAGAGAAAAACTAAAGCCTGATACCTTTAAAGAAGAAAAAAGGCAAAAAGAAGGAAAGACACAAGGAGAGTGGGGCCAGAGTCAGCCTAAGTTGGCTCTTCAGTGGCTTCACCTGGGACAGTGGGCTGACTGGCCAGAGCGAGGCAGCTGGCAACTCAGAAATAAATGTTAACTCAAATTTCAGAAAGGCAGGTTGTTGTCACTATTTTCAATTCTACACATGAAGAAAAATGTAAGTCCATCTTCATTTTATACTAAAAATTATAAGACAATTTTAACTCACTTTTCCAATATCATTTTTCTTATTTGTGATTTACTGCTGCAATTGTTACATGGACCAAAATGGGCAGCATTAAGTGGGTGCCACTCAGGGATGACATTTGTAAAGGTGATCAGACTCTTCATACACCTATTAAAAAAATGACATAATAAATTCATTAATGTTAAATGCATTTACATTAATTTAAATCAATGTCTGAAAGTATTTCTCCCCTTTCTGGTGATTCATACTTTCTTATTTCCCCAAATCATGTTAATATGACAATATTCTCCCCTACCCCTTGTAAAGAAGCTCTGTGAAGATGTTCCACATTAATTACCCATAGCTTTCAACTACGGCATGAAGCAAGAAAAAAAGACACGGTTCCTCAACAATACCACTGGTATTTTTCACCAAGGAGCCTCTGCTGTGAAGCACTGTCCTGTGCACTGTGGGATGTTAAGCATCATTCCTGGCCTCTCCTCACCAGACACCACAACAACATCCAGTTGTCTCCAGAAGTTGCCGAATGTCCCGAGGGGGACAAAATAGCCCCTAGTAAGAACCACCATTCTAAGCTTGTCAAATTTATTAAAAGCTCACCCCTTACTCAAATAACAAACTGGCTAGTCGTTACAGACAACAAAAAATGAAAAAGGGTGTTTCTAAATACATAATCAGGAATACATACAACTTAACTTTTAATTGTGAACAAATTTTGTTTTCACAGGTTACACAAGTTCTAAATTTGCACTTTTGTCTGAAAACTTGAGAGCAACAGCCATCTAAAAGGATGATCTTTAAAGATGTACACTAAACCTCAACTGTATCCACTTTAATAAAAATGTTTTTAATTAAAAGAGCAGTTACATATTACTTAAGAGATACAAGCTTCTCTTCTAAACAATTGCAAAGACTGACAAATCCCGTGAGAAAGCACCGTCTGTTAAAAACAGACCACTACTCTGGAAGTTAACATTTTAAAAGCAAACCAACATAAAGGTCTCAACAAATGCACTGACTGTATTTCTGCTAAATTCTTAAATTTTCAAAGATTATTGTTAAGTAAAGGCTCCTATTTTTTAGTGTATAAAAAGGAGTCTGTCTCAGCGAGGAAGTGTTAATTCTCCGTGTGCCATCTGATGTTTCTGAGCACTTACTATGTGCAAGGAGAGCACGGCACTGGGTACTCATCTTCCAACAACTCTGAGGCCGGTGCTCTTCTCATCCCATTTTACAGATGGGGAAAGTGGCACGTAGAGTGCAGTGATAAATAACAGACCTGAGATCTGCCTCTGAAGACTACGTTTTTAACTGCCTCCAGGTTACACTTTCCAAGTTGAGTAAAAAGACCCTATACTGGCACTAAAAACAGCTTCATAAAAACAAATGAATTTGCTGGATAGTTTTCCTTCAGATTAAGTGGAAATAACTTCTAAGTTATGACATTAAAACACTTCATTTTAGCTTTCCTCCTATAACTATTTTCATTTTTAGGACAAAGGAAGGTTGTTTTTAAAAAACAAAAAAGCATATCAAAGCAGCTGGTGGCTTCTTTCTGTTGAGCTCTCATAGTTTGTGCTATATATCTCTAAAACACATTAATCATCTTGCATTCAAAGCTAACGTAAAGCAGCCCAAAGATCAGATTAATTACAAAGTCACTGGCTCTCTATTGTGTGTTCATGTATTTACCTCGCTACCTAAATAGTGAATTTGGCAAGGACAGAGACTATTTCCTGTGCCTGAGTTCCTGGCACACAGAATGTACTAACTAAAAACTGTCAAACAACTAAGATATGGATTCTAGAAAAGTTACAATTAAGCTGATTTTAATCAACAAGCTTATTTATGTTATTTCAAACCCAGGTAGTGATTAAGGAGTAGACCACAGTGAGCAAGGAAGTCTTAGAAGCCAGAGAAGCCTAAGTGTGTCTCCTGACTCTGCCACTGACAGTGTATCATCTTGGGAATCAATCTCACCCCCTTCAAGCTGTCATATTCCTAAGTGCCAAATGAGGACACTAGGATCTTCCTCATTGAGTTACTGTGAGGAGAAAACCAGATAATTTATATAAATCAATGATAGAAGTCTTGGAAACAGATATGTTCTCATATTCCCTTGTTTACACTAAATTATTTAAGTCCTAGGTATGAATAAAACGTTAATTCTCACCCTGTTCTAGTGGGGTTTTGGCGACTGCTACAAAAGTTTACTTAACAAAAAGTTTAATATGAAAATGTATCTGACCCAATTTTATCAGAGTAAAACAGGCCCTTTGGAAAGGGGACATGGGTTTCTCCTCGGAGCAGCCATTACATATCTTTGTTTCATGGCTTCTAACACGATGAAACTATTTCCCTGTAACATCACCATGCCAGTATCCCTGTTGCCCACCAGCTGCCAACTCCCCATATTCATCCATCTCAAAATTCATAAAGGGACCAAACCCTTGCGATATTCCTTGGATATGGCTGCCAACAGTTAATTTCAATGATAACTTCTTGTCTATAATTTTTTTCGACTCAGGAGGGTTAGCTTTGTTCACGGTGTCTACTGTGTGGCTTCCCTTACCCTGTTCTAGTAGATCTGAGTTACCTGGTTAAAAAAAACAAAACTACTTTGTTGCTTGCATTCCCTGAAGCATCCTCCCAGACTTAACTCTCTTTGACTGTTCCTTAATTTCCTAAAAAGGATTTCATATTTAGATAATGAGCATCTAAGTCATACATATACATATATATATATAGACATATATATATATTAAGTATTTTATTTGAGATGGAGTTTCACTCTTGTTGCCTAGGCTGGAGTGCAGTGGCGCAATCTTGGCTCACTGCAACCACCGCTTCCAAGGTTCAAGTGATTCTCCTGCCTCAGCCTTCTGAGTAGCTGGGATTACAGGTGCCCACCACCAAGCCCGGCTGTTTTGTATTTTTAACAGAGACAGGGGTTTCACCATGTTGGCAGGCTGGTCTCGAACTCCTGACCTTGTGATCCACCCACCGCGGCCTCCCAAAGTGCTGGGATTACAGGTGTGAGCCACGACACAGGGCATTCTAAGTAATATTTTTATCTCACATTTTACGTTAGTAACTTTGAGAGACTTCAAGTTTTCTAATTTAAGCAGGTAAGTTAAAGAAAAGTATGGCCAGGTGTGGTAGCTCACACCTGTAATCCTAGTACTTTGAGAGGCCGAGGTGTGTGGATCACTTGAGGTCAGGAGTTCGACACCAGGCTGGTCAACATGGCAAAACTCCATCTCTACTAAAAATTAAAAAATTAGCCAGGTGTGGTGGTGCAAGCCTGTAATCCCAGCTACTTGGGGGTCTGTAGCTTAAACCCGGGAGGTGGAAGTTGCAGTGAGCCAAGATCGCACGACTGCACTCCAGCCTGCATGATGGAATCGAGACTCCATTTCGAAAAAAAAAAGTAGAAAATATTTCTATTGTAATAATTTGAATAAATGACCAACAGAGCCAGTTTGGTCATTTCCTAACTGCCAGCCAGCAATTTTCTGAGGTATGGACCAAGTGAGGGTAACCTTCCAGTAATACCTCCCTTCTGTGACTCCTCTTATAAAACCTACTCCTCTCCTTGCATGGTAGGTATAGACTGAGTATCTCTTATCTGAAATGTATGGGATCAGAAGTGTCTCCAAGATTAAGAGATATCCTGGAGATGGGACCTGAGCCTAAACACGAAATTCAATGGTTTCATAGACATCTTATGTAAAGCCTGAAGGTAACAGGTACATCAATCATGGCCTTTCTAATACACTGCCGAGAAGCATTAGGAAAGTCGAAAGTATGGCTCGGCTCATGGGTAGGAGGCTTCTGAAGGCGGCTGGTCTTTCACAGGACTAAGGGAAGAAATGGGGAAGCTTGCATTACCTCTGAGAACTGCTGCTAGCCTCCAAGGGCCTGAAACCAGTGTCTATGATGTTAGAAACCTAAAGTAAACAAGCAAAACCCCTCCTCTCTGATAGAATAAACAAAACGTCTACAGTTTCACGGCATTCTCAGAGGTATTCTTACTCAGCAAGGACTCTGGAGAAGGGAGGTGTACTAATTCTTTCATGGTCCCTATTTCCAACTGAAGAACTCCTTAAGAAAACTTCTACTGGCAGTCTAACAAACCATGAGGTTTTGATCATTCCAGTTTAAAGAAGCAAGCAAACTACAGTGTCTGGTGCTCAAACTGTTCTCTTAACCTTAGTGGTGGAGAACTACAAGAACCCATTTAAAAAAACAAAAGAAACTAACCTGTTTTGATATTGATGTCCACACTGTGAACATTTGAAGTCCCAAGAAAAAGAAGATAGGAAAAGCTTTTCAATACGGGGTTCTAGTTTTAAGAGCAGGGGAAATGCAAACACAGGACTTTCCATATCACCTTCAAAAAGAAAAGGAAAAATTACTGCTCATAATTAAAAACAGCAAAAATTAAACCAGATTTGTGAACTACTGTCTTTTCTTACTATATTTACTGCATGAATATGTGTTAATACTGTATGACAGAGTAAGCCAGAGTTGGGAGAGGGAAAGTATATAAAGCATTTTTCTGAAAATGTCCAGCCTGAAGATTTAATTACCACTTCAATCTCTTTCCTTTTCCTTGGCAGACATTTATGAAAATGTCTTAAGATAGAAAAATCACAAAAGACCCATATTGTTTTCTACCTTTCCTCAGGAAAAAAAAAAACAAAAACCAAAAAACAACACATCAGAGCTATAATAGCCTTAGAGTATATTAAAACAAAAATTGGTGAGTGTAGTGGCTTACACCTTGTAATCTCAGCACACTGGGTGGCCAAGGCAGGAGGATTACTTGTGTTACCTCTGACAATTGCTACCCGCCTTTAGGAACCTAAAATCAATTTCTATGATGTTCACGACCAGCCTGACCAGTATAGTGAAGCACTGTCTCTACAAAAAATAAAATGAAATAAATTAGCTGGGAGCAGTGCTATACACCTGTAGTCTAAGCCACTCAGGAGGCTAAGGCAGGAGGCTCATTGGAGCCCAGGAATTTGAGGCTGCAGTGAGCTATGATCATGCCACTGCATACCAGCCTCGATGACAGAGTGAGATCCCTTCCTCTCAAGAAAAAAAAAAAAAAAAAAAAGAAACGGTTTGCTGCAGATGTTAAAAAAAAAAAATGTAACCAGTGAAACGCTGTAGAAACACATCAGAAGATTGGCCATTTCTATTCTGATCATCTTGTTTCACCTGTGGAGGGCGTGGCCACTCAATGGTTAAATGACCAGCCTCAACTCTTTGGACTCTTCATCTACCACTCTTCTCAACTTTTCAGTCTAATCCTTTTCTTTAAAAACTTTCTGACTGAAGAAGATTTGAATTTCACTGTCATTGAAAATAAAAACTGAACACTGAATGCTGGCTTCCAGCTTTGAGACTGGGAAGCAAGTTGAGGAGGAGAATCTACATGCTTCTCTTACATTCTTTCTCCAATTGGTTTCTCTCCTTCCTATTCTCAGAGGAGCTTAGATGCTGCCTTACTGATTTGGCCCAAGAGTCTGAGTCCTTCCAATAGGTGCTACTGCCTAAGCCAGGTGTCCCCAAACTACGGGCCCCCTGAGGCCCCCATCCGGCCCCCCGCCGCACTTCAGGAAGGGGCACCTCTTTCATTGGTGGTCAGTATGTGGCAGCCCTCCAACGGTCTGAGGGACAGTGAACTGGCCCCCTGTGTAAAAAGTCTGGGGACGCCTGGCCTAAGCAATAACACCTATTGTCAATGTGGGGTTTCTAAAAATTACTGATTACCTGAGCACCCCCAACCCCCGCCCCAATCCCTGAGATTATAATTTAAATGCCCCTAGCATTGACATTTACTTTTAAATTCCCTTGGTGCTTTTTTAATGCACAATTGAGGTTTAAAAATGCTAGATTTGTCTATGGGGAAAAGTACTAGAAAAGGACTAATGATATGCCCCCGAAATATTCTCCTGGTTCTTTCTGAGAACTGCACCCACTCTCAAGAGGCGAAACACTAGCCTACATATTTATATGGAACAGCGCTGCCCAACGATAACTTACCCAGTGGTAGATGCCTAAGTCAAACTACTCAGATTCTCTTCCAAGAATATGATCGTCCAAGGTAATAAAATGGTATTATATTTCCTTGTGATGTGAATATTTCTACATGGTAGATGAGTATAATACAAGTAAGTTATACCAATTACTTACCTAATGTGCATCTAAGCTGGGGCTGAAGTCTACTAAAAATTTCATCTCTAACTTCATTCAGACAGGTCTCTATCTCTGCAAATATTTCTGAGGTAAGTTTTTTACAATCTCCATCTAAGAAAATACAGAGAACATTATCAATACCTCATCAATGTATATCTTCCCACCGAATACTGAGAAATTCCCAAGAATGAAAGCTGAGTCAGTAAGTTTTGCAAACAAAAGGCACAAAAAGACACAAAAGGCAAAACACAACATTTCCTTAATAATTTCTCTGTACTATACTACATATTCCCTTACTGTATGTTATCAGCACAATATCATTAGTACTTACTGAATGGGTAAAATCTCAATCAAAGTGTTTCTTGCCCAAATAATCACAGGTCATAGCAAATAACTAACCTTCAGGTATATGTCTATCTATAAAATAGCTAAAGAAGTTACCTCTTTATGTGCAATTATCACTTATACTACAAATGATGTCTAGTCATTTACTGCATTCTGTGTAACTTTTATTGACCTTAGCCAGATCATAGGAACTGGTAATATATTTTTTTTTTGAGACAGAGTCTTGCTCTTGTCCCCCAGGCTGGAGTGCAATGGCGCGATCTTGGCTCACTGCAACCTCCAACTCCTGGCTTCAAGCAATTCTCCTGCCTCAGCCTCCTGAGTAGCTGAGACCACAGTTGCCCACCATCACGCCTGGCCAATTTTTTTATTTTTAGCAGAGATGGGGTTTCACCATGTTGTTCAGGCTAGTCTCAAACTCCTGACCTCACGTGAACAGCCCGCCTCAGCCTCCCAAAGTGCTGGGATCATAGATGTGAGCCACCATGCCCGGCCAGGGACAGATAAATTTATAGGGAGTTTTAATAAAGTTCCAATTATTTCCCAAACTAATATCTCGTGTATTTCCCTTCTGTGTCATTTTTGAGGGGTCTGAAGGGGTCTTCAGTGGCATCATAGTGTTTATTCAGTTCCATATCCTGCTCTGTCCACACAAATTTGCTTCATTGAAAACTCTGACCAGCCTGGGCAACACAGTGAAACCCCATCTCTTAAAAAAAAAAAAAAAAAAAAAAAAAAAAAAAAAGCTGGGTATGGTGGTATACGCCTGCAGTCCCAGTTACTCAGGAGGTGGGAGCATCGTTTGAGCCCAGGAGGGTTGGGGTTCTCCAAACTGTAGTAAGCCATGATCGCGCTACTGCACTCCACCCTCTCTCAACCTCCTGAGTGGTGGGGCTTACAGGCGCATGCCACTATGTTCAGCTGAAACGTTGCTTTAGTAATCATTCTCCTATTGCTAGACCTTTGTTTCTTTTTTCGCTATTATAAATACTATTGTGATAAACACCTTTGGGCACATATCTATGTTTCTGATCACTTCTTTATGGTAAAAATCATCTTCAAAATGGAATTACTGTGACAAGAAACTATCCAAGTTAATAAGAAAATTATTTTGAAGAAAAGATTCCACATGCATCGGACTCTACTTACTCTTAAGCTACAAACAGATCTTTTCACTCACATCTCTTATAAATAATTCATACAGCCTGATCACACTCTGCTTATATGTCTCCCTAATGAAAATATCTAGATTCTCCTGTAATATGAAATAAGCATTAACCGGAATTTTTGTTATTTGACCATGCCAAAAAAAGCAAACTTACATTGCAAAGTAATACAGCTCAAACAAATATAATTAACAACCAGATTATAAAAACTGAAATTATTCTGTAAAAAATTAGTAACAGATACAAACATAAAGTTAATTCTAATACTGAACTGCTGCTCTTCTGTAACAAACAACTGAACTGTAACCTATTTAACACTGGGGTTCCTGTAATTAGAGAAAGCAGAAATAGAAGAAGAGTCAAAGGCAAAAATGCCTGTGAGAAACTGAACTTGAAAATTTCAAAAAACTGTAGCTGACATAAAAAAAAATTCAGTCTCAGAGAAACTAAAATATTTCTTACTTAACAAAAACCACAACTTCTTGAATGTTCCAAAAACGTGGTTAGAAAGCTCTGAGGTATTTTTTTCTACATAATGAAAATGGAGTTATATATTGGTACAACCATTCTGGAAAACTATATTCAGCAAAGACCTCTAATATTCACATTTTAATATCTCTCCTAGGATTCTAGTCGGTAACAAATTCAAAAGACAAATGGATATTTGTCCTGGTATTAATTCCGAACAGCAAAAACTAGTACAAGCCTGAATGATTAACAGCAGGGAAACAATGTATAAGATGCATATAAAAGATTGTATGACCAAACTCACAATTCTTAGTACATTAATGAATAGGAAAATACCTAAAATGTCAAGCGAAGAAAGCTTGGTATTATGTCACATCTGTCCAAAAAATATATATGCCCAAGGAAGATCAGAAAAAAGATGTATCAAGACACTTCAAATGAAGCTGAATAAAAGTCAGGATTCTTGCCCTACAAGGTAGCAAGGCTTAAAAAACCATAATAATTTACGAAGTATGGGTGCTGAGTTAGACAAAGTAACCAAGAGAATAAAACTCAGAATTAAGGAATGGCTACACACATAACTGAAATGTTGATATGCTGGTAGCATGGCAGATCAACTGAGAAAATAAAGTGGAGCTACAAAAACTGGCTACACAAATGGGAAAAAGATGGATCCTTACCTCACACCACACATAAATATGAATTCCAACTGACTGAAGAATTTCAATGTCAAAAGCAAAACTGTGTAACTTTTCGGTGAAAATATAGGTAAATGATTTTCTGACCTTGGGAACAGCAGTAATTTCTTTAAAAAGCCACACACATTACTAGCTCCAAATGGAACGTAAAGACTTCCCTATAAATCAAGATAGCTTTTAAAAAATAAAAACACAAGGTGCAAATTGGGAGCAGATTCAGGAACACATCTGACATAACTCTAGCAACAAGGATACAAGGAACAAACTCATACAAATCAATTAAAATGTGACAATCAACGGAACAAATAGGGCTAAGACAAAAAAAGCTATTTCATAGAAGAGGGAATAAATATGACCAATATATACGCACAGAGCCGACAACCTCTTCAAAATGTGGAAACGGCGAATCAAGATCACAGACCATTTTACACCACTCAAATAGCAAAAATCTCAAAGTGTGAAAATAAGCCAAGGAGAATATATGGATCAGGAAGAGCTCTTACATATGCTGTTAATGGGAGAATTAATTGGTAACACCACTTTGGAAAACAATTGTCATTACCCTGTAAATTTGGACCCAGAGTCTGGGAGACAAAACTCAACATTAATATTTTTAAGAATTAAAGACAAACAGGCTACAATGCTGGCTCATGTCTGTAATCCCAACACCTTGGGAGGCCAAGATAGGAAGAGTGCTTGAGTCTAGGAAGTGGAGTCCACGATTTTCCATTCCTTTGGTATACAGAAGGGAAACTCCTATACTGTCTCCCAAAAGGGCACAGCAGATGCATTTATAATAGAAAAAACTGTCCACTGACAGGTAGATAAATATACTGTTACATTTACAAAATGGAAGTATTATATAGCAATGAAAATCAATGAGCCACAACTACAAACAGCCTCATAAATTTTTACAAAGAGAAAAAAAGGTCCCAGAAGACCTGCTGTATGACCCCCTTGTTTAAAGTTCAAAACAAACTAAATTAGGCAATACAGTGGTCTCTCCTCATCTCTGGTTTTGCTTCCTGTGGTTTCAGTTACCTGAAGTTAACCATGGTCTGAAAATATTAAATGGAAAGTTCCAGAAACAATTTCTCAGCTTTAAATTTCATGCCATTCTGAGCAGCATCATGAACTCTTATAGTCGTGCTGTGTTCCACTGGCAACATGACTCTTCCCTTCATCCAGTGTATCCATGTTGCCTACACTCCCCGCCCATAGTTCACTTGGTAGCCATCTTGATGATGAGATCTGTTGCTATGGTATTGCAATGCTTGTGTTCAAGGAACCCTTATGTGACTTAATAATGGCCCCAAAGCACAAGAGTAGTGATGCTGGCAATGCAGATATGCCAAAGAGAAGCTGTAAAATGCTTCTTTAAGTAGAAAGTCAAAGTTCTCAAAGAAAAAAAATCATATGCTGAGATTGCTGAGATCTAAGAACAAATCTCTTATCCATGAAACTGTGAAGAAGGAAAAAGAAATTTGTGCTAATTTTGCTGTCGCCTCTCAACTGCTAAAGTTATGGCCACAGTACCTGATAAGTGTTAAGATGGAAAAAGCACTGAATTTGTGGGTGGAAAACACGATCAGAAACAAATGTTCCAATTGACAGCAACATGTTGAGCCACATTTAATTTACTTTTTTTTTTTTTTTTTTGAGATAGAATCTCACTCTGTCACCCAGGCAGGCTGGAATGCAGTGGTGTGATCCCAGGTTCAAATGATTATTCAACCTCCACCTCCCAGTTTCAAGTGATTCTCTTGCCTCAGCCTCCCAAACTAGGTGGGACTATAGCCGTGTGCCACCACACCCAGCTCAATTTTGTATTTTTTAGTAGAGATAGAGTTTCACCATGTTGGCCAGGCTGGTCTTGAACTCCTGACCTCAGGATATCCACCTGCCTCAGCTTCCTAAAGTGCTGGGATTACAGGTGTGAGTCACTGCACCTGGCCCACATTTAATTGACTCTGAATTAAACTTGACCATAATTATGTATATATGGGGAAAAGCACAGTATATACAGGGTTCAGTACTATCCATCCCCCATTATCTGAGAGGGATAACTTCCAAGACCAGCGGATGCCTGAAACCTTGGATGGTAACTAACCACTTTACATATTATGTTTTTTCCTATATCTATATACCTATCATCAAGTTTTATATACAGGCATAGTAAAATTAACAACAACTAATAATAAAATAGAACAATTATAATAATATGCTGTAATGCAAGTTACGTAAATGTGGTCTCTCCCTCTCTCAAAATATATTACTGTACTATAATTACCTACTTTTAGACCTTGGGTTAAATGAAACCAAGAAAAGTAAAACTGTGATAAAGGAGTGTTTAGATATACACATGTAAGAAAAGCTAAGAATTAAAGACAGAATGATAAAACACATTCCAGATAATGATTACTTATGGGAGGAGGTAGAGGATGGGATGGGAGGAACACATAGGTAAATGTAAGTTATTGGGAATGTTTTAATTCTTCATATGTTGGGAGGTGGGTCTATAAGTATCCTACTTTACAGAAAATAAAATGAAAAAGATATCCCTTATTGTGACAAGAGCTCTTAGGAGGTTGTGGGATTATGGGTGATTTTTATTCACTTCTTCATCTGCTTTTCAGTAGTTCAAACACTTAAAACTAACCACTATTACCCTGACAGGCTAAGACAGACACAATCACAGTTTTGGTTTTGAAAAAGACTGCCTTTTGGGCAGTGAGGATAATGTAACTGGTATTATCTCAAGCTTCATGATACTGTTCCTGGGCTCCTTGCTGCCAGGCCTCCAGAAACAGAAGCAATGGATGACGTCTTTCCCACATGCTGGGAGACAAAACTCAACATTAATATTTTTAAGAATTAAAGACAAAACAGGCTGCAATGGTGGCTTATGCCTGTAATTCCAGCACTTTGGGAGGCCAAGGTAGAAGGGGGCTTGAGCCTAGGAAACTGAGTCCAGCCTGGGCAAGACAGTGAGGCCCCTTCTTACCATCTTAGCTGGGTATGGTGGTGTGTGCCTGTGGTTCCAGCTACCTGGGAGACTGAGGTGGGAGGCTCACTTGACCTGTGGAAGCCACGGCTGCAAGGAGATGTGATCACGCCACTGCACTCCAGCCTGCGTGACAGAGTGAGACTCTGTCTCTAAATAAGTAAGTAAATAAAAATAAAATTTTAGTACCAACCTTTAACGTCACTCAATTGATTGGTATATAGAAGTCTATTTGCTTGATTATATTTTGTAAACAACAGCCAGAACACAGATTCCTCCTTCGAACAGAGTCCAGTCACGGTGTTCTTTAACTCTTCCAAGTGCACCAAAGCTGACAGGATACAGTCCAACCAACAGAGAGCATAAGCATTTTTCCACTGGACACACAGAGTCTGGGGAAATGATGTACATTTCCTCTCCAACGGCGTTTCCAGTTTAGATGTACATCCTTCGCTTTGAAGGGAAGGTCTGCCAGTTCCAGAAACATCCCCCGTAGCAGGATCTTTTGTAGTAGCCATGTCAACAGTATCAGCTTCCAAAATCTCATTTGGCTCCAAGGAATCAGCTGTCCTAATTGGATTCTGTTGACCATTACTACCAGGTAAGTTTGATGAGTTTTCATCATATACTTCTCCATTATGTTTGCTGTTCAAAATTTGTTCATTATCAGTAACAATACAATTTCTAGTCTTTTTGGAATTTGCTAAAAGAAGTGAATCTTTATAGCTGCTTTCCAGGTTCTTCCTTTTTTGAGGCTTATGTGGAGTGTGACATTCTTCTGAATCAGGAGAAATTAGGTTATTAAGTGATTTAGAGCCCAAAGGATAAATGCACTGGAAAGTAAAAATAAAATGGTAAAAACCACAGAAATTCAAGTAACTTCATGTATTATAATTTTCATTATCATAAAAAATATGTATGGAATTTTAGCATTAATTTCAAGATAGGTTATATTTATACACGTAAATTTGAAAAAATTAGAGACAACTACTAAATCAAAAATGTAGCCTCCAAAAGAATCATTTTTTTTTTTCAGGTTAATCTGAACAATCAAGGGTTTAATCTGAGTTACACAAGGGTAAGCGAATAAGGAAAACATATTTTTGCTTCAATAAAAATCTAATGTTAAGTGAATTTAAAATTTCCAACAATGTAAAGAAACACTCTATAATGAATGTTACTCTTTTGGACAGACGCCACACAGCACTACACATTTTCAAAGTATTTTCAAATTAAAAAGACATGGAGCAATTTCTAGGTTTCCTATATTTTGAAATTGAATATGCATCTCAGAGCACTGCTGTTTTACATCCTTATTGGGTTTCGATCAAGTCCAACTGGCTGAATTTTAATGACTTCATCACATCTTACTGTGCATTAACACAATTTCAGCCAAATAACAACAATGCAAACAAATCACTAAAAGAATCACTGGATCTTTCCTAAGTTTAAAAACTACCAGAATATTTTAAGTAACAAATACAAGAACCCTCTACATTAAAGGTTTGCTTTTAAAACCTGCCTTCTGGCCGGGCGCGGTGGCTCAAGCCTGTAATCCCAGCACTTTGGGAGGCCGAGGCGGGTGGATCACGAGGTCAAGAGATCGAGACCAGCCTGGTCAACATGGTGAAACCCCGTCTCTACTAAAAATACAAAAAAAAAAATTAGCTGGGCATGGTGGCATGTGCCTGTAATCCCAGCTACTCAGGAGGCTGAGGCAGGAGAATTGCCTGAACCCAGGAGGCGGAGGTTGCGGTGAGCCGAGATCGTGCCATTGCACTCCAGCCTGGGTTAACAAGAGCGAAACTCCATCTCAAAAAAAAAAAAAAAAAAAAAAAAAAAAACCTGCCTTCTTTTTCAAGTGGGCATGGCAGTACACTCCTGTATTCCTGCTACTTGGGAGGTGGAGGTGGGAGGATTGCTCAAGCCCAGGAGTTGGAGGCTGCCATGAGCTATGATTGCCCCACTCTATTGCTCTAGCCTGTGCAATAGAGCAAGACCCAGTCTCTAAAATAATGATAACAATAAAAAGTTAATTAATGCCTTCTTTTATACAAGTATAGTAGATTACTATCTTGGTGGCCCTCCTGTGAACTAGAGAACCACACCTCTTGGTAATTCATGCCCTCCTGTACCCAGGCCCTGCACTGTACAGAGTTGGCTTGGCCATGTGACTAGCTTTGCCGGAACATCAGCACGCATGATACACAGAGAGGCCTGATAAGCACTGGCTCAAGACGACAAGCAATTCTTCTGGAACACCCCTTCTTAGTTCCAGGTTCCAGCTGGCATCATGGAGAGAACCTCATGGGAAACAACTGAGACCCCTGGCTGACTACTTGAGCTCAACTGCCAGCCAGCAGCTAGTACCACTGCCAGCCATGTGGACATCTCAGTTGTCCCAGCTGACATGGTATGATATGTAAGAATTCCCTTGTCGACTCACATAATCATGTGAAATAATAAATGAAGCCATTAAAATTTTTTTCGAGACAGGGTCTGGCTCTGTCATCCAGGCTGGAGTGTAGTGGCACAATCACAGCTCACTGCAACCTCCGTCTCCTGGGCTCAAGTGATCCTACAACCTTAGCCTCCCAAGTAGCTGGGACTACAGGCACCTGCCACAGTATTTCTATAGAGACAAGGTTTCACCATGTTGCCCAGGCTGCTCTCAAACTCCTGGGTTCAAGCAATCTGCCAACCTTGGCCTCCCAACATGATGGAGTTCTAGATGTGAGCTACCATGCCCAGCCGCCATTCAAATTTTTGAGCAACTAAGTTTTAAGGTGATTCATTTCACACCAACAGGTAACTGAAATGCACTAAATCCCCTCAGAGAGCCTTTTCTACTACACTATTGAACAGTACACTCATAATACTGCACTTACTATGAAATTTTTTAGCATAAATGGACAAGTTCTAGATTCTTCTGACTTTCCAACTAGCTGCAGTCATCATCAGCTAACAACCTGCCAACATTACGCTTTGAAATTACTTCCTAAGTCCTACCATATGTCAGAAAACTGAGAATGCTTTAAAAATAGCATTTACGTATTCAAAGCATCATAAATAGGTACGTATCCAAAAAAATTGAAAACAGAATCTTGAAGAGATGTCTGTACACCCACGTTCATTGCAGCATCATTCCCAATACCCAATAAGTGAAAGCAACTCAAACATCTGCAGATAGGTGAATGGATAGAAGCACAGGAACAGAAAGCCAAACACTGCATGCTCTTACTAATAAGTGGGAGTTGAACAATGAGAATACATGGACACAGGGAGGGGAATATCACACACAGGGGCTGTCGTGGGGTGGGGGCTTAGGGGAGGGATAGCATTAGGAGAAAAACCTAATGTAGATGACAGGTTGATGGGTGCAGCAAACCACAATGGTATGTATATACCTCTGTAACAAACCTGCACATTCTACACATGTATCCCAGAACTTAAAGTATAATAAAAAATAAAAATAAAAATAAACTGGAGATTAAGACTTCAAAAAAAAAAAAGTCAGGAACTCCTATCACATGCAAGGATGAACCTTGAGTACATTATGCCAAGTGAAATAAGCTAGCCACAAGAAAGGCAAATACTGTATGATTCTGTTTATATGAGGTACTTGGATTCATAGAAACAGAAACTAGAGGCCGGGTGCGGTGGCTCACGCCTGTAATCCCAGCACTTTGGGAGGCTGGGGTGGGTGGATCACAAGGTCAGGAGTTCGAAACCAGCCTGGCCAGCATGGTGAAACCTGCTAAAAATACCAAAATAAAAATTAGCTAGGCATGGCGGCACACCCCTGTAGTTCCAGCTACTCGGGAGGCTGAGGCAGCGGAATTGCTTGAACCCTCAGGCAGATTGCAGTGAACCGAGATCGTGCCACTGTACTCCAGCCCGGGCGATAGAGCAAGACTTTGTCTCAAAAGACAAAAAAAGAAGAAAAGAAAAGAAACAGAAATGAGAATGGTTGACAAAAGCTGGAGGAGAGGAAAACGGGAAGTAGTTGTTTAACGGGTACAGAGTTTCAGTTTTTCAAGACGCAAAAAAGTTCCAGAGACCTGTTGCACAAGTGAATGTACTTAATACTCCTGAATTTTATATTTTAAAATGGTTAAGATGATAAATTTTTTTACAATTTTAAAATTAAAACAAATTTTTTGAAGAGAAAAAAAAAAGTCCTGAGACAAACACCCTTGGTGAATCTCAAGCAGTCAAGATCATGGTGTACACATCCTACTTACACCTCTACTTCATTCAAAACAGTAATAAACCTCTGGTTCCAAAGCAATGTACATTAAAAACAAACAAAAAAACCCAGTAAATTAACCATAAGAGGCCCCGGGACTGCAAAACTTAGTGGTTTCCACTCACACTCTTTGCAAGTGTCTTCACTGACTTTTCTTTATATCATCTGTGCTCCCACCAAAGGGCCAATCTGGAATACAGTTTGAGGTCCTTGCTCTGATTTTTCCCTCTTATAAATTAATGATTTCAGATTTTTATCTTTTTCTTTTTTAAAATTGTTGCCTCTTTCCACATGTTCTAAAGATCTCTATCTCTTTATACCTGACTCCTTTCTATTTACAATGAACACATATGATTTTTACAACTAGAATAAAGCTTTTAAGCTGTCTTTTAAAAATTCATAAAAATATACCCAAACCATTAGTATTTTAGCTCAGCACAACCATCTAGTATCATTTAAAATCCAATGCTGAAAAAAACCTAATCCTGTCTCTGTCACTGAGTTTTGGAGCAGCTTACGTAAACTCCTGTATTTATTCTTGTAAAATAGGAATAAGGAAAACATATCATGTCTTCTTATATTTGGATAAGTAATTATCAACAAGGTATGGCCAAAGACAAATTATAATAACAATGTATTCATTTTACAAATGAAGAAAACAACAAAAAAAAGTTTTCTTTGATTATTTAACACTAATGATTTAAAAACTTCATTACAAATTTCATAGGTTTAAAAAAAAAAAACCTAAATAAATGTTCCAAAGTAAACAATGAATGACAGACTACTCCAAGAAAAAAAAAAAAAGTTAAAACTTCCTACTGGTTAAATACACTTGAGAGTTTCAATCTGGTATAATTTTGGGCCAGTCTTATATTAGTTTTTTTTTTTTTTTAACAAATCAAGGAACATTTTAATGTAAATACTTGACAAAAAGAAGTTTTCCAAACGGTTCTTTGCAATTTATAGCACAGCAGACTCCAAATTTCATAACGAAACTCTTTGGAAACAATTTGATTCAGGGGTCTTATAGAGCAGGGATCAGCAGAGTTTACTGATAAAAGGCTAGATAATAAATATTTAGATTTTGTGAGCTACAGTCTTCCACAACTACCCAACTCTGTTGTATGCAAAAGAAATCATGAACAATACATAAATGATTGAGTATGGCTATGTTCTGGTAAAACTTTATTTATGAACACTGAAATTTAACTTTCATTTAATTTTCATGTATTATGAAAGGGCATTCTTTTGATTTTTTCTGGCATTTTTCTTTTGATGTTTTTCTAACCATTTAAAAAACATAAAAATCATTCCTTGCTTATGCATCATACAAAAAGTCTGCTCACCCCTGGTGTAAACCAATCTACTTCATAAAGTACACTGGACTCTCATTGCTGACTAGATAGAAATTTTAAAAATAATAATAAATTACTCAAGTTCCTTTTTAACATTTCCAAAGTATAAACTTAAAATTCTTGATTATACATTTTTTGCTTTATCACTTAAAAAAGAATACTTCAAGAACAAAAAAATCCATGTAGTACATATAACTTTAACAGCCAAGATCTATCTCCTGAGGACAAGGACTTCTCTATTCTTATGGTCCTTAGTTGAAGAACTCTACTGAAATATCATGTCTTAGTCAAAACAAGAAAAACAGTAATTTTTGCCTGATTCAGTAGAATTTATTGCTACCAAAACTGTCTCTCTCATCTCAAACTCTAATGCCTGATGCATAAATCCTACTGTTTATTCCACCAACCCACAGATGTTAAATGCAAGCCTCAAGCCCGACTGGCCCTGACCTCCTAATCTTCCCCCCAAAACCTTGCTCTTCCAAGTCTTCCCAGGTTAGTAATCGGCAATTCCAGTCTTCTCATTTTTCAAGCCAAAAATCTTGGAATCATCCTTGAGTCCTCTTTCCAATCCCATATCCCAATCTTTCAACAAATCCTGTTGGCTTTACCTTCAAAATATAAATAAACTTCAATCATGTCCCAACACTTCTGCCACCACCCTCTCCCCTGGAATACTGCAACTGCCTTCAACTAGTCCAAAGGGAAGAAAGCTTTTTTTCCCTTTCTACTTATCAATCTAAAAAAAAGGAAAGAGAGAGAAGCTTTTAAAAAGCAAATGGTATTTATTCAGGAATAAAGTATTGCAGTGGGAATACACATGCCATAGTAAACTGTGTGTTCAGTGAGGTAAAGACAGACTAAAGATTTTTAAAGGGAAATGAGGAGGGTTACATACTTGTTTTGAGATAATTATCCTTGGCTACGAGCATCAATAATAAGGATGACACCAGTCCAAGGGCGGACCAGGCAGCTGCTAGGCAGATGTCCTTGCAAAAGTACTTTCTGTGTAAGTCATGATGACCTTTGTGCAAGGTTGTGTTTTTTGCAGAGTCTTTTGACTTATTTTGGTATTGATGCATAAAAACTCTCTCTTCATAGCCTTTCCTGGCTCTATTTTTCTTTTCTTTTCTTGTTTCTTTTTTTAATACAGACAGGGTCTCACATTCTGTCATCCAGGCTGGAGTACAGTGGCACAATCACAGCTCACTGCAGTCTGGCCCTCCTGGGCATGATGGCGTGTGCCTGTAGTCCCCCTCTCAAACTGCTGGGACTACAGATGCACACCACCATGCCCAGCTAATTTAAAAAAAATTTTTTTTGTAGGGACAGGGTCTCACTATGTTGCACAGGCTAGCCTCTAATTCCTGGGATCAAGCAATCCTCCTGCCTCAGCCTCCCAAAGTACCTAGATTACAGTTGTCAGCCACTGTGCCTGGCCAGTCGGGGGATTTTTCATGTTTTTCTTTTTTTAAACACAAGTGACTCTATTTTGATTCTGACAATTTTCACATATTTTATCCTCCCAGCATACTTTTGTGACAAAAGTTGTGGGGGCTTTTTCCCTCTACCAAGCAATTCTCCAGAGGACACCACATGGGTATCCTATAATCCAATTCCATTTGATGCCATCTGCCTAGAGACAGTGTCAGAGCTCCTGTCTCAGCCTTCCAAGTAGCTGGGATTACAGGCACCCACCACCATACCTGGTTAACTTTTGTATTTTTAGTAGAGGTGGGGTTTCACCATGTTGGCCAGCCCGGTCTCAAACTCCTGACCTCAGGTGATCTGCCTGCCTCAGCCTCCCAAAATCCCGGGATTACAAGGGAGAGTCACCACGCCCAGCCAAATCTCGATATTTTTATATCGGCTTGATCTCCAGCCCCTCCACTCCTTTCCTGGAGGCTTGTGGGTGGGGCTAAAAGTTCTAACCCATTAATTCTCTAATCCTGTGCTCTTTCCAGCTACTTGCCCCATCTGAGGCTATCCAGGGCTCCATCCTACGTCACCACATTAGTATGAACTCTGGTGTTAGCAAACAGGCTCATTATGAATAGCAGAACACTCTCATCACTAAGGAAATTCCAAGAGTTTTAGCTCTGTGACGGAAACCAGAGACAAGGACCAAATATAATTCATATTATACCATAACTAATCTCCCTGCTTTAGGTCTTGCCCATTACATATTATTTTCAACAGCACAGCCACAGTAATGCTTTTAACGAAGTCAATTTATGTCATTCCTCTACCAACATCTCTGCCATGGGTCCTGTTTCGCCCAGAGTAAAAGGCAGAAAGCTTACAATGGCCTATAAGACACTACTTAGCCCAGCTCCCCCATTATTTTTCTGCCACCTTCTCTCACTCTGCTGGTTTCACTGCAGTAGCACAAATATGATGGGCAGTCTCCATTCTCTCAGGGCCTTCCTGAATTAGCTCCCCCTGCCTAGAAGGCTGACTGCTCTTCACCTCTTACAGGCGTCTGTGCCAATCTCAACGAGGTGTTCCCCTCACCCTCCTATTGAGAATTGCAAACCTCCTACTTTGGCCTTCCAGTCCCTACTGCTTTATTTCTCTGCACAGCACTTTTTACTCCCTGACACAAAAACACACACTTGTTTGTTGCCTTTCCCACTCTACAACATCACCTCCTTAAGGGCAAGAAATTTTTGTTTTATTCTTGTATCCTAACATTGCATTTGGAACAGTGCCAAATGGTGGCACTCATAAAAAAATTATTGAATGTATGCATAAAGAAATTTGTTTATATTTGTAGACATGCCTGGGATTACTTTACTTCAAATTACATCCAGTGTAAGTATTAACAACCATGTGATTTAGTCTAGAATTTTCTAAACCTCGCTGATCATCAGACTCATCCTCAAATGTTACAGAATTCTGTGCCAACTCTACTGATCAGCATCTGGGGGTGATACTCAAATTTATTAAAAGTACTCAAGGTGATTCTGATGAACTGCTAGTTTTTTGCTGGAATAAACAGATCTGAAATTAGAAGTCTGCATTCCAACTACAGCTCTGCCACTGTAACAGGATCTTGTATTCCTAAACCCTCTGAAATCAATCTATTTTCTTATTCATAAAATACAATACCAATCTTCCAAAGTTCTGAGAATTAAATGTGTGTAAGACAGTCTCATAAACTGTCGAATACAATAAAATGTAGAGTATCACACAATTTAATGAGCTGCTATATAAAAGTTGTACCAGTGGGTACAAATTATTATAATTCTAAAAGATATTTAGAGCTTCTAAAAGGATCTTTTAGAATTTACAAGATTCTATGCTCTATTTAGTTCAGAACATATATATTGGTTTTGGACTAACCAATTTCCAAAATACTCTTCCAGGTACATTAGACATTCATAACTTTTCCCATCAGTTCCAAAGGCAAAGCAAAGAGATGACAGAGTAACAACTATATGATAATGGCTAACAAGGACCTCCACAAGGTTAAAAAAAAAAAAAAAAAAAAAAGAAACAATCTTGAAATGTATTTTCTCCTCTCGCAAGGCAATAAAAACAAACATCTTTATGCAATCAAGGAAAAGTAGGTGGAAAAATAACATATATTTCAAATTGTATACCAGACAGGCTTAGAAACTGAGATGACATATTAAAAATCTAGTCTAAAAAATGAGTAAAATTTTAAAACAATTAAGAAAAAGGTAAAAGGCTAAAACTATATACTATAAAAGATTAATACTTTACCTGCAGATCCTCACATAGAGAGATAGATTCTTGAAAACTAATTCGGTAAGTCTTTAAGGCTTTTAACTTTCCCTTCTCTCTACAAGCAGGGCAATACCCATCAGATGGAACTTTAGCTGGATCATAATTCTAAAAGATAAATAAAGCAAATTAAAATATAGACATTCTTAGAACATATCAAAATATTAAAAGTTAAATGGAAAGGTAACCAGAAAAAAATCATAGTTTTCAATTATAAGTATCCTGGCAAGATATTTTAAACATGGCAAATAAAAGAAATGCATATAAGCCTTTAAATACAGTTATTATTTCAAAAAGAATTATGTTATAGTTTTAAATATTAAATTTTAAGTGTTAAGAATAGCATCAATTTTATTTGCAAGAAAAAAAGTAATATCAACTGCCAGGGAGAACTTACGTTCCATATTTTCAAAGAGCAGTAAATCATAAGGTCTATGTTTTATTTCTATTTTCATATATCAATAAAAGACAGAGAGGTAAAACACATTAAAACAATCTTTCGCCATTACTGTAAGATTTCCGTGGAAGATACAACTTTTTAGAAGTTAATTTGTAACATCAAAACTGAATTTAAGTCTCAAAAATAGAGAAAAAAAAAAACTTTGCACTCAGGCAAAAAATAAGTTCACTAACTTTTCCCAAATACCCCACCATGTGGAGTGAAGATACCCCTATATCAGCCCCTGGTCCAATCACTGGCAAACCATTTCCAATCTTCGGGGAATCCATCATTCCGAGTCATTGGCTAATTTATGTCACTTGAAACATGTCAATATCACTAAGGATTTTTTTCAATGAACCCTGGAAAAAAAAAGTTAACAGACAATTAAATAAAAATTCTATTTACTATAAAAAAGAACCATGCTATTTTATAAGACGTATATCTTAAGAAGATTTTGAGGGCTACATGTCCTAGAATAAACATATTCTAAAAGTATAATCTTGATGTGAAAATGATACCTGTATTTATAAGCCTAGCAAGTTTGAGGACAGAGGGTAGTGACTGGCAACAGGACCAGTTTTCATAGCAGACTCATTTGTGAACAAATTAAATAAAACTTGTAGTAGAGGTAGCTACTATTTAAAGCAAACTATACTGACCAGAATTTGAAAACCTCACTTTTTAGAGTCTATGCACAATTTGAAACAAATATGCCAGCATTATACTGAGAAAGTACTTTAAAAACCACAGATCCATTGTGCCATTATTTGACAGGGACAAAAGAACCAATGAACCATATATTCCATACATTCCTATTGTTTTCAAGTACCGAGAACATTAACACTTCACCAGTTAGGGAAAATACTACAATACTACTTATTAAAAGCTGCTAACAAATTATTTTAAATGATCTAATTTACACCACGTTTAACTTACTTTGTTATTATCAAAACAAAAATATAAACACTGTCCTAGTACAAATTACACATGTGGCCAGCTTTTGAGTGTAGTCCGACGTCATAGAATCACATTTAACAGTCAAAATTATGAGACATTGGTGCTCAGTGTAAGCAAAAATTAATTAAGAGCAGTTTAATTGTGGGCTTACAATTATAGGGAAATCAAATATAGAGGATCTTTAGGGCAGAGGCGAATTACCACTTAGCAGAAATGACGTAAAATAATTCTAGGCATAAGTCTTTCCCAAATCCAAGAATCCATGATTCTATGACAACTATCTCCTGGGAATCGATGGCTCACAATTCACTAAAAACTAATTATGCTATTTTGGTTCAGCTATATAAACTTCACAAACCTTTCAAGCCAAGGAATAATTTCAAAAATAAGATTGCTTTTTTGAAAAACTCAGTATCAGTGAATCTTAATTTCCTATTCCTGAAGAAATAACCGTAAGACAGGGTTTCTCAGCTGCAGCAGGACAGATATCTTTGACCAAATAATTATTTGTGAAGGCTGTCCTATGCACTGAAGGATGTTTAGCAGCATCACTGACCTTTACCTTCTAGATCCAACAGCCAAAAATGTTTCCTGACTTGCCAAATGTCCCCTGGTAGGCAAAATCACCCCTTCTGGTGAGAACTACTGGTGCTTTTTTCTTTCTTTTTAGGCACAGACGACTTACTACCTTTGCCTGGTTCTATTTATACTTTACTTACAAAAGGGAACTAGAGGACAAGTGTGACCACCTGTAATCCCAGCACTTTGGAAGGCCGAGGTGGGGGGATCACACGGTCAGGTGTTCGAGATCTTACTGCTACTAAAAATGCAAAAAATTAGCAGGGCATGGTGACAGGCGCCTGTAATCCCAGCTACTTGGGAGGCTGAGGCAGGAGAATTGCTTGAACCCAGAAGGTGGAAATTGCAGTGAGCCAAGATCATGCCATTGCACTCCAGCCTGGGTGACAGAGCAAGACTCCATCTCAAAAACAACGATAATAACAGCAACAACAACAACAACAGGGAACTCGGTAGCAGTCAAACTTCCATGGTTCCTGCTTTGCAAGCTGTGTACCTGCGGATCTTGGTCCAGAAACTTACCTGTAAAATTGGTTTATTCTAAGAATTAAATGATGTAAAGCACATAAAAAGCTTAGCACCTGACAAATTAAATTAAGCCTACTATTTTGTACTAATTTTATACTTCATTCTGCATATAGAAAAAGCAGTACAACTTGCATCATTCTTCGGTACTCTCAAAAGGGAAACTAGTAGGCTATGTACCTTGAATAAACTGTTTTTGATGAAAATTTCTGTCTACCTGAAGAAACTTAGAAAACCTTTTCAAGTCAAACGGTTTTCTCTTTGTCTCTCTCAATTATAAGAGATAAAGAGCTTCCAAATCTGGTCTCTGAATTCCATCACCCAACATTTCAACGGGAAAAACAGAGAGGTTGGTGGTTGAAATGCTGAATATATAGAATCCCCCAAAAGAAAATTCATTTAATACCAGAGGTTTATTTGTCCATATGGGGGACATTTAAAAAATACCAGAGGTGAGCTCACCAGGTCTTCTTCCAAATACAATTCACTTTGACTTACATACAAAATCTTGGGGTGGATTTTACAACTTAATCTGACCCTAAGTAATTACTCTTTCTCCATTGAAAAGCAATCTCCTCCTCCTTTCCATATCTCACTTAAATGTGGGCGTCTCCATCCTTCCAAACACACAGATTATAAAGTCTGAGTTGTTCCATATTCTTTATTTCCCTCTTCACACGGTAAGTCACAAAACTCTGTGGACAGTTGTTTGGGAAGGTCTCAAAATCCCCACCTCTTTCCATTCCATATCACTGTCAAAATGATGCCCCTATAAGGTAAGTCTGAGCCTGTCAATGATCAGCTTAAAATTCTCTATTTACTCCAGCCTGATTACATCAGAGTCAATCCAAACAGCCCAATATAACCTAAAGATAGTACTATGACCTAAACTCGTACTGTGAAACCAACCCAGCTTTCTAGTTTTATCTTCAACTCTACTTCACCCCCAGCATCTTTCAAGAAACATCCCCTTTTCTTACTTTTATGAGCCACGTATACTCCAGAATCCCTAATGTGAATTATTAGCCCAGCATGAACCCCGTTACAGCACAATGAACGTGTCAAGCTGGCCCTGTGAATCGCAAAAGGTATGCAATTAAACTTCATGCACACTCCTGTGTGCAAAATGGAGAAACCCAGGGAAACAGCTGTTAGAAGAGGGGACCTTATACCCACCCATTTGGGCTTGCCCTCCGAGAGCTAGTAGCTTTCGACGTGAACTGTCAAAAGCGAGGCCAAAGCAACCTGGAAGCCGAGGAACAGGGTCGGCTTTCTGCACCGAGCCCTCTCTGGTACCAAACCCAACTGTCTTGAATCAGAGACGAACAGGACCTAAAGAGATGAGTTTCGACCCAACCTAAGAAGCCTTACTAAGGAGGCGCACAGACCGTTAACCCCGCTCATCTCCACGCTCCTTGGAAAACGAAAACAAACTCTGGTTTCTCTTCAGCGTTCACCTCTCTGCGCCCAAACAGATCTGTGAGTCCAACTCTGTACCTTAACCACGAACCTTTCCCACTTGAACCCCGTCCGAGCCCAGCCCATCCTTTCAGCGCGCCGACTACCCCATAGGTCATCCCAGCTCTGTCCCTTTTCCCTACTTCGAGAGCGGAAAGGAACCTCTCCCTCTTTTCCCGTACCTGCCATGGGCACTCCCCTTCTTCGTACCGGGTCGTTCGGAACTCCCGTTCCAGCTCGATCTCCACACCACCTAGCTGCAACGTTCAACCCACGTTCCCCTCCGACTGCTCCTCCCCCACTCGCGTCTCCACTAGGAAGGCGGCTTCCGGCTTGAGTCCGCGGCAAAAGAGTCCCCCTTCCTGCTGCACGCAGGGCCAGAAAGGACTGGGGCGTGGTGGGGAAAGTGAAGAACGGAGCACTTCCGGTCGCTTTCCGCAGAGGCGTGGCTGCCTGCCCTGCGGCCGCAGACGCAGTTGCGACTGCGGCGACAAGTAGGGGCGGGGCCGGTGACTGCTGAGCCCGCCATGTGTGAGTGGCTGGGTTTGGGGAGGCGACGTTTCTGGAAGCTGCTGGAAAGCGCTGGAGTGGCGGAGGTGGCGCCAGCAGCCAGGGGGTGGGGCGTGATTAAAACTAGTGCGCGGCTGCTGCGGAGGGATTACCCAAGGAAACAGACTTGCTTACGCTCCGCTGTTTCCTGGTCCGCGCGAGCGTGGTTGGGAACCGCTGGGCCCTGGAGTGACCCGCGGAGGTGGGAGACGGAAGGGCTCCCGAAGCCGGCGTGGCTGCCATGGAGGCTTTCAGCCGGCGCAGCCTTAGCCGCTCGGCCGCCGCGGGCATCCGTAGTCCGCTCTCCCAAAGCCTCGGTGGAGCCAAAGCTGCCACAGAGTGCATGTTCACAAAGGGTCATCACACACGGAGCTGCCCCTCCCCGTCTCCCTAGAGCCCACCTTCGAGCCAGGGGCTTTTCTACCAGGATTCTGGGGTGTTTCTCCTCCCTTCCTCCCTCCCAGATCTTCTCACGGTAAGGGGAGCAGCGAAAGCACAGGGACTTTGCATTCCACGACCCGTTCTGACTAGTCAGCAGCCGATCTGTCCCTGCTGCACTAATTCCAGCTGCCCTGCCTTGTTTTAGCTTCAGAGAAAGGGGGAGTTCTCATTTGATAAGTTTAAGCCTCTGCTTTCGTAGGAAGGTCATGTGGCTTAGGGGACATCGTGACCGCTTGTGCTATTTCTGCGTGTGCATTCTAAATCTTGGGGGCAGCCTATTCCAGAAGTCCTTTTGCTCGATTGGTTCAGTGCCTTAGGATAACAATTTGTACTTTCTATTTCTTTACAGACTAACCACAATTGGCACTTTGTACTGTGGGGTCTTTAGTGGTCTAAAACCAAATGATTATGTTCTGGACTAATGCTGATAATTTGGATACGGTGGTATGGAGGAAACAAGTATCGTGCAGAAGAAATTCTTTAGTAAAAAGGATTTTAGTTTTTGGTTCTTCTGAATGCAAATGGCCAAGGAATCCAACAGAGTTTGTTGGGCTTTCTCCAGATAAAAATAGGCTCGTTAATTTGTTTGCCTTTTTCTGCTGTTTTACTAGATTATTAACGTATTTGTATATTTAAGATCTAGCTAGTTTTTTTTAATGTATTGTGATTAAAATTTGAGAGAGTAGTATTTCCTCCTAAAATAGCCAGAACTCAGAGGGTTTTCTTGCTCACCATTGCTATTTCCATTTTTAGAAAGGAATACGCTATTTGTAAAAAAAAAAAAAAAAAAAAAAAAAAAACTTGCTAAGTATTAACTTATAAATTGAACAAAACAATTGGTTCTGTTAAAATGTAGCTAAAATTGTAAGACTGCAAAACATTATCACCAAACTGGATTATATTTTTAAAACATTGTTGCAAAAACATTGTCTGCCAAGTTGAATTTTAGTCTTTTAGTGTAAATTTGATTTTTTTCAGAAAAAAAATTACTAGTAACGAAATGGAGGTGGGGCTTGAGATGTAAAGAGAAAGGAAGGGATTTTAATGTTTTATCTCCAGAGCTTAAGACCCTTGGAAAAGGTAGTACAAGACTTTTAAGATGAAGGAAGAACTTTGATATAGGAGATCAGCAGAGATTGACTAGAAAACCTCTTTCGTTTATATTATAGAGTAACGGTACCAAGTTGAAAATACTGTATACATTTCTGCTTATTTCTATGTATTTGAAATGCTTTTGTCTACGTACCCTGGTCCTAGAGAGAGTGCAGTACCTTCCAGTGGGATTAAAGCTCATTGCCTCCTTCCCCTTGTCAGCGATGTGGGACAGAAATTTTATTGACCTATCTCCAGTTAAAAACTCACATGATATAAAGGAAGAAAGCTTTTATTAAATTAATAACTAACAGCTGCAATAGTTCAGTGCTGTACAGTTAGAATTTTCTTTTTTTCCCCTCATTTGGCCGCTCGTGATGTCAGCTCTTGCACCCTCTGCTAAGTGAGGTTCCTTAACCACAATACAATTGTTTGGCCCAAACCTGGGATATAACAGCTACTTGATACGATTTCTTTTTCTAGTCTCATCAAAAAGATGAGAGTTGAAGTGATTGACTTTACTTTCTAGAAGCACCCTTATGAATACGATCTGTAATCCCACATCTCAATCTTAACATTCAGAAAGCACTGAAAACCTAAAACTTCTTCAGCTTAGCAGCAAAAGTCATTTGATAGCAAAATATGACCTGAACTATTCAGAAGCTGTATATAGTCTTTATCCTATGTGTTTTGCTGGAACTATATTAGTATGTTTGATTATGGGGTGCTGCCCTTGGCCCCAGGTATGTGGGGTGTTATATAATGGTTCGTATACCTTGTAACATTTAAAAACTGTATGAAATTCTTATTTCTAAAACACATCCAACCCTTGGGTTTTAGTTAAGGAATTGTAAACCTGTATTAATGTTTTTGGCAACATACTTGTGCATATTTTAAAAAATTAAAGTAACAAGGTATTTTAGTTCTTTCAGTAAATTCAGATATATTAGGATAGAAAAAATGCATTATCATATTGTGTGTCTATCATATCGTGCATCTGTCATATTGTATACATTGAAGGATAGAGGTATGCACAGCTTATTTGCAAGTGTAGCCGTATAGTGATCCAAACAAGAAGTTAGTAGTTTAAGGGCTTAAGGTTAGTTTATACTTTAGGCTCTAAAATTTAGATAAAACATGACAACTTATAATGTAGCCCAAACTTGGCTCTGTTTTCCCCACAGAAAATGAGAAGGTGGCATGGTAATAAAGTTGATCCCTTCTCTTCTGCTATGTGACCTTACATAAGTCACTGAGTTTTTAAGGTCTCAATTTACATATCTATAAAATGAGAAGTTTAGAATAGATGAATCTCTTTTTTTTTTTTTTTAATGGAGTCTAGCTCTGTTGCCAGGCTGGAGTGCAGTGGCGTGATCTTGGCTCACTGCAACCTCCACCTCCTGGGTTCAAGTGATTCTCCTGCCTTCAGCCTCCCTAGTAGCTGGGATTACAGGCACGCATCACCATGCCCAGCTAATTTTTGTATTTTTAGTAGCGACGAGGTTTCACCATGTTGGCCAGGATGGTCTGGATCTCCTGACCTCATGATCCGCCCACGGTGGCCTTTCAAAGTGTTGGGATTACAGGCATGAGCCACCCCGCCCAGCCCAGATGGATATCTTAAGGAGAGTTCCTTATAGGTCCAACATTCCGTGTGCAGATATTTACTGTTAGGAGCACCGCTTATTTTAAGTTTTTCCTGCTAATGATATGATCTCATTTTATCTCAAACTGCTGTCTTGCTGATCTAAACTTGTAATTTTGTTTGTAGGTAACACATTCATTTACGTGGTTCAAAATTCAAAAGGTATAAAAGGATACTCAGTGAAGTCTTCTTCCACATCTGTTCCTCAGCCATCTCATTCTCTGCCTAGGAAGCAACCAGCTACCAGTTTCTGGTATATTTTTCAGAAAAAATTTTATACATACATGAGCAAATAAATAACTATATATAATGTTCCTTCCCTTTTTCTGTATAAATGGTACATATCATGCATAGTGATGATGTACCTTTTTTGTTCACTTGCCTTAAAAGTTGTTCTTTATTATGTAAGATATTGCCTTATTCTTTTTATGGCTGTATAATATTCCATTTTAAAATGTACCATTATTTCATCAACCCTACCCTTTTGAACATTTAGGTGGTTTTTTTTTTTTTCAGATATTTATTAAAGAGTATTGTGCAATGAGTAACTTTCTACTTACATCAGTCTCCACATATGTGAATATATTTGTGCTGTAGCCAGTGGCACAGCTGGGTCCTGTACTTTGACTTACGGCATAGAGATATGCCAGTATGGTATGAGATAAATCACATCACCTGAATGGCTGTTTCTGCATTTGACCCCTGATAGCATCTATACATATATACCCATAGTATGCGTATGCATATATAGATGAAACAAGTAAATTATGTGTAGGGACTGTTTCCTAAACAAACAAATAAATGTTTAAACACTAAAATCATGCCACTGAGCAAGATTTACAACAAGTGGCATATGAGAACTGCAACTGATTGATATAACAATAGTTTGTTCTTTGTACCTCATGCTCATTCCAAGGCATGTACTCAATTAGTACTGTTAAGCTGATATTTTCCTTTAAATTTTTTTGCCAAGCATATGTGGTTGAATTTGTGTAACATGCAACTTCTAGATATTCTCACTTTACCAGTAAGAAAATAAGGTCTAAGGCTAGGCACAGTGGCTTAAGCCTGTAATCCCAGCACTTTGGGAGGCTGAGACAGGCAGATCACTTGAGGTCAGGAGTTTGAGGGCATGGTGGCACATGCCTGCAATCCTAGCTACTCAGGAGGCTGAGGCATGAAAATGGCTTGAACTTCGGAGGTGAGACTGCAGTGACCCAAGATCATGCCTTTGAACTATAGCCTGGGCCACAGAGATGAGACTCTGTCAAAAAAAAATAAAAATAAAAAAAATAAAAAAAGGCCTAAAAGAAGTAAACAATTTACTCAAATTTGTGTTAACAAGGTGACTGACCTGGTACTAAAACCTACATCCTCTCTTTTCTAATCCAGGGCTTTTTCCAATATGTTCTCATAACTACATGAGATTTAGCAGTAGATTTGAGAATGCCTGGTAATTAGGAACTGCTTTAGGTACATTCACTCTACCTAGACTCTAGAGCAGCCTAAAGTTAAGAAAGCAGCAGAGCGTTTTTCCAGTGACAAAATAACGTCCTGTGAGTATTTGTTGAAGTAATCATACAACATACTGATTAGCAATCAGGAATCCTCCAAATCAAAAAATTAAATGCATATAATGAAACACTCTTTCCTAATTGGGATATCGTTGTCACTTCAAGATGAATTGATCAGTCATAAGTACTGGAAGGAATTTAGGATTATTTGTAAATAGGTAGTCTTAAATTCCCCAGATTCATGCCATCATTTAATTTAGCCAGGAAATTTAAAATAATTATCACCAGAAAAGGAGAAGTGGTGGTAGAAACAATAGGAAAAGAAAATACAGTGGCTCATGCCTGTAATCCCAGCACTTTGGGAGGCCGAGGTGGGTAGAGCATGAGGTCAGGAGTTCAAGACCATCCTAGCCAACATAATAAAACCCCATCTCTACTAAAAAAAAAAAAAAAATATATATATATACACACACACACACACACACACACACACACACACACACACACACAAATTAGCCAGGCATGGTGGCACATGCCTGTAGTCCTAGCTACTAGGGAGGCTGAGGCAGGAGAACCCAGGGGGTGGAGGTTGCAGTGAGCCAAGATTGCGCCACTGCACTCCAGCTTGGGCAACAGAGTGAGACTTTGTCTCACAAAAAAAGAAACAATTGAAAATAGAAAGTTGGAGGATATGCTTTAGTACACTGTATTCACATGGAAGGTTGGAGGATATGCTGTAATAACTGTATTCGCTTGAAGCTGGCGTTGCAGCATATGAGCCTCCCCTTCAGGACTTCAGCTGCCTGCCGACAATGCTAGTCCCCTTCTCTTGAAGAAACTGACTCTTCTCCTCCTTGGAGTCTTAGCGCCAAGTGTCTTGTGTCAAGCTTGTCCACCCTATTTGAGGAGCCCTCTCTCCTCTACCCCGACTCTAATTCTTCCTTACCACCTGTTTTTTTTCTCATTCTGTATGTGTGTGTGTATATATGCATGTGTGCATTCGTATGTGTATTTGTGTATTTTTATGTATAAACATACATGTATATGTGTATGTGTAAACACACATGTTTTTGGCTCCATACTAGGTTGTGAGATCTTTGAAAGCAAGGACTACATCTGTTTGGTTTACAATTGTATATATAGTGCCTAGTACATAGTGTATATTTGTTGATGAATTATCTTGGTGGCTCCCAATTTTCGATTTACATGACTGAACAAACCTACTTTTAGAACAGAATGTATTAAACAGCCTAGTTCCTTCATATTTGTTAGTTCAAATGTATGCATAAGTGACATGTTTATCTTATTGAGAAAGCTATTAACTTATTCATCAATGGCTTTTTTTTTTACATTTACTGGTATTTTTATAAAGGTTGTTTTAAAGTGTACAGATGAACAGCCAGACGAAGAGATGCACAGGGCCAAAAAGCTTGTATTGAATGTGCAAGGCACTGCCATAAATGCAGGGGGAATACAGCGGTGAATAATGCGTAGTCCTTATCCCTAAAGAGAAGTAGAAACATTTGTAAACAAATAGCTTTCATACACAGCAGAATGAAATAAGTGCTAAACAGAGTTGTACAAGCAATGTTTTGTAGAAGCTATGGAGGAAAAAATGATTAATTTTAATTATAGGAAGGCCCTCACAAAGGTGAATTTTTACTTTGGTCTTGAAAGAAAAATAGAACACAAGTCCCTGTAGATGGAGAATAGAGATGAATAAACGTTTAGTTTCACTTTTTAAAAAGTCCTTAAAATAGCAGTATTGACCACAAAGGACTCTTAAATAATGCATTGTCATAAAGCAATCTTTTTAAAAATATTAGTTAAAAATAAAATGACTCCAGCCATAAACATTATGCTTCTGCAATTGAAGAGAACTATAAAATGACTTTGACAGTTTTGACTTGGTTGACAGCTAAGTTGAGGTTCAATTTAATGATTGAAGTGTAACTGAGTGCTAATTGGAGCTAGTAATTGTTTAGTAAATGTATCAATTAAGAGAAAAACGATTGAATAATGAAAACAGACTCATTTTTTAAAAAGAGGTTTTTTTAAGCCATTGTTGTTCTTAATATACGCTTCTGTGACCACATAACAAGTTAAAATGTGGATTGTTTTTGGTGGTCTAATCTGATTTTTCAACTTTATTTTTGCTTTCCTGCCTCTGTTTTGGTAAGCAACATAGACCTTTTCTTTCCACTCTTTTTTTTTTTTTTAAGTATAGGCATTAGATTTACAGGTCTGATTTAAACTTGGCCATGTATTTATTAATCCCGGTTTTGTTACTTCATACAAAATATTTAACCTCCTTGAGGCTCAGTTGCACTGATAAAATGAAAATATCTACTGATCCCACTTCTGTCATTTAACTAACTTTGTAGCTTCAGCAAATTATTTAACCCTCTGGGCTTTAGTTTTTCCATATAGGAAATGAAATTCTCTTGAATAAGGTAAGATGTAGAACAATATCTGGCAGTTAATATGCCCTCACAGCAGATGTTGGTCTTCCCTCGTCCTTCTGCTGCATCTAGACCCTGCATGTCCCTTACAGATTGCTTTAAATTCTGTTTTTTCTTTCCTTTACCAACTCCTAGCACTCTGCCCTTTTCTAGAGTTGTTGCACTTAACCATATATACCATGGATTCTTAAATGGGTATTATTACAATCGACCCTTGAACAACACAGGGGTTAGAGACCACCCCCTTCTTCCCCATGCTGTTGAAAATCTGCATACAACTTTTGACTGCCCAAAAAACTTAGCTGCTAATAGCCCACTGATGACTGGAAGCTTACTGATAGCATATGTTGTTGATTAACACATACTTTATATGTCATGTGTTACATACTGTATTCTTACAATAAAGTAAGAGAAAGAATGTTAAGAAAATCATAAGGAAAAGTAAATATATTTACTAATCATTAAGTGCAAGCGGATCATCATAAAGACCTTCATCCTTGTCACCTTCACATTGAGTAGAGTGAAGAAGAGGAGCCGAGTAGATAAAGAAAATGTTTACGTACGCCGTGGAATGCTATTCAGCCGTACAAACGAATGGAATCATGTCTTTTGCAGTAACTTGGATGGAGCTGGAGGCCATTATTCTAAGTGAAGTAACTTAGGAATGGGAAACCAAAAATGGTATGTTCTCACTTAAAAGTGGGAGCTAACCTATGAAAACACGGAGGCACAAGAATCATACAATGGACTTCGGGGTTCGGGCTGGTGGGGAAGGTTGAAAGGGGGCTGAGGTTTAAAAGACTACATGTGGGGTACAGTGTACACTGCTCAGGTGACAGTTGCAGTAAAATCTCAGAAATCACCACTAAAGAACTTATCCATGTAGCCAAAAACCACCTGCACCCCCGAAACTATTGAAATAAAGAGGACGGGTTGTTCTGGGAAGCGGGGGAGGAAAGGCAGGCACACCTAGTGTAACTTTTATTGAAAAAAAAAAAAGTCCATTTATAAGTGGACCCATGCAGTTTACACCTGTGTTGTTCAATGGTCAGCTATATATTGGGAACTTGTTAAAACTGCAGTTGCTTGGATCCCATGCGTGATTGCATGAATTTGGTGTGGGGCCTGGGCATCTACATGTTTTTCTCCCTCAGATTTTCTTACGCTTACCAATGGTCATGGTTTTTCACCTATTTGTTTATCATGTGTTTTTTATAGTTTATATTTAAAACCATTCAGGTGTTTTAAACTATAAACTCCATGAGGGTACACAGTTAAACTTAGGTTAGAGGTTGGTAAGTAATGCCCGACCTTTTTTATCTGCCTTTGTTTGGATCCAGTTAAATCAAGATAGATGAAGATTGAAATATAAGTTTAATTACTGCAAAAGTTGTTTGGAAAAGGTAGCTGAGATTTGCAGCAACAAGCTTCCAGAATTCTGGTAAGTACTGCTTTCCAGAATTAGGCAGATTTAAAATTCGAGTTTTTCTATTATAAGAATAGAGCTTGTCCCACTACATTTACTGTGTGACAGAGCAGGCCAAAACAAATGACCCTCTTCAGTCAGCTAAATCCCAGGTGGAAAGGAGAGAGGAAGTTAGCTGAGCCTCAGAATTTTTTCTCCCAAACTTGCTCTCAGATGAGTTAGCCCCTACTATCCTAGAAAGGAGTTAAGAGAGTAGAGGTGAATATTACAGTAAGGAATTTTTGTGTGGAGAATGAAAGCGTTTTCATCATGCCTTCAGCGGTACTCAGTGGTATTAGTGGATTTTTTAAATACCTTGCATCGGGATGCTCTGATTTTTAGTACCCATATAAGTTATGAAGTTACAACTTAAAATCAGTACATATTATTATATTAGTTATATTTTGTTATGTAACAAATCATTCCCCAAACAGCTTAAACAACAGACATTTGTCATTTCATACATGGTCAGGAATCTGGGAGTGGTTTAGCTGAGTGGCTCCAGTTCAGAGCCCCTTACGTGTTTGCAGTCATCTAAAGGCTGCTTGCGTGTCTTCACAACGTGGCACCTGGCTTTTCCCCAAGAACACGTGGTCTGAGAGAGAGGGGCAGAAACCACAATGTCTTTTATAACCTAACCTCAGAAGTGACCTGTTACTGTGCTGTATTCTGTGGGTTACACAGACCTACCTACACAAGAGTATGAATACGAAGAGATAGGATTCATTGGAGGCCATCTTGGAGGCTGGCTACCCCAATTTTATAACATGTTAGTTTCACTTTATACCTCACAGAACAAGTAATTCAATAATGTCTAATATCCCAAAAAATTGCTTAATGGTAATTTTGTGAAATTATTGTATTTTATATATATATTATAAAATTTCCTAGCTAGAAATTAGGCTGTGAGAATATGTCCAGAGGATGATTCTCTGCTACCAGCCCCTTCCTGTCTCGTTCTGTTTCTGAATCAATGATTGGCATAGTATGATCAAGGACTACTCTGCACATTCTTCCAGGTAGTCTGAAAGTTCAGGTGATCTATAGACAGACTTACCATAAGGTGATTGTATTAGTCTGTTTTCACACTACCATAAAGAACTACCTGAGACTGGGTAATTTACAAAGAAAAATGGTTTAATTGACTCACAGTTCTGCATGGTTGGGGAGGCCTCTGGAAGTAACAACCATGACAGAAGGTGAAGGGGAAGCAAGGCATATCTTACATGGTAGCAGGAGAGAGAGAGCAAGAAGGAGGAAGTGCCACACTTTTAAACCATCATATCTTGTGAGAAGTCTGTCACAAGGACAGCAAGGGGGAAGGCTGCCCCCATGATCCAGTCCCTTCCCACCAGGCTTCTCCTTTGACACGTGGGGATTACAATTCAAGACGAGATTTGGGTGGGGATACAAATCCAAACCGTATCAGTGATGATAGCTACAATTTTGATTTTAGTATGAGTTAAAAATTTACTTCTGGTCTCCTGGAAGGTGCTTCATGAAGTCTGATTTCCATCTACTGATTTATTCAAGTGAGAGTTTCTTTTTGCAGTGGTAATAATTAGAATAAGGTAGACTCAATGGCTAGTGAAGGTCATTGAAATAGTCCATAGGCCCAAAAGAGCTGAAAAGCATCATGGTAAGCAAGTAGCAGTGCTTTGATTAAAATTCCGATGCCAAAGCTTAAAAGAAGTTCAATAAGTGAAATAAAATGATTACGAATATAATTTGTTAAAATATGCTAAATCTTAGGTTTTGTAAAATAGCAAAAAATATTGCAGTGTAAGTGAGGAAACTTGAAATGTTCATTGCACAATTCATTTGTCCTCTATAGCTATTCAACACAATAGAAAAGATAATAACTCGAATATTGTGACAGAAGATGTTTTAACATAGCCTGACAATGCCTAAACGGTCTTTGAAAGTCTAACCGTAAGCATTGTTCGATCAGTTTGCATTTTATGTGGCTTTAAGTGCTTATAGATGAATGACCAGTTGTGGATGCCCAAATATTTGTATAATCAATTTTCTCATCCAGGTGTAAGCTGTTTATTAAATAGACATAAGTGTGTAGAGCATAGTATTACCAGACCCAGTGAACTCATCTGGATGTCATAATTTCCAGTCGTGTAGGCATATTTATCATCAACTTTCACCCTCAAGTGTTAGGAGGCACTATTTTGCCAATCAGGGAAGAAATTTTAGGAAATTCATTTTACTTTCCAAATGTAATTTGTCATGAACAATAAAATGTTTCGTTTGGTTGTTGATCAGCTTTAAGACATGCTCTACTATTCTTATGGTAAATGAGAGTTGGTAGCAATTTTTTTTCTGAATATAGAGTATATAGACCCTGAAAGTTGCTCAGTTGAGTCTTCAGAGCTAATAAGTGATAAAATGAAACAAAAATCTTGGAATGGTTGATGTTCTAAAACTGAAAGGGCAGAAAGATATACAGTGAGGAATTTAGGACTGTTGTGCTAAGAGTAATGAATGTATTCACTACCCTAAAAAACTGTCCTTCTAGAATAGAAAAGCAAGTTAAATGATAGGACATAATCAGTCTTATTTATTCTACAAGACAGGTCTTCTCAAAAGTTGTTATTAATAGAGACCAAAGACACATGGCAACCAGATGCTGTGCTGGACTTTGATTTGATCCCAGTTTGCAAATCACATATTGGGGAAGTTGTAATATACCCAGCTATATAATATATTTGGGAATATATTTTTAATTTTCCTGGGTGTGTTCATGGTTATTATGGTTAGGAGAATGGACTTATTTTAGGAGGTTTATCTGAAGTATATTTGGAGGGGAAGTTATCTTCAAATAATTTAGACAAATACACAGTGCATACAGGGAAAACAAGTATGATACGGCATTAAGTGCTGAATCCATGGTAACAGTAAGGGTGGTTGTCAATTCTTTCCGCTTTTTTGTGTTTGCATATGTAAAATAAGTTGGGAGAAAATCCCTCACTGGAACCCTGTTTCTTCACTCAGCTTTGGAAGAAAAGGTCTCAAGAGAATGTATCATTGTTTATGGCTACCACCTCTACCCTTCCTCTGCTGTTTTCTCTCTTGAATTCAGACCTGTGAGACTTTTATTCCTGTCTTCCCACCAAAGCTCTCACATCCACGTCGGCGTTGGCCTCCATGTTGCCAGACCTGGTGGTCCTTGCTTAGTCCTCACTTTGCTTGACCTCTAAGCAGCGTTTGATGCAGTCAGTCAAATGAGTATGAGGATTCTCTCAGACTCTCAGTTCTCTTTCTACTTCTTGACTTCTCCTTAATATCTTTTGGGGATTCCTCCTCTTTTTCAAACACTGGAGTGCCTCCGGGCTCAGATCTCATCTCAATTTGTGTTTAGTTCCTAAATCACTTTATCCTGTTCTATAGTTTTAAATACTATTTAGATGTGGAGACTCCCAAGTTCATATTGCCACCCTAGCTTCTCCCCTGAAATTCAGACTCGTTTATCCACCTGCCTACCTGATAAATTCACTTGATGCCACATAGGCATTTCCAGTTTAATATATCCAGAACTGAGCACATTGGTCCAATCGTCTCTTCTGCATACTCCCAAACAAAGCAAGCACATGGTATTTACCTGCTATTCCACATTCTTCCTCATCTCCATATGAGGAAATTTATTCTTCTAATTGCTCAGGCAGTAAGCCCGAGTGTCTGATTCCTATTTTCCCCTCATACCTTACATTTAATCTGTCAGCAAATATGGTCAGCATACTCTTAAAAACATTCAGAAGCTAAGCACTTATACAGTTCTTACCACTGCCATCTTAATCCAAGCTACATTCTGGGACAGATGATAGCAGTTTCTCAGCCTTGGTGTTACCAACATTTGGGGCCAGTAATGTTGGGGAGAAGGGCTGTCTTGTGTATTATAGGACGTTTAGCAGCATCCCTAGCTTCTACCTGCTGGATGCAAGTAGCAGAATGTTCCCTGGGGACATTGGGTTATGGGCCACTGGATTGTAGCAATATTTTCCTATTATCTCAGCTTCCTCTCTTGCCTCTATAGAGCTTATTCTCCATATAGCAACCATGTATCAGGTCAAAATGTGAATCAGATCATGTCATATCTTTCCTCAAAACCCTCCTGTGGCTTCCTATCTCATTAGGCTCAAATCAAATCTATCCCTTACCAACCGATTTACATGCGTCATCCAGCCACCCCCTCAACTTGGAGAGCAGCTTTTTTTCTTTGCAGATTGAAAAGGGCATCCTTTCCACTAGATGGATGCAGCCCCTCCCCCTGCTTTATTTTTCATCACAGCATTATCACTGCTTTACATGTTATATTTTTTGAATGCATAGTAAGATGAGAAGTGTAATTGTCAACATGTATATAGTCAGCCCTTGGTATCTGTGGGTTCCACATCTGTGGATTCAACTAACTGTGGATCCAAAACACTAGAAGAGAAGAAAACATCTGTACCGAACATGTGTGGACTTCTATTCTTGTCATTATTCCCTAAACAATACAGTATAACAACTATTTATGTAGTATTTTCATTGTATTAGATGTTATAAACTGGAGATGACTTAAAAGTATACAGGAAGATGTGTAGGTATATGCAAATACTATACCATTTTATATAAAGGACTTTGTGGCTTAAAAAACATGATTCATTATTTGTCATGATTCTGTAGGTGACTGTAAAGTGCTTCAGCTGGTCCCACCTGGGCTGCTCATGCAGATTTTGGTACTCTTAGGGGATCCTAGAACCAATTCCTCACAGATCATGACGAGTGACTATTTTTAGTAAAAAGATAAGTTGCTAAAAGTGCACCCAACCCAGTGTGAGAATGTCAAGAAAAACTTAGCACCTAACGTAACCTCACAGATTCTACAAAGGTCTCCCAGAAGAAACGATGCCTAAATAAGACTTAGTGTGGTCATGTAGGAGAGAAACGGTATTAATAGTAAAGAGACGGAGGAGTGGAGCCAATGACTGGTTCAGTTTTGAACAGTTTCCCTGATACTTCCAAGAGAAGATTCTGCTGTCAGGTAGTTAGAGAAACAAGTCTTAATTTTAGGAGAGACAGCCAGACTGTAAACACAGATTTGGAAATAAACAGTAGATAAACAAAAATGAGGTACTATTTACATGTCAAAATTAGAAGAAAAGCCTTGAGATTTAGTCTGATAAGCTAAAGAAACTCCCTAAACAATTTGCCGGAGAGAAAAATAAAGATGAAAATTAAAAATAAAATAGAAGGCTGCACCGTGGCTCACACCTTAATCCTAGCACTTGGAGACGCTAGGGCAGGTGGATTACCAGGACTTTAAGATCAGCTTGGGCAATAAGCCAAAACCCGATCTCTACCAAAAAAATACAAAAATTAGCTGGACGTTTTGGCATGTGCCTGTGGTCTCAGCTACTTGGGAGGCTGAGGTGGGAGGATCACCTGAGCCTGGGGAAGTTGTGGCTGCAGTGAACTATGATCAGACCACTGCCCTTTGGCCTATGAGACAGAAAAAGAGAGAAAAAAAAGAAAGATCGGAGACTGCTGATGTGTTTCTCTCAGATGAGGAAAACAAAAGCAGATAAGGTCGTTTGTTCTTGAGGAAGAACAAGTATTTAGCTTAAACCAGACCAAAGCAGCAAGGGAAAGAGTTCTAAATCTGAGGAATTCTAAAACCTCAGTAATTATCGAGGTGCTGAGTACATCAGATAAAGCTAGCTGGCTATGCTACTCATATAAATTCTATGGTTATTTTAATTTTTATGCATTATAAAAATCACTTTTTCAAAGTTGGAAGTTTTTGGAGGAAAAAATGATTTTTAAAAGTATTGTGTTCTTTGTCTCCCGTTCTTACATTTAAGTTCGGATTGTAAAAGAATATGTTTTTAGTCAAACCGTAATAGTTGTCTAGTTTTGTGTAACAAACACCACTCCAAACCTTTGTGGTTTAAAAAACATGATTTATTATTTGTCATGATCTTGTAGTTGACTGGAAGTTTCCTCTGATCTCACCTGGTCTTGTTCATGGCTGTAGTCAGCAGCTAGGCTGCGGCTGAAGGGTCTAAGGGGGCCTCGGTGCCTTGTCCAAGGCCGTGGGGCCAGTGTCCCCAGCGACATGTCCGAGGCTGTGGTGACACGTCCGAGGCTGTGGTGCCGGTGTCCCTGGTGACACGTCCGAGGCTGTGGTGCCGGTGTCCCTGGTGACACGTCCGAGGCTGTGGTGCCGGTGTCCCTGGTGACACGTCCGAGGCTGTGGTGCCGGTGTCCCTGGTGACACGTCCGAGGCTGTGGTGCCGGTGTCCCTGGTGACACGTCCGAGGCTGTGGTGCCGGTGTCCCTGGTGACACGTCCGAGGCTGTGGTGCCGGTGTCCCTGGTGACACGTCCGAGGCTGTGGTGCCGGTGTCCCTGGTGACACGTCCGAGGCTGTGGTGCCGGTGTCCCTGGTGACACGTCCGAGGCTGTGGTGCCGGTGTCCCTGGTGACACGTCCGAGGCTGTGGTGCCGGTGTCCCTGGTGACACGTCTGAGGCTGTGGTGCCGGTGTCCCTGGTGACATATCTGAGGCTGTGGTGCCGGTGTCCCTGGTGACATATCTGAGGCTGTGGTGCCGGTGTTCCCCGTGACATGTCTGAGGCTGTGATGCCGGCGTCCCTGGTGACATGTCCGAGGCTGTGGTGCCGGCGTCCCTGGTGACATGTCCGAGGCTGTGGTGCCGGTGTTCCCCGTGACATGTCTGAGGCTGTGATGCCGGTGTCCCTGGTGACATGTCTGAGGCTGTGGTGCTAGTGTTCCCCGTGACATGTCTGAGGCTGTGGCGCCGGTGTCCCTGGTGACATGTCTGAGGCTGTGGTGCTAGTGTTCCCCATGACATGTCTGAGGCTGTGGTGCCGGTGTCCCTGGTGACATGTATGAAGCTGTGGGGCCAGTATCTCCGAATACAGTGAAAACAGCAGTATTCTCTCTTCATTCATAGTCTTTGCACTTTTTGTTTTTTTGTTTTGTTTTGTTTTTTAACATGACAGCAGGAGTAGTTCAAGAGGGTAAAAGCAAAAAACTGCAGGTCTCTCAAGGCCTAGTCTTAGAAGTCACATATCATCAGTTCTGTTGCATTCTACCACATTATAATGTATCTGGATTAATTCATTTCAGCCTTACTACAATGCTATAAAAAAGTAGGTAGGTACCTTATAATCCTCATTTTTAAAGTGAGGACAGTAAAACTGAGCACTAGTAGTTTGACCACAGGCCCCCAACAGGTAAGCCACAGAACGGTGGGGTTTCAGTCTCTCTTGCTGTCAACAAGCTCTGAGATGTTCATTTATCTGAGCCTGTTTTCCTCTTCTGTGAAATGGGATTAATACAACTTGAGTATCCCTTGCCTGAAATGTTTGGGATGAAAAGTGTTTCAGATTTGGGTTTTTTCAGATTTCGAAATATTTGCATTATACTTAGCCAGTTGAGTATCCCTAATCGCTTGAACCCAGGAGGTGGAGGTTGCAGTGAGTTGAGATAGCGCCATTGCACTGCAGCCTGGGCATCAAGAGCGAAATCCATCTCAGGAAAAAAAAAGAAAAGTTTCATATTTTTGGATTAGGAATACTCAGCCTGTACTGTTACATAAAATAATTTTTAGAATTGAGATGATTTCTAAAATATCTAGCAGAATACTTGATTCCTAGCAGATACTAAAAAATGTTAATTTCATCACATTCTTCTTACTGTTCTCAGGTTGCTTTGTTAGATGAGGAAATGTTTTTATACCTGCTCTTTGTCTCATTATCTTAAACAAAATTTGAATGACCTAGACCAGAATCATTATTAAAGGAGACAGTGATTTAACATTCCAGTAGCAGAGCAGTAATAAAGAAAATTTCTTACTGATGGAATTAGCTATTTTAAGGCTGTGACCTAAGCTGTTCTACCCTAAGGTGTATAGTGACTGGTGATCGCTTAGTAGATTACTCTCCCAGAGATTATTTACATTTTCAGGGGGAGATAAAATGCCAGTGACAGAACGGAATAGAATAATTTTAGGTTTTGTGGCAAGCCAGTGAGGAAACTATGATTAGGAAAAGGATCTTTCAGTGGTGCCTTTTGTGGTCTATCTTAATCACCATAGGCGGGTCCTGGCAAGGTGTCAAGTAACTCACTACAGTTTGTATATCATTTGTAGATTTGGGTTTCTGTAGAAAAAAGAGATGCCTTTTAATAAATTCAGATCATCATGTTATACTATTTCATTTGGGTATGACATTTAGGTAAGCACAGATGAAGTTACTATACTATAAACCCAACTGTAGTATTGACAAATTAAGATCTGGGCCTGTTATGGGCTGAATTGTGCTCCACCCGCAATTCATATGTTGAAGCCCCAATCTCCTGGACCTCAAAATGTGACTGCATTTGGACACAGGGCCATAAAAAAGGGATTAAGTTTAAATGAGGTCTTTATGGTGGACCCTAATCCAACATGACAAGTATCTTTATAAGAAGAGGAAACTTGGATACATGGAGAGACACCAGAAACAGACAGACAGATGGACAACCATGTGAGGACATTTCAAGAAAGCAGCTATCTTGAAAGGAGAGAGGCCTCAGAGAAACCAAGCCAGCCAACAGCTTTAGACTTCCAGCCTCCAGAACTGTGAGAAAATAAATTTCTGTTGGTCCAGCTACCCAGTCTGTAGTGTTATGTTATGGCAGCCCAAGCAAACTAACACAGGTCCCGGTACTGACCCTTACACATGGGTGTTTACTATTTGTTATTTTTTCAAAATTAAAAAGTTTTGTTGCTACTTGGGAGGCTGAGGTGGAGGATTGAGCCCAGGAGTACAAGGCCAGCCTGGGCAACATGGTGAGACCCCATTCCTTTAAAAAAATTGTATATACACACACATATACCTATTATATATATATGTGTATACATATATATATACACACATATACAATATATTACATATACATGTGTACATGTATGTATTTAAAATACCCACACAAATACATAAAATGAATAATACGTTTTTGTTGTAGGGAAACAAATCAGAGATGGATTATAGACACTGCTTCTCATGAAGTGTCAAATTAAGTTACACAACCCAGCATTTGAAATAAACCATGTTAAAAGAGTCTTCTTGTCCTTTATGATGCCACCAAGGCTATAGCCCCTTTCCTTCCGTTCCTCTGTCCTCTTCACCTTACCCTGCACCGTCCTGTCCTGTGCCAACATGCACGCATACCTATAGCTGGCCCTTTTACCCTCACTTCCTGTATTTTCAGGTGTATTCTCTCTAGCAAGCTTTAGTTATTTTTCCTAAGCAACAGGGTAATCTTCCATGTTGTTTTTCTATTTCACTTTGTAAAAAATGAGGAGGCCAGTTGAAGAGGGAGAGAAGGCCTTGACATTTATTGAGCACCTATTTTATGCCTGGTATTGTTACGCGCTTTACATAAAACATTTCCTTTAGTGAGAAAACAGCAGTGGCCACATTTAGGCAAATGAAAAGCAGCAGTGACAGCCTTGTGACATTGCTTTAAAATGAGTCTCTGGCCATTGCCCTACTTTTTGTATATGTGCTTAGCTCTGCCATTATCAGATCTACTGTACCTGGTAGTTATGAAAAGAACCTTAATTATTTAAACCTCTGGATGTAAGTCATTTTGTAAGCTAGGAAACGAGCATATCCTTGGGGTATATGGGGTATATGTCTATTAGAATGGATTTAGAAACAACAGGGGTACTGGTGCTTCTGAGAGTATGTCATTGATAGTCACAAATAATTTGCAGGTGCATGCCTTCTTTTTTTTTTTTTTTGAGATGGAGTTTCGCTCTTGTTACCCAGGCTGGAGTGCAATGGCGCGATCTCGGCTCACCGCAACCTCCGCCTCCTGGGTTCAGGCAATTCTCCTGCCTCAGCCTCCTGAGTAGCTGGGACTACAGGCACGCGCCACCATGCCCAGCTAATGTTTTGTATTTTTAGTAGAGACGGGGTTTCACCATGTTGACCAGGATGGTCTCGATCTCTTGACCTCGTGATCCACCCGCCTCGGCCTCCCAAAGTGCTGGGATTACAGGCGTGAGCCACCGCGCCCGGCTGGTGCATGCCTTCTTAATGGAAAGGAATTGAAGGAAAAATGGAAAAAGTTGCTAATTTCTGGACTATTAGACAGTAATTCTGAGGAAGGGACAGCTACTCTAAGGCTATGGGAAGCGTAACTGGGCTAGTGTAAGTTGGTCCCATCTAGGAGAGAAAAGGATTTGAAAAGGATAGTTTCCTTTGGCTTGGAATGCTGGAAAAGAAAGGAGCCTGAGGGAAAAGAGGCTTGTTAACCCTACACACCAGGGTCAGGCTATGGGTCAAATGTGGCCTGAGATCTGTTCTTACAGTCCCTTGGGATAGGAATGATTTTTACATTTTTAAGGAGTTGTTAAAAAAAAAAAAAAAAAAAAAAAAAAAAAAAAAAAAAAGTAGAGACCTTGTTTGGCCCACAAAGCCTAAAATGTTTACTGTCTGACCTTTTGCAGAAAAAGTGTGCTGTTCCTTGCATGTAAGTATCGAGGATTATAGAAGGTCTCCTTGTATTTTCAACTGACAGGCTTGTGGTATGCTATGAACAGTCGACTATGAGAAATCTTCCCAAACATTTGTAGTGTTTCATAGAATTATCCTGTTTTAGACCAATGTTAACAGCTTATTTATATTGGTTTGCTAGGACTGCTATAACAAAGTACCACAAATTAGGTAGCTTGAACAACAAAAGTTATTGTCTCATTAAATTTCTAAAGACTAGAAGTCCAAAATGATGTATTAATATGGTACGTTTCTTCTCAGGACTGTGAGAATCTGTCCCATGTCTCTTCCTAACTTCTGGTGATTTGCTGAAAATCTTTGGCGTCCCTTGGCTTGTAGATGTATCACCCCATTCTCTGCCTTCATGTTCATGTGATATGCTCCTTGTATATATGTATCTGTATCTAAATTTCCTCTTTTTATATGGACACTGGTCATATTAGATTAGGTCACCCCATGACCTCATCTTTCTCACTTACAAAGACCCTATTTTCAAATAAAGTCTCATCACAGGTATTGTAGTTTAGGACTTCAGCATCTTTTGGAAGGGACATAATCCAACCTATAATATCTTGTGAGCCTTTGTTTTACAGAGAAGAACAGAGAGACTATGAAAGTTTAAAGAAGTCATTCAAACCGTACAGCTGTCTAGGAGCAGAACCATGTAGATCCACTGACTGACCCAGTGTTTGTTCACTTACATACTTTATAATCCACAATGGTAATGTAATGAGGTTCAGTCAAGTGTAATACTTGTTTGTACTAGTTACACTATTCCAGTCATCCTTCCTATGCCTTCAGTTAATCGTGGAGCACTGATAAATTATAGATGGATCAGAATTAATTCATCATTTCCATTACAGAAGTAAGCACATCATGTACTATTGTTAGGTTAAAACCATCTTTGTGTATTCAGTTCTGAAAGAATTTACTCAACACCTGCTGTTTGCTAAGGACTATCTAAGCATACTTGTATAGTAAAGTTGTAGAGAATGCACCTTGGTCTGGATTTCTACATTGCCTGTTTCAATAGTATTTATGAGCAGTGGCTCATCCAGAGGTTCTGGTCACAACTCTGCTTCAAGTTCTAAACTCAAGTCTTGCTGGTTTTGTCCTTTGATAAATCACTTTCTTAAGCCTTAATTCCCATGGGTTGGTCCCATGAGATTTTCAGAACTCCCAGGTAATTTTAGGATTCTATGATTCTGTGGCTATGGTGAGACCTTTTTGCATTTGGAGCATCTGATGGCTAAGGACAGTTCATGTAACTTCATGCTAAGGTGTGTGTGGTAAACTGCTATAAAGACAGACTTATCTGGCCAACATGGAGTGACGTTTGTGAATGCTAATTGTAGGGCCCTAGTATCTGATAATAAAAATGATACCACTGTAATCCAAGCACTTTGGAGGCCAAGGCAGGCGGATCACCTGAGGTCGGGAGTTCAAGACCAGCCTGACCAACATGGTGAAACTCCGTCTTTAAAAAAAAATAATAATAATACCAAACAATTACTTGTGACTCTATAAGTTTTTCTTTAGCTGTATTCTGGTGTATAATTGATTATAAGAAGGAGAGAATATTGTCAGTGTCATATTTTATGTTATAATTACTAGCCAGATTATTCAATGAAGAACTAAATTAAAAAGATTGCATCCCAAAGATTACCTAATATGTGTTATTATTGGCATAAGGAATTGAGTTTAATTGCACCTCCTTTGCACTCCCCTGGTGTTTTCTCTTTTGTGTGGCCAGCTTTCAAGATGGCCCCCAAGGATTCCTGTCTCTTGTTATTCATGCCCTTATGAAGTCCCCTCCCAGGCTAAATAGGATTAGTCTGTACAACCAATAGAATAGTGTGTAAATGACAGTATGTCACTTCTGAGGCTAGGTCATAAAAGACATTGTGGCTTCCACTTCCTGTCTTGGAAGACTCTCTGTAGGGAAGGTCATGAGGACACTCCAGCAGCCCTGTGGAGAGGTCCATGTGTTAAGAAACTGAGGTGTCCTCCCAGCAGGCAGCAGTACCTTGCCTGGCATGTGAGTGAGCCACCTTGCAAGCGGATACTTCAGCACTCAAAGTCCTTAAAGGACGCTGTCCCAGCCAACAGCTCATCTGCAGCTGCGCCAGACCCACTTGATTAAGTTGCTCCTGGACTTCTGACCACAGAAACTTTATGAAATAATAAATGTTTATTGTTTTAAGCTAAGAGTTAGAGAAATATGCTATGCAGCAGTAGATAAAAATACAACCTTTTTGATTCTACCTTTTTCTCAGATCATTGTTTATATCATCTGCCACTAGGTTTTTACCTACTAAAGAGCAGAGTTTGTATCTGAACTCATTTTTTGTGGGCCTTACAGAAGCATTACAGCCTTCTTCAAATACTTAAACTGAACATGGTTGACTTGGATCATGGCTAGAATATCTGGGCTGCTCCTGTTGCTTCTGTTTGGAAAGGTAAAAATGACCTCTACCATTCTATTTAGAAACAAGTGCGGTATTTTAAATGTGTTCTCTTTAAAAAGAGCTTAGAGTATTTGAAATATGTAAAGGAAATAAAATACAATTTTTTATCTAAGACTACGTTTCAACAGTGATCTAAGCAAATCGAGAGAAGACTCACTCTAGAACCAGGAAAAGCTGTTGAAGAGGCTTGGTAATCTTTGAAGAGCTCACTAAAGAATGACCTTTTTTTGCTTGCTTTTATTCTTTATTTGAAGATAATTTCAAACTTATAGATAAGTTGGAAAAACAACACAAAGAATGTCTGTGTGCCTTATACCTAGCTTTTGTCTCATTTGGATGCAAATCAAAACCACAATGAGACACCCTCTCACAGCAGTTTAAAATGGCTACCATTAAAAAGTCAGAAAAGAATATGTTAGTGAGGCTGTTGAGAAAAGGAAACATTTATACTCTGTTGGTGGGAATGCAAATTAGTTCCACCCCTGTGGAGAGCAACTAGAAATAGAATTACCATTTGACCCAGCAATCCCATCATTGGGTATATACCCAAAGGAAAATGAATCATTTTCCCCAAAAGACACCTGCACTCAGGTGTTCATTGCAGCACTGTTCACAATAGCAAACACACGAAATCAATGTAAGTGCCCATTAACTGATGAATGGAAAAAGAAAATGTGGTATATATACAGCATGGAATACTACGCAGCCACAGAAAAGAATTAGATTCTTTGCAGTAACATGAATGTATTTGGAGGCAATTATTCTAACTGAACTAATGCAAAACAAGAAAACTAAATACTGCATGTTCTCACTTGTAAGTTGGAGCTAAGCCTTGAGTACACCATGGACGTAAAGATGGGAAGAGTAGACACCGGGAAATCAAAAAGCAAGGAGGGAGGAAGGGAGGGAGGGAGGGAGGAAGCAAGGGCTGAAAAACTACCCGTTGGGTGCTGTGTTCACTATTCGGGCAGCAGGAACATTAGAGGCCCAAACCTCAGCATCACACAATATACCCGTGTAAGAACCTGCAATTTATTATTTTAAATTAAATTGCAGTTTGTAACTGTGCTGGAGGGGGAATACCTAAATGCTCCTTTCTGCTCAAAGTGGGAAATCCCTGTTGCTCCTATGAGAGTCACATCTCTCTGCAAAAAAACTTCTCTGTCTGGTGCTTGGCATTTTTACCTATTCTGGTACATTAAAAATAAGTAAGCCATACTGAATTTAATTTAAAAATTTTAAAACACAGATTTTATCTCATTTTCTTTATCACTTATGCACATGTGCGCTCTTGCTCTCTTCCGCTAATACACGTGTGTCGATACATATGTAAATGTATATAGCTACACACATTTTTTTCTAAATCACTTAAGGGTAGCTTACATACATCATGTCTATGTGTGCCCAAATTCTTACGTGAATAATTCCTAAGAAATACATTTAGCAACTTCAGCAAGTTTAACACTGATACTTTACTATTGTAATCCAATCTTGGCAGTCAATTCAATACTGTTGTTTATGCCATTTTTTCCCTTCTTGTATTTAACTTTAGTCTCCTTCAGTCTGTAATGTTTCCATAGCCTTTGTCTTTTATGACATTGATATTTTGGAGGAATAAAGACCTCTCCCCACTCTTTTTAGTAGAATGTTCCACATGTTGGATCTGTCTGATGTTTTCTTGTGATTAGACGCAGGTTGTAGATACCTTTTTACATATTCTAAAATGTGGAAACAGTATTCCATCCAAAAGATCAATGTAAAACAAAACTGAGGTCACACAAAGTTGGAAAGAATTATTAGAATCCGAAATGGGAAACCAAAATGTGTTGCAGAATCAACTTCCTAGAAAATGTTTAGGTTAAGGTAGTTTTTCAGTCTTTCAAGTTACTATAGATGGGTGGTTCAACAACTGGATTTTCAAAAATCAAGAAATGTCTTGGCATTGAGGTGAACCTAGGTGGTTTTGTTTAGCTTCGTCATGAACACTGGCTTCCCAAAAAGCCAGTGGTATCTTTCTGTAGAAACAGGATTTTTCTTTCAACTTCTGCTATATATATTCAACAAACATGACTAAATTCTTATCCTGACATTGAGGTGGACCCTGGGAATACAAAGAAGGGCATAACAGCGACTTAGTATGCCACACTGTTTATTAAAAGATAATCAGAGGCTGACATGCGGCAGAGGACAGAAGCGGCTTCTGCAGGGGGATGGTCTGTAACTGTGCTGGAGGGGGAATACCTAAATGCTACTTTCTGCCCAAAGTGGGACATCCCTGTTGCTCCTGTAAGAGTCACATCTGTCTGCAAAAAAACATCTCTGGCGGGTGCTTTAAAAATGACTAAGCTATACTGAATAGTTTAGTACAGGCAATCCCTTTCAGAGACTGGGGGATAAGAGATTATTTCTTTCAATGTTTGAATTCTTGAATTGTTTTGTACTACATGAAATGTTCCAGGGATTCACCTTTTTTAAGAAAAAAAGCACTAAATGTTAAATTATGTATCTGTTTTTGCATCATTTCCAACAGTATCACAGGTAAATGTGTAAAATTATTTTAAGATGGAAAATATTTTTTAAGTTTGAAGACAAAGCAACTTGTGTCTTCTGATGCTATGTTCCTAGTTGTGGTTTTGTTCCTGACTCTTTCTTTAGCTTTAAGAAATACTCTCACCGGGCGCGGTGGCTCAAGCCTGTAATCCCAGCACTTTGGGAGGCCGAGGCGGGTGGATCACGAGGTCGAGAGATCGAGACCATCCTGGTCAACATGGTGAAACCCCGTCTCTACTAAAAATACAAAAAAATTAGCTGGGCATGGTGGCGCGTGCCTGTAATCCCAGCTACTCAGGAGGCTGAGGCAGGAGAATTGCCTGACCCCAGGAGGCGGAGGTTGCGGTGAGCCGAGATGGTGCCATTGCACTCCAGCCTGGGTAACAAGAGCGAAACTCCGTCTCAAAAAAAAAAAAAAAAAAAAAAAAAGAAAGAAAGAAATACTCTCTAAGACAAGGTCTTAAACAATTCATTTTATCTGAATACTAACATATTCTCAGCTATAACTTCATTTGTCTGGTTTTTGCAGGGAATAGTTTATTAAACGTGGGGTGCCCAAAATACTGTAACATAAACCTGGAAATAAAATGCTAATATGCTGAACCTGAGATAATGTCTAAGAGTGCCACTAAAGATACTTCTGTTTTTTTCCAAACGCAACATAGGGGAATGGGTATTGGTCGTACCATGTAGATGTTCTTTAACTTAAATTGTATTACCCGGAAAGACTGGTAAGTTTCATGTCATTCACAATATAAGAATGAAGAAAATGTAGTATCTATTCTAAATTCTATGTTGTACATTTTCTTAATATAGTAAATACTATGCCAAAGAAAAGGAGCTGTGATTTCATATTGTCAGAAATATGACTTAAAAGCACCTAGATAACAGAAGGGAATTCAAGAAGACCCATGAATGTAATATAGGAGAAAATGGTTTTTAAAATTTTGTGACTAGGTATTATTTACTTCTATATTGGCACATCCTGACCAAAGAAAAATATTTTATTGATAAAGATATATTTTAATCAAATAATTATCTGGCAGGGCATTCAAAATAAGCTAACTTTGACAGTTTTCCTTCTGTTAAAATTGGAAGAACACAGTTGATTTCTCTCATGCAGTTGAAATTCAGTTAACTGTAGTATTCTTTCAGACTGCCTTAGTTACTGCACTACCCACAATAGGACAGTATTGGAAAGCATAAGGGAAGTTCTGAATCTGATTATAAATGAAATAGAGATTACTTAGAGGTTATTTCTTGTCTGTATTGTTAATATAGAGTAAGAGCTGACTAGATTGTCTTACATTTAAAAATCCCTGTTGTGGCCGGGTGCAGTAGGCCAAGGTGGGAGGATCGCTTGAGCCCAGGAGTTCAAGACCAGTGTGGGCAACATGGCAAAACCCCATCTCTACAAAAAATTAGCCGATGTGGTGGCATGCGCCTGTGGTCCCAACCACTTGGGAGGCTGAGGTGGGAAAAGCACTTGAGCCCAGGAGGCAGAGGTTGCGGTGAGCCGAGATTGCGCCACTGCACTTCAAGCTGGCTGACAGCAAAACCCTGTTCAAAAAGGAAAAAAATATCCCTGGTGCTGTTTACAGAGCTTAGAGAGCAGAATGTAAAGTGTTTAAAATTCCTTAGCACAATATATTATATAAAATTGCCAGGTATTTCTTTTTTATATCAAAACTTGCTGAATATCATACATTTTATATGATTCAACCTCAAACCGGTTTCTCTGTAAAAAGACTCTGCCTTGACCAGGTACAGTGACTCACACCTCTAATCCCAGCACTTTGAGAGGCTAAGGCAGGTGGATCATTTAAGGTCCGGAGTTCGAGAGCAGCCTGGCCAACGTGGTGAAACTCTGTCTCTACTAAAAATAAAAAAAAAAATAGCTTGGCATGGTTGCATGTGCCTGTAATCCCAGCTACTCGGGAGACTGAGACAGGAGAATCACTTGAACCCGGGAGGCAGAGGTTGCATGAGCCAAGATCATGCCATTGCACACCAGCCTGGGCAACAGAGTGAGACTTTGTCTCAAAACGCAAAAAAAAAAAAAAAAAAAAGGTTCTGCCTCTTTTTCTAACCTGCTACACTTCCTTAGTCCATCTTTGTCTTAGTCTATTCAGGCTGCTATAACAAAATACTTCATACTGGGTAATTTATAAACAGCAGAAATTTATCGTTCACAGTTCTGTAGGCTGGGAAGTTTAAGATCAAGATGTGGCAGATTCCGTGTCTATTGAGTGCTCACTCTCTGCTTCCAACATGGTGCCTTCATGGTGTGTCCTTACATGGTGGAAGGGTCAAAGAGCTATCTCAGGTGCTCATCCCATTCATGAGGGCTCCACCTTCAAAACCAGATTACCTCCTAAAGCCCCAAATTCTTAATACTGTTGCATTGGGGATTAAGATTGTAATATACAGCGTGGGTATAGTGGCTCATGCCTGTAATCTCAGGACTTTGGGAGGCCGAGGCAGGTGGATCACGAGGTCAGGAGTTTGAGACCAGCCTGGCCAACATGGTGAAACCCTGTCTCTACGAAAAATACAAAAAAATTAGCCAGGCATGGTGGCAGGTACCTGTAATCCCAGCTACTTGGGAGGCTGAGGCAGAGAATTGCTTGCACCCAGGAGGTGGAGGTTGCAGTGAGCTGAGATCACGCCACTGCATTCTAGCCTGAGTGACAGAGAGAGACTCCATCTCAAAAAAAAAAAAAAAAAAAAAAAAAAAAAAAAAAAATTGCAACGTTATGAATTTGAGGGGACAGAGAAGTTCAGATCACTTCAACCTTGAATTTCATCCTTCAACAGCATTGAACGGCTTGTTATTTCCTTGCTCATGTCTGACTTTTACATCTTACAGTTGCATGTGCAGTATGGTAACCACTACCTGCATGTGGCTATTTAACTTTAGGCCAGGCGTGATGGCTCACACTCGTAATGCCAGCACTTTGCGAAGGCCAAAGCGTGTGGGTCACTTGAGCTCAGGAGTTTGAGACTAGTCTGGTCAACGTGGTGAAACCCTGTCTCTACCAAAAATACAAACATTAGTCTTATAACCCAGTCTCTAAATAAGTAATAGATTAAAATTTAAAAATAAAAAATTTAAAATGCTGTATTTTAAAAAACCCAAATTTGTTTAAATTCATTCAATTTAAAATTCAGTCTCTCAATTGTACTAGCTACATTGCAAGAACTCCGTAGCCGCATGTACTGGCAGCTACCTTATGGACAGCGTAGATATCAAACGCTTCCATCACAGAAAGTGCCACTGGACAGTGCTGCCTTAAGCCCTTTGTTCTGTCTCTTCTCACTGCCCACCCCTCTCCCCTTTCTTATCTATTTAAAGCATTATTCTTCAAGATTTATGTCAGGTGCAAGAAACATTTCCAGCCAGTCCTGTTTATTCACAATTATTTCTGGGTTATAGTCCTCGAGTCTTCCTGGTTTGGTTTTGTTTTTCTTTTTGAGACAGAGTCTTACTCTGTTGCCCAGGCTAGAGTGCAGTGAGACAGTCTCAGCTCATGGCAGCCTCTGCCTCCTGGATTCAAGCAACTCTTGTGCCTCAGCCTCCAAAGTAGCCAGGATTACAAGCGTGTGCCACCAACACCAGCTAATTTTTTTGTATTTTTAGTAGAAACGGGGTTTCACTATGTTGGCCAGGTTGGTCTCAAACTCCTGGGCTCAAGTGATCTTCCTGCCTCTGCCTCGCAAAGTGCTGGGATTACAAGCAAGAGCCACCGCGCAAGGCCTCTGTCATTTTGGCATCATGCCTTTATTACTGACACTTTACTGTGTGAAAATTTAGGTTTACATATATGTCTTGTCTTCTGACTGTACACTTGAAATTTCACCTCCTAAATGTTTCTTCAATCCATCTACTTTACTCTAAATATAGTGGAAATTGTACAGGCTTAGGAGTCAAGCAGGTCTCGTTTTGAATTCTAGCCCCTCCACTTACAATCTTTGTGACCGTAGACAGCTTTAATCTTGTTGAGCCTTAGTTTTTTAATGCATAAAATAAGAATGGTAAACTAGGCATTCAGCTTTACAATGAGAGACCACATATAGCATCTGAAAACAATAGTAAATGTTTCTTATATTTTATTTTATGTATTTATTTTTTTGAGATGGAGGCTCACTCTGTTATCCAGGCTGGAGTGTAGTGGCGCAATCTCAGCTCCTTCCCAGGTTCAAGCAATTCTACTACCTCAGCCTCCCAAGTAGCTGAGACTACAGGTGCCTGCTACCATGCTCGGCTCATTTTTGGATTTTTAATAGAGGTAGGGTTTCACCATATTGGCCAGGCTGGTCTCAAACTCCTGACCTCAAGTGATCTACCTGCCTTGGCCTCCCAAAGTATTGGGAATGTTATTTTTTAAAAGAAGCAATGCAACCTAGAAGGAACAAGTAAACAATAAAGAATAGTGTGACTTTTTATTTCTCCTTTCTGATTTGCTTTTAAATTATTAAAGTAATAGACATCTAGACAGCCTCCTCTGTTAAGTTTCACAAAAAGGGGGACTCTCCAATGAAGAAATTTTGGGGCTAGAGAGACTCCCATTTGCACGCTGAAGAAGATTCTAGAATATATTCTTACCATATATGTACTTCATAGCTGACGTGACCAGCTGTGCACTTAACGTTTGCTCTTGGCTATCTACTGCCGCCACCCTAATTCAAGCCCTTGGAGCCACACAGCCTTCTTGCTAGACTCCCTGAATCTGGGTCCTCCCTATTTCAATTCATCAACTATGCCTAATTTGCAAATCTTTGTTACTTCCTTGCCTAATGGTGTTTCTTCTTCTTCTACTTTTTTTTTTTTTTTTTTTTTTTTTTTTTTTTTTTTTTTTGCAAGACCTACTCTTGCTCTGTTGCCAAGGCTGGCATGCAATGGTGCGATCTTGGCTCACTGCAGCCTCTGCCTTCAGGTTCAAGCAGTTCTCCTGTATCAGCCTCCCTAGTAGCTGAGATTACAGGTGAATATCACCACACCCAGCTAATTTTTGTGTTTTTATTAGAGACAGGGTTTCGCCACGTTGGAGACTGGTCTCAAACTCTTGACCTCAAATGATCTGCTCGCCTTGACCTCCCAAAGTGCTGGGATTATCTTCCATTTCTAATGCTTTTATTGTACTCTTTTGACTCAACTTTAAGACCTTTAGTGTTATTACTATCTTAATATCAAACCTTTTAACTATGCAGTCTCCGATTACTCTGGGGTTCCCTCTCCCCCGCTACAGAGGAAGATCGCTTTACTGTCCCATTAACATTTCACTCTCAGCCATAACTCCTAGTTTTTATATGTTATATTCCCAATCAGGAACTCCTTTCCCCTGTTCTTCATGATCCACCTGCCTGTCTTTCGGGATCCAACCCAGATCACGTCTGTCTCCTTCATGAAGTTTTCCCTGATTATTTTGATTTTCAGAATCTAACCATTCTGTACCTCATAATTTGTAAATTATGTTATCTTTGTTTGAAGGTGTATGTGTAATTATACATTGTCTTTGTGTTGCTATGTAACATTTTTAACATTATGGTCTCTTGTTTTCTATTATCTGTGTTATTTTTGTAAGAATAGATATTATGCTTTTTATTTCCTCTTTGGCAGTGCTGAGCACATGGTAAATCTTCAATAAATGTTTGTTTCTTAAATAATGTGATAAACAGACTGGCAGACATGCACGACAGCATGTGATGGTAATTTTTGTAGGACTTTGTTCTGCTCACAAATTTGTTCACTGTTGATTGATTCATTTTGCATAGTTTGGAGAAGAACCTTCCATTCTTTTCAAGAGATTGGTCATTATGTATTGAGCTTCCAGAAGAAATGTTGTGCTGAATATAGTAGCTCCCTCATTACCAGTTTGTTACTCAGAAATGTCTCTCCCACTCTTTTTCCAGATTCTTCTTTTCAAGATAAAAGGAAATCCTATCATGTTGTTGTTGATAGTGATGGAGTGATATAAAACTTATAATAGCCCTATGAGAATAAGTAATTCATTTGCTTGGCTATTCTATAGTGTATGAGCATCACACTATAGTATTAGCAGTGTAATGAACTATATTAGGAGATATAAAACATATACCTGTACCTCAAAGAACATTCTGGTAGATATAAATCCAAGTTATATAATAAATCACTAAAAATAGTATGAATCTTGTTTAAGGACCCCAGTAGTCTCATTCATACACACACTTGAGAAATTCAGAAAGCTAAATATTTCTGCTGGGTGTGATGGCAGGGACCTGTGGTCCCAGATACTTGGCAGGCTGAGGTAGGAGAATCACTTGAGGCCAGGATGCTATAGCATGCTGTTTTCATGCCTGCAGATAGCCACCACACTCCAGCCTGGGCAACATAGTGAGACCCGATTTCTTAAAAAAGAAAGATGACAACTTCTAATTTAAAATTCCTGCTTGGATGGTAGACTATTTAGCCAGGCACAGCTAGAAATTTTATAACTATGTAGGATGGGAAAATCCCTTGCCACATATTGTGTTTATAAAGTTATGACGTTATGATTTCTTCGACACCAGTACTGATTTAGCCTGTTGTTTTTACAAAGAAATGGTCCTGAGGGAGCACAAGAGGAAGCCCTGGTTTTAATCAAGTCGACACATTATTTATTGTTGGTCTCTGTTTAAAAAATAATAATCCTACAAAGTAAAGTTTTTAAAGAAAGTAAGTATTGCATTTTAATTATAATAACTAGTGAGAAAAGAATTTTTCATAAATTTGTAGTAAATACTTGGGGAACAAACATTTATTCAGTATATGAATATGAGAATGATAATGTTAGTTATTGAGGGAGGTAGGGACAGGTTTGGGAGGGAAAGTCATGGGTATATTTTGAACACGTTAAATTTGAGATGCCATTAAAAGTCCAAGTGGATATGTCAAGTACATCAATTAAGAAATCATAGTGAAGAGTTGGGATATAATAGGGATTTCAGCCGGGCACGGTGGCTTATGCCTGTAATCTCAGCACTTTGGGAGGCCAAGGTGGGCAGATCACCTGAGGTCAGGAGTTTGAAATCAACCTGGCCACATGGTGAAACCCTGTCTCTACTAAAAATACAAAAGTTAGGCTGAGCATGTTGGCTCACACCTGTAATCCCAGCACTTTGGGAGACCAAGGCAGGCAAATCACGATGTCAGGAGATGGATACCATCCTGGCTAACACAGTGAAACCCCGTCTTTACTAAAAATATAAAAAATTAGCCAGGGTGGCATGCACCTGTCGTCCCAGCTACTGGGGAGGCTGAGGCAGGAGAATCACTTGAACCCAGGAAGCGGAGGTTATGAGCCAAGATTGTGCCACTGCACTCCAGCCTGGTGACACAGTGAGTCTCCGTCTCTAAAAAAATTTTTTTAAATTAGCTGGGTATGTATGGTGGTGCATACTTGTAATCCTAGCTACTTGGGAGGCTGAGGCAGGAGAATCACTTGAGCCTTGGAGGCAGAGTTTGCAGTGAGCCGAGATTGTGCCACTTCACTCCAGCCTGGGCAACAGAGCTAGACTCCATCTCAAAAAAAAAAAAAAAAAGAGGGATTTCAGTGTTTCAATAGATAGTGTCTAAAGTGACATGACTTATTGACATCCCTCAGGAGCAGAACAGTAAGGGGGGAAAAAAAACTAGGTCCAGTCTTGTTAATGTTCTTAACATTTAGAGGTCAGATAAAGAGAAACCAATAGAAGAACTGGCTAAGTATGTAGAAGGAAGATAATCTGATATCTTTAAAGTTGAGAGTGTTTCAAGGAGGGAATTATTAGCTATGTTAAAGATTGAATAGCCAGGCATAGCTGTGCATGCGTTTAGTTCCAGCTAAGGTAGAAGGAGCTATCTCTTGAGCTCAGGGAGGTTAAGGCTGCAGTGAGCTATGATCGCACCACTGCACTCCAGTCTGGGTGACAGAGCAAGACTCAGTCTCTTAAAAAATAACGAAGATAAAAATTAGAAAACAAGGACCGAGCGTGGTGGCTCACGCCTGTAATCCCAGCACTTTGGGAAGCTGAGGCGGGTGGATCACAAGGTTAAGAGATCGAGACCATCCTGGTCAACATGGTGAAACCCTGTCTCTACTAAAAATACAAAAAATTAGCTGGGCATGGTGGCGCGTGCCTGTAATCCCAGCTACTCAGGAGGCTGAAGCAGGAGAATTGCCTGAACCCAGGAGGCGGAGGTTGCGGTGAGCTGAGATCGTGCCATTGCACTCCAGCCTGGGTAACAAGAGCGAAACTCCGTCTCAAAAAAAAAAAAAAAATTAGAAAACAAGAAGTGTCTGCTGGATTTGGCAACATGAACGTCATTGATGGCCTTCATAAAAACAGTTTTAGTGGAGAGTACTGAGAACTGATGCCAGATTGGAGTGGGCTAAAGATAAGTGGATCGAGATGAAACAGACAACTACAGAGACGTTTTGTGGTCAAGAGGAAAGAAATGGGCCAAGGGTTGGAAACCACAGTGACAGGACAGTTTTTTCCCCTTAGTCTGGGATTATGGATTATACAGAACCTGTTTATATATGTGTATTCATAGGAGTGAGCTAGCAGTTAGTCATAAATCTGTGGATATCAGAGCTTTGTGATGTTAAAAAAAAAATTATATTTTTTAAGTCCCTGCAGAATCAACTGTATACTTTTTTTTTTTTTTAAGATGGAGTCTCCCTCTGTTACCCAGGCTAGAGCATGATCTTTGCTGACTACAACCTCCACCTCCCAGGTTCAAGTGATTCTCCTGCCTCAGCCTCTTAAATAGCTGGGATTACAAGCCTGTGCCACCACTCCTGACTTATTATATGTTTTGTATTTTTCACCGTTAGCCAGGTTGGTCTCGAACTCCTGACCTCAAGTGATCTGCCCACCTTGGCCTCCCAAAGTGCTGGGATTACAGGCGTGAACCACCGCACCCAGCCCCTATACTTTTCTTTATACTGGATTTAACATTTCAGCAGGGCTCACTGCAGTCTTTACCTCCCAGGCTCAGGTGACCCTCCCACCTTAGCCTCCTGAGTAGCTGGGACTATAGGTGCATGCTACCGTGCTTGGCTTTTTTTTTTTTTTTTTTGAGACAAGATATTCTGTCACCCAGGCTGGAGTGCAGTGATGCGATCATAGCTCACTGCAGCCTCAACCTCCCAGGCTCAAGTAGTCCTCCCACCTCTCAGCCTCCTGAGTAGCTGGGACTATAGATGTCTGCTATTGTACCCAGCTAATTTTTGTTTTTTTATAGAGATGGGGTTTTGCTGTGTTGGCCAGGCTGGTCTCGAATTCCTGGTGTCAAGTGATCCCCCCTCCTCGGCCTTCCCCAGTGCTTCGATGACAGGTGTGAACCCCTGCACCCAGCCTGCATTGCTTTTTATTCATGAAAAAGAGTTGAGTATATTCTGTCTAGTGATGAATACATATTGCTAGATAAAATTGTGTTAATTGTGAGCATTTTTAGAAGGTATCTGGGTGCTAAAACAATATAGGAATTCTGGTTGACCAAAATAGTAAATATTTTATTTAAATAATTGGAAAATATCTGCAAAAATCAGTAACTAATTACATTTCAAAGTGTATATATTTTGCTGAGAAAATGAAACTATATAATTAAAATGTGTCATAGCTAGTCGATCAACAAATGTTTATTAAGTAATTGCTATGTTGCAGGAACTGTCTTTGGTGCTGATGATACCGCAGTGAAACAGTCTCTGACCTCAAGGAAGGCTGACATTTTAGAAGGTTGGGGAAAGGCAACAAGCCAGATACTAAGGAAATGTTTATGTGCTGAAAAGTACTATGAAGAAAATAAAATGGAATAATGTAGCAGAGAATGACTGGGATAAATACTTTCACTAAGTAGTCAGGAAAAGCCTCTTTGAGCTAAGATTATATAATGGGTGGAGGAGATTCAAGTCAGTGAAAAGAAAAGTGCACATGTCCTGAGGTAGGATTATGTTTGGCTGGTAAAGGAATATGAAAAGGTCTTGTGCCTGAAAGATGGAGTAATCTGGGAATAGAATGGAAGGAGCTGTTCAGAGAGTTAGTAGGCATGAGATTATTTGAGCCTTGTTGATTAGGGTAAAGAAGTTAGATTTGGGTTTATTTATTTATTATATTTTATTGCCTTTCCTTCCTTTCTTCGTCTCTCTTTTTTTCCTTTCTTCCTTTCTTTTCATTCATTCTTTCTTTTCTTTTTTCTTTTTTAGAGACAAGGTCTCACTCTGTCCAGGCCGGAGTGCAGTGGTACTATCATAGCTCACTTGGAGCCTCAAATTCCTAGGTTCAAGTGAGCCTCCTGCTGCAGCCTCTCAAATAGTTAAGACTGGATTAAGGATTTCCTTTCCTTTCTTTTCTTTTCTTTTCTTTTCTTTTCTTTTCTTTTCTAAGAGACCGGGTCTCACTTCATCCAGGCTGAAGTGTAGTGGCATGATCACAGCTCACTGCTGCCTTGACCTCCGGGACTCAAGTGATCCTCCCACCTCAGCCTCTTGAGTAGCTGGGACTACAGGCTCACCACCATGCCCAGCTAATTGTTGTATTTTTTGTAGAGACGGGGTTTCACCATGTTGTCCAAGCTAGTGTTGAGCTCCTGGCCTCAAGTGATCCTCCTGACTTGGCCTCCCAAAGTGCTCAGATTACAGGCATGAATCATTACACCTGGCCAGGTTTTTTTCTTAATGTAAATTCATTGAAGGGTTTAATCAAGGAAGGGGCATGATTAGATTTATCTTAGAAAGATCAGTCAGGGCTTGGCACAGTGGCTCACACTTGTAACCTTGTCACTTTGGGAGGTTGAGGTGGGAGGATTCCTTGAGGCCAGGAGTTCAAGAACAGCCTGGGCAACATGGCAAGACCCTGTCTCTACCAAAAAAAAAAAAAAAAAAAAAAAAAAAAAGATGAGTATGAATGCTATGTGGAATAGAAGCGACAAGACTCATTCAGAGTCGTCTACGATAGTCTAAGTGGAAGATTATTAGAATTCAGACCTAAGTTGTAGCAGCAGAGGTAGTAGGAAATGGTTAGATTCAGGATGTATTTGGGAGCAGTGCTGAGAGGATGTGCTGATGGGTTGGATGTTGGTACTGATGGGTTGGATGTCGGTATGGATGGATTGCGGTGTAAGGAAAAGAGAATCGTCAAATTCAGCAGAAACGTTTGTTAAAGTACCTGTCCTTATGCGGTGTTATATTAGATAGCAAGTATACCAATTGATTTAAACAGTTATGCCCCTTCTTCTTGGACCATAATTTTTCATCACTTCTTCCCATTTTGGTGGATGTTTTTTAAACCACCTTAAATGATACCATAATTTTCATTCTAGCTTTTAAAATAATGTGTTTTAAAATAATTTTTAAAGATTTTGATTGCAAAATGAAACAAAGAAACAAAGATAAGTTGTGCTCATTCCAATAAAGTATGGAGGCCGTTGTTTTAGCAACATTCCTGGATCTCCTCTTGCTTAAGTGTCCAGCTCCTGGCACCTGGAAACATCCCACATGAAAGCTTCCTTAATTCTGAACCATCCCATTTCTTTTACTGATGGCTTGTTTTGCTGTCTTCATGATGCTGAGTTCAGTTTTAGTGCCCATTTGTTCACCTTCTCCTCTGTTTTCAGATTATATTCGATTTGCCTTCTCTAGCATGATATAGTGATTCTGTCAGAAAATCATAAAACACTCCTCTCAGTAAGTCTTGGGACACTTTTACCTTTGTATCTCCCTACCCTCCCAGAAAGTCTTGAGACTTGCTGAAGAAAGAAATCTTTGCTGAGGAGAACCAGGTATAGAAGCATGGTTACTAAAGATGAAATACGCATCTGAACACTTGTTCACGTGGGGAAATGGACTCAAAACTTTTCCTGCAGAAAATTCTGACTTTGCCTGCAGGTGTCTCCCTCCTCGTTAAGATGGCCGTCTATCAAAGCAAGAGTCCTGATTGGGAACCCAATTTCCGTTATATTAATAGATGATCAGCTTTACCACCTGCTAGTCTAACTTCTAATCCATGTGGTTCTGTTCTTAATCAGCAATATAGGACACTTGTACTCTCCAAGGATCAGCAAACTTTCTACAAAAGGTCAGATAATAAGTCTTTTAGTCTTTGCTAGCCACATGACCCCTGCCCCAGCTACCCAGTTCTGCTGCTGTAGCGCAAAAGTAGCCATTGACAGTGTGAAAATGAGTGAAAATGGCTGTATTCTAATAAAACTTTACAAAAATGAGCAGCAGGCAGGATTCAGCCTGTGGGCCATTGTTTGCTCTCCCCTCCTCTGGCCTTGGTTAAACAAACTGTTAGTCTGTTCAGCTACCATCAAAAGCTGGGCTGAGAAAAGTGCTATTTATGGAATATGGTAAGAAGGGTCCACTATATGCAGTTTATCTGGAGCAGATGATAGATCTACTCCTAAGTAATCTAAGTTATAAGAATCACTTCCTGGATCTGATTCCCTCTTGCTTGTTTATATATATATATATATAGTATTAGGCAGGTAGACCTTCTGCTGTAAGTCTGCTTTGTCACGATAGAAATGCCAAATAGGCCGGCATGGTGGCTCATGCCTATAATCCCACTTCTTTGACAAGAGGATTGCTTAAGCCCAGGACTTCAAGGTTATAGTGACTGTAATGCACTCCAGCCTAAGTGAAAGAATGAGACCCTGTCTCAAGAAGAAAATACCCAGTAGGAAGAATGGCCTCCTATAGCTGCTGATTTCAAGGAAAGGGTGTCTCAATTCTAATGACAATGGGGATTAGCTACATGGAAAAATACAGGCACTGGATAAAGACAAGCTATTGAGCAAAACATGATAGAAATTCTCAAAAAGATTTACCTTTGCTGTTTCTTGCCTCTTTGTGTGTCATTTTAAACCCAATTTTATTCAAGTAATAGTTATCAAATGTCTGTTATGTGCAAGGCATGGTGCTATGCATTATCTCCTGAGAATATTCGTCTAGAAAGAAACACCTGATATAAAGATTGGCATTTGTATTTGTTTTCCTGCCATATATAGTCCATTCCCTGGCATGTAGGAGATGCTCAATAAATATTTGTGCCTGAATTAATATCTCCCATTATAAATCAATAAATTTCTCTTTTTTTAATTGTTAAATTGCTCTCTCGTGAATTCTGTTAACATGCATGAGTGGATGAATTTATAAATAAAACAAGCCGTAGCTGATGTCCAACCAGGACCCCAAGGTGATTCCAAATAGCCTGTGATACCTAATGATTTTAACAAGATTACTAAATATCTTTTTCTTTCTCATAATGCCACATCCAGCACTTTAAATAAATACAGTATATGCATTGAGGAGAAAAGAAGTGAGAGCTAATATGAGGGTTAGAAACAGGCAACTATTTGCTGGCTAAGAAAGCAGAACTTACATGTCTTTTTGAACATCTACTCAGTTTCTGGTTTCTAATGTTGCACTAGAACTTTTTAAGTGGAAATACTGTGAAATTATAGTTACTTATGTTTACAAATGAAAAACTGAATCCAAGAGAGATTAAGTCATTTATTTGAGGGAAGCCCTGATTTTCTCACTGTCTCTTTGGATCAGAAATAAAGTTGTGGTTTAGGAGACTGATAGTTAGTCGGGTGTCCTATTTCTTTTGTCTTAAGGAAGATTATATATTCACTTGTATTATTTCTCATTTTCTCCCACTTGAGCCACTTCACTATTGTACCAGATGAACATGACTTTGGAAGTAAGTCTTCGTTCATTTTAAACGGTAGTCATTTTTTATTTCACTGTAGTCTATCTTTCTATTCATGCCAGCAATGGCCTCTTAACCCCAGTTAGTGTCAGCTATCAATGTAAGCACATTTGACTGAAGAAACTAACATTTTTAAACTGTCTTATGTGCCAGGTACCATGTTGTTATCATCGTCATCGCTAAGACTTATTGAGTAAATACTTAGTCCAGGCCTTTACGCACATTGTCCTATATATTCCTCACAACACTCTTTGGTGGAAGATCCCTTACTGTCCTCAGGGACTTCAACGAGGAGTTTAAAACTTCCGGGTAAGATTAAATGTTTTGTAAAGTATCAGAGCAAGCTATGCTATGAACTCGTCTATCTAACAGATTTGCTTTTCACATCCCAAAATGCTTCATGGTAGACTTATATTATAGTTGAGGACATTACAAAATATAGTAAATTGTACTAAACTAAGAAATGACCACATGCAGTGTTTTCCAAGACTCTTTTGAAACCACACTCCACAATGGGAAATGTACTTTACATTTTAACCCAACCCAAACATAACACATGTGTGTGACAAAAATAAAAATTGTGCCATGTGATTTTTTTTTTTACTATTTTTCATATGGATCATAACCTATAGCTTGAAAAGTAATGATATAATGTGATTCTTTCCTCAGTGTCTATTCTTTTTTTTTTTTTTTTTTTTTTTTGAGACGGAGTTTCGCTCTTGTTACCCAGGCTGGAGTGCAATGGCACGATCTCGGCTCACCACAACCTCCGTCTCCGGGGTTCAAGCAATTCTCCTGCCTCAGCCTCCCGAGAAGCTGGGATTACAGGCACGTGCCACCATGCCCAGCTAATTTTTCTATTTTTAGTAGGGACGGGGTTTCACCATGTTGACCAGGATGGTCTCAATCTCTTGACCTTGTGATCCACCCGCCTCGGCCTCCCAAAGTGCTGGGATTATAGGCATGAGCCACTGCGCCTGGCCCTCAGTGTCTATTCTTAGTGTGACAGTGCGACACAGTAAACCAGAGTGTCTTCTCACTTTTTCTAGCCAAGATATCTATTCATTAACCTATTAAAAAACCACATACATGTCGAGTGTTTATTATGTCTCAGGTACAGTTCTAGTTCCCAGGACATACAAAGACGAGTAGGATTCCATCCTAGCCCTTGGATTCAAAGGGGCAAGATAGACAAAATTATAATAACCTGTGGTAAGTACTGTGCTATCCGTATGAACAATGTGTTCTGGGAACAGAGAGGAGCAAGCAAGTGATTCTCCAGGTGAATGTCTAAGAAAGGCTTCATAAAGGAGTGACCTAAGAAATAGGTCATATGGAATGAATAAGAATGTCTCAGGTGTAAGAGAGAAGAGCCTTCCTGACAGAGCGAACTGCATATGCAAAGTCAGGGAGGTTTGAAAGCATTGAACTTGTTCCAACAACAGTTACAAAGAAGCTTAGTGTAGCAAGAGCGTAGGTGTATATAGAGAAGTGAGGTGGAGTCCATTGAAGACCTGTGCACCTTGCTAGAGAGGTTAGACTTTCTTCTTACATGGTGAGAGGCCCAGAGAGGTTCCGAATCTAAGATATGTAAGAGAATATTTGTGCTTTAGGATGACAATTCTGTCAGCTGTTTAAAGGATGGTTTGAAGAAAAGAAAGGTTAGAGTTATGAAATCCTTTTGCATTGCTTCATATGGGAAATAAAGACCAGCTAAGACAGAAGTGATGGGTGTGGAAAAGATGGTCTAATTCCAGAGCTCGGTTCCATTCAGTTTGTGAAACATTTACTGACATTTACCATATAGCAGGCTGCTAAACACTGTGATACCAAAAAAAAAAAAAAAAAAGAACCTGGTCTCTGATCTTAAGTTTTTATCTAGTGGGGAACAAAGACACACCAACAGATCACTTCAGTATGATAATGGCTAAGTGTTATAATAAAGGCTTGCAAAAGGTATGAAAGGAGCAAAGATGGGTTCATAACCCAGACTGAGGTTCATAAAGGCTTCCTGGGAGGGAAATGTCCAAGCGGAATCTAGGAAAATGAATGGGAGCTGGCCACAGGAAGCAAAGGGCAAGGACGTTGCAGGCGGAGGGCTGGGGAGAGTCAGCCTGAGAGTCAGGGAACCACCAGGAACTGCACGGAGTCTCGTGCTGCTGAGCTCCGTTGGGTGACGAGTGACATGAAGGAGCCCGGAGTCAGAGTGGAAAGTTCACCTGTGTTCCTGTAGTGGAACTTGTGGATTCCTATGGAGCCTCTGAGTCATGCTAAGGAAGCTTGGACTTTATCCTGTTGGTGGTGGGAGCCCACTGAAGAGTTTTAAAACATGAGGATGATGTGGGCAGCCCTGTGGCTTTGGTGGCTTATTCTGTTAACAGGCAAGATAACAGTAGCTCACTTTCGTTGAATGCTTATAATATGCCAAGCTGTGTTGTAAGCATTATATATGTATCGCCTTGTTGAAACAACCCTGCTATTATTAGCCTCATTTCACAGGGAGGTTACTGACAGATTAAGTAACTTTCTCAAATTTACACAGTCAGTGGCAGAATGAGGACTTAATCCCCAGCGATCTGACAGTAACCCACAGTGATACTGCTAGGTAGATAGATTTGAGAGTGGCTGGACTCTAGGGAAGAGAGGATGATAAGCTTCCCTGTGGTAACAGAGAAGGTCACTGATGAGTCAGCTTGGGCTGCCCCAGCAAAATACCATAGACTGGGCTGCACAAGCAACAGAAATTTTCTCACAGCTGTGGAGGCTGGAAGTCCTCCGGGTGCTATCAGGATTGGGTTCTGGTGAGGACGCTCTTCTGGGCTTGTATATCACCTTTTTTTTCTTTTTCTTTTCTTTTCTTTTCTTTTTTTTTTTTTTTTTTTTTTTTTTTTTTTTTTTTTTTGAGACTGGGTCTCACTCTGTTACCCAGGCTGGAGTGCAGTGGTGTGATTATAGCTCGCTGCAGCCTCAAAATTCCTGGGCTCAAGCCATCCTCCTGCCTCAGCCTCCTGAGGAGCTGGGACCACAGGTATGTACCATCATGTCTATTTTATTTTCTTGTAGAGATGGGGTCTCACTAAATTGCCCAGGCTGGTCTCAAACTCCTGGCCTCAAGTGATCCTCCCATCTCAGCTTCCTGAAGTACTGGGATTACAGGTGTGAGCCCTCCGTGCCCAGCTCTAGTCTCTTCTTATAAGGACACTGATCCTGTCAGATCAGGGCTCCACCTGTGACCTCATTGAATCTTGATTACTCCTTAGAGGTCACATCTCTAAATACAGTCACATCAGAGGTTAGGCCTTCGACATATGAATTTGTGGGGACACAAACATTCAGTCCATGACATGACAGACAATTCTGGAGAATATTTGGAGATAAAAGCACACATTGGTAATCGATTTGATGTGGGGTGTGAGGCAAAAGGAGGAGTTTAGGATGACTCTCAGGTTTCTCACAAAGATGCAGAGGAGGGGTAAGCCTGTGGGGTTGAATGAACAGCAGTTTGGTGGAGGTTACTATAATTTAGCACTTGGAAAGCTTCCAGGAGACAGTCAATGCTGATTTGAAGAGAGGCAGTGACGTGTGTGGGTGGCAGTGGAAGCCACCGGCTGGGTCACATCACCTAGGGAAAACATGTAGAGTGAAAAGAGATGTAAGACTGCCAAGATGGAAAAATATTTACAAGGCAAGCAGAAGGAAGAAAAGGGAGGCTTAAGAAATAACAGACCTTTATCTCTGAATCCAAAGGAAGAGAGAATTCCAAGCACTAGGGAGTGGTAGACACATTCTTCAGCCTCTTTGTATCAGATCTGTATTCTTAGGTGAGAAAAGGGAGCAGGCTTAGAATCATAGCTTTTTATTGCCCAGTAAGACCAAAGAGATGATTTTATAATTTCTTATTCTAAAAACAAGGAAGCTGAAGCCCTACAAAGCCTTGTGATTTGTCTCTTTCATGGTAGAGACAGGACTAGAATTTAGGTCTCCAAAGCCTTTTGACTTCAATCCAGTGCTTTTTACAATACATCAAATAAAATCCACCATTGTGGGGTTTGAAAATTGGGTCTGTGTTATTAAAAATTACACTAAACGGAGAAAGAAGCGTCCAAATTTTATTCGTATATGCATTTGCGGAGAGTAAGACATATTGCAGTGTAGAAAATCTGTAAGACTTTGTTTAAGAGGAAAGAATATTGGCCTTGAATGGGGACGATGAGATTGACTAGTGGAAGAGGGCCCAGAGACAGGGATTCTGTTTTTAACATATTCAGAGCGGAAATGGCATTTTGCCAGTGGCTCCTGTTATACCCTGAGCACATTAAAACAAATTTTTTTTAGAGACAGGGTCTTACTCTGTTGCTCAGGCTGAGTCATAGCTTACTGCAGCCTCAAACTCCAGAACTCAAGGGATCCTCCTGCCTCAGCCTCTGGAATAGCTGGATTATAGGTGGGCATCACCATGCCCCTGAGCACACATTTTAAAATGTGACTCCATGTTAAGTTTTTTTCCTATCATTGACTAACCCCACATTAGATACGTAGCAGTACTATATTATTAGAAAATTAATTTTAAGTCAGCACCTTATTATAGGCTTGAAACTGACAAACTTCATTACTTGGGGAAAGGAGTGGGTTCTTTTACAGGATTTCAAAATTGCCTTCAGCCACGGAGACTCCCTTAAGTGAAAATTTCTGTCAGTAACAGAGCTTATCTTAGAATTCAGTTAATGGAGTATATATTGAGTATCTACTATAAATGAACCATGATGTTAAGCACTTGAGGAGGTATTAATGAATTGAACAGAGTCCCCATGTAAGACATGCATGGCCTGTTGCTAGAGTGAAGGAACAATGTCATGTGAACCTTTAGATTCACAGATATTTTAATGGGGTCAGTGTAGCCAACAGGGCCAGCGCATCCTCTTCAGTACTTATTGAAAATATGAGCTGACTTTGAGCTATATTTATCACTTTCAAATTTTAAAAAACACAAACTAAAGCAGGTTTAACCACCGTCATGGTTTGTATGCTAATTGCTTTCTTGTTTTTATTAGCTAAATAAGCATGAACTTGACAACACAATATAAAAGGCTACTATTTTTTCCTTTTATAACTTGATGGCATGAATATGTTTATGCTGACATTTAAAATAATAAACATATGCACATCATGCAGATACTCTTACTCAGAGTTTGTATTTTTGGTAGATTTTAATATCTCAATTAAGATAGAATTATACAGAATAACTGATTCCCCAACAGACACATCTTTGGCACCAGGCCATTAATAGAATTTTTATGTAGTATATGCATATTACAGAGGGTACATTATATAGAAAATAAACCAAGCCAGGTTCCTAGTGGCTTGGTTTATTTACTGCAAATATTAAATTTAAAAGTCTAGTTAGCATGCAGTTAGCATCATAAAAATAATTTTCACATATGACTATAGTAGTATCATTTTTGCATTAAGGACAGCCCTCTACAAAATTACAAAGTATGTAGGTACCTTGGCACAATCCATAACATTTGTTATTCCAGCTATGACAGCTCTTACCACTGAAGGCAGTTCATGAAAAGTTTGATCCATCCTTCTGCACTAGTCAAGACTCAGTAGAATGGGCACCTTACTACATTCATTTTTATGTTCCTGTTTCCTAGCAGGGTCATGGAAATGAGCATTTCTCAATGAAAGTTTATTAAATGAACGCATTCTGCTAAAAGTAAACTTTAAGAAGAAATTTTGACTGTTGATAACGTTACCATAGTGCTATTATCATAAGAGAATTCATTTAGCAACCATTTATTGCACATCATCTATGTGTAGACAGTGTGTTAGCACTAGGAATACAAAACTTAGTAACACCAGCCTTCAACAGTGGGATTAGGGAACAGTGAATAGAAGAGGCAAAAGAACTTCAAATAACTGTGATAAGGGGGAAAGATAGTAATGCTATCACAGAAACATCTGCAAACAAAATACTGTTAGGCTATTAGAAAAATAAAGAGTGCTGTGGGAGCCCAGAAGAGAAATTAACTCCAGTTCAAGGTAGAAGTGTTTGTCAAGATTTCACATGGGAAGTGGCTTTTGAGTTAAACTTTGAGCATCTCACTGGCATCTTGGGCATCTCGCATCCACTGTGTCCATACGTGTATTCATCATTTATTAATAATTTTCCTCTTCGTCCTGTTCTTCCCCAGCCTGTATGTCTGATAGTCTTGAACATGAATACTGATACTGCTGGGTCCTTCCTTTTAGAAAATGCTAGATTAGGCCTGGTGTGGTAGTTTACACATGTAATCCTAGCACTTTGAGAGGCTGAGGTGGGTAGAGCACTTGAGCCCAGGAGTTCCAGATCAGCCTGGACAATATGGTGAAACCTCGTCTCTATAAAAAAATACCAAAAAAAATTAGCCGGGTGTGTTGGCACAAGCCTGTAGTTTGTGCTACTTGGGAGGCTCAAGTGGGAGGATCACCTGAGCCCATCAGGTTGAGGCTGCAGTGAGCCATGATCACACCATTGCGCTCCCACCTGGGTTGCACAGTGAGATCATTTCTCCAAAAAGAAAAAAGAAAAAGAAAATGCTAGATTCATTTAACTCCTTTTCGTTTCCCTCCAATATTCATTTGGTCACTATAGTTATGTGAAGTTTTGAATAATTTCTAATTTTTTTAATTGATATGGTATGTACATAATGAAAAGCTTATCAGAATTTGAGTATATCAGTCTACTCATCAAATATTTTTTTTAAAAAATTAATTATACACAGAAATGTCCTGCTTGGAAACAATTCACTCATTTTTTTTTTTTTTTGGCACATTAAAAAGTTCGATTCTGATTTCTAAAAATCAGAAAATCATAAAGACAAGCTATCTTGGTATACAATTATGACAGTATTTTTATTTTAAATGATACTGTCCTTCTAAGAATGTATTTCTGTTAATTTGTCCTTATCTCTATAGAACCCTAAAATTGTAGCAGTACGTTAGTGTTTCTAGAGAGTAGTAATACGTTTCTGCTGCCATTTGGAGGAGCCTGCATCACAGAGTAATGAGTTGAGTCTGACTTACAAAGATGCCTCCTTTGAAATTCAGACCCCCCAGAAGAATTTGCAATCAAATTCCTATAATTAATGAATTGTGTCTTCTAGATTCCTTTAAGTACATCTCATGGAAGTTACAATTACAACTTAATTATTTTGTAGAGATTCTGATGATGTGCCTATACCACTGAAACAAAAGATATTCTGAAAACTGAAAGTGAAACTGTGAGCCCTTGGCATCTGTAGTTAACAAACTACTTAAGAGTTTTGTTGCTAGATATCTACATAATTGTGAGAATAAGCCAAGAGTGTGGGAGGCTGCTGTGCTCTTCTAATGAAATGGCTTCAGTTTTGCCAAAATCCATGAAGGGTAATCACGGTCTCTTTTAATCCAAAGTTTTAAATAATACCCACAAATAACTTATTCTTTAGAGTGACCTTTGGAATTAGAGAAAGCAGAAATGTGTTAAAATGTGTTTCATTCACTTTTTCCTGATCCTTATACCAGAATCACTTAGTCACTAAGAATTAGGAAAGTTCACTGGTAAGAGATTTACCCTTCTGATTGATATCTTGCTCTGGTGAAATACTAGAAAAATGTTTTAAGAAGTAAAAGGCAGATGTGAGAGTTAAAGGAAGTTTTAGTTAGCAGAGTTGCATTAAAATAATCCTACTATGATCATGAAGTCTTGAATTCAAATTTTGCCTTTGCTAATTAGATATTTTACTTAATTTTTGAATTTTCATTATAAATAACCCAGCTTCTATCAACAAAGTGAAGACTTTGCATTTAGAATTGCCTTCAAAATGCAATCAATTCCGACGTGATTACAAAATGTAGCTGAATGCTCTCTAAAAGCCAAGTTGAGCACTTTCTCTCTGAGATGTCCTTGCATTCTATTGCAGTTATTTTCTGATGTGTGTGTGGGAGGAAAGATATTTCCTACTTTGAGAGTTTATCAACACACTTAGCCTAATACCGTGAACAGCCCCACCTCTGCCTGGCATTGTCTTATACTGCTGTCGTCACATTCATTCTTCAAGTTTTAACTGGAAGTCACTTCTTTGAAGTCATGCTTACTCTCCCATCATAAACTTGCAAAGTTAGGCCTGAAGCTATTTTATTTCCTTCCAAGTAATATCTGCTGTTCGGGTATATACCAACACAGAAACAGCCTCAGGTGTCGTCTCATGGTGTAGACAGCTGAGTTTATCATACACTAAATTTACTAAAAGCAAATATAAACATAATATTCCATAAAATTATTTTAATATATATACGAAACTCACTAAAATTGTAGGAATGTGAATATTAACTACTATGGTACTATAAAAATATAAGAATTCTAAAATACATATACTCTTCATTTGTTAATCTTCCTTAATCTTGAACTGTTTTCATTTTCTGCTTAGTCAATCTTAGTTTTCTGTAGACTGGAGTAGATGTAAATGTTTTTCATGAACCTGTTTGTGGCTTCAAAACCACTAGGCACTATGCCAGCTATTAAAGGTAGATTTTTATGCTACAGCTTAATTGTCCATAGAAAACTTGGCCTTTTTTTGCTAATCCTGGAAGAGGGCTTTCTCACAATCATATTATTTTTTTAAGTTGTCAAACTTCCTTCATTGTTTTGTCTTACCAAAATCAAAATAAAATAATACAGAATAAAATGACCATATATATAAAAAATTTCCTTGTGGTTGTGCATTCCTTACCGGAATAAGATTTTTCTTCCACCATCTAGCTACTCTTATTCTTTTAAATTTGAATTTATGAATATATATATAACGAACGCACACATTTATTCATGAGCCTGACTTTTGAACATGACTATTTTTAAAATGCCTATGATACTATTTTTTCAGAATTGATTTATGTGAAAAATCTTACAAGAATATGAACATGAAAGCACATTAGGTAATATATTTTGAGAATTGCCTTTAAGAAGGAATTGCATGAAATTAAAACTCTCCCAGAAAATGCAGAATACAGAACCATCATCTCTATGGAGGATGGCCCTGATGTATTTAATGGTGTCTTGCTAAAGTGCTTAACACGGTGGCATGAAAAGATGGCCGTTTAATAATAGCTTTTAATAACCAGGAGATGAACTTCCTTTGATATGAAGAAGTAACCAAAACTGTGCTTTTATTCTTACCATTCCTATGGGTGTAGGAAGCAGAGCATTTAATACAGTGCTTAAACAAGAAAACTGCACACAAAATCAGAAGTGTGTCATGTAGAAAGATGATTTGCAAAAGCCCAGTTACATGAAGGATATGTAAGTAGAGCCCTATGTGTCAGTGTGTGGATGCAAATTGATCAAGTTGAACACTTACCGAAATGGCTTGTCAGAAAGCTAAGTGACCAGAAAGATGCAGAAGTTCAAAGTGAAAAAGTCACCTTAGACCAAGTAAAATGAGAATCCAGTTGTCCATTAAGGCAGTTTTGCAGTGCCTGAAAGTTTTTGCTAGCATCTGGAAATTCGTAAGTGGATTTTGTAGAGAATGAGAACTTGAATCATTACTTGCTGTATTTTTTATTTTTAATAGCAAAAAAGCCTCGCTGTGTTAACCAGGCTGGGCTTAAACTCCTTGCCTCAAGTGATCCACCCATCCTGGCCTCCCAGAGTGCTGGGAGTAACAGGCATGAGCCATGAGTGTACTTGCTTAGGCAGAGTGTGGCTTCTAGGCAATGCCTCAGACTTCTTTTTCCCTCCTACTCTGTCTTGTGAGTCATCAAAACCAGTGTGCTGTCCTTCACTTACAAAGAAATCGCTGTTGACCCATCAAGGGCGAACGCACTGGGTTTGTAATCATCTGTTCTGCCTTCTCCCGTCTTCCTCCTACCAAAGCCCATGCAGTTACAAACTTCTAGGCAGGCTAGGGAACTGTTGCTGCTGGCTGCAGATCAGGATCTACAGAGATAAAATGCATGACCTCTAGCCTCAAGAACACAAGCACTGATTCAGGTTGCAAAGTATTTACATTTGGTTTTGGTGTCTTAAAGCCTTCTTATTTACATTTCTTATCTAATCTTTCCTCCTCCTCGACAGTTTTCTGCTGCCTGGTAACTTACACTTTCTGCTCTTTATCTGTGAGAGCGCACTCTGGGAAAGGTAGTACAGCTAGTGCTCGACTTACGACCACGGTCGGGACCGCAGAACAATTTGGTTGTAAGTTGAGTAGGCTATATGTACAGTTGAAATGGTGCACGTGGAGATGGTAGTGCTGCCGGAAGCTGGTTCGCACTGTGCTGGGCAACGTTTGCGCTGCCAGACACGGAGCAGTAGTGGCTAGCGATTGTGGTCGTAAAGTCGAATGGTCATAAGTTGCATAGGTCATAAGTCGATCAATACCTGTATAGGAAAGACGTTGATGTGATTAAGAGCAGCGGCTGTGGAAATGAGACTCAGAGTAGTTCGACAAGTGAGGCATTTACTGACATTGTTTTCTCGGTGTTCTCATCTGTGAAATGGGGATGACGCCTACCTCCCAGAATCTTGGAGAGGTTAAACAAAGTAAAGTATTTAAGGTGCTTAGTACACTGTCTAGCATGTACAAATGCATGCTAGATAGACAAAATGAAAATAACTAGACTTGTTTACACTAAGATGGATGTGTTTAACATAAGGATAATGGCTTATCCCACAAAAACTCACTTTTTTGACAGGTTATAAAGACATAATCTCTAGTTGTGGAATGAGGAATAGTAACAGTTGGTGGAAAGAGGCCGTATTTGAAATGGCCTGTCCCAGCACTCCTATAATCATATATCTGTTCTGCTTAATACAGAACTACAGACCTTTAACAACCTCTTTTTGCCGCTTATGACTTGGCTGTGTCCCAGGATGAAGGAGTCTTGCTCTGTCGCCCAGGCTGGCATGCAGTGGTGTGATCTCAGCTCACTACAACCTCCACCTCCCAGGTTCAAGCAATTCTTCTGCTTCTGCCTCCCAAGGAGCTGGAATTACAGGTCACAACACCACGCCCAGCTAATTTTTGTATTTTTAATAGAGATGGGGTTTCACCATGTTGGCCAGGTTGGTCTCAAAACTTCTGACCTCAAGTGACCTGCCTGCCTTGGCCTCCCAAAGTGCTGGGATTACAGGTCTGAGCCACTGCACCTGACCCTATTTTTATTTTTTTATACTGTGTATTAGAGTCATCATACTGCCGCTGCCATAACAAATGACACACACACTTAGTGGCTTAAAACAACAGAAATTGATTCTTCACAGTCCTGGAGGCCAGAAGTTCAAAATCAAGGTATCAGCAGAGTTGGTTTCTTCTGGAGGCTCTGAGGGAGATCTTCCATGCATCTCTCCTGGCTCCTGGTTGTAGACAGACCTTGGCCTTCCTTGACTTGTAAGTGCATCTGTGCTTCCTTCTTCACAAGGCCCTCCCCCTGTCTGTCTCACAGTTCCTCTGCCTTGCTTTTGTAAGGACACACGTCATTGGATTTAGGGCCCATCCTAAATCCAGGATAATCTTCTCTCAAGATTCACAAAGACCTTTTTTTTTTTATTTTTTCTCAAGAAAAAGAGTGTCACTCTGTCACCCAGGCTGGAGTGTGGTGGCATGATCATAGCTCACTGCAGCCTTGAACTCCCTGGGTTCAAGTGATCCTTCTGCCTCAGCCTCTCAAGTAGCTGGAACTTCAGATGCATGCCACCATACCTAGCTAATTTTTTGTTGTTTATAGAGATGGGGGGTGTTAATGCCTAGGCTTGGCCTCTCAAAGCTCTGGGACTACAGGTGCACACCACTGTACTTAGCCCCATTTTTCCAAATGATGTCACATCCACAGGTTCTAGGGTTAACACATGGACATATCTTTTTGGAGGGCCACCATTTGGCCCACTACACACTAGGTAAGAGAAAAAACAGAATCTGGAAGAATGGGAGGATGAGCTGGTATGAGAAACTATATCCTGAAGATTCCACCCAGGGGGAACGCTTCACTGCCCATATGTTGTCATGGGACCATTTAAGTTAATCTTCTAGGTGTAATTAAGCACCTGCCCAAAGGGTGAGCCTTCATCTACAGCTGCAGAAGCACAGCAGTTGGGATTTGCCCAATTGTCTTTTTCAAGAGTGTCAATGCTGTTTAGTTCCTGGGGAACTGGATTTGGGTAAAGAGAAAGCAAGGGAGCTAGAAGTACCTTCATGTGGTGTGTGTGTGGTTGTCGCGATGGCATGTTCTAACAATAAAGGGCTGTAGAAGATTTCAGCAACTATCAATACGTTCACCTCTCAGTTGTCTCACCACCACCACCCTCTTTTCAGCAGCCATTGACTGGGCCTCAAGTGTGTGTGACTAGAAATTTGGTTAACAAGTGAAATCAGTGGTTAACAAGTTTTAAAGTAAGATTAGGTTCTGGACATTTTTGGTTTTTCTTTGAATGGAGCACTGGAAATTGACTACAAGGGCTGAATGAGGAAAGATAAAGAAATCATCTAATTTTGTTCACTGCAGTAGTTTGACTTGGGACCACAGAAAGAACAGTGCTGATACCAGGACAGTTTGCCTGAGACTTGGAACTAGTAACTCTACTAAAATGCTTTGGAATGGTAGTTCAAGAAAACCCAGAGTGGTAGAGAGCTGTGACTTCAGGATAAAATTTTCTACCAACTTGCATAGCAAAGCTGCCCACCAAAGCAGTGAGTATTGCACAAATGTTTTGAAATTAAAACTTGTGTTCATCAAATCTCTAAACCAAGATATCCTCGTTAGCTACTACATGATTCCTTTTTGAATCTGTGGTTCTTATCACAGTCCCTATTTAGGTGATGTTTAACTAGCCAATTATTTGACCTATTTCACCACTGCTTACCTTTTAAGGTGCTCTAATTGATTTTTATAAAGACCAAAATTTTGAGGACGCAAATGACCTGGCCTAAATGCTAGCTTGGGTGGGTATAATCTCTTTGTCATATAGAATAACTGCTTGTGGTCATGGTAAGAAGAGATGAAAATTAAATGCATGGTTTCAAGGTGGGTATAAATTGGATCAAGATATTGCTTCAAAGCAGGGGTCAGCAAACCCAGCCTGTTTCTATGTGGCCTACAGGCTAAAAATAGTTGTTACATTTTAAATGGTTGGGAAAAAAATCAAAAGAAGAATATTTCATGACACATGAAAAGTTTATGAAATTCAGATTTCAAAATTCAAGATTTACTGGAACACACCTCTTCATGCACGTACTGTGTAGGACTGCTTTTGCCCTACAGTGGCAGAGCCTCTAGTTGTGACAGAAACACGTGTGGCCCAGAAAGTCTAAAACATTTACTCTCCGACCCCTTACAGAAGAAGTTTGCCAACCACTGCTGTAGAGCCTGTGTTTGATAAGATTGCTGATTTTTGAACCTTAGTGCTATGTATCGAGAAGTTGAGTGTGTCCCCTCAAGCTCTAGTTTCACCTGAGGAAAGTAGGGACTCCGTGTTTCAAATATTAATGGGAAAACCACAATTACTTTTGCAGCAACCTTACTGGCAGCCAGGCTTCCCTCCTGCACACCAAGGGTGCAGTAGGAGCCCTTGTCAGCTGGGCAATGTCCGTGGTACTCAGAAAATGGCCCATAACCAAATGGGCCAGGCAGGCAAGCCACCGTCTGAATAGGACCCTGCCAGCAGCATCACTGACAGACGCCCAATGCCACCAGTGCTGGGAATTATTTCTAAGTTGTCCTTGCATCTTTGCAAAAGAACCTCAAGGGTCATGGTCCTGGAAAGAATTTTCTGGTTGGCCCTAGATCACAATGCCTGTACCTACAGGTTAGAATTAATAGGAGAGTGAGTGACACTTAACTCACTCTTTATTTGCTGCTTTTCACCTCACCCCTCCCGTCATGATGCACGAAGAGATCTCACCTAAATAAGAAGGCATGCTAGGCAGCCAGAGAGTAAATATCAGACATCTTTTTTGCTCCTGTGAGTGTGGTCCATGGACCAGCAGCATCGGTGTTCTCTGGAATCATATCAGACATGCAGACCCAGACCTCACCAAATCAGAATTTGCATTTTAACAAGATCTCCAGGTAATATTTGCGTATGTGTTAAAAACTGACAAGCAGTGCAAATGAAGTCCTAATTTGGCAGGATTTCAGGCAATATTATGAAGTGAAAGGAAATATTTAGGCAGTTTGGGCACATATATTTTTGGCCCTGGGTGGTTACCCAGAAGCATGACAGGTCTGCCTGGCAGTCTGTGCCCCTGAGTAATGCCTGCTTTTTATAATTTCTTTCTTATTTAAGCCCTCAGATTTAGAACCTCCAAAATTATAGCATTCCCCTTGACAGCGCTCTAGGAGCCCTGTTGGTAAAAGTGGATAGTGAGACAGTGACCACCTGGATGTGTGGATTGTTTGTAAATAACAGCTTGCCTGTGTAGGTCACAGGGCCAAAATCTGTTTTAAAGAGACAAAGGTGAGGTATTGACCGCTAATATAAAGTCACAAATGGAACCTTAATATGAACCCAGTCACCCTTGGATTCAAACCTTAGTTCTGTCTCTTATTTTGTGATTTTTATATAACGTACATAACCTTCCTGAGACCAAATGTTCTCATCTCTTAAAACAGGATTAATAATATAAGAGATAATCTATGTAAAGGACATACCATAGTACCCAGCCAGGACTATGTACTTCATTAATTATAGCTATCATGTATTTTAATTTGCTGCATCAGGAGGCCATTGTTCTTCATGCTTTTGTTCGCTAAAGTGTTGCACATTATCAACTCATTTTGCAATGGGATTGTTAGAACCACTAATGCTGAATGGTCTATTTTGAGTTTTAGAATTACAGATTCTTAGGCATTCAATTTCTCTTTCTGCCTCCAGTTTCTCTACCATGAGGCATCATAGAGTACAGTTGTTTGTATCATGAGGTCAGTTTGATAACTTGCAATCATGAATATTGGAGGGATAAGAGAACATATTTGAAAAACTACTGAATCCACTAAAGATATTCTTCAAATATGGCTTCTGGAATATTGCCACTACTGACCACAAGAGAAAAATCTCAGCAGAACCTTTCATAAGACAGAATTGATTACTTTTAGGTATTATAAACCTAAAATTTACTTCCAACAGTCTTTAGTGGTAAAGATAAATAGAACTCTCCAAGCACAGGGCAGTGGTTCTTTTTTTTTTTTTTTTTTGGTGGGGGAGGTGGGGGACTGAGTCTCTGTCTTTGTTGCCCAGGCTGGAGTGCAGTGGTATGATCCTGGCTCACTGCAACCTCCACCTCCTGAGTTCAAATGATTCTTGTGCCTCAGCCTCCCGAGTAGCTGGACAGCAGGCGTGAGCCACTAATACCTAGCTAATTTTTTTTTTTTTTTTTTTTTTTTTTTTGCATTTTTTAGTAGAGCTGGGTTTTTTCCATATTGCCTAGCCTGGTCTTGAACTCCTGGGCTCAAGCAATCCGCCTGTCTCAGCCTCCCAAAGTGCTAGGCTTACAGGTATGAACCACTGCACCTGGCCCGTGGTTAGTTTCTTAATCATGTCCTCTAACTGCATTTGTCCACTTTTCGTTTGAGAATATATCACCTTTTAACATTGATTACAAAAAATGTGAACTGAAATTATTTTCACAGCTAAAATGTTTTCGTCCCAATGCCCCTGAAGTTATTAAATTCTTTATTGAAAAGCAAGATAGGTTTTCCATTTACCATTTTAATTTTTATTGTCTTGTAAATTAAGGAACACCATTATAAAGTAGAAACCCAGCTAATAAAGCTTAAACAAGTTGTTAATAAATGAACTGGATGCATAAAATCCTTAAACCACATTTTCATTAGCAGTGAGGCATCTTTATCCTCAACTGATTGTTTCACCCACGTAACAGTGTTGCCGAAGACACCTCCAACATGAAAGTCCTAGGTTACTTTTAGCTAGAATCTAATAGAGAACTGCAGAAAAGTAATTGTACTGGCCTTTGAAGTACATGGCTATAATGTTCCAAAAGAAATAAATGGGCTTTTAATTTTTATGTATTTATTTTTTTGACACAGAGTCTCTCTCACTCTGTTACCCAGGCTGGAGTGCAGTGCCACAATCACGGCACACTGCAGCCTCAACCTCCTTGGGCTCAAGTGATCCTCCCACCTCAGCCTCCTGAGTAGCTGGGACTACAGGTGTCCGCCACCACAGCCAGCTAATTTTAAAATCTCTTACAGAGATGGGATCTTACTATGTTGCCCAGGCTGGGCTCGAACTCCTGGAGTTAAGTGATCCTCCTGCCTCCGCCTCCCAAAGTGCTAGGATTACAGGGGCGAGCCACTGAGCACAACACAGAAATGTTTTATTAATAATAGCCAAGCAATATTATCACTATTGGCCAGGCAATATAGGGAAAATTCTATCGGAAATTTAATTCGTGGGGATTTTACCCCATTCTTTGAACAGAGAACATCTACATGCTTCTATAAATGCAGAAATCGATTTGACCTTGAAAGCAGATCTTCCTTTTTCCCGTAAAACTTGCCTGAGTAATTGCCCTTGGAATTACTGGTTGTAATTCCTGCTCTTGACTAGTAAACTCTGCTGTTAACAGTACTAGAGGCTTAAAGTGCTGTGCTCTGGAGGCTGACACCATTTTTACCCCCCAAACTTTGTAGAACGTACATCCCAGGCCTGGCTCTTACATGGCGTTGCCATGAACACTTGGACTATTTCCTTGCTTCTTGCACCTAACCCTTTATGATTTACTGATCTTGTGCCTTCCGTGAACCATCTTAACCATAACCCTTTCGAACACACTAGTTCAGATACTAACAGAGGAAACCAGAATCTTTCCCGATGATTTGCTAGTTATCAAGGCCAAGCCTCTGCCATTGCAATAGTAATACTCCTACCAACCCAGCGCCAATTCTGTCAACTTCACATGTGTTGGCCATACCCTGACCTCGGTGTCTCTAAGAAGGAAGTCTTTGTACCTCTCAGATTCATAGCCCTGTCACTGGCATGGGACTGCTTTTCTTTTCACTATTGGAAATGGATAACTTTTAGACTTACGTGAAATCGTTCTAGAGAAATATTTATTGTCACTACATAAACTTACTTCTGTATAATAAAAACTCTAATATAAAAGTAAGTGTATATAATGTAATTCATATACTTTTCGTATGAGTATTTCATAGTCATTCACATAGAACTTTATATGTAAACATAAGTTTATATATAAATTTTATAAACCTCTCTAAGTATTTTGTAGTTGGTTATATATAATTTTCTATATAAATTTACTTCTATATTAGCATTTCTTACATGGAAATTTATACATTGACAATAAGTCCATCTCTTTTTTTTTTTTTTTTTTTTTTTTTTTAAATAGAGTCTAGTTCTGTTGCCCAGGCTGCAGTGCAGTGGTACAATCTTGGCTCACTGCAACCACGGCCTCCTGGGTTCAAGCAATTCTCCTCCCTCAGCCATACCTAGTAGGTGGGATTACGGGCACACACCACCATGCCTGGCTAATTTTTTTTATTTTTAGTAGAGGCGGGATTTCACTATGTTGACCAGGCCAGTCATCAACTCCTGACCTCAGGTGATCGGCCCACCTTGGCCTCCCAAAGTGCTAGGATTACAGGTGTGAGCCACTACACCTGGCCAAAATATATCACAACTTAACTTCTGCATAAGAAAAGACACTTTTCTCTCTGACCCCATCATTAGCCAGGGAGATGACGCAGTCCTTTGCCTAATTGTATCTCCACATTCACTCAGAAGTCGGGGAACCAGTTGCTGATGTTTTCCTGTCCTGGTCCCTCCCCCATGGTCTGCGTTTCCTGTGGATGGGATTTTCCTCTCATTTCCAGTCTCTTGATGATCCACTTTCTCTTCTGTCTTCCGGGTCTATGAACTCTATCCCAGCAGCGTTTAAATCAGTGTATGTATCTGCAATCTTAGAAAACTTCCTGCTTAGCCACAAATTCCTTTCTGGTGACTCCCCTTTATTTCTATCTCATTATTTCCCCTCTTCAGTGTCTCAGAAGAGTGGTCTACCCTCCGTTGCCACTCATCTACTTCTCTCTCCTCAGTCTCCAACCCAGTGTCATCTGTCATCGCTCCTACTACTTCCCTGACTTTTTCTCTCAACAGGGTCTCGTCACCAGTTGGCCGACTCCTTGGCAGCAGTGTTCTTCCTTTAAGAACATCTTCTGCCTGCACCGTCCTAACTGTCTCACGACAGCTGCTCAGTCTCCTTTGTAAGCCTGTCTTGTGTTGTCATCACAGCCCCACTTAATGTCTGTGCTCCTCAGGAACTTGCCCTGGTCTTTCTTCACATTCGACACCCACGGGCCAGGTGATCTCAGCTACCTCCATGGTCTTAATACCATCAGGTAGAGTTGCCTCCTCCTCCTGAGCTCAAGACTGGAAAGTCACTGTCGACTCTTCCTTCCTTTGTGAAAATACTGCCGTCTATCGGCTGCCCTGATTCCACAGTCAGGTTTTCCTCCTACTTTCTTACCGAATGTGTCTCAGTCTTCTGAAATCTGTCACTCTCTAGCTGCGAGCCCTTCTGTTGTTGAAATTCAGTGTGAATTATAAATTTAGGGGGTACGTGGCTCCCACTGTGGTGCTCCCTTCCTTGCACTAGCTCCAGCTATCCTTACCTTACCCTTTCATTTCTGCAGACCTCGCTCTGCTATCTTGTGCTGCTGGAGAAGAATGTATATAACCTGAAGCCATTCTGATTTATGAACTCCAGCCTCTACTGGTCTAAGAAGTTATTTCAAGTGTCCATCGCTCCTCAACCTTTCAGTATTTTCACCTTTCTCCTGTCAGTTGACTTTGTCATCTCCTTCATGGAAAAAGAAAAAAGTGACTCTATCATACTAGAATTTTCTGAGCCTCTTCCTTAACACTTAGAACTTTATCTCCATGGGAACCTATCCTTCTTCTTTGTTCTCTGTCCCAGGGTAAGAAAGATGCTCCTACCTCTTTAAGCCCAACCAGATCCCTTCCCAGCTCTTCAGGCATGTGTTTAACTTCTCTATTGATACTGGCTTTTGTCTCAAGTGGTCTCATCCAGTGTTATACCTTTATACTCTTTGGGAGGAAAAACAGCCCCTCCACTTCGCATTTTCTTCTAGCTACTGACCTAATTTTCCTAACCTTCAGATGCGAGCCTCTTCAACTTCAGATGCGAGCTTCTTCCAAGAGTAACCTGTCATTGGGTATCCCTACTTCCTTATGCCTGCTTGATGGCTCAACCCACTGCAGTTTGCTTCTGTTCCCTGATGGAACTGTTCTTGCTGAAGTTACCAATAAGCTCCATGTTTGCCAAAACCAGAGGCTAATTTTTAACCTTTATCCTACTTGGTGCTTTCGTATTAGACACTGCCAACCACCCCACCATGGAACACGTTTCCTCCTTTGATTTACATGAGCCTAGTTTTTCCAGATGCTTCTGTCTTCCTAGCTTTTGCCTTTGCAGCCTCTTTGGGGATGTCCTCTTTTCTCATTCATTCACTCAACAGTTGTTGATGAAGCTGGATCCTGGAGCTGCAGTGGTAAGTGGGATATAATCTCTGCCCTCACTGGTACAGGATACAAGAGAAACTATCAAATCACTGTAAACAGTTACACATTCTGGTAAATGCAGGGAGGGCTTGCTTTGGGGGTCTGATCCAGTCTCAATGGCGAGAAACACATGACATCTGAGTCATGTGAAGGCGTCATCCATTGTACTATACCACCTTTCCTGCTTCTTGGGAATGTGAGATTTTGGTGAATGAATGCATATTCATCTTGGTCATACTCTTAATTATTTAATAATTGTCAGTCACATACCCTTTCATAATCTGCTGTTTCCGAGTGTAGATATTTTTAGCTTTTTAATATGCGCCCTTCTCAGTCCCTTGTTAGTAGTTATGGATAGACTTGGGCTGAAATGCATTTTTGGCCGGGCGCGGTGGCTCAAGCCTGTAATCCCAGCACTTTGGGAGGCCGAGGCGGGTGGATCACAAGGTCGAGAGATCGAGACCAACCTGGTCAACACGGTGAAACCCCGTCTCTACTAAAAATACAAAAAATTAGCTGGGCATGGTGGCACATGCCTATAATCCCAGCTACTCAGGAGGCTGAGGCAGGAGAATTGCCTGAACCCAGGAGGCGGAGGTTGCGGTGAGCCGAGATGGCGCCATTGCACTCCAGCCTGGGTAACAAGAGCGAAACTCCGTCTCAAAAAAAAAAAAAAAAAAGAAAGGAAAAAAAAGAAAAAAGAAATGCATTTTTGTAAATCTTGAGTTCAGTTATGCCTTAGTTGAGCAGCAGCAGCTAGAACTTCCCAGAATTCCAGGTGTCCATCTATTTGCAGCTGAATTCCATCCGCTTTCTTAAAAACTGATTTCCCTATGTGGCTATCTAAATTTAGATCTCATGTGTTAGAGCAGGCAGCCTACTACAGGAACATCTCTGAACACTCCTTTGTGATATTCCATATTGCTGAAGAGGTGTGGGCAGAGTACACAGTTGGTTTGAGTCTGGCCTCCATCACTTCATATTTTGACAGGTTATTTAAATTCACTGGCCAAGGAAGCAAAGCTAGCAAACCAGCATTGAAACTTGGGCCGTCTTACAGGGGTTGGGAGTTTACTCTGTAACATAAGCCACTGTCTTGTAAATGACCGTTGTCAATGGTGAGGGAAGTTTTCCCACAGTGTGCTTCCCTAGCCACTCTAGAAGCACAGGAAGCAACCGGCCCTGGGAGTGAGGCCAGTGCCTAACCTACCTTGGTAAGGACTGATCTAAGGCAGTGCTTCTCACCCGGGGTGATTTCCTTCCACCCCCATTGCCCACCCCAGGTACATTTGGCAGTGTAAGAAACAGACTCACTTATTTCTAGAGAAGTCCTTAAAAGGTGTTTTTAAAAATTAAAAGTAACTGTAGATTCAGAGTTTTCTGGGAAAGGATACAGATCATTTATTCATTCAACACATTCTGAACACCTGCTATGAGTCACAAGCCAGGGTTCACCTTCCACAAGTTTGCTCCTTGCCCTCAAGGAGACTATAATCCCATCTGCATTGGTGGTCCTTAAATTTTACCATGCATCAGAATCCCTTGGAGGCTTGTGAAAAACTCATTTCTGGGCCCTACTCCCAGAGTTTCTGATTCAGTAGGTCTGGGGTGGGGCCCAAGGATTTGCATTTCTACCAAGTTCCCAAGTGGTATGAACCTCGTTCAGGATCACAGTTGAAAACCATTGCTCTAAGGGACTAAGGAAAGAAGCCTCCTTGGTTTTGAGGATCAACATTTGCAGTATCTGTGGGACACTTGAAAGGTTTGATTGTATCTGTCAGAATGTCTTTGGAAAAAGGAAGATTTCATAGCCCTTGGCTGTTAGAGACAGACTTGGTGTTTCACTAACAACTAGGATTATTGCTGAAAGCCCAGACAATTTAATGCCTGTTTCTCTAAAGCCAGCAAGGTTGAACATTTTTTCATCTTAAAAAAAAAAAATCTTTTTTACATGATTTGTGTTTTCATTTTAATTATTAAAAAAAAAAAAATCTGCTGAGGTCTTGGTGAGCAAATGGTTTTAAACTCCACACTTTTGGCTAAGAATGAGATGTAAGATATAGACACTAGTTCTTAAAATTCAGCACTGTTCACTTTTGCCAAGTGAATATAAACTGAATCACATCATATTATAGAGAACTGAGTATCCAGAATATTGGTTTTTTACTGTTTTTACCTTTCCATTGAAAGATCGTTTTTACCTTTCATTGTAATCGGGCGATCAAGGTAGCAAGGGTTAAATTTCTAGACTGCCACAAATTAGAATTCACAAGAAAAGCTTTCTGATCCATATTTGTCTGGGAAGGCTCCAAGGGAAACACAAGAAGCAGCAACTCAAATCCTGTTCTCTTCATTATCCTTTTTTTAATAGCTCTTGCATGGGCTCGGTTTTTGGAAGTTGTATGCTGCTAATTTAGGTATATATGTCATTACAATTTTAGCATGGATCCTTCTCAGGCATACACAAGAGATGCCAGACATGTGAAAAAAGGAGGGAGCCAAGCACAGGAACCTCAGAGACACTGGCGTAACTGTTCTAGAGTCAAAAACCACATGAACACATATGGAATTGATAGACCTGAGGTTCAAGTCTGTCCTGTGCCCTGTTCCCCAACGTCCCCTTCTCTTTCCATAACTATATTTCATATAACTCTTTAGGTGAGAACTGGAGCCATTAGGTCAAAAACTAAAAAGAGGCAAGGTTGGACCAAGTTTAAATAAGAATCAGGTAACAATTAGCTTTGTGATGGTTAATGAAATCATTTGTCTCGACATAGACTCTTCCCCTGGAAGTGTCTTGCAAAAGCTGGTTGTTGATGAAGTAGGATGGAGAGTTAAGGGATTGGGTTAGATGACCTCCAAAGTCCTTTTATCTACAAGGTGGATTTATAAGTCTGGGATTCTTAGGCCAACATGTATTGGAGTGTAAAATGGACAGAGCTCTGTGCTAGGCACTGGGCCCCAAGACATGAAAACATGGTCTTGACCCTCAGAGGCTTGCTCCCTAATCAAGGGGACCAGGTAGGCAGACATTTAAGTAAAACAAAACAAAACGAAACAAAATAAAATAAAATAAAATAAAATGCAAAGGAACATAGACTAGGCATTGTTTCTTTTTAGCTCTGGAACTCATGTTGAGGAACACATTGATTACTTTTAGGGTTAAATTCTAGAACTGAGGAGCAACTTATTTCAGTGAGAACTCCCTATGTAAAGAAAAAGATGAAAACACGGAAAAAAAATACCCTTTAAAGTGTGGAATTCAGTGCAAATTTTATTAGACTACAAAAACATATACAAGTAGTATTGTAGATATATTTATATAAAGTCATAAAAGTTATGATCTTTGAAAAACAGCATAAGAAATAAGTTTTAAAATTTGTTATGTAAGTAAATTAACAGTGTCTTAAGTATTCAATGATACGGTTTTTTAATTTATTTTTTAAATTGACAGATAGCAATTGTACATATTCTTGGGGGTACATAATTATATTTCCAAAAATAGAATGTATAGTTATCAGATCAGGGTAATTGGCACACCCACCATCTCAAGTGTTTATTGTTTCTTTGTGTTGAGAATGTGCAATAGCCTTCTAGCTATTTGAAACTATGTATTATATTAACTATAGTCATTCTACAGTGCTATAGAACACTAGAACTTATTCCTTCTATCTAGCTGTAATTTTGTATCTTTGAACAAATCTCTCTGTCACTCTCCCTTCTCCCTACCCTTCCCAGCCTCTGGTATCCTCTGTCCTACTTTTTACTTCTATGAGATCAACTTTTTTTAGCTTTCACATATGAGTGAGAACATGCGGTGTTTAACTTTCTGTTCCTGGCTTTTTTCACGTAAAATAATATCTTCCAGTTTCATCCTATTCTATGAACGATGAGATTTCACTCTTTTTTATGGCTGAATAGTACTCCATAGTGTGTATATATCACATTTTTCTTCATCCATTCATCTATTGTTGGACACCTAGGTTGACTCCATATCTTGGCTATTGAGAATAGTGCTGCAATAGACATGGGATGCAGATGTCTCTCCGTTTTACTATCAAGGATTTTGTTTTGTTTTGTTTTTGTTTTTTGAGACAGAGTTTCTCTCTCGTTGCCCAGGCTGGAGTGCAATGGCAGAATCTCGGCTCACTGCAGCCTCTGCTTCCTGGGCTCAAGCAATTCTCCCGCCTCAGCCTCCCAAGTAGCTGGGATTACAGTTGATCAACACCATGCCTGGCTAATTTTTGTATTTTTAGTAGAGACGAGGTTTCACCATGTTGGTCAGGCTGGTCTCGAACTCCCAACCTCAGGTGATCTGGCTGCCTCAGCCTCCTAAAGTGTTGGGGTTACAGGCATGAGCTACTGCACCTGGCCTTAATGACTGGTTTGAATGAATTCTTTCTTGGAAGACATACGGGTATCTCCTGCTTATTGACAGCTCTGGCAGCAGCTTCCAAAAGCTAAATTTTCTGAGGTCTTTGAAGGTCTTGGACACTTCTCGCACTGGGAAAATAGAATTTTTCTTTTGAATAATTCTCATTTTCCACTAAGCATATAAGCAACCTGGAGTATCTTGTAAGATCCATACAGATTAATATTTCAAGCATAATAATCCTTATAGATTCCTTTTTGACAATGGAGAATGGTTACGAATATAAGTTTTTAAATAAGGACTACTTTTGAGGCCCCAAAGATTTGAAAATCTTGGTTATAAACAAAACCACATGTTCCAATGAGATATGGATACCTAAACTAGTTTTCTTAAATTTGTCATTCAAAGGTTGAGAATTTCTTCCTGAAATTTAGACTTAATATAGGAATGTAGTTTATCTTTTCATAAATTTAGGATGATTATTATAATTCTAGGCATTGTTTATTCTGTATATTAGTTAATAGTTAATGCACTAGTTAGAATTGTGGTTGCTAATAGTCACAAAATCTCGTAAAAATGTGAGTACATGAACCCATCCCCAGAAACTAAGGGGACGAGTAGTAAATTTTAAGAGAAATGGAAGAGTGAGGATGGTTCCCAAGCTGGGCAGATATCTATTGTGGTTTATTATAGTCAGTCATTACTCTAGGAATTTGTGTATATTCTACACGTGTATCTATATGGTAAGTTTCTAATTGCCATACTCCTATAAAGTATTCTCTTAATTATAAAGTGAGGAAAATGAGACTGAGAGAAGTTAAATTATGTCCCTGAGGTCATGGCTAGTGAATGGGCAAACTTGGTTTCAAAGTCAGGTCTGTCTGGCCCCCAAGCCAGTGGTCTTTTATGTTATCACATTGTCTTAGTCTGGGCTCTCCTGAAAGCAAAGCCTATACCAACGATTTCGAGGTAGGGAGTTTATCTGGGAACGTGACACCAAGGAATAGACTGTGGAAGACAGAAAAATGACCCCTGAAAGGAGAGAAAGCCAACCCAAGGGTCCCTTTCAAATTGGCGACCATTATGAATATCTGCTAGTTGATCCTGTGGGAGCTTCTGAGGAACCTTTTAAGGCCTCTCAGAATTGGCCATCTTGGGCTAAAAATGAGTCAAGCATTTTTCTATGAGCTCCTGTCCCTCAGTGGTCAAGGGCAGGCATACAGGCCTTAACTGTCCCCTGTTTCCAGATTGTGCATGCCCGAGTGCCAAGTGGTTCCCATGTGACTCCTGTGTCACAGCTCCAACGTAGCCCTGGGGCCAGCAACCAGGACCAGAGGCCAAAAGCAGGTACCGTGAGGTTGCATCTGCACAAGGCTAGACGAAGCCCACACATGCCTGGACACTACAGCAGTGTTTGAAATAAGGGGCGAAATTGAGAACACATGATATGTTGCCCAGAATGTTTAGAGACATGCATCGCCCAGTTACATTGAGAGAGTGGAATGAGAATCTTCAATGTCTCATCATGCATTCATTCATTCATGTATCCAGTCACCAACACATGCTGGGTAGTCTATGAAGTGCTAGAAGAATTAAAATGAGTTTCAGATACTACAGAAAAGAAAATAGACGATATGATAGTATCTAAGTGCTTTGACAGAAGTATACAAAAGGTAGTAAAAGTGTAGAAGAGAGATACCCAGTATATTCTGTGTGTGGACAGACGGGTGGTCCTTTTCCTAGAGCTTAGTCATGAAAGACAAATAGAAGTCAGCCAACTGGGGAGAAATACGGGCATCGACTATATATTCAAATTAAATTTTAGTATTTCAATATTAAATTTTCCTAAGTGTGATCATTGAATTGTGGTTATGTAAGAGGGTATCCTATTTTTAGGAGATACTTGCTGAAAAATTTAAGAGTAAAGTGTCATGAGGCCTGCAACTTACTCTCAAATGATTCAGCAAAGGGGATAGAGAAAAGTGAGTGAACGCAAATGTGGCAAAATGTTAATAATCAGTAAATATAAGTAAAGGATCTGTGTGTGTTTATTGCACTAATCTTACAACTTTTGAAATTTTTCTGAAATAAAAAAAATGAGGGGAGAAAGTTAATTGAGGGCCATGGGCAGAGGTCGGGGAGGAGCAGTCTGGGATGGGCTCAGGAGAGGGACACCAGTACCTGAGAACACTTAGAGCATTTTTAAAATTGCAGCAGTTGGCCAGGCGCAGCAGCTCACACCTGTAATACCAGCATTTTGGAGGCCAAGGCAGGAGGATCACTTGGGCCCAGGAGTTAAAGACCAGCCTGGGCAACAGAGCAAGACCCTGTCTCTACAAAAAATACAGTATCAAATAGCCAGGCATGGTGGCACATGCCTTTGGTCCCAGCTACTCAGGAGGTTGAGGCGGGAGGATTGCTTAAGCCCAGGAGTTTGAGGAGACAGTGAGCTACGATCGTACCAATGGACTCCAGCCTGGGCAACAGAGCAAGACCCTGTCTCTAAGAAAAATAAATAAATTGCAGTGGTTAAGGGGACACAGTGGGACATAAATGCTCATGCTAGAGAAACAACAAAAGTGAGACGAGACGGCAAGGATCTGTGTTAGAGTGTTGGGCTGCATCCTGAAGGCCTGGGTGACATTGAATCATTTCATGCATTTTTTGTGTTTTAGATGGTCACTTTAGCAGCAGTTGAATAAGAGTGGATTAGAAAGGGCCAAAACGGTGGCAGGAAGATGCGTTTTTATGTTACGACAGTAGTTAAGATGACAGATTCTGTAGGCCTACGGGAAAATGGTGCCAAAGATAAAGTGAGGAGAGCTTTGAAACTGCAGAGGGCAGAAGAGTCAACAGGACTTCGCAATTCCCTCCACTCAGTGAGTTCCTAAGAAGATGGACTTGGTTCAGTTTAGTGATGAGTCTTTTACACCCCAAAGAGAAGGAAGACTTGTGGAGGAAAAAATTTAGTTTTAGAACGTATTTAACCATGAAATAATGAATTAAGATGCTTGGTTTGTACATCAGAGGCTTACCACCATGACTAGTACTGCTTGCAGCATAGTAGGTATTCAATAAAATATTTTTAAACTGTGTTTAGAAATCGTGATAGTAGATGGTAAAATGCTTTCTTCAGTTGCTGATACGCAGGGGAAATATGTTGTCTATTTTGTTAATGTTTTCTCCCTGAGGGCTGAGCATTTGGTGAACATCTGTCTCCTAACACCTGTTGGACTGGTTTACGTGGCAATCTAAAATGAACATGTGCCAGGGTAGTGCCACTTAAAGTACCTTCACTTTTTAGAATCTATCAGATGTGTGGCCGGGCGCAGTGGCTCAAGCCTGTAATCCCAGCACTTTGGGAGGCCGAGGTGCGTGGATCACGAGGTCGAGAGATCGAGACCAAACTGGTCAACATGGTGAAACCCCGTCTCTACTAAAAATACAAAAAATCAGCTGGGCATGGTGGCGCGTGCCTGTAATCCCAGCTACTCAGGAGGCTGAGGCAGGAGAATTGCCTGAACCCAGGAGACGGAGGTTGCAGTGAGCCGAGATCGCGCCATTGCACTCCAGCTTGGGTAACAAGAGCGAAACTCCGTCTCAAAAAAAAAAAAAAAAGAATCTATCAGATGTGTTTAGAATCAGTTTTGACTTCCACCAGCTAGTTTTCTCAGTTTAGAAAGTACAAGTATTTCTACTTCTTAGTAAATGTAATATATGACACTTGAATTTAAAGAATGTGCAAAGTAGGAAACACACTTCATACAGCTTGAATTTTCAAATGCAAAAATTTTCACTTGGGACTGAATCTTATTCTCTGGAACAGGAATGACAGAAGAGATAGAGTACCAAAGCCAAGCTCACCTAGGTATTTCAAACACACAGGCACAAGAGGAGGTAGCCGGCTGTGTTATCAGAGGGTCCTTCGGCATGGGAGCAGTTCTTTTGGCGGGCAGTGAACTGAGCAAAGAGGCAATGTCTAAGAGCTTTCCTTCACATCCCTCCTACCACATCACGGAGGCTACGTACCCTCATTCCATTCAGCCATTAGCACTGGTCACACTGGTAATAGCTTCTCATTGTCTGCTTTCCTCCTTGGTCTTTAGATAAGCCCCCTGAAAGCCACCCACCTTTGTGTTTCTAGTGTTTAGACTGGTCCCTAGCACAAGGTCACCGTTCTGTAACTTTTGCATACATGAATGAACAAATGGACAAATGAACATACGTGACTTCCTGAAAGGATATCATAGCTCTTGCTAGTCATGACAGCACTAGTATTAACCTTTGTTTTGTAGTGAGTTTCAATTTAATGATAAGGAAAACATAGGATTTGAAAAACCAGTGCACACACCGACACATATTTCAGAGTCTTTCTGGTGAGTTTGAATATTAATTTGTAAAATAATCTAACCTGACATGCTTTAAAAATTAGTGTTTGTGGCCAGGTATGGTGGTTCACACCTGTAATCCCAGCACTTTGGGATGCAGAGGCAGGTGGATCACCTGAGAACAGGAGTTCAAGACCAGCCTGGAGCCAACATGGTGAAACCGCATCTCTACTAAAAATACAAAAATTAGCCAGGCATGGTGGTGGGCACCTGTAATACCAGCAACTCAGGAGGCTTCGGCAGGAGAATCGCTAGAACCCAGGTGGTAGAGGTTGCAGTGAGTCAAGATTGCGCCACTGCACTCCAGCCTAAGGGACAAAGCAAGACTCTATCTCAAAAAAAAAAAAAAAAATAGTGTTTGTGCCAGGCACGGTGGCTCATACCTGTGATCCCAGTATTTGAGAGGACAAAGCAGAAGGATCTGTTGAGGACAGGAGTTCAAGACTAGCCCAGGCAACATAGTGAAGCCCCATCTCTACCAAAAAAAAATATATATATATATATTACTCAGATATGGTAAGCTGTGCTTGTACTCTTAGCTACTCAGGAGGCTGACGTGGGAAGACCACTTGAGCCCGGAAGTTCAAGGCTGCAATGAGCCGTGATTGAACCACTGCACTCAGCCTGGGCAACAGATGAGAATCTGTTTATTACTCTAAATACTGTCATTATTACTATAAGAGTAATAGCATTTAGTGCTAAGTTGTTGTTTTAGGATCTCTGAAATACAGGAATGCTGCCCCAACCTGGTCAGACATTTCTGATTCTTCTTTTTTTTTTTCAGACAGTATCTCACTCTGTCATCTAGACTGGAGTTCAGTGGCGCAGTCATGGCTCACTGCAGCCTTGATCTCCTAGACCCAAGCTAGCTCCTGAGTAGCTGGAGCCACAGGTGTATGCTAGCGTGACCAGCTACTTTTATTTTTTGTAGAGATGGGGTCTCTGTTGTCCATACTGGTGTTGAACTCCTGGGCACAAGAGATCTTCCTACCTTGGCCTTCCACGGTTGGGATTACAGGTGTAAGCCATTGCACCCAGCCTCTCTGATTTTTTTTTTTATTCCATTGAAATGAAAATTTCAGTACGTCAAGGAAGAAAGCAGCCCAAGGAAGCTCACACTGTCCCTTTATTCACTATCAGTGATAACATGAATAGGGACTGCTTTCAGCAGTCGGCACGATACCATGTACTGTCCAAGATCAACATTTCCAAGACGATATGGTTCATTTGGTCTTAGGAACAGATACTGAGGAGTTGGTCCGTAATCCACAGCAAAGCTCTGTAGGCACCTAATACCATGGAGAGGTGTTCTGACATTCTTCTATGTCCCCCAAGGCAGAAACTGTAGGTTCTGAGTGACATCTTACCGTAATTCAGTGAGAACATTGAAAGACAAGCAAGCATAATTCTGGGCAAAGAAGGGCTCCCATCATAAGAATTTTACAAACTACATACTCTTTTATTTTGTAACAATGCTTATAATTTATCTTTTGGAAAGAGGCACACAGATCCAGATGTAACTTGTGTAATAGACACTGTTCGCTAATGAAATATCCTTTTCAAATGAAAGTAGAATATCCTACATCAAGTGCTGTATTAGTTCTTTCTCATGTTGCTAATAAAGACATACCCAAAACTTGGTAATGTATAAAGGAAAGAGGTTTATTTGACTTGCAGCTTAGCATGTCTGGGCAGGCCTCAGGAAACTTGCAATCATAGTGAAGCAAACACATCCTTCTTCACATGGTGGCAGAAAGGAGGAGTGCAGAGCAAAAGGGGGAAAAGCCCCTTATAAAACCATCAGCTCTCAGGAGAGCTCACTCACTATACAAGAACAGCATGAGGGTAACTATCCCCATGATTCAGTTAACCTCCCGCTGGGTCCCTCCTACAACACATGGGGATTATGGGAACTATAATTCAAAATGAGATTTGGGTGAGGACACAGTGAAACTGTATCAGGTGCTTATGACCGTTTTAAAACCTGAAACAGTAGTATTCCTATTGCAAATTTTCTTAGAAAAACACCATTAGATAAAAAGCAACAAGCAGTAAAATAGCATTTTATATTATGGAATGATAATTTTTGTTTTCTCCTAAACATAGGTGACTAACCCGTGTCTTTTTTTTTTTTTTTTTTTTTTTTTTTTGAGACAGAGTCTCACTCTGTTGCTCAGGCTGGAGTGCAGTGGCACAATCTTGGCTCATGCAATCTCTGCCTCCTGGGTTCAAGTGATTCTCCTGCCTCAGCTTCCCAAGCAGCTGGGATTACAGGCATGGTGTGCCACCGTGCCTAGCTAATTTTTGTATTTTTAGTAGAGACAAGGTTTTACCATGTTGGCCAGGCTGGTCTTAACTCCTGACCTCAAGTGATCCACCCTCCTCGGCCTCCCAAAGTGAGCCACTGTGCATAGCCATATCTTTATATTTTAAAAGATCTGAAGTACTGTTCTAAAGAGTCTTTTCCAATGGTGTTAGACAGCTACATAATGCTCTGTAGCAGACCACCCCAAACTCAGTGGTTTGTATCAACAGATACATGTATCTGTTCTCATACTCAAAGGTCTTAAGGTTGGCTGAGGTTTAGCATCTATGGAATGGGCTCAGCTGTTGACTCTGCTGCAGGCTGTGTGTAAAGGAAACCAATCTTCAGTCAGTTTAAAATAACCTTGCCCTGTATTTGGTTCATGAGGTTCTGCCAACATACGTAATTATTAAACTTTCACTGAAAATGTTTAGCAACAATATTTTTCATGAAATGGGAGAGTAAAGTGAGTAAGCTTATAACTGGAGCAGTGCCTTGCCTGTAGTAAGTTCTCAAATATTTGGGAAAAGAATAAAACAATGGAATATAAAGAAATCAGAGATGATAAAATTTTCTAAGAACTGTAACTCAGCAAATCTTGGACAAAACCTGACAAAGCGAAGCAGAACGCCTTTTCCCCATTCCCTTTGTCATCAGCTATGTGAAGAACATCTCAGGAGGACTTCAGGCCTGGCATGGCCCTCAAGCACACATGTTATCTCTGCTCCTTGCCAAAAACCCATCAGTAATACTGAAGGAGTAGGATAGGGATAAAGAATGTTTTGACTGATGGAAGACACATAGACCAGTGGTAATCAACAGTATGAAACCTACACCTACGGGTGTCTGTGTTGTAGGGGGTAGTTAAGAGTCAAGTTTTAAGAAAGGGGGGCCTTCAGGTACCCTTGAAGTTGGATTCACAGTAGGATTGAAAATTTAATAATTAATGAACTATTGTATAAAGAATAATTAAACTGTACTGGGCGTTGTGGCTCATGCCTGTAATCCCAGCCCTTTAAAAGGCTGAGGTGGGAAGATTGGGGCCAGGAATTCAAGACAAGCCTGGACAACATAGCAAGACCCCATCTCTTTAAAAAATACAAAAATTATTGGGCATGGTGGCACCCACCTGTAGTTCCAGCTACTCAGAAGGCTGAAGGGGGAGGATTACTTGAGCCCAGGACGTCAAGGCAGCAGTGAGCTTTAATTGTTCCTATGAACTGTATAGCTTGGGCAACAAAGCAAGACCCAGTCTCTTAAAAAAAAAGAATCACACTTCCAGATTCCTCCTCAAGAGTATAGTTAGAAAACCACTTCTCCCCAAGTAAAAACCTGAGGTTTAGTCTCCAGCAGTGTCTCTTAGAACTCTCTGTGATGGTGGAAGAGCTTTATATCTGCATTGTACAACAACCGGTGGCTCACTAGTCACCTGAAATGTAGCCAGTGTGGCCACGTGTGCTGGCTGACACCCTGTCATCCCAACACTTTGGGAGGCCAAGGTGGGTGATTCACTTGAGCCCAGGAGTTCAAGACCAGCCTGAGCAACATGGTGAACACCTGTCTCTACAAAAAACAAAAATTAGCTGGGCATGGTGGCACACACTTGAAGTTCTAGCTAGTCAGGAGGTTGAAGCTGAGGCGGGAGAATCTCATGAGCCCAGGAGGTTGAGGCTACAGTGATCCGTGATCGCGCCACTGCCCTCCAGCAGGGTTACAGAGTGAGACTTTGTCTCAAGAAAAACCTGCAAACAAAAATACATGAAACATGGCCAGTGTGACTGAGGAAATAAAGTTTAGTTTTAATTTTGATTCAAATAGCCACATATGGCTAGTAGCTGACATAGTGGACAGTGAAGCTCTAGACTCAGGGTTACTGGGCACTGCTGAGAATGGGATGGATTCTCTTGCAGAAAAGCAGAAAAAGTGAGTAGAATTCTTCAGGTGACTGCTGAGATCTGCCAACCTCTTCTGGTTACATGGGGCCCAGATTGGAGGATTCCTTTCTGATGAAACTATCCTGCCAAATTTATCTGAATAACAGAATAATATTATTAATGTATTAATGATAATGTTCAGTTTTCCCAATAGAGTGGCCGGCACGCTACCTCGTTCCCCAGCGACAGCACCCTCACACACAGTGCTCTCAGTCAGCCTTGGTGGTCATTGTTTTGTTTTGTTTTGTTTTGTTTTTTTCAGATAGGGCCTCACTGTGTTATCCAGGCTGGGCTTGAACTCCTGGGCTCAAGCAATCCTCCCCTGCTCAGACTCACTTCAGTCAGCGTTTTAAATGCCTTGCTCTCAAATGCAGTTAGGTAGCCAAGGATTACCATGCATTTGGGGAAAGCTGCCCAGCTGAAATGGAAAGAAATGCAAACAGAAGAAAAAGAACTGAAACAAGACATGACAGGGAGCGTAAGAAAAAAAAGTTTCTTTATGAGAGTAGATATTGCAATCTAAAACAAGATCAGAGGCTATATAAAAGATTGGAGGCCAGGAGTGCAGAGGAACAAACACGTTTCTACACTCAGGCACCTCCTGACTCACCTGAATGCCAACAGAGCACGGTACGCGCCACTTCTCTGCCTGCCCTGGATCAGGCCCTCTACGGTTGCAGAGAAAGCCGGGGAATAAAAATGGAGGTAAATCTTTAAGTGATGACCTGTTCTTCTGACCCATCGGCTACAAATCAGGGGTTCCCACCACCTTCTCCTCAGGTTCAACTGATTTGACAGAGCAGCTTACAGAGCTCGGGGAAACGCTTACGTTGACCTATTTATTATAGTGGATACAGAGGAATAGACAGATGGAAAAGATGCATAGGGCCAGCTGTGGGGGAAGGGGGCAGAGCTTCCATGCCCTTTCCAAGGGCACCAGGTTCCAGGAACCTCGACATTTGCAGCCATCTGGAAGCTCTGCGAACCCAGTCCTTTGAGGATTTTATGAAAGCTTCATTACATAGGAATGATTGACTACATCAGGCATCCCCAAACTATGGCCCTCAGGCCGCATGCGGCCCCCTGAGGCCATTTATCCGGCCCCCCGCCGCACTTCAGGAAGGGGCACCTCTTTCATTGGTGATCAGTGAGAGGAGCACAGTATGTGGCGGCCCTCCAACGGTCTGAGGGACAGTGAACTGGCCCCCTGTGTAAAAAGTCTGGGGACGCCTGGTCTACATCATTGGCTATTGCCTTCAGCTCAGCCTTCAGCCCCTCTTCCCTCCCCGGCCGTTGTGGGAGTGAGGCTGAAATTCTAACCCTCTAATCTTGCCTTGGTCTTTCTGGTGCCAGTCTCCATCCTGAAGCATCTTATTAGCAAAGCGAAAGATACTCTTACTGATCTGGCCATTCTTAGGGCTTGAGGATCTATGGCTAGGAAATAGAGGTGAAGGCCAGGGGATCACTGGAGGGCTCCCACTGTCTCTTTTGGGGCAGAAGTGGACATTCCTACGTGGGGAATGTTGGTTCAGAACCTCTGACTTGTGTGTTCAATCCGGGCAGAGAGACATTGCTAGGACCTGCTGGGGTGGGTGATCTGCCCACATGGCAGTCACCTGCAGGCATGGGTGCAGGCACACCTAGCTGAGAGTTGAGTGCCACCATTCCAGATGCCCATCCCCAGAAAGAAAATCTCAGACCAGTAAAGCTGTGAATGGAGTTTTGATCTGAATGCCAAGGACAACATAAGCAGAGTTGCTGTAAGGATGCTATTTCAGTTGTCCGTGGGAAAAGCCCTTTATGCCTGAATTACTTCAATTCCAGATGGAAGGAAAAGCTAAGTCCAGTTAGTTTTATAGAGGCTGGGGTTTGGGGCCTTCCTGTTAAAACGTAAACTCTCGGTAAGGTAGGGAAATAAATCAGAAATATGGGTGTACACTTGTAGAGATTTGCCAGACTGACTTTGTAGTTGGGGCTTCAGGACCCAGCATCTTTTAGCATCCTTGCCCTAGTTGAAGTCAGACACGCCCTCTCCCTGGTATCCAAACAAAGCTAGTTCAGGTGCTGCCTGAGTCCCACGTCCTTAAATTATCAACAGGAGTACTTCCTGGATGGGCCGGGTTTGATCAGGTGGTGAGATATAAGTTCTCTTTTACAGGGGATGACACCAGACTCAGAGAGTCCCACCTCCCACCTTGGATGCTCTCAAGATGGTGAACTCTCTGAGTTTTAACAACTGGAGCAGGCTGGGTGTGGCGGCTCATACCTGTAATCCCAGCACTTTGGGAGGCTGAGATGGCCAGATCATCTGAGGTTGGGAGTTCGAGACCAGCCTGGCCAACATGGTGAAACCCCCATCTCTGCTAAAAATACAAAAATTAGCTGAGTGTGGTGATGCATGCCTGTAATCCCAGCTACTCTGGAAGCTGAGCCACGAAAATTGCTTGAACCCAGGAGGTGGAGGTTGCAGTAAGCGGAGATCGTGCCACTGCACTCCAGCTGGGCAACAGAGTGATACTCTGTCTCAAGAAAAAAAAAAAAAAAAAAAAACTGGAATAGGCAGAGCCTGGAGGATGCGTGTGGACTTCCCATCCGTGCCGTATGTGCCTTGAAGAAAACCCACATATCTGAATGACCAAATCAAGCACGGAAAGGGTTCAACCACATAGCAGTGCCCTGTGCACCTTGGTGGAAAGGAATATTTCTGTCCATTGACAATGTAGCTGTCCACTGTTTGGAATCACTAAGTTTTGGTAGTTGCCACCCATCAACTTGTCAGTCCCAAGGGCACTCATGAAGCAGTCGCCCATTTAGTCTGCACTGGGGCAGTCCTGCGTCGCAGTGAGAAAGGGGACACTTCCACAGAGAAAGTGAAGGTTACGTGCCCAGAAGGAGCCAGACTGTGCCCCCGCGGAGTCCTCTGATGAGGCAGATGAAGAGTTTCTCTTCCTTGGGAAAGCCAAGGAACAGGAAACAGAGCCTGAGGAACAGGAGGAGGGTTCATCCAGCCAGCTGGGCTGTGGCATTTTCAGGACCAGGTGAGTGACAAGGGGAAGAGAGATTGGCCGGCACTGGAAACCAGTGGAACCTGGAGTGATAGGAGCAGGCAGCTTCGGAAGAGAAGGAGGTGCCTAGCACCTGAAATGGGAGGATGTCAGTGAAGACGAAGAGGAAGAAAAGGATGAGGAGACGGAGCGGCAGTGCAGCACCGTGTGTCGGCGCGCACAGGAGAGGGGACAGGAAGGCGGGGGCACAGAGGTGGGGGAGGGCCATGCTGGGGGGCTCAGAGCAGATCTGAGCACGGAGAGTCCACAGACAGTGAGGATGAGATGGAGCCCCGCCTGACGCAGCTCCTCACTGGGAAGAAGGGCCGAGTGGCCGCTCCTGAACCTGAGTCTGAAGCATTGAACCAGAAGGAGCCAAAGCAGGAGGCAGAAGGCACGCTGAGGAGGCATGGTGCCCACTCCAGACTGTAGGAGACCAAGGAAGAGCGGGGGAGAGCAGGCGGGGCCCCACTACTCTGGATGCACTCAACACCGTAGATGACAGTCGGGAGGATCAGAAGGCATGGACAGTTCAGGAGCTAAAACGAAGAAGAGGGCAGAGACGAGGAAGGAGAGCTTGAGAAGGAGGAAGCAGACATCGAGCGCCTGCAAACCTGGCTGAGGGAGAGCAGCAAGCTGAGCTTCGGGCACACGGCAAGGTCATTACCAGCAAAGTTGTTCAGGGCAAATATGAGAAACAAACTACAAGAGACTTCAGTGCCCCCACCCTGGAGGATCATTTCAACAAAGTCATTCTTCCTAAAGTCATGCAAGAACTTTGGGTGCTCTGCTTGTACCAAATACACCCACAGTGGAGATGGAGACACCACCTTTTTCTGCCCAACATAGGGCCAAGAGAGTACCCAGAACACAAACTTCTTCAAACAAAAGACAGCTGAAACACGAGATGTCTTTGAGCAACCGTTTGCCAAGAAGCAGAAGACTACGTAGGGGCAACTCCTTGTTGTCCCAAATGTGGAACTCAAGGGGAAGAGTCAGCATCTGGTCCTTGGTTTGCTTTTCCTGTTCTTTACATGGCCCCTGAATCCAGCCTGCCATGCCTGTGATTCTGGGTAGGCCAGTTTTTGAAGGTGCTTTGTGAGATTTAGATTTGTGCTGAAAAATCCCCCAGAAAAGCACTACCCAGGTAGAATTAGAGGCTTCCCACTTATTTCCAGGAAATCTTAGGTTTCATCTATGCTAAGACTTCCCTATTTACATGGGACTGTTCTGATTTTTAATTTTGGAGATGGGGTCTCGCGACGTTACCCATGTTGGATTTGGACTCCTGGGCTCAAGCAGTCCTCCCACCTCAGCCTCCCAAGTAGCTGGGATTACAGGCCTGTGCCGCTGCACCCAGCTCTGAGTTTCATTTTCCAGCCCCTTAGCTTGGGTCAGAAACATGGGCATGTGAGTGGACAATATATTTAACCCTTAGGGTTAGGAGTAAAATGCCAGGAAATCTAAACTCACTGAAAACTATTTTGCTTTCTTGGTTGAAGTGCATTTTTCTAGATAAACATACTTTTTGATCCATTTATGCGTTTGCTTCAAGAAATAAAAGAAACACCCCCCCACCAAGAGAAAGAAATGTACAATAAGGAATACAACCTCTGTGCCAGGCCATTCCCCGTGTTTCACTGGTGCCCCGGGGTCCACATGCTTTTTTTAAAAAAAAGACTAGTGTGCCAAATCTGTAGTAAATTGAAGAATGTCCGACCTTCCTCTGAGACATAGAGTGTGGCCTGCACATCCAGGTTTGTGACACAGGACTGTCTGTTGAAAATGATGTGCCAAAGTCAGATGTCAACAGAGGGTTCTACACTCGATGTGGAGAGAGATCTCTAACTCTGTTGGAACACGTCTGATTGGTATGCTGGGGAAAAGACACATCCCCCAGTGACATGCTGCCTAAATTGGCCTGAACCATACCCTACTATCAAAGGAATCAGCCCCACGTTTGCTCCTGCTGGGTGAAAGGAGGATGTCAGAGAAAAGAGGAGCATCCCTAGAAACACAAGAAGCCTACAGATCTGGATGATCCCCTTGATCAAAATGCCGAAGACTCATATTATACAATCAGTGACCCTATAGCGGATGAGCTAAAGCAGGCTTCAACCATGCCTCGTCTGGACCTACCAGAGAACAAGACTCTCACCACACTAGATGTGGATGGTCTGGGTGAAACAGATCAGAGAAATCATTTCTACCAGTTTGGAGAGATTGACAGTCACTCTAATGCAGAGACAGCAGGCTGCTTTCACCCAGTTTTCCACAAGGCAGGCTGCAGGCATGGCTGCTGAGAAGTCCTTTAATAAGTTGATTGTAATGGCCACAGACTCAAAGGGAAATCAGGAGGATCTCAAGCAGCCAGAGGAAGAGAAAAAGAAGGATAAAAACACAGACTCGGATCAAGCTAGAGCCTTTTCCAGGACTGCCATGAGCTCTTCCTCCTCTTGCAGCAGAAGATGCAGCAGCCAGCTACTTCAGCCCACCCCAGGTGGTCCTCCAGCACTGTGGCGAACATTGCCCTGCCACCCCCACCACCCCTCATGCCATCAGGTTTGGGCCACACATAGTCCACCCAATGAGTGCACCCTACTCCGTTCATGAAGGCTCCGGCCAATCCTTCTCAGGACCCTCAAAGGATGGGAGCTCATGCTGGAAAATACAGCAGTCCCCAGCACATTAGCACTACTCTGGGGCTCTGTGGAAGAAAGGGCACTTAAAAATCCCAGTAAACGAATTTCGGAGTAAATATATTTTTCCTTCTTTTGTAGTTTCCATGGTAGCTGAGTATGCTCAGATATGGATAGTCAGTGAACGACAGCCATGCTTCTCTACATGTGTTCAAAGATTCAGTGGCCCTCAAATAAGCTGCTGATGACACATCTGGTTACAAATACAACATGACTAATAAAAGCTAATGCGTGTTCCCGTCACCTCTGTGGTAACAAGTGGCTGGGTGAATTGGAATACCCAATGAAGTTACCATCTCAATTACATGTTCATTTTGTACCTGTTCGGTGGAGGCGGGCAGGGTAGAGAAATGATCTTCAGTAAAAACCCTTGGGCCGGCTGGGTGCAGTGGCTCACGCCTGTAATCCCAGCACTTTGGGAGGGTGAGGTGCGAAGGTCACTTGAGGTCAGGAGTTCAAGACCAGACTGGCCAACATGGTGAAACCCCATGTCTACTAAGAAAACACGAAAATGAGCTGGGCCTGGTGGCAGGCACCTGTAATCCCATCTATTAGGGAGGCTGAGGCGGGAGAATCACTTAAACCCAGGAGGTGGAGGTTGCAGCGAGCCAAGATAACACAATTACACTATAGCCTGAGTGACAGAGTGAGACTCTTGTCTCAATAAACAAAAAACTCGGCCTATTTTTATGTCCATGGGGTTATTTTTCTTAGTATCATCTTTAAAACAAACAAACAAAAGAGGCAAAATTGCTAGTACTAATCACTGCAGTGGTGTGAGGGTGATTTAACTCTTTTGAAGTCACACCCTCAGAAAGGCAAGTAGAAACCAGCATCCGGCAAAGCCCAGATGTTTTCTTTCCTCTCCTTTTCTTCGTTTATTACTAAAGGAAACTGACTGATAGTTTTACTTCTTTATGCTACAAAAAAAAAAAAAAAAAGACAAAAATAAAAATTACTTTGTGTTCCTATCAGTTGGATGAAACACAAATTTCATGGAGCTGTGTATTATTGAAGGAACCTGGTGTCTGGGATGAAATTATTTTCAACAACATCCTGTAAGACGCTTTCTTTAACCAACAGAAATGAAAAGCATGGAGTGTTTAAATGGAAGACTTGTGACCTGCAGCTGGAAATACGATCTTCCACATTCACCTTTATGTGTCTTCAGAGGCTCGTTGGAATTCCCTGCTCTGGGCAGGGGACTATCTATTTGGATTTAGAAAGTTTGGGTGTAACTGTATTATAGATGATAAAAGAAACTTGATGTTGGGTTAAAAAAATAAACTCTAAAAAAGAAGAGAAGGGAGAAATCATCAAAGAAGCAATTCCAGCCATTTTCACCAAACTAAAGAAAGAATTCAGACTGAAAATGAAAAGCGCCTTATGCCGCCCAGCAGAACTACATCCGTTTAGCAGAGGGCATTACAGAAACGTTTATGACAGGCCTATCTGTAGTAGCCCCAAAATGGAAATAGTCACAAGTCCGTCCTCATTAAATTTGGATACATCAATTATATATATATATTGGAACAAGAATGAAATAAACATGCAATGACATGGGTGAATCAGACAAAATTGACGAATGAAAGAGACCAGGAGCAAGGGTACATATTAAAAACATATATACGCATTTTATGATGATTGTATTTCTATAAAAATTCAAAAACATGCAAACCGATCTACGATACTGGAAATTACAATAGTGGTTCTCACGAGGGGCAGGTAGTGGCGCTCGGCAGCATTGTTTTTTAATCTAGGTACTAGATTAAGAGGTATTATCTAATCTAGGTATTACACAAAATGTTTGTTCATTTGTAAAATGATTTGTGCTCTTCTGTGTGTTATAGTTCAGTAAAAACTTTACGGTTTTTCTAAGTTCCGTATCAAAACACACCATAGTGAAATTTATGGGGATAAAGAGGAGATTCAGAAAGCTTTGGTTGTGTCTGGATGACGGTGGGGAGATAAAGGATCAAGACAGAATAATGTAAGACTTCTTTTTTTTTTTTTTTTTTTTTTTTTGAGACGGAGTTTCGCTCTTGTTACCCAGGCTGGAGTGCAATGGCGCCATCTCGGCTCACCGCAACCTCCGCCTCCTGGGTTCAGGCAATTCTCCTGCCTCAGCCTCCTGAGTAGCTGGGATTACAGGCACGTGCCACCATGCCCAGCCAATTTTTTGTATTTTTAGTAGAGACGGGGTTTCACCATGTTGACCAGGATGGTCTCGATCTCTTGACCTTATGATCCACCCGCCTCGGCCTCCCAAAGTGCTGGGATTACAGGCTTGAGCCACCGCGCCCGGCTGTAAGACTTCTTAAAAGAATTACTGGAACGAAACAACCATGGAGAAATGCCTGTAACATTCCAAGGGGAACTTAGGTCCAAACTCTCAATCCAGTGAGAAGGTAAAATAAAGACATGTAATAAAAGGTAGTCTCAAAAAATTGTCTGCCTATGTACCCTTTCTCTGGAAGTTTCTAGAAGACATCACAAAAATCACAGGGAAGACGGAGGACCCAGGGAACAGAAAGGAAGGGAAGAGACTAGTGGTGCAGGCCTGTAGTCCCAGCTACTTGGGAAGCTGACCCAGTAGAAGGAGCTTGCAGTGAGCTGAGATCACACCACTGCATTTCAGCCTGGGCGTCAGAAGGAAACTCCATCTCAAAAAAATAATTATTTTTTTTTTTAAATATTCATATTGGAAATTAGGAGGAGGGGGAAAGTACATTGTGATGTGAGGAAAAAGCTGGGAAAAAGTCTGAATCCTAATACCCTATAATAGGAAGTCAGTATTTATTTTATATACTATGCATATATGTTATTTTGATAATTTTAAAAACACTATGAGAAGAAGAATAATTGGTTCATCTGCAACACAGTGAGAATTATTTATTGCAATAACTTCTATTTAATTGGAAAATATAATATTTTTTAATTCCTTCTGAAGGAAACTTGTAAGTGCACTTTAATTTTTTATCTAGTTCTGTACTGTACAAGGTAAGAAAATCAAATTTAAAATGTTTCCATTTTCTGAATTACGTTATTGGCAATAATTACAAAAGTGGACTTAGATTATTTGAGTGTGTTGCTTAGCTTTTGCCTATATTCCTGTCTTAATTGTGAGCAGAAAATGGGGGGTTTTTTTGGTTTGTTTGTTTCTTTGTTTCTGTTTTTTGAGACAGAGTTTCTCTCTCATCGCCCAGGCTGGAGTGCAATGGAGCAATCTTGGCTCCCTGCAACCTCTGCCTCCTGAGTTCAAGTGATCCTTCTGCCTCAGCCTCCCAAGGACCTGGGATTACAGGCATGTGGCACCACGCCCGGCTAATTTTTGTATTTTTAGTAGAGACAGGTTTTCACGATGTTGGCCAGGCTGGTCTCAAACTTCTGACCTCAGGTGATCTGCCTGCCTCAACATCCCAAAATGCTGGGATTACAGGCATGAGCCACCATGCCTGGCCAGTTTTTTTAAAAGTGCGTATTCAAATAAGTGGAATGGTAAGATACAATAAGCATGGTACCTAGCTGAGAACATCTTTGCAGTCTTCCGACTGAAGCAATTAATCCTAGAAACTTCCAAAATTTCAAATGGTAAAGAGAAGCATGGAGGAAAAGCTCTTTTCCTTTTTTGTGTTACTGTATCAGTCATCTTTCCAGCTTAGAGAAAGTAGCAGTACATACATAGACAAGTACACAGTTGTTTCCCCCAAAATATTGAATTTCAGAAGTTCTCTGTCATTCTCACGATAACCATTTTTGTCGTTTCAAAATCTCAACAATTAAGAAACTTGAGAATGAACTAAGCAAACACTCTAGCTCCCTCCTTTTCAAAGTGCTGGCAAAGCACAGCACATCAAGCGCTGCTGGCTGGCTTGTCAAGACAGAGGCTACGATTCTATGGTAGGGCAGAAAGAGAAAGGCTGAGTGGGGAAGGTTGTATAGAGGACCCTCCTTATTCAAAGATTCATTAGGAGAGCCTCTGCAGAAAAGATTAACGAATAATCTAATACTGACTTGTGAAATTAGTCCTCATTCAAGCATCTCTCTCCTCTGAGCATCTGTAAGTCACTGAACAGTCTCTCCAGTGCTGTAAACATTAAAGCAAAGCAAACGGATAGCACAGTGAAAATGCTAATGTCCTAGAAGCTGAAATATGTCACGGAGCCTATGAAAGTGATGTTAGGAAACAACATGCAGGCAGCAGCAACACGGAGGAAACGGGAGTGAGCCGAGAGCCTAGTGACCAACATGAGCCTCCTCAACAAGCCCAAGAGTGAGATGACCGCGGAGGAGCTGCAGAAGCGAGAGGAGGAGGAATTGAACACAGGTCCACTCTCTGTGCTCACTCAGTCCGTCAAGAACAGCACCCAAGTGCTCATCAACTGCCGCAACAATAAGCAACTCCTGGGCCGCGTGAAGGCCTTCCATAGGCTGGATTGCAGTGTCGCTATCGTGGCTCACGATGACCTTGACCTTCTGGCCTCAAATCTGCCTACCTCAGCCTCTTGGATGGCTGGGACTACAGGCACTGCAACATGGTGCTGGAGAACGTGAAGGAGATGTGGACAGAGGTACCCAAGAGTAGCAAGGGCAAGAAGTCCAAGCCAGTCAGCAAAGACCGCCGCGTCTCCAAGATGTTCCTGCGTGGGGACTCAGTCACCGTGGTCCTGCGGAACCCGCTCATCGCCGGCAAGTAGGAGCCACCTATCCCTATCAGTCAACAGAACTCACTCCCCCGTCCTACCAAGACCACTGCCGCTGGTGTTGAGATAATAATGCTCTGTGTTTTTTTTTTTTTCTAGTGGAAAAAAGGAAAAAAGAAAACAGCATGAACTGGCTGGGCATGGTGGCTCATGCCTGTAATCCTAGCACTTTAGGAGGGCAGGGTGGTGGATCACCTGAGGCCAGGAGTTCAAGACCAGCCTGGCCAACATGTTGAAACCCCATCTCTACTAAAAATATAAAAATTAACCAGATGTGGTGGTGCATGCCCATAATCTCAGCTACTCGGGAGGCTGAGGCAAGAAAATCGTTGGAACCCAGAGGCAGAGGTTGCAGTGAGCCAAGATGGTGTCAAAAAAAACAAACAAACAAACAAACAAAAAAAACTTGAACCATAGCCAAGAGTTTGACTAACAACACAGAAGAAAAGAATCAGATAAGGATGATAACATAATAGGTGCTTCCAAAAAGAATGACAAGAATATTTAAAAATTTAAGGGCAGTCCTTGAAAAATTGACAAGCCTCTCCTGTTATCTTTGTGCGGGAAAAAAATGACCATTTTAATGATCAAGCTATACAAGTCCAACATGAAGGGTATTACATTGTGCTAGCATCCATTTTTGTCAGAACAGGGCTTTCCCCCAAAGAAGGGAGCCACAGGAGGCTGAAGTGAGACGGGACTGAGTTTGGCCCTGGCCGTGGGGTACACCTGAACTGGCTGAGTAAGCAGGGGAAATGGGACTAGCTCAGGAAGGAACTGGAGTCAGAATGAGGAACTCGAGCCTTCATCTTTTTCACATGTTCACCAACCTGGGGAGATTAAGATAGTCTTTACTAGGATTTACTACAGCATTTTCCAATTGGGGATTTTTTTTTAAATTATGTAAGGGAAAAATTTACAATACATTGCAATCAACTAATAGAAGTATTATTTTATGACACTTCTGTTTCAGTTTTATACATGTGTATACCTGTGTTACAAGGCAAATATTGGTCTGAGAGTCATGTAATCCAAAATTTGGGCCAGGCACAGTGGCTCACACCTGTAATCCCAGCACTTTGGAAGGCCGAAGCCAACAGATCACTTGAGGTCAGGAGTTTGTGATCAGCGTGGCCAACATGATGAAATGCTGTCTCTAAGAAAAATATAAAAATTAGCCAGGCCTGGTGGCTCACACCTGTAATCCCAGCTACTTGGGAGGCTGAGGCAGGAGAATCGCTTGAATCCAGGAGATAGAGGTTGCAGTGAGCCGAGATCACGCCTCTGCACTCTAGCCTGAGTGACAGACAGAGTGAGACTCCATCTCAAAAAACAACAACAAAAACCAAAGTGTGAAAGACACTGATATAGAGGAAGCTTTATGATCCTATTATAGATGAGAACCCCGGTAAGCCCTGGCTGAGCCACACTGGAGCACAGCACCAGACTGTGAGGTCTCTGGGCTGTGGTTGCTGGTCCTCAGGTTCGAACCCCAGCGCCTCCCTGCATGATGCATGAGCCCGAGGGCCCATTCCTTGGCCCCCCTGCCCACTCCTGCTGAATCCTTCTGTCTCCCCTGCTGCATGCGAATCTGGGTCTCATGGTGGAAAAAGTGTGTGTTTAGGCTCAGCTTGAGCTGGGTGTGAGGCTTAATTCAGCCCCCTACTTTACAGGTAAAAGTAGTGGAGCCATTGTGATCCTCTGTTGCCTTTTCTGTGAAAGTGGGAGAAATAATACCTATCTTATAGGGTTGTAATGAGGACTTAAAAAACATATGTCACCTTCAATCAAGCAGTATTCTACTTCTAAGACTTCATCTCTGGAAGTACTCATATGTGCACAGATTCACATACAAAGATGGTTGATTGCAGTCTTATAAAACCAAACATCTTGAAGGAGGTTAAAAATCTACTAAGGGGCGGGCATGGTGTCTCACACCTGTATTCTCAGCACTTTGGGAGGCCAAGGCAGGTGGATCACTTGAGATCGGGAGTCTGAGACCATCCTGGCTAACATGGTGAAACTCTGTCTCTATTAAAAATACAAAAATTAGCCGGGCATGGTGGTGCACACCTGTAGTCCCACCTACTCAGGAGGCTGAGGCAAGAGAATTCCTTGAACCAAGGAGGCGGAGGTTGCAGTGGGCTGAGATTGTGCCACTGCACTCCAGCCTGAGAGACTCCATTTCAAAAAAAAAAAAAAAATCTAATAAGGGATTGATTTATTTCAAATTATGGTATAGCAATATAATGAAATACTATGCAACTATTTAAAAGAATGAAGTATACGTAGGTCTACTTATATGGAAAGATATCTGCCTCACTACTTAGTGGAAAAAAACGACTTACAAAATCCTGATCCCATTTAAAATATATATAGAGATTATTGGACATGCATAAAGAAATGCTGCAATAGCATAAATATGGCTACAGTGGTTATCTTTGGGAAGCAGAATTATGAAGGACTTTAGATTTCTGTTTTGTAAAATTTTTTACAATGAGCGTGTGTGACTTTCATATTCAGGAAAAAAATTTGCTGAAAACACACACACACACACACACACACACACACACACGTGCATATGTTACCCAGCATAGCAGTTCTGAGTAGCTAGTGGTTGTTAGGAGAGTTCACTTTCAGCATGGGTCCTCTAAATCTTTAAATATTCCCATAGCAATGAATAGCCACTGTGCCTAGGGTTTTTGTGTGAATATATACACTCTTTTCTTTATTCTTGATAGACTCATTTTAGTTGTGCCTTGTTCTCCTTTTCTTCATTAGCTTTAAGCAGCAGGCTCAGGCACCTGTCACAGGAGATGCCATTATTCATTTTAATTTTTAAAATTATAGTAGCAATTTAAGCTCATCCTAAACATGGAAAACAAATCTGCACTTAGTCAACTGAAACCTTAAAGTCACCAATTTCACCATGCCTTTCAGTCCCACTACCCAAAGATGGCAGTGGCTCAGTGTACGGTCTTCACAGCTTCCGTGCGTATGCAAGTGTGTGTGTGCACTTGGTCTTTGTTTTTTGATACAGGGTCTCACTCTTGCCCAGCCTGGAGTGCAGTGGTGCAATATCAGCTCATGCAGCCTCAACCTGCTGGGCTCAGGTGATCCTCTCACCTCAGCCTTCCGCGTATCTGGGACTACAAACATATGCCGCCACACCGAGCTAATTTTTGTATCTTTTGTAGAGACGAGGTTTCGCCATGTTGGCCAGGCTGGTCTTGAACTCCCGGACTCAAGCCATCTGCCTGCCTCCACCTCCCAAAATGCTAGGATTACGTTGTTGCACAAATGAGATCATTATGCATATCAAAAAATTTACTTCCACTGCAGAGATTTATGTATACTATGTCTTTTTTAAGAACTGCATAATATTCTCCTTCGTAGATGTAATTTATTTCACCATTCCCTTATTGGCATAATTTTCACTATTGTTAGCAGAGCCACAGAAATATTATTTTACCTATATCTTTGCACACTTCAGTGAGCAGATGTGTAAGATAAATTCCTACAGGGGAATTAGCATTGGTCAAAGGGTATCCATGTGGATAGTTATCATGTGCTCTGACTTACATTCCCAGTAGTACATGTACGAGTTCCTTTTTCCCTACGCACCTTCAGCTGTACAAGCTGAGTATTCTTTACACAAAATGCTTAAGACCAGATATGTTTCAGACCTTAGATTTTTTAGGATTTTGGAATATTTGCATATGCATCATGTGATATCATGGGCATGGGACCCAAATCTAAACACAGAATTTATTTGTTTCATGTAAACCTTATACAGATGCCCTGAAGGTAATTTTATGCAATATTCTTAGTAATTTTTGTGACCCATTGCAGGAGGTCAGGTGTGGGATTTCAGATTTTAGAAAATGTTTGATTTTGTATTTTCAGGTGAAGGGTGCTCCACCTGTATTCTCTATTGTATATTGTTGTCTTATTATTGCTTTTCTTTGTCACTGTTTTTAACTCTTTGGCAGTTCAGTATGTGAAAAATGGATGTCATTGTTGAATTTGAATTGTTTTCATCATGAGCGAAGTCATCATTTCTTCATTGCCACCATCCATTTGGAAATGTTATGCACGTCTGCAAATTTAGTTAGAATGCTGGCCTAGAGTTTGATTAGATGGTGGCAGAGAGATAATATGCTTAGAAACATGGTCCTGGATAGAGTGTTGAGGAAAAGTAGAGAGAATGGATGGTGCATTTTAGTATACTCATGGTTTCGTTTTTGGACATCAGTGGTGGGTGGGAGACATGTCGGATAGTGGCATATTTTTGTGCATAGAAGTCTGTTAGCTATATGGCTGCCGTTTCAGCATCCCTGAATCCCTCGCCTGGCTGAAGTGAGCCATCTATTCACCTTTGTTCAAAATGTCCAGTATTCTCTATGTACTTTTTCTCACTGAAATCTGGGATCATACTGAGTCGGCATCTAGAGGAACCAACACGAGGGAATCAAGTGTGCATGCATCACCCAACGGTGCCTCATATGCCTAAGCAATTTCATGGAACTGCATTTCAAAATCACAGTTTGAAATGGTCATGTTCCAAACACCTATAAAGAAACCTGAAAATGTGGCAAAGTGTAGGCAGGGCTTTAAATGTAGAAAGAATGTTCAGATAACTTTGCAAACAGCTTTTTCGTGATAGCTCAGTTACTTCTTGCCTCATCAATTGTCCTTGGTGAGTAGGACATCCATGACCCAGCATATGTCAATGATAAAGTTTGTTCCAATACACATTATTTCTTCCTTTCAGAATGAGTGGCCTTGGCCGATATGAAACCTCTCTGAGCAGGGACTGTCACTAAAGGGAGCATGCAGACAGACTGTGTGGGGTCACATTGTGATGGAGACTTGGGTGAGGGCACTCACAGTTACCACTGGCTTTTCCATCATTTTGGATGTCTTCACCGGTTTCGTCATTTCACCATCCAGAAATACCGAATTATAAAGGACACAGTTCTTTCTGACTACCCAAGGCATCCAAAATTCAATCTTATGCAGACTTTGGTTGAGGACATTTTCCCTGATTCTTTTGCAGCTTCCAAGTCCACTAGTTCTCCATTTTTAACCTATCAGCTGCTCTATATGGATTTCGTGCCTTGAGATGTTATCTTCCAAACACACAGCATACAAAACTAACTTATTGTTTCTCTTTTTAGAAAATTAAGCAAATCTGCATGTAACTACATATTCAGGCCTCTGGTCAACCAGAGGCAATGAGCATGACCACAAGTTTGTGTAAACTCAGTCAAAAGCAAGGGAATGCAATACAGTAGTCCTTTTATGGGTTAATATGATCTCACTCTCCCCCTACTACAGTAGTGATCTTTCTATTCCTACAAAGGGGGGAGCCCTGGGCTGGGAACCCCTTCAGTTATCCCTTTTGAATGGCACAAATCTTCATCCCATCCGTCTGATGGTCCCAGCTGGTTTTAGTTGACCATGAAGGAAGGTAAATGCCTCAAGATCACGCACCTCATCCCCCACCTGAAAAAAGACATTTCACATTCACATTTTGCTGGTGACGGGAGCCCTGAGTCAAAATCTGTATGTAGAAAACAGCCCAGGAGATGGGTTGCCCGGTCACTGGCACCACAGCGCGCCGAGCTCCCTGCTCTGGATCAGGTTGTTGAGACCGCGTGAGGATGCGCTGCTGGGAAAGTGCCTGCTTTTTCCAATTTAGGTTCATCAGAGTGCATAAATCCACTGACAGCTCCCTTCAAATGGTGGTTCTCAACTTTCAATAAAATTTTGAAATAATTAACACCTGGTTTGCTTTTTAAAAATTTCGATTTTAAAAAAGGGCAGCAGGAGGGTGTAAATTGGGGCTATGGAAGGCATTCTAATATGGGGGGAAGAGCACACATCTTTGAGTTTGACTTTGAACCCTGACTTCACTAAATATTTGGCTATATGACCTTGGGAAGGTTATTTTTAAGCTTCGATTCCCTTCTCTGGGAGTAGGAGTAAGACTCCCTTGCAGTCTTGTGGACATTTATTAATAATAACTGTGAAACAGCACAGCTTAGGACTGGGCGTGGCGTCAGGGCTGAGTAAAGGTGAGCTTGCCCGTCTCCTCTCCATCTCTTTTTTATGTCACACTGCATCGGAGTCTTCTGTTTCTGCAGTTAAGGGCAGCACTGGATGTTGTCGTGGTGTTGACCCTGAGGAAGTGACAGCCCACTTCCTCGGGGAAGCGGTGACGTAGACACAGGCAATCATATCTCATTCATAGAAGCAAGTCCCCAGCTTCCACGTGGACCACCGACATCTGAGAAAGGTGGAAAGGGGCTCAGAGGTAGGAGCTACCACCCCAGCCTCGGGTGTTACCGAGCTGCACTGCAATCTTAGGGTGGGGGTGCAGGCAGGGGGACCCTCCCCCCATCCCTGAGAGGTTCCTTCCTCGGTGAGCTGACGGGCTCAGCACCAGAAGCACAGCCACTGCGGCCCCTGCTCTGTGAGGACTCTTGAGCCTCCAGCGGGGAATGACCCATGCTACTTATCAAACACAGGCTCGGCGCCTTCAAGCTCCTCCTCGCCAAGGAGCCTGCATGGCTGCAGGACGCAAAGCCAAAGGCCATCAGAAGGATGTCTGGAAAACACTGCGATTAGAAATGAGCAGACATTCCCGATGGAGCGCGGACCTCAGGCTGATTGTGATCTGAGACGGAACAGTGCCAAGGCGCTGCTAAATCACTAGAACACCTGTGGACAACAGCACGAGAAAGACACAGGCTCTCCCATAGGCAGGCTCTGCGGTACGGAGGGAGGCAGGCGCTTTGGTGACAAAGGGTACAGGCCCCTTTTGGGTTGTCTTGGGACAAGTCATTTAGTGGTGGTGGAGCTAGGGCTCGTGCTGTCAGTGTTGCTGTCCCCCATATCAAGGTCTCGCTGTGTCCCAAGCACTCTCAGGCTCCTTGTAGACATCATGTCCCAACAGCCCTGTGAGGTGGGTACTATGATTATGCCTATTTTAATTTTAATTATTTTTAGGTTATCTCGAGGTTGCAGAGCTCTCTGTTTAGATGAAGAATCTCAGACTCAGAGGTGAAATGACGTGCAGGTAGAACCAGTCTCACTATTTTCTGTCCAATGTGTCTTAGCCTTCATTCTCACCTGCAAAGTGGGGATAAAAAAAACACAATCTCATAGAGTTAGAGAAATAATGAATACTTCACAAGTCTGTGATATGAAATAAGTGTTTGGGCTCACGTCTGTAATCCCAGCACTTTGGGAGGCCAAGGCAGGCAGATCACTCGAAGTCAGGAGTTCAAGACCAGCCTGGCCAACATGGTGAAACCCCATCTCTACTAAAAATATAAAAACTAGCCGGACGTGGTGGCACACACGTGTAATCCCAACTACATGGAAAGCTGAAGCAGGAAGATTGCTTGAGCCTGGGAAGTTGGGGCTGCAGCGAGCCACTGCACTCGAACCTAGGCAATAGAGTGAGACCCTCATCTCAAAGAAAAAAAAAAAAAAAAAGCCCAACAAAAATAAATGCCAAATGCAACACTGGGCGTTACAGTAGCAGCTGCTGTAAGCAGGGGATAGCCTGAGTGTGGCTTACGTGTGGAAGGGACACTGGTTCTTTCAACCACACCGGCATAAGCAGAGAGCAAGCCTTATCCTAAAACCTTGTTGTTGTACGAAGAGTGGTACCATCTTTCGGACAAATCCTGAAAAAAATATATTTGGCTTCAGTAGGTACACCACGTGCCGATTAACCTAGCTCACTCTGTAACTCCAATAAGATTTTATGGTCCGATGATTCGAAGCTGATTTTTCCTAGTGAAGTAGGAAAGCTTTTATTTAGAGGCCTTTTCCCTTGCTCAGCTGGGGTTGAGCAATGTGCAGAGTTTCTTTGACTGGGAAAGAGTGGTGCCATAGCACTTAACCTCCAAGGAGATTATTTCATAAAATATTGATTTTTATGCACAAAACGGAGATAGTTCATGAATAGAAAATGTAAGCATAAGCAAAATGTTTTCAGTCCTCTCAGTTCATGAACACAAAAAGTAATGAATCCTGTTACCAACTGAGGCTGATGTCTGCTGTACCTACTGGGAAATAGGCAGAACTAGAAAATTATCCTTCCCCGATGTTTATAACCGCAAGAACTGTTGTACCAAAAGTAGACGCACCTGGATGGTACAGCCTTTTCCTGTAGGCTGTGAAGGCAAGGCTGTAGACTGTTGCAAGTTGGGCCAGGCACAGTGGCTCATGCCTATAATCCCAACACTTTAGGAGGCCGAGGCGGGCGGATTGCTTGAGCCCAGGAGTTCTAGACCAGCCTGGGCAACATGGTGAAACCCCATCTCTCCTAAAAATACAAAAATGAGCCAGGCACAGTGGTGCGTGCTGTAGTCCCAGCTATTCAGGAGGCAGAGGTGGGAAGATTGCTTGTGCCTAGGAAGCAGAGGCGCACCACGGCACTAAAGCCAGGGCAACAGAGCAAGACCCCGTATCAAAAAAAGAAAAAGAAAAAAATTATAGACTTGTTTGCCTCCATGACCCAAGCTATCACTGAGCCTTTTCCCAACGTTTCCCAATATCAGATCCATCTTACTGAGCTGTTGCAGACCAGAAATACGGTTTCACTGGCTATTGCTGTCTTGCAGATGCCAGCAGCCATGCCACATCACATGCTATGTCCTGACAGCATTTTTGCACCCAGCCCTCCCCCTCCCCATTTTATCTCTAATTCGTCATCACTCTTGACCTTACTCTATCGCTGTTAGGTAGCTATCCTGGGGTTGAAACAGCCTGGAGGGGTAAAAGGGCAGTGGTCTCAGAATCTAGAAGCAAGATTATGGCCAGGCACAGTGGCTCACACCTGTAATCCTGGCACTTTGGGAGGCTGAGGTGGGAGGATTACTTGAGCCCAGAAGTTTGGGACCAACATGGCAAGACCCTGTCTCTACAAAAAATAAAAGAAGTTAGCTGGGCATGATAGCATGTACCTGTGGTCCCCGCTACTCAAGAGGCCGAGGTGAGAGGACCACTTGAGTCCAGGAGTTCAAAACTGCAGTGAGCTACGATCATAACACTGCACTTCAGCCTGGGTGACAGAGCAAGACCCTGTCTTACCAAAAAAAAAAAAAAAAAGAAAGGTATCATAATTATGTTTTAACTCACATTGTCACTAAGCTATCTTGAGCAATTCAGTGAATTACTCTTAATGTTTGTTTCACTGACTGTGTATAAGGAATGTTGACAGATGTTGTGAGGATCAAATGAGAAAATGAGGTGAAAGTGCTGTAAAAATAAGTGCAATGTCACAACGAGATCTCAGTTCACATCCACTAGGATGGCTCTAATCAAAAAGACAGATAAGAACAAGTGTTGGGTGAGTAGGTAGAGAAATTGAAACCCTCATATATTGCTGGTAGGATGGTAAAGTGGTTCCTCTGCTTTGGAATACACGGGGGCTGTTCTTCAAACAGGTAAATATAGACTTACCCTGTAATCCAGCAGTTCTGCTTCTAGGGATGTACCCAAGAGAAATGAGAACATGTATCTACACAAAACCTTGTACATGAATGCTTAGAGCAGCATTATGCATAATGGCCAAAAAGCGGAAAGCACCCAAGTGTCCGTCAACTGTTGAGTGAATAAATAGAATGTCCTATACCCATGCACCTGAATATTATTCAATAATAAAAGGGTATGAAGTGCTCATATGCTACAACACGGATGACCCTTGAAAACACTATGCTAAGGAAAGGAAGACATCCATGAAAGACCACATATGGCAATTCCACTTAAACAAAATATCCAGAATAGGCAATCCGTAGAGAGAAAAAGTAGATTAACGGTGGCCAGGGGGCTCAGTGTCAGGGAAGGAATGGGTATAACCGCTAATGGGTCCAGGATTTCTTTTTGGGGTAATGAAATAGCACTAAAATTGATTTATCAGTATATTCTAATATACTAAACTCCATTGAATTTTTCACTTTAAGTGAGTAGATTGTACAGTATGTGAATTTCATATCAATAAAGCTGTTATGGGAAAACATAAGGGCCACGCAAAGGCCATTAATAATAATACTGGGTTTTCAGCAAATGACCCAATGGAACTGAACTCCCGCAAAGATCAATCCTGGGCTTCATCAACCTAGTACCAATATGTCTGAAATTCAAGATGCATCTTATAACGGAAGACGTCTCACAGTCTGCTAGCCAGGCCGCACCCATCATTGCTTGCGTGTCCATGAAGCTCAAAAGCACCAGTGTCCAAACTTAGAAAATGGATATCAGTTGCTTGGAATAAAATCCCAGAAGGAAGAGTGAAGCACTCCTTTCCTTCCCGGAAACCAAACGTTTATGGGAAAAGAGGTAGGGAGAATGATAAATCATCACGTGCTTGGCGATAATTTTGAAGCAGGAATCAAAAATAGGCAAGCAAAGAGCCCAGCCCCAAGAGCTTTTAGTACTGTTGGATTCTCTTAAGAAATGCTGCATCACCAATGCCCTTGGTGGTACAGAGGATGATACTGAGTGCATAAGCAGCGAAGTAGACTCTGAGTCAAACAAGTGATTCACAAGGCTGGGATTCTGAATGAGAAGACAATTTAGGAACATTTTATTTTATTTATTTACTTATTGAGACAGAGTCTCACTCTGTGGCCCAGGCTGAAGTGCAGTGGCCTGATCACAGCTCACTGCAACCTCCGCCTCCCAGGTTCAAGTGATTCTCCTGCCTCAGTCTCCTGAGTAGCTGGGATTACAGGCATGCACCATCATGCCCAGCTAATTTTTGTATTTTTAGTTGAAACAGGGTTTCACCATGTTGGCCAGACTGGTCTCAAACTCCTGGCCTCAAGTGATCCACCCACCTCGGCCTCCCAGTGGGCTGGGGTTACAGGTGTGAGCCACCGCACCCGGCCTATTTTTATTTTTTTTTTCGAGACAGAGTCTCGTCCTGTGGCCTAGGCTGGAATGCAGTGGTGTGATCTCAGCTCACTGCAACCTCCACCTCCCAGGTTCAAGTGATTCTCGTGCCTCAGCCTCCAGAGTAGCTAGAATTACAGGCATGTGCTACCATGCCCAGCTACGTTTTATATTTTTAGTAGAGATGCGTTTTCACCAAGTTGGCCAGACTGGTCTCGAACTCCTGGGCTCAAGCGATCCTCCTGCCTCAGCCTCCCAAAGTGCTAGGATTATGGACATGAGCCACTGTGCCTGGCCAAGAAGACAATTTAGGAATATTTTAAATCAATTTATTTCACCTAGATTTTCCTTTTTATGTATGCAAAAGAGTGTTAAATATTTCAAAAATCTAAGTCTAAAAGAGCAATTTCAAAAAGTATAAAATAAAATGGTAAGTGATACGGAGCATCATCTCATAGTTTAACTGGAGCATTTTTCCTTTCTGAGGACTACATAATATAATCCTGCAATCATCATATTGGGTACTTATTATGAAAGATAGTTCTTAAGGGTGGCAGTAACTATTTTCTAAGTTCAATGTGACATCTCTAGCTGCTATGTTGAATTTTTTTTTTTTTTTTTTAACAGAGCCTCACTCTATCACCCAGGCTAGAGTGCAGTGGTATGATCTCGGCTCACTGCAACTTCTACCTCCTGGGTTCAAGCAATTCTTCTGCCTCAGTCTCCTGAGTAGCTGGGACTACAGACATGTGCCACCATGCCTGGCTAATTTTTGTATTTTTAATACAGACAGGGTTTCACCATGGTGGCCAGGCTGGTCTTGAACTGCTGGCCTCAAATGATCCGCCTGCCTCAGCCTCCCAAAGTGCTGGGATTATAGGCGTTAGCTGCCACGCCCAGCCTGAAAATTATTATAGCATAGTTCTCACTACTCAGTCATTGAGATTAGTTGACACTTGTTTCAGGACTGTCATAGAATATTTATTTGGGCTGGGCACAGTGGTTCACATCCATAATCTCAGCCTTTTGGGAGGCCAAGGCAGGAGGATCATTTGAGCCCAGAAATTCAAGACCAGCCCCCATCTCTCCAAAAAAAATAAATAAATAAAATAGCTGGGTATGGTGGCATGTACCTTTGTGTGTGTGTGTGTGGTCCCAGCTACTTGAGAGACTCAGGTGGGAGGATCGCTTGAGCCTGGGAAGTTGAGGCTGCAGTGAGCCATGCTTGCGTCACTGCACTCCATTCTAGGCAAAAGAGTGAGACCCTGGATTTTAAAAAAAGTTTCTGTGAGTGTTAAGAGCTGTGTGCTTTCTGTTGCTCCCTTAGTCTGTGTCAGGTACTGTGCTAAATGCTCTTCATGCATTTCTCATTGGTATCTAACAACAATAATATGTGGAAGGTATAATACAATTTCCTGTTTTACAGAAGAGGAAACTGGGGTTAAGGAATACGAAATAACTTTCCCAGAGTCCTTCAGCAACTAAATGACAGAGCTAGGTCCTGGATCTGTCTGACTCCAAAACATCATGCCCTTGATGTTCGGCCAGCACACCTTTATGGCTGATCTGAATTGGGTCTTTAAAATCCCAGACAATTAAACACAAGGGAAAACAGGAAAAGGCAGTTGGGTATAGAAGTGTTTTGTTTTGCCTTTTCAGACAAGGTCTCAGTTGCCCAGGCTGGAGTACAGTAGTGTGAACACAGCTCACTGCAGCTGTGAATTCCTGGGCTCAAGTAACCCTCCTGCCTCAGCCTCTCAAGTAGCTGGGACTACAGGCATGCGTCATCACACCTGGCTATTTTTTTATTTTTGGTAGAGATGAAGTCTTGCTGTCTTGCTCAGGCTGGTCTCAAACTCCTAGGCTCAAGCAATCCTCCAACCTCAGCCTCCCAAAGTATTGGGATTACAGGCCTGAGCCACCCTGCCCAGCTAGATATAGAAGTTAGTTGGGGTTTGCAGACTTCTGGTCTTTCTCTCACTACACTAACAGTCAACTTGGCCAGCTCTGGGTTTTCCAGGTTACTCAGTGGAAGTCAAAGCAAACACAAGTGAGAATCTATAGTTAGAGGTTCCAGTGTTCTGTAAATTCTGCGGGTGAGGTATAAAATAAAGTTTCTGACTTTCACCTTTATTGTCCCAGCATTCTGGGTTGTTTTGTTTTTTGTTTGTTTTTCTGTATGCTGAAATACCCACAGAGAGAACTACTGAAGATTTGAGATGTAGAACCGGAATAAGCATAACCTACGGCAAAATCCCAAATCACAGAACTTCGGAGCTCCAAAGACTCTCAGAGGCCAGGCACAGTGGCTCACGTCTGTAATCCCAGCACTTTGGGAAGCCAAGGCAGGCAGATCACTTGAGGTCCGGAGTTCGAGACCAGCCTGGCCAACATGGTGAAACCCCGTCTCTAATAAAAATACAAAAATTAGCCGGGCATGGTGTCATGCGCCTGTTGTTCCAGCTACTCTGGAGGTGGAGGCAGAAGAATTGCTTGAACCGGGAGGTGGAGGTTGCAGTGAGCCAAAATTGTGCCACTGCACTCCAGTCTGGGTGACAGAGCGAGACTCTGTCTCAAAAAACAAACAAACAAAAGGCTCCAAGAAATTGGCACACATTAAAACCGCCTACACAGCTCTTCCCAGACAGCTGTTGAATGAGCATCTCAGAGCGAGTTGGTCTAAGAACTACATTCTCAGGGGTTCTCAAAATAGGATTCCTGGACAGCAGCTTCATATCAGCTGGGAACTTGTTAGAAATGCATATTTTGGCTGGGTGGGGTGGCTCACGCCTGTAATCCCAGCACTTTGGGAGGCCGAGGTGGGCCAATCACCTGATCTCCTGAGATCGGAAGATTGAGACCAACTTGACCAACATGGAGAAACCCCATCTCTACTGAAAATACAAACTCAGCGAGCATGTTGGCACATGCCTGTAATCCCAGCTACTCAAGAGACTGAGGCAGGATAATCGCTTGAGCTGCAGGGGCAGAGGTTGCAGTGAGCTGAGACAGTGCCATTGTACTCCAGCCTGGGCAACAAGAGCAAAACTCCATCTCAAAAAACAAATGCATATTTTGGGGTCTCGCCCCAGACCATTGGATTAGAAACTCTGGTGGCAGGGCCCAGCAACCTGTGCTTTACCAACCGAGCCTTGCGGGAGGTTCCCAAACTTCAGCAGGTTTGAGAACCACTGAACTAGACCAAGAACTTGGATATGATCCTAAGGTCATGCCTTCTTTTTGGAAGTACATCACAGCTCTATTTCAATTTCTTCAAATTCAAAATATTTATGTTCATATTTTATATACTTGGACTTTTTTAAGCATGTATGTATTTAAAAGCACAAGAATCCTAGCCTAAAATTATGAACTTATTTTCTTTTTTTTGAGACTGAGTCTCATTCTGTCACCCAGGCTGGAGGACAGTGGTGTGATCACAAGTCATTGCAGGCTCAATCTCTGAGGCTCAAGCAATCCTCTCACCTCAGCCTTCCAAGTAGCTGGGACTACAGGAGTGTACCACCAAACCTGGCTAACTTTTTATTTCATTTTATTTTATTTTATTTTTTTGAGATGGAGTTTCGCTCTTGTTACCCAGGCTGGAGTGCAATGGCGCCATCTCGGCTCACCGCAACCTCCGCCTCCTGGGTTCAGGCAATTCTCCTGCCTCAGCCTCCTGAGTAGCTGGGATTACAGGCACGTGCCACCCTGCCCAGCTAATTTTTTGTATTTTTAGTAGAGACGGGGTTTCACCATGTTTGGTCTCGATCTCTGGACCTCGTGATCCACCCGCTTCGGCCTCCCAAAGTGCTGGGATTACAGGCATGAGCCACTGCGCCCAGCCTTTTTATTTTTTTGTATAGACAGGGTCTCACTATGTCTGTCGCTCAGGCTGATCTCAAACTATAGACTCAAGCAATCCTCCTATCTTGGCCTCCTAAAGTGCTAGGATTACAGGCATGAGCCTCTATGCCCGACTCTGATTCTATTTTTCTACCTCCTCCTTAACATCAACTAAAAATAGCTTTAAAAGTTTGTCACTTCTAAGTGTTTTCTGCATTAAATTATAAAATATTAGATGATAAAACAACCTCTTATTTTAAAAAAAAATCCACTGTGGTAATGCACAAATAGATACAGGGTATGGCTGAAACTATTTTAGAAAATTCCTTGGTACGTTTACTTTGCTGTGTAAGGTATTTTGTGAAAGTTAATACATTTGTTAAAAATCACTTTTCCAATTTACTGACTCAAGTAAAAAAAAAAAAATCAGTGAAAAGTTACTATCGTCCATAAGGAAAGAAGGAAGATACTTTACCAGCTCTTGAATATCTTGAATCAATTTCACTTCTGAAATACTCCTTGTAGTCCTACTATTTTGATTTAATACTTGGTCGGGAAGGGAAGAATTTGTTCAGGCCAGCATTTCCCAAATGGCATTTCTGCAAGAGGTCAAAAATTATTTCTCAAAGAAAAGATTCTGTCGTAAGTACATTTGGGAGATGCTGTGTTAAAAAAAATTAAATGGGTAGATTCACTTCATGACTTTGTAGAGTTTGTAATACGGTAATATGGACTGTAAATCTCTGGGGGTGGGGGTGAAGGTGGAGTGTTGTGCATAGCATTTGCCAGACTTTTTTAAATAAAAGTTTTTAGAAACAAACCAAAAAAGCATCATTTCTAAGGACCTCGGAAATAGATTTGTTATATAGAATCTTTCTTTGTAATGGTAATTCATGCAAAGGAATTTTACCTACAAATGCTTTTGATAATTACCTTAGTTTGTAAAATATCCTGCTAGCTGGTTTTTGGTGTCCTGAAACTAAAATTTAGCCCCTGGGTATATGAAATGTTTTGAGATGTATCTCTGCTTTAAATAATTCCTTTCATGTTTTCTAAAAACATCCCTTCTAGAATAATGTGGGATTTTTTTTTTAGCAATTCAGTAAATATAAAATGAACATGACAGATATTGTTCAAATTAAAATCTTTGTTAAAATTGTTTTTAATGTTGATAATAGGCAGAAACGGCCAGCTGGCATTATGACCGTACTGGCGATAAGATAAAGTTATTTCAATTATTAATATTTTCTCAGTGAATACTTATTGAATGTAATGTTAAATTATGTTTTGTTGAGTAGTGAAGGCTCTGAAGAGAAGTACATATTAGTCTTCTATTGTTGCATGACAAAAATGATCATAAACAGAGGCTTTAAACAGCACCCACGTATTAGCACCCAGTTCTGTAGGTCAGAAGTTCAGTTTGGCATAGTCAGGTTCTCTGCTCAAGGGGATCACAAGCCCAAATCCACGTGCTGGCCAAATCGAGCTCACATCCACTTCCAAGTTCCTTTGGGCTCTATTGGTAGAATCCACTTCCTTGTGGCTCTCTAACTGAGGTCCCACTTTCTTGCTGATCAGTAGTAGGGTATTGCTGTCTGGTTCTAAAAGCTGCTTTCACGTCCTTTTCCTGTGACCCACACCTTCAAGCCAGCAAGGGCGAGTCTTATTCTTCTTGTGCTTTGAATCCCTGTCTGCCTCTAGCACTTTGCTTTTAATGATTTAATGTGATGAGGGTCAGGCCCACCTGGGTAATCTCCCGTAGCATCAACTTCAGCTCTGCCACCTAACACAATCTAATCAGGGGAGTCAGCTCTCATCATACTCGCTCATTCCACCTGTGTTCAAAGGGGAACGGATTCTCTAAAGATGGGCTCAGGGGAGATCACTGAGGATCATCTTAGAGTTCTGCCTTCCACAAAGTATAAGACACATCCCAGTGCTCCTAAATTAACAAGTAAAAGGTAATAGTCTCACCTTTTACTTGTTAACTTGGGAGCAGTTAACAATGTCACAGGCATTGTGACACACACCTGTAGTCTCAGCTACTTGGGAGTCTGAGGTAGGAGGATGGCTTGAGCTCAAAAGTTTGAGGCCGCAGTGAACTATGACGGTGCTGTTGAATAGCCACTATACTCCAGCCTGGGCAACAGAACCAGACTCTCTCTCAAAAAAATTAATTAAAAAGAAATTGATATACAAATATGACTAGAATGTATAATTTAAAATGAATACTACAATCCGTGCTGCAGTCGTTTATAAAAAGCTGATTATCAGTGGAAAAAAATTGATTACAAAGGTCACATAGAGTTTTTTTAAATCGCCAGGTACAGTAGCGCATGCTTGTAGTCCTAGCGATTTGGGAGGCTGAGGTGGGAGGATTACTTGAGCTCAGGAGTTTGAGTCCAACCTGGGTAACATAGTGAGACCCTACCTCCTTAAAAAAAAAAAAAAAAGTATTGAACTCGACTGTGCCGGATCATTACAGTAATGGCTATCATTGATTGAGTTATAAACCCCTTGTACAGCTCAGTATAGCTCAGTACTAGGGGTTTATAACTCAATCAATGATAACCATTGCTATTATCATGAGGTAATGAGGCATGCTCATTCAATCCTTACAAAAATTCTACAATTATTCCCATTTTGCGATAAGAACCAGCTAGATGACTTCCAAAACAGTCCAGATGAGCGATATCAAGGGCCTTAGGTGAGAGGTGAACCATAGGAAGGGACAGTGGATGGGTGAAACTTGGGAAGGTCAGAGGCAGTGGCTCACACATGTAATCCCAGCATTTTTGGGAGGCTGAGGCGGGAGGATCACTTGAGGCCAGGAGTTTGAGACCAGCCTGGGCAACATAGAGAGACCCCATAGACCACATTTCTACAAAGGAAAAAAGAAATGTGGTGACTCATGGATGTATAGCATTGCTATGGTTTGAATGTTTGTCACCTCCAAAACTCATGTTGGAACCTGATCCCCAGTGTAACAGTATCGAGAAGTGGGGCCTTTGGGAGGTGATTTGATCATGAGAAGCCTCATGAATGTGTTAATCCATACATGGATTAATGGATTATCGTGAGAGTGGATTAGTTATCAAGAGAGTGGGTCAAGAAAATTCAGTATTGGCCAAATTAAGGTTGAGTTATATGTATTACATCCAAGTAGGGATGACCAACAGCAACTTGGACACACAGGCTCAGCAGAGAAGTCTGTCCTCAGAGAGGCAGATTTTTGGACTCTCAGTGCTCTGGAATGAATGCAGCGCTATTTATTCACATTCCCACTAACGTATGCTAGGCCCTAGGAATACGGATATGAAGATACAGATCCTGCCATGGAGAAGATGTAAACTCACATACACCTGTGCAGATGTTGTGCCGTTACAATGAGCACATGCATAGCATACCATGAGAGCATTTACGTGGGGTGACTTCCCGAAGCAGAGGACTCCAGGCAGATGAGAGTAAAACCAGGAGGGAAAAATAGAAGAGAGACCTTCTACAGACCATGTCAAAAGTGACTACAGAGCTAAAAGCTGAGGTGGCCACAGAGAAAATGGAATTTAGGTTAAGATCATGTTGTGTTAGTCCTGTGGGGTTTTGGGGTTTTTTTGTTTTGTTTTGTTTCGTTTTGTTTTTGAAATGCAGTCTCACCCTGATACCCAGGCTGGAGCGCAGTGGCGCGATCTCAGCTCACTGCAACCTCTGCTCCCCAGGTTCAAGCCATTCTCCTGCCTCAGCCTCCCAAGTAGTTGAGACTATAGGTGCCCGCCATCACGCCTGGCTAATTTTTGTATTTGTATCAGAGAGGGGGTTTCACCATGTTGCCAGGCTGGTCTTGAACTCCTGACCTCAAATGATTCACCTGCCTCAGCCTCCCAAAGTGCTGGGATTACAGGCGTGGGCCACCACGCCCAGCCCTAGTCATGTGGTTTTATAATGGTGCACTCAGTATTGAGGATGCAGGAGATTGGCCCAAAAGGTGCACAGACTGTCCGTGAAGAGGCGTCTTACAGCACATTTACCTTGGGTCAGTTTACTATGGTCCTGGAGCTGCTCCTCAGGCTCAGAAATGTGATTTATTTGTTAATTATCATTATTATTACGCAGTGGAAACAGCTCCATTTCTCAGCAGTGGCCTTACTTTAGCCAAGCTTATCAAAACTGATTATCCACACGTATGCATGCAGCTGAAGGCCAATGAATTTGGTCTGCAGAGGGATCTGCAACTGGCAGCCTGTCTGTCTGATCAGGGCCCCTGCCATAAAAAACAAACTGCTTCAGGATTGCTGCGGGATCTAACTAGTGAAGGGCATTGTTAGGTGATTCCAGTGTTCACGCATCAGGGCCTGAACTGTCACGTTCATTCCTCAGGAGATGTGGGTAGGCTTTCTCATTGACTTAACAGATGGGTGTTGCCTACTTTTCACTCCTTGAGCTCCCTTTTCTGACTCTTCTACTCACACTGCTCCCCTAAGCCATGTTCAGTGTTTGCCTCTGCTCCCTAAATTACAAACACTTTCAAACCCTGCTTCCCTGATACTACTCCCAGGTTTTGACTGGAGTTTCAGGTTACCTCGAGCTCCTCAGTCACTCATTTACAGGGCAGGCATCCTGTTGATTTACTCTTGCCAATTACATCTTTTTCTTTTTTAAGAGACAGGGTCTCACTATGTTGCCCAGTCTGGTCCCCCAACTCCTGAGCTCAAGTGATCTTCCTGCCTCAGCCTCCCAAAGTGCTAGGATTACAGGCATGAGTCACCATGCCCGGCCCCAAATATGTCTATGGCATATGGATTTAACCAGGTGCATCTCAGGTGACAACTTTAGATCTTAAAGGGCAGGCCACAGTCGCCCCCACAAAAAGAGAGAAGATAGACCAGGAGGGTAGGCTGACTTTGAAAAGTCCTTGAAAATCTATCTAAGGAGATTGTGCTTTGTCCTCTGATCACTAGGGAACCTCTGAGGTGTGGGTTTGGGGTAGTGGGACAGCTTGATGAAATCAATGTTTGGGGCCTGCAGGTAAACTGCCCTAGAGGAAGAAGAAACCAAAGGTGGAGAGCCCAGATAAGAAGCCAAGGCAAGGGAGATAGATGGGACACGCAAGGCCCAGCCTCAGATGGTGCCAAAATCCCAAAAGGAAAAGCTACGTTCAATAGGCATTTCACAGAGAGAAGCAAGAAGAGTTGGTGTATTAGTCTGTTTTCCATTGCTATAAAGTAATACCTGAGGCTGGGTAATTTATAAAGAAAAGAGGTTGATTTGGCTCACAGTTTTACAGACTGTATAAAAAGCATGGTACCAGCATCTGCCCAGTCTCAGGAAGCTTTTACTCACGGAAGAAGTGAAGAGGGACCAGGCAGGTCATATGGCAAGACAGATAGAGCGAAAGGGAGGAGGAGGCTCCAGGCTCCTTTAAACCACCAGCTGTCACTCATTACAGAGAGGGCACCAAGCCATGTGTGAGGGATCCACCCCCATGGCCCAAACCCCTCCCACCAGGCCCCACCTCCAGCGTTGGGATTGACATTTCAGCATGAGATTCGGAGAGAAGCAATATCCAAACCATATCATTTGGTGATGGCCTGTGGTGGATAACTAAGGGGAAAGCATTGATCCCCTATTTTTCTTTAGCTCTGTCATTATTACTGGCAGCATTTCAGGTATTTTTAATGACCATTATGCATCATTTAGGTGAGTATGTATAAGCACTGTATATGTGTAAAACCATATTACTTCAGTGTGATCAGTAATCAGGATCTGGCTCCTCCACTCTGGTTCACATTTAAAAGAATGAGCAACTTGTGGCTGGATGTGGTGGCTCAACCCTGTAATTCCAGCACTTCAGGACACCAAGGCGGGTGGATCATAAGATCAAGAGATTGAGACCATCCTGGTCCACGTGGTGAAACCCGTCTCTACTAAAAATACAAAAATTAGCTGGGTGTGGTGGCGCACACCTGTTAGTCCTAGCTACTCAGGAAGCTAAGGCAGGAGAATCACTTGAACCCAGGAGGCGGGCGTTGCCGCGAGCCAAGATCATGCCACTACACTCTAGCCTGGCAACAGAGCAAGACTCCATCTCAAAAAAAAAAAAAAAAAAAAAAAATGAGCAACTTGTAAAAAACTATCTGTTGGCTAATCTAGACTCTCTTCTTTTCTCAAACCTCTTAGGAAGTGATGTTCCTGATACACACAATACATTTTGAAGAATGAGGAATGAATTTGGAGAGGAACTCAGGATAGTGGGCTGGTTGAGGAGGGCTGGAGGAGAATTGATCTCTCAATTAGTAAGCATTTATTAAGCACTTACTATATGCCCAAGGTTGTGCGAGGTGCTGTGGAGGCTACAAAAGCCACGTAACAGCTTCTTTTCATAAGGAGCTTCAAAGCCTCTTCTCGAGTTAGATCTTACTCTAAGAAATAACCAGAAGCAAGCAACATAAAAGGAAATGGAACCGTGCCGCTAAGCCAGAGCATAGAGACCAGCGGTATTTTCGTACAAACTGAGTGATGGGCCTCTGGAAGCCATGGCAGAGAAAACAACAAGGTCAGAAGGACAAAAAAAAATCATAGCTTGAAAGGAATAGGCAAACTGGGGCTGGTAAGTTTAGTAACAGATTCCAGAGGGATTTATCCTTTCTTTTTTTCCCAGAGGTTTATTCTTTGCAAAACACTTTTATGTGTATTAATCTCATTTTAGCTTTGACACAATCCAGCAAGGGAGGCAAGGTGGGGATTAAAAACGGGGAAAGGATTTGAGAGAGATTTATGATGTAGAAACAGCAGGATTTTATGACCAATTAATCTTCTGGTTAAGGGTGAGGGAGAGTCAAAGATGCCCACCCCCACTCACTCATTCACTCATAAAATCACTCATACAACAAATACTTGTTGAAGATATATCGTGCGTCCTGTCTGTCCACTGGCACTGGGCTTGCAGATTCCTGGCGGAGGCTATAAGGTCAATTACAGTGCCGTGTCCTGAGCAGGAGGTGGTGGAGGAAGAGTACGGGATGCAGGTGGTTGTTCAGGTTTCTGGAGGTTTCGGTTTCCACCTTGTGGATTTGGGAGGGCTGTGGGACACATAAGTGAAATTGGCAAGTAGGCAGTTTTACAGAAAGGTTTAGCTTTCTCTGGACAAAGGTCTGGGATATGAAATAGACTATTAATTAGCCTATAGGTAAGAGTTAAAACTGAGAGTGGATTAGGTAACCTCCAGAGATCTTGGTTCAGATACTTAACAATTCAGAGCTTCAGTTTCTTGCTGTGGGAAATGAAGAAGATAGTATCTACACCTCAGGATTATCTTAGATCCAGTATATGTGAATGGACCTTGAATACAGCAGTGCATTATATATGTTGAAAATATTATTGCCAATAGTTCACCACTGTAGTATCTGTGTCTTGTTTCACCCATCAGTTTATTAAATTCCTCAAGAAAGACCAGAGTTATGCGCTCATATTCCTGCATTATCTCCTTAATATCCCCAGGCAAAGGTCAAAAGTTAAACATGAATAGGTCTTGAGGTTTGGGCTTTGGAATAGAAATAAGAATACTGGGGCAAGGCCAGGTGCAGTGGCTCATGCCTGTAATCCCAGCACTTTGGGAGGCTGAGGCAGGTGAATCATTTGAGGTCAGGAGTTCAAGACCAGCTGGCCAACAAGGTAAAACCCCTTCTCAACTAAAAATACAAAAATTAGCTGGTTGTGATGGTGCACACCTGTAGTTCCAGCTACTCGGGAGACTGAGAAAGTAGAATCGCATGAACCTGGGAGGCAGAGATTGCATTGAGCCATGATCAAACCACTGCACTCCAGCCTGGGTGACAGAGCGAGCCTCTATCTCAAAAAAAAAAAAAAAAAAAAAAAAAAAGAATATTGATGCTAGGTGCAGCGGTTCATGCCTGTGATTCCAGCACTTTGAGAGGCCAAGGAGGGAGGATCCCTTAAGACCAGGAGCCAGAGACCAGCCTGGGCAAAATGGCAAAACGCCCATCTCTGCAAAAAAATATATATATTTTTTTTAATTAGCTGAGCATGGTGGAGCACCTCTGGTTCCAGCTGCTCCAGCGGCTGAGGCAGAGGATGGCTGGAGCCCAGGAGGTCAAGGCTGCAGTGAGCTGTGATAGCAGCACTACACTCCAGCCTGAGTGACAGAGCAAGACTCTGTCCAAAAACAAAACAAAAATATTGGATTAATTCATAAATACATTTTATATACAAAAGGTGTATCTGATCAGGAACCGGGCAGAAAGATAATGCAAGGGAGAACAGTGGTGCTATTGTTGAGTTTGATTTCCAACAGCACAGCTAATGAATGGTTAATGTGAAAAAGTGTCTTCACATAGTCTGACCCTTGAAAAATGAAGGGGAGGGGAAATTTAGAGAAATTTGAGAGAAAAATTTAGGTTATGTCTAGACTTCCTGATTGTCAAAATGAAAGGCTGGTGAGAAAACCAGGATACCTTTAGGAAAATATTCAAAGCAAATTGTTGGAGACTAGATTTAGGAGCACTGTTTTAACCGAGTTAAAACAAGGATGAAACAGGTGACCAAGGAATGTTTTCAAAGGCCTACTTTTTTTGTTGTTGTTGTTGTTGTTTTTGTCATTTTCTTTCTTTTCTTTTTTTCTTGAGAGGGAGTCTTGCTCTGTCACCCAGGCTGGAGTGCAGTGGCATGATCTTGGCTCACTGCAACCTTCACCTCCTGGGTTTGAGAGATTCTCCTGCCTCAGCCTCCCATGTAGCTGGGACTACAGGCATATACCACCACACATGGCTAATTTTTGTATTTTTATTAGAGACAGGGTTTCACCATGTTGGCCAAGCTGGTCTTGAACTCCTGGCCTCAGGTGATCCACCTGCCTCAGCCTCCTAAAGTGCTGGGATTACAGGTGTGAGCCATTGCACCCAGCATGTCATTTTCAATTCCATAAGATGTGGCATAAAAATGACTTTCTTACATTAATCTATTTGTTGAATGATGAATCAGAACCATAAGGAACATATTTATACTCAGTTTTAAATTTTTCATCCGGTATGATACAGGAGTGATAGTTCAAGGCCATGGTCAGTTACTCCATTGAATTTTCTTGCTTTCATTAATTATTTTTTCTTTTTTAGAGAGGGTGTCTCCCTCTGTTGCCCAAGCTGGAATGTAGTGGTGCCATCGTAGCTTGCTGCAGCCTTGAATCCCCAGCTCAAGTGATCCACCTGACTCAGCCTTTCTTAATAGCTGGGACTACAGGTGCACACCACAGTGCCTGGATAATTTTTTAAAACTTTATGTAGAGATGGTGTCTCACTAAGTTGTCCGGGCTGGTCTTGAATTCCTAGGCTCAAATGTTCCTCCTACCCCAGCCTCCCGAGTAGCTGGGATTCCAGCACTAGCTCTTGTAATTGATGATTGGGTACATAGGGATGTCTTCCGTTCAGGTAACCAAATCTCAGAAGAAGAGCCTCCTAGAACTGAAGATAGGCTTTCTCTGCTATCAGGAAAACAAGGTGCGGTAGTAATTGGTAATTCTGCTGTGCCAGTCTTCTCAGACCACAGGAATGACAATGAAGAGTCCGTCTGTCTTTCTGCAGTGACAGAAAGGGCAAGCACCCTGATCGCTTTGCTTTGGGGGGATCGCCTCCCGATAGTCTGAGTTGCCTTGAGAGTGGGGATGGTCTTATTCATCTTTGTAGCCCCATTATTTTCTGACACACATTTCCTGAGCACCTTTGGAGTGAGCACCATGAGAGCCAGGGGTACGAGAGAAGTAAGACGGCCTCTGCCAGGTGGGAGAGGATGATACCCACGCAGCTGTGCAATCTGGAGACAGAAGCGCCAGGTAACCCCGGAACCTGCAAGAGCACACCCCACTCAGTGGGAAGATGTGTGTCACTGGCACTTTTCTGAAGCAGGTGAGGCTTTGAGAATGACAAGCCAGCCAGGCCAAAAGAGCTGGAGAGAAGGGAAGGCCGGGAGGAGGAGGTGGGGCAGCCCAAGTGTGGATGGGTCAATGGCACCTAGCTAAGTGTGCTGCAGAGAAAGTGCCCGCCGAAAGGCGGAATGATTGACAGAGGTGGAGGTGGATGCATTGGTCAGAAACAAGAAAGACCAGTCTTTGTGTGAGGTGGGAGGAGAAGCATGAGGGCAGATGGGACTACAGGCTGGGGTACAGAGAGGTCAGTGATAGACAGGGGTTCAATAAACGTTGGCTCAGTCATCAGTTAAGAGGGTAACCTCCGGCCGAGCACAGTGGCTCACACCTGTGATCCCAGCACTCTGGGAGGCAGAGGTGGATGGATCATGAGGTCAAGAGGTCAAGACCAGCCTGGCCAACATGATAAACCCCATCTGTACTCAAAACACAAAAATTAGCCAGGTATGGTGGCGCGCACCTATAGTCCCAGCTATGGGAGGCTGAGGCAGGAGAATCGCTTGAACTTGGAAGGTGGAGGTTGCAGTGAGCCAAGATTACGCCACTGCACTCCAGCCTGGGTGACAGCAAGACTCTCTCTCAAGTAAAAAAAAAAAAAATGTAGCCTCTGTGCAACACTTGGGTGGATCTGGGAATGCAGCTGACCTTTCCTCGGCCACATTTCTGCTTCCTCTGGTCCTAGCCCTCACCACAGCTGAGGAGAATATGGTCTTCAGTTCAGAAGCCAGAAAGAACATCAGCAGATCTCAAATGCTTCCACCCAAGACGCCGCCCCTGCACGCTCCTCTCATTCCTCCTGGCAAGGCCCCACTTCTACCTGTTCAGGGTCCCCTGATGCTGCCTCCTGGGAAGGGGCTGGAAAGGGCTTGGGGCCTGGCTGCACCTCCCCCTGATCCGATCTTGATTCAAAAGGTCTAGCTCTCTGCCTTGGTCAGCCAGTTTAGTCTTTCTGTGGGGACTGTTTTCTTCTCTCCTCAAATCTGTCTCAAGGCTGGGCACGGCGGCTCACACCTGTCATCCCAGCATTTTGGGAGGCCGAGACGGATGAAATGCCTGAGGAAGGGAGTTCAAGACCAGCCTGACCAACATGACAAAACCCTGTCTCTACTAAAAGTACAAAACAAAAAAACTGTCTCCTTGATGTCCTCAGACTGCCCCCTGAGAGGATGGGAGTGAAGACAAAGGGGGATCCAAAAAGCATGCTTGGCTCTAGGGCGATTGTGTGCACCAGGGCAAGTGCAGATGAAACCGTGACTTCACACTAATCCACTAGATAGGAGTAAGATGGACATGGGATGGGCCCTGTGTTAACTGTTGAGGATGAATGACAGGTCCAGGGGGTTTCATTATACTCTACTTTTGCAATTTTCCATAATAAAAAGTTGAAGAAGGCCGGGCGCCATGGCTCACACCTGTAATCCCAGCACTTTGGGAGGCTGAGGCAGGCAGATTACGAGGTCAGGAGTTCCAGACCAGCCTGGCCAACATGGTGAAACCCATTATCTATTAAAAATACAAAAAATTAGCTACGTGTGGTGGTGTGCACCTGTAACCCTAGCTACTCGGGAGGCTGAGGCAGGAGCATCGCTTGAACCCAGGAGGCAGAGGTTGCAGTGAGCCGAGATCACACCACTGCACTCCAGCCTGGGCAACAGAGCACAACTCCATCTCAAAAAAAAAAAAAAAAAGAAGCTGGGCACAGTGGCTCACACCTGTGATCCCAGCACCTTGGGAGGCCGAAGTGGGTGGATCACTTGAGGTCAGGGGTTCAAGACCAGCCTGGCCAACACGGTGAAAACCCATCTCTACTAAAAATACAGAAATTAGCTGTGTGTCATGGCTCATGCCTTAGTCCCAGGTACTTGAATCGCATGAACCTGGGAGGCGGAGGTTGCAGTGCGCTGAGATCATGCCACTGCACTCCAGCCTGGGAGACAGAGCAAGACTCTGTCTCAAAAAAAATAAATAAATAAATAAATAAATAGGTGGTATTTTGAAAATACTGTGAATTGACACTAATACTTCATTTTTTCCCAGTCATGTGACAAATGTATTATTTACCAGTGTAGGTGGGGGAATAATACATTTATTATTCCTGAAGCAAGAACTGTTTTGTAGGAACACTGTTGGTTTGAAGCTCTCCTGTCTCTCACCTCCAACTCCGGTCTTTGACCAGTATTAACCGGTATTACCCTTCCTTGGTTCCAATCAGAGTTACCCTTCAACTTCACTCCTCCTGTCTGAGCATGCTTTGCCCTTATCTGTTTTTCATCTCTAAGGGTAATCCTAGTGTAAGGAAGCTTCAATTTCAACCTCACTGAAACCTTCCCCTGATCTAAGCGTTTCTCTCCACCGCAGCTATGACTTTGATGTGATGGGGAGTTGCTGGTTGTCACACTTGTTTTTAAATTACTCCTCTTGGATAAATAATCTTGTTTTGTCTAGCTTTATCATAGAAGTCTCTGATCTTTCGAAAAGAAGTATCTAGATAACCAACCAGAGAACTTCTGGGGTGGGGGGGAACAAAGCAAAACAAACAAAAAGAAGTATCAGAGCACTGAAAAGACGCTTAGCAATATTAATCGTGAAAAACAAATTTCAGCTATGATAGATTATCTTGGATTGAAACCACATTGTGATTGAGAAACTTGAGGACAAAGTAACTTCATGAGTCAAAAGATAAGAAACCAACTAGCAAGAACAGCAGACGTTTTGGGTGGAGGCTTTGTTCTAGGCTGAGATAGGGTAATTCACATCCAGCCTTCGAACCGTCCTTCCCTCCAGGCCCCACCCATCCCATTCCACCTTCTTCAGGGCTCCTCCTTAACTTCAATATAAAACCCAAATTTCTCAAAGGGCATCAAAGATGACTCTATCTCCCATCTTGTATCTCAAAGTTCCTTCTTCTTGGAAGCCTTTCTTGACTCCCCTAAAAAATGAAAAATGGTGATTTCTCCATGGGTGCTCCCAAAGCACCAAAATATACTATTTATTTATTTATGTATTTATGTATCTATTTACTTTGGAGGCAGGGCCTTGCTATATTGCCCAGGCTAGAGTGCAGTGGCTATTCACAGGTATGATCACAGCACACTGCAGCCTTAAACTCCTGGGCTCAAGCAATCCTCCCTCCAAGGCCTCCTTATGCAGTAGCTGGAATTACAGATGCTACAGGATGACCCAGCCCTACGATATCTTTATTGTTGTTTTCTCTGCTACAGGTTCTTTGAGCTCAGACAGTCTTATTGACCTGTGCATTACCTATGCTTAGTACCTAGGAGTTTCTCAAACAAACAAAAAAAGAAGAAACGAAGTAGGATCAGTGACCCTACAGAATTGTATTATAGCAGTCACAAATGAAGATAGCTAATTAAGCCCATAGGCTGCCAACAGAAATGTTACTTTTCTAATAGAAGAGGAGCATGCTCCATAAAAGATACAGTACAGGCCGGGCGCGGTGGCTCAAGCCTGTAATCCCAGCACTTTGGGAGGCCGAGGCGGGTGGATCACGAGGTCAAGAGATCGAGACCATCCTAGTCAACATAGTGAAACCCCGTCTCTACTAAAAATACAAAAAATTAGCTGGGCATGGTGGCGTGTGCCTGTAATCCCAGCTACTCAGGAGGCTGAGGCAGGAGAATTGCCTGAACCCAGGAGGCAGAGGTTGCGGTGAGCCGAGATCGCGCCATTGCACTCCAGCCTGGGTAACAAGAGGGAAACTCCGCCTCAAAAAAAAAAAAAAAAAAAAAAAAAAAAAAAAAAAAAAAAAAAAAAAAAAAAGATACAGTACAGACTATAATAATGATTTATTATTTAATAAAAAATTTATTTTATATTTAGTTATACATTTTTATTGTGTGTTCACTAAGGAGTCAGCCTTTTGCTAAACACTTTATCTGCTGTACCTCATTTGCATTTATCCTAAACTTTTATCTGTTTATTTGTACTCCCTCTCCTTCGCCTCCCTTACATCTTGTCAAATCTGTTCAGTGTGGAGACTAAGGCCGGGCGCCATGGCTCATGCCTGTAATCCCAGCACTTTGGGAGGTGGATGGATTGCTTGACACCAGGAGTTCAAGACCAGCCTGGCCAACATGGTGAAAGCCCATCTCTACTAAAAAGACGGAAATTAGCCGGGTATGGTGGCAGGCACCTGTAATCCCAGCTACTCAGGAGGCTGAGGCAGGTGAATCGCTTGAACCCGGGAGGTGGAGGTTGCAGTGAGCCAAGATTGTGCCATTGCACTCTAGCCTGGTTGACAGAGTGATACCCTGTCTCAAAATAAAATAAATCTGCATACCTAGATTATGATGCAACACTGCAAATATAGTAAAAAATGTAACTGTAGATGCTATGCAATTGAATTTTATGGTGTGTATATACATCCGTACAGTATGTACATTATATCTCAATAAAACTGGTTTTAAAATCCTATGTAAATGAACTGAAAAGGTCTAGAAGCAAATACACTCAACTGTTAACTGTTAATTAGAAGGAAGGAACTGAGATGGAAGATTGGCCTGAAGGAGAGCAAGTTTGATTTTTTAAATTCTGTGCACTTCTGTATGTGAATGTTTTCCAGTGAGCATATGTGTTAACTTGTATATTTTTGGTCTGTTGTATTCACTGCTGTAATCCTAGCACCCATATCAGTGCCTACACATAGCAGAGGCTCAATAAATATTTGTCAAATGAATAAATAAATGAATTATATTTTAAATGTAAAAAAACTCAAATGGAGTACATAATAACTTGATTGGTTTGTGTATGGCTGACTCAAACTTTCTAATTTTTAAAATTCATTTCCAAAATAGATTTATGGAAGCAATGCTTTTTAGCAATTTGAAAACTATTCTTGGAATACTCTGAATGGGTCCTGGCTTAAAAAATCCAAGCACTGATTTTGATTTTTGGCTGTAAAATTTTGCTATGAAAGGAGTTTCCCCAGTATATCTTTTAATCAATCTGCTATAAAGCATGTACAATCATTTATTTTTTTTTTATCTAATATAAGAAAATGAGTTGTTATAACTGAACAGGTGCAGTGGCTCACATCTGTAATCTCACATTTTGGGAGGCCAAGGTGGGAGGATTACTTCAGGAGTTCAAGACTAGTTTGTGCAACACTGCGAGACCCCATGTGTACAAAAAAAAATTTTTTTTTAATTAGCCAGGTGTGGGCCTGTAATCCCAGCACTTTGGGAGGCCAAGGCAGGAAGATCACTTGAGGCCAGGAGTTCAAGACCAGCCTCGCTAACGTGGTGAAACCCCATCCCAGCTTCTCAGGAGGCTGAGGCAGGAGAATCCCTTGAACCCAGAAGGCGGAGCTTGCAGTGAGCTAAGATCATGCCACTGCACTCCAGCCTGGGCAAAAGAGCAAGAATCCATCTAAAAAAAAAATTTTTTTAAGCACAAATTAGCTGGGTGTGGTGGCACACACCTGTGATCCCATGTACTCGGAGGCTGAGGGAGAATTGCTGGAACCCAGGAGGTGAAGGTTGAAGTGAGCTGAGATCATGCCACTGCACTCTAGCCTGGGCAACAGAATGGGCCTCCATCTCAAAAAAACATTATCCAGGTGAGGGAGCACACACTTGTAGTCCTAGCTCTTTGGGAGGCTGAATGGGGAGGATTGCTTGAGGCCAGGGAGTCAGGGCTGAGGTGAGCCGTGATCGCACTCCAAACTGGATAACAGAATAGGACCCTGTCTCTTAAAACACATACACAAGGATATCATACTGAACTTGCTTCTCCTGGTGTCTTAGTTCACTTTCTGTTGCTAAGACAGAATACCTGGGACTGGATAATTTATAAATTAGAGAAGTTTATTTGGCTTGTGGTTCAGGAGATGGGGCAGTCCAAGGACATGGCAGCAGCTTCTGGTTTGTGCTTTCGTACTGCATCATAGCATGGTGGAAAAGCAGGACAAGCAGCATATGCAAAAGAGACTGCAAGAGTGAGCCAAGCTAGCCTTTATAACAACCTGCTCTCCAGAGGGCTAACTCACTCCCGTGAGAGCTAAGTCACTTCCTGGAGAACTCACTTCACCTGATGGCATCATGACCCAATCATCTCTTAAAGGCCCTATCTCTTAATACTGTTACATTGGCAATTTAAGAGCTTCCAAGACAGGAACTTTGGGGGGACACATTCCCCCAGGCCTGAGGAACTCAGATGCGTCTAGGATGATTGACAGACAGGCTTCAGATTCACTTTAATCAAATCCCAGTGGCTTGGGGCAGAGTTTAGTTTTGTTTAATTGAATTCAGCAGTTTTCTTAATTCTTCAAACAAAGCAACGTAATTATTTAAATGTGATATAACGAATGGATTGACTTTTCAAGATTCCTTTTTGGTCTTATGATCCTAAGAAGCCCAAGACTAGCAAATATGGTTTTTAAAGAAGAAGAGGGAATCTACAATTAATGAAGGTTTATTTCTCATACTTTGTGCTTCTGTGAGAACAAGGAAAGGGTATTGTGGTTTTAAAATGTGGTTTGGGAAATGTTCATGACAATGGAAAGATCAGTGTTGGGTCAGACTGTGAGAGTGCCTGATATAGGGAGAAACTCAGTTTGAAACAAGAAAAAAGAGAAATGGGAAGAACAAAATGAAGGATGGGTCAAAGCTGCAATTTTTGAGAAGTGATGATCAAGAGACTTTCTGGTGAAAAGCCAGTCAAGCTAGAGATCAGAGATTCAACAGAACCATATCAGGCCTTAAGCACACCCATCATTCAGTTGGAGTTAGTAGGAAAATTCGAAGGGTTTGGAGTGATTTCTGAACCCATCTTCAAGGCAAAGAATTTGCTTTGGGCTCTTTGGCTCACACCTGTAATCCCAACACTTTGGGAGGCCAAGGCGGGTAGATCACCTGAGGTCAGGAGTTTGAGACCAGCCTGGCCAACATGGCAAAACTGTGTGTCTACTAAAAATACAAAAAATTAGCTCGGCATGGTGGTGCACACCTGTAATCCCAGCTACTCAGGACGCTAAAGCAGCAGCATTGCTTGAACCCAGAACGCAGAGGTTGCAGTGAGCCGAGATCACACCACTGCATCCAGCCTGGGCAACAGAGCAAGATTCCATCTCAAAAAAAAAAAAAAAAAAGAGGCTGGGCACAGTGGCTCACACCTGTAATCCCAGCACTTTGGGAGGCCGAAGTGGGTGGATCACTTGAGGTCAGGAGTTCAAGAACAGCCTGGCCAACATGGTGAAAACCCTCTCTACTAAAAATACAGAAATTAGCTGTGTGTCGTGGCTCATGCCCGTAGTCCCAGGTACTTGAGAGGCTGAGGCAGGAGACTCTCTTGAACCCAGAAGGCAGAGATTGCAGTGAGCCAAGATCACACTACTGCACTCCAGCCTGGGCCACAAAGTAAGACTCCATTTCAAAAATAATAATAATTTGCAGATTCCCTTTTTCTAGATATTTGTATTTGGGGCAAGAATCATTGAGATTGTGTCCTGTTGTATGGTGGTGGGGGGCATAAAGGGATAGAGTGAGTGACAAAGACCTTACTGAGGAAACAAGCCTAGCCATCTCTCCTGACACCCACCACAGCTCTTCTCCCACTCCAGCCCCTCCCCCTTCTGCGATCCCCAGCAGGGCAAGGAAAAGTAAATGAGAAGATAAATTCCAAGAGGAGATCATCAAACTTGTCCAACAAAAAGTCTTCATTGACCTTGGGAGGATATATTTTGAGATGGAGTCTCACTCTGTAGCCCAGGCTGGAGTGCAGTGGTGCGATGTCTGCTCACTGCAACGTCCACCTCCTGGGTTCAAGCCATTCTCCTGCCTCAGCCTCCTGAGTAGCTGGGAAGAGAAATGCAAATCAAAATCACAATGAGATACTATCCCACACTAGTCAGAATGGCCATTACTAAAAAGTCAAAAAATAACAGATGCTAGCGAGATTATGGAGAGAAGGGAATGTTATACGCTGCTGGTGGCAATGTAAATTAGTCCAGCCACTGCGGAAAGCAGCTTGGGGATTCCTCAAAGAACTTAAAACAGAACTGCCATTCCACCCAGCAGTTCCATTACTGGGCATAGACCCAAGGAAATAGAAATCGTTCTACCATAAAGACACACACACGTGTATGTTCACTGCAGCACTCTTCACAATAGCATAAGACATGGAATGAACCTAAATGCCCATCAGTGGTGGACTGGATAAAGAAAATGTGGTACATAGACACCATAGAATACTACCGAGCCATAAAAAAAAAAATGAGATCATGTCCTTTGTAGCAACATGGTTAGAGCTGGAGGTCATTACACTAACGGAACTAATGCAGAAACAGAAAGTCAGATAGTGCGTGTTCCCATCCATAAGTGGGAGCTAAACACTGAGTACACATGGATACAAAGAAGGGAGCAATAGACACAGGGGCCCACCTGAGGGTGGAGGCTGAGAGGAGGGTGAGGATCAAAAAACCACCTGTCAGGCACCATGCTTATTACCTGGGTGACAAAATTATCTGTACACTAAGCCCCCATGACACACCATATACCTATATAACAAACTTTCACATGTATCCCGGAACCTAAAATGAAAGTTAAAAAAAAAAAAAAAAAAGCAAATGGAATCGGTGGTAGATTCAAAACGGAATGAGTGTGGCATAATCCTTTGAAGAGTTCGGTGTGAGTGAAGAGAGGGCAGGTTGGTACAGTAGCATTGACAGATGTGTCTTCTGCATCGAAGGGTCCTCGTTATAGTGAAAGATGAAGAGGAAGGAGCCAGCAGAAAGAGACGGGGGATCATTTTGGAAAATGAAGAAATGGCTGAGGATGAAGGTTTCTGTTTACAATTGAAGGGGAGAAAGACTGAAGGCTGGAAAGGGGGTGGCTTTCATGTGGAGAGGAATATGAGCACTGGATTTGTAAGGGAAGAATAAAAGAGACACTACGTGTGAGGCTTCGGGCATGATGAGAATATTGGTGGGGGGGGTGTGCGTTGCAGGGAGCGGGCATTGATCTGATGGAAGGAATGTCTGTGTGGAGGAGGAAGTAGCCATCAACCTAAAGTTGACCATTAAAAAAGGTCCCCAAACACATTCAACTGAGTCTTATCCTCTTGAATGGTCTCCAAGTTTCAAGCAAATTGGCCTGGAAAAGCAATCGTCTTCCTCGCCCATTGAAGATACTGTATTTTACTTTTGAAAAGCCAATGACCAAGATACAACACCTTTTTAATAACGAATCTCCTCCTTTGATGGCTTAGCTTTTTAGTCTTCTAGAGAAAGGCAAGCTGGGAGACTGCTTTCCTGGTCCATTCCCCTATACACTTTTTGCTAAGGCTTTTATCTGATGCTCAGTGTCTGAACTGCCACGGACTTTTGCAAAAATGCATTTCCTGGATGTGTGCGTTTTATGGCAATTGCTACCCTTTCTTCTAATCACTTGCCACAGGTGTCTCCCAGCTATCAGGGGTAGAACTGATGGTATGAGGGGAGGCCCGTGTGCCAGGCTGTGAGCCTAGGCAGATTGTTGGAAAGGCAGTTGTGTACTAGGGCTTGGTGTTTGGTACATTACTGATAGGAAGCCTGGAGGGAGGACTGGTGTGGAGATGATCTGCATCTGCTATCAGGAGCAAGAAACATTGAATAAATAGGCAAAATTGCTAAGGAGAAAACGCTCTCCTAACTTCGATTCTTTTCCTTCTCCTTCTTTTGGCCACCACATCTTCAGGTGCCCAATAGTGGCATAAAAATTTATTTCTTAAACAAAAAAAAACCCTAGCTGGGCACAGTGGCTCATGCCTGTAATCCCAGCACTTTGGGAAGCCAAGGCGGGTGGATCACAAGGTTAGGAGTGCCAGACCAGCCTGGCCAAGATGGTGAAACCTCGTCTCTATTAAAAATTACAAAAAACTTAGCCAGGCTTGGTGGCACATGCCTGTAATCCCAGCTACTCGGGAGGCTGAAGCAGGAGAATCACATAAACCTGGGAGGTTATCTGAGGAATAGTCAAGGCCTGAAAAAGACAGCCGATGGTTATCTTTAGATTTTTTTTTTTTTTTTTTTTTTAGACAGAGTTTCGCTCTTGTTACCCAGGCTGGAGTGCAATGGCGCCATCTCGGCTCACCGCAACCTCCTCCTCCTGGGTTCAGGCAATTCTCCTGCCTCAGCCTCCTGAGTAGCTGGGATTACAGGCACACGCCACCATGCCCAGCTAATTTTTTGTATTTTTAGTAGAGATGGGGTTTCACCGTGTTGACCAGGATGGTCTCGATCTCTTGACCTCGTGATCCACCCGCCTCGGCCTCCCAAAGTGCTGGGATGACAGGCGTGAGCCACCGCGCCCGGCCCAGTTATCTTTAGATATTAAAGGGTTGTCTGCCACACAGAAGAGGGAAATATTCAGTGTCACTCTGGAGGACAGAGCTAGGATCAATGGGAGGAAATGACCGGGAAATATATATTGGATTAAAATAAGAAAGAAATTCCTACTAATTAGAGTTGTTCAAAAGGAGAATGAAGAAAGCAAACTGCAGAGCAGCATTAGAAGTAGAATCCCATTTGACGTTGAAATCGCACACAAAAGTCTTTAAGCAGTGGAAAGACAGGATCATTGCTTTAGAAAAACGATGCTGGTGGCAAGCTAGAAGGTGCGTGAGAAAAGGGAGGTACAGATGGCTGGTGAATAGCCCATTGAAATAGACTAGCCGAAAGGTGATGAGACCTTAAACTGGGGTGGTAGAAGCGGGCATCATGAATTAGAGATGACTCAATCATCCATCGATGGATAAATGGATAAACAAAATGTGGTCTATGCGTGCAATGGACTATGATTCCACCTTAAAGGTGAAGGAAATTGGCCGGGCGCGGTGGCTCAAGCCCGTAATCCCAGCACTTTGGGAGGCCGAGGCAGGTGGATCATGAGGTCAAGAGATCGAGACCATCCTGGTCAACATGGTGAAACCCCGTCTCTACTAAAAATACAAAAAATTAGCTGGGCATGGTGGCGCGTGCCTGTAATCCCAGCTACTCAGGAGGCTGAGGCAGGAGAATTGCCTGAACCCAGGAGGCGGAGGTTGCGGTGAGCCGAGATCACGCCATTGCACTCCAGCCTGGGTAACAAGAGCGAAACTCCGTCTCAAAAAAAAAAAAAAAAAAAGGTGAAGGAAATTCTGACACAGGCTACAAGATGGATGAACATTGACGGCATTATGTTAAGTAAAATAAACTCGTCACAGAAGGACAAATACTTATATGTGGTGGAATATACACTATTACATACTCTACCGCCTAGAGCAGTCAAAGTCCTAGAAAGTAGAATGTTAGTTGTTACGGGGGGAGTGGGAGTTCGTGTTTAATGGATACAGAGTTTTAATTGGGAAAGATGAAAAAGTTCTGGAGATGAATGGTAGTGATGGTTGCACTATTACGTGAATTTACTTAACGCAATTGAACTGTATACTTAAAAGTGGTTAAAACGATAAATTTTATGTTATGTATTTTACCACAATAAAAAACACTTCTTAGTTTATTTATTTATTTATTTATTTATTTATTTTTTTTGAGATGGAGTTTCGCTCTTGTTACCCAGGCTGGAGTGCAATGGCGCCATCTCGGCTCACTGCAACCTCCGCCTCCTGGGTTCAGGCAATTCTCCTGCCTCAGCCTCCTGAGTAGCTGGGATTACAGGCACGCGCCACCATGCCCAGCTAATTTTTTGTACTTTTAGTAGAGATGGGGTTTCACCATGTTGACCAGGATGGTCTCGATCTCTCGACCTCATGATCCACCCGCCTCAGCCTCCCAAAGTGCTGGGATTACAGGCTTGAGCCACAGCGCCCGGCCCTTAGTTTAAAACAAACAAGGTGAGAGATGAATTTGAGAAAGAGTTTAAAGATACAAACGAAAAGTGGGGTAAAGGTGACTGCCAAGCTATGTAGCTGAGCTGACTAGGTGGACACGGTGACGCCGTTAGCCAAGAAAGAGAACATTAACCAAGAAGGCAAACAGAAGATCAGGAACGCAGCTAGAGAAATGTGCAGTTTGAGCAGCCTGCCAAGCATACAATGGGAGATTTAAAAAATAACAACTTTATTGGGTTGTATACAATAAATTGCATCTATTTCAAGGGTGCCATTGAAAGAGTTTTCTTTTTTAAATAATGGCTAGCATTTATCAGATGCTTATTACAGCCATTTTCCCAACTTTTTTTTAAAAAAAGACAGTTCACTTTGTTGCCCAATCTGGTCTTGAACTCCTGAGCTCAGCAATCCTCCCCCACCTCATCCTCCTGAGCAGCTGGGATTACGGGTACACACAGCCACACCTGGCTCAATTCAAAGAACTTTTGCTTTGTTCTGTATAAGAGATGAATGTCTTGCTTTGATGCCCGGGCTGGAGTGCTGTGGTGTGATCATAGCTCAATGCAGCCTCAAATTCCTGAGCTCAAGAGAACCTCCCACTTCAGCCTCCCAAGTAGCTGGGACTATAGGGATGTCCCCTTTGCCTGGCTAATTTTTTCATTTTTATTTTTGTAGAGATGAGGTCTTGCTATCTTGCCCAGGCTAGTCTCAAACTCCTGGCCTCAAGTGATCCTCCCGATTTGGCCTCCAAAGTGCTAGGATTATGGGTGTGAGCCACCACACCCAGTTTAATGCACACATTCATGAACCCACCACAACCAAGGTTCAAAACATTCCTGTCATCCCCCAAATTTTCTCATTTCCCTTATCCTTCTCTATCCCTGCCCTGGAAAGCAACTGGGCTTTCTGCCACTTACAGGTTAATTTGCATTTTCTATAAAGGAAAACATCTAATATGTAGTTATGTGAGTCAGTCTGACTTATTTCAATGAGCAGAAAGATTTTGAGAGCCAGCTATGTTGTGAGCATCGGTAGTTCATTCCTGTTTATTACGTACTCATGTCATGCCTTTTGAATATGCCACAATTTGTTTATGGCATAAACAAATTGGTTTATGCTGGTTGTTGAACATTTGGTTTGCTTCTAGTTTTGGGGATGTTTTGTTTTTGTTTTTGGAGATGGAGTCTCACTCTTGCTGGAGTACAGTGGCGTGATCTTGGCTCCCTGCGACCTATGCCTCCTGGGGTCAAATGATTCTCCTGCCTTAGTCTCCTGAGTAGCTGGGACTACAGGCCCGCACCACCATGCCCAGCTCATTTTTGTATTTTGAGCAGAGATGGGGTTTCACCATGCTGGCCGGGCTGATCTCAAACTCCTGACCTCGTGATCTGCCCACCTCAGCCTCCCAAAGTGCTGGGATTACAGGCGTGAGCCACCGTGCCCAGCCTTTAGTTTTTAACTATTACAAATAAAGCGACAATGAACATTGCTATACAAGTCTTTGTGTGAACATATATTTTCATTTCTCCTTGCTAAATACTCAGAGGTGGAATGACAAATGACAAGGTTGAATGGTAGGTGGTATATGCTTAACTGGGTTTTGTTTGTTTGTTTGTTTGTTTGTTTGTTTGTTTGTTTGTTTTTGAGATGGAGTCTTTCTCTGTTGCCTGGCCAGGCTGGAGTGCAGTGGCATAATCTCGGTTCACTGCAACCTTCACCTCCCAGGTTGAAGCAATTCTTCTGCATTCGCCTCCTGAGTAGCTGGGACTATAAGCATGCACTACCACGCCTGGCTAATTTTTGTATTTTTAGTGGAGACAGAGTTTTGCCATGTTGGCCTGGCTGGTCTCAAACTCCTAGCCTTAGGTGATCTGCCCACCTCAGCCTCCCAAAGTGCTGGGATCACAGGTGTGAGCCACTACGCCTGGCCCAGTTTAACTTTTAAAGAAGCTATCAGTTTTCCAAAGTGCTTGTACCATTTTACATTCCTATCAGCAGTTGTATATCTTCATCGACACTGGTATTGTCATCTTTTTATCTTGAGCCATTCTCATTGGTGTGTAGTGGCATCTCATTTTGGTTTTAACTTGTTTTCCATATAGCTAACAATATCGAGCGTCTTTTCATGTGCTTTCATGTAACTTCTTTTTATAAAGTATCTGTTTGTCTTTTGCCCACTGAAAGAATTGCATTGCTTTTTAATTGAGTTGTCACAGTCCTTTAAATATCCTAGATACCAGTCCATTATATGTATTGCAAATGTTTTCATTCTATGCTTTATCTTTTTTAAAATATATGAATAACTTGTTTTTGAGATGAGGTGTGTTGCCCAGCCTGCTCTCAAACTCCTGAGCTCAAGCACCCCTCTCACTTTACAGGCATAAACCACTGTGCCTGGCTTTTTCATTTACTTAACAATAACTTTCTAAGAGCAGATTTTTAAGTTTTGATAAGGTTTGGTTTGCAGTTTTCTCTTTTGTGAAAGTTTGCTTTTTGTGTCCTAAGATTTCTCTTCTGTTCAACTCTGGGAGTTTTCTAGATTGTACACTTAGGTCTCTTGTTCATTTTAAGTTGATTTCTGTGTATAGCATGATGTAAAAATCAATGTTCATTGCTTGCTTTCTTTCTTTCTTTCTTTCTTTCTTTCTTTCTTTCTTTCTTTCTTTTCTTTTTTGAGACAGGGTCTTGCTCTGTCTCCCACCTGGAGTTCAGTGGCATCTTCATGGCTCAGTGCAACCTCAGCCTCCCAGGCTTAGGTGATCCTCCCACCTCAGCCTCCTGACTAGCCGGGACTACTGGCATGCACCACCACACACAGCTAATTTTTGTATTTTTTGTAGAGAATATGGTTTCGTCATGTTGCCCAGGCCGGCTCAGCGATCCACCTGCCTCAGACTACCAAAGTGATGGAATTACAGGTGTGAGCCACCATGCCCAGCCTCAATGTTTGTTTCTTTTTCCATACGACTATCCAGTCGTTTTAGTAAAATTTGTCGAAAAGTCTTTCCTTTTTGTGCTGAATGTCTTACCAGCTTTGCTGAAAATTAATTGAACATGAAAGATGCTGGGACTATTTCTGGTGTCTGTTCAGTTGCAGGTGGAGATATCTAGGGGAATGTGTGACAGAGGGAATTAGAGCTACTTTTTTGCTGAATACCAGCAATGTACTTTTGCCTACACACAGAGAAAAGCTCCTGTCTTCAGGAAAGCCTACCCACCAACATCAAGTTTGCACATCATCTCCTGAATTGCTTTTTTTTTTTTTTTTAAGAGACAGGATCTAATTCTGTCCCCCAAGCTGGAATGCAGTGGTGCGATCGTAGCTCACTGCAGCCTCAAACTCTTGTCTCAAGCGATCCTCTCACCTCGGCCTCCCAAATTCCTAAATTCTTTTTTATGTGCCAAATTCCTAATTTTTTTTTTTTCAGACAGAGTCTCACTCTGTTGCCCAGGCTGGAGTGCGGTGGCATGATGTCAGCTTACTGCAACCTCTGCCTCCCTGGTTCAAGTCATTCTTGTGGCTCAGTCTCTCAAGTAGCTGGGATTATAGGCAAGCACCATCACATTGACTAATTTTTGTATTTTTAGTAGAGACAGGGTTTTGCCAGGTTGGCCAAGCTGGTCTCAAACTCCTGGCCTTAAGTGATCTGCCCACCTAGGCCTCCAAAAGTGCTGGGATTAAAGGCATGAGCCACCGCACCCAGCCCAAATTCCTAAATTCCTAATTGAAATATTTATCTCATATGACTCTTTTTAGAGCCAAGACCTACAGTGATAGGGCAAGGGAAAATGTAGAAACCTGGGTTTAGACTTGGTGAAGGCGTAATGGCAGAAAGTATTTGGGAGACCCAATTCTTGCCAACACTAAATGTATTTATTTTTTCTGTTAAAAAGTTTACAGGTCAAAGAATTGAAAATGCCTGGAAGAAAAAAAAAAAAAAAAAAAACAAAAAAAGAAAGAAAGAAAATGCTTGGAAGACAGCTGAAGGATCCGGGAGCTTTGGGGGCAGACAGGATCTGGATGTCAGCAAACTCTCCAGTTTTTTCTTATTTCTATTCATGTCACACAGAGCCATCTTCCAGGGTAACACAACCCCTGGCCATTCTTGCCCTGGCATTGGTGCAAATGTGTAGACCTTTCTTTCTATCTCTAGAGTCCAAAAGAAGCCAATGCTTTATAGAAATTGATTCATCACCATCTGAGAATAGTGGCCATCCCATCTCATAATGGCACAAGAAATCCTTTTGTTCCCACAAAGGTTGTCCCTCTTATTTCTTTCCACTTGCCTATAATGGCCTAAGGAAAGAAGAAAACTTGTCCCGAGATTGTTTATTATATTATGAATTTAAAATAAATATGAGAGCAATGTTTATGATACAGAAGAAACTAAATAAGCAATTCCATTTTAGGCTGGGCACGGTGGCTTACGCCTATAATCCCAGCACTTTGGGTGGCCGAGGTGGGCAGATCACTTGAGGTCAGAAGATCGAGACTATCCTGGCCAACATGGTGAAATCCTGTCTCTACTAAAAATACAAAAAACTAGCACCACTATGTGGTGGTGCGTACCTGTAGTCCCAGCTACTTGGGAGACTGAGGCAGGAGAATTGCTGGAACTCAGAAGGCAGAGATTGCGGTGAGCTGAGATAGTGCCACTGTACTCCAACCTGGGTGACAGAGACTCCATCTCAAAAAAAATAAAAATAAAAATAAATTCCATTTGAATTGGTCATTTAAAAGGATAGAAGACTGTGCTGAAGAAAGTGCATTCAGAAGCGAGTGACCTAGTGGGCCAAGGAATCTATCTGTATCCTGACTTTGGCACACATCTTAACAGTGTTAACCTCTGTTCCTCCTCCTAGTGAGAGCTACACGTGCTATTACATCAAATACATAGCGACTGTTTAACTATACTTATTTAAAATGAGCAAGTTGAAAACATGTTCTGAACAAATCCTTTTCCACTTACACATGCTGTATTTTTTGCTTTTACAACTTTAAATTTCTATTCTCTTTCCACCAACATAACCGCATCTTCTTGTTAAGAAAATAGTTAGCTTAGGAATTACTCTTACATCCTTCAATAACAGTTTTTTGGGTTTTTTTTTTTTGTTTATGTGTTTGTTTGAGATGAGGGTCTCACTATATTGCCCAGCTTGGTCTCAAATTCCTGGGCTCAAGGGATTCTCCTGCCTCAACCTATTGAGTAGGTGGGACTACAGGCACATGCTACTTACTTACTGCACCAGACTTGAACAAGAATTTGTAGAAGTGCCTAGAAATTAAAGTTCTAAGGTTTCGTACTGTTGAGTTAGTGAGATTTCTGAAGAAACAGTGTCCAATCCACCAGTTGCTCAGCCTGCTCCCTTAAAGTCACTCAAAAATGTATTCAGACTCCAAGGCGATCGACAGAAAGGAAGAATTGCTTTTCCCCACATTTGTGTCTCTGAATGCTTGCTGCGCTGACTTTTGCATTGAATGTTCATGGTTAACTTTTGTCTGATTGTTTTGTTTCAAGTCCTCCTGGAAGACCATTATTATTATATGTTTACATGTGCGTGTACAGATGCCTGCAGTATGTGCGTGTGTATGTTAGGTGTGTGGAGAACAGCATAAGATGTCTTTAAGTTTCCCATAATTGAAAGGTTGGCTGGGCACAGTGGCTCATACCTGTAATTCCAGCACTTGGGGAGGCTGAGGAAGGAGGGTCTCTTGAGCCCAGGGGTTCAAAACCAGCCTGGGCAACATAGTGAGACCCTATATCTACACATAAATAAATAAATAAATAAATAAATAAAAATTAGCCAGGTAAGGCTGTGCCTGCTTATAGCCCCAGTTACGCAGGAGACTCAGATGGGAAGATCACTTGAGCCCAGGAGGGCAAGGCTGCAGTGAGCTGAGTTTGGGCCACTATACTCCAGCCTAGGCAACAGAGTGAGACCCTGTCTCAAAAAAAAAAAAAAAAAAGAAAAGAAAAACAAAAAAAGTTGATAGCTACCTGGAATCACATTAGGCCAGTGGAGGCATTCTCAGCACAGTCTGTTTACTATTTTGAATCTTTTGGGTCTAAAATTTTTGTAGCTATTGCCATAGCAGCAATTCAGATCCATTTCTTGGTGATGTTACAATAGCTGTCATAACATCCAAATTCGAAAATAATAATTCCGGTAAGAGTTTGTGTTTGTTTTGTTTAGTGATTGTTTCCATTTTTATTGAATTTTTAGTATTTGAAGTTTACTAGTCAGCTCTAATTAATGGTGCTCCTTTTACACACCATTTAGAATATCAAGTTTGTGTGACCACCTGGTGTATCTGCTTGGATCCAAAGAAGGTTTCACAACAATTCTGTAACTCTTTAAAGACGTCGGCAAAATGTTTTTCCCCTCAATTTTAAATCATTGTTTTGTAAGGAAAATTTAATTAGAAAAAAATTGTTTCTTGTCTGACTAAGTCCAGGCCCCTCCATTGAGCCAATAAAGAATTTGTTTGAAAATAATTCCCAGCATCTAGAACTACTAAGAGTATAATTTTTTTCCCCTTTAATTAGTAGCTTAGAATTTTTTTAAAAAAAACCAATGCCAAATGCAATGTGAGCTCAAGTTTTTAGTTCAGTTCTAAACTTAGAACCCGTGATTTTCAAGTGGGTTCTAAATTTGGCAAAATGTCTTCTCCCTGCCATAGTAGCTGGTGTTTTCCCATTCTTAAGGGTTCATATGTCTTATTTTCTAAGCAAGCAAAACTGTTTTCCTTCACTATTTAATAATTTTTCCATTTCCCCTTTGTGGAATACCAAATGTGATGTAACCTTTTTTAGCCCATAAAATAAAATAGATATAGCAGCTTTTTGAAAGGAAAAGGGGAAGAAATGGCAAGAGGGAAGAAAGTCATGTAGCTTGCTTCCCTCTTACAAGGAAAAGACATACCGTATGTCTTGGATATTGAATTACACAAAGTTTATATATAGGTTGGTAGATATCATCAAGTCAGAATTCAGTTCAGGTGCTTATTTTTTCTGCAAGCCTCTGCATAAATGCAAATGAGTCCCAGAACCTTCCTGAGGAAAGGATATGTGAAACAGCATCTCATTCGATTACCACGTAAAGAAGCCTGTTCAACGAGGCCGTCTCTCCTAGTCTTTCTTGGAGCTCCTTGCAGATGAAGGCACCAAGCGTTGGAAGCAGAACTTACTGGGTGCAGTGCTCAGGCCTGGTGAGCTACGGGCACTGGCCTCTGAAGAGCGTAGGTGGTTAGTGTGTAGATGTTGTAGGTAGTTGAAAAAAGCCACTTCCATCCACAAGGTGATTTCTCCCCAAAACACAAGCCCATACACACTGCATTCTCACACTCACCTGCGCTGATCCCTGCCGTTCAGCTCCGGCTCAGGTCTCTCCCTATCATGTCCCTTGTATCCTTTTTCCTCCTGTTACAATTCTTTCATCAAAATGAAGTGACCCAGAGGAAATAAGACTGGCATGAGGAGAAAGGTGAAATGAGGTATTCCCCCTCCTGCACCCAACATTTGGAATGCGGTCCAGTCCCTCGGGCAGCACTCCTCTGCAACAGACAGTATCTGCTGGAGCAGCTTCCCCTTCTTCACATCATCATGTTGTTGAGGCATTTGTAAACGTCACCGAGAGCAACAAAGCTCAAATTTGCTCTCTCTCTCTCAGAGATACGGCATTTCCCAGCACTTCCCTGGAGGTCTTGGCAAATAAGACATCCCGTTCACTATAGTCTCTCCGGTCCTGCCCTCTTCTCTGCTGGGGAGAGGAAGAAGCATCCAGCTCCTTCTAGCAGCAGGCCGCCTCCAGCAAGTGTGGCCTTGACAGTCCTGTCCAACAGGTTCCCCTGCTTTATTTTTCTCTTGCTTCTGTGGTGCCAAGAGGCGAGGAATACTTAAGATATTTTCCACTCCCAGCCTTCCTGGATACTAAGCATTCTGACTACCAGATTCTGGGCTGTGGCAGCAGTAGATTTTCCAGGACAAACGGCCCTTCCAATCATCCATACCACTGCCATTGGCAGCTGTCTCCTCTCCCCCAGAGCCGGCAAGTGTTGGTAGAATTCCATTGACCTCAGCATTCCTAGAGTGGCTGGAATTGGCTTGAACATCCAACCTTTAAGGGAATGCAGCAAAGTGAACCGGCCAGTGCCCTGCCCGTATAGGACCATGTGAGTGATTCGAGCTTCAGGGAGTAAGAAATCGAAATGGGTTCCGATCAGACCATCCAGGCTGGACACCTGCCTTTGACCGTGACACAAAGGGCTATTCTGTGGGAGAACATGGTTGCTTTACCCTGTCAGCCTCACACTTTTAGGGTAGTGCCACACAGCATTCCTGGCTTTCCTTAACAATACCTTATTTATCTGGCCTTGTCTCCAACGTCTCTGTTTTGGGCTTCTATCATCAATCATAGTGTTTTCATATTAAATAATCTAATAGAAAAACCACTGATAGCCAGGAATCAAGGGTTCAAGCTTCAGCTCTGCTGTAAGGTGATATATGGCCCCGGGCAAGGCATTGACCTTCTCTGGACCCAATTTCCTTCATCTAAGACATAGGGGTGCTGGATTTGATTATGACTGTTCTAAAATTCCAAAAATCTTCCTTAAACTACTACTTACTAGTCTAATGAATAGCAAAGAGTATTTAAAGTGCTATTGTAAGATACTGTAATATTTTCCCCATAAGTGTCCCTAACTTACTTTGGTCGAACTTTGAGGAATTCCGCTATTTCTAGTCTTGTAGGTTCACCGTACCTGCTACCTGTGCTTCTTACGACTGATTTATCTTCCTCGTGCTCCCACTTTTCCTTTGACATTACTGATTGCAGATCTGCTGTCTTTTCTTCTCTTTATAAACCTATTCTTATTTGTAAGTCGCAACATGCACTTGATTATTTTCGTTACCCATCTCTAAAGAGACCCTGGCTCTGAAAATAGTCATAGGTACTCAAGGCAGGGCAGTGGTGTTTTCTGTGTTTCCCGATGACGCCACACAGTTTGGTGGCTTTATGATGGCTGCAGCACACTGCGCTGGTGCCCCAGTGTCTCCCAAGGTGCCTTCCTGTGTTATAAATGGGAGTTCAGAGTCCCGCATCTTAAAAGTACATTTGAAATGTTTTCCAGCTAGGCACAGTGGCTCACACCTGTAATCGCAGCACTTTGGGAGGACGAGGTGGGTGGATCACTTGAGGTCAGGAGTTCAAGACCAGCCTGGGCAACATGGTAAAACCCCATGTCTACTGAAAATACAAAAATTAGCTGGGCATGGTGGCGCCATGCCTGTAATCCCAGCTACTTGGGAGGCTGAGGCAGGAGAACCAGTTGAACCCTGGAGGTGGAGGTTGCAGTGAGCCAAGCTCACACCATGGTACTCTAGCCTGGACAACAGAGTGAGACTCTGTCTCAAAAAACCAAAAAAAAAAAAAAAAAAAAAAAAAAAAGAAAAAGAAAGAAATGTTTTCCATCAAAATACTTCACTCTTTGCTACATTAATACTTATCTCCCATTTTTTGCACACTTACCCAGCTGTGAGAGGTCCTTTGGATGTTTATCTCTTTGGCTCTTTATTCTCCTTTATGAAAGAAAAGTAGTACAATTAAAGATTGCACTGTGTATTTCTACTTCCATGTCTCTCTCTCTCTTTCTTTCTCTTTCTTTCTTTTCTTTCTTTCTTTTTTGATACAGGGTCTCACTATGTTGCCCAGGCTGGTTTTGAACTCCTGGGCTCAAGCAATCCTCCTGTCTTGGCCTTCCAAAGTGCTGGGATTACAGGCATGAGCCACTGCGCTTGGCCCATTTTTTCTTAGTGGTAAAAACAAAAACAATATGATAAGCTCTTATACCCATCCCAGTCGCTGAGACAGAGTAGTGATTGTTGGTGGATGGAGGGTGAGGAACGTGGTGAAGATCCTACTTCAGGGATGGCAAAACAGCATCCTGCTTCACTGTGAGTTTTAATAGCAGATTATAGAATAGTTGGTAGCAAAACTGTTAATAGACTCTCATTCCTTCATTACTTTCCCCACTTTATCATTTATAGACATTTAATTATGAATTGAGTGGCTCCCTTAGGCTGGGCACTAGGCTAGATGCTGGGGAAAACGGGCAAGAAAGCACGCCTTGCCCTGGTGGGGCTTACAGAGGAGAGAAGGCCACAGACATCTGGGTAGCACAGGCCCTGGCCCCGGATAGATTACCAAGGAGGCGCAGCTCCAGCTGGGATGGGGGGCACCAGGGGACTGCTTCCCCCAGAGCCAGGCTCTGAATGGGATGATCGGGGCAGCTTCTCGGAGCTGAAAGACAAGCAGGAGTTGTACAGGTGTAGGCTTATCCTGCTGGAAAGACAGCAAGGCCTGAGTGAGCACGACCATCCCAGGACCTCCCAGTGGCCCAGGATGGTGGGAGCCTGAGCATGGGCGGAACAGAGAAGCAGCGCCTGACCATGAGTGGCCAAGGACGCTCTGCTAAGAGCTGAACATGCTGCCGGGTGCAGTGGCTCAGACCTGTAATCCCAGCACTCTGAGAGGCTGAGGCAGGAGGATTGCTTCAGCCCAAGAGTTTGAGACCAGCCTGGGCAACATGGTGAGACACCATGTTGACAAAAAATTTTTTTAAATTAGCTAGGTGCAGTGGTGTGTGCCATGCCTGTGGTCGCAGCTACTCAGGAGGCTGAAGAGGGAGGGTCACTTGAGTTCAGGAGGCGGAGGCGTCAGGGAGCCCAGATGATGCCACTGCCACTGCACTCCAGCCTGAGCGATAAAAGAAGACCCTAACTCAAAAAAAAAAAAAAAAAAAGTTGCGTGTTGTCTTGTGGACAACGGGGAGTGACAGAGGAATTGTTTAAGCAGAGGAACATCGTGATCACAATGTCATAATTTATCTTAGAAAAGTCACTTAGAGTTTCCTAACACTAAGGCCGAGGGTTGGAGTAGAGTGAGCAGGAGAAGGTGGCCTAGGAAATGAAGGGACGGGACATGATAAGGATCAGAGACACACATTAAAGAGGCAGGATCACTAGGACTGGAGGGTTTGCTGGTTGTGGGGAGTGAGGGAAAGGGAGGAATCGATGATGACGCTCAGGTTTCTGGGCCAGGCAACCAGAGGAGGTTTTAGTGATAAGCACAAAGGCGATTCGGCTTCCGGGCCCTGGTGTATGCAGAATGGAGCCGCGTCCTGTGTCTGCTTGGCTCACTCACCTGTGAGTGAGGAACGCTGGGCTTCTACCCCTTGGCTATATTCTCTGACCTGTCATTTTAACATTAGGACAATTACTCCTCAATAATTGGTAAACAAACAGGCATGGTGGTTCACGCTATAATTCCAGCACTTTGGGAGGCTGAGGCAGGAAAATTACTTAAGGCCACAAGTTCAGGACCATCCAGAGCAACATAGCTATACTCTGACTCTATGAAAAACAAAATAAAATTAGCTAGAGTTGATGGTGTGTACCTGTGGTCCTAGACACCTGGGAGGCTGAGGCATGAGGATAGCTTGAGCCTGGGAGGTCAAGGCTGCAGTGAGCTATGATCACATCATTTTACTCCAGCCTGGGCAACAGAATAAGACCCTGTCTCTATTTAAAAAAAAAAAAAACAAAAAAAAAACAAAAAACGAGAACTCACTTTTTATTTTTTATTTCCCAAAAAGATCCTTGAAGTCGCTAGCGTTGTCATTTTGCTACCTTTGGAGTGCATCTTTCTGATACTGTTGGTTTTAATGACAAAGGCCAGAATAGGAAAGAGACACATACAGAAGGTGTCAGACTTGGCTTCACAGCCAGATTGACAGGGGTTTGGATCACTAGCTGGGTAAGCTTAGACAATCTTAATTTCCTCACCTGTAAAATACAGAAAACGACACCCACTCCGAAGACTTGATGTGAGGATTATAATGTGGTAAAGCATTTATGATCCTAGCAGATGGCGAATGCCCAATAAGTATTAGTTTCTGCCCCGCCTGGCCCCACCGTAGACACGTGCAGCCTGAGCGTCACTGTCTGCTAACTCTAATAAAGAAAACATGAGCTTGGGCTTTACCATCTTCGTCTCCCTGTTGCTTTTGTTTGTTTTTGTTTTATTTAATCTTTCAGACAATGGAGAGAAGGGAAGAAAAAAGAGAAAGGGAGAGAAGGGAGGACGGGAAACAGATACAAACTAAATTTAGGAACTTTCCTAAGTGAAAATGTTGCCTGAAAGAGTACCTTCAGGTGTCCCGCGTCAGTTCTTTCTCCTAGAAAAATACTAACCTATGTGACAATAGTATGTGTCTATGGTAGTGCATTTAAGACTAAGAACACCTCGAGGCAGGCGGATCACTTGAGGTCAGGAGTTCGAGACAAGCCCGGCCAATACGGTGAAACCCCGTCTCTACTAAAAATACAAAAATTAGCTGGGCATGGTGGTGCATACCTGTAGTCCTAGCTACTCAGGAGGCTGAGGCAGGAGAATCACTTGAACCCAGGAGGCAACTGTTGTGGTGAGCTGAGAGGTACCATTGCATTGGTGACAGGGCTAGGGCTAGATTTCATTTCAAAAAAAAAAAAAAGACTAAGGATACCTACATGGAGCTGGCATGTCAGGCTGATGAGTAAGACAGCAGCTTCCTGGCCTTCCAAGACTGAGTCCTTTTTCCCGAGCACCCGCCTGGGGTAACTGAGGTCTGACAGAGGCACATTTCAAGAGTGGAGCCTCAGCAGAGGTTTACTCTTTTCATCACGATGGCAGACGTGTTGTGTCCCATCCTCTGGTTTTGCCCCAGTGGGACACCCAGTCTCCACTCTTGAATCTTACAGTTCTAAGCTACGATGGGTTTACCATCTGAATTTAGAAAAATGCCAGGACTCTGCCTTGGGTCCGCTCCATATCTTTCAGCTTTTGGAGATAAGCATTCTTTCTTATGACTCCTTCTAGACATAGATAAGATCTAACCCTTCGTGTCGTGGTTAGCGCTTGCAGACTCCCACGGGCCACCTTTCTTAAATGTTGGGTAGCTTCGGGAAGTTTTTGGCACTGGCCTCAGCTCTGCAGCCTTCGCTTCTCCCCTTCTGGGCATTCTCTTTTTCTACCGCTCCAGCAGATCCTCTTCTAATCTCATCCGTGATCTGTGGGTTTGTTTTTTGTTTTTTTTTTTTTCCATCAAAAAATCCCTTCGAAAAGATCCAAAGTTCAGTTCTAGCCACTGAAGAATATATAGCTACATGAAAGTGTTTTTTGAATCTTCTAATTGTCTTTAACAAACATATAGTTCTTGAAAACAACTTGTTATCATATAATACTTAGGTCAGGACATAGTTTCTATCTGCAAGTTTACATTAATTTCTTAAGGTAGGGTTAAAGAAAAAACAAATCACACACAAGAGGGAAAAGATTCAAGAGACTAATATTACACCTCTTTAAAAAGCTGGACAGGAAACCATAGAGATAGTCTCACAAAAATCCATTCTTCTGCTTGGGATGAGATTATTGATTTCCTTAGTTACTACTTCTCCCTCAAGTGTTGACATAAGTGCCTTTTGATGCTTGGACTTGAGAAAAAACTTGTTCCCCGAAGCCACTTGGCACATATAAATCCCAGGAACTAGGTACTTTAGGCTCTGAGTTTGCTAAGCATGAGAGAATGGTGGGGAGGGGAGGAGAGAGAAAAAGGATAGAGGGAAGGAAGGAAAGTGGCAGGACTTGGTGCCAGAGGAACCATAGCACCACGTAAGAGCGACCAACATAGGCGAGAGTCCTCCCTGAGGCCTGGCTCTCCCTCCCTGAGTTCTACCAGCTGCACCCAGGGCGCCTACATCACCCACCTGCTCATTAGATTTCATGCAAATCTAAATAGGTTTCACCCAAATGTAAAACCTGGGGTTGAGTACAGTGGCTCTCCTGTAGTTCCAGCTATTCGGGAGCCTGAGGCAGGAGGATCCCTTGAGGCAGGGCAACATAGTGAGACCCCATCTCTAAAATTAAAATAAACAAACAAATATATGTTTTTTAAAAACCTAGACTGAATCCATTGACTTTAGTGAATATACATTTTGTTGTCAAAGTGAATATTCTACCCCATCTCTAAAATTAAGATGAACAAATGAACAAATATATAAATAAATAAAACATACACTGATTTCATTGAATTTAACGAATATACAGTTTGGTGTCCAAGTGACTATTCTACACAAAGCAATACATTTCGGAGGAGTTTATGAACTTTTATGATTTCTGGTTATATGTAGAAAATAACATGCTCTAACTTTAAAAAGCATCTTTATTGCCACACAATAAACATTTAAAAGGACAGATTGGGTTTTAGCAGGAGAGGAGGGGGGAAGGACACTAATAGGCCAGAGAAACAGCATGACCAGAATCTTGAAGGTGGGAAGGTACAAGGTCCAGTTCGATTAGAAATCAGGAGGGCAGCAGGAGAGAAAGCAAAAGAGAAACTGCCTGATTAGGGAGGACCCTGAGGGCCAGAAGAGGATTCTGTAGTTAATTTGGAAGAAAACAATGTAATTAAATAAAAAAGTTTTTAAGCAGTGGAGTTGTGTGCATTAGGAAAATGATAATAACATGCAACATCTGTTGATCATTTACAGTGTTCTAAGCGATTTACACGGGCTGAGCTCTTTAGGTATATGAGCTCATTGAAACTCACAACTCCCTTGCAAAGGTGATATCATCCACTTTATGGAAGCAGCTGAGGCTCAGAGAGGTTTGTTCACTTTGCCCAAGGTGACACAGCTAGTAAGCACCAGGACTGGGATTTTAACCTTAGAAGTGTCCGGTTCCAAAGCCTCCAGTCTTAACCACAAAACAATAAATGGCAGAACAAAAGAAACGAAAATAAGAATTCAAAAAGTCTTGTGACATAAATGTTATAGAAATTGGTGTGAGGGGAGAGGAAGAAAGGGGAGTCAAAAACAACTGCTAAAATGTGAGCCAGTGTGGGAATTCGGCAGGTAGGGAAATCGGAAAGAGGTGAGGTTGAGAGGGCAAACTGGAGAGTTTGCAAAACTGGTAAATGGTGGGGAATAGGAGTCTGAAGTCCAGGAGACAGCCTGGGGCTGGAATGGAAACCAAGGGTCATTTACATAATGACAGTTCTCAAAACACCTCTAAGAAGAGTTTTTTCGCTGAGGTCTTAAAGAGAACAGAAGAGAAACAAAGATTCCGACTAAGAACCAAATTACAGAGAAAGAATGAATAGCTATTAAATAGTGACAAGAGGTAAAAGTTTAGAGCTATGATAAATGTGCATATTTATCTTTATAGGGACTATTTCCCCATCAGGAACAGTTTCTAGAGTAATGCTGAATTTGTAAAAATTATCTGATTTTTTTTTTTTTTTTTTTTTTTTGTTTGAGATGGAGCCTCTCTCTGTCACCCAGGCTAGAGTGCAGTGGTGTGATCTTGGTTCACTGCAATTCTCTGCCTCAGCCTCCTGAGTGGGATTACAGGCGCCCGCCACCACATCTGGCTAATTTTTGTATTTTTAGTAGAGATGGGGTTTCACCATCTTGGCCGGGTTGGTCTTGAACTCCTGACCTCGTGATCTGCCTGCCTTGGCCTTCCAAAGTGCTGGGATTGCAGGCATGAGCCACTGAACCTGGCCTGAATTTTCTAGTCCTCTAGTAGCACATTTCCTCTCTTAGAAATTGGGATTTGGCCCAGCTACTCAGGAGGCTGAGGCACAAGGATTGCTTGAACCCAGGAGGCAGACGTTGCAGTGAGCTAAGATTACATACACCACTGCACTCCAGCCTAGGTGACAGAGCAAGACTCTGTCTCAAAAAAGGAAAAGAAAAGAAAAAAGAAATTGGGATTCGGGGGGCTGGGCACCTTGTGGCTCATGCCTGTAATCCCAGCACTTTGGGAGGCTGAGGTGGGATCACTTGAGCCCAAGAGTTTGAGGCTGCAGTGAGCTGTGACTGTGCCAGTGCACTCCAGCTTGGGCAACAGAGAAACACCCTGTCTCAGAAAAGAAAAGAAAAAGAAAGCAAAGATGATTACCTTCCATTAGAAATAAATACAATTAACAACTTTTAGTATACTCTTTCAGTCTTTTCTGGATTAATACATACTATTTTTCAAACTAGGGATCCTTCTGAAAATAGTTTTTCTCATAAGATATTGTGCATATTTTTGCGAGGCATTACATTTAGTATTCATAATAATTTGATAGTGTTATAATAACAACACATCATAAAGACAGATTAAAATGCATTTAGCCAAACCTCTCATTGGACATCTAGGTTGTTTCCACATTATAAATAATGCTGCAATTGATAATTTTTAAAATTATTTTTAGAGACAGGGTCTCACCCTGTCCCCCAGGCTGGAGTGTGTCTATTTACAGGTACAACGACAGCTCACTGCATCCTTGAACTCCCAGGCCCACGCGATTCTCTCACCTTGGCCTCCCAAAGTGCTGGGAATACAGGAGTGGGCCACCGTGCCTGGCCACTTTTTACTTATTTCCGAATATTTCCTAGAACCTAAATCACGGGTCAAATGCCATGAATGTGTTCAATGCAGAGTTCATTTCTGAACGGGACTATCGATTTGCTGGCATTACGCGTGTTAGACCATGCTGAACCATGCTATCTCCTTCCTGCTTCCTGATTTCCATTCTTGGAAGTCAAAAGACCACCTTAGAACAAAGATCAACAGCAACCTTTCAGAAAAAGCATACACATTTTTGGTTGCTAATTTTTTTTCTTTCAGGTGTGGGTGAGCAGTCACCCTCTGTCTACCCTTACAAGACACTTTGGGCACTCAGTGTTTTTTAAACAAAAGACCTGGTAACTTGGATGGTAAGCTGTCTGTCCCAACGGGTCCAGCTCCTCACTGGCAGAGGGACTTCTGCATTTCCAGCCTATGACTTTAGTTAGAGGCAAATTCAAGGTGGGGAGCCTCATCAGGTGAGGAATGTATTTGTCAGGTCTGCTAGGATTTCTCTCGTAGGCTTCAGGAATTTGCGGGCATCTTCTCGTTTCCTGGCATTCTCTGGCCTGGATGCTGCTTTTTGTCTTGGGCCTCCCTGGCAAAGCAAGGCAGTCCCCTTTTCTGTCTTCAGAGCCTTTCTCTGGGCTTGGGACAGGCCCACCGAGTTGGCACAAGCCTCATTTGGTCTGCTGGGGAGCTTGGCTACAGGTCCTGGGTGCTCGGCATCTCCCCTGGCTGCGCCTCCTCTCCGTCCCATTCAATCAGCCTTAGCACCAGCATTTGCTAGTTAGGCCTGATGTTATCCTGGATGGGAAATGGAACTTCTTTACTGTTGCCCTAATCCCAGCGTTTTACAAACTGCAGGGCCTACTGATGGGTTGGGAAGTAAATTTGAAATGTGAAGAAAACAAAATTCAGTGTCCATCACAATAATGGTAGGTATTATTTCATGAAACTTTTTTCAAATTTTATATATGCAAACTGTATGAGTCCTATTCAAAGACCTTGAAAGCCAAGAATATGAACAGTGCGTTTCAGACACATGTCAGTATTCCCATGGGGATATGATGCGTGTTCAGGTGGGGAAATGTGGTACAGTTTTTATTTTATTAGCTAGGCTAATAACTGCAAGATCATATGGCTTTAGTGGAGAAAACACAAAGCTTTGGACTCAGAACTGGGTCAGTATTGTTGCTAACTAGCTATGTGACCTTGGACAACTCAATGAATCTCTCTGAGCCTCCCTCAGTATTGTCTGTAAAAGACAGATAAGCATCCTGGCCTCATAGGATTACTGTTAGGATTAAACAAAATATGATTTTTTTTTGAGACTGAGTCTGGTTCCTTTGCCCAGGCTGGAGTGCAGTGGTATGATCTCAGCTCACTCAAACTTTTGCCTCCTAGGTTCAAGTGATTCTCGTGCCTCAGCCTCCCTAGTAGCTGGGATCACAGGCGCATGCCACCACGCCCAGCTAATTTTTTTGTATTTTTAGTAGAGCTGGAGTGTTGCCATGTTGGCCAGGCTGGTCTCGAAATCCTGGGCTGAAGTGATCCACCCATCTCTGCCTCCCGGAGTGCTGGGATTATAAGCATGAGCCATCACACCAGCCATAAACAAAATAATCTACGTAGAGTGGTTAGCACATGGGATACACATGCTAAATAAAGCTTGTTTTCTAGGCTTTTGTCTGGGCCATAAGGCATTCTCTCTTGGCAGCAAAGCCACTCTTTTTCTCATCTCAAGAGTACATGCTGGCCAGGCGCCATGGCTCGGGCCTGTAATCCCAGGACTTTAGGAGTTTGAGGTGGGCAGAACATTTGAGGTCACGAGTTCAAGACCAGCCTGACCAATATGGTGAAACTCCATCTCCACTAAAATTGCAAAACATTAGCTGGGCACGGTGGCGTGTGTCTGTAATCACAGCTACTCAGGAGGCTGAGGCTGCAGTGAGCCAAGATTGTGCCACTGCACTCAGACTGGGCAAAAGAATAAGACTCCGTCTCAAAAAAAGAGAGAGTACATGCTACCTGTGTCTCAAAAAAAAAGAAAAAAGAGTTCATGTTACCTGTGTCTCAAAAAAAAAAAAAACAGGAGTACATGCTATCTTCGATATCACCACAGTTCTGTTTCTCAGTTTTCCACTCTACGGTTTGTAGAATGACAGTGTTTCCTAGAAAAAGGATCTCTGATAAAGAAAATTTCAGAATTATAGTTTACGATCACATGAAGTGCTAAGGCCCCCACCTGAGGAGTTGCAAAGTCAAATGTCTATGGGGCCAGAGAGGTGATGTGATTGGGTGAAAAGTCAGGCTAACGACTTAGGGAATGGCGGGGACTGTGGCAAACTAGAGAACCCTGACCCCTTTGAGGGAGGCAGCCACTATTCATTCTACCCATCCTCAGCATGTGGAAATGTGAACCCAGCCCGATCAGATCTCTCATTTTTCAAAAGAAAATGAAAGAAGCCAAATATCTGGATTTTTTATTGTGAAAGTTTCTACTGTTTTCTGGTTTTTGTTTGTTTAGAGATAGGGTCTCTCTCTGTCACCCAGGCTGGAGTGCGATGGTACGATCATAGCTCATTGCAGCCTCAAACTCCTGGGCTCAAACAATCCTCCCATCTCTGCCTTCTTTTTTTTTTTTAAATAAAGACAGGGTTTCACCATGTTGGTCAGGCTGGTCTTGAACTCCCGACCTCAGGTGATCCGCCCGCCTTGGACTCCAAACCATCTCAGCCTTATAAGGAAGTAGGTGGAACTACAGTTGGGTACCACCACCATGCCCAATAATTTTTTTTTTTTTTTTTAAGAGACGGTCTTAAACTGGGTGCAGTGGCTCACACCTGTAATCCCATCACTTTGGGAGGCCAAGATGGGCAGATCACTTGAGCCCAGGAGTTCAAGAACAGCCTAGGCAACATGGAGAGACCCCCATCTCTACAAAAAAAATACAAAAACATAATAATTAACCAGGCATGGCGGCGTGTGCCTGTAGTCCCAGCTACTTGGGGTGGGGAAAGGGGAGAGAAGAGATGGGAGGGGACTGCAGTAAGCTGAGGTCGCGCCACTTCACTCTAGCCTAGATGACAAAGCAAGATCCTGTCTCAAAAAAGAGAGAGAGAGAGAGAGAGAAAGAGAAACAATCTTGCTGTGTCGTCCAGACTGGAGTACAGTGGTTAGATCACCACTCACTGCATCCTTGAACTCCTCTTCTGCCTCAACCTCTCAAAGTGCTGAGATTATAAGTGTGAACCACCACACCTGGCCAATGTCTACCTTTTTCCTTTTTTTTTTTTTTTTTTTTTTTTTTTGAGACGGAGTTTCGCTCTTGTTACCCAGGCTGGAGTGCAATGGTGCCATCTCAGTTCACCGCAACCTCTGCCTCCTGGGTTCAGGCAATTCTCCTGCCTCAGCCTCCTGAGTAGCTGGGATTACAGGCACGCGCCACCATGCCCAGCTGATTTTTTTGTATTTTTAGTAGAGACGGGGTTTCACCATGTTGACCAGGATTGTCTCGATCTGTTGACCTCGTGATCCACCCGCCTCGGCCTCCCAAAGTGCTGGGATTACAGGCTTGAGCCACCGCGCCCGGCATCTTTTCTTTCTTTCTTTTTTTTTTTTTTTTGAGACAGAGTCTCCCTCTGTCGCCAGGCTGGAGTGCAGTGGTGTGATCTCGGCTCACTGCAACCTCCGCCTCCCATGTTCAAGCGATTCTCCTGCCTCGGCCTCCCGAGTAGCTGGGACTGCAGGTGCCTGGCCCCACACCCAACTAATCTTTGTACTTTTAGTAAAGACAGGGTTTCACCATGTTGCCCAAAATAGTCTCAATCTCTGGACCTCATAATTTGCCTGCCTTGGCCTCCCAAAGTGCTGGGATTACAGGTGTAAGCCACCGCGCCCGGCCCAATGTCTAACTTTTAAAAACACCCCTTTGACCAAATGAAACACCTGTGGGTCAGATAAGGCCAGGGAGGGGCCAGTTTACACTATCTGCCCTAACCCTTTGTGGCTGGGCATACTTATTATGGTGACCCCTGGCGTTCCAGAAAAGCCTCCCACAGTATCCATGTAAAAGCTCTTGTTTAAAATTACTATAATATTTTGCAGCAAAAATGCACTTTAAGCACAGAATACTTAACTCTAATAATAGATGAAAATTCTTCCTAATGAAGAGGACCATCTTTTCTACAAGGTATTAAACACCACGAACAGCAGGAAAGACATGGGTGAGGTCGGCAAGGAGGTAGCGTTCCATTGTCCCCGTCTTTCCTTAGTTAACCAACACCACTCATGAGACATTTACTGCTTTTTTAAAAATAGCTTTATCAAAATATGATTCACACACCATGCCATTTACCCACTTAGAGTGTGCAATTCAATGGTTTGGGGCATATTCACCAGGTCATGCCGCCATTACTATAATCCAGTCTGGAACACTTTTGTCCCACTAAAAGAAACTGCATACCCGTTAGTAGGCACTCCCTCTTTCCCCAAAGCCTGGCAACCACTAATCTACTTTCCTGTCTAGAAACTTCCTGTTCTGGATATTTTATATAAATGGAATCATATAGTATGTGACCTTCTTATATCTGGGCTCTTTCACTTAGCATAATTTCAAATATCAAGGTATGCGTATGGATATACTATACTCGATTTATCCACTCATCAGTTAATGGCCATTTGGGTTGTTTCCACTTTTTGACTGTTACAAATAATGCCGCTGTGAAGATTCATGTACAAGCGTGTGTGGACGTGCTTCTGTTTCTCTTGGGTATATACCTAGGAGTGGAATTGCTGGGTCAACTTGTATCTAGCTATGTTTAACCTTTTGAGGAACTGTCAGCTTGTTTTCCAAAGTGCCTGAACCACTTTACACTCCCACCAGCAGTGCATAGGGTTCCAGTTTCTTTCTCCACATGCTCACCCATGCTTGCTACTCTCCGTCTCCTTGATTATAGCCATCTGTGCGTCTGTGGGATAAGCATTTATTCTCAACGTGTAAGGCACTTTTAACAGGGCAGCTGAATTTGATGTTTGATGTGATTATTGAGATCAAGACCTAAAATAGGGATCTTTTCTGAACTTAGATCACCTTTCTGTAAGAACGTTTCCTTTGCGTTTTCCACTCGTCATGTGTCCCATTCTTTGGCTAACCAGAGGACAGGCCTCTTAACAAAAGGTCTGATATTTTCCCCTTACCAACCAGTAAAATAATCCAATTCTAGAGAAATTATTTGACATAAATTAGCTTTGGTACAATTTTCTGTGCCTCAGCCAGCATTGCTGCCCACAGCTGAAGCCGCTGATTTCCCCCGGAAAACTCAGGCTGAGGCAGGAGGTACTTAAGCAGCTGGGGAAGAGGTGCTCCTTCTTGATACACGGACACATCTAGCACCACCTCCCCTCCTTTCACCTCTGGTCTTTCTTCTTGCCCATCCATTTAGTCATGAAACATCCTTTCATGTTAGATTAAGGTAGTGACAGCCCTGAGGAAGTACTGAGGAAACTGAGCATAGACCTTGGTGGCTACGAGAGGTCCATGCATAGTGAATTGAGGGGAATGGGTGTCCTCGCTTCTAGTCTGGAGTTCACAAACCTGTGCTCTCTTCTCTTCCTGAATGCCTCGTTCCTGTGTTTTCATCGCCCTGAGGGAAAAGAAGTTTTCAGTACCTGTGATCCTTAGGATGACTGACCTCATCAGACATCTTGGTTTAGTGTTTCTTCTCCTTTTCAGAAACTGGGCCGTTTTGCAAAGTAGACAAGAGAATTCATATAGCTTGACTTTAGGACTCATTGCACTGACAGAAATCAATATCCTTCAGCCAGTGAAAAACTTACAGCTCCCAGTCTGCCTTTTTTATTGTTGTTTTGAGACGGAGTCTTGCTCTGTTGCCTAGGCTGGAGTGCAGTGGCATGATCTCAGCTCACTACAACCTTCGTCTCCCAGGTTCAAGCCATTCTTGTGCCTCAGCCTCCCGAGAAGCTGGGACTACATGTGTGCACCACCATGCCTGGCTAATTTTTGTATTTTTAGTAGAGATGAAGTTTCAACATGTTGGCCAGGCTGACCTTAAGTGTTCCGCCTGCCTTGGCCTCTCAAAGTGCTGGGATTACAAGTGTGAGCCACTGTGCCCGGCCTTACGTTTTGTATTTTTGTCCATTGGAGTTTTTATTTGTATGTTTGTTTTGAGATAGAGTCTGGCTCTGTGGCATTCTGGTGTAGTCTCTGCTCACTGCAGCTTCCGCCTCCTGGGTTCAAGTGATTCTTGAGCCTCAGCCTTCCAAATAGCTGCGACTACAGGTGTGCGCCACCATGCCCGGACTCATTTTGGTGTTTGCAGTAGATGGAGTTTCACTAGATTAGCTAGGCTGGCCTTGAACTCCTTGCCTCAAGTGATCCGCCCACTTCTGCTTCCCCAAGTAGTGGGATTATAGGTGTGAACCACTACGCCCAGTCACCTTTTAAGTTTTAAAAGCCCATTGGCTTGGTTGAACATGGGAGACAAAACATTAAATTAAAAACAAATAGGCCGGGCAAGGTGGCTCATGCCTGTAATCCCAGCACTTTGGGAGGCTAAGGCGGGCGGAGCACCTTAGGTCAGGAATTCAAGACCATCCTGGCTAACAAGGTGAAAGCTCATCTCTAAAAAAAATAAAATAAATAAAATAAGGCTGGGCATGGTGGCTCACACCTGTAATCCCAGCATTTTGGGAGGCCGAGGTGGGTAGATCACCTGAGGTCAGGAGTTCAAGACCAGCCTGGCCAACATGGTGAAACCCCATCGCTAATAAAAATACAAAAATTAGCTGGGAGTGGTGGCACACACCTGTAATCCTAGCTACTTGGGAGGCTGAGGCAGGAGAATCACTTGAACCCGGGAGGTGAAGGTTGCAGAGAGCCGAGATTGCGCCACTGCCCTTCAACCTGGATGACTGAGACTCTGCCTCAAATACAATAAAATAAAAAAATAAGAAGCCCATTGGTAACCATCTTTGGGCAGACAGTCTTGCAGTTTTCTGTGATAAAGTCTAATTTGGCTTGCCATAGTTCACTGTACCCACAAAGTAATAACCTTGGCCTAACGGAACTGGTAAATGCTTAAACTATATATATTTCTGCACATTTGAGATCCCCTCTCACCCTTCAAGTGTGCCTCCGCCTTTTCAAGTTACATCAATAAGATGTAATTGGCATCTATCCTCAATCTTCATATCCTAACATTCACATTTTATTCTATTTTTCCTGCCTTCTGATTTAGAAAGATCCAAATGCTTTTAGATCCAAAGATAGAAGAGGAAGGTTAAAACAATTATTTGCAATAAGTACTCCTTCAGCTATTAATTTACTTATGCAATGGCTTTGTTTAATGTCTGCTGTATGCTAGGTACTCTGCTAGGGGCCTGGGATTCAAAGATAGCGGCCGGGCTCAGTTTCTCATGGCTGTAATCCCAACATTTTGGAGGCCGAGAAGTTTGAGACCACCCTAGACAACATGGAGAGACCCTGTCTTCACAAACACACAAAAATAGCCAGTGCCAGGAGCAGTAGTTCATGCCTGTCATCCCAGCACTTTGGGAGGCCAAGGTGGGAGGATCACTTGAGCCCAGGAGTTTGAGACCAGCCTAGGCAACATGGAGAAACCCTGTCTCTACAAAAAATAAAAATAAAAATAAATTAGCCGGGTGTGGCGGTGCACACCTGTAGTCCCAGCTTCCCAGGAAGCTGAGGTGGGAAGATGGCTTCAGCCCCGGGAAGTCAAGGCTGCAGTGAGCCATGATCGTGCCACTGTACTTTAGCCTAGGCAATACAGCAATACCCTGTCTAAAAAAAAAAAAAAAAGTTCTTGCCTTTATGGTGTACAGTGCAGTGGGACACAACTGTGAGTGCAGTAATTAATATACAGAATATTACAGAATTGCAAAAAAGAGGTACTTCCCCTATCCTAGCGGGGATGAAGGAAGGGCATAAAGTATAGTAATGACGATCTGTAATTCAGTTATTTAAATTGAACATGGGAGAGGATGTTCAGGACTTTTTAACTGGATAAGTTTGTAATTTGGGATAAAACACCCAATCACTTGGCTGGGCACAGTGGCTCACACCTGTAATCCAGCACTTTGGGAGGCTAAAGCGGGTGAATCACTTGAGGTCAGGAGTGCAAGACCAGCCTAGCCAACATAATGAGACCCTGTCTCTACTAAAAATACAAAAATTAGCCGGGCATGGTGGTGCGTGCCTGTAGTCCCAGCTACTCGGGAGGCTAAGGCATGAGAATTGCTTGAACCTGGGAGGTGGGAGGTTGCAGTGAGCTGAGATCGTGCCATTGCACTCCAGTCTGGGCAAGAGAGCAAGACCCTGTGTCAAAAAAACGATAACAACAACAACAACAACAAAAACCACTCAGTAACTCTAAAGTAAAATATGTCAACTTGTGACTAAGGATTCATGTGGAAGAAGAACAGGATCTGATATCATAACTGAATATCAAGGTTGTGGGGTTGGAACTAGAAGATGTCAGTTTTATTTTAAAATTTATTTATTTTTTGCATTTATTGGTTTTTGTTTGTTTTTTGACGGAGTCTTGCTCTGTTGCTCATGTTGGAGTGCAGGGGTTGCTAACTGCAACCTCTGCCTCTTGGGTTCGAGCAATTCTCCTGCCTCAGCCTCCCAAGTAGCTAAGACTACAGGCACCTGCCACCACGCCCAGCTAATTTTTGTATTTTTAGTAGAGGGAGGGGTTCACATGTTGGTCAGTCTGGTCTCTAATTCCTGACCCTGTGATCCACCTGCCTCTGCCTCCCAAAGTGCTTACAAAGGGATTACAGGTGTGAGCCACCACACCCGGTAATTTCTTTCTTTTTTGTCCTTCTCTGCCTATATCACAGAATATCAAATATAAGAAGTGAAGTGCCTGCAATCACTTTTCTTTTTTTTTAACTCTTTTCTCTGACATAACCTCTGTCAAACTTGGGAATAAATAAAGGTACTATCACCAGACTAGGAGAAGATTAGCATTGCTTGAGGTTAGGATTTTAAAAATACAAAGCAGGCCAGGCGTGGTGGCTCATGCCTGTAATCCCAGTACTTTGGGACACTGAAGTGGGCAGATCACGAGGTCAGGAGATCGAGACCATCTTGGCTAACATGGTGAAACCCCATCTCTACTAAAAATACAAAAATAATAAGTTGGGTGTGGTGGCACATGCCTGTAATCTCAGCTACTTGGAAGGCTGAGGCAGGAGAATCGCTTGAACCCAAGAGGCGGAGGTTGCAGTGAGCCAAGATCGCACCACTGCACTCCAGCCTGGGTGACAGAGTGAGATTCTGTCACAAAAAAATATTAAAAAGTCACAGATTTGCAAGCACTGTCAACCTTTAAAAAAAGTTTACTCTTTACAACCCGTGGTCCCTTCCATTTTATAGCTGAGAGCATTGAAGCATGGAGCTTTAAAAACTTGCCCAAGATCTGAGAGCTAGTAAGTAGCAGAGCTGGGATTTGCACCAAGTCTATTCAATTCCAGTGCCTATTACTCACCATATCACCCTGCAAAAAGAGAAACCTTGTGTGGGCCTATTGCGCTCAAGTTGTCTTGTGGCCATAAGTGCACCCTTGCAGGAGCAAGCTGGTACAGACAACCAGAAGAGTGTATGGCCAGGCCAGTACAAAGCCAACACTGCTCCTGGGAAATCTGATAGTGCCATATTCAACTAATCGTCAAATTTTAATATCATGGATGCCACTGAATGTATCTGAATCATTCTCATGAATCTTTTGTACTATGAGACATTGAGAAGATAAGACAGTATTGAAATAAATATCTAGATTTAAATGAAGTATAAAATTTGAATGATTAGTAGAGGGAAGTAGAGGATAGTAAATATGTGTGAAAATAACGTAACAGTTAACTTTAGATATATTCGCTTTAAATACTGCATGTGCAGTATACCGATTTATATCCTCTTTAATATTAGAGTCTTTTTCATGTGCATGTGTGACATATTGTCCATTCACCAAGACTATAATCCCTGGGACCAATCATGTATTTTCTTTTAAAAAGAAATCAATATATTTTTTTTGGTTTCTTTTATTTTTTGAGACGGAGTTTCGCTCTTGTTACCCAGGCTGGAGTGCAATGGCGCAATCTCGGCTCACCGCAACCTCCGCCTCCTGGGTTCAGGCAATTCTCCTGCCTCAGCCTCCTGAGTAGCTGGGATTACAGGCACGCGCCACCATGCCCAGCTAATTTTTATCTTTAGTAGAGACGGGGTTTCACCATGTTGACCAGGATGGGCTCGATCTCTCGACCTCGTGATCCACCCGCCTCGGCCTCCCAAAGTGCTGGGATTACAGGCTTGAGCCACTGCGCCGGCCCAGAAATCAATATTAAAATAGGAAAGGCTATTTAAGTTTACTCTCAAGTAGTTTAATAAATTTGGGGGAATAAATTAGGTTATGGATACTTGTAAGCGATATAAAAAAATCAACACGATGTAGGTGATTTATTCCAACTTTGATATGTTACATTTGGAGGAATTGGCTGTTGGATTTAGAAGTGTACAAAATAGCATTAGAGATTAAAAAAAAAAAAAAAGGGAAGTCTGTTATAACTGAATAGGGGTGTGGTCTGCTCAGGCTAAAAGGAATAGATAGTAGTTTCATAAAGGACTGATATAAATGTAGAGGCTTCCGAACTGGCCACTCCAGCCAGCACGTTTTCTGTACAGACGTAAGTATGTCTATTAATACCAGCCAGCTTGGTGAGTGAGAGAAACCACAGCTTGTGGATTTGGGCACATGCACTCTCTGCCTGCATCTAATCCTTCGAGTAACCATATACCTACAATTCCTGTAATCCTAGAGCAGTTACATGGATGCACTAAGTGGTGTGATGGGAGGGAAAGATAGCACCACAAGGATTCGTTTGATTATAGCAGTAATCCACACCAAGTGCAACAAAACAGCCAGACAGTTTAGAATGTGGTCTCTAATGAACTCGCTCATTTCAGCAGGCCCTCGCGAACATTTCCTGCTCGAGGACCCCGTATCAAAACCAAGTGGCTGTTCTTTAATTACATGGAATAATCGTTTGATTTCCAGGAAGTTAAGACAGTGCTTTGTATTTAAATAAAAAGTTCCAGACATGCTGGGAAACCCGATCAAACCAAGAAGAGGGGTGAAACGGAATGCCTGCTCCGTGGCTCCAGATTTCGGCTGCTCGGCGAGCCTGACGTGACGGCGTGTGAGCCCAGAAAAGGGGCATTTTAAACCCGGCTGGCTGGACCGTGTCAGTGTCTCACGGCAGCCCTGCCTTTGCAGAGACCTCAAGTGTAACGCGATCACGGAGCTCGGAGGGGCTCGAGGCTCGGCGGCTTCCGCCCCTCGGCACCAGCAGAGACCCTCGTTTTCGGGGGACAGGGTCCCACAGTGTCGCCCTCCCTTTTGCAGGGCCATGAAAAGCCTGGGGCCTCTGATCTCCACGGCTTTGGGCGTGAGTGTGGGGCCAGAAGGGGGGGGAGGCCTGTGGGTGTCTCTTTTGCCTGAGGAGTTAGGGACACTTGTGGAAAAGTCAGGCCCTTTTCGCCCCGGCGGCCGCTCCGGCGTGGGGCTGGCTTGGGTTAGACACATGCACACATACACCATAGAGCTCTGCTTTCCCGTAGCAGCTGCTGCCTCTGCCTCTGCCTCTCCCGCCTCAGCCTCTTTGCCCGGCATACACACACATTCAGATTTGCGCGCTGTTTCAATCCTTGATGACGTGTCCCCGGAGACAGCCAATAGCGGACGGGCTCTGGTCAGGACAATGGGAGGTATCGGACCAATGAGCGAGCCCCGTGAGTTGGCGGTAGCCAATAGGAGCCGCGCTGGCTGGAGAGTAATGTTACAGAGCGGAGAGAGTGAGGAGGCTGCGTCTGGCTCCCGCTCTCACAGCCATTGCAGTACATTGAGCTCCATAGAGACAGCGCCGGGGCAAGTGAGAGCCGGACGGGCACTGGGCGACTCTGTGCCTCGCTGAGGGTGAGTCTGGGGCAGCGCCGCGGCGGGGAGAACGCCTCCGGCAGCTTCCCAGCCCGCGCGGCGGCCGGATCCCCGCGGCCGGGAGCCGGCGGGTCAGGATCCACACAAAGGCAAATGAGGGGGGACTGTGGGGGGAACTGCGCACGGAGCGAGCCTCTGCCCGGGCGCCGGGAACGCTGCCCCGCGCCGGAGCCCCAGCCCTCGGGCGGCCCGAGGCGCTGGAAGCCCCGCGCCCCGCGAGTTTCTACCCCCGGCGGCGTCCGCGCTGACTGGCGCAAAAAAAAAATTTTTTTTTCATCGAAAAAATTTCAAGCCGTGTTTCGGGCCCCCCGGCCGGGCGTTCGGGCGGGCGGCGTGCGCGGAGCGTGGCCGGGGCAGCGGGGCCGGCGCGGCTCGGCGGCGGCGGCGGGAGGGCAGCGGCGGCGCTTCCCCGGGCTGCATTGGCCGCCGCCGCAGCAAGCCGGGCGCCGGCGGGGAGCGCGGCCGGCGGGGCGGGCGGCGGGGCGGGCGGGGTGCCGCGGCGGGCGAAGGCGGCGCGGGGGCCCGGGGGCGGCGGTGCGGGCCCGGCCGGCCTCGGCCCGGGCGCGGCGGCGGCGGCGGCGGCGGCGGCCGGGCGGCGGGGGGAGCGGCGCCGCTGCGCTCGCTGGAACATGGCTGACTCGGGCCCGGCGCTGCTGGCTGAAGAGAAAACAAGGCGGGCGGGCGGGCGGGGGAGCTGGGCGCAGCAGTTCCGAGGCAACTTTTTTTTTCCTCTCTCTTTTCACAGCCCCGCGTTCTCCGTGCGGGGGCGGCGGGGCGCGCGGCCCGCGCGGAGGGAGACGGGGAGTGGCGGGCGGGTGGGCCCTCGGGCGGCCCCCTCCGCGGCGGGGGGAGGGGAGCGGCGCGGAGGGGAGGGCCCGGCCGCGCGCCCCCCGCCCCTCCCCCGGCCGTAATGGCCGAGTATGTGCGCCAGAGCGCGGCGCGCACCCCGCCCGCCGCCGCCGCCGCCGCCGCGCCCGCACCCTCGCACTCACACACTCACACACACACACATACACAAAGGGAAGGAGCCATATTCTCGCTCGCGCTCGCCCTCGCGGCGGCGGCGCAGGCGGAGAAGACGCGCAGCGGCCATTCCGTGCGCGCCGGCCCCGGCCGCCGCGGGCGGAGCCAGCCCCCATTTCGAGCGGGGCTTCTCCCTGCGCCGAGCCTGACAAAATGGGGGCGGCGGCGGCGCGGGCCTGCGGAGCCTGCCGGGCGCACGTGGCGGCCTCGGGCCTGGGAGCCGCGCCGCGTCTTCTCGGCCGCGCCGCCGCAGGCGAAGTTCTGGGCCGGGGGCCCGCCCCGCGCGGGAGTCACCCCAACTTTGACGGCTCCAAAATACACTTCCCTGGTGGGGGGAGGGGGCCACCGAGCCACGAGCAGGAGTGGCTTTTGTCCCTCATCCTTGTTTACTCAGAGAAACTTCAGACCGGACGTGTTTAGTCAGAGCAGAAATACATCTCAGGGCCAAACCGATAGGAAACGAGGCTGCCTCACGGTGGCACCGCCACCCCCTCCAGCCGTGTGCCGAGCTCCGGAGCTGGCTGCTGCTCCCTCCTTGGAGCAAAGTTTTATGCAGAGAGGGTGGTTTTAAAAACTTTCGGTGCACGGTGATTTTTTTTTTTAAAGGTCCCGTAAATTAGGAAGAGTAGACTCACTTACAGGCCCTTGTTTATTCCCTGTCTAGTGCAAATCCACGAATTGGCAGCATCTTTTCTGACCTTTGGTTTGGTTGGTTTAAAATGATGTTCTAGATTTTAAAATCGTTTAAGTGACCAGTTAGATACTCATTCAGAACAGACACAGGCTGATAGGGAATACTTTATTGTACGTGGGTATATCTTTGCGTCCAGACTTTTTTGAGATCACCCTGAAGGACCTTTTTTGTTTTGTTTTGTTTTTGCTTGGCATAGCCCCTGCAAGGAATTTAATCTCTCTTCCATATTCTTGTCTGATTTTACGGAGGTTGATGTCACTACTGTGTTAAATAACCAGTACCTTGGTTTTCAATTCCCTTCCTAAGTACTTGAAGCTTCTTACGTGTCATAATTTTCATTGCTAACATCAAATGTTTTTCTTATTTTTTAGAAAAATAACTAAACATGGGCAAAGGAGATCCTAAGAAGCCGAGAGGCAAAATGTCATCATACGCATTTTTTGTGCAAACTTGTCGGGAGGAGCATAAGAAGAAGCACCCAGATGCTTCAGTCAACTTCTCAGAGTTTTCTAAGAAGTGCTCAGAGAGGTGGAAGGTAAGAGGGCTTAAAGCATGCTAACAAGGTAATTAAAAGGCAATTTCCAAATGAGGATGAAAATAAAAGCCTAACTGGCGTTCACATAGCAAAATACATGGGTTTTGAGGATAATTTATTTACATTTTACAACTTAAATTTACAAATAATTCTTTCGTAGACCATGTCTGCTAAAGAGAAAGGAAAATTTGAAGATATGGCAAAGGCGGATAAGGCCCGTTATGAGAGAGAAATGAAAACCTATATTCCTCCTAAAGGGGAGACAAAAAAGAAGTTCAAGGATCCCAATGCACCCAAGAGGCCTCCGTGAGTATCTTGCCTGTTTTTATTTCCTGGACATGTTTTGCAGTAGAATCTGAGAGACATTTAGTAAGCATCTGTGTCAGCTTAGAGTGTAAGTGTACAATCAAAGTTTCTTAGCTAATACTTGTTCATGCAGGTTATATTTAAATAGTATACATAAAATTCCGGTTGGGTGGGAGTGTTCGTCCAAGCATTTGAGTTAGACACGGTCTCGTTTACCCAGTGTATCTCCTTTTGATCCTTTTATCTCCTGAAAAATACTCTTCTCTGAAGTAGTGTAATTGCAGAATGTTCATCTGGGGCCCTAGCTAGTATAAATTAAATAGTTGTAAGTTAAGCTTTGGTTGTGAAGGATATTTAGCGTATTATAGTATTTGCACTCTGTCCAGTGCATCATAGAAATTCACAGGCAGCTTTAAATAGCAGTGCAGAGTACGTTTGGTAGTATTTGTTTTTATGATCTGTTAACTCAAAATCCTAAAATTGAAGTTGTTTTTTTTTAGTTCGGCCTTTTTCCTCTTCTGCTCTGAGTATCGCCCAAAAATCAAAGGAGAACATCCTGGCCTGTCCATTGGTGATGTTGCGAAGAAACTGGGAGAGATGTGGAATAACACTGCTGCAGATGACAAGCAGCCTTATGAAAAGAAGGCTGCGAAGCTGAAGGAAAAATACGAAAAGGTAAGTATGGGTTTGCTTGGTAGAATGATGAAGAGGATGCCAGATGTTGTAGGATTGTACTTAGTTTGAGGTGTAACAAGCTTTTAGTGTAATAGCTACATTAAGTATGCTGTTGACATAAGTCCTTTCTCACCCTTCAAAGAATACAGAGGACCAGATAAATTGGGTTTACTTCATATGATTAGACGCGGACATAGGATATACGTTTAAGTTGGTTTTACCATTCCCCAGTGTCTTGAAGCCTATGAAAATGTTGGTAGTCACTTCAAGTCAAAAATGATTATTTTCAAATGGCTTGGCAAACAGTGCAAAAATAAGCTAGACAAAGTTAATATAGGCTCTATTTTTCTTAATCATATCCTAAAACACTTACTTTCCTTTAAGTACTCAAAAAAACCACATCACTGAGTTAAATTTCAAGTCTACTGATCTGTCCAGTAAATTAATAAGTTAAGGAAATCTGTAACTCTTAAATTGAAATATTAAGTACTTAAAAGTTAATTTTTAGCTTCTTTAGTTATTCTGAAGTGTCCATTTCTAGATGTTTCTGAATCTAATTGCATGTTTATTGACAAATTACTTTTTTTTTTTTTTTTTTAAAGACAGCTTCCTCTAAGGATTAGGGTCTGACAGTGTAAACCTGTAGAATGCTTTTTTGCATTCAGAAGGTGGCAGTGTCTACCCTTTAATCAAAGTCTCCACATTCTACTTTTAATAGAGTTAGGATGTGGTACATAATTGCACCTCAATGAGGCATAACTGCAAATATTAGACTGTAGCATTTCATGAGTTATAGATTGTTATGATCTCATGGTATTTTTATGTGCATTTATTGAAGTTCTGGTTATTTCTGGAGTTGCAGTGGATCTGCAGATACGTGGTATTTTGGTGTAACTAAAATCTTGATTTCGTTCATACAGTTTTGCCATGTTCTATTTCTTCCCTTAATGTTTTTTTCTTTCCTACTGTTTTCTTCTCCCTTTGCTTTGGAAGGATATTGCTGCATATCGAGCTAAAGGAAAGCCTGATGCAGCCAAAAAGGGAGTTGTCAAGGCTGAAAAAAGCAAGAAAAAGAAGGAGGAGGAGGAGGATGAGGAAGATGAAGAGGACGAGGAGGAAGAGGAAGATGAAGAAGATGAAGATGAAGAAGAAGATGATGATGATGAATAAGTTGGTTCTAGCGCAGTTTTGTTTCTTGTCTATAAAGCATTTAACCCCCCTGTACACAACTCACTCCTTTTAAAGAAAAAAATTGAAATGTAAGGCTGTGTAAGATTTGTTTTTAAACTGTACAGTGTCTTTTTTTGTATAGTTAACACACTACCGAATGTGTCTTTAGATAGCCCTGTCCTGGTGGTATTTTCAATAGCCACTAACCTTGCCTGGTACAGTATGGGGGTTGTAAATTGGCATGGAAATTTAAAGCAGGTTCTTGTTGGTGCACAGCACAAATTAGTTATATATGGGGATGGTAGTTTTTTCATCTTCAGTTGTCTCTGATGCAGCTTATACGAAATAATTGTTGTTCTGTTAACTGAATACCACTCTGTAATTGCAAAAAAAAAAAAAAAAGTTGCAGCTGTTTTGTTGACATTCTGAATGCTTCTAAGTAAATACAATTTTTTTTATTAGTATTGTTGTCCTTTTCATAGGTCTGAAATTTTTCTTCTTGAGGGGAAGCTAGTCTTTTTGCTTTTGCCCATTTTGAATCACATGAATTATTACAGTGTTTATCCTTTCATATAGTTAGTTAATAAAAAGCTTTTGTCTACACACCCTGCATATCATAATGGGGGTAAAGAAGTTGAGATAGTTTTCATCCATAACTAAAAATCCAAAATCTTGATCAGTTAAGAAATTTCACATAGCCCATTTATATTTATAATCTAAAGAGTAATCGATCTACTCACAGCATGGGACTATTAGAATCAAACATTTTGAAAGTCTGTCCTTGAAGGACTAATAGAAAAGTATGTTCTAACCTTACATGAGGACTTTATTCTTTAACTCCCATTACCATGTAATGGCAGTTATATTTTGCAGTTCCCACATTAAAGAAGACCTGAGAATGTATCCCCAAAAGCGTGAGCTTAAAATACAAGACTGCCGTATTAAATTTTTTGTTGACATTAGTCTCAGTGAAGACTGAAAATGCTGGCTATACGTGTGTTTTCCCATTAAATATGGACTGCTCAGGAAACGAGACTTTCCATTAAAAGTATTTTTAATTCATTGGGCCAGCTTTTAAAATGAAGATCCCACATTGAGAATAGGGTATATTTTCTGTATTAGGGTTTGCCCCTTTATAAATCCAAGTAGATAGGAGGAAAGAAAACACTTAAACTTTGCATCTCAGTATGAAGTACTCAATTTATTTGGATGATTTTTCTTTAAAACCCAAACTCATTCATTAGTCATGTTTATCTGCTTACCAGTTTAGGGAACAATTTGGCAATTTTGTGGTTTTTGAGATTATCGTTTATTCTTAAAGTGCCAGTATTTTAAAATAGCGTTCTTGTAATTTTACACGCTTTTGTGATGGAGTGCTGTTTTGTTATATAATTTTGACTTGGATTCTTTCCATTTGCATTTGTTTATGTAATTTCAGGAGGAATACTGAACATCTGAGTCCTGGATGATACTAATAAACTAATAATTGCAGAGGTTTTAAACATTAGTTAAATGGCTTTCACTTAAGAATATTAAGATTTTATTATATATTTTTAAGTCGTCTAATACCTCTTAGCAGTACCTTTTAAATAAGTGTAAGCACTGGCAAAGTTTTTCCCTTTAAAAATACTCATTTTATGCTTATAAATAGGTTAATGGGCTGATAAAAGGTTTTGTCAAACATTGCAAGTACTCTTGGTGCTATATATAAATGAGGAAAAGCTAATTTTACTTTTATAATGATTTAAACAAGATTTTTAAAAAGATAATGTAAGTGAATAGGGTTCATGATAGGCAGCAATTGTGTCAACATCAGATTTTTTTTGTCATGGGGAAACAAATGACAATCTGATTTAGCTGAAAGTTTCTACTCTAGAAATCACCACTGTCAACATTAGTTAATTCTGATCCATTTAAAATGAATTCTGGCTCAGGAAGACTTCATAACTTTAGTAGGTACATTATGACAACTACCATTTTTTTAAGATGTTGAGAATGGGAACAAAGTTTTTGAGGGTTAATTCTCAAACTGACCACAGATTTTAAGAAAATGGACAAAACCCTCTTTAATCTGAAGACTAGTATGGTTTGGTGTTCCAACAGTATCCCCTAGAAGTTGGATGTCTAAAACTCAAGTAAATGGAAAGGGGAGGCAATTATAAAGTGTATAGGAACTATTTTTGTGCTAAGATAGTTAGAGTGCTGTGGGTTGTAAAGACTTGACATCAACAAAAGATAAAACAATCTATAATTAGTTGGGCCAGCTTTTTAAATGAAGATGCTTTTTAAAACTAAGCTATATAAATCAGTTTTTGTTTTTGGTTTTTTTTCATTCGAAAGATTGGCATATGGCATATTGATTAACTAGAGTCAAATTTCCTAACTTTGCTGTGCAAAGGTTGAGAGCTATTGCTGATTAGTTACCACAGTTCTGATGATCGTCACATCACAGTATTATTCTTTGCTGTATTTGTTAATTTTCTTAAAGTGAAATCTGAAAAATGGAAATTTGCATGTCCTGTGTACTCCAGAGGTAATGATTAAATGATAAAGATAGGAAAAGTGTCCATGTGACACAAACTGCTGTTCAACAGGTATTTCCCTTGCTATCCAAAGAATTGTAACCATTGCTTAGACACTAGGATTTGACTATGCTGAAAACCACAGAAGAGACAACAGTGGCTTTTGAGTGAAAAGCATGGCCACTACCTTGCTTGGCATTCCATAGTCCTTGGTGAAAGTTCACATTTAGGTCTGCTTGATTCAACACACCTCCTGAAAGGGTCTGATAGCTTTCAGTACCAGTCAAGACACTTCTGCATATGATGGTAAGGTATCTGCAAATTTGTACACACCAAACACAGCAAGTCTTTGAATTAACTTGCTAAAATGTGAGCCATTGGCTACTAATTAAGTTGTCTTATTAGGGAGTATGATAATATTTGAATTTATTTTTTATATTCGTGCTTTGTATCACTTTCAAATGACCCTTGAAATGCCTTTTCAAACTAGATAAAAGCTAGAAAATGATTTGATTGGCTCTCTAGCAAAAGATGGAAGGTGGTTCATTTTCTTGTCCTCTTTTAATACCAAGGCAGTTCTAACACTTGCCACAACTTGGGAAATTCCCTGGGTCTACACCAAATTGCTCCCAGAGTAATGAGGCAAAATGTTACTCTGTTCTAGGATTGCTGCTGTTTCGCAATACAGCATGACAGAAACACCATACAACATGGAATGACACAAGCATAATATGCCACACTCCAGAATATGTAATGCTCATCTTCCAGGGGGTTTCAGTCTAAGACAAAAATCTCTACCAGGAAGAAATGATAGATGTCTTTAGGCACATCCATTGATTTGGACCTTCTAATTGAATTTTTACTTATTTTGGCACGGGGTCTTGCTATGTTGCCCAGGTTGGTCTCCCAATCTGCTCAGTCCTCGCACCTCAGTCTTCCGAGTAGTGGGGATTACAGGGACATACCACTGCTTAAATAGTTGAATTTATTGGGCATCCACTGAAAAGGAAGTAGGAATAAAATCTGCAATAATAAGAATAAACCTGTAAGTGAGCATGAGCAATGGTGGGCAAGGGTATGCAGTCTCTGGAATCCAGACGTAGAAAATCAGTGGAAAGCTAGGCACAGTGGCTCACACTTACAATCCCAACACTTTGGGAGGCCGAGGTAGAAGAATTACTTGAGGTCAGGAGTTTGACACCAACCTGGGCAACATAGTGAGACCTCATCTACTAAAAATAAATAATTTGTGGATATACTATCATTTTAAAATCAGTAGAAAAGGGATTAGAGAGATCCCTATAAATTATGTACTCATTCATTTTTCTCTAGTCACATAATTCAGTCGTGTAAGTGACATTCCACAGTATGGTGCTCCATGATACATATATTTTCTTTTTTCGATCTCACTAGTATATGATCCACAATATTTTTTATGATTCCCTTACAGATGGACATTTAGGTTGTTTCCTATTGTTGGCTATTTAACAGGACTGCGCTGAACATCTGCACATTTCTCTCAGGCACGTGTGGGTCTTCAGGTACCTCAAAAGTAGAACTGCTGAGTCAAAAGACATTTGCAGTTAACATTTTGGCAGATACTGATAAATTGCTCCCTTTACCCAGCAAAAGCTGTATTTATGCTGTGAAACATTTTAACAATGATTTTTCAATGAATCAAGACTTTTACTGGTTTTCTTTAGCTCCATGAGATAACTTCATTTTTAAAAAACGAGAAATTAAAACATTGAAATACTGTCGTTTGTCCAGAGCTACCTGACCAGAATAAGAAACAGGCAGAATCAACTGAACGACTCTAAGGACAAACCACTGCTTTATTTAAACTGCTAAACTATTTCTCAAACTCCTGCCCTCAACCTATCCTCCCTCCCTCCTCAGCCTTGTTGCTGAGATTACAGGTGTGAGCCACAGTGCCCAGCCTAAACTGCTGAACTATTTCTCTAAATAAGGGATCCACTGTGCGAAAATGACGAGGGTCTTTCCCGTTTTGATATGCTCTATCCTAACTGGAAGCATGTGGTAGTTTTTTTGTTTTATTCTGGGGAGGGGTCTTTTTTTTTTTTTTTTTTTTTTTTGAGACGGAGTTCCGCTCTTGTTACCCAGGCTGGAGTGCAATGGCGCGATCTCGGCTCACCGCAACCTCCGCCTCCTGGGTTCAAGCAATTCTCCTGCCTCAGCCTCCTGAGTAGCTGGGATTACAGGCATGTGCCACCATGCCCAGCTAATTTTTTGTATTTTTAGTAGAGACGGGGTTTCACCATGTTGACCAGGATGGTCTCGATCTCTCGACCTCGTGATCCACCCGCCTCGGCCTCCCAAAGTGCTGGGATTACAGGCTTGAGCCACCGCGCCCGGCGGGAGGGGTCTTTTCTAGCAGAGATTGTATGTCAATCTTATAGAAGCCGCAGCCACCAGTCTTAGAAAAGCAAGTCTGGCTATAAAGTGTGGCAAAAGGATAAGAAATGTGTGGCCCAGATTCTAGGTATTAGGAGACAGGTATTTGGAAACGCAGAATGAATTCTGAGCATTTGCCTTAAATGAAATAAAGTTCACCAATTCCTTGCTGGAGATGGTACTTGATGGTAAAGGACACACTCCAAATGTGCTTATAAACAAAACTGTATTTACATGCTTAAAGTGAAATTAAGCTTAGTTCCTTAGAATTACATAGACTCTCTCGTTAGAGGCTTTACCACATTTTGTTTGTTAGCTTTTGCTTTTTGGGTTTTTTCTCCCTTCTCTTCACAGGTGTTCACTGTACCATAGTTTTGTTTATTGGGTTTCAATTAGAGATTATTTATAAAGTGTTCTGAAAATCACCAAGAGAATAAAAAGCCCTAAAATAAGGAGTGTGAGAGAGTGCTCCTAAAGATAAAGAAAAGCAAGATGCTCAGTTGCCACAGTCCTAAGGTGCCACTGTAATCCCCGGAAGAGATGAAGAGTGAGAACTTGGAGGCTACTTAAAACGAAGATATTGTAGCTCCCCACCCCTACACCGCAGCCTCCACTTCCCCAGGATTCACTCTGCCATCTGGAATCAGCCTGGCTGGGGCTCGGGCACAGGGAATGGGGCTCAGAAGCAGAGAGGCTGACTGGAGAGCCTCTTTCCAGGGAGGGACAGAATAAGGCATAGCACCACTGTAGGGTCATAGCGTATCAGAGAAGGGGTTCTCAGGGCCACTGCCATCTAATCTGTGCATTGTTACAGAGTGGTGGACAGAGGCCCATAGGGATTCAGAGGCTTGCTCAAGGACAAACGGCAGTATCAAAACACTCTAGCAGCACCAGGCTCACGGCAGATGCAAAAAAGATGGGAGCTCTTTCCCCTTCCCTTAAGTATAGCCGCAAAGAGGCTGGAAAGCTTCCTCATTGCCCCTCACTTCCAGGCCTGGGTTCTCTTTCTATGGCTACAATCGTTACTATGCTAGGAAAGCCAGTGCATTCTGCCATCACTGAGGTTCTTCTCTGGCTTTCTCCTTTGAGTTTGCATGGACAGAACATTTCTGAACTGAACCGAACCAAACCAGACCAAAATACTCCCCGTCATGTAGAAAGTTACAGGCTATCTGATTCTAAAGGGCTGGTATTCACCAAAAGAATGGATGTTGCTTAGGACTGTAGCCTGATCTTCTGGAAGCAGAAGGAAGAAGCAATACACTACACACGATGACAATTTCTTTGAAAAACAGGTTGCCCTTATTATGAATGAAACTTACATTATTGAAACAAAATAAGAAAACAAAAATCTATAATTCTACCAGTCAGCAAGACTATTACCACATTATGTGCCCTTCCAGTTTCTATATATAACATGTATTATATATATATATGTGTGTGTGTGTGTGTGTGTGTGTGTGTGTTTTAAAAATTGAGGCGAAGCTCCCGTAACATAAAATTAACCTTTTAAAGTGAACAATTCAGTAGCATTTAGTACATTCACAATGCTCTGCAACCATCACCTCTATCTAGTTCCAACATGTTTTCATCACCCAAAAAGGAAACCCTGTACCCATTCATTTCCTCCCCACAGGCCCTTGGCAACCACCAATCTACACTGTCTCTAGGGATTTATCTGTTCTAGATATTTCATGTCAATGGAATCATAGAATATGTGACATTTTGTGTCTGGCTTCTTTCACTTCATGTAATATTTTAGGGTTCATTCACATTTATCATGCGTCAGTACTGCATTCCTTTTTTTCTTTTCCCTTTCTTTTTTTTTAATGAACATCCGTGTTCATTGCACCACTATTCACAATAGCCACACGGTGGAAACAGCCTGAGACCTTATCACTGAATGAATGAATAAAGGAATTATGGTATATACACACAACAGAATATTATTCAGCCTTAAAAAGGAAATGAATGCAGCTGGGTAAGGTGGCTCACGCCTGTAATCCCAGCATTTTGGGAGGCTGAGGCAGGCGGTTCAACTAAGGTCGGGATAAAATTAATTATGTCTGTTACCCAGGTTGGAGTACAGTGGCACGATCATAGTTCACTGCAGCCTTGAACTCCTGGGCTCAAACGATCCTGCTACCTCAGCCTCCCCAGTAGCTAGGACAATAGGTACACGCCACCATGTGTGACTAATTTTTTAATGTTTAGTAAAGATGAGGTCTTTCCATGTTCCCCAGCTTGGTCTCATACACCTCCCCTCAAGCCATCCTTCTGCTTCAGCCTTGCAAAGTGCTAGGATTACAGGTGTGAGCCTCTGTACCCAGCCATTCATTCCTCTCTTTTTTTTCTTTGGAGATGGAGTTTTGCTCTTTGCTCTTGTTCCCCAGGCTGGAGGGCAGTGGTGCGATCTTGGCTCACCACAACCTCCACCTCCTGGGTTCAAGCGATTCATCTACCTGAGCCTCCCAAGTAGCTTGGATCACAGGCGTGCACCACCACGCCCAGCTAATTTTGTATTTTTAGTAGAGTCGGCATTTCACCATTTCGGTCAGACTGGTCTCGAACTTCCGACCCAGGTGATCCTCCCACCTTGGCCTCCCAAAGTGCTGGGATTACAGGTGTGAACCACTGCACTTGGCTGCATCCATTCCTTTTTAAGGCTGAATAATATTCTATTGTTTGTATATGCCATAATTCCTTTATTCATTCTTCCATTGATAATAAGGTCTTAGGCTGTTTCCACCTTGTGGCTATTGTGAATAGTGGTGCAATGAACATGGATGTACACGTATTTGTTTGAGTTCTTGTTTTCAGTTCTTTAGGTATATATCTAGGAGTGGAATTGTCGGGTCATAATGGTAATTTTATGTCTAACTTTTTGAGGAACTGCCAAACTGTTTTCCACATTAGCTGCACCACTTCACATTCCCACCAACGATGTATGAGGGTTCCAATTTCTCTACAGCCTTGCCAGAACTTCCTATTTTATATTTTTTAAAAATTAGAGGCCAGGTGCCGTGGCTCATGCTTGTAATCCCCACACTTTGGGAGGCTCAGGCAGGCAGATCACCTGATATCAGGAGTTCAAGACCACCCTGGCCAACTTGGTGAAGGTTCATCTCTACTAAAAATACAAAAAATTAGCCAGGCATGGTGGCACATGCCTGTAATCCCAGCTACTCGGGAGACTGAGGCTGGAGAATGGCTTGAACCTGGGAGGCAGAGGTTGCAGTGAGCTGAGACTGAGCCATTGCACTCCAGCCTGGGCAATGAGAGCAAAACTCTGTCTCAAAAAATATAAAAATATAAACATAAAATGATAGCCATCTAGTAGATGTGAAGTGAAATCTCATTGTGGTTTTGATTTGTCTCCCTAATGACTGATGATACTGAGTGTCTTTTCATGTGTTTATTGACCATTTGTATTTTTTGGAGAACTAATTCAAAGTTCTCCATCCAAATTTAAATTGAGTTGTCTTTTTGTTGCATTGTGTTGTGTGTGTGTGTGTGTGTGTGTGTGTATATATATATATACACACACACACACACATATATGTGTTTTATAAAAATAGTAATTTACAAATATTGTATTTATAAGCTACTTTTTCTGCTTAACAGTCTGTCTTGAACAAAAGTCTATGTCAGTTGGGCATGGTGGCTCACACCTGTAATCCCAGCACTTTGGGAGGCCAAGGTAGGCAGATCCCTTCAGGCCAGGAATTCAAGACAAGCCTGGCCAATACGGGGAAACCTTATCTTTACTATAAATACAAAAATAGGCTGGGTATCGTGGCACGTGCCTATAATCCCAGCTACTTAGGTGGCTGAAGCACAAGAATTGCTCGAACCCAGGAGGCAGAGGTTGCAGTGAACTGAGATGGTGCTACTACACTTCAGCCTGGATGACAGAGCAAGACTCTGTCTTTAAAAAAATAAAATAGTCAGGTGGGCACAGTGGCTCACGTCTGTAATCCCAGCACTGGGGAGGCCGAGGTGGGTAGATCACCTGAGGTCAGTAGTTGGAGACCAGCCTGGCCAACATGATCTCTACAAAAATACAAAAAATAAACTGGGTTTAGTGGCGAGTGCCTGTAATCCCAGCTACTCAGGAGGCTGAGGTAGGAGAATCGCTTAAACCCAGGAGTCAGAGGTTGCAGTGAGCCAAGATCAGGTCATTGTATTCCAGTCTGAGCAACAAGAACAAAACTCCGTCTCAAAATAAATAAATAAATAAATAAAAAGAAGTAAATTTTAAAAAGTCTATGTCACCATATATTCATATTTTGCTGGGCATTAGTTTTACTGCATGCATGATATTCCATTGAATGAATGTGAAATGTCATAAATTATTCAATCAATTCCATATTATTAGACGTTTAGATCGTTTACTATTTTTTACTGTTACATATAAGGTTAACACGACTATCCCTTCTTCATGCCCACACCTTTGCCCATCATTATTTTATTAGAATATAGATATATTCCTCAAAGTGAAATCACCGAATCAAAAGATGAGGCAAATGTGGTGAATTTTACCAAGTTATCTTTGCAAAGTTTTCACCCAAATGTAACAACTTTTTAAAAGGCTATTCAGACAATTTTACATATGAGAGATACAAACTAGGGTAATGGTTTCTAAGATTTTATAAAGGCTCAAACCTACAACAGTTGGGGGAATCGTGAAAGAAGTAAACCTTCAAAAGCAAGCAGATAAAAAGCCTGAAAAACCTGGAAAACCATTGGATTGAAACGTCCATTCCCTTTATGCTTCTGTTACGTTACTACTTTTCAGGCTGGAGATTAATAGAAAGAACTTTTATATCCAAGTAATTGCAGAACTGCAAGAAGTGAATGCCTAGATCAATTGGAATGGATACAAAAACTTTGAAAATTTTGCAAGAGCATTAGAGATTTTTTGCTTTTCAATTCATTTCGTCACTGTACTTTGTGAAACCTACATAATCTCCCAAACTTACTAATTAGTAACTGTATCCGAATTTTTTTCTTTAAATAAGGTTAAATAACATTTTCACATACTGTTTTAAAACCAAGCCATAGGTCAACATTCTTGCAAGGCATACATGTCTTATTTAACAGTGGCCAAGAGGCCAACATGAAACTGAATTGTGTATAATTTATCCTCTAGACAATCCCATAGAAATCTTTTTCTTACATTGATGAGTATTGGATCTTACCCTACATAGGTCACTGAAAAGAAAAGCAGTGTAAATTTCATGGCTTTTTTTTTTTTTTTTTCTTTTTTTTTCTTGAAATGGAGTCTTGCTCTGTCACTTAGGCTGGAGTATAGTAGCACGGTCTCTGCTCGCCACAACCTCCACCTCCCGGGTTCAAGCGATTCTCCTGTCTCAGTCTCCCAAGTAGCTGGGAATACAAGTGTGTGCCACCATGCCCAGCTAATTTTTGTATTTTTTAGTAGAGACGGGTTTTCACCGTGTTGGCCAGGCTGGTCTCAACCTCCTGACCTGAGACTTGAGGTCACTCACCTTGGCCTCCCAAAGTCTTGGGATCACGGACGTGAGCCACCGCACCTGGCCTTGTGTTTCTTTTAAAAACCTGACTTTTAGAAGGCAACATTGCAAACTTTCATGTAAGAATTTATATTTATTGAGCTTCTATAGATAATTACAATGTACCATTAGAGGATATTGACTTTATTTCTAAAAATTAGATGGAGATATTATTGTACAATAGCTATATTAAATATAAATGTAAAACTTGAAAATTTTTAATAAAATTTTTAAGGCCCTAAAGGTTTTCAAATAACTGTATTTAAGAATCAACTGACCCATGCTGGGTACGGCAGCTCACGCCTGTAATCTCAGCACTTTGGGGGGCTGAGGCGGGCAGATCACTTGAGGCCAGGAGTTTGAGACCAGCCTGGCCAACGTGGTGAAACCCTGTCTCTACAAAAAATAGAAAAAGTTAGCCACGCCTGGTGGTGCATGCCTGTGATTCCAGCTACTCAGGAGGCTGAGGCGGAGAATTGCTTGAACCCAGGAGACAGAGGTTGCAGTGAGCTGAGATCATGCCATTGCACTCTGGCCTGGGCAAAAGTGCAAGACTCCATTTGAAAAACAAAACAAAGCAAAAAAAGAATCACTGACCTGGAATTAAAAAAAACAAACAGATGCACGATTGTTTTCTTTATTATTTTTTGCTATGTCTTCATTTTTAGGCCAAATCTAATTTGTTCTTACCTTTAGGTCCTAGTAGGCTTAAAATAGCAATGCTTAAAATCTCACTAAAAAATCATCAAAATATTTCCATTTTGTTTTATTATGAATAACTCTTTTTGGATGTTATTTATTATTATTATTTTTTATGAGACGGGGTCTTGCTCTGTCATGCACGCTGTAGTGCAGTGGCACGATCATGGCTCACCACAGTCTAAACTTCCTGGGCTCAAGCAATCCTCCTACCTCAGTCTCTCAAGTAGGAAGTAGGTAGGACTACAGGCATGCACCACTATCCCTGACTAATTTCTGGGGTTTTTTTGAGACAAAGTCTCACACTGTTGCAATGGCATGATCTCGGCTCACTGCCAACTCTGCCTCCTGTATTCACATGATTCTTCTGCCTCAGCCTCCCAAGTAGCTGAGATTACAGGTGCACACTATCACAACCAGCTAATTTTTTGTATTTTTAGTAGAGACAGGGATTTCACCATGTTGGTCAGACTGGTCTCGAACTCCTGACCTCAGGTGATCCACCTGCCTTAGCCTCCCAAAGTGCTGGGATTACAGGTGTGAGCCACTGCATCCAGCCCTAATTTTTTTTTTTAATTAATTTTTGTAGAGCAGTCTTGCTATGTTACCCAGGCTGTGAATTCCTGGCCTCAAGCAATCCTCCCTTCTTCACTTCCCAAGGCATAATTCTACCCTCACACCATATTTTTTCCAGAGATGGGCAGCTCCGCTGCTATGTTGTGATTTCACAGCAACAGAATTACAAGGAGTAGCTTCTACTGTCAGAAATCCAAAGTAATTCCTAAAACTTATTTTTCACCCAAGGGCCCTGGAACCTGGGTCTCCATAGTTTATTTTCTTTTTTCTTTTTTTGAGACAGAGTTTTACTGTTGTTGCCCAGGCTGGAGTGCAATGGTGTGATATTGGCTCACTGCAACCTCCGCCTCTGGGATTCAAGCTATTCTCCTGCCTCAGCCTCCTGAGTAGTTAGGATTACAGGCACCCGACACCACACCCAGCTAGTTTTGTATTTTTAGTAGAGACAGGGTTTCACCATGTTGGTCAGGCTGGTCTCGAACTCCTGACCTCAGGTGATCCACGTACCTTAGCCTCCCAAAGTGCTGGGATTACAGGTGTGAGCCTCCACTCCCAGCCTCCATAGTTTCTTTTCTCATTAATTTCAGGAAAGGTGGCAGTTAGGTGAATAATGAAAATTATCAGATGACAACAATCTTCTTATCATCTAGTCTAGATTCCTTTCTGGGGCCCAAGTTTAGCTATTATAAAAACCAGAATAAAACCCGTTTGCCATCACTTCAGGGAGTGCCAGGAAAAAAGTCTAAGGAATGCTTTATTTATTTATGTACTTATTTTTCATTTTTGAGACAAAGTCTCACTCTGTCACCAAGGCTGGAGTGCTGTGGCTCAGTCACAGCTAATTGTAGCCTCAATTCTCTGAGTTTAAGTGATCCTCCCTTTTCAGCCTCTTGAGTAGCTGGGACTACAGGTGCACACCGCCATGCCCAGCTTATTTCTGTATTTTTTGTAAAGACAGGTTCTCTCCATGTTGCCCAGGCTGGTCTCGAACTCCCGGGATCAAGTGATCCTCCCATCTGGGCCTCCCAAAGGCCTGGGATTACACGCATGAGCCATTGCACCCAGTCCTAAGGAAGAATTTTTTTTTTTTTTTTTTTTGAGGCCGAGTCTTACTGTGTTGCCCAGGCTGGAGTGCAGTGATGAGATCTCAGCTCACTGCAATGTCCACCTCCCCCACCCCCGCCACCCCCCGAGGAGTTCAGGCGATTCTCCCGCCTCAGCCACCACAATAGCTGGGATTACAGGCATCTGCCACCATGCCCAGTTACTTTTTGTATTTTTAGTAGAGACAGAGTTTCACTATATTGGCTAGTCTAGTCTTGAACTCCTGACCTCAGGTGATCCACCCTGGGCCTCCAAAAGTGCTAGGATTACAGGCTTGAGCCACTGCACCCGGCCAGGAAGATTTTTAAACAATAAACTAGCAAGAGGCCTGGTGAGGTGGCTCAGGCCTGTAATCAATCCCAGCATTTTGGGAGGCCAAGTTGGAAGGCTTTCTCCAGCCCAGGAGTTTAAGGTTGCAATGAGCTGTGATTGTACCACTGCACTCCAGCTTGAGTGATACAGCAAGACCCTGTCTCTGAAAGAAAAAAAAAAAAAGGAATAAATTAGCAAGATATATAGTCATGATAAAGCTGTTCAAAATTATGTTCGCAATGCTAAGTTTACATAGGAAACATTTGCTGCCAGGTAGGAAAAAGTCTCTTAATTTAAAAAAAAGAGATTTTAAAAGAAATTTTATTCATCAAAACGTGGCTGCTACAAGAACTATGATATTGTACCATTCGGTATATGATCCTACCACATGTATGTGTCCTCTTACTAGCTCAAACCTCGATGGCATGACTTCAAAAGTGTAAAAATGGTAAAACCAAAACCGGGCACATGCTCTGTTGTCCCTTCTTTCAGAGAAACTCTGGGGTATGAAGGAACCCCTCAGGTAACAAGTTTGTCCCCCTCATTTGTAAATTTTGTGATGAGATCGACCCGTTTCTCCTTTGCTTTCTTTCAGGTAATCTCTGCTGATCCCTCCTTCTCTGTCATTCATTGTCCATGGCTCAGCCCGACTAGATCCTTTCTCACTGGCCACAGCCTATGCAACTGGGTGCCTGGGCCACCCAGAAGAGTGTGGTAGGAAGCTGGTCAGCCCTGGCCAACTTTACGGTCTGTGCACATCCCCCAGCAGGCCTGTCCAATGAGGCCAATGGCTATGGCAGCCTTTTTTTTTTTTTTCTTTCCTGGAGTCTTTCTCTTTTAGTATCCAAAAATCTGTAGGCAATGGTGTTGGATCCCAGTTCCCTTTCTCTCGGCATGTTACCTTCAAACCGAAGGCCTTGTGCAGAAGATTTCTATTTTCCACTTTCTTTCTTTTTTTTTTTTAATAGAGACGGGGTTTCACCATGTTCGCCAGGCTAGTCTCAAACTCCTGACCTCAGGTGATTCACTCGCCTCAGCCTCTCAAAGTGCTGAGATTACAGGCATGAGCCACGGCGCTTGGCCCTACTTTCTATTAAGATAGCAAAGAGGAGCCAGGCGTGGTGGCTCATGCCTGTATTCCCAGCACTTTGGAGATCAAGATCACTTGAGATCAGGAGTTCAAGACCAGCCTGACCAACATGGTAAAAACCTCATCTCTACTAAACATGCAAAAAATTGACCAGGCGCAGTAGCTCATGCCTGTAATCCCAGCACTTTGGTAGGCCAAGGTGGGCGGATCACCTGAGGTCAGGGGTTCGAAACCAGCCTGGCTAACATAGAGAAACCCAGTCTCTACTAAAAATACAAAATTAGCTGAGGGTGGTGGCACATGCCTTTGATCCCAGCTACTCAGGAGGCCAAGGCAGGAGAATTGCTTAAACCCAGAAGACGGAGGTTGCAGTGAGCTGAGATCGTGCCACTGCATTCCAGCCCGGGCAACAAGAGCGAAACTATCTCAAAAGAAAAAAAAAATACAAAAAATTAGCCAGGCTTGGTGGCACATGCCTTTAATCCCAGCTACTCAGGAGTCTGAAGCAGGAGAATCACTTGAACCCAGAAGGTGGAGGTTGCAGTGAGCCGAGATCACGTCATTGCACTCCAGCCTGGGCAACAAAAACAAAACTCTGTTCCTCCCCCACCACCAAAAAAAAAAAAAAAAAAAAATAGGAGGGAAGAAGTCAAAACACAACTCAAATTGCATAATTGTTTGTGACTGTTCAAGCGATGTGGTAACATTTATTTCTCTAGTAAGTTTGTCAGTTCCAGAAGGTTCCGAATTCTTTTGACTGCTGTGTAGGTGCTCATAAATAAATGCTTCTTGAGTGAACTAGTTTTCTATTCTGTGACAAATTACAAATTCTAACATGTTGGTTCTAATAGCAAACAGCATACAGGTCATCTCTAAAAACCTAGGTTGGCATACCCTGCTATCCAGCTGCCTCGAGGTGGTATTTCACTACGATTATAGAAGGAAGCGTTATGAACTCAGACCTTGGAAAGAATGGACACTAGTAAGTCCAATGAATATGATTTTCACAGTATGTCCAGGTGCGGATGTCTGGATTCGAAATGACTGCTACTTTTGCTGAGGGTGGTAGTGTGTGTCTGTAGTCCCAGCTACTTGGGAGGCTGAGGCAGAAGGATTGCTTGAGCTCTGGAGTTCCAGGATGTAGTGTACAATGATCGTGCCTGTGAATAGCCACTGTACTCCCAGCACTTTGGGAGGCCGAGGCAGGTGGATCACGAGGTCAAGAGATCGAGACCATCCTGGTCAACATGGTGAAACCCCGTCTCTACTAAAAATACAAAAAACTAGCTGGGCATGGTGGCACGTGCCTGTAATCCCAGCTACTCAGGAGGCTGAGGCAGGAGAATTGCCTGAACCCAGGAGGCGGAGGTTGCGGTGAGCTGAGATCGCGCCATTGCACTCCAGCCTGGGTAACAAGAGCGAAACTCCGTCTCAAAAAAAAAAAAAAAAAAGAATGGGAAAGAATAGTGAGGGCAACATAGTGAGACCTCATTGCTAAAAAAGGAAAAGAAAAGAGAAGAGAAGAAGAGAAATGACTGTCACTTCTGACAAGCTTTTAAATTCTCAACTAATTTTCTTCTTAAAATATTTAGGTTTTAGTGAACACTGGCTTTCAGAGTGAAGTCCTTCAATTCCATTAACACATAAATTTCATTAATGTCATGAAATCTTCCCTGTAAAGGTCTGAATTCTTTCTAAATACAACAAACTACACTGGATCTGTCCAAAAGTCAAATGTGTTGAATCGAACTGAGTCTCAAACTTACTTTATAGGTGAAAATCTTCTAAATGATTATGCTTAAGGTTTTACTACCATAACTTTCTAGTTACCCTATAACTTTACTTTCTTTTCTTTCTTTCTTTCTTTTTTTTCTTTTATTTTTTTGAGATGGAGTTTTGCTCTTGTTCCCCAGGCCGGAGTGCAATGGCGCGATCTCGGCTCACTGCAACCTCCGCCTCCTGGGTTCAAGCCATTCTCCCCCCTCAGCCTCTGGAGTAGCTGGGATTACAGGCGTCAGCCACCGTGTCTGGCCCCTAATTTTACTTTCTTTAAATGGCATGAGACTACATTAAATAGTGACAAGTGGCAGACATCATCAAAAGAAAGAGTGAAGACCACTCATATTTTGTCAGACCCGACGCGATGGATTGGAAAATACATAAACTCAGGGAGGATGATTTCCTTACCCTCAAATAGATCAGCTCCTCCCCGTAGGTAGCAGATAACATCTTCAAAGGTAAAACTGAGAAACCCAACAACTACTTGATTGATGAGTAGGCAGCCTGCTAGCTAGTGCGGGACTCCATTCATTTACAAACGCTGGCCATTGTGCTCTGGCCCTGGAGGTGCAGAGGTAAACCAAGCGGCCCCGCGGCCTCCCTCACGAAGGTTCTAGGAGCTCACATTTTCAAGGAGAAGACAAAACAGTGAGCGAGCACACACGTAGGACAGATCATTTCGGGCGCTGCGCAGGCCCACAAGGGTAACAAAACACGGTGATGTGTCAGGGGTGGGTTCCAGAGTCTGGAAAGGTCTTTCCAAGGAGAGAATGGGAGGAAGTTCGCTGCCTTTCAAACTGTATTCGTCAATCCGCCTGGCGACTCTATCTGGGTTGGCTTGGAGGAGGACTGGTGGCTGATTATCTTTCAATGACCCCCCGGGGCAGCCCAGGCCGACAGTTCAAGACCCTGCAGCAGCGCTTCGCAACGTCCCAGGCCTCTCCCTGCTCCGGGGCGAGCCTGAGCCGGCTCCCAGTTTTCCTGGTAATCTCCTCCTCACCGCCCTGCTGCAGCGTTTGACTCACGCCCTCCAGGGAGCGGGCCCCAGCGTCCAGCTCTCAGGATGTGGATTGCTGCAAATAGCACCGACAGCTGCAGCTGGAGGTAGCCGCCCGGGAAGCCAGCCAGCTGGTGCCACCGCAGGGGCCAGGGCCGGCCGCGGGCCTCCGCACGCCCTTGTGAGCAGCTCAGCGGAACCCCCGACGAGGCGGGCGGACTCGCCGGTGCAAATGACGGCTTTTATTTCCGTATGGGTGCACACGTGGGGAGGCAGGGCGGGTGGGGAAGGAGAGGGTGCGCCCTTCAGTGTCTGCCGCTTTTCTTCACAACTGCCTGGGAAGTAGGTCGGCACCCATAATCACCTCGTTTGCACAAACAGGGACACACCGCCTGCACAGAGCGCAGACATGCGGAAGCAGGAATCCCTCCAGCCTCTGCGCTCCTGGGGCCTGGCCTTTTTCCTCTGCTTTCTCAGTCCTTTCTCCGTATCTCCGGACCGCTTTTCCCTCCTGTGTTCTCTGCTACGAACACAAGACTCACCTCCTCTAACCACGCTCCTCGATGCGAAAATATGAGGATTACTTACAGAGTCCCACTGGAAATTTGTCTTTAAAGAAGGAAGCCTAGGCCGGGCACGGTGGCTCACGCCTGTAATCCCAGCACTTTGGGAGGCCGACGTGGGCAGATCCCCTAAGGTCAGGAGTTTGAGACCAGCCTGGCCAACATCTCTATTAAAAATAAAAAATTAGCTGGGTGTGGTGGTGCACGCTTGTAATCCCAGTTACTTGGGAGGCTAAGGCAGGAGAATCACTTGAACTGATGGGGTGGAGGTTGCAGTGAGCTGGTATCATGGCGCTGTACTCCAGCCTGGGTGACAGAGTAAGACTTTATCTCAAAAAAAAAAAAAAAGGAAATCTAGCCCAAAAGTTATTCAAAACACATCCCCTTGCTCTGTCACACACAAGGGGAACAGGGATGGGGGCCCTGGCCCGTGTGCCACCCCAGGCACACCTTCCCTAGGAGGAACTGGAAAGGTGACAGGAGGCAAGCTGAGGGGCAGGAGGTCTTGTTCTTCCTGAGGGTGTCCCGCATTTGCTGCGTGGGTGCGCCCTTGCATGGGCATGAGTTCCGCAGGGCACAGGCGGCTCTCCAGCACACCCACAGGGCTGACGCTTGGCCCTTCGGGGCCCACTCTTCCACAAGGACGTGGATTCGCTTCCTCGGGGTTCAGCCTGGCATGGAAAGGGGTTCTGGGCCCTCTCAAAGCTGCGGAAACTGGAGCCCTGAGCACACACCGTAGGTCCAGTCTGTGGACTGACAGCGTGTGTGACACAGTGGCCCCTCCTTCCTCGGAGCGGGACAAACTGCTCTCCTGAGGCCCGAGGGCCGAATGAGGAAACTAGACTGCCGAGGTAGGCCCCATTCCGCTCCGACGGTCGCCCGAGGTCCTGGGGGAGCTTCTCAGGGCAGTTTTAGCTCCTCTTTCAACTCTTCATGAGAAAAAGGGAGGCAAAACCTGATTAAGAAGTAAGTGTACAGCTGCAGAGCTGTACACAGGAAACTGGGGCAAATGACCGTGACATTGCATTGTATTTTCATCTTTCTTCTTTTCAGTTTTGTTCTGCAACAACAAAAAAATTATAATCTAAGTGCTAAGAACTGAGCTGGTGGGCCGGATGCAATGGTTCACACCTGCCGTTCCCGAACCTGGGGAGGCTGAGGTAGGAGGAGTGCTTGAGACCAGGAGTTTGAGACCAGCCTGGGCAAGAAAGTGAGATAGCCATCTCTACAAAAATTTGTTTTGAAAAATAACCGGGCATGATGGTGCATGCCTGTAGTCCTAAGCAACTCAGGAGGCTGAGGTGGGAGGATCGTTTGAGCTCAGGAGGTCAAGGGTGCAGGGAACTATGATCGGGCCACTGCACTGGTCAGCAGAGTGAGACTGTCTCAAAACAACAACAACAAAATAACTCAGCTGGTATTCAGTAACACATGATACTTAAGCGATCTGCCTTAAAAAAAAAAACCCCAAAACCAAAAATACAACGTTTTTAAACAACCCATACAAGTTGACAGGTCAACACTGAAGATTGTATGAAATAAGATCTGCAGTACATGAGAAGCGCAACTATATTTTTCTTTTTCAGTTAAATTTGAAGCTCGCCTCAGCAAACATGTACGTGTCCTCCAGGTGGATGTGTGTTTCAGGTTTCCGTTCTGCTGCCTGTGAGTGCTTTAAGTACTCCAGGAATTCCCTTGAGAGAGAGGATGTTAATGTAGAACATTAAGTCTTCTGCCTATCATATCCATAAAGCCAGGCCGACCTCTTTCCCAGGGGCGTGAGAAATTGCTTTCGTGTACTATTTGGAGAGGACGTGGCACCCAGAAACAAAGAAAAGTAAAATAAACCAATGGCCTTTAGAGATAAGATAACGAAGCACAAAGACCTAAAGAAGCACTGAGTTTTAAGTCACTAGTTTAAAAAAAAAAAAATCCAAGTGAAAGCTTTGGAGTCACTGCATTTGTGACGACTCTCACCTGACCATTTGCTAGTATGGGTATCCTTGGGCAAGTACCCGACCTCCTGTGCCCCCATTTCTTCATTTGGCATAATAATCATACTGACTTTATAAGGTTTCACTGGTATGTGTGAGATTTTAACAAAATAATCCATGGAAAATGCCTGCCATTAGGCTTGGCATTTGGTAACAGCTTAATAAATTGTTAGCTATTGCTTTTTATTTGAGATGGGGTCTTGCTATGTTGCCCATGCTGATCTTGAATTCCTGACTTTGAGGAATTCCTTGAATTGTAAACACTGGAACCATCAAACAAGGTCTTGCCATGTTGTCCAGGATGGTCTCGAACCCCTGGCCTCAAGGGATTCTGATTGGTTTGGTCTGGGATGTGGCTCGTGCTCTGGAAGTTTTAAAAGCCTTCCTGGTGATTCTTAATGCTCAGCCAGGTTTCGAAACTAATGCTTTTTGGCGTCAATGGCGTCATCCTAAGGAAAAGGACAAGAGCAGATGTTTATAGTTTAGATCAAATTAAGGTAGTATGTATTTTGAGCTAATAATTTGACTCACCTTGCTGCGTTAGCCACTCAAATTAGCCAAACAATTATTTTTTTTCACTGAATTTATAAGTTTTGGCTGCTTTGACTAATTAATTAAGCAAAATGCTTGATTCCTTAAAACCATATGGCCACAAGCTCAAGTAAATTAAATTCACTGGGAACCAGCTATGATTGTGGGTATTTTGAACCATTATGATACATTAGGTATGCATTATTTAATTCTATTCCAAAGAGTTACTAAGAAACTGGATATTCCATTCAAATGCTGATAGTTTTAGATTTCTTTGATCAGTTCATCCAGTAAAAACTTGATTCTTCAAACTCATATAGCTACAGTCTAAAGGAAATTGAATTTGTTGGGGACCAGCTAGGCTTTTCAGTGTAATTTAGAATATAAATTACTATAGGAGTACACACATTATTTAATTCCTACACATCTGCCAACAAAGCGGATGTTAAATCAAAATGCTATTGTTGGAATGAAACTGATGCTGCTTTGTCCTTTGATCTCATTCTGGGGACTTTTGAAGGTGTGTGGGTTGCTACTAGATTTGTACCACTGTTGGTTTATTACTAATCTCTTTTAAAAATTAATGAGCCTGTTGGTTAACTTAGTGCTTCGGGTCACACTGATCCATTAGATGAATCACGAGAGAGGTAGCACTCTTAGGCTCTATCAACTTCCTGTCAACATTTTCCGTTCCAGGCATGAACTGCTAGATTAGAAAAAGGCCCTAGCTCTCATTGTCCAGAGTTCAGCATCTGGCCGTGGGCCTGGGGCACCAGGTGCCGCTTTAGTAGAGCAGAGCAAACCTTTCTACAATGTATCCATAGTTGGACAAAACAGAATTAAACAGCCACGTTTCTCCAGACTTTAAAATACAAAAGAGTAATCAGGCAATGCTATGTGTATGGTTTATTTTCTGCATTGTAGAATAAGTTATTTGTTTATTAGGTATGTATTTGTAAGGGGCGAAAAATGACATCGTTAGAACATGTGGAGTATATCAAAGTTATTTTAATTACATTTACTCTTTTTTTTTTTTCCAGACAGAGTCTTACTCTGTCACCCAGGCTAGAGTGCAGTGGCATGATCTCGGCTCACTGCAACCTCTCCCTCCCGGATTCAAGAGATTCTTGTGCCTCAGCCTCCAGCTGGGACTATAGGTGTGCACCACATGCCTGGTTAATTTTTTTGTATTTTTTTTTTTTTTTTTTTTTTTGAGACGGAGTTTCGCTCTTGTTACCCAGGCTGGAGTGCAATGGCGCGATCTCGGCTCACCGCAACCTCCGCCTCCTGGGTTCAGGCAATTCTCCTGCCTCAGCCTCCTGAGTAGCTGGGATTACAGGCACGTGCCACCATGCCCAGCTAATTTTTTTGTATTTTTAGTAGAGACGGGGTTTCACCATGTTGACCAGGATGGTCTCGATCTCTTGACCTCGTGATCCACCCACCTCAGCCTCCCAAAGTGCTGGGATTACAGGCTTGAGCCACCGAGCCCGGCCAATTTTTTTGTATTTTTAGTAGAGACGGGGTTTCACCATGTTGGCCAGGCTGGTCTCAAACTCCTTACCTCAAGTGACTTGCCCGCCTTGACCTCCCAAAGTGCTGGGATTACAGGTGTGAGCCACCATGCCTGGCCTAATTTTCTCCTTCTGATAGTTTTATGAAAAAAGAAGTTTTGGCTAAAGATTGAGTTTTAAAAAAAAATTGGCTAATGATGGTCAAAAAGATAGAAAGGGAACTAGTATTTAGTCAATGCCTATTATGTGTAAGGTAAGCTCTTTTACTGTGCATAATTTTATTTCTTTTTTGGTAGAGACAAGGTCTTGTCATGTTGTCCAGGCTGGTCTCGAACTCCTGGCCTCAAGTGATCCGATCCTCCTACCTTGGCCTCCCAAAGTGTTGGGATTATAGGCATGAGCCACTGTGCCTGGCTCATAATCTCCTTTAATCCTTACAAATCCTCAAATAGACTCAGTCCCAATTCATAGATAGGATAACTGAGGTTTGGGGAGATAAAGTAATTTGCCCAAGTTTGCATGGTGTGAAGTTGCAGAAATGGGATTTGAGCTCAAGTCGGTCTGCCCGAGGCCCTGTCATCTATCCTTATATCTCAGGGTGACCAACCATCCTGGTGTGCCCAGGACTCAAGGATTTCCTAGAAGGTGAGACTTTGTTTTTAAACCATGACAGTCCTGGAAAGCCAGGAGGAGTTGATCGCTCTACTCGGTGACCAGAGGTTACCGACCGCTTCCTTAGCAAGCTAGAAAGATTCCAGACTCTAGGTGAGTGTCTAATGGGAAGGACACATGAGAGGCCTGGAACTCTCACTTATTTCAAGATAAATATACCCAACCATGCTACATTCCCATTGGAGAAAGCAAGTTAATGGCACTTCAGCCAAATTACACACTATATCCTCATATCATGTAGGTCAAGGGTCAGCAAACTTTTCCTGTAAGGTTTATTTTCAATCTTCAACTTAGGTTTTCCGTGTTGTGAGTTGTAAGATCTCTATGACAACTGCTCAGCTCCATCATTGTAGTATGAAGCAGCCATCGGCAATCCAAAAAGAGTGAGCCTGGCTGTACTCTGAGCAACTTTTAGTTACCCAAACTGGAGGTAGGCTGGATTTGGCCCACAGATAGTTTGCCAAACCCTGATGTACATTATTAATAAAGAATCCTTTGCATAGATGGTGTATTTTTGAAGAATTATTTCTGGAAGTTACTTTAATTGGGATATGGTCAGTGGGCAGATGGGAGCTCTCTTTTGAACTAACTTGTTCATCAATTAGCCATTTCTACTATTTTCTTTTCCTTTCTTTCTTTTTTTTTTTTTTTAGATGGAGTCTTGCTCTGTCACCAGGCTAGAGTGCAGCGGTGCAATCTCGGCTCACTGCAACCTCCGCCTCCTGGGTTCAAACGATTCTTCCGCCTCAGCCTCACGAGTAGCTGGGACCACAGGCGCATGCCACCACGCCTGGCTAATTTTTTGTATTTTTAGTAGAGATGGGGTTTCACTCTGTTGGCCAGGATGGTCTTGATCTCTTGACCTTGTGATCCGCCCACCTTGGCCTCCCAAAGTGCTGGGATTACAGGTGTGAGCCACCTCGCCCAGCTTTTTTTTTTTTTTTTTTTGAGATAGGGTCTCACTTTGTTACCCAGGCTGATGTTCAATGGCACCATTACCACCCACTGCGGCCTTGACCTCCCCTGCCCAAGCAATTCTCCTGTCTCAGCCTCCCAAGTAGCTGGGACTACAAGCACAGGCCACCACACCTGGCTAATTTTTGTATTTTTTTGTAGAGACAGGCTTTCACCATGTTGCCCAGCCTGGTCTCTAATTCTTGGACTCAAGCAAACCACCCACCTCGGCCTTCCAAATTGCTGGTATTACAGGCATGAGCCACTGCACCCAGCCCTAATTCCTACTATTTTATACTTTTAGACTATGGAATTTGACTTTTCCAATCCTACTCCAAAATCACATGGTGTGTGAGTATGTAAAAGTGATGGCATGTGACCCTCTTCACAAATTTCTATTCCCTTCCTTTTGGGAAGGGACAAAAGAGAGACATTAGACACATTCATTTGAAAAATTGTTCTTTTCAGCCACTTCTTTTATCTTTATACACCATTTAAAAAGTAATTCTTATTGCATCTACACAAAGTTAAAATATATTAATTTGCTTCAATATAACATTTTCTCTATAGTGTGCCAGAAAAATATCACGACATTTTTCTGTACTGAAAAGCAAAGACCACTTCTGCACTTGAGCTGCCTCTCCCATCTAATCATCATTCACGTACAACTTCATCATTCACTGGGTACTCTCTGAACGCTCCCTCTTACACACGCAGGCGCTCACAGATGTGCCCCAAAGACGAGCAGCGTGCAAAGCAACATGTCTTCAAATTCAAAAGTGACAGTAGGTTTGAAGACAAGAGAGGGGAAGAAATCCAAATTTGGAGGGAGACTAGCAGGTGGTGAGGCTTAGGCCCAGGGATAAGCCAAGCACAGGAGGGAGGGAATAAATCGATTAGCTCAGGAACAGAAGAGGAGTCCTGCCTTTAGAGACTGCAAAGAGTCATAAGAAGGTTGCACTTATTAAAGTGACACAGAAGCCACTGTAGTTTCTCAAGCAGGAAATTGACCGTGACTAAAACGGTGCAGTGGCTCACACCTGTGATCCCAGCACTTCGGGAGGCCCAGGCAGGAGGACTGCTTGAGTCCAAGATTCAAGACCAGCCTGGGCAACATTGGGAGACTCTGTCTTTACAAAAAAATAAAGTTATCGAGATGTGGTGGCTCACACCTGTAGTTGGGAGGCAGAGATGGGAAGATTGCCTGAGACCAGGAGGTCAAGGCTATAATGAGCTGAGTTCACACCGCTGCACTCTAGCCTGGGCAACAGAGCAAGACCCTATCTCAAAAAAAAAAAAAAAAAAAAAAAAAAAAAAGCCAGGTGCTGTGGCTCATGTCTGTAGTCCCAGAACTTTGGGACGCCAAGGCTGCAAGGCGGGTTGATTGTTTGAGCCCAGGAGTTCAAGACCAGCCTGAGCAACATGGCAAAACCTCATCTCTGCAAGACCTAAAAATTAGCCAGGCGTGGTGGAGTGCCTACAGTCCCAGCTACTCAGGAGGCTTAGGTGGGAGGATCCTTTGGGCCTAAGCAGTCAAGGGTGCAGTGAACTGAGATCATGCCACTGCACTCCAGCCTGGGCAACAGAGTGACACCCTGTCTCTAACAATAACAAATAAAAAAATAAATGGTGCTTTAGGCAGCGTGTTCTGTGGTGTTCCTGCCATGGGAGTTAAAAGATTGACTGGGGCTGGGTCAGCATGGGGCAGGCAAAATGGACGGTAAAGGCAGGGTCCAAGAAGATTCTACAGGAATCAAGAGGATGACGGTGGTATCACCAATTCCAGAACAACTGAAAAGAAGCAGTGCTCATTTAGACTAATTTGCACAACAAAGTCATCGAGACACTTAAAAACTGTTAGGTATCTTCATGCTTCTGGAGGATGTTTATGGGTGGGTAGAGATGCATTATCTGTGTGGGTTTTATGCACTCCTCTTTACGGAGATGGTAGCTGAACCAGACAAGGAACGTCCTGTCTTTTTCGACATCCATTTGTGTAATGATCTCTGCCTGCATCCTGCAGAGTTTCAAGAGCAACATCCTAAAATCATGTTTCTTCTGACGTACTCTGGCCATACAATGCACATGCTTTCCGACAATATCCACATCCGACACTTCTCTGCTGATTCTAGGCTCCCAGATTGCGGCTTTTGAGTTACTTTGTGAACTGCCTAAATTGCCAGCCCTGGCTAGGCTGGCTTCTGAGCACAGTTTTTCCATCGCTCAGGCTGTTGCTCTGTCCTGGCTCGATCTGTCTTGTCCATACCACATTGGTTTTTGAACTGTTGACTGGTAAGCTTGCACTTGACTTATGAGAACCAGCTTAAACTGCTTATTACCCTAAAAGAGATTCACTTAAAGAAGGTGTTGCAACAATTAAGAATATGTAGACGAGGTGGCTCAAGCCTATAATCCCAACACTTTGGGAGGCCGAGGTGGGCGGATCTTTAATAAAGATGGTTTAGTAAACACCGTCTTTACTAAAAATACAAAAATTAGCTGGGCATGGTGGCACACGCCTGTAGTCCCAGCTACTTGGGAAGCTGAAGCAGAATTGCTTGAACCCAGGAGGTAGAGATTGCAGTAAGCCAAGATTGTGCCACTGCACTCCAACCTGACAGCACAGGGAGACTCTGTCTCAAAAAAGAACAAAAAAAGAATATGTCAACACACACTTAGATAAATATTTAGATAATGCATGAATTAAGCAAAGTACTGTTTTAGTTTGATGATAAAATCAGGATCAGCTAGTCACCTGATAACATTTCATAGCTACTTAATTTATCAATGAAACTCACTGACTTCAATTTTCCAACCATACACTTGTAAGAAAGACATTAACATTAAAGATTATAGTGATATTCGGTAGAGAAGAAGACCGTAATAAATAATTAGCTTCTTTATGCTTCAGTTGCTTTCCTCAATTATTTATGAAACAGCAACAAATACTACCAGTGCCACTGGGAGAGCTGACATTATCCATTTCTTATTTAACAATGGAGTCATTAAAAAAGGAAAGAGAGAAAAAGGAGGCTGAGAATAAGAAACTCATTATCATATTTAATACAGATTCTAGTATCTTTTGTGTGTGTGTGTGTGTGTGAGACAAAGTCACACTCAGTCACCCAGGCTGGAGGGTAGTGGTGCGATCTCTGTTCACTGCAACCTTCGCCTCCTGGGTTCAAGTGATTTTCCTACCACAGCCTCCTGAGTAGTTGGGATTACAGGCACCCACCACCACGCCTGGCTAACTTTTGTGTATTTTTAGTAGAGATAGAGTTTCACCATGTTGGCCAGGCTGGTCTCGAACTCCTGACCTCAGGTGATCTGCCCACTTTGGCCTCCCAAAGTGCTGGTACTACAGGCGTGAGCCACCGCACTCAGTGAGATTCTAGTATCTTGACAGGCTGCATGTTTTCTTTGGTTAAAGGGTATCAAAAGCCACTAAGCAAGAGAATGGCATTTGTTGTCACCAAAGTAAACAATTTTTATATCTGTTTTCCATATGCAGGGATATGAGTTAAAAAAATATGGCACATTGCATTTGTACATTTTGGGAAAACATGTAGCCTTATGACCATCATAATATGAAACACATCTCTTATGCTACTAAATGTTTCATCACTGCTTTGAGAATTCTGCATGTACAAAGGAGATGGAAATCAGTGAAATCTCAGTACCAGTATGAATTCTGATATGGTCCAGATTAAAAGAACCACACCTGAATTGTCTCAGTTATGTGAAGGTTTATTTTATAACTGTTTCCAGAGCATGTGGTTCAAATATCACAACATATCAAATATAAACCTCATTGCCAGGAAATTTTCCTTGAGGCTAACTGAGATTTTAAGAATTTTCTGATCCCACTAGGGATGGAAATGTCTCCCTTCCTCCATAATCTCCAGGATTTCTCCTCTCTGTCCAAAAGAGGAAAGTTTTTGTGGGGACCAAAGAGGAAAGTTTATTCCTGAGCCCAGATAAACATGCACAAATGAATACATTTCCAGAAAGTTCTTCATTAAAATTCAGACAAGTTGAGAGTATTTTTTAGAAACTGTCATTTCCTTACACTCTGATTAAGTTGTGCCTGCTAGATGAGATGTTTACAATAAATTTTGTAAATCTCCATATTTTGAGAAATCAACTGTGGCATTAAGACTGGAATTCGAAGAAATAAATGAAAATAAGTAATCATTGATAATGTCTGTGAAGTCCTAGCAGTGCTTAGCACACAGTATGTGCTCAATAAATATTATTAAGTGTTAGCATCATAATGTTATTATGTGGGAATATTTTTATTTAATGAAAAATGGTACATATATATTTATAAATGTGAACACATATTTATATACAGAATAGGTATATATAAACAGAAAAGAGTCTGTCTTTCCCAATTCCCAGAAATAACCTTTGCTTGTGAATTAATTCATTGCTGTTTGCTATTTATTTGCTCTCCTATACAGAGAGTTTGAAAGGAGAGCATACTAGTAGAGATGTGAAATGGCTCATTTATTTGCATTAATTATTAACTTTGAAGCCTCACCAAAATTGTTCTAATCTTAGCATTGAAGCAACTTTGGTCATCGATGAAATACCTAGTCAATGAATTAAAAGCGCAAAATATGCTTCAGAATGCCACTGTGATCATGGAATAATGGAATGTGAGAAGTGACCTCGGACATCATCCAGCATAATGCCCTTATTTCACAAGTGAGGAACCTGGGACCCGAAAAAGTAAGGGGACATGTCAGATCAGTCATTCCAAAACTAGACTTTTGCCTCCGTATCCAGACTCTGGCCAGCGGTATTATCTGTAGGCCTTTTTACCCCTCTATAAAAACCAAGTCTGGCCAGGTATGGTGGCTCAGGCCTGTAATCCCAGCACTTTGGGAGGCAAGGTGGGAGGATCGCTTGAGGTCAGGAGATTGAGACAGCCTGGCCAAAATGGTGAAACCTCATCTCTACTAAAAATACAAAAATTAGGCAAGGGTGGTGGCTCACACTTGTAATCCCAGCTACTCAGAAGGCTGAGGCACGAGAATTGCTTGAACCGGGGAGGCAGAGGTTGCAGTGAGCCGAAATTATGCCACTGCACTCCAGCTTGGGTGACAAAGTGAGACTCCATCTCGAACAAAACAAAACAAAACACCAAGTCTGTCTGATTATGTGAGTCTGTGTGAATCCATTACAGTTGGATTGGCCTCTTCGGCCTCTTGGGGGTGATGGTCTTGACTACTTCTCAAATACGTAGAAGAGAGGTTGATTCTAAAATGATGGAAAAGAAGGGGCCCCAGCAAGCATCTCCCCTTAACCTCACCTGTTCTGCCTGCTATTATGGATATTGCAGCATGCATGGGTGTTCAGGAATATTACCTCACTTTAGAATCAAAACGTCCATTGCTTGACTTTTGTTTTCCGAGTTGTTTTTATTTTGTTTCCCAGAGACAAGCTCTCTCTCTCTCTCGCCTATGCTGGACTGCAGTGGTGCCATCATAGCTCACTGCAGCCTCAAATTCCTGGGCTCCGGTGATGCTCCTGCCTTAGCCCCGTGAGTAGCTGAGACTCAGGCAGTACCTGAGTATAGGCAGTACCACTATGCTTTGATAATGTTTTTTTTAGAAATGGGGTTGTCCTATGTTGTCCAGGTTGGTCTTGAACTCCTGGTCTCAAGTGATCCTCCCACCTCAGCCAACCAAAGTGCTGAGATTACATGCCTGGCCACCAAGTATATTTTTAAATGAGGTTTTGGAAATAGGTCGCGTGAATTCTCTCTCATATCTAGGCACAGCAATTTTAGTGAAATTGGTTATTGATGAGTTTAAGAAACCACTTGTCTCTGATTCTCATGTTCCAAATAGGTGGTCCACTTGTGCAGATTAGCCTGAAATTACATATGCAGAACCTAAAATGGAGTAAGGGCTGGAGACTCCTCAAAGGCAGGGCATGGGTCCCCTTTATAGTTGTATCTCCAGGCCCAGGTGCAGCTTTTGGTCATTGCAGGTGCTCAGTAAAGTTTGTTGGACAACTTAATGAAAGAGTAAACAAATTACATTTCTGGTTCTTCAGGCTTTTTGTAGGAATAAGAGTATCTTAATACAGAAGCAGGCATTTGTGTTTTCTTTTGCTTTTTTTCTTTCTTCCTTTTTTTTTTTTTTTTTTTTGAGACAAGGTCTTGCTCTGCTCTGTCATCCAGGCTAGGGTATAGTGGCACAATCATGGTCCACTATAGCCTCAACCTCCTGGGCTCAAGAGATCTTCTCACCTCAGCCTCTCATGCAGCCACCACAGCTGGCAAACCTTTCTGTATTTTTTGTAGAGATGGGGGTCTTACTATGTTGCCCAGGCTGGATTTAAACTTGAGCTCAAGTGATCCACCCACCTTGGCTTCCCAAAGTGCTGGGATTACAGGCATTTGTGTTTTCTGAAATGTGTCTCTCAAACTTGATGGTCTAATGGCTACTTCGGTGAGTCCAAAAAACCAACCAAACAAAAAACCAGAAAACAAAAAACCCTTTTAGACTCTTCTATCCTTTTCTAATAGTCGCTGCATAGCATCTTCCCACGTGTAAAGGCATATTTTTTGAACTGTAGTGGGTGACTTGGGCATGAGTCTCTGTACCTCGCTAATTCCTCAGTATTCTATGTGGTTCAGAAATGTTGACCTATTTCTCTTGCTCACTACTGAGGCCAGTCAACTACCTTTCTTAGCGCCTCACTTCTTACGGACACATCTCTGACAGGGCCCATTTCCCAGTGTCTTGCATGAGTGGAGACGTGTGTTGTGTGATGTCCTCAACAAGAAAAAACACACGTTTGCTTGCGATATTTTAGACAATTTTCTTCTAACAAAGGCCCTTGCCTGCCTGTCTTTAGAATCTCAGGCTGCACTGGGCATGGTGGCTCACATCTGTAATCCCAGTGCTTTGAGAGAGTGAGGCAGGATGATCACTTGAGGCCGGAAGTTCGAGACCAGCCTGGACGATACAGTGAGACCTTGTCTCTACAAAAATTTTTAAAAATAAATTAGCCAGCCATGGTGGCATACCAGTAGTAGTCCCAGCTACTATGGAGGCTGAGGCAGGAGATCAAGGTTACAGTGAGCTATGATCATGCCACTGCACTCCAGCCTGGGCAACAGAGACCCTGTCTGTAAAATAAATAAATAATTAAAAAATTAGAATCCCAGCCTGATTTGTGACTAAATGTGTTCACTAAGTGGTGAGAGATGCTGAGATTAAGTGCTGGGGTACATGCTGTTTCAGAGATGGCCCTTCCAATAACCATGTGTTGTGAAACTATTTTATGCATGTGGCCCATTAGCAGGAAAAGGCATTCTAGTCAGTACTGTCACGAGACCATGCAGAGGCATGACATATGTATATTTTAAAGAAGGAGCAACAGTTGGGAATGAACGAAAGACACAGCCAGGGCACCCTCAGAAGCCTATAATTATACTAGTAACCAAACCTTCCCATAGGAGAGCTCATTTTTAGAGAGGTGAAACTGCATCTGAAGACATGTTTCTGAGACACGAATGCTGAGATCTCTTTACCTAGGCATTAGCAATAAAACATCTTTACGCTGATCACATCTTTCCCAGAGACATGAGAAAAGAACATGACTCACCTCATGGTCTAAAAAGGACATTCTGCTTCCCTTCTTAAAACCTTCCGTGGTTTGCTCCACTTTTGGTTTTGAATTATAGAAAGATGAATATTTTTGCCTCTGAGCCAAGAAGACTGTGTGCCGCGTGTCTTTTATACAGCAGCTACACTTCACACACACACACACACATACACACACACACACACACGAAAGTGGTTCTTACCTGATTTTTCCTGTGGCATTTTAGAAATTTGCACTGGGATTTTTAACATCCATTTCTTCTGTCCCCAAGGCACCATCATGAGTCAGTGGAAGGAAAAACATTAACTTCACTTAAGGCTGGAGAAAGTTCGAACAACATGTCGAGAATCACCCAGTGACTCAGAATACCTGCCTGGGCAGTTTCTTCATCCTTTAGAAGGTTCACTTTTCAAACAGCAGGAGATATTTATTCATTTTGGAAGTCTCTTCCGCTGTGTTTCCAAATGGTCTACCTCTAGATTAAGGGGGAAATCACCCAGTTTTCACTAGCTACCACAAGTCAACACAGTGAACATAAAAGTTTGTAAAAGATTATTCCCTCAAAATAAATCTATAGTTGGTTATTATCATGCTTGAGAAGTGTTTTGGAAGTGAGCTCAAGCTTTTCAAGTTGATTTCATGGCACAGGTCTGTGCCCTCATGGCCACTCCACATGCACCCCAACAGTGTCCCTGCGAGATAAACGCCCTGGAGGAGCAAGACCAACATCATCGCCTACCTGACATTTAAACATTTTCTCATATTTGGGTGAAAGCTGGCTTTTCAAATATCTGGGTCGCCACTTTTTCAGTCTTTTCCTAGATGCTTGCGTTGTAGAAAAATGTTAGCTAGAGAAGGCAACTTAACAAACACTTCCACACTCCAGCAGTTTAGGATGTATCACCTTTAGGGCAGCTCATGTTATTACTCAACTCATGGTAACTCTTGGTTCTAAATGAAAAGTTTCCCTTTTTAATGTTTAGCTGTGGTTGAATTTTGTATTTTCTCTGAATCAATAAAATAATCTTAGAAGTTGGTTGGCATCATCTCAGTTTTCCTGCCCCTGTTGGGGCACACAAATTCTCTGCCTCTATTTTACCCTTTGCGTGTTAAGCAATCCTAGTTCCCTTACCTCTCCTAATCCGTTCCTCTCTCCCTCCGGCTGACGGCTCCTCTCTGAGCCTGCTGGGAAGTTCCTGACTGCGTTCTCTGGGGTAGTTCAGGAATATACCCTCACCAGTAGCCCTCACTGTCCAAAACAAAAACAAGACAACTCTTTGCTTGGTACTTTATTATGCTAAAAATAAAATAAAATAAGGAAAAAAAGAAGCACAAAATGACTCATACACATTCCCCCAGACTAACAGGAGGAGAATGACTCACCTTCCCTCCTCAGCATGTATTGCTTATGTCTTATGGGTTAGGACATGGAATCATGTGTAGGTTTCTCTGCCACTTTCTAGAGCCAGTTAAATTCTAAGATCCTCTAAAGTTCAGTAGTCATAAACTGATGATATTAAGTGCTTAGGCATCAAATATAGTCATGGAATGAAAATATGTCTTCCATGAAGACACTGGCTACGACAATGCCCAGCGAAGAAAATCCCTGGAATCTCAACATGGTGATTTCTCGTTGCTGATCGAGATGTGGGGTTTCCCTTCACTGACGATATTCACATGAGCTACTCCTAGTGCACATGACAAAGACAACTCAAGAAGGCAAACTTTCATATTATAAGTTGAAGGGAAAAGATAAAAATTTCTATAGATTTATCTTTTTGACAAGTTTAAAATATATATTTAAAATACAATTTATAAAATGCTTAATCTGCTGACTCAGTAGCCTGCCGTGCAGGGTGGGGTGGGAGTGGGCAGTTCCCCCTACACCAGCAGAGCAAGACTGCAGGGGTTCGGCTCTCCCTCCCACGCCCTTCTGTTCAGACATCCCAGGGACCTCGTGCATCCCTGGAATCACACTAGTTTCTATAGATTTTAGATATGAGAAATTACAGACACTGGCTTCAGTTAGTCAAAAGCAAGAGCTTGGGCTTTTTGATCCTTTAATTAAAGTTCTTGTTCCAAAAAGTGTGTTCAAACACAACCTTTAACAGCTCAATTTCTAAAATTATTTCATAAAAGGAGGAGAGTGAACGATCCTCTATGTGTATGTTCTGCAGGACAAATCTTATCACCAATTACTAAAGCAGGAAAGCGCAGCTTGTCAAAAAGACCTTAGTGGAGAAGCGGTGGGGGATGGGGGATGGGAGATGGAGAAAATGAAAATGTCCTTAAGAATGGCAGCCTAGGCACAATAAAAGATGCAGCACTCCAGAGCAGCCCAGCAAAAATGAGAAGTGGCAAAGCTACTTTTTTGTCTGTGAAATTTGCATTTGTTTCATACTCTTTACTAATGCCATCTGAGTCCCTCCCAAGCGCCTCACCTTCTGTTGTCTCTATTTCAGCCTAAAGACACCCCAATTACGGTGTGCACTCCAGGTATTTAAATCTGTTGAAGGTGGGGAGCAGGGAAGGAGTTTTGCTGTTGTTGCCCAGGCTGGAGTGCAATGGTGCAATCTCCGCTCACCGCAGCTTCCGCCTCCAGGGTTCAAGGGATTATCCTGCCTCAGCCTCCTGAGTGGCCGGGATTACAGGTGCCTGTTACCTCATGCTCGACTAATTTTATTTATTTATTTTTTATTTTTAGTAGTGAAGGGGTTTCACCATGTTGGCCAGGCTGGTCTTGAACTCCTGACCTCAGGTGATCCACCTGCCTCGGCCTCCCAAAGTGCTGGCGTTACAGGTATGAGCCAGGGCGCCCTGCCTGCAGCTATTTCAATCCAAATCTGTTTAACCGGCAACATCAATTAAAACAAAAATGGATTTCCCACAACCAATACCAATTCCTGTGGCCACTCTCATCCCATCTCTTATCTCCACCCACCAAAAAAAAAAAAAAAAAAAAAAAAAAAAAAAAAAAAAAAAAAAAAAAAAAAAAACCGGCAAGGAATAGAGCATACAAACTCTTTTCTTTTCACGTTCTCTAAGTAAACCCTGGGTTCTGGTAGGACCCTGTGTCAACATCCTGCTGTGTGAACTCTCATCCTGTTTAGGGTAGCCAGATTTTATGATTTTAAAACACCAACTGGTCCGATGTATAGTTCAATCTATTAATGGCCATTTATTTTTTTTTTTTTTAGGACATCTTAAATTTTTAATCTTTTCTTTACAGGTTACCTAGACCACTTTTGATTAAGAAAACTGTAGAAAGTTAGTAACTGCCACAAGGGAACGCCAGGCGGTGGCACGTATGAATCTCTAGAGTCCTGCTTTAAGGGGTGTCTGAATGCACTGCACGGGGTCTCTGCTCACACTTGCTGGAACCCATCGTGGCAGATTTTAGTCCACAGGTCGCTTTTCCCCATATTTCCTTGTAAACTCTTCAGCATTCTTATAGAATTTTTTACGGTCCTTAGAGTATTCCTCAGCTAGGTCAGCCCGAAGCGGGTGCTCGGGCTGGGGGTCATTCACCAGCGCTATGAGGGACTGGATTACTTGGTCGGTTTTGGTTGCTGGCTTCCAGTTTTCAGCACTAATGACTGGCAGACAGACCTGCCCCTTTTCGTCGATGTTCGGGTGATAGATCTTTGTTTTAAATGTGATCTTCGGTGGTTTGAATGGGTACTCGGCCGGAAAGTTGATTTCGATTCTGAAGGCCCCCTTATCATATGGAGGGTTGTCAGGAACAATAAGCCCTTGCCAAGTAAATAAATTAGCTTCGTCAACCTGGATGTTACGGAAGTTTTCCATTCTACAGTTGCGGATTTCTTCAAGCTCCTTCATCAGCCTGCTGCTGGCCGCCATCTTGGAGTTGGTGTCGCTCCTTTCCCAGGATGCATCGCGGTAACGGCCCCTTGGAATGGTTGCCTGTGAATACACGCAAGTAAAATTCTGATGTGGCCGTTTGAGCTTCCGCTGAGCAAAGCCGCTCAGCCATTGGCTAGTTAGAGTGATCATCCGCAATCCTACACAGGATCATTTTTTTGTTTTGTTTTGTTTTGTTTTTGAGCTGGAGTCTCCCTCTGTGGCCCAGGTTGGAGTGCACTGGCGCGATCTCGGCTCACCGCAACCTCCGCCTCCTGGGTTCAAGCAATTCTCCTGCCTCAGCCTCCTGAGTAGCTGGGATTACAGGCACGCGCCACCATGCCCAGCTAATTTTTTTTTTTTTTTTTGTATCTTTAGTAGAGACGGGGTTTCACCATGTTGACCAGGATGGTCTCGATCTCTTGACCTCGTGATCCACCCGCCTCAGCCTCCCAAAGTGCTGGGATTACAGGCTTGAGCCACCGTGCCCGGCCTTTGTTTTGTTTTTGAGCTGGAGTCTCCCCCTGTGGCCCAGGTTGGAGTGCACTGGCGCCATTTCAGCTCACTGCAACCTCTGCCTCCTGGGTTCAAGCAATTCTCTTGCCTCAGCCTCCCAAGGAGTTGGATTACAGGCACACTCCACCATGCCCAGCTTTTTATTTTTTTTGTATTCTTAGTAGAGACAGGGTTTCACCATGTTGGCCAGGCTAGTCTCCAACTCCTGACCTCAAGTCATCCGCCCACGTCTGCCTTCCAAAGTGCTGGGATTAGAGATATGAGCCACTGCGCCCGGCCTTACACATTATAATTCTACCTGCATATTCACCTGTTGCCTGACTGAAGACTGATATTATATTTAGATCAGATTGCGCATCTTGCATTTCACAACACAAAGTGAGATCCTTGGTGTTTAAATAATTTTTCCTGAAGAATTTCTGTTAATCCAGTTCATGTTCTCAACAGGAAGTAATTCAGACATGGGAAATGATAAAATGTATCAACTGTGAGCCAAAGATGATAATGAATGGAGGTTAAATATACAAAAATACAGCATGCAAAGGGATAGAAATAATAGATTTTGAGGCATTTTCACAAGAAGTTGTCACATTAGAGTACAAATGTATACTTGTTTACTTGAATTTTCAGATATAACTCACTTTGTAGACTATTTAATATACTGAAACCTGCCGTTTTAATTATAAAATGGGACTTGAATTTCTGTAGAACAAGTATTATACCCAGAACGACATGAAAAGTTCAGTAAGAAGGCAGCAAAACTTATTCTAAAATCACATATTTAAAGGTAAGATGATCTTTTACAATAAATTATTAATGGTACTACTCAAAATAAGTTATGGAATATGAATACAAAGTAGTCAGAGTTATTTTTATATTTGGCATAAGAACTAAGGAGCTTAAAAAGAAAAGCGGTATTAGAACAACAAAAAATGGGACAGCAGTCACTTGGCTTCAGTAAGCCTTCTCTGCAATATTCTGTAAGAAGAGAATATACGAGTTGCATTTTTAAAAGTTTCCTTGTCGTGGAAGCTTCTGAATTTTGGAAATGAGTGGTTGATCTTGATCAAAGCCTGAAAGAAACACAGACATCGTGAATCAAAATGTAACAGGATAAGCAGAGAGTTCTCTTCTAGCTATAGATAAAATCGCCACGTGAGCATAGGCTGTGTAGACCAGGGTTAGAAAAGAAGTCCATCTGGCAGGAAAATAAAGTGGGAGTCAGAGAGCAAATAAGATCACAGCAGATGTCAGCATACAGAAAACAATTGAACAGGTAAGAATTCAAAATAGTATGTTTATATGGCCTGTATTCCCCAACTACAAGCTCCATATGGGCAGGAATTGTAATTTTGTTCACTGTTGTAGCCCCAGATTCTGGGCCAGTGTCTGGCTTACAGAAGGTGCTCCATATATTCCCCCTTGCCACCCCTCACTTTTGTGTAAGCCTCGACTGGAATCCATACTTCTTTTTTTTGGACGAAGTTTCTCTCTTCTCATCCAGGCTGGAGTGCAGTGGCGTGATCTTGGCTCACTGCAACCTCCGCCTCCCAGGTTTAAACTATTCTCCTGCCTCAGCCTCCAGAGTAGCTGGGATTACAGGCATGCACCACCACACCCAGCTAATTTTTTTATTTTTAGCAGAGACTGGGTTTCACCATTTTGACCAGGCTGGTCTCGAACTTCTGACCTCAGGTGATCTGCACACCTGGGCCTCCCAAGGTGCTGAGGTTACAGGCACGAGCCACCAGGCCCAGGCCATAAATATTTGATGGTGAATAAACATAAGCTGAAGTTTCAGAGGATAGATTTGTCACAGAAAGTTAAGTCCCACAGGTAAGTGATGAACACCTAAACAGTACTATGTTAAGTGTTGGCATGTAATGCAAAAGTAACTGTTATCTAAGACTCAGTAATAAGGGATGAGAATGCATGGGGCTGGGTGGGGAGGAGGAACTGTCTTTGGGAAGAAGGCGTTAGAGATGGTATTGAATGGTGAGTAGTAGGAAAGGCAGGGACTGGAACCCAATGCCAGGCCCCGGGCTTTGTATTCCATTCCCAAGCACCCTGAGAACAGGAACCACTTCACCTACCTTTGAATGCCAAGCACCTGCCTCACTGTGTTTCTAGTAAGTGTTCAAGAAATGTCCATGAATTGATAAGTAGACAATTGGGATCCAAGCAGTGCATGCAATGGAACTGCAGGATCAGCATGCTGGCCAGGACCAGCCAGGGCCTATTTCCTTGTTCCCTGTCTCATCCACTTGAACAACTGTGGCCAATCCAGGCCGGGCACTGTCACAATGTGGCCTGAGAACTCCTCGCCCAGGATTAAACATTAAAATGTCAACCTTCAGGCCCCGTTGGGACTTCTTGAATCAAAATCCTGAGTGAGAGGACAGAAACTGGAATGTAAATCAGGTATCCAAGAACTAGGCACTGTGGCTCATGCCTGTAATCCTAGCACTTTGGGAGGCTAGGGTAGGAGGATTGCCCAGCCTGGGCAACATAGTGAGATCTGGTCTCCACAAATAAAAAAATAAAAATTAGGTGGGCAAGGTGACACACACCTGTAATCCTAGCTACTTGGACCACGCAGATCATTGAGCTCAGGAGGTTGAGGCTGCAGTGAGCTGTGATTGACTGCACTCCAGAAACTGAAATCCTAAGAGCAAGAGAAACAACTATTTTGGGTGGGCACTGTGGGCCAGGTACTGTTCAAGGTACTTTCACATATAGTCATTTATTTATTTTTAAATTTCCTGTAAACTCTCAGCAGACATATATAATAATTTAATATGCAATAATCCACAGAGGTAGTTTGATTATAACTATCTGTGTTTGAGGAAACGAGTTCAGGGATAGTGTATGACTTGCTTAACACTGCATGGCAAGTAACTACTGGGATCCAAATTCCTGAGCTTAATTTCAGAGACTCTCCTACATCTCACGGCACCTTAGGGAAATGTAGAATCCAGGAAACCAGGACGTTATGCTGTGCCTGTCTTCAGGAAATGTACAGTCAGCCTCTGTTGGTTGAATCTGCCTAAATGAATCTCTGGAAATCAAGAGTTGATGTTATAACGTTACATCATTCTAGATCCTAGCGTGTCAGAGTCATCTATGACTTTAAAATCGGGGGGGTGGGGAGGTGGGAAGAGATAGCATGGGGAGAAATGATAGATACAGGCGAGGGGACGGAAGGCAGAAAACCACACTGCCATGTGTGTAGCTATGCAACAGTCTTGCATGTTCTTCACATGTATCCCAAAACCTAAAATGCGATCAAAAAAAAAAAAAAATCCTAGTAAGTCCAAGCACTGGGTACAGTGGTTTGTCTGAATCCGTACTAGAAAATTCACGTGCAGAGTGGACAAGTGCCTTAACAAAGTGAAGGCAGAGGTGGGGGAAGACAGCTGGAGAGGTGCCGACTGTCACCCCCACACCTAACACTGCTGTTGGCTCCAGCCAACAGTCCCACCCAGAGTGTCCCCGTCTTCTCATGTTTCAGAGAAGCCCAAAGTCCAGCTTTCCATCTGGAACATCATGATTTTGAAATATCCATAACTAATTCAAAAATTTAAACTACACCTCCAAGGCCAAACAAACAGGTCTGGAAGACAAGTTCAGGCCCATGGAGCTCCAGCATGCACCCTCTGGTTGGGAACAGAGAAATCCCAGGACATTAAGCTACATAAAGTAACCGGGATATGGTTTAGTGAAAATGGTTTCCATCAGAACCTGTCTGTGTATCTGTTGGCATGAAGGTGTATCCCTACCACGATTTTTGGTTTAATTTAGGAAAATATGCATTGCATCATCTTTTGATTTTATACAAGTGTATCAGACGTGGGCTGAAGGCCCAATTTTTGTCAATTGGAATTGCATCTTTCTATTACCCTAGAATGTAAATTGGAATTGCATCTTTCTGTTATCTTTCTATTACATAAGGATGCCTCATTCTGGTTTTTGAGTGATCTTCAATGGGCACTGGGCAATTTTAAATGTATGACTCCCCGGCCTTTCAGTTTATTTCATTTTTTTGAGACAAGGTCTGGCTGGAGTGCAGTGGCGCTATCGCAGCTCACTGCAGCCTCCACTTCCTAGGCAGTGCATCCAATGGAGCTGCAGGATCAATCAGCATGCTGGCCGGGACCAGCCAGGGAATCAGCCATCTTTGTTCTCTGTCTCATCATGCCATCCTCCTTCCTCAGCTTCCCTAGTAGCTGGGATTACAGGTGTGCACCACCATGCCCGGCTAATCTTGTATTTTTTCAGAGATGGAATGTCGCTATCTTGCCCAGGCTGGTCTTGAACTCCTAGACTCAAATGATCCCCTCTGCCTTGGCCTCCCAAAGTGCTAGGATTACAGGCGTTAAGTCACTACACCAGGCTGCCCGAGTTTATTTTAAAGGAAAATAGAGTAAACTCTCGGGGGAAGAACCTCCAGTTTAATAACACTCTGTATTGTATCTGCTTTACTGTAATCGTATTGGAGATTTTCTAGATGGGACTTCTCTGTACTGAAGGCTTAAACCTGCTGTTTATCACAGAAGTTATCCATATCTGTCTGTCTCTCACACACATGCACAAAAACTAGATGATGTGTGATTTCCTATATATGACACGATAACACTCTAAAACAGTCTAGAACAATGAATTGAGTTGTATGATCGCTATTTTTAAAGATTTTATCACGTTACTTTATGTTGAATGGCAATGGAACAATTAATTAGGTTTTGTTGTTGTTGTTAATACCTCCACAGTCTAAATAATAAACCACTCTCCCAACATTGGCATCGCTTTAAAAGAGATTTTCTTATCTATTTCATGGCACAGTTAAAAAGGTGCCTTTCCCTCTGTGTCCTAATTTTTGCAACGTGTGTGCATTTATTACGTGTCATCAAGCGAGGCAATGCTAACCTAGCAAAGCAGAAATCATCAGCAGAGCAAATTAATGCAATGTCACCCGCTGACCGATGTTAAACGCAGCAGAGACGCACAAGCATCCGTGTGAATGGATTAAAAAGGCACTTACAGGATGACCCGCAAAGATCCTAGTTTCAAGACACAACAAAAAGCCTCCAGGAAGTGAAGCCGGCAGGTTCTAATCTCATTTATTTTCATGGCTATGTTTTTTTATTTATTTATTTTTTTAAATTGTAGTTTTCCACTGTAAAACCAAAGGGCATCAAAGGAGAAGAACAGCTTCCCCACTCTCGGAAACCTAGCGGAGCCGAGTTCCCCGAGCGCCCGACCCTGCCTGCGCCGCCGCCGCCGCCGCCGCAGCCACCACGGCCCCCGCGGCCGGGAAGCTGGGCTGGGCTGGGCTGGGCTGGGCTGGGCTGGCCGGGGCGGGCCGGGGCGGGCCGGGGCGTGGCGGGCGTCGGTAGTTATTTATTTAGCGGCTGCAGAAAAGCTCCGCGGCGCTCGCGAAACCCAAACACGCCTTCTAGGTAGCAAGGCGCTCCCACCCGTCCAGCAGCTCCCGGGCTTGGGAGAAACGAAGGAACTCGCCTCGCCCGCCCGCCGCTCCCCGGGGCCGCGTGTCCGCCCGCGGCGCTCGCCCTCCCCGCCCCTCCCCACTTTCTACCCCAGTCTCAGTCCGCCCCGCTTTCCACTCTCCCACCTCCTCCTTCCGCCCCCACCTCCACCTTCTCTCCGCTCCCACATCCCCAGTCTCCCACTTCCCCCTCCTTCCCGCCCCACCTCCCCCTACTCCCCTCGCTCCTCCTTCCCCTGCCCCTCTCTTTTCCACCTCCTGCGCCCTCCCCCACCTCCTCCCCGCCCCCCTCTCCGCCCCCTCTTTCCCCACTCCGCTCCCCGGGCGGCGGGCGGCTCCCTGGCTCCGGCGTGTACTGATTTGGGCAGAATGTGGTTCCAAGGCTCTCGGTCAAGAATTCAGAGGAGGAAAGTTTGCTGGCAGCGCCGCCGCTCACGCCACTCCCCGCCCCGGGGGCGGTCCTCGAAGCCGGGCCGCGCCGCCCGGGCTCCCCTTCCCGGAGCCTTCGCTCTTCCCCGGGCAGGCCTGGCCTTACATAAGGGCCCGTGCGCCTGCCCCAGCCCTGTGGGCAGCGCACTCTGCTCTGCTCAGTTTAACGAAGATTCTGCTCTTCAAACTTAAGACAGATAAAAGGGGCAGCGATCCGTTTTATTTTAGACAGGAAAATGAGGTTCGTGCTGCTGGCCGGTGGATGGATGGAAGGTTCCTTGAGAGCGGAATTTCCTATTCGGACGCCTGTGCAGTGGGAGGTGGCTGTAAAGATCGAGTAGCCTTGATAACGCCAAGGTGGCCTGGACAACAGAAGCCCCAGGGAAGGAAAGGGGGCGGGACTTCTGCTGCCAGAAAGGATGATCACTGTCCGGATCGTCAGTGGGACCGGCGCCTCCGCCAGGGCTTGTAGAGGGGATGAGGGTGTGGGCCGTGTGCAGGGAGCACAGTGCCTGCGTCTCCAGCGGCAAGCCTGGCTACCGCAGGCACACCAGAAACAGCTAACGCATAGGCACTGCGCTAAAACTTTGCCAACTCTGTTGCATTTAATCCTTAGAACAACTGAGCCCTCCTTACTCCCATTTTACACGAGGTGAGACAGACCTGGATGGGCTGAGCGTCTTGGCCATGACCACACAGCTCTTTGCAGCCGACTGAGGACTCACACCTCGGACTCCAAAACTCATGCTATGGGACGACTTCGTATTTGGGAGGCCTAAGACAAAAGGGCTCAGCTTTGGGGCAGAGAGTGAAGGGACCCTGCGTTTGGAGGATAGGCAGGTAGGCTTGGAGCGGGTGGATATGTATGTGCTCACAGTTCTCTCTCACTCACATTTCACCATGGGCACAGCGGATCTTTACCCCTCAGGACGTTACTGACGCGATTCATTAGCAGGAGTTTCTGAATTCCTGGACTTCCTCCTTGAGGAGCTGTTGTCTCTGGTTAACCCAAGACTCCTTGTGGTTCTTCAGGGAAATTCCCTGCGCCCAAGGCTGGTATCCATATGCAGAGTTACTGGAGTAGCTGATGAGATTAAAAACAATTCCCCAAATTTCCATTCTTCTGGGAATTCGTGGGATTCCTGGCCCACATATATTTTATAAGGGGTCTAACCTGGAGCCTAAGGATGTGCGTGTCCAGGAGTCATGCTGAGGGGACATTCTTCGGTCTAGTATGAAAGTGTGTCCCTTTGCTGCTTTTCCGCAGCCACTATGAAACACACCTGATACTGTTAGGCCCCTCTGATAGTTTCTTTCTAAACGGTTTCGAGATCCCACTAAGGATTTTCTTTTTTTTTTTTTTGTGGTTCAGTTGCTATTTTTACATCTACACACTCATAACACCTACATCTCAACATCTACACACTCATACGAACCCAGAAGACACCCTAAATTCTCGCCAAAAGTGAGAGAAAGATTTGACATCACAGCCTACTAAGGAAGTCAGTGGGAAGCCTGGTTCTCAAATCAAATGTCTACACAATGTTCCAACAGAGTACAGAGGAAATCAGTGTTTAAGAGGCCGTGTGGTGCGGTAATACCTTAGGGTGCTATCTAATAGTTCATTTATTTCTAAACGAGTGTAACTGCCATATCGATAATTAAATATCCCATAGGAGCTCTAGGAGGATCTCCTTGTGTTATCCCTTCTCCATCTATTTTTAGGGTAAGAACTGAAGCCACCAAAAGGCTTACTACACAACCCAACACCCAGCTTTGTTTTTTGGGGCATGGGGACAGTGGATCTGTGGCTCCTCAGGCTGACAACCAAGGGAAGAAGGAAGCTGGCTCTGCCCAACAACTCCTACAAAGGAAGGGCCATGGTCAGGGGCGGCGGGAGGCAGGGGACAGGTATTCAGTGGTTCTGGGCAGCTGCTTCATTCACAACAGAATGGCCATTTTCTCCAGCATGGCCAACTGTCCCTTGTCTTTTTGCCATGACAGCCTAGAAGGTAGAAGCTAGGGCCAAGGCTGCTGCTAGGAAATTCTTCCTCCTACTGGGGCCTAACATTAGGCTTTCTTTATATTGTGGAGGGGGCCCTGGAGGGTGGTTAGAGACTCTCTTCCTTCCTGCTGGGCACCCTGAAGAGGAGCAAGAGGATCTGGTGAGCAAAATGAGGCAAGGCTTAGGGTAGTGCCTGGAGCTGACAACCCAATTCCCTGCTGAACAGCATGCAGTTGGCTCAGAGCTGTTCCCCACCTGGGAGCTTCCTGCCACTCACAGGCTACCCGGCACACACTACTGGGCCAATGGCCCAGGCCTGTCTGCCGACACAGTTGCCTGTGCCAGAGACCTTTCCTGGCCTCTGCTGGATCACATGCCTAGTGTCATTCCTAGGGACTCCAGAGGCAAGTCCAGGCTAATTTGCTCTGGGAAAACAATGGACGATGTATGTGTTTGCCTTTTGACCTAGATAAATGATACCTGGATCCCAGGTCTGGCTCTGGGGCAGGGGAGCTTCAGGCCTGGCTATGGCGAACTCTAAAGGAGGTACTTTGGATTTTCACCACCTCTTAAATCATCTGAGAGAGAGAGAGCCACTTACTTTCACATGCACAAGCTGCTGCTGGCTCTGTCACAACAAGATGAACTACAAGTAATAAAATCAAGATGAAGTCCTGTGTAAATCTTTGCAGCTTACAAAGATTGTAGAAAGTTGAAGATGAAAGGGATATTAAAGAGCATCTCATTCTACCGCCTCGTTTTGCAGCTGTAAGAACCGCGGCCCAGGGAGGGGGACTGGGGAAGCCACCGTCACACAGCTGCTTCATGGCAGGAGCTGTGCTGATTTTCTGTGGTTATTGCCATGACACCCAGCATTGTTTGACTTTTGAAGATAGTAGGGGAGAAAGCAGTCCTCCCAGCGTCTTCACCTCCCACGACGTTTATTGTTTCTAGCTGTTAAAAATTGGCCCTTTAAAAATGGGTCGCCCTGCCAGTCATTGAAGGTCACGGTGGCGGGGAGTAGTGATTTAGAGGGCTGCAGAACAGGCAGGGGATTGGAGGCATAATTGCCAGTCTCCTCCCTGGCACCTGGGATTTCTGTCATTCAAGTCCCTGGGTGTGTGCCCTCAGCGAATACTAACCCACAGAGTCAATTGCTAACTGCAGTCATCTGTGCATTTGCCCTCTGGGGACAGAAAGCCAGAAAAAATGCTATTTCCTAATCTAGTTGGCTTTGGAGGGGGAGATGTTTTTGCCTAATGGAAGCCTTCCGAAAGTAAATATTGTGTATTTAGGACCTACCGTGCTCCCCAGGATGCTGTAAGGGACCTGGTTATAAAGAAAAAAGAAACCTCACAGATGGTTTTGGCTTTGGCTTTGTCTGAGTTAAGTCCTTTTGGTTCCAAGTAATCAACTTGAGCTGACTTAGGCATTGGGGGACATATTAGAGTATAGCAGTATCTCATGAAGTTCAAGGGCCGATTGGCCTCATGGTAACCTGAGAAGCTGCTAGGAACCTAGGCAGCCCACCTGCTCCAGCTTTCTTCTCTGCTTCACATCTCTGCAATCCACTTTCTTCTCTGTGAGTAGCTGGGTGGAGGATAATCCCTCAATAACTACCACATCTGCATCTTCTCTCCTAAAGAGATTAGCCAAAGGTGAGTGGCTGTCCTCATTCCAATACTAAATTCCTGGAAGAGGGAATTTGCTCGTCCCAGCCTGGGTCAGGTGCGCAGCTTGATCCAATCAGGTGTGCCCTGGAGAGGGTGCTCTGAGACAGGCACATCTGGGGACGCTCATCCTCATGCATGACCGAAGGGCAGCTCTCCAGGAAAGAAGAGAGGAGCGTGGAGGGCAGACATTTCAAATGTGTGTTACAGGTTTCAATCAAATTAGTTACTGATATAGAAGAATGGCAATGTCTAAGTAGGGTGCTTGAGAAACAGTTCTCAAGAGAGAACTGTAGAGATTTTGACTATTTGCCTAACTTCCTGGATGATAAAGTTGTCTATTATGGAACTTTATGTTATCTTTCTTTTTGTTTTGTTTTGTTTTGAGACGGAGTCTCACTCTGTTGGTAAGGCTTAAGTACAGTGGCATGATCTTGGCTCACCGCAACCTCCGCCTCTCAGGTTTAAGTGACTCTCCTGCCTCAGCCTCCTGAGTAGCTGGGATTGCAGGTGCCCACCACCACGCCTGGCTAATTTTTGTGTTTTTAGTAGAGATGGGGTTTCAACATGTTGGCTAGGCTGGTCTCGAACTCCTGAACTCAAGTGATCTGCCTGCCTTGGCCTCCCAAAGTGCTGGGATTACAGGCATGAGCCACCACACCCAGCCAGAGCTGTATCTTTTTATATAGTAGGTTTCTTGCAATGTAACCCCTATCCTCTGGACTTTGTGTGAAAAGCTCATTCAGATGATCTGAGGAGTGTCTTAATCTTTTATGTGACTATCGTATATGTTTTCATCCTCTTGAGGTATGTTTGCTAAGTGGATATTGAAAATGAAATCAAAGAGTAATTATAAACTTGTGTTGAAATGTATCCATATAAGCATATGTGCACACTTACCTACCTTGTTAAACATCCATCCTGCTTTCCAAAGGATTTGAAGCAACATCTAATAAAAACACAGAAAAAATATGGCCAAGAGCTGTTAACACCAAAAAAAAAGAAGTAAACGGCAAGTCGCAAACAGATTACAGTTGAGCAAAGCTGCAAAGGACTGTAATGCCAGGCCTGAAGTGATTGCTAAATGTAGTTCTGAACTTTCTGACATTCAAAGCCCAAACTAGTGTCCACTCTGTGGTCTTCAAAACCCTTTCAGAGGATCCACGGATCGAAATGATTTTCATAATAGCACCAAGACATTGTTTGTATCTTTCATTGCCATTCTCTTAGGAGTAAACAGTGGAGTTTTCCAGAAGGCACATGCCGTGTGCATCACCACAGACTGAATGCAGAAACAGACATGAGGATCTAGCTGTCTCTACTAAGCCAGACATTCAGCACATTTAAAAGTGTAAAACAATGCCACTCTCCTCACTAACTTTTTTGTTTTGGAAAATAGGTCTTTTATGAAATGTTAATTATGTTGCTATATTATGGGTTTGTTGTTATTTTAAATGAATAAATAATTTTGATTTAATTTCTAATACTGTAAACATTGACAGATATATATTACATAAGCAAAAACTCTTTGGGGTTCTCAATTATTTTTAAGAGTATAAAGGGGTCATTAGAGAACTGCCGCTCAAGAATATTCGTGTTATTTAAAGAGCTTCTGCACAGAAAAAGAAACTATCAACAGAGTAAACAAACTACAGAATGGGAGAAGATATTCACAAACTGTGCATCTGACAGTGGGCTAATATCCAGACTCTATAAGGAATTTAAACACTTCAATGAGTAAAAAATAACCCCATTAAAAAGCGGTTGAAGGGGCCAGGCGCAATGGCTCACCCCTGTCATCCCAGCACTTTGGGAGGCCGAGGCGGGTGGATCACGAAGTCAAGAGATCGAGACCATCCTGGTCAACATGGTGAAACCCCGTCTCTACTAAAAACACAAAAAATTAGCTGGGCATGGTGGCACGTGCCTGTAATCCCAGCTACTCAGGAGGCTGAGGCAGGAGAATTGCCTGAACCCAGGAGGCGGAGGTTGCGGTGAGCCGAGATCGCGCCATTGCACTCCAGCCTGGGTAACAAGAGCGAAACTCCGTCTCAAAAAAAAAAAAGTAAAAAAAAAAAAATAATAATAACAGATGTTTCTGAGGCTGCAGAGAAAATGTAATGCTTATCTGTTGTTTATGGGAACATAAATTAGTCCAGCCACTGTGGAAAGCAGTTTGGAGATTCCTCAAAGAACTTAGAACTACCATTTGACCCAGCAGCCTCATTACTGGGTATATATCCAAAAAGAAAATTAATCTTTCCACCAAAAAGACACGTGCTGGTATGTTCACTGCAGCACTATTCACAATAGCGAAGACATACAGTCAATTTAGGAGCCCATCAATGGTGGACTGGATAAAGAAAATGTGGTATACATACACCATGAAATACTGCCCAGCCATAAAAAAAGAATGAAATTATGTTATTTGCAGCAACATGGATGGAGCTGGAGGCTGTTAGCCCAAGTGAATAATGCAGGAACAGAAAACCGAATACTGCGTTTTCTCACTTATAAGTGGGAGCCAAACATTGAGTACACGTGGACGTAAAGATGAAAACAATAGACACTGGAGACCACTGAGCTACCTATTAGGTACCATGCTCACAGCCTCGGTGATGGGATCATTTGTACCCCAACCTCACTGTCACACAATATGCCCATGTAACAAATCTGCATATATACACCCTAAATCTAAAATAAGGGTTGAATTTTTTTTTTTAAAGATTATTACTATCATTTAATCATCCATATCAGTTCATTCTCACAATGCTATATATTAACAAAACTACCTGAGACTGGGTAATTTTTAAGGAAAAGGGGTTGAATTGACGGGCTGTTCTGCATGGCTGTGGAGGCCTCAGGGAACCTGCAATCATGGCGGAAGAGGAAGCAAGGCACGTCTTACATGGTGGCAGGAGAGAGACAGAGCAAGGCAGGGGGTTGGGGGAGACATGCCACACTTTTAAACCATCAGATCTCATGAGAAATCGCTATCACGAGAACAGCATGAAGGAAACTGGCCCTTTGATCCAATCACCTCCCACCCTCCTGACACATGGGGATTGCAATTTGAGATGAGACTTGGGTGGGGACACAGCCAAACCTTATTATGCATCTGAGATGCTGATTTTGTTCCCACACATTTTTTTCCAGAAGACATTGGTCACATCTACATTTGTACCCCTACAAAACTGAGATTTTTTTTTTTAGGAATAGATGAAGTAGCATTTTTGTACACATACATTCATTTATTCCTCATTGTATCTGCTCAAGACATAGTTATTGAGCACCTATTATACATATGCCAGGTATCATGCTTGACTCTGGGAACAGAGTGAAGAGCAAGACACACATGGGCCTTGACTTCATGAAGGTTATGATCCAGCTTGCAAAGGAATGACAGTATGACTTAAAAATAATATGGGGTCAAAGTAAAATTAACCCAAATAGAAACTGCTTTTATTTGCCTTCACATAAACTAGCAGTTTTGTTTGTTTTTTTTAACCTGCTATTTGTTTTGCCGAGTCTGAAGACTTAAGGAATTTCTAGGCAGGAGAACATCATGTGCCGGGTATTGGATTTACTGGTGATTTAAGTTACAGCAGCCCTAGTCTGTTATTGTGTTTAAAGGTATGGTATGTTTTGAGAAAACTGAGCCTAGGTAAACAAAAATCCATGTTAGAAAGTATTACATTTGTGCCGGGCATGGTGGCTCACATCTGTAATCTCAGCACTTTGGGAGGCCGAGGCTAGTGGATCACCTGAGGTCTGGAGTTAGAAACCAGCCTGACCAACATGAAGAAACCTCATCTCTACTAAAAATACAAAATTAGCCGGGTGTGGTGGCACATGCCTATAATCCCAGCTACTCAGGAAGCGGAGACAGGAGAATTGCTTAAACCTGGGAGGCATTGGTTGCAGTGAGCCAAGGTCGTGCCATTGCACTCCAGCCTGGCAACAAGAGTGAAACTCCATCACACACACACACACACACACACACACACACACACACACACACATACACACAGTATTACATTTGTATTACAAAAAGATTTTTCATTCTGGAAATATAAGACTTACGGAGGGGTTGATCAATAACTTGATTGATGGAATGATTGAGCAGTTCATTGTATATTTAAAACATGATTCAGATGATCCCATTTGACTCAGTTTTTCAGTTATATGTATAATGCATTTAGGATAACAAAAGTGTATTGCACAGTTGCAGTAGAAAAGAAAGAAGCATGGTTCCAGGTGTGGCTGGTGTCTGCTGTTAGGCAAGCCCCAGAATGAGAGGAAAAGTCTAGAGCTGGCAAAAGGGCAGTGCCAAAGAACATGTGAACTTCAAAGTTTAAGTGGAACTTAATTTCTTTGACAGCATGGTTGAGCAGAAGGTCAAGGCAGTGGTTAGAAATTTCAGTAAGACATTTGACAAAAATCTTTTATAGTGTTCTTGTTGATTAGCTAATGGGGAGATGTAGGGTAAATCATGGTACAATTAGATTGATTTGCAGTTAGCTGGTCGAACAACCATTTCCCAAAAGTCTTGGCAATAGATCCATTTCAACTTTGACATGGTTCTCTATAGGCTCACCATGGGGCTCTATCTTCAGCCTCACTCAATATAATATTGTTATAAGTCATATGCTGGTGAAATCTATTGTTGACACACAGATAAGAGGAATAGTTTATACAGTAAGATGCTAGAACCAGAGTCCAAAAACATTTTAAAAGCCTGGAGCAATGTGTCAAATTTAATGAGATAGAATTTAATAGGATAGCATTCCACATTCAGGCCCCTTAAAAGCTATCCAAAGAAGTTTATGATGTTTGGAACATGGCATATTTAAATGGCATCAGAATGAGGCAAATACATAAACATATCTGAACCAGGCCCAGGGTTGCACATCTATAGTCCAAGCTATTTGGGAGGCTGAGGTGGGAGGATTTCTTGAGTCCAGGAATTTGAGTCCAGCCTGGGTAACATAGTGAGGCCCCACCTTTAAAAAAAAAAAAAGTATCTGTAAAGACTTTTCTATGCATAAGCCACCACTTGATTTACAGGACGAGGTTTCCTGAAGCTTCTTGATGTCAATAGGTCTTAGGCCAGGGGACAAGTGGGTGAGGCTGTGGAAGAAACCCGCATAGAAAGTATTGTTTAAGAGTGCAGTATGTGGCCGGGCACAGTGGCTCATGCCTGTAATCCCAGCACTTTGGGAGGCCGAGCAGGCCGATCATGAGGTCAGGAGTTTGAGACCAGCCTGATCAACATGGTGAAACCCTGTCTCTACTAAAAATACGAAAATTAGTGGTGGTGGGCACCTGTAATCCCAGCTATTCAGGAGGCTGAGGCAGGAGAATCGCTTGAATCTGGGAGGTGGAGGTTGCAGTGAGCAGAGATAGTGCCACTGAAGTCCAGCCTGGGTGACAGAGCGAGACTCAGTCTAAAAAAAAAAGTGCAATATATGAAAGAAAACAGCAAACTCAATAAATGACTTTCTAAAATATGACGAGAGGCCTCAGATTGTATTAATAGAAATACAATGTCCAGAATAAAGAAGGAGATGTTCCTGTTTTACTCTGTCCAGTTAGATCCCACTTGGAGTACTGGAGGCAATTCTGGGTGACTACCTTTTACAGAGACTTTGACCAGCTAAAATCTAAGGAGAACGTAGCAATGAAAATGGAAAGGGTCTTGAAATCATGTCATGTCCCTGCTTTCAAAGTGCGACACTGCTGGCTACCTCTCAGAGCTCCCTTCCTACTTCTCTCCCTCACTGCTTCCGTGCTGGCCTCGTTGATATTCCCCAGACATCAGACATGTATCATTGCAGGGTCTTTGTTTTTCTCCCTAGATATTGACATTGGCTTATCCCCTCAGTTCAGAGATTTTTTTTTTTGAAAGTCAGGTCCTTGTCCAAATGTTATATCCTTAATAGGACCTCTCTTACCTCCCAACCTAAGGAAACACTATCGTTCTCAGTCTCTTTACCTTGCCTTTCCTTCTATGCATTTATCGCTACCTGGCATTACATTATTACATTACATTAAATGTACCTATTTAACTGTTTATTTTCTGTCTTCCTCCATCGAATATACATTCCAGGAGGGCTGTGGCTTTGTTTTCCTCCTACATCCTTCAGCCATCCTAGGTACACAATAAGCAATTTTTTTTTGGAATAGGGTCTCTGTCACCCAGGTTGGAGTGCAGTGGCGCCATCTTGCCTCACTGCAGCCTCGACCTCCTGGGTTCCACCGTTTCTCCCATCTCAGACCCTCAAGTAGCTGGGACTACAGGCATCTGCCACCACTCCTGGCTAATTTTTTTGTACTTTTTGTAGAGACAGGGTTTCACTATGTCACCCAGGCTAGTCTCGAACTCCTGAGCTCAAGCAATTTGCCTGCCTCAGCTTCCCAAAGTGCTAGGATTACAGATTACCTGCATGAGCCATGGCGCCCGGCCCTCAATAAGCAATTTTTTTTTTTTTTTTTTTTTTTTTTTTTTTTTTTTTTCCGACAGTGTCTTGCTCTGTCTCCCAGGCTGGAGTGCAGTTTGTGAACCCTAGCTCACTGTAACCTTTGCCTCTGGAGTTCAAGTGATTCTTCTGCCTTAGCCTCCCAAATAGCTGGGATTACAGGCATGCGCCACCAAGTTCAGCTAATTTTTGTATTTTTGGTAGAGGGTGGGTTTCATTGTGTTGGCCAAGCTGGTCTCAAACTCCTGACCTCAAATGATTCACCTGCTTCGGCCTTCCTAAGTGCTGAGATTACAGGCATGAGCCACTGTATCCAGCCACAATAAGCAATTTTGATGGATTCAAGGAATAAAACGAGGCCATACTGCAAACCCACAAAAGGAAAGCCCCTAAAAGCTGTATTCAAACACGTGAAGGAGCTACTTTGTAGAAAAGGTTTTTCCCACATGGCCAGGATAGAGTGATGAGTAGGTGCTCAAGGGAAAAAAGATTCGAGAATCGCAGGCTCTGTGAAAAAAACCTTTCTAAGAGTTGGAAAGAGTGGGTCACTGGGGGCGTCACGTCCCTGCCACTGGTTGTATTTCTACAGATTTGAGAAAATCACTTGTCAGGGGTACTGTTTGGATTTTGAATTCTATGATACTTAAGACTCTTCCTTATTCTGAAATTTTATGAGATTGTCACAGGTCAGGCCACCTCCTTCTTATTAAAAAGTATTTTTAAAATTTGGTCCACCGAAGTAATTTTCCTATGTGAACATACCTTCAACGTTTTAAATGTGACCATGGATTCAATTTATAGAAATAACGCCCATTTTCTGAAGCACGGTTTGGACTATGTGAGATTTAGAAGAGAAAGATTTTGGTTTCATAGGAAGTATGTATCACTTCGAAGGCATCTTAAGAATGATCAGGATGTATGTAATTTTTCTTTTATCTATATAACCAAAGTGCTCACCACCCTTATAAATAGTCATAAATGCTGCTTTCTGGGTATCTTTCTAGATAAGACATTGCATCTGTTCCAAGGAGAATGATTTTAGCACTCATCAGCTGAGAAAGGAAATGAATTCTCCCATTGTAACTACTAAGGCAACTTAAATAGTCAGTCATACCCTGGTATGGACCAGTCAGACAAGAGTAAACAAGATTCTGTTATGTTTCTTCAATGAGGCAAAAGTTTTCTTTCCTTTTTTTTTTTTGATGGCAGTAAATGTTTAATACTAACACAGTTCTCAGAGGAAACTGAACAGGGGTCTGGTGTTTTTATAAAGCAAAACAGACAAAGAAACATAACAATGTTTGTAGAGGACTGTGTGTTTTTGACTTACAGGAAAGGGACAAAATATCAGTGCAGAAGGACTCCAGGCAGCTTCCAGCCCAGATCCCCAGCGCTGACTCACTCCCACCGTGATACCGCCCAAAAGTGTGTCGTGGGAATTTGTAATTATTTCTCTGGCTATGTGATGAGAGTTTTTGCTGCCTAAAGACCACGAAGTTAGAACCACATGGCTAGTGTTCTGTTAACCTACTAAGTGAGAAAATAAAGTCTTCCCTGGAATTCTGAATTTTAAAAACTTATTTCAAAAGAAAAAAAAAAGCCTAAACATAATGTCAGCACATTAAACACAAGCAAACAACAAGAACAACAAAAACCCAACAAAAACTGAGCTACATAAAGGTAGACAAAGGGATATCAGCCAGATTACAGAACAGTTTCATGAGAAGGGAAGGAAAGGGTGAGGATGTTTGACAGCAGTTCCTGGCAACTTCCCAGAAAACGAATCTGTAGTGGAATAGGATCAGCGAAGGCAGAGCAGACCCAAGATCATGATTTGGGATGCCTCTATCAGTCCCGAGAGAGAGGACAACCGGTGTTCTTCCCTGGTCATGAGCACCAGACAGCGACTTTCCTATGTGACTCTGCATCATAGGGCTTTGGGTCTGACCGCATATTCCAGTGCTATTCCCAGAGCCGGCGTCCTGGTTCTTCTTATGCCCCACAATCAGTGGGATTCAGACACGTAGCAGACTAGGGTCTGCTTGTTTATACATGTATGGGCTCACTATCTGTGCTGGGGCGCAAGCTCCTTAAGGACAGGAAGGAATTTTGTCCGCCACGGTATTCCCTGCATCGAGCACAGCTCCAGTCCCAGAGTCAGTGCTCAGTAAAGATTTTTCAGATGTTACTATTGAATGAAGTGAAAAGGTCCAAAGAAATGCAAACCTGGCATTACTCCTCTTCTAACCAGAGGCAAAGTGTGCACGCTTGGTATGACAGAGGATTTCCCGCTCCGGTGTCTTGAATTTTCAAGTACTGGGCACCAGAAGTCACCTTGTCGCCTGATAACTCATTTCTTCGGTAATGTGGGTAGTCAAGGCGGGGTCTGAGTCCTTGCTCACTACTGAACCCCCTCTACGGTGCCTAGCACCCGGGAGATGATCAGTAAACATTTGTTGAGTAAAATAATAAAAGTGACTGCAGGCTGCCGTCATCACCCAATAAAATGGGCCTCTTTCAAAACAGGACAAGTTAGGAAACGGAACTTCCCTAAAAGGGAAAGCCGGTAGAGTGCCAGGCCCCTTTCGCTACCCTTTCTGAGAAGGTGAGAAGGAGAAAGACGTGAAAGGGGAGAAAACTTCCCAGGGTGATGGGTCCTGCACTGCCCTTTGATCTTGGGTTTGAAAGGTGCCCCGACCCTCCTGGCCATAAAACCCCAGCAACTGGAGCCAGTAGGTTTGGAGGCCGGCAAGGCATTTCCTCCCCACGTGACGAGGTGGCTTTCTCCGCGGCCCGCCGCAGCGCGCGCAGCTGCCGGCGTTTCAAAGGTGAGGACCGGCAGCCTCGCGGCCCGGCTGCGGTGCGCTCCGGGCGCGGGCGGGCAGGGGGCGGTGCCCGCTCCGGCTCCCGCCACCCCTCCCCTGCCCGTCCCCTCCTCCTCGCGCCTCCATTTGGTGAACTCACAATAGGGTCCCAAGCCAGGAAAGAGACACCTGCCGGTGGCACGCGGCAGTGCGGGGCCCGCAAGCCCTCCTGACCGGCAGGCCAGGCCGAGGCCCGCCCGGAGAACCAAGCAGAGCGGGCCGCGCCGGGACTGCGCGCACTTCTCCTTGGCAAGCCGTTCTTCCAACTTCCAAGGACATAACATGATGGCTTCTTTACACGCTCTTCCAACCATCTTGCAACAAACATAGGTCCACCTATGGGGGAGCCCAAATGTCCCGCCAGCTTGGCACCCAACGCTGACCGTTCCCGGAGCTGCTGAACCAAGATAATGCTAGAGCATTGCTCCGCAGTCCGCGGGCATTAAAAGAGAGAAAGCAAAGCCTCATTCGATTTAAGCTCCCTTAGGGTGGCCAGATTGTTCTCTGGCGAACACTTCCCTATCCCCTGCTTTAGACAAAGACTATACGAGTGTTTGCGCCTGTCTGTGCGTCTGTGCGCGCGTGTGTGCTTGTGGATATATGACAGAATGTGTGGACGTGAAAGTGACAGTCACAGTGAGAGAAGCAAGCGTCAGATGAGAACACGGGAGAGAGAGAAGTAAGAAGAAAAAGAAAGAAGAAAGGAAAAAGTGAAAGAAAGAAAAAAGAAATAAAAGAAATGTAGCAAGAACGCTGCATAAGGACAACTTACTATGAGCTGGAACCCTGGGAGCCCAGTTTAGTTGGAAAGGCAGGACTAACTCCATAATCATAATCAGCGACTTTCAGTGTCACCTAGTACTAGAAGAAAGAGCTCCATAAAGGCTGGAGAAGTCAAGTCTTCCGGGCTTTACAAGCTAACTGGTCTGGAGGTAGTCGCCTTCAGAATGGGGTCACCTGGGCGAGAGGAAAGTTTAAAGGATGGCTCAGTTCACTGAGGAAGTAAGTGTGGTGAGAAGATCAGACAGACTAGCGGAGGGCAAAAATTCCAGAAACACAGGGAACTGCTGGTCAGAGAGGGAAGAAAACGAAGACAGTGCAGAGTCATTTAGGCCAGAGAAGAGAGATTCCAGAAAGAACTAGTGGAGAGAACTGGCCTTGGGCAGTGTTTTCCAAACCATTAGAGGGCTCTGAACCAATAAGGTTGTGAAAGCAGCACTTCAAAGGATAATACAGAATGTCACAGCGGGCTGGGCACAGTGGCTCATGCCTGTAATCCAGCACTTTGGGAGGCTGAGTGATGGCAGCCTGGGCAATAGAATGAGACTGTCTCTATTTTTAATACATGTATATATATAAGGCCTGGTGCAGTGGCTCATGCCTGTAATCCCAGCACTTTGGGTGGCTGAGGTTGGCGGATTGCTTGAGGTCAGGAGTTGGAAACGAGCCTGGCCAACATGGTGAAACCTCATCTCTACTAAAATTACAAAAATTAGCCAGACTTGGTGGTGCACGCCTGTAGTCCCAGTTACTCGGGAGGCTAAGGTAGGAGAATCACTTGAACCTGGGAGGCAGAGGTTGCAATGAGCCAAGATTGCACCACTGCACTCCAGCCTGGGTGACAGAGTGAGACCTTGTCTCGAAAAAACAAAATAAAAACAACAACAAAAGAAAATGTCATAACGTATCTCAAGTAGCAAAGGTAGTTTCCTGAAACTTCTGTTTAAAAAATGTATTTTGGGGTGGCATAATATAATCTCTGTGACATTCTTAATAAAAAAAAGGCATAACCTCAGTTCAATCATGAAAAAAAAAATCATACAAACAAAAATGGAGGGACACGTAACAAAACAATGCTTCAAAAGTGTCAAGGTCGCCAGAGCACGGTGGCTCACACCTGTAATCCCAGCACTATGGGAGGCCAAGGCGGGCAGACCATGAGGTCAGGAGATTGAGATCATCCTGGCTAACATGGTGAAACCCTGTCTCTGCTACAAATACAAAAAATTAGCCAGGTGTGGTGGCACGCACCTGTAATCCCAACTACTCGGGAGCCTGAGGCAGGAGAACCGCTTTAACCCTTGAGGTGGAGGTTGCAGTGAGCTGAGATCGTGCCATTGCACTCCAACCTAGATGACAGAGTGAGACTCTGTCTTAAAAAAGTGTCAAGGTCATGAAAGTCAAGGAAAGACTGAGGAAAAAGTCACAGACTACAGGAGACTAAATAGACATGACAGCTGAATGCAACATGCAGGGTCCTGAATAGGACCCTGGAACTGAAAAGGGACATCAGTGGAAAGCTGATGTCTTCAGTCTGGTTGATAGTATCATACTGACATTGATTTCCTGATCATGATAATTGTACTATGGTTATAAAAGTTGTTAATAGTAGGGGAAGCTGGATGATGGAAATATAAAAATTTCTTGCACTATTGTTGCAAATTTTCTGCAAGTCTAAAATTAGTTCAAAATAAAAAATGTATTTTTGTAAGTGTGAATGACAGGGGGCTATGATGTCAAGTATGTTTCTTATAATGAGTGGTGGTGGAAGATGTTCACAAGCCACCTCCCTTGGGTGTAGAAGGTGTCCGGAGATACCAGCCTGGGCCAGGTGGCGAGGGGAGCTCCTGGAGCCGAGGTTCCTGGAGGGTTTAGGGGTATAATGGGGGTGAGTGAGAAGCTGCTGGTAACAGATCATGGGGGTGAGTGAGAAGCTGCTGGTAACAGATCATGGTCAGATCTGGTGGTAGCTGGAATTATCACGGTGACTCTAGGCATTTCAGTCCAAGCCACCTATCTGCTGTTTGACAGAGGCTGTAGATTCCAGAAGGTCGGGGAACTCTGACCTCACGAAGTCTGAGAGGTGGGCATCTGGGATACTGAAGCTGTCACCGTGCTATTCTGTTATCATCTCAAGCAGCCGCTTTGCGGGAAGCGATATGCCAAGAAGAGAGACTATTAGAGAACTGGTGGTGTTTGATAGTCTAGGGTTGTGTTATTGCTTTTTTTTCTTTTCTTTTTTTTTTTTTTTTTTTTTTTTTTTTTTTTTTTTTGTGAAGGGGGAGCTAATTTCAGCCCTAAACCATAGTTTCTCTGACTTCCCAAGGCTGCTGGCAGATAAATGTCTCTCTTTCACTGGGAATCTTTCAAGCAACTTAGAGAAAGAAAGGGTTTGGTGAGGCAGCTGCTTCTAACATCTATACCACCGCCTTGCAAACATATGGAATTAGAACAGCAGTTTTCGACTGCGGGTGACTTTGTCTCCCAGGAGACATTTGGCAATGTCAGGAGACATTTTCAGTTGTCACACTGGGAGAGGGTGTATGTGTGTGTACGTTACTGGCATCTAGTGGGTAGAGGCCAGGGATGCTGTAAACATCCTGTCATGCACGGGACAGCGTCCCCCCCTGCCACCCCAACCCACCACCACCAGCACAGTGTAAAATCACTCAGCCCAAGATGTCCTTAGTACTGAGAATGAGAAACCCTGAGTTAGACGGGATGAAAAGCTGACGTCTGTTTATAGTCCAGAAAGTTGCCTGGGTGCTTTTCACAAAAGAAAGGGTTTTAAGCTTCATTTCTTGGCTTGATTTCAAGTGGCTAATTATAACCTGCCTACCTAAAATTTACACTTTAATTTTCAGTGGGTATCTTTCGTCAGTTCATGCTTAAACAAGCTAAATGTGGCTGTGTTCTTGACAACAGGGCGATACTCCATGGCTGAGTCGGTTACAGGTCAACAGTGGGTGAAACAATTGGTCTGCAAAGTGATTGAAGCCTTTGGGGGCTAAAAAGCACTAAAACAAGAAACCTGGGACATTATCATCATTATTAATTATTAGTGATATTACAGCACTTATTCAGCCACTCTCAGGATTCCCACAGGATTCCCATTAATGCTAAGGTCAAAATCCGATTTCTGACCTTCAGTCCAACACCGGCTAGAATTAATATGTTAGCTGTTAGAAGCTGGGAGCTGTCACGCTGCACGTCCCTGCTGCTCCAGTGTTTGGGAGAGGCTTTGCACTGGCAACACTGAGCTTCAAAGGAAATCTTCAATCTTCTATCTGTACTCACTGTTCCCATATATAGAACAGAGCAGCACATACTTGTCTATTGCTTCAAGGCAAAAGCAAATTCTAAAGGTGTTTTAAATAGAGTCTTACTTCAAGCAAACAAGAGAGCCCAGAGAAAGTTAAGGATTAGGCTCTGTCCCTTTCCTTACATGTTAACAATTATAATAACATGTTTATTTTATTTTGTATTTATTTATTTAGAGATGGAGTCTTGCTCTGTTGCCCAGGCTGAAATGCAGTGGTGTAATCTCGGCTCACTGCAACCTCTGCCTCCTGAATTCAAGTACTTCTCCTGCCTCAGCCTCCCGAGTAGCTGGGATTATAGGTGTGCGCCACCAAGCCCAGCTAATTTTTGTATTTTTAGTAGAGACGGGGTTTCACCATGTTGGTCAGGCTGGTCTTGAACTCCTGACCTTGTGATCTGCCCATCTCAGCCTCTCAAAGTCCTGGGATTACAGGCATAAGCCACCACACCTGGCCTAGATTATAATAATTTAGAGTGGCAGAATTTAAGATCAGAATCCAATCCGCAAACTCGTAGACTGAAGGGTTACCATTTTAGAAGCCACACAGATCAGTTTATGAAACCTGATTTGTCCTTTTTTTTCCCACAGCATTTAAATGTTAAATAAGCCTGAACAGCTACAGACAGGCAACAGGCATAAAAGGAGCAGGCTTAAAAATTTTTTAAAAAAATTTTTGGTGTGTTTGTTCATTTTCTCTAGGCTTTCTGTCTTCAGAAACATAGTATCAATTTCATCTTTAGTAACCTGGAGTTTTGGCAAAGTGTGACTTCTGGAATTTTGAATGGTAATAGCTGTCATTTCTCTGCTTGACACAGCTTTATTTAAATAGCTTTAAAATGGAGACTCCTCTGGCATGACTCTTCCTTTTAAATCCATATAATTTCATAGTACAAATGCTACCTTTCATATATGGACAAGGTGCCACTGACTTTCTTGATTTTTTTACTGGTTGATTTGTCTACACTCTCTCACAACAGCCCTTAAAAACATGCCTTTCAAAGATGTTAGCCAAGGTGAGGGGCAGAAAGTTTAGCCAAGGGACAGAGTGTGTCTTTGCAAAGCAAACTGGCACGTTCTAGACAGAGTCTGAAACCCTGGCTCTCCATGGGAATCATCACGACAGAGTTAATATTTATTGGCTATTGAATATGTGCCAATGAGTCCCAGATTTTTTGTGGAATGGCTTATTTCAGCCTTGCCACAACGCCTCTATTTTACAACCAGTGAAACTGAGGCTCCGAGAGGTCAGATATTTTACTTATCTAAGGTCAGGGAGCAGAAAAGACTCTGTGGGAGTCTGAAACAAGCCATCTGTCTCTAGAGCCCTTGCTCTTGACCTGTTTCCCAGCAAACATGATCTAAAAAAACCATTAATCATATTAGCATGTGATTATTACATAGTTTGATTTTTAAATGTTTCACACTATTTTCACAACTGTTACCTCTTTTGCTCCAGAGGCATGATGGCAACTAAAATCCTGGAGTGTGTCTTTTTGTAAAGATTAGATGTGGAAAAGACACAATAGCAAGAAACACTCTTTTCCAATGCAATGTTAACAGAAGCCCTACGTGAACAAATTTGGTGCCCCAGGAGATCACTTCAGTTTATTTTCCTGAAGTAGGTGGTGGGATGTTTTAGGGTTTCTTTCAATACTACTTTTCTTTTTCTACACTTTTCTTGAACATGATGCAATGGATACCCTTTTGAAGGTGAATTATACCTCTGGCGGCGCATTGCATGAAGCATTTTACTCATGGCTGTGTTTTTGGAACCTAAGTGCATGGCAGTAACAGCATGTTTATCTTGGAGTTGAGACCTGAGAAGCATGCTCCTCCCTTGAACACGACCTGAGCTATATCACCTCCCCATCTGGGATTCCAACCTTAGGTATGTAAGGGAGCCAATCTGTAATTGTAAGAGACGATGGGAGTGAGAAGCCATTTTCCATTAATTTAGATGGAAGCCGATGAGGTGAAAGGCAGCCATCTATCATTTCTAGGGGGTTTCAGTACTAGTGTCATCCCCTAACTGCCTCCCTATTCACTATTCTCCAAGTATGGGGGTCAAGAATGGTTGGCAAATCACCACTTTTCAACAATGTTGACTTAGGCTTAAATGTGGCCATTCAGCATCAAGTTGATAACAAGTTGCTAAACAGACACATCCGTGTTTAGAAGAACGGCCTAGGGGGCCCTTGGAAATGGGTCCTCAGCCCTCCTTTCTCACCCTAGCACTGGCCACTCCCTACTCTGCGGCTATACCAGGCAGCTCCTGCGTCTCTTTACTCCAGATGGGGTCAAAGGCAAGTCGTGGCCACATTTTGGAATTCCCAGGACTGGTTTCCTACTCCCTCTAGCCTGCAACTTTGAGATTGAGTGGTTCTAGGATGGATGATATGGTCCTGGGATGATAACCAATTCGTGTAGCCAAACCTTCAAGACACAGAGGAAATTCAATGTCATCATTTAAAGCAGCCGACATTTTATTTTTGCTTCGCCTCTCCATATGGATCCCTTGTCCTGGGAAGCCTTCTTTTCTTTTCATCTCCTGAATTACAACATTAATATATTCTTTCTTCAACATTCAGTCATCTCCCAGGAGCAGCTTTCCTCACCCACCTTCTGGATGGGATGTCTGCGCCACATCCCACCACACCCTGGGCTTCCTTCAAATACAGACGCATCACACGGAGGTCTCCCAGCATGGCTTTGTCTGTCCCACTAAACTATATTCGATCATTCTGGCTGATGGTAGGGGATCAATATATTTGTTCAATGAATGAATCATTCTTTTTGGTAGAGGAGCCTATTTGGGAAACATCTCAAGTCAGACTTCTTGGTGAATACTGAGGGCCTGGAACAAGCTGATCTGGGAATGCCCCGAATCCCCAAATCTATGTCTAAAGCCAGCTACCCCATCCTGTGACCAATATCGCTCGGCCGGTTTGCCCATATTTCAGACTCTCCATATTTCAATGCTGTGAGCATCTCCGTCAGCTCTGGTGGTGTGAAAAGGGCCCCCAAGTAGCTCCTAACTCATCAGTTAAACTTGGCCATGATTGCAGTGGAGAAAGCTGCTAGTCTTTTACGTTGACGAAGTGAGATCGTGAGTAGGGCTAGGCCAACTGTGTGGGGTCTTTCATTTGTAGATTCTCTGATGGCTGCCTCGGTGCCCCAACAACATTGTATTGTAGGCCTGACTTTTTTTTTTTTTTTTTTTTTTTGAGACAAGGGTCTCACTGTGTTGCCCAGGCAGTTCTCAAACTCCTGCAGTCAAATGATTCTCCTGTCTCAGCCTCTTGCAGGCTCTGGCCACTGTGCCCAGCTTGCCTGCTTTTTAAAGGGGTGGAACAATGCTTTTATGCTAGTGGCTGCATAGGACACAGCCATTCTGGGGAGAATTTTCCACTCAGAGACAGCTCTGCATGCAAGCAAAGGAGATGGCCTCCTTCTCACGAGATGAGAACAGAAATTGCTTACAACGATTCCCTCATCACTCAGTGCACTGAAATTCTACCATCAAATCCAAGTATCTGCCTTGAGGGGCTGGCGGGCCTACAATCTATTAACCTCTCCTAACACATTAGCATTAATTAGTTTGTTCAAGGACAGGTCTGTTTGCAGTGTGGAGGAAGGCCTCTGAAAGGTCTGTAATTGCAGAGATGAATAGAAACCTGGGCAGCGTGGGCAGCGTGCGGACCTGAGCTCAGGCCACGATCCTTCTCTTGCCCGGGTGTTAGCCCATCTCTTTGAGACTTTGGCCAAGCTCGCCGGCTGTGGAGTTTCATCCTTCAGTTTTGGATGGAAAGCATTCATTTTCTTTCTGGGCCCAAATGCAGTGCAAATACTTTAAACCGCCATCAAAAGCCAGGTGAGTCAGGTGCTATCAGTGACTAATCATGAAGCTGATCTCCTCCAGTCCCTGCGCTCAGCACGAGGGCAGCCCTTCCCATCGCCTCCCCTACCCGCTGCAGGAATTAATCTCTCAGGCCATCACACTCCCAGTGCATTTTCTTTTTATACCTCCATGTGTCACTTGGGGCTGTCTGCCTTGAATTAGAGTTGTCTGTGTACCTGTGCCTGGCAGCCTCCCCACGACTTGATGAATTGAGCGTCTGAGTGACAGAGCCATCTCTTTTTCCTTCTTCTATTCCTCACAGCACACTGCTCGGTAGTTTACATTTAACTACTCAATGTGTGTTTTGAATTGAATGGAATGCAACAACTGGGATTTGGAGTTGCTGGATGAACCACTACCCTTGTGTACCCTCAAAAATATGAGAACTTGGGTACGTTTCACAATTAGGCTGGAGTGGTTGTTAACAGTGAGCCCATGAAAAGGGCTACACATATAGCCTGAAATTTTCTAGACAGTCTTGGATCAAAGTAACCTATCTTGTTCTCTGAGTATATGCGTATATGCACAATTTTTTTTTTTTTAAGGTGAAATCTTGCTCTGTCACCCAGGCTAGAGTGTAGTGGCATGATCTTGGCTCACTGCAACCTCCGCCTCCTAGGTTCAAGTGATTCTCCTGCCTCAGACTCCCGAGTAACTGGGACTACAGGCGCCTGCCACCACACCCAGCTAATTTTTCTATTTTTAGTAGAGACGGGGTTTCATCATCTTGGCCAGGATGGTCTCGATCTCTTGACTTCACGATCCAGTGCTGCCTCTGCCTCCCAAGTGTTAGGATTACAGGCGTGAGCCACTGCACCCAACAAATTTTACACCAGAAGTTCCTAATTTGGGACTTGGAAAGGGTAATGGCTATGTCGGCGGCACATCAGTGTAATGCTAATGACAATAAGAATGGTGGCCAGTAAACATGTGTCACGTGCCAAGTGCAGAGTTAAGTAAGCACTCTTTCCTGTAGTGTGACAGTCACACGAGGCACTAGGCAGAGAAGTTAGGTGGCATCTTTATTTGTGGTTTTGCCATTCATATGTTTTTCCTAATGACTTTTTGGACTCTGACCTGAGGCTATTCGTTGCAGGCTCAGCCTGGGTCTGACTTGGTAAAAGAGGAAGCAGAAGACAGGTTTGCTGGAAGGCTGAAGACGAACTCTCCCACATCTGATCTGATTTTGAGTTTATGGGCTGATCAGTGTGTTACTCAGAGCAGCTGTCAGCTGTTAATACAGTCAACAACTTGATGCCATCCAAACCACCAGCTTAACTTCTTCCAAGGAGGCCTGAGGGTTTTCTTTCTTTTCTAGCAACTCAAAAGACCCTGTTTATTTTATTTGTTTATATTTTATTTTTACCCTGCATTCAAGCTAACAAGTTATGAACCCTGTACTTAGAGTTATTAAGTATGTGCTTTGTATAGTGTAGAATATTCTTGGCTGGGCACAGTGGCTCACACCTGTAATCACAGCACTTTGGGAGGCTGAGGCGGGCGGATCACCTGAGGTCAGGAGTTGGAGACCAGCCTGGCCAACATGGTGAAACCCCATCTCTACTAAAAATACAAAAAAATTAGCAGGGGGTGGTGATTCGTGCCTGTAATCTCAGCTACTCCGGAGGCTAAGGCAGGAGAATTGCCTAAACCTGGGAGGCAGAAGTTGCACTGAGTCGAGACCACGTCACTGCACTCCAGCCTAGGCAACAAGACCAAAAATTCCATCTGAAAAAAAAAAAAGTGTGGAATATTCGTTGGCTTCTTGTAACATGCCCTGTTCTATTGGATGTTGTCATTAAGTCAAGGCAGAGAACATCTGAATCTTGCTGTCTCAATTTCTCCTGTCACACTTCCTGGGAACTTCTTCCTTCGTATCCCATCAAGCACAGCTCCTGTGCTAATAGTCGATCTAGGATTTCCCACAACCTACTGAGAAATCTGTTTCTTAATAGGTGAGAAGGCCAGGCGTGGTGGCTCACGCCTGTAATCTCAACACTTTGGGAGGCCAACATGGGAGGGTCACTTAAGCCCAGGAGTTTGAGACCAGCCTGGGCCACACAGACAGAATCTGTCTCTTTTCCATCGAGGCCATCAATTCCTCTCCTCTAAAGAGAAAGCCCATTCTCCAGCCCAGAACAGAAGATTGCAGTGATGGATTCACTCATTCCACAAATACTGGTTGAATGTCTTCTCCACAGGGCACAATTGCAGGTTCCAGGGATGCAGGAGTGACTAAGGGAGAGGGGGCCCTGCCCTCATGGGGCCTCACTCCAGAGCGGGTAACTCACCTCCAAGAGGCCAAGCCCTGGGGCCTGGTGGGGCTGGGAGAGTGAGGACAGTGGGATTACCCACATGGCTGCAATGACCAAGGGCCCTTCTCTCCTGGCCACTAAGGACTAATTAATTTAGCAGAAGATGCTTTGGAAACAAGAGTTGAACCTTTGCTGGGAGATACAGGTGTGATCTTGTTTCTTAGAGACTTCATAAGTCAGCATGAAGGAGTTCTCCCCCTCCAGCCCTGTTTCTGATCCTGCACCAACAAGAGCCTTTGTGAAGAGGCCACTTCGCTGCTGTCAGCAATGGCTGAAAACACAGCAGAGCTACTCTGGAGTGATCACTCTGTGAACTTTGATCAAAACGGCGCACAGTTCCAGCCCGAGTGCCAACACCTTCCCCTTCCCTGTTTCTCCACAGCCAGCTTCGGAGGACACTCCAGAAACTGGCAGGTGCTGCCCAAAAGGCCAGCCTGTCCAAAGTGCCAGAGGGCCAAGGAACAGTTGCAGGCAACCTTCCAAAGGAGAGCATGCCAATACTGCTTCTGTGTCTCGTGAGAGAGAGGTGTGAGGCCTCCCCTGCTTTGACAGGGCCTAACGTGGGTCTGTGAATGAACAGAGAGCAAAAGTGGGCCCTGAAATTGGCAGAGCGTCTGATATCCTGAGTCAGCGCTGGCCAGGAGGTCGGGAAGTGGGAGACTGAGAGAAAAGATGCAGCTAGCACATTCTTAGTGAAACCTTGGCTGGATTTTGACAGACTTTCAATGACTCCTCCTCCCTTTAGACCTGTAGCTCGCACGGAAGGAAAAGGAAGATGGTGAGCTGAAACAGAAGTCAGAAACGCAGGCAAGATGTGTCTGTTGGCTAAGGACGGTCTTTTATAAAAGCAGCATTGCCTCAGAGAATGTCCTTGACATTTATGTCTCATGAGCAATGCAGATATCAGACCTTAGCCACCAAGAAGTGGCCCCATGGCCGTCTCTAACCCTGACCTATGCATTGGAAGGAGAAGCCGTTCATGCTGGAGGAAGGGACAGCACGGTCTGTGACCCCAACACTTCGGATGAGAGTATACTATCCCTTTTTTTTTTTTGAGATGGAGTCGCACTCTGTCACCCAGGCTAGAGTGCAGTGGCACGATCTCGGCTCACTGCAACCTCCGCCTCCTAGGTTCGAGCGATTCTCCTGCCTCAGCTTTCCAAGTAGCTGGGATTACAGGTGTGTGCCACCATGCCCGGTTCTTCTTTCTTTCCTGATTTATTTTTGTATTTTTAGTAGAGATGTGGTTTCATCATGTTGGCCATGCTGGTCTCGAACTACTGACCTCAGTTGATCCATCCGCCTCAGCCCCCCAAAGTGCTGGGATTACAGGCATGAGCCACTGCACTCGGTCATATACTGTATTTTGAACTAAATTTCTCCCAGCCTATGTCAACAACACTTGCCATAGTTCCTTGTTTTCCTGAGAGACACAGTAACTGCCATCTTCCTGCTGTAGAAGGAGAGCCTAAGGCAGAAATGAGGTACCGTGTCCAGCATCAGTAAGTCTTCAGAAAATCAAAGAATAAAATTGATATCTTCTTCAGGGTCACCTCTTAGAAAGACCTGAGCCACCAAGAGTGTCAGAATGGCACAGCCTCAGCCAGACACGGTGGCTCAGGCCTATAATCCCAGCACATTGGGAGTCCCAGGTGGGAGGACTGCTTGGGCCCAGGAGTTTCAGATCAGCCTGGGCAAGATGATGAGATCTCATCTCTACAAATTATTTTTTATTTTTTTGTCAAGTGTGGTGACATGCACTTTTAGCCCCAGCAACTCAGGGAGAGGCTGAGGTGGGTGGATCCCTTGAGCCCAGGAGTTCGAGGTGCCAGTGAGCTGTGATTGCACCGCTGCATTCCAGCTTGAGCCACAAAGGGAGACTCCATCTCTAGAAATAAAACAAAAGCGGCGCAGCCTCTATGGAAAGCAGTGTGGTGGGTCCTCAAAAAAAAAAATTAAACAGAATTACCATATATTCACCAATCCTACTTCGGGGTATTTATCCAAAATAATTGAAACCATGACTTCAATTGAAAGGAAATAATTGTGGCCGGGCATGGTGGCTCACGCCTGTAATTCAAGCACTTTGGAGGCCAAGGCAGGCGGATCACCTGACGTCGGGAGTTCAAGACCAGCCTGACCAACATGGTGAAACCCCGTCTTTAAAAAAAAAAAAAAAAAAAAAAGGAAATAATTGACAGGAACTCATGAAGATAATTGTATATACCCAGGTTCAGAGCAGCATTATTCACAATAGCCAAAAGGTAGAAGCAACCCCAGTGTCCATGGATGGATGAACAGATGAAACGTGGTACACGGACAATGGAATGGAATATTATTCAGCCTTAAAAAAGGAAGGAGTTTCAGACACATGCTTCGACATGGATGAACCTTTAAGACACTATGTTAAGTTAAATGTCAGTCAAATGAGGACAAACACTGTGGGACTCTAATGTGAGGTGTGGAGGGCAGTCAAATTCATTGAGACAACAGCAGAATGGTGGTTACTAGTGGGTAGGGGAGTGGAAAATGGGGAGTTCATGTCTAATTGGTTTTAGGCTTAGAACCTGGGTGACGAGATAATCTGTACGACAAATCCCCATGACATGAGTTTGTCTCTATAACAAACCTGCACAGGTACCTGAACCTAAAATAAAAGTTTTTATTTATTTTTTTTTAAAGAAAGGAAAGTCCCCTTGCAGTTCCACACAGAGGCCCCAGCCTTGGGCTGAGATAACGTCCTGGTTTTATGGTTATCGGATAGCTCGTTAGACATAACCAAAGCTGCTGTTCCTCCCCGGTCTTTCTTTCCTCTGTAATTGAGTCATCACCCTTAGAGGCAGAAGAAAGCAAATTATTGCAGGGCTTCTTTAGCATTGGGGTGGGAGGAAATATTAAAACATGCATGGTAAAGATGTCACCTTCTTGGTAGAAAAGCCCTCGAGCAAATCTGCATATATTTGCATATATATATATATATATATATATGCACACATATACACCCTAACCTGAAGGGGGACATGCAGCCCTTCCCATTTACAAAAAGACAAATCCTTCTGATGTCTCTTTTACAGGGTATGTGGAGAATAAAAATTTAACTATTGACTGGCACGGTGGCTCACGCCTGTAATCCCAGCCCTTTGGGAGGCCAAGGTGGGAAGACTGCCTGAGGTCAGGAGTTTGACACCAGCCTGGCCATCATGGAGAAATCCTGTCTCTACTAAAAATACAAAAAAATTAGCCGAGCCTGGTGGAGTGCGCCTGTAATACCAGCTACTGAGTAGGCTGAGGCAGGGGAATTGCTTGAACCATGGAGGTGGAGGTTGCAGTGAGCTGAGATCACACCACTGCACTCCAGCCTGGGCGACAGAGTGAGACTCCATCTCTAAATAAATAAATAAATAAATAAACGATTAATGTTGTAGAAATCTATGGGGAAAAAAATCACAAAATGAACATACCATTTACATTTTAAATTTAAACACGTCATTTTTAGTGTGATTCTTTATAGATAGATAAGAGCGTATCTTGAAGACTGTTTCTGGGAGGGAGAAGGGAAATAGTAAAAGGTAACGTCAATCCTGAATGTTTATTGGAAAAGGAGTCTGGATTCACTGTTTTCTTCTCTAACTGTGTGCTGAGCAGTAGTTCTACCTTACTGTAGCAAGAGGACTCACAGGGTTTGGAGAAACTGGGCTTCATCTTTTTCCAGGATCATCAGACATTTTCCAGGGGGCAAATGGACGACACGTTGGAAAATATAAAATCATGTTTGTTTTACCTTAGGAAACAACTTGAGTGTCTGCAAGACGAGGCTCTGTGGCGCGTTGTGTAACCCGCCCGGTGAATCACGTTGCACAGACAAGCCCCACAGGCTTTTACTGCAATAATCATCTTGATCTTCTTATTCAAATACAAGTAACAACCGCAGCCGGCTCCAAGTCACGTGTCCAGGTCACATGGCGCTCAGAGCAGAAGCCGACTGGCAATCCTTAGCAGCTGCTGACTCCCAGGAAAAAAATCCTGGCTTTAAAGACACGAACTCAGTTTTTATAGAACAAGGAGGACTGCAAGAGAAGGCACTGGAAGTGAGGGTAGGGTGTCATTCTTATTAAGTGCTCTCCAAGGAAAGGAAAAGGGCCAACACGCTCCCTGCTTTCGCTCTCCCAGAACTTTGCAAACTTGCCCAGCGTAGCCGCCTTTCCCAAACCTGCAGGAGCCCTGGGCTGCAGAATCCCCCGCTCGGGTCTGGGATCCCGAGAGAGGGGCGGGCTGACTTGGCTCTGGGTCCTGGCCCTTGGGAAATGGATGGCTGAATTCAGATCTGAATTTAGTAGAAAGCCAAATTTAGTTTTCGCTTCCTTATGAAATTAATGCTTCTGGGTCGATGGAGTTTGGGGAGGGAGGAGGGGTGAGAAGCACTGTGAGCTTATGGGGTCCGTCTGGACTTTTTGTTGACATGAAAAACAACATGCAGAATGTGGCTCCTTTAAGGTTTTCTGCGGTAAGAACAGAATCTGCAAGGCCTCTGCCTACCTGAATGTCTCCTTGTTCAGCCTTTTGAATTTAGAAAGATGTTCTTTCACTTTCTCTAACTTGCATGGTGTTACTTTGTGCTTTTGAAAACTGCGGTGATCGAACTGAGTTTGTTTAATTTCGTGTGGAAGTGACAATAGTGGGTGTGAATGGAGAGTTTAGAATCTGCTGGAGGGAAGGCACACGTAAAGCACAGGTAAAAGGCTTTAGCAGAAAGTCGACAGCATTTTTTATTTTTGTTTTTTAACAGTCTAAGTGTGTTTTATTGAACATTGTACAGAAAGCATTTTCCCCAAACGCTGCAGTACGGATGCACCCTTACCAGAAAATCTGCTTGTGTAGTCTGGAGACTTAATCCTATTTCATTTAGCTCTTTTCAGAAAGAACAAACATACAAAGAATTTCACTGTGTCACTGAAATATAATTATTTCATGAAATGTAGTTAGGAAGTTTGGTTTTCTCACTCCTCACGTTTCTGTCCATCACACCCTCCTCAAAAATCGAAAATACGCCTGTAATCTCAGCACTTTGGGAGGCCAAGTTCAGGAGTTTGAGACCAGCTTGGCCAACATGGTGAACCCCATCTCTACTAAAAATAACAAAAAATTTAGCCGGGCGTGGCGGTGGGTGCCTATAATCCCAGCTACTCGGGAGGCTGAGGCAAGAGAATTGCTTGAACCCGGGTGGCAGAGGTCGCAGTGAACTGAGATCACGCCACTGTTCTCCAGCCTGGGCAACAGAGTGAGACTCCATCTCAAAAACGAACAAACAAACAAACATCAAAAACAACAACAACAAAAAACAAAGCTAAAATAAGAGTTTGTGAGCCAAAGGGGTGAATCTAGGTTTCATTGGGCCTGATACTTATACAATTTGGAAGGAAGAGAATGTAAACTTGACATACAAAATTAGGTATTAAAGTCTCACTAAATTTAGAAAAACGTATAATTAACTGACTAACATGTCTCTAAAATCCTTTCTATCCCACATTTTGGGGCAGATATTCATTGATGGTCTCTTATGTTCCTGAAAGGTGAGAACTTTTGTCTTGACCAGTGATCCCTTTAAGTGTACCTACAATTGTACAAGTTTGATGATTGGAAAACTGCCCCAGACTACTGTAGGACCCTATTTCACATCTTGTATTCCCCCTTGCTCTGGGGACATGCTCATATCATATGATGCTTGGGTCTGAGCCTTCACACTCCATGCCATCTATGTTGGCATGTGGGTGGTAGGAACATCCCTAGAAACCTTTTCTAAGCTGTAGCTTGGCTGTATGTAAGTGACTGCATCAACCAGGTGCAGTGGCTCATCCCTGTAATCCCAGCACTTTGGGAGACCGAGGCAAGCAGCTTGCTTGAGCCCAGGAGTTTGAGACCAGCCTGGGCAACATGGTGAAACCCCATCTCTACAAAAAAGAAAAAGAAAAAGGAAAAAAAAATTTTAAAATTAGTTGGGTGTGGTGGTATGTGCCTATAGTCCCAGCTACTTGGGAGGCTGAAGCAGGAGGCTTGCTTGAGCCCGGGAAGTGGAGGCTGCAGTGAGCCCTGATCACATCACTGCACTTCAGCTGGTGATAGAGCGACACCCTGTCTCAAAGAAAAGAAAGAAAGAAATTGACTGAATCGATAAATCATAATCAACCCAAAGCTAAAGATAGCTCTAACTTGGATTCTTTAGCTAGGTCCGCAAAATGCCCATGGCCGTTCCAAAGCTACCCAAAAGGAGAGAAAATGTGGCCAAACAGAAGTCAAGGTGGAAAGCGGCAGTGATCTGAAGCAACTAAGCATCTTACCATTGCAGAGTTTGTAACGGTGCGTGACCATATGCAGAGGCTGCTGGGGCGCTGGCATGGGCCTCCCAGCGGGGTGGGTGAAGTGAGAGGCCTGAGGTTTCTTTTTTTTTTTTTGGAATGCATCTTTATCACTTTATTCAAATCTTCAAAGTAGTCTTTATGCTACATTTTTAGTTTAAAAATTCTGCAAGTTAAGTGCACCACAGTGTAGAGAGAGATATGCAGTGCTGAGCTTCCGTAACAGGCAGTGGTACAGTCGAACATCACATGTACAGAACACACAATTTAGATGAACTGAAATTATAAGATACAATAAAATCCAATTTCAGAAAACAAAAATCAAAACATTAAGCATCTCTGAAATGTTCTTAACCCTAATGAGGTTTCACTGGACTCAAGTCATTTTGCAGCGAGGCATTCACAACATGACCCTATTAACCCAGTCTAGAAATTCTGGGGAGCCGAATGAGTGGCTGCATCAGACTCTCTTGACAACAAATGGTAACCAATTTTTCATTAACTTCATGGTAAATGTGCTTCTAGGGACCCCAGGTTCACAATAAATATTTTAAAAAGTCATTTTCTGGGCTCTAGAAAAGTTGCATATGTTTGTTTGAGGTGAGCTTGCTCTCTGGACATGTATGGAATGGTTTGTCAGCGTAAATTCTACTTAATAAAAAGCCTCTGTTGGGATGGCAGGATTCAGCCCCAGGAACAGTTCCTCTGGCAGCCAGGCACCCGGGAAAACCATGTGCAAGGAAGGGGCGGAGGGGAGCAGAGAGGTGACTGGGCTCTTGTTCCAGACTAATTTTGTGCACGGCCTCCTATCCAAGCGCTGGATTCCACACATCACACCCTTTGCTCCTCAGGAGAGCCCTGCGTAGTGACTTTTATTATTACTCCTGCTCTACCGATGAGAAATGAAGTCTGAGAGAGATTGTTTCTTGCCTATACATGGAGGGAGTGTTTCAAAGCTGGAGTTCAAAACCAGGTGTGTCTACCTCCCCCCAGCTCTGCTCGTACCTTCGTGGCACAACTCTGACCTTGAACCTTGGGTGAATCAAATGCAGCCCAGGCCTTCTGTTCCTTTCTATACTGGAGCTGACTTTATTTGCAACCGTATCTGGTTATAGCTCCCAGATCTTTAGCTCTGTTCTTGCAGATCATGATCTCATTGCCTGCTAAAGTCATTAGGGATTGGAGCCGACAGGATTCCCTGACCAGTTGTAAAGTTCCACTCGTCCCATTGGATGGTAATGATGTTTCCTGCCTTTCTCTGCCCATGCCCCCTTGCCCTCACTAATGCCACACTTCACTCTGGGCACGCCACCCCATTGACTGCCTCTAGAACACGCCCTATGCTTTTGCCTCACGCACAGCAGAGAGACTCACCTTGCTGAATCACTCCCTTAGCTTGTCAGGACAGTATTTTGATTTTGGAAAGCTTATCAGCATGCTGTTTGCAGGGGGAAAGGAGGCTGTCAGTTCAGGCAATCTGCAAATGTGCCAATTAGCTGGATGGAAGAAGCCGGAGTGCAAGCAGTGGCCCCTCCCCTCCCAGAAGAGCTAACCCATCCCATACAGTTTCCTGCCTAATGTCGCCAGGCTCTGCCCGGGGCCGGGCTGTGGACAAAGGCTAATGAGCGTTACTGACTTTTTTAGCTTAGAGTTTTTCAACCTCAACACTATTGACATTTTGGGCCAGACTGAGAGGTAAGTGAGAGAGCTGCCTGGGCATTACAGGGTGTTTTGCAGCCTCCCTGGCTCCTACTCAGCTCCTCTCCCCACTCCCACCTAAGTTGTGATGATCAAAAACAGCTTCAGACATTGCCAAATGTCCCCCGGGGGCCCAAATCGCCCCTGATTGAGAGCCACTGCTTGAGCTCTATCGACAGATTTTGCCACCATCAGCATCCAGTTCTATAGATTCTTAAAGCACGGAGGCGGGAGGCAGCGTGGGTTTTGATCTGCCGGTAAGAGGCGGATGCAAGGGCGGGAGAGTTGCATACTGGACGCAGAGCTAATCCTCTTGTATGAGAGTACCGTGAGGAAAAAGGTGATAATGCCTGTGAGTAGAGACGCATACCCATTTCCCCATGGTCAGAGTGAATCTGAGACAGGTGGTTGCCTGAAAACTTCAGCTTATGGTTGAGGGTTCTATGGTCAGAGATTGGGTTGGAATCCCTGCTCCCTAATTAGTCTTGTGACCTTGGACAAGTTACTTTAACTATCTATGCCTCAGTTTCCCTATTGTAATATATAATATGTAACAATAATATCTATACAGTAGAGGTGTTTTAAGAATTATGATCAGTAGTTCATGCCTGTAATCCCAGCACTTTGGGAGGCTGAGGTGGGCAGATTGCCTGAGGTCAGGAGTTTGAGACCAGCCTGGCCAACATGGCAAAACCCTGTCTCTACTAAACACACACAAAAAATTAGGTGTGGTGGCACGTGCCTATAATCCCAGCTACTCGGGAGGCTGAGGCAGGGGACTCGCTTGAACCCCGGAGTTGGAGGTTGCAGTGAGGCAAGATTGTACCACTGCACTCTAGCCTGGGCAATAGAGCAAGATTCTGTCTAAAAAAAAAAAAAAAAAAAAATTAAATGACAGTGCATTCATTGGTTACACAGTGTAAAACACGTTACACTGGTTAAGCACTTGATACATAGTAAGTGCTTAACCAGTTTAACCTATTTTTAAAATTTCGGAACAAATCTCTGATTTCTTATTTTTATTTTTATTTTTTTTTTGGGAGTCTCCCTCTGTCACCCAGGCTGGAGTACAGTGGCGTGATCGTGGCTCATTGCAACCTCCACCTCCCAGGTTCAAGTGATCTTCCCTCCTCAGACTCCTGAGTAGCTAGGACTACAGGTGCACATCACCATGCCAGGCTGAGTTTTTGCATTTTTTAGTAGAGATGGGGTTTTGCCATGTTGCCCAGTCTGGTCTTGAACTCCTGGGTTCAAGTGATCCATCCACCTTGACCTCCAAAAGTGCTAGGATTACAGGCATGAGTCACAGCGCCCAGCTGTTTTTGTTTGTTTTTTTATGATACAGATAAATATATTTCTCCCCAGATTCTTCAGATAACTTTGCCAGCCTCCTGGTTTGTTGATCTGGAGACAGTGCAGTAAACATCAACTTTAGAATCTCCTTCCTTTTTCTTTTTTCTTTTTTTGAGATGGAGTCTTGCTCTTTCACCCAGGCTGGAGTGCAGTGGTGTGATCTCGGCTCTCTGTAACCCCTGCCTCCCAGATTCAAGGGATTCTCCTGACTCAGCCTCCAGAGTAGCTGGGACTACAGGTGCGTGCCACCACACCTGGTTAACTTTTGTATTTTTATGAGAGATGGGGTTTCACCATGTTGGTGAGGCTGGCCTTGAACTCCTGACTTTGTAATCTCCCTGTCTAGGCTTCCCAAAGTGCTGGGATTATAGGCGTTAGCCATCGTGCCTGGCCTTTTCTTTTTTCTTTTTTTTTTTTTTGTTTTGAGACAGGTTCTCACTCTGTTGCCCATGCTGGAGTGTAGTGGCACGATCCCGGCTCACTCCAACCTCTGCCTCCCAGGTTCAAGCAATTTTCCTGCCTCAGCCTCCCGAGTAGCTGGGATTATAGGTGTGTGCCACCATGCCCAGCGAATTTTTGTATTTTTAATTGAGATGGGGTTTCACCATGTTGACCAGGCTGGTCTCGAACTCCTGGCCTCAAATGATCCTCCCGCCTCGGACTTCTTAAGTGTTGGGATTACAGGCATGAGCCACAACACCTGGCCTCCTTGCTTTTTATGGGAAGTACAGATACCATCTCCTTGAGAACCTCCGTGGTTGTAACAAACCTGCACTCTCCTGAGAAAGGTCAGTCACCACCAAGGACTGGGATCAGCGTTCTTGGCTGCAGGTCTCTCGCCTCAAGTGTCCTTGCTTTGCTAGGACAGGGTGCTGAGGGGTTTGACAAACACATTGAACTCCATCATGCCCATGAAAGGGTTTATTAATGCAATCGGTTACAAATGAGAGATTTTTTTAAAAATGGGAAACAGTGACAAGGTTACAAATGCTGCCCTTGTGTATGGACTGAGTCATTCGACATTAGGAAAGGTTCTACAGGACAAAGGGTAATTGTGTAATACGTAAAAGCTGCCTTACCTCTGTAGTCAACAATAATCAGCAACGGATGGAAAAAGCAGCCTAGAAACCCCAAAGGATTTAAAGTGCCATGGCTTGAAGGCAAGGCACCCACAGAGTCTGCCAGCCCTGTCCAGGAGAGTGCCAGCTGTTCGCCTGAAGACCTCGAGCCTAGGAGTGATGAAATGTTTGCCTCAAGCCACGGCTATTTCCTCTATATAAGGCCCCTTTGAATTCGCCTGACTTCCAAATGCAGTGGAGTGGTGGACTCCAAGCTAAGGAGATTCTTAATACTTGCAGATGTTATCTGTCCCAACAGAATTTTCAATGTAGAAAAAAACGGATTTGTTGGGGAAAAACATACCTGAGGGTGCATTCTCCAGTCCGGAGGAGGAGCGTGTGTGTAGATTTAAAACACGCCTGTCTGCTGGAAAGGAGTCTGAGAGCTGCAGGCTTACACTCTTCCTAGACAACTGAACTGACAAACAGTGCATCTTTAAGAACCATCTTTCAGGACTTAACCTGCTTCTACGTGGACAAGCTTCTCAACATGAAGAATCTTGCTGCGCCTGGCAGCTACTTCGTTATTTCTCCACAAATGTGACATGTCAGCTCACATTTGTAAACGTGAGGCTCGTTTTTAAAATTCCGAGGGCATAAACAGATGGTCTAGTTCCAGCCTAGACTATATCATTCTGTAATCTTTTGGAGATGATAAAAGAGTGGCTTCCTTAGAGGTTTTAGCTCTGCAGAGTGCGAGCCAGGAGCAGCTCAGAAGAGCACAGGAAAGCAGGTTTGACCCCCGTGGTGATTTACTTCCCTTTCCTTTTTCCTTTTCAAGTCCAGCAAAGTCCAAGACCTTGGAATTCCAGCCAAACCTACTGGCTGAGGCAGAGAAATGAGCAAGAAGCATCAGCCAGCCCGCTGGCCCAGGCACCGACTCTCGGTTGCCCACTAGGATTGAGCTCTGGAGCTGTTTACAAGTCCACATCATTACTGTATAGACCTTACAATAAGGATATACTATGACTTATTTTAAAATAGTATGTGTCTTTGAAAACTTTTTTATTTTGAAATAACTTTAGACTTAGGGAAAAGTAAAAATACTACGGAGGCTGTTTATATATCCCTCACTCGGCTTCCCCTGTGGTTTACATCTTACAGAATGTAAGCACTATAGCACAATGATCAAAGCCAAGAAAGTGACTGTGGTACAGTACGACTAACTAGACTACAGGCTTACTTGGAGTTCACCAGGTTTCCCACTAAGTCCTTTTTCTGTTTCAAGATCCAAGCGAGGGTCCCGTAGTGCATTTAGTCTCTGAATCTGCAATAGTTCCTCAGTCTTTGTCGTTTATGATTTTGTTACTATTGAAGAAAACCAGTTTGTTATGTTGTAGAATATTCCTCCGTTTGAGTTTCTCTGTTGATTTCTTTCCCTCCTGCCTTTCTCTTTCCCTCTCCACTTCCGTCCTTCCCTCCCTCCCGCCCTCCCTCCCTCCTTCCTTTCTTTTTTCTTTTTCTTTCTTTCTTTTTTTTCTTCCTTCCTTCCTTCTTTCCTTTCTTTCTCTCTCTCTCTCTTTCTTTTCTTCCTTTCTTGACAGAGTCTTGCTGTTGTCCCCCAGGCTGGAGAGCAGTGCCGTCACCTCACCTGCCTGCAGCCTCCACCTCCTGGGTTCAAGCAATTCTTGTGTCTCAGTCTCCCAAATAGCTGGGATTACAGAGGCCTCCCACCACACCCAGCTAATTTTTGTATTTTTAGTAGAGGTGGGGTTTTGCAGTGTTGGCCAGGCTGGTCTCAAACTCCTGACCTCAGGAGGTGATGTGCCCTTCCGCAGTGCACTGTATCAAGGAATTCACTATGTCTGTGATTCTTGTTAATCGTGATGTTTGCCGTGGCCACTTGATTAAGGGGCTGATTACGCCGATGTAAGTTACCATCTTTCCTTTTGTAGTTAATAGGTATTTTGAGGGAGATACTGTTACACTACACAAATACCTGTTTCTTCTCAAACTGTTGCCCACTAATGTCACCTCCGTTGGTGAATCTTGCTGGCAACAGTTTTAACTGTGGTGTTCTGAGGAAGATTCTCCTCATTTCTCCCACATTTGGTAATTGGAATTCTTCTATAAGGAAGAGCTCTCTCTTCTTCCTCATTTATATATTTATTTTTGAATTGTTTATTCATATTAGTATGGATTCATGGGTGTTTATTTTATCCTATGTGCTATGATCTAATTATATTATCATTTATCCTGTACAGCAAAATGGTTCCAGCTTTGACCATTGGGAGCTCTTTCAGGATGGTTCCTGTGTCTTTTCTTTTTATTTTTCCTTTTGTGAGACAGTGTCTCACTCTCACCCAGGCTGGAGTGCGGTGGTGCAATCATGGCTTACTGCAGCCTCTCCCTCCTGGGCTCAAGCAAACCTCCTGCCTCAGCTCCCTGACCACATGGGACTATAGGCATGTGCTACCACACCTGGCTAAGTTTTTTTCTTAGTTTTTAAGGTTTTTAAAATAGAGATTGGGTCTCACTATGTTGCCCAGGCTAGTCTCAAACTCCCGGGCTCAAATGATCCTCCTGCATTGACCTCCCAAAGTGCTGGGATTGCAGGGGTGAGTCACCACACCCAGCCTCCTGTGTCCTTTTAATCATTGCCTTTTTGGACCATTTTGTTTCTTATTTTATGGCACTACAAGATATTTTAGGCTTATCGTATATTTTTGCTGACTCACCTGGACCAACTGTTTCTCTAAGGAGCCCTGGTTCCTTTTAATAGAGAATAGCATTTTTCTTTCTTTTCTTTTCTTTTTTTTGAAATGGAGTCTCATTCTGTCACCTAGGCTGGAGTGCAGTGATCTCAGCTCACTGCAACCTCTGCCTCCTGGGCTCAAGCAATTCTTTTGTCTTAGCCTCCTGAGTAGCTGGGACTCCAGTCACTCACCACCATGCTCGTAATTTTTGTATTTTTATTACAGATGAGGTTTTACCATATTGGCCAGGCTGGTCTCGAACTCCTGACCTCATGATCTGCCCACCTTGGCCTCCCAGAGTGCTGGGATTACAGGTGTGAGCACTGAGTATAGTCATTGCTATTGCTATTGTACTGTCATTGCTTCTAGGCCCTCTCATTAGAAAGAGCTAGGAAACATATGTACAGGTGTACCTCAGAGACATTGCAGATTTAGTTACAGACCATTGCAATAAAGCAAATATCATAATGAAGCAAGCCACACACATTTCTCAGTTTCCTGGATGCACATAAAAGTTATGTTTACATTTTATTGTGGTCTGTTAGGTATGCAATAGCATTGTGTCTAAAGAACCTATATACTTTGTTTTAAAAATACTTGATTGCTAAAAAATGCTAACAATCATCTGAGCCTTCAACAAGTCTTAATCTTTTTGCTGGTGGCGAATCTTGCCTTGATGTTGATGGCTGCTGACTGATTAAGGTGGTGGTTGCTGAAGGTTGGGGTGGCTGTGGTAAATTTCTTAAAATAAGAGAATAATGAAGTTTGCTGCGTCAATTGCTATTTGATAGCATTTTATCCAAAATGGAACTTCTTTCAAAACTGGAGTCAGTCTTCTTATACCTTGGCCGTTGTTTTATCAACTAAGTTTATGATATATATATATGTATGTATGTATATATATTGAGACGGAGTCTCGCTCTGTGGCCAGGCTGGAGTGCAGTGGCCTGATCTCGGCTCACTGCAATCTCTGCCTCCCAGGTTCAAGTGATTCCCCTGCCTCAGCCTCCCGAGTAGCTGGGACTACAGGTGCACACCACCATGCCCAGCTAATTTTTTGTATTTTCATAAGACAGGGGTTCACCATGTTGGCCAGAATGGTCTCAATATCCTGACCTCATGATTCGCCCACCTTGGCCTTCCGAAGTGCTGGGATTGCAGGCGTGAGCCACTGTGCCGGGCCAGTTTATGGAATATTCTAAGTCCTTTGTTGTCACTTCAGCAATATTCTCAGTGTCTTCAAGTGTAGATTCCATCACAAGAAACCACTATTTTTGCTCATACATAAGAAACAACTCCTCATCCATTCAAATTTGATTGTGAGATTGCAGCAATTCAGTCACATCTTAGGATCCACATGTGTGTGTGTGTGTGTGTGTGTGTGTGTGTGTATGTGTGTGACAAGATCTCACTCTATTGCTCAGGCTAGACTGCAGTGGCATGAGAAGTGAGCTCACTGTAGCTTTGAACTCCTGGACTTAAGAGATCCTCCTGCCTCAGTCTCCTGAGTAGCTGGGACCACAGGTGTATGCTACTGTGCTCAGCTAATTTTTCTATTTTTTGTAGACATGGAGTCTCACTATGTCACCAAGGCTGGTCTTGAACTCCTGGCCTCAAGCACTCCACCCACGTTGGACTCCCAAAGTGCTGGAATTACAGGCATGAACCACTGTGCCTTGCCTCAGGCTCCAGTTTTAGTTCTCTTGCTGTTTCCACTACATCTGCGGTGACTTCCTCCACTGAAATCTTGAATACTTCAAAGTCATCGATGAGAATTGGAATCATCTTCTTCTAAACTCCTGTTAATGTTGATATTTTGGCCTTCTCCCATGAATTATGAATATTCTTAATGGCATCTAAAATGGTGGATCCTTTCCAGAAGGTTTTCAATTTACTTTGCCCAGATCCACCAGAGGAATCCCTATCGACAGCAGCTATAGCCTTAGGAACGTCTCATATTTCTTAAATAATAGGACTTGGAAGTTGAAATGACTCTTTGATTCATGGGCTGCAGAATCGATATGTAAACAGGCACGAAAACAACTTTTATCACCTTGTATTTGTTCCTTTTCTTTTTGGGGGGTGGTGGGGGACAGATCTGTCCCCCAGGCTGGAGTGCAGTGGTGTGATCTTGGCTCATTGCAATCTCTGCCTCCCAGATTGAAGCTATTCTTCTGCCTCAGCTTCCTGAGTAGCTAGAACTACAGGCAGGTACTACCACACCTGGCTAATTATTTTGTGTTTTTAGTAGAGAGAGAGTTTTGCCATGTTGGCCAGGCTGGTCTTGAACTGGTCTGACTTCAAGTGATCTGCCTGCCTCGGCCTCCCAAAATGTTGGGATTACAGGCATAAGCCACTGCACTTGGCCTATTTGTTCCTTCTTATTGCTGAATAGTATTCAGGTTATTGCTGCCATTCTATCCTAGTGCCTTGAGTCTGGCCTAGAGTATTTCAGAGGAAAAAGTGATGTACACACTGCTGCTTTGGTGGCACTTTGGATTCTTTCTTCCTCAATCTGCTTGCTACTATTTACTTCTCAGAAATACTGTTACTGGCTGGGCATGGCGGTAGAAATAAATAAATGAATAAATAAATTCTATTTACTTTTCTTCTCAATTCAAAAAATTTAAAAATGTTTATAGAGACACAATCTTGCTATGTTGCCCAGGCTGCTGTTAAACTCTTGACCTCAGGTGATTCTTGGCCTTTGCCTCTCAAGATGCTGGGATTACATTCTGTCCAGGCTTCCTAAGTGCAGCTGGGAGAGTCCAGGTGAAGTCTGCGTTTGCCCCCTACCCAGAATCAGAACTTCTATCCATTCTCTGTGCGCTTTCCTTTTCCTCCCTCTTTCTTTCTCTCTCTTTCTCTCTTTCTTTTTTCTTCTCTTCTTCCTTCCTTCCTTCTTTCTTCCTTCCTTCTTTCTCTCTTGAGATACAGCCTCCGTCTGTGATCCAGGCTGGAGTGCAGCAGTACCATCATAGCTCACTGCAGCCTTGACCTGGGCTCAAGTGATCCTCCCGCCTCAGCCTCCTCAGTAGCCAGAACAGGCATGCAACACCACACTCAGCTTTCTTTCTTTCTTTCTTTTTTTTTTTTTTTTTTTTGAGATAGGGTCTCACTATGTTACCCAAGCTGGTCTTGAACTCCTGGGCTCAAGAGATCCTCCGCCTCAGCCTCCCTAATTGTTAGGAGTGAAGGTGTGAGCCACTGCACCCAGCCTCTGTTTGCTTTTAAATGTCTGAAGTCAATGTGTTTCCTGATCCTTTTAATTCACTTATTTTCTCTTTATGAAAACCCGTAGGATTTTTTTTTTCATTAGTATTTAGAAATTTCTCAGTGATGTTCCTTGGTGTGGTTCTATTTTCATCTATTGTATTAGGCATTTGATGGCTTTTCATTCTGGAAATTCACATCCTCCTGTTCTGGACGGATTTTGTTGATGGGGTTCCCTCGATTTCTCTTTTTCTCTCTTCCCGAGGCTTCTTCTATTATTTAAATGTCAGGCCTTCTGGACTCATTCTCTCCTTTTCTCTTTCATTTTATAGCTTTGTCTTTTTACTCTAGCTTCTGGAATACTTCCCATCAACTTGATTTTCCAGGCTCTCTATTTAATTTGTCATCTGTATGCTCCTGTTTTTAATTCTCAAGAGCTCTTCCAGCTGCTGCTGTTCTCTATGCCAGTTTTTTTTTTTCCCTCTCCTTTTTGCATGGATCTTTTGTCATCTCTCTGAGGATAATGATTTTGGAGGAAGTTTTCTTCTCCCTGCATACACTCCAGTTTGTTTTTTCCTTCTGTTTGTTTTGTCTATATCTTCATGAAAAAGAATTCAGAACTAAAGAGCTAACTGGAAGCTTGGAGTGCCAGGCAGGGCTTGTCGCCTGGAGCTTCGCTGCAGGGTCAGCTGCCTGTCTGGACCATTTGAATGAAACCAATTTCAGTATCTTCCGATGATTTTTTTTGAGTGGTCGGATTCTCTACAGCAGATCTGTGTGTGTGTTTGTGTGTGTGTGTGTGTGTGTGTGTGTGTCTGTCAGAGTCTCTGTTGCTCTGTTGTCCAGGCTGGAGTGCAATGGCATAGTCTCAGGTCACTGCACCCTTCACCTCCCTGGTTCAAGTGATTATCCTGCCTTAGGCTCCTGTGTAGCTGGGATTATAGGCACCCACCACCACGCCTGGCTAACTTTCGTATTTTTAGTAGAGACAGGGTTTCACCATGTTGGTCAGGCTGGTCTTGAACTCCTGACCTTGTGATCTGCCTGCCTTGGCCTCCCAAAGTGCTGGGATTACAGGCATGAGCCACCACACCCAGCCCTCTCTGGAGCAGAATTTTAGTCTCTTGCCTGGATGCTTAAGATCTGGCCATCAGCACTTTGGGAGCTAAGCCAGGGAAAGAAGGTCTGGGGGTTTTATCATTCAGCATCCATTGTACATACAGTCATTTAATCTTCTTGGTTTTGACAGGGTGCTTTCAGCTTCCCAAGTCCAGAGACTTCTGTTTGGCACTCTTAAGAGAGTACGATGTGGGTGTGTCTACTTCCTGACCCTTTTAATTCACTTATTTTCACTTGTGATGGGATGGAGGCAAAGCAGCTTCCAGATGACAAAGAACCAGCGAAGGAATCTCGAGATGTGTATCTCTGGGGTCCTTACCAAGGCCTTATTTCCACCACCCTCTTTGAACCTCTGTTTCCAGAGGTACCTGGTACTGTTAGGTACCAGGTACCTGAGCTTTGTGAAGATTCTACAGTGAACAGGGTTACGCTTAGCTTTATCAGCTGCCAGCTCCAGGCCTGTTAATTTGTCTTTTCCTCACTCATCACTTACAGAGGCTTCCTAGCTTCTATTACTTTGTTGCTACTGCCTCCTGTCCTGCCTTCTTTTGTGGGGGTACGTCTTTTAGAAAATCTCCCTACTGTAACTTTCGTGTGTTTTGGGAAGAACTACATTAGGTATGTAGATTCATTCTTGCATCCTAAAGTGGAAGTCTAAAATGTATTTTTTTGAAACTACAGAAATCGTAGCTCAACTCTACAATGGAACGTGGATACCACCTTGACTTCACTAAGCCTCAGGTGGACAAGGGACTTGTACAAAGCCACACAGCTAGTTATTGGCAGAGCAGCCACAGAACCCAGGACTCAAGTTGCCTAACTCTGGTGGTTCTGTATTACCACAGTGCTCCTTATTATCATCATCAAATACAGTTTTAAAAGCTACTTCGGCCGGGCGCGATGGCTCATGCCTGTAATCCCAGCACTTCAGGAGGCCGAGGTAGTCGGATATCCTGAGGTCAGGAGTTTGAGACCAGCCTGGCTAACATGGTGAAACCCCGACTCTACTAAAAATACAAAAATTAGCCTGGCATGGTAACACACACCTATAGTCCCAGCTACTCAGGAGGCTGAGGCAGGAGAATTCCTTGAACCTGGGAGGTGGAGGTTGCAGTGAACCGAGATCATGCCACTGCACTCCAGCCTGGGCGACAGAGCGAGACTCCATCTCCAAAAAACCAAAAAAACACTTTTATTTATAAATAGTTTAGAATGCACAAGAAGTTGCAAACGTAAGTTGCAGAGAGTCCTTCCCATGTGCCCTTTCTCCAGCTTCCCCCATGATGTCATCTTATGTAACAATATTATATGTCAAAACCAGGAGCTTGATGCTATTACTTAAGACTATTGTCTTAAGTCAGGTGCACACTATCAAGTAACATTTTTTTATGTAAAAATTTGTCTATTCTGATAAGAAAAAGCCAGAAAAAGATCCAATCTTGGCTGGGTGTGGTGGCTCACGCCTGTAATCTTAGCACTTCGGGAGGCCGAGGCAGGTGGATCATCTGAGGTCAGGAGTTCAACCTGAACGGTGATTGGCACATAGTAGATATTTAATAAATGGGCAACATCATGATTACTAAAATAATAATCCCTAACGTCATAATTTTCTGGTTCGTGTAAGTTCGAGTCCTGCCAAAAGGAAATGTTTGTCTCACTGCAGTATCGGTTCACAAACTGCTCGGCTCCAGCCCAGGGGAAGAGATTTGCTTCTTCCCCAAACTCCCCAGTTTCATATGACAAGTCGAAAGTTCCCGCCCCAAAGAGGCCACTTTAATCACAGGCACAGTAGGAGTGCTCTGGAATTTAAACGCACATACCAGTTCTACGTTGAGCCTTCGCAGAGTATCTGAATAAACACACGTTACTGTTTGAAGTAGCATCTTGGGACTTGCAAAAGCCTCCACCGGTCCTGATGCAGGCGGTTGTCAGATAAGCCCTACTTCCCACCACACCTGGTGCCCCGCCTGCCTGACTCTGGCTTAAACTTCCTGCCCTTGGCACTAACCGCGAGCACTCACAAAGGCGGCAGCTGCTGGTGTGGTCCTGCGGCCAGGAAGGCACTCCGCCTGAAACCTGCCCTCTGTTTAAGTCGCAAAGCAATGGTTGTCCTGTGGGGGTTGGAGGTCTCTGTCAGTGGGAACCAACGGATGGCCCTCCATCAGGGTGGACAATGTCCTCATCTGGGTCCACCCAAGCAGCCTGATGGTAAAACCGAACCAGAGGATAAAGAAAAAAGCTCCTTTTTGATATGTAGCTCTTTTCCATTCCCATGGCCTATGACAAAAGCATAACTTCCAGTCCTTTCTTTATGCCTCCAGCCCCATTCCTTCCTCCACTTTCCCCCCAAAATCATGCGGCCTTCTGCCTGCTTAATTTCTTGTCTGTTTTTCTTTTTTTTGAGACGGAGTTTCACTCTTGTTACCCAGGCTGGAGTGCAATGGCACGATCTCGGCTCACCACAACCTCCGCCTCCTGGGTTCAGGCAGTTCTCTTGCCTCAGCCTCCTGAGTAGCTGGGATTACAGGCACGCGCCACCATGCCCAGCTAATTTTTTGTATTTTTAGTAGACATGGGGTTTCACTGTGTTGACCAGGTTGGTCTCGATCTCTTGACCTCGTGATCCACCCGCCTCGGCCTCCCAAAGTGCTGGGATTACAGGCGTGAGCTACCGTGCCTGGACTTTTTTTTTTTTAATTTTTAAAAATTTATTATTTATTTATTTTTTGAGACAGAGTCTCACTGTCACCCAGGCTGGAGGCAGAGGTGCAATCTCAGCTCACTACAACCTCCGCCTCCCAGGTTCAAGCGATTCTCCTGCCTCAGCCTCTAGAATTATAGGTGCACGCCACCATACCAAGCTAAATTTGTTTTTGTATTTTTAGTAGAGACAGGATTTCACCAAGTTGGTCAGGCTGGTCTCGAACTCCTGACCTCAGGTGATCCTCCCACCTTGGCCTTCCAAAGTGCTGGCATAGGCGTGAGCCACTGTGCCCCTCCTATATGTGTGTTTTTAAAGGTGTTCAACTACAGCTTTTGGTAGCTTAATAGAATTGCTAATTAAAATCTCTCTTCTATTAGTCATGTAATTCACATAACCAGAATATCCTAAGGAAATTCGGCTACATCTCAATTAACTGTGATAAATGGAAAACATGGCTTTTTATGGGTGGAATTGTTTCCCTTCAAAATTCATATATTGAAGTCCTAACCCCTAATACTCCAGCATGTAGCTACTATATATTTGGAGACAGAATCTTTAAAAAGGTGAATAAGTTAAAATTACATTATGAAGGTGGGCCTTAATCCAATCTGACTTGTGTCCTCCTAAGAGGAGGAGATTAGGACACGCACATGCCCAGAGGCAAGACCATGTGAAGACACAGGGCCATCTACAACTCCAGGAGAGAGGCCGCAGGAGAAACCAACCCTGCCCAAACCTTGGTCTCAGACTTCAGCCCGCAGAATTGTGGGGTGATAAGTGTCTGTTGTAGGCCAGGCATGGTGGCTCACACCTGTAATCTCAGCACCTTGGGAGGCTGAGGTGGGCGGATCAGTTGAGGTCAGGAGACCAGCTTGGCCAACATGGTGAAACCCTGTCTGTACTAAAAATACAAAAATTAGTCGTGCGTGGTGGCAGTGCCTGTAGTCCCAGCTGCTTGGGAGGCTGAGGCAGGAGAATCACTTGAACCCAGGAGACAGAGTTTGCAGTGAAGTGAGATCACACTACTGTACTCCAGCCTGGTTGACAGAGTGAGACTGTCTCAAAGTGTCTATTGTGTGACCCACCCAGTCTTTGGTACAATTCGATCAATTTTGACATATATCTGTGCTCATGAAACCATCACCACAATGGTGATGAACATAGCTGTTCATCATCTCCAAAAGTTTCCTCGTACACTTTTGTAATTCCTCTGTCCCTTCCCCTATTTCCCAGGCCACCACAGAATCTGCTTTTGGTCCCTGTAGATTAATATGCATTTCTAGAGTCTTTTGGAAATGAAATCATACAATGTGCACTCCTTTCACCCTGTAATTCTCTGGAGATTCATCCAGGTGGGTTGTGTGTATCAGTACATTCCTTTTCAGTGCTGAGTAGTACTCCACGGCATAGATATACCCAGTTTATCCATCTGAGGTAGGAGACCAGCAGAATTTATATCCCAGTCTCAGGCAGGAAAAAGTGAAGAAACCAGCAGGAATCAGCAAATGACAACAAAAGCCATCCCTAACTGTCATCATTGCTCATTAGCATAAGACAAGCCCACCAATGCCATGACAGTTTACACATGCCATGACAATGACCCAGAAGTTACCGCCCCTTTCCTAGAATGTTATAAATAACCCGCCTCTCAGTTTGCTTTAACTGTCCCTTAATTTGCATGTAATTAAAAGTTGGTGTAAGTGGGTAGAAATACAGTTGCCAACAGGTCATTTGTTGCCAACTCTGGATGCCCTGTCTATGAGTTAGCCCTGCTCTGCAAGCAGCAGTACTGTTCAGTACAAGATTGCTGTCTAATATCACCAGCTCACCCTTGAATTCTTTCCTGGGCAAAGCCTGGGCTAAGCCCCAGTTTTGGGGCTTACATATCCTTTGTCACATATACTTATGAAGGAATCCCTTAAAGGCTTCTTAGGGGTTTGTGAGATTACGAATCAGTTATTATAAGCATTCATGTGCAAAGTATTCATTGTATGGACATATGTTTTTTTTTTCCTTTCGAGAAAATACCTAGAAGTGAAATGGCTGGATCATGTAGTAGGTGTATGTTTAACTTTTTATAGTTTTTTAGATGGAGTCTTGCTCTTTAGCCCAGGCCTCAGTGCAGTGGCTCGATCTCAGCTCACTGCAACCTCTCTGCCTCTTGGATTTAAGAGATTCTTCTGCCTCAGCCTCCTGAGTAGCTGAGACTACAGGTGTGTACCACCATGCCTGGCTAATTTTTGTATATTTTTTAGTAGAGGCAGGGTTTTGCCATGTTGACCAGGTTGGTCTTGAACTCCTGACCTCAGATGATCCGCCTGCCTCAGCCTCCCAATGTGCTGGGATTACAGGTGTGAGCCACTGCACCCGGCCAGGTGTATGTTGAACTTTTTAAGAATCAAACTTTTCTAAAATGGCTATACCATTTTGTATGACCCCCAACTGTGTAGGAACGTTCCAGCTCTTCTCCATCTTTGCCAATACTTGGGATAATTGGTCTTCTTGACTTTAGTCATTCGAATAGATGTGCAGTGGCATGTCCCTGCGATGCTAATTTGCATTTCCCTAATGATGCTGAGCATCATTGGCATCCGTGCATCTTTTGTTAATGAAGTGTCTGCTCAAAGCTTTACTCATTGTTTTCATTGGATTATTTATTGTCTTATCATAGTTTTGAGAGGTCGGTATGTATTCTGGATACAAGACCTTTATCACATACATACTTCGCAAATATTTTCTCCAGTCTATGGCTTGTGTTTTCATTCTCTTAATAGTGCCTTTCAAAAGGCAGAAGTTTTCCATTTCAATGAAGGCTAAGTTATCAGTCTTTCTTGATTGATAGCTATAAGCTATAAGCTTGTACTTTTGGGGTCGTATCTAAGAAATCCTGGTCTAATCCAAACACACCAAGATTTTCTCCTATGTTTTCTATAACAATGTTACAGTTTTAAGTTTTACATTTAGGTCTGTGGTCTACTCTGAGTTAATTTTTGTATATAGTACAAGGTATGAATCAAAGTTCTTTTTTTTTTTTTTTTTTTTGCATATGGATGTTCAATGGTTTCAGTATCATTTGTTGAAAAAGACTATTTCTTTGTGGATGAATTGCTTTTATATCCTTGTCATGTATCAGTTGTCCACACGTGTATTCTTTTAATTCTGTTCTGTTGGTATTTGTATCCGTCTTTGTGTCAGTACTGTGCCACACAGTCTTGATTACTGTAGCTTTATACTAAGTCTTGAAATTAAGAAGTGTTAAGTCTCTAACTTTGCTCTTTTGAGTGTGCTTTGTGATAGCATATTGATTAATGCTGTTATTGCTACTCGGAGGTCCTTTCGGGTGAACTTAATTCATTTCCTGTCTTATTCCTCAGTGTGGTTCTTAAGGGTTTGTGCCCTTCTCCTCAAGCCTCTCCCCTGCCTCTGCTCCTCTCATTCTTAGTTCTTGACTTTGCCCCTGACTTGGCCCAGAAGTTAAAGTCAGCTAATGATTCTTTTGAGCTCTTATGCTCCCTTGCTATAAGGTCACCGCCATTTGCACTCATCCTTACCTGCTTCATTCCTAGCTCAGAGAACAATACCAGTTATAATGACAGTTAGCTAATTATAGTTAATAAATACTGACTTCTTTCTCTGGGCTAAACACAGATATGCACTTTACACCATTTCTCATTTAATCAGCATACCATTTCTATCAGATGGAGATATATTACTGTTCTCATTTTACAGAAGAGGAAACAGGCTGTGAGATTCATTGCTTCATTACTATGCTTGTGTAGCTAGAAAAAGATGGAGCTGGCATTCAAGCCCAGGGCTGTGTGATTTCTGTCCCTCCTCCTGACCAAAGCTAACAATCCCAGCAGTGCTCACCATCTTGTCCCCACCTAGCTGGCGGAGAAGCTGGCTCCATTCATTACCCACCGTCCCACCCCACCCCCACCCACCCCACTGTCTTTTCCATGTTCCCTCTCCACTTGCTCCTTTTTTTCTTTTTATTTTTTTCTCCCTGCAACCTCCACCTCCCAGGTTCAAGCGATCCTTCCTGCCTCAGTCGTCTGAGTAGGATTATAGGTGCCCGCCACCAGGCCTGGCTAATTTTTTTTAATTTTTAAAATTATTTTTATTTATTTATTTGTTTGTTTATTTTAAGACGGAGTCTCTCGCCAGGCTGGAATGCAGTAGCAAGATCTCGGCCCACTGCAACCTCTGTCTCCCAGGTTCAATTGATTCTCCTGTCTCAGCCTCCCGGGTAGCTGGGACTACAGGCATGTGCCACCACACCCAGCTAATTTTTTCTATTTTTAGTAGAGATGGGGTTTCACCATGTTGGCCAGAATGGTCTCAATCTCTTGAACTGGTGATCCTCCCACCTCAGCCTTCCAAAGTGCTGGGATTACAAGCATAAGCCACCACTCCTCGTCTAATTTTTAAATTTTTTTTTTTTAGTAGAGATGGGTTTTCGCTATGTTGGCCAGGCTGGTCTCGAACTCTTGATCTATCTAAGGTGATTCTCCTGCTTTGGCCTCCCAAAGTGCTGGGATTACAGGCATGAGTCACCTCACTTGGCCGCTGCACCCAGCTTCCTTTCTTCTTTTTACAAAATTTTAGAATTGTTTATTTATTTTGAGACAGGGTCTGCTCTGTTGCCCAGGCTTACTAAGTTTATCTGGGTTCTTTGTAATTAATCTCTGCATTGATCATAATTGGAAGAAAAGTTCAAAGTAGTGGAGTGTAGTGGCACAATCATAGCTCACTGCAGCCTCGAACTCCTGGGCTCAGGCAGTCCTTCTGCCTCAGCCTCCCAAAGTTCTGAGGTTATAGGCATGAGTCGCTGTACCTGGCCCTTGCTCCTATTCATCATGGTGCTCACAACAAAATAAGTATTTTCACCTTCCACTAAGAAGTTAAAGTTTTCCAACCCTTTTTCCGCAGCCAGACTTGGGTTCTGCAGCTTCATATATTAAGTTGTGTATTGGACAGCTTCACCAGAATACATCACGGGCACCTCAAACATCGAAACAAAACTTACCGTCTTCTCTCCAAACCTGCTCTTCTTCCTGAATTCTCTGTCTCAGTAGATGGCTCTTCCAGCCATACAGTAGCCCAAGCCCAGAACTGGCAATGGTAGGACTCAGATTTTGGTTTCAAAACCCCACTCTGCCACTTACCAGATTGGAGACTTTTGAGCCTCAGTTTCCCAATCTGAAAAGCAGGGATAATAGTTCTACCTTGCATGGTTGCTTTTAAGGCTAAGTGATCACGTTAGTTCTCGAAAATGAGTATTATCGTCATTGTCATCATCATCATTATTGTCATTGTCACCTCCTGATGCTCCCTTGCCTAAGTTCCATAAAAATATGGTGCACCCTCCTTTTAATTCCTTAGATTCTGCTGTTATTTTTGCCAAAGGTTATCCTGACATTCTAGACCAGTGCTCACTGAAGTGCCAAATCAATCCTTAGAGATTCAGGAAGAAAGTATTAGAAGTTTAATTTATATTCACTTAAAAAAACCCTCATCTTTTAGGTTTCTATTTATATAATTTAAAAATATTTAATAAAGTGTATATAAAACTAAGAAATAAATGTAACTATTGAGGGTGCATGTTCAAAATGTTACAAAGTCTAGATTATATAGTTGGGAGGTCACCATTCTTGGCTGGGTAAGGTGACCCTGTACTTTTCTTCCCCCAGAACGACATGTTGCTTTGTCATTGATTGACTTCCTCATGGACAACAATAGGGCAGCGACTATGATTCAGTCAGAATAAAGCTGCAGACAGCAGGATCTGCTCTAGTTAAAGTAGAAATGGATTTGTTGTAGGCGGTTGGCTTTCAGCAGAGGTCCTTAAACGTTAGGGTCCATCAGAATCACCTAGAAGGCTTGTTAAAGTCAAGCCTACCGAGTCCCACCCCCAGAGTTTCTGGTTCAGTGGGTCTGGGGTGGGGCCTAAGAATGTGCATTGCTAATAAGTTCCCAGCTGCTGCTGCTCCAGAGCCCACCCTTGGAGAACCACTGGGCTACCGAATGATGGCAAGGGCTGGCGGAGGCTGCAGAGTGGGTCCAGATCCAGGTGCCACCTCAGAACCACACTGTAAAACTGGCCTGGCCAGATCGCCACTGTACGTGCTGCTTTCCCTGTGAACTCAAAAACCACACTGCCTGTGCTGCAGGCCGGAAAGCTGCTGCACCAGGAAGCCGTGCTGATGCTGCTGACTGCCCCCGAGATTAGAGACTGACTGGACATAGTGCCGCTGTCACTCCTGCTGGAGGACGTCCAAAGCATCTCCACCTCTGTGCTTCCAGAGAGGCAGTGTGGTGGCCGCTTAAAATGCTCAGCCTCTGCCAGGCACTAGCGCATCCGCCTGGCTGAGATGTTATTATTATTATAATCAACCTGGAAGAATGCTCAGGGGAAACCCTAGTGCAAGGGACTTCGGAGGAAGAGATCTTCAGTGTCGCAGGCTTTGGTGCACAGGAAATCTTGCTAGGGGAGGTTGGGGTGGTTTTGCATGAGGCGAGAGCAGCGTCTGCTGCAGACGGTATTTTTCATGTTGGCTCCTGGTATGGTGCCGAAGCGCTAGGACTTGGCACAGAAAAGGTCCTCTTCCTTTTCCTTCCCCAACCTGCTAGTCTCAGCCACTCCCCTGAGTACCCACAGTATGCTGAAGTGTTTTGGCTAAGGGTTTGCCCTGCTGCTATAATCCGCCTGACTCCTGCTAGGGCCTCTCCGCCTTTTTCATCAATGAGGTGGGCTCTTGAGCATGCTAGGTATCCAAGGAGACCAGAATTCTTGCGGGGACAAGTCTTCCGGGGCTATTTCCATCTAGGAGTCAGTCCCACTTAACTACTGAGGATCTAGGTTACATGTGGTTTCCCAGGGTGACATCCCCCCACCCCTTCCCTCCACATCCTCGTCTCCAGAGCCTGGAGCCCTGGGAGTGCCACCTTGGTCCTGAGTGTCTCTGGGACTGAATCCCTTTCTAGGAGGGAGACCTGAGATCTTTCCACAAATGAAGTGGGAGGGGTTGGAGGGAACTGTCTCGCTCAGGGGCTAGCAGATCCCTTAATTGTTTCTAATACATCCTTCAGGCAACAGGTGCAAGCCTAGAGAGTTCCAGCTTCAACTTCAGGATCGTATGACAGTGGCAAGCATTTAGTGGAAAGTACACTTTAGGTCCTGCACAGTGGCTCACGCCTGTAACCCCAACACTTTGGGAGGCCAAGGCAGGCAGATCACGAGGTCAGGAGATCAAGACCATCCTGGCCAACAGGGTGAAACCCCGTCTCTACTACAAGTACAAAAAATTAGCCAGGCATGGTGGCACATGCCTGTAGTCCCAGCTGCTCAGGAAACTGAGGCAGGAGAATCACTTGAACCTGGGAGCGGAGGGTAAGTGGGCCGAGATTGCGCCACTGCACCGCACTCCAGCCTGGGGGGACAGGGCACGACTGTGTCTCAAAAAAGAATAAAAAAGTGCACTTCAGATTCTGAAGTCTGGGCTTTATCCCACAGGCAAGGGATGTGCTGTATGACACTTGACGCTGGGCGGTGGCTGCTAGCCGAAGCGTCCAGGCAGCCCTGCCATCAGAAGGATAAACCAGAGACTCTTGATGCCTTCCTGAAGTTAGAACACTAGGCCTGCTAAACCATCAAGCGCTGATGCTCTAGTGCCTTCTACCCACAATTCTCCAGCCTCAGCAGAAACGGGAGAAATTGATGACCCTGTCGTCTTGCCATCCCCATCACCCAGCAATTAATTTTAGTTCGATGCCTTCAAACACTCTTCAGGGGCAGCGTGCGTTCAGCTGTGTCAGCTAATGGTGAGTACCCGGACGACCATTCTGTTTCACATTCAGTATAGTATTCAATAAATCACATGACATGCTCACCACTTTATTATAACGTAGATAGGCCTGTGTTAGATGATGTTGCCCACTGTAGGCAACATCGCTACAGTTAACACTCCCTTAAGTGTTCGGAGCACATTTAAGGGAGGCGAGGCTGAGCTGAGAAGTTCGATAGGTTAGGTGTATTCAAAGCATTTTAGACTTTGACTATTTTCAGGTGACAATGGCTTTATGGGGACGTTGCTCCACCATAGCTTGAGGAGAACATGTAGTCAAGTTGCCTGTTCATGAGCACATAACAGGTCAAGATATGCTTTATGCTTGACTTACGGAGCTTCGAGGGTTTGCTCCTTCCTTTTGAGTTCGAGCCTGAGGGTGTGGGTCGTGGATAAAGGGCAGGTGTGTACCAGGAGTGGTGGCTCACACCTGTAATCCCAGCACTTTGGGAGGCTGAGATGGGAAGATCTCTTGAGTCCAGGAGTTCGAGATCAGCCTTGATGAGACCTCGTCTCTACAAAAATAAAATAAAAATAAAGAAATTAGCCAGGCATGCTGGTGCGGGCCTGTAGTCCCAGCTACTTGGGAGACTGAAGCAGGAAGATCACTTGAGCCCAGGAATTTGAGGCTGCAGTAAGCCATGATCATGCCTCTGCACTCCAGCTCGAGCAACAGAGTGAGACCCTGTTTATATTTAAAAAAGACAAAAGGGAGAGAGAGAGAGAAAAAGAACGAACAGCAGGTGTGATCGTTGCTCAGGAAATGCTCCCTCTGGTAAGCAGCCCCAGCCTTCTATTGAGGCTGCCACCAGTGCCATCCACAGCTTTTGCAGACCATGACATACGCAAACTGTTGTGAAATGTTGGCAGTGCTCACAGTGTCACAGCCAAGCTTTGAAACAGAGAGGCAGCAGGAGACGGTGGGAGGAGGGTGGGATTTGGAGACAGAAGGTATCTGGGTTTGAATTTTTTCTCTGTATTGGCTGTTGTGTGACTCTTGTCTCTGCTTCTTGGGCTATACAAAGAGAAAACTAACACCTGCCTTAGAGACTTGGGGTGATTTAATGTAGAGTGTTTGACACATTATCGAATGTTAGCAATTGCTGATATTTGTAATGAAGAGCACTGGAAGCTGTCACAGTTCCCGTAGTTTATTTTACATCTGCTCATACGTGTCCTGTGGTCATCTCAGCTTCTGTGTGGTCTTAGTGGGATGCTGACTATATTCATACTTGTAAGCTTTACTCATTTGCCATCTCAGACGGGGCAAGGGATAAAAATTATTTTCTATATTGTATTGTATATTTATTTTATATTCTTTAGTAAGTGAGCACCTTCATTTTAGGCCATTTCATTTAGGAAATGAAAGAGACAGCATGCTCTCAAGGACCTCACAATGTGCGAGTGAGGTGGACACACACGTATCTAAGCACATGATGGTGAGAGGTGCATGATCACGAGGCTGTGACGTGATGAGGAACTGAGAGCCCAGAAGACGGGCTCTGGATCAAGTGTGATCAGACCACACTTGGTCAGGAAGGTCTTTGAAGGTGGCGAGGGGTGAAGATGGTGAGTGGATTCCAGGGCTGGGAGAGGTACATTCCCTACACGTTCTAACCAACGGGCCGTGGGAAGGAAGCTGGAGGTCAGGAAGCGGGCAGTGCCTGGGTTTTTGGCTCATGTGACTGGGTGGATGGTCATACTTCAGCCATGCTGTCTTTAAACTCAACACCACCACAGTCACAGGATATTCTTAGTAATACTGATTTCCCCTGGATTACTTTTGGTACCAGAGTTTTAAGTGCAGAAGTCTTTGTCTCCTTTTTCCCCAACAGGAAGCCATTCTGGGCCATTTATCTGCTGTAACTGATACAGCCCACTAGAGCATGGAGGGGTGTGAGTGCGGGAGCCTGGGTAAGGCTGCACCAGGCTGTCCCCAGGACAGTCCTCAATGCCGCCTGGCTTAGCCACATTGACAAAAACGTGTACCCCTAGGTTATGAACTACTCAATACTGTATTGTATGGGAGAAGTACAAAAAGGGGAAAGAACCGGGTTGTAACGTGGTCTGACCAGGTATCCCAGCCCACTGGCTTATACACCTGGAACCATTCTAGCTAGTGCATCTAAGGATCAGTAACGGAGAAGAAAAACACGTCAATTGTATTTTTCTCTGATTGCAATAAACTTGGAGGAAAGGTATTTTCTTACTTTGAGCTTTTCTTTCAATTATGATGAATACAGAGATTAATTACAAAGGACCCGGAGAAACTAAACATCCTCTACAGCATGTTTTACAAGGCAAAAAGGTATTTTAAAATGCATGTTGGAAGACATAGGCTCTAGCTGGGGCTGAGACAGATGATTCAAGTGTCTTTTTCGTTTTGTTGGGCACTGAAGGCTGAAGCTGGAGAGCATGCGTGCTTACCATTGTGTGTGCGCATGTGTGTGCATGTGTCTTACATCAAAGACTGAAATCTAAAAGAAGCCCCAGTGAGCAGGTGTAACTATCATGCTACAAATGAACGGGTGTATTGTGAATTGCTGTTACGTAGTTCTTTTCTTCAAACATACCTTACTGCTCTAACGTTTTCTTCCTGAAAGCAAACAATTTCTGCTATTGGATTCTTGAGTGTACCATTAAGCTTCTCCAAACACAAATAACATCTACTATGCTTTAAAAGTAGTGGCCCACACAGCTATTTATCCGCGTGACTGTTTATCTGTTTATACCTTTGCCTGTTTTTATCTTCAAGCAAATGGGGGAAATCTCAGAAGTGTTAATGAAGTAACTATCCCTGAACACTCAATAGTCAGAATCCAGCCTTCAAATCAACACCTAGGTACGTACCAGGGAAAGGAAGGTTTTAGGTGAACTCCTAGCTGCATATCTGGTTAATCTGCAACCACACAGAGCGGCTGGGGCAAAGGTGTGTCCCGGTGCTTTGTGGTGTACTTGGAACTCCACAGCCAAAAGATTCGACATTGTTTGCTCACTGTGTTCAAAACAAGAGGTATAAAGGAAGTTCAGCAACAACCGAAAGATGACTTGTAATTTCTAACTGGCTGGCTATGCTTGGCGAGCCTGGTGTATTTATAATCTTTCAAAGTCAAGTGCAAAGGCTCCTGAGCCTCGTGCGTCACCCAACTGCAGCGTTCCTGCTGATCACGCTGGTTGTCACCATAAAACCTGAGCAAAAGTAAACTTTTCTTTCCCCAGGGTTTCCTTGTATTGAAGGAGCCACTGCTTGAGGCTTTTTAAAGGACCACAACCAATATCTGTTTCACGCGGCAGGTCCCTGGGGACTGTAATTGCAGAAGTATAACCTGGCGGTTATGCCACATGGCCCAAGAAACTGCCCGGGACCAATGTGCTTCCGCCAGATGACCTTTTGCAGCTGAAGGCACGAGTGCCCCATCTGCGGTCGCTGTCTCTGTGTGAACAATTCTCTGATATTCCCTGGGCAAAAAGGAAATGCTCGTTGACAACATCCAGTCAAAACTTGGAACCCTGAGCCCTTGCTCTGCTACCATATCATTTTTCTGTTAGTGGAGTGGCTTGGTCAGGTGCTAATCAATAAGGGCTTTTGTTTCTGTTTTTATGAAACGAACTCTTTTTAAGTATGAGGCATTTCCTACCCTTGAATCAACTCAGAGCATGTTTCCTACTAAGATGATAAGTGATCTCATATATGAATGGGGAAGGTTTGCCCAGTTCAAGCCTTGGGAATGGAGGCCTAACTGCATGACTGAGGGGATTTGGGCCATGGCCTCACTGGTTGAGAACATGGATGCTGGAGATGCTAAGGTTTGGGCTGGTTTGTCTCTCTAGCCTCAGTATTCTCATCTGTAAAATGGGGTGGTTGTGAGAAGTCAGTGAGCCAATGAGCCACTGCACGTGAATAATGACAGCTAATACTTGTGTGGCCCCCACTACATCGCAGCCACTGTTTTCCTGTTAACTCATTTATTCCTCAGAGCAATCCTATGAGGGAGGTACTATTGTGGTCAGTCCCATTCTACAGATGGAAAGCTGAGGCACAGAAAGGTTAGTATCTTGCTCAAGGTCACGCAACTACTAAGTGGCAGACCTGGGAGTTGAACCTACGCCCGACTGTGAAGCCCATGTCCTTATGATGCCAAGCTGCCTTTTGTGAGACAGTCAGCAGGTGGTGTGCATTTGGTAATTACTCAGTAAATATCGGAATGGGGTACACAGCGGGTCCCCTGGAACAGAAGCCATGCTTCTCACCTCTGTTGGCTGTGCTGCAAGGCATGGGTGACCTTAAGGGCCTAAGAGTGCTGTCTACTTATCAAAGCCTCAGCTTCTTAGCTGTGGCCACAGGAGACTGGGCAACCAGAAGTCTGGTAGGGTGTCAAGCCAATAGTCATCCTGGGGATAGTTAGATGCTGCCAGATTGCTGCTGACTTGGGCCAGGCTGGTGGTAGGCACTGCAGGCCATGGGGGTGAACCAGGCTTGAGAACAGGATTTGGCAGGGAAGAGACACTTGGTCTGTGTGTGTGTGTGTGTTTAGGGAGGTAGATGGGAGCCTCAGGTAATTTCTGGTCCCAGGAAAGACAGCTTGGGATGGGGAGTCGGGTCTCTACCCACTTCTCAGGTGACATATGAACATATAATAGAAATCAATGGGGTCATCCAGAAGGAAGCACTGGGATTGTGGGAGCTTTGGGAGAGAAGAGGTGGGGCCAGAGACGGTGGGAGAGAAGAGGTGGGGCCAGAGACGGTGGGAGAGAAGAGGTGGGGCCAGAGACGGTGGGAGAGAAGAGGTGGGGCCAGAGACGGTGGGAGAGAAGAGGTAGGGCCAGAGACGGTGGGAGAGAAGAGGTGGGGCCAGAGACGGTGGGAGAGAAGAGGTGGGGCCAGAGACGGTGGGAGAGAAGAGGTGGGGCCAGAGACGGTGGGAGAGAAGAGGTGGGGCCAGAGACGGTGGGAGAGAAGAGGTGGGGCCAGAGACGGTGGCGGGTAACAGCTGCAGGTCAGCCTCTGAGGCAGCAGGAGGTGGAAGAATGTCAGGTTTAGGACAGGAAGGCAAGGGATGAAGAGTTGCATTTTGGTGGCGCTTAAAATGTCAGAGCAGGTGAGGTCGAAGATAAAGGTGGGGAGGTAGGGCCAGGTGTAATATAAATTTTATTAATTTTTATTTTTATTTATTTATTTATTTTTTTTGAGATGGAGTTTCGCTCTTGTTACCCAGGCTGGAGTGCAATGGCGCGATCTCGGCTCACCGCAACCTCCGCCTCCTGGGCTCAGGCAATTCTCCTGCCTCAGCCTCCCGAGTAGCTGGGATTACAGGCACGTGCCACCATGCCCAGCTAATGTTTTGTATTTTTAGTAGAGACGGGGTTTCACCATGTTGACCAGGATGGTCTCGATCTCTTGACCTCGTGATCCACCCGCCTCGGCCTCCCAAAGTGCTGGGATTACAGGCTTGAGCCACCGCGCCCGGCTTTTTTTTTTTTTTTTTTGAGACGAGTTTCACTCTGTTGCCCAAGCTGGAGTGCAGTGGCGCCATCTCGGCTCACATCTGGGCTCAAGCAATTCTCCTGTCTCAGCATCCCGAATAGCTGGGATTACAGGCACCCGCCACAATGCCTGGCTAATTATTTGTATTTTTAGTAGAGACTGGGATTCCCCCGCCATCTCTGACCCCCTTCTTCCCTCCCAAAGCATCCATGACCCTAGTGCTTACTTCTGGATGCCCCTACTGATGTTGGCCAGGCTGGTCTCAAATTCCTGACCTCGGGTGATCTGCTGCCTCGGCTTCCTGGAGTGCTGGGATTACAGGTGTGTGCCATATATTACACCTGCTGAGGTGTAATATATAAAGGAGCTCGTGCTTTGTTGGCTGCTCAGAAATGTTGGTGCCATTAGATGTCTGAGCTGCTTATTTATTATAATTATTTTATGTTTTAGAGACAGGGTCTCATTCTGTCACCAGGCTGGAGTACAGTGGTGTAATTATGGCTCACTGCAGCCTTGAACTCCTGAGCTCAAACAATCCTCCTGCCTCAGTCTCCCAAAGCACTGGGATTACAGGGGTGAGCCACCACACCTGGCTCTGAGCTGCTTTGTAAACAGATCCTCCAGCAGCAGTATGGAGGATGAAATTCATGAGGGAAAAAGCTAAGCCAGGGATATCTGTGACAGAAAATCCATATGAGATGATGAGGGCAAAGCCAGGTAAAAAAAAATAAGTAGGACTTGAAGTTTGATTGGTCATTGAATGAGTGGCTGGAGACAGAGAATGAGAATTCAAGGACGGCTTCTAGGTTTCCAGCTCAAATGGCCAAGTAGGTGGTGGTAACACCCAATAGTTCACAGTCACAGGGAGGGGGTAGCTGGGTTGGAGCAGGAAATGATGGGGTCAGCAGGGAACATGCTGACTTTGAGGTGCCTGATGAGTATTTAGGGGGAAGGTCCAGAGGCAGGTCCAGAGGCAGTTCCAGAGGCCTCGACTAACAGGATCAGTATCTAGTGTGCTGCTGAAGCCTTGGAGAAGAGATGGGGTCAGCTAGGGAAAGAGTGAGTAGGGGGCAGGCCAGTGCTCTAAGGAGGGGACTTGGCAGTGCCAGCAGCCTGAGGCTGGGTGCCTCAGCTCCAGGCATCTGGTGTGGCCCTGGCTCTGGCGGGCAAAGACGCTGAGGCCTATACTGGCTTTGCAGGAGAATGGGGCACAGTGGGCCTCTTTCAGAGTTTGGTGCATTGGGTCTCAGTTCCAGGTGCAGGGCTGGAGAGAAGGATGGGATTGAGGAAGAGAAAAAAGTCACAGCCCTCTGCTGGACACAGGGACTCTTTAAAAGGGGAGCATTTAAACGTCAGCGAAACATCACTGACAGGGCATGGCTCACGCCTGTAATCCCAGCACGTTGGGAGGCCGAGGCAGATGGATCACGAGGTCAAAAGATCGAGACCATCCTGGCCAACACGGTGAAACCCCATCTCTACTAAAAATACAAAAATTCACTGGGCATGGTGGCGCATGCACCTGTAATCCCAGCTACTCGGGAGGCTGAGGCAGGAGAATCACATGAAGCCGGGAGGCAGAAGTTGCGATGAGCCGAGATTGCGCCACAGCACTTGAGCCTGGCGACAGAGCAAGACTCTGTCTCAAAAAAAAAAAAAAAAGAAAAGAAAAGAAACATCATTAAAGGTCCTGTTCATTGGGGTCCAGGAGGTAGTGGTTCTTTTTTCTTTTTTGAGATGGAGTCTGGCTCTGCCACCCAGGTTGGAGTGCAGTGGCACTATCTCAGCTCACTGCAACCTCCGCCTCCCAGGTTCCAGCAATTCTCCTGCCTCAGCCTTTCAAGTAGCTGGGATTATAGGCACCTGCCACCACGTCTGGCTAATTTTTGTATTCTTAGTAGAGATGGGGTTTCAGTGTGTTAGTCAGGCTGGTCTCGAACTCCTGACCTCAGGTGATCGGCCCATCTCGGCCTCCCAAAGTGCTGGGGTTATAGGCGGGAGTCACAGTCCCGCCCCACGTAGTGGTACTTAAGCAGATGAAGGGGTAGAAACCATCTGTTTTGCTTTTTCCAATTGTGCATGCGCTCCTCCTCCCGGGGGGCCTCTGAGAGTCTCACAAGCCACAGGTGTGTGACAGGTGTGTGACAGGTGTGGGTGTTGTCCTTGGGGAGCTGGCAGTCGAGGTTCTATTTTGTGGACCAGAGTCTCCCTGGGGTGATTCTGATACATCCTCACCCGATGGAGAATGCACTATTTGCGGTGAGGGAAGCGCGGTGTTAGTGGGAGAGAAGGTTTGGGACCCTCCTTTGTATTTTGTACCCCTAGGTTGAAACATTTTCCACCAGCATTTAAAGTGCCCCTTGCCAACCTCGTAACAGCACAATCCCACCATTTAGAATCTCCACAAGTTCATTCACACTGCAGGTTAATAACCACATAGTCATCGTGTAGCCATACCACGTGTGAGGAGGGTGAAAGCTAGCAGGTGAAGCCATGGGGCTCTTTGTAGAATACCGTGAAACACTGATGCATTTTTTTTTTTTTTTTTTTTTTTGAGCTGGAGTTTTGTTCTTGTAGCCCAGGCTGGAGTACAATGGCGCTATCTTGGCTCACTGTAACCTCCGCCTCCAGGGTTCAAGTGATTCTCCTGCCTCAGCCTCCCAAGTAGCTGGGATTACAGGCATGCACCACCACGCCTGGCTAATTTTGTATTTTTAGTAGAGTTGGGGTTTCACCATGTTGGCCAGGCAGGTCTCAAACTCCTCACCTCAGGTGATCCGCCTGCCTCAGCCTCCCAAAGTGTAGGGATTATAAGCGTGAGCCACCACGCCCGGCCTTGATGTACTTTTTCTATTAAATGATCTAAGAACAATTTTATGGGCAGAAAGTATGACTGTAAAAAATGTGTACAATCCAAAACTACCACCTACTGTCCATGAAAAACAAAAACCAAGCTGTCATGCCAAATCTAATGGGTTACTTATGTTTCTATGCTAATATTCGTTAGTCACACTCACTCATTTATTTGTTTTTTTGTATCAGGGTCCGCTGGCAGACACAGTAAAAGTAGGTGCTGACATTTTAAGAAACATTTAAGGGAACATTTTCGGTGGGATGTATTAAGATTGAGGTGCCATTAGTACACTAGTACAACTGCATCATCCCTGAGCGTTGGTCATAAGTGCAGCGATTTAATTTTACTGTGAAATTCTGAAGTCCAGCTTGTGGAATAAATTCAGGGGCATAGTTTGAGAACTACTGGCTTAAAGGGTTCCATGTCTTGCTTCTTTAACTGTCAAACTGTGACTGTGATATATATATATATACACTCCTGGCCCAAGTGATGGGTGAGCTTTGAAGCAGGTGAGGACTCCAGTCAAAACTAGCCGTGCCCCCTGTGTGTTCCAGCTCTGGGGATTTTGTCCCTGGCTTCCTTCTACCCCCACATCTCCTTCCTTCAATCTGCACCATTAAGAAGCATTCTTGGCCAGGTATGTTAGCTCACGCTTGTCATCCCAGCACTTTGGGAGGCCGAGGTGGGCGGATCACTTGAGGCCAGGAGTTCCAGACCAGCCTGGCCAACATGGTGAAACCTTGTCTCTAACGAAAAATACCAAAATTAGCTGGGAGTGGTGGCTCATGCCCGTAATCCCAGCTGCTCAGGAGGCTGAGGCACAAGAACCGCTTGAACCTGGTAAGAGGAGATGGCAGTGAAACAAGATCGCAGCGCTGTGCTCCAGTCTGGGCAACAGAACAAGACTCTGTCTCAGGGAAAAAAAAAAAAAAAGCATTCCTTCTAAGCTCTGCAAATAGGCCACGTGCTAAAATCAACATTCTAAGGGCCGGAAGGACTTCTAGAGGCATCTTTCAGATGCTGGCACTAGTTCAGAGCCTCACGGATAGCTCCAGTTTCTGCCAGAGTACCCTCAGGGCCCAGGAACTCACACTACTTCCCCAAGAAAGGTTCTCATGAAACGTCATCTCCCATCTCCACCCTCTAAAACTGCCCATCGTTTTTGCTACCAGCACTGTCTGCCTTGTGTTATTGTTATCTGGATACTTAACTGTCACACAGTGGTAAAGGCTTAGGTTTTGGAACCATTTGTGTTAGCATCCCAGCTCTGTCTTTATCTTCAATATTTACCAGCCATGTGACCTTGGCAAGTTACTTAACCTCTCTGAGCCTCAGTTATCACCCATGTGGAATGGGAGTAACCTTAGGGTCTATTTCAAGGATTATTCGTAGGCCGAAGGTAATGGGGGGAATCTGCTTGACATGTAGAAAGCTCTCAGTACAGCGAAGATGTTCTTCTTATCCCTCTACTAGACTACAAAATCTCTGAGGGCAGGGAGCTCTTCTTGGGTATCTTTGAACCCCTCCATAACAGTGGGCAAAGTGTCTGTTAGAGGAATTTAATGAAAGCATCACAGGAAAGAGATTGTACTGATCAAGAGAGACAGGAAGCTTGGATAACTGAAAATCTGCTGTCATCAGAAGGCTTATACACGTAAAGCCAAAGCTCCTGCCAGAGAAACGCGTGGAGCAGGAAACGAAACCCAGAGCAGAATGTCAAGAGCAAGGATGGGCTGGGACAGGAAATGGAGATGAGATTGGGAGAGGCCTCGCAGAATCAGGTCACATTCTGGAGGGAAGAAGGAACAAAGGCACAAGATGAGTGAGTGCTAATTAAAGTGGCCAAAGAGAACAGCGTGGTGCTGTAAATGCCAGCAGAGCAAGGAGCCCTGCTGCCAGCCTGACCCAACGCAGGCACGTTGATGAAAATGGAAAAGGACGGCTGGAGTTCATGATAATGTATTATAGATTGCAAAATCACTAGAAGAGAGGGTTTTGAATGTTCTTATCCCAAAGAAAGAATAAATGTTTAAGATGCCGGATGTGTTAATTACCTTGATTTGATCGGTACACAATATACTTGTACTGACACATCACGTTGTACCCCGTAAGTATGTGCGATTATGTCAATCCGAAATTTAAAGATCAAATTTTTTTAAAAAAGGAAGAACAAGCTTTCCACCACACAAATCATTTTCTGAGCCTGCACACTGGCATTCATCTTTCCTCCTACGCTTGTGGCCTGAAAGAGGAGGAGCATGATTGGCAGCGCAGCAGCCTCTCCATATTTACCAACCCTAGCGCTCACTCCTGGCTTCAATGGGGTTTTCAGCTGGAGCCTCTTCCTGCCATTCCTTTCCTCTCTTCATGGCTGCTGATGCTCATCCGGGAGCAGGAAATGAGTGCATTCTTGGGCTTTTCTGCAATTAGTTTTCTAAAGAGAAAAACAAAACCAAACAAGAAAGAAAACGGAATGTTTAGAGATATTCTAAAAACTTTTACAGGCTATTTACGGAGGCCAGGAAAGAAAGGTGCAGGCTGGCTACTCAGCCCCTCTGGATTGGGGGTTTGTGGGAATTTATCTCGGGCTCACGTATGTTTATTCTACACTTCCTAATAACGTTGCAGGTTTATTTGGAGAGTCCAAAGTGGGAAAGGAATGCCCTTGCAAACTCTTGACTGTGCAGCGACACATCTTTTGCGGGGAGAAAATGGCATTGGGAGAGCATGTAGAGGGGACAGGGCCACACTTGAATCTCCACCCCTTAGATCACTGTGTCACCCCTGGGATAGGGGTGTGATGAATCAATTAAAGGCATTATTGTAAGTTGAAAGTGTGCTAGAGCCAGGTTGCAGAGGCACACTCTCAAATCCGCCTCCAGCAACATCGCAGAAATCTACAGATACTACACACTGGGGCTTTTTCTCCCTTCCCTGATAATCAGCTGATAATTTACTGACTTGTCACTGCATATAAACGAAATCCAAGAGGAATCAGTTAACCTGATGGACCGAGCAAGGAGGTTAGCGTAAAACTGGCCAGAGTCACAGATAGGCTGATTGTGTTATATCTTCCTTCCCTAATGGAAGCCTGATAGGAATGAGGCCCAGGGTGACTCAGGAGTTAGTTCCCCTTACTGCGTAGCCTCGGAAGTAATGGAGAGGGCTTTCATGATTTCCCTTCTCTCTTCTTTTCCACTGAAATGGAGGCCTCCAGTTGCAAAGCTCCCCATGGTCGGATTACGCTGCCTGATGGGCATGAAAAGTGCACAAAAGAGAATTTTCTCATGTAAGAGTGGAGCATGTTGCCTGCATCTGGTGGCCCCAAATCCCTGAGGTGGCAGTTTAAGGTAGTTGGGAAGACTCTAGATGCGTGGGACTGGAGTCCTGTGTTCTTTGCCTCAAAGCGGAATTCTGCCTCCTCTTTCAACCTTCTACCAATTTCCCTTCAGTGACCATCTGCATATAGAACTGCTATTGAGGCTAGAGAGTGGTGAGTTTAACCTCACAGTGCACTCTAGAGATCGGGCCTGTGTGCCTTTTTGGAATTGCTTTCCATATATTCCAAAAACTGAAAGCCTCGAGGTCCACTCCACCAGCTAACCTAGTTTTTTCAGCTCAAAGACCACAGCCTGGCTTCCTAAAGTCCTATGTCTGTAGATTCTAGCTAGGTGGGACCCATGGTGCCCATTTTGTTATTTCCAAAGACACAGCATGGTGTAGCAGAAAAAGGACGGAATTTGGAATACAAAAGTTTGGAGTCAGAAGCCTTAAAGGAATCTTTCCAGTCGAAGTCAGAAGGGGGCGGAGTCTTTGCTGAGAAAGGGCCCAAGGAATCTTTCTCAGTGATGGAAACATCTTTCTCCTTTTTGGGTGGTAGTTACACAATGTGGATCCCTTTGTCGAAATTGATCAGACTGAATACTGAAGGTCTGTGTCTTATTGAATGTAAATTATATAGCAGTTTTTAAAAGGGCAGGTTTCAGTCCTGGCCCTGCCTCTTAGTTACCAGAAGTTCCTTGCCTCTTTGAGAGTCAGTTCCTTTTTCTATTAAATGGTAGTAGTGCTTACGCCCATGCTCATATTCAATAAGATCATGCAAGCAAAAGTGCTTAGTCAACGACAAAAAGCCTGGATGAGCGGATCGCTCCTGCCGTTATTCTTTCCATCCAGCCGCCTCCTGGAGCAAATTGTTAAGCTGATGCGAGCCTGGGCTCTGCCCCGCCACTTGCCTTGGAGGTTAGTGTTTATCTATTTTAAGGAGACTCTGGAGATATCAAAATGCTGCAGAAAAGCAAATGGAATATGGATTTGCCAGGGAGAGGAGGGCGGGCTGGACGGGGAACAGCTGGGGAGAAAGCTATCAATCCAGCTCAGCAGCAGGGCCGGGCGGGTGCCGAGAGGAAGTTGCTAAATGCCTCAGAGAGAATCGTGACCAGTAAAAGCAGCATGAGTTAAAAAAAAAAAAAAAAAAAATCACATCTTGCTGAACAAATTGGGTCACATTCATGATGGAGTTAGTCTACTGAGAGCAGAGATGGGAAAGCGATTTCAGGGCAAAATGCAAAAGATTTGGGGACCCTGGTTGACTCAGCTGAATGTGGCAAAGGTCACTTGGGCATCCTGGCTCAGGTTGGGGGTTAAGTAGAGGCTCTTCATGTGACTTCTGCTGTGAGTCTTATCATAGTTTTGATTTTAACTTGAACTTGATCTCTACTCCTAATGGCAATCACAAACTACCTTTTTTTTTGAGACAGTGTCTTGCTCTGTTGCTCTGGTATTGCCCAAGCTCACTGCTGCAACCTCGACCTCCTGGATTCAAGCAATCCTCCAACCTTAGCCTCTCAAACAGCTGGGACTACAGGCACGTGCCACCATGCCCGGCTAATTTAAATTTTTTTTTTTTTTTTTTTTTTTGAGATCTGTCACCAGGCTGGAGTGCAGTAGTGTGATCTCGGCTCACTGCAGCCTCCACCTCCGGGTTCAAGAGATTCTCCTGCCTCAGCCTCCTGAGCAGCTGAGACTACAGGCACCCACCCACCATGCCCAGCTAATTTTTTGCATTTTTAGTAGAGATGGGGTTTCGTTATGTTGGCCATGATGGTCTTGATCTCCTGACCTCATGACCTGCCCACTTCGGCCTTTCAAAGTGCTGGGATTACAGGCGTGAGCCACTACACCTGGCCTAAAATATTTTTTGTAGATATGGGGGCCTCACTATATTGCCCAAGCTGGTCTTAACGATGACCTCAGCCTCGCAAAGAGCTGGGATTGCAGGCATGAGACACTGAGCCCGGCCTACAAACTACCTTTATGTCAGAATCAAGAGCACAGTGTACAGTTTTACAAAGGAAAATCTTAGAGAGAAGCCAAGTTAAGTGGAGACTGAGAAGCAGGAAGGCCATTCTGGAGTTCGCCCTCGGAATTCAACTGGGAGAGGACAACTGTCTTCCCCCAGCGGAGCTCCTGTGTGATTATTCGGGCAAAGCCCTTTCAGTTTAGAAACTTTTAACCCCAGGGCCAATGTCCTTTGATAATAAAATCCTGTACAATGATTGAACAGTGTCAAAATCAGTGTAAAACTGTTAGCCACTAAAATAAAGTTAAAATAGGGAAAGATTTAACAGGAAGAAATAATCTAAAAGAGAAATCTGATGTGCAAAATTTTGATTTTATCCTCATTATAAACATTTTGGTGCTTTCTGCTAGATATTTCTGCCAAGGAATGTGATATGTTGAAAAAGGAGAGGAAATGTACTCTCTCTAGATGCTGTGACTATAAAAGGCTGTTTAAAATGATAGGAATCAGTCGAGGCTCTCCCAGTGACCAAGGTTATAAAATTAGAATCTTAAACTACCAAATTAGGGTGAGAAAAAAAATCTTCAACAAAAGTAACATCTAAATTTATTTTATTAGAATTTCCATTATCCCACAATGTTTGTGTTTTCTGGGGACACATCGAATTTCTTTCTTTCTTTCTTTCTTTTTAGATGGAGTCTTGCTCTGTTGCCCAGGCTGGAGTGCAAGGTGCAATCTTGGCTCACTGCAACCTCCTGCTCCAAGTTCAAATGATTCTCCTGCCTCAGCCTCCTGAGTAGCTGGGATTACAGGCACCCGTCACCACACCTAGCTAATTATTGTGTTTTTAGCAAAGATGAGGTTTCACCATGTTGGCCAGGATGGTCTCCATCTCTCGATGTTGTGATCTGCCTGCCTCGGCCTCCCAGAGTGCCGGGATTACGGGCGTAAGCCACTGTGCCTGGCCGACACATTGAATTTCTAATGTTGTTAATTCCCTACCCTAAAATACATCCTTATTGGAGCAAAGCAGGGGATTGAGAAGACATCAGGTATGGTGAGGGGCACCTGAGGAGGTGGGGCGTCTTTCCTGAGACTTCCGAATCTAAGAGATGCTAACAGTGCATCAATATGTCAATGTGAATTCCCAGGATGCTGAATGAATCCTAGGTTGGTGGATCCTTCCAAACCCAGGTCTTTGTCTTGCTGGAACTCTTGCGCCTCGTCGCTCCTGCCGTCCTGTCTCTCACCTCAGCACTTTAGCTCTACTGCTCTGTTAATTAGCACATGGAGTTTGAGGCTGGGCCTTTTGCATCTGGGCACTGGCTTCGTATGGTTCCTCAAGCCCCTGTGTTCCCAAGTCTTCTGGAACTGTGTGAGACACGACCTTTCCCCGAGGTCTCTTGTGGGCAGGGACCCCTCAGAGGAGTCCTCCTTCCACCGCCCTGGCTTTGGGGCTGACAGACGTGTTTGACTTGGCCCCATCCCTATTGGCCAGTTAGATACGCTCTGTGAACACTGACTTCACCAACTTCCCGGCCTTGGAGGGTGGCGTACTGATGAAGTGTCGCCGTTACACATGAGCTGTAATGAGCTACTCAACACTTTTGCCAGTGACTTCATTGGAGAGCTTGATGGCAAGTCGTCCAACAGGTAACAGGGAATCAATGGATGTGAACTAAGAAGAGGGACCCACGATCCCGTTGTGAATTTGGGACATCCCCAAACAAAGGCTGTGTTCTTGTCCTAGATCAGCTTTCTAAGTGCAGGACTGGGACGTGTGGCTCAATGGCAGCACGTGTGACATAGATTTAGGAGTGTCTGGCCCACAGTGACCTCCTGGTGGGGACAGAGGCAGGACTGGGTAATCTGGGTCAGAGTGCATCAGTTGCAATCAACTGAAATAGACTCTAAATCTGAAAAAGGATTTTCTGGAAAGACATGGAATAGTTATTGGATGCTGAAGAACCAAGTCTCAGGAAAAAGAGGACCCCCCACCGCCACAATCCCCCTGAAATGGGGTCATCAGAACTTCTCTGTTCCACTGTTTTCCATTACATTTTTCTCCCAGATGCTCAAAACGCTAGGAGCCAGAGTCTGATGGCCTAAAGTGGGTTGTGTGTGTCACCGTCCTCTAAGTAGGAGGGGAACAGAGAATCAAGACTCTTCAGAATAAGGAAGAACAGCTCTCTAATGAGAAATCACAGTGCTTTTACCCAGAAAAGTGGGAGTGTGTGGCTGATAGGCCAAAGCAAGAGATCTCCGGGTGCTGATTTTAGAAAGGCGCACAGAAAACCAGGGTGATGATTCCACCCTACTCCTTCCTGGCCAAGAGACGGCCGAGTTCTGGGCAGCACACTTTCAGAGACTTTTGACAGCTTGGCGTGAGAAGGGATAGGTTCAAAAATAGCAATTAAGATGGCAAATATCCGAAAAACATGACACACAAGCAAGGTTGAAAGAATTGAAAAGATCGAACCGAAAGGAGAGAAGACCAAGTTGGCGTCGAATTGCAGCCCTCGGACACAGGAAGGCCTGGAATGTAGATGCAGGACAATTTTTGTATTCAGTGGTTGTGAAAGGAAGACCTAAAATCAAGAACCAGGAACAGATGAAAGGGGAACAGATTTTTTTTTTTTTTTTTTTTGAGACAGAGTCTCACTCCATCCCCAGGTGCCAGGCTGGAGTGCAGTGGCGTGACCTTGGCTCACCGCAACCTCCGCCTCCTGGGTTCAAGCAATGCTCCTGCCTCAGCCTCCTGAGTAGCTGGGACTACAGGCGTACGCCACCATGCCCAGCTAATTTTTTTGTATTTTTAGTAGAGACGGGGTTTCACCATGTTGGCCAGGATGGTCTCCATCTCTTGACCTCGTGATCCGCCCGCCTCGGCCTCCCAAAGTGCTGGGATTACAGGCTTGAGCCACCGCGCCCGGCCGGGAACAGATTTTATCCCATTATGTGTAAGATCTTTTCAAGGAATGAAATGAACTGAATTGTAAGGTAGGGAACTTCCCATTTCTGGGAAACCTTGGATGCTCAGTTGCCTTTAGCAATAAGCGCACTGCTCACGGTGGATCACAATGTGGCCCTGCTGCTGAAGAAGCTGACCTAATATGATTCAGGGCCGGAAACTGCACTCCCTGTTTGGCCGCATCTGCCAAAGAGCACTTTTCTAAACGTGGAGTTCTAGACATGGGCAATGCGAGTGATGATGGGGACAACAGGAGAGGACTCCTCTGCATCCCTAACCACCTGCCCAGGCCCTATGTGGTGCAAGCCCACCGGGCAGATTGCCTTTCCATGACAGCACTCCTTCACCAGAGGACCTCTTTTGGGATGTGTCGTCATGACCCACTTCCTTCTATACATCTTCCAATGGGAATGACGTGACATAATCTTGCTGTACTCTGAACAATATTCAATAAATGCATATCGAGTCTCTAGGATGATACCTCTTACTAGAAAGCTAGAGTATACATATTTCAAAACACCGTGTTGTATATGATAAATTTATACAATTTTTTTTTGTCTTTTAAATAATAAATAAGAAGGAAGCTAGGTATCAGCGTTGGAAGGGACTTTTGTGACCCTTGTGTCTACAATGCTTGAATATACCTAATGGCATTTCTGACAAGTTGATTTGTGGCCTGGTCTTGATTCCTTTTTGAACCTCCAACCTCCTAAAGTAGTCCACACACCACTTGAGTAGTTTTGGTTGCTAAAATTCTTTCTTACTGTAGGCTAAAATCTACTCATGATTTGGCCATATCTACTAAAATTTAAAATGCACATACCCTCTGACCAGCATTCTACCTCTAACAATTTATCCCACAGATATAGTCCCCATGGGTTCAAAGACATGTGTGCAAAGATATTCACTGCAGCAAAGGGCTGGAAATCATTTAAATGTTTGACCAGGGGACTGATGAAATAAATAATGGAATATCTGTACTGTGAAAAACCGAGAGGCTGTTAAAAAAATTAAACCATTCTCACGCACTGACAGGGAAAAATCTTGAATTCATGTTGATTTATGAGAAAGAGAGACTAGCTCAATAATATGTAGAGAATAATTCCACTTATGTGATAGAAAAAAGGAGATACATGAACATATGCTTAGATTGCATCTGGAAAGATACTAGTAACTGTTTGCCTCTGGTGAGGGCATCTATGGTAACTGGTTTCAGGGGTAGAAGGAAGAATTTTGGTTTTTACATGTATGTATATATGTATGTGTGTTTATGTGCATGTAAATATATATGTGTGTATGCATATATACGTATATATATATATTTTTAAGACAGAGTCTTGCTCTGTCATCTAGGCTGGAGTGAAGTGGCGCAATCACAGTTCACTGCAGCCTCGACCTCCCCATGCTCATCGTGATCCTCCCACCTCAGCCTCCCGAATAGTTGGGATCACAGGCACACACCACCACACTCTGCTAATTTTTGTATTTTCTGTAGAGACGAGGCTTTGCCATGTTGCCCAGGCTAGTCTCGAACTCCTGGGCTCAAGTGATCTGCCCACTTCAGCCTCCTGAAGTGCTGAGATTACAGGAATGAGCCACCACACCTGGCCGCTTGTATATATTTTAATTATTGTTTTTACCCTGTGCATATATCACTTTAAAAACTTCTTTAAAAATCTACCCTCTTAAATCCTAGCACAGGGTCCACCTGGTTCTGCCTCATAAAGCTGTGCAGAACACCTCTAATCTTTCTTCTATAACAGGATGCATTCGTAAGCTTCTACCACGAGCCCTTTATACTCTGTCTTCTACAGGTTAAACACAGTTCTTTACATCAATGCTTTTGTTCCTGGTCATCTGGTCTCCCATCCCCCGCAGACCCAATACCATGGGCTGTGCTGCAGCAAAATGAGGGTGTCCTCAGTGCACTGAGACCCCCATACCGTGAGAGATGGCGAGTGATGTCAGGGAGAGGAATGTCTCCAGAGGCAGGGCTGCCCTGGGAGGCCCTGTCCCAAACAGTGGTGGGAGCATCTGGAAGGGGTGAATAGGAGTGTGGGCTGGGCTGGGATGGAAGGGAGGCTGAGCATGCAGAGACCAGCTTTACTAAGCAGTGTAGTGCGTAAGGGTCCCCTAAAGGGACTAGTTTGCTAGAAAAAAAAAGAAAAACCAGAAGCTCCTGTATTTACATGGCTACTTTGTAATTTTAAGGCATTTTACAAACTGCGTTAAATTTGTTACTTACCACTGCTTTAATGTAGGTATTCAGGAATTATTTTTCTCATTTCAGGAGAAAGTCTTGGACAGAGAGATTAAGGATTTGGGGCTGGGCACAGTGGTTCATGCCTGTAATCCTAGCACTGTGGGAGGTCAAAGCAGGAGGATCACTTGAGGCCAGGAATTTAAGCCCATCCTGGTCAACATAGTGAGACTTTGTCACCATAACAAATTTTTATTGATTTTTATTTATTTGTTTGAGACAGGTTCTTACTCTGTCACTTAGGCTGGAGTGGAATGTGTGATCACAGTTCACTGTAGCCTCGATCTCCTGGGTTCAAACCATCCTCCCACCTCAGCCTCCCGAGTAGCTGGGACTACAGGCATACACCACCATGTCTGGCTGAATTTTCGTACTTTTTGTAGAGACAGGGTGGTGCCGTGTTGCCCACGCTGGTCCCTAGCTCCTGGACTCAATCAATCTGCCTGCCTCAGCCTCCCAGAGTCCTGGAACTGCAGGCATGAACCACTGCTCTTGGCCGTTTTTAATTTAGGAGACAGGGTCTCACTTTGTTACCCAAGCTGGAGTGCAGTACCCTTACTGCAGCCTTGAATGCCCAGGCTCAAGCCATACCCCCCCTCAGTCTCTCAGGTAGCTGGGACTACAGATGTGTGTTACCATGCCCAGCTAACTGAGCCACCAGCACGCCACTGTGTGCCAGCTATGACAAAGTGAGAGACCCTGTCTCTAAAAAAAAAATTCAATAAATAAAATGTTTTGAAAAAGGATGTACTCTGGTCTTCTGAGTCCTAACTTCATGGACACTTTCCACTATGTAGCCTGCCACTGATTTCATATAAAAACAAATAAAACCAAAAAAAGATCCTTTGCTAAATTATCCCAAATCTCACAATATGGAAAGATTAGGAAATGTTCTCTATAGAGACAGAGGAAACTGACTGAATGATTTCTCCAGGTCATCATGCACATCGCTGAATTCCAAAGCCCCACCTCCACCGCGTAAGAACCTAGGTTAGCCAAGAACACTGGGGGACCCCTTTGTCTCCATCGGCCACACCGGGGCCTGCCGCCACCAAAGAGTAAGAGACCAATTAAACTTCCCGTGTTGGGGAAGGACAATTCCCTCCCTATGGCTGCAAAGGCTCAGTGTATCCTTAGGGCAAGGGGCATCTGTGGCCTGGGCCTTATACCTTGGGGATCTCTGTCATGCAGGGTCTAGATACTCAGAGTGGCAGCTGAGAGGTGGGAAGGAAGAGGTGAAGAGAGCCACTGGCAGCCCTGCTTCTAGAATTTGGGATCAGATGCCGCCAACCAGCCTAGGATAGGCATGTCACCCAGGCCTGGCTCTTCCTACAGTGGGCACAGTCCAGGAAGCTGCTTGTCAGCCTCTAGAAACTTCATTTTCCCCTTTTAGGATGCGCTCCCTGGCCGTTTTAACCTAATGGATCAGGATAAACAAGTTAAGGAAGCAGAAGGAAGAGCACATAGGAGCATTTCCTTGCTGGCTGGAGCACCAGGACTCCCCAGGGAATAAGAAAAGGGCTTCTCTTCTTGCTTATAGGAAAAGATATTTTACTAGGAGAGACACTCTCTGGTGTTCTGAACCGGCAAACACTGGGCCAGGGAGAACGGAGGCAGGAGAGGAAGGTGGAGGGGTTTCTGCAGGCAGTTGGGCCTTCCAGCCTCTTGCTGATAGATCTGGTCGCAGGGACGGATATTTAACATATTTAACAGGTGGGCCTGACCAATCAGACCTGTCACCATGGGGCCTCCAGAGTCAGCTCTAGGAGGCCTCCTGCTGGGCCATATCTGTTCCCCCCAACTTGGTTGCAGGACAGTAGGGCAGTGTGGGGACCCCAGGGGAGGAGCCTGGGCCAGGGCTGCTTACCACCCAGTGTGGAAGCATTTCCATATGAGCACAAGGTGTGGCTGCAGCAGACCATCAGCTCTGATGGTTTTAGCAGCCCGTGGTCCTTCTGGCCTCTCAGGGTGCCGGGCACTCCCTAAATGCTTATTCCAAATCATGCTAGCCTTGTGCAGATCCCCGGCAGAATTGCAAACAAAAGATTTGTTTGCAGAATTGCAAAATTCTTCCATCCAGAGCTAGGCAGTGCAGAAATGTCCCGGTGTACGGCAGGGTGGCTTCTTCACCTATAGTAACTCATGTGCAGTTCTGACATGAGGAGCAAGCAGTTCTTGCTTTATCAGGAGGAATCTTCCTCTCCCTTCATCCCCCTCTGGTTCCAGGATGCCTTGTACATTTCCGCCCCCACTGCGGCGCAGCTGGAACACACTGTCAGAATGGATGCCTCATTGCATCAGGAATCCAGAGCTCTTCATCTGTAAAACAGGAGGGGCCTGGGCTTCCAGAACCACTAACAGATGTCTAAGCGAAAAAAAATCCACACCTGCCCAACTGCCAGCTTCCTTTCTCATTCTTGAGGGCTCCCAGTAACAAGAGCATTAGAAAAATGTGCTGTGTGAGCTGTGGTTTCCACTGTCCCTGAAGCCCAGCTATCTAATCTCCTGGGAGTGAGAAATCAGGTAGTGAGCTGTCTAAGGTGGGAGGTGCCATAGGAGGCCACGTACATGTTGCCCAGGAGGCCTTGCTGCCCAGGACGCCTGCTTCTGCAAAGACAGCCGAGGATGATAGCATGAACGTGCTAAGGCCGGTCTCGACAGAGAAGCCCATGAAAATCTGCTGGTTGTCTCAGTCTGAAAACTTCTTTCTGATGATGCTTGAAATGGCAGACATTGTTTCATTATTTTTAATGTGTATACATATTATTGCTTACACTTTTTTTTTCCTTTCTGAGACAGACTCTCCCTCTGTCACCCAGATTGGCATGCAGTGGTACAATCTCTGTTCACTGCAACCTCCGCCTCCCAGGTTCAAGCGATTCTTGTGCCTCAGCCTCTTGAGTAGCTAGAGTTACGGGCATACACCACTACACCCAGCTAATTTTTTTTGGATTTTTAGTAGAGATGAGGTTTCACCATGTTGGCCAGGCTGGTCTGGAACTCCTGGACTCAAGTGATTGGCCCACCTTGGCCTCCCAAATGCTAGGATTAGAGGTGTGAGCCACCATGCCCAGCATGTTTATACATATTATCTTTACTTCCAATCCATATATATAGTTTCAGATATTTACACACTTTGGTAAAAATTCATAGCCTCGTATCCTCTTGCCCATTCGTCCCTGCCTACAGGTGCTGCTGCCCAGAATCAGCCACAGTCTGTGACTTTGTACTCCTGGTATTAGCAGCAGTCATTCCAAATGATATGCTTATAGAGTTGTAGCTTTCTAAATTTTAGAAACGATCTCCTGACTTACAGAGATGAAGAGGTAGCTTTTTCCTCCTCCCCCCAGGACATGTTATTCCTCATTAAGGAAAAGAGTTCCTATATTTCTTCCTATTTTAGATGCATGCCTTTGATAATAAGAATTGCCATTATTTTCTGAGGCACTACAAAAGACCAGAAGTGCAAGTAAAGTAACTATGATGCAAATAAATTCTGATGCAACACTTCCTTATCGCATTGACCAAAAAGTGTATTCTGATTTCCAAAATGTTAAAATGGGACAGATATGTGCGTTTTATTATGAGTTACAGGACAGCACATCTTCTGATAAAAATCCCTGGTCAATATTTGTATTATTTTGCCTATGTAAATATTGTCCACAGTGTACTGTGATGACATTTCTGCTCATGTAAATCTTTTTCCCCTTGGAGTTAATAATTGCCTTGTCTTTTTCATTCATAGGGTTTTTTTTTTTTTTTTTTTTTTTTGGCATTTTTGAGTAATGCATCCCCAAGCTCACTTCAATGTGGTGAACACACTAGTAATCTTCCCACTGCATTTCTCTCCTTGTGGGGACATCCTCTGGGAACTATCCCTCTGCTTCAAACTCAGGCTCGTTTCTCCTCAGGCCCACTGTAGTTACCAGCCCAGAGCCCCATTTTTCCTTCTCTCCTGTGTTGGATTCCCTGTTTCCTGGAGCCTGTATCTTCTTTCTTGGTTAATTCTTTGTTTTGTTGGAGCACATCCTCCATAAGCTTCCTGAGAAAAGGTTCATGGCGGGTAAATATTTGGAGACCTTGTAAATGTCCCTTGCACTTGTCTGGGCATATAACTCAAATTCAGGAATAATTCTTCTTCATGTTAGAGGCTTTCTTCAAATGTCTGGTGATTTACTGTTGGCACTCAAGTGACTTGTGCATGAGTGAAGCTTGTCAACCAGTGGGCTCACTGTCAGGTGATTCAGTGGTGACCTGGATGTTTCATTAAGAATCCCACTAGGTCGGGCCGGGCGCGGTGGCTCAAGCCTGTAATCCCAGCACTTTGGGAGGCCGAAGCGGGTGGATCACGAGGTCAAGAGATCGAGACCATCCTGGTCAACATGGTGAAACCCCGTCTCTACTGAAAATACAAAACATTAGCTGGGCATGGTGGCGCGTGCCTGTAATCCCAGCTACTCAGGAGGCTGAGGCAGGAGAATTGCCTGAACCCAGGAGGCGGAGGTTGCGGTGAGCCGAGGTCGCGCCATTGCACTCCCAGCCTGGGTAACAAGAGCGAAACTCTATCTCAAAAAAAAAAAAAAAAGAATCCCACTAGGTCATTATCTATAAGTCTTTTTATCTCCGACTGGTCAGCTTCCCTAATGATGAATCCTTGAATCTTCTGCCCATGGAGTAGAAGCCTCATTACCAGCATTCTGGGCACTAAGATGGTGAAGGAGGCTGAGGGGTCCTACAGTCCAGAGTACAGCTGGGTGCAGTGGCTTACTCGGGAGTCCCAGCCACTTGGGAGGCTGAGGCAGGAGATCTGCTTGATATCAGGAGTTCAAGACAAGCCTGGGCAACATAGTAAAACCCCATCTCCAAAAAGTACGAAAATTATCTGGGTGTGTTGACATGTTCCTGTGGTCCCAGCTACTCAGGAATTTGAGGCTGCAGGGAGCCATGATCATGCCACTGCACTTTAGCCTGGGTGACAGCAAGATAAGACAACAACAATAGCAATGAAGCACAGACCGTCTTTTAATTCCGTTTCTATGGCGTGTCACGTGCCAGGTCTCGGTTGTGCCTGGTGTCCTTGAGTCCAGCTCCTCTCCGATTCAACCTTTCCTCCTGAGGTTGGGCGGGCATGGTGGCGTGACAGTGCAGCTGTGCACAGGTGCACATGGGTTGCGAAGAAATGTGGAGAATCTTATAGCTCCACGTACAAATTCTCAACACATTTGTTTTCAACACATCTGCACCTGTGTTCTGCACAGAGGGAACTCATTTCTGCTTTTTCTAAGAGTCTGTGGTATAGGTGATTTGCTTCTTACAGATTGTCCTCCCTTTGAACTTAGGTTGCAGCTTTATCTTCTCTGCTAAATTAGTTGCTTCTTGTTCATCTGCTTTTTTTATTTTTGGTTTTCATAATATTGTTAACATTTGTATCTGCTGTTGTATCTGTGCCTATTCTCTCTTCATACATCTGGGTCGAGGCAGTGGTGTGCTGGTAAGTGCTTGACAAAACAGCTCTTGGGGGAAGGGAGGAACCCTGAGTGTGGGAGTCCAATTTCCGTGGTGTAAATACTCCTAACGTGGCTAATTTCAAGCCACCAAAAGGACATCCCTGAACATACCGTTGGAAAGAAAAGCAAAGTAGCACACCATTATCCAGATGGTTTCTGGCTTAAAATGGTTCCACTTAACGATTTTTTGACTTTACGATGGTGTGAAAATGATGCACATTCAGTAGAAACGGTGCTTCAGAACAGTATTCAGGAAATCACATGAGATATTCAACACTTTATTATAAAATAAGCTGTATGTTAGATGGTTTTGCCCAGCTGTAGGCTAATGTAAGTGTTCTGAGCTCATTTAAGGTAGTTAGGGTAAGCTCTGATGTTCAGTAGGTTAGGTGTATTAAATGACTTTCTGGTGTATGATATTTTCTTTTTCTTTCTTTCTTTCTTTCTTTCTTTCTTTCTTTCTTTCTTTCTTTCTTTCTTTTTCTTTGTTTCGAGATGAAGTCTTGGAGTACAGTGTCACAATCTTGGCTCACTGCAACCTCTACCTCCTGGGTTCAAACAATTCTCCTGTCTCAGCCTCCTGAGTAACTGGGATTACAGGCACCTGCCACCATGCCCAGCTAATTTTTGTATTTTTGCTAGAGATGGGGTTTCACCATAATGATCAGGCTGGTCTCCAACTCCTGACCTCAGGTGATCCACCCAACTCGGCCTCTCAAAGTGCTAGGATTAGCCCACCATGCCTGGCCTGGTTTATGATATTTTCACCTTAAAATGGGTTTATCATGACATAAGTCAAGAAGCATCTGTATAATATTTCCACTAGACACATACAATAGACATGAACATAAAAGCAAGTAACTTCAAGAGAATATATAATTATAAAAATGCTATGAAGTGATGAGTATCGAGATTTTATTAGCTTTATTTATTTATTTATTACTTGAGATGGAGTCTCGGCTCTGTCGCCCAGGCTGGAATGCAATGGTGCCGTCTCAGCTCACTACAACTTCCGCCTCCTGGGTTCAAGTGATTCTCCTTCCTCAGCCTCCCAAACTCTTGACCTCAGGTGATCCACCTGTCTCAGCCTCCCAAAGTCCTGGGATTCCAGGCCTGAGCCACCCCACCTGGCCTTTGTTAGGTTTATTTTTAACATAACTGAAAAAATTGTAAGCCCATGTGGTTTAGTTTTTTAAATAGCTATCCATAACAACCAGCTAGCAAAATTCCCAACAATTGAACAATCAGTTCTCAAAAGTCAATGTCAGCTGGCCCTAAAGTAGCATTAGGTTTATGCCTTTGTAATGGTTTTCTTATCTTTTTGGCATATTAGTCAATTGTATTTTTCCCCGCCCAGAGACACAGTCTTCCTCTGTTGCCCAGGCTGGAGTGCAATGGCACAATCTCGGCTCACTGTCACCTCTGCCTCCCAGGTTCAAGTAATTCTTCTGCCTCAGCCTCCTGAGTTGCCGGGATTACAGGCATGTACCACCACGCCTGGCTAATTTTTATATTTTTAATAGAGTTGGGGTTTTACCATGTTGGTCAGGCTGGTCTCAAATTCCTGACCTCGTGATCTGCCCACCTCGGCCTCCCGAAGTGCTGGGATTACAGACCTGAGCCACTGTGCTGGCCTAGTCAATTGTTTTTAAATGTATTTCGCTACAGCATACAGTCACTTCTCCTCACATATCGAGAACACATTGATCATCCATCCAAAATTCATATTGTCTAATTGTAGCTCTCAAAGTGTGGTGAAGAAAAGCCGACACCTCAGTAGAATGAGATAATGCTTGACTTGAGGGATAAATAGAAGGGTTAAAATAAAATGAGGAGAGGGAGGTCATCAGTATCCAGAGGTGGTCAAAGGAAACTGGTGTCAACACGATCGGGCGGGAGGAGATTGATATACGTACTGCCTTGTCCCAGCAACACAATTGCTAGCAACACAGTTGCTAGGACAAGGTAGTAACTGTACCAACCCTTTGGTTCCCCTTTAATCTCAGCTTTTTTTTTTTTTTTCTTTCGAGACAGAGTTTTACTCTGTCACCCAGGCTGGGGACTATCTTGGCTCACTGCAACCTCTGATTCCTGGGTTCAAGAGATTCTCCAGCCTCAGCCTCCCAAGTAGCTGGGATTACAGGCACCCACCACCACACCTGGCTAGTTTTTGTATTTTTAATAGAGACGGGGTTTTACCATGTTGGCCAGGCTGGTCTCAAACTCTTGACATCAGGTAACCCACCCACCTCAGCTTCCCAAAGTGATGGGATTATAAGCGTGACCCACCATGCCTGGCTGATCTCAGTTTTTGAGAAGATATCATTGAATGTATCTGTGTCTCTTAGCAATTCTCTGAAGTGGTTCCAAGCAACATCTTACCCTAAACATATATGACCGTGAAGTGTGTGTCTGTATAATAAGACCAAGTACCTGCATAAAGCCTTTCATGAGATGAGCTCGAAGCATTTTACCAACAGTGCTTTGTTAAGTCTCACCAAACCTCAACGTGGGAATTGAGGGGGAGCATCATTATTTCCGGTTTACAGATGGCTAAAGCAGAGGCCTTCAAGCAAATCAACAGTAGCTGAGACTAACTTGTTTGTCTGCAAATCCAATGTTCTATCTTTTCATGACAGCAAACTCTTGAGCACCAACTTAGTTGTTCTGCCTCTATATTGCTAGGAGAAGGGCACAGTTTTAACTGAAATATCAATGACTTCTTTGAAATCCTAAATTGTCTGATTCTGGTTTTTACCTTTGTTGACCCCTTCATACCTATTTGCACGTGTAGTTTGATAGCATCGTACGATATTAATACCAAAGACCTACCTAGTTATTTTTAATTGCAATTAAAGGGATTAAAAGTAATTGCGTGGCTGGGCACGGTGGCTCATGCCTATAACCCCAGCCCTTTGGGAGGCTGAGGCAGGTGAATCACCTGAGGTCAGGAGTTTGAGACCAGTCTGGCCAACATGGTGAAACCCCGTCTCTACTAAAAATACAAAAAATTAGCCTGGCATGGTGGCAGGTGCCTGTAATCCCAGCTACTTGGGAGGCTGGGGCAGGACAACCACTTGAACCTGGGAGATGAAGGTTACAGTGAGCTGAGATCATGCCACTGCATGGCAGCCTGGGCAACAGAGCAAGACCCCATCTCAAATAAATAAATACATGCAATTGCACAAACCACAATTACTTTTGCACCAACCTAATACCTTATCCAGCATAATCCAGTCTGGCCGTGGAAACAGGGGAGTGTTGAAAACAGAAGGCTGCACCATTTGGGTGCAAAGCAGGAAGATCAGGGACTGTGGTTCGGTCTCTGTGTCGAGCAGACAACAAAGCATTAATAATTGCCCAAGTAGACAATGGACTTTTTGAGCATTTATGATGTGCAAGATATGGAATTTAGTATTTTATACATGTTGTCACATTTAAATGATTTTTTTGTGGTCGGTATTAGTATTATCCCTGTTTTGCAGATGAAGAAAGTAAAGCTTAGAGGGTCTAAGTAAGTTTCACAAAGGCACACAGCTAGTGAGTGGTTTGAACCAAAGGCCATCCAGCTCTAGGTTCATGTGCTTGGAGGGACTATTGTCTTGCCTTTCTGCTCCATCTTTTGGTAACACAGCTGGGAATTGGTGTAGGGATGGACCTGGCACCCAGCAGAGTCCTAAACCGGGGTTCTCCTAACTGGACCTAGCGGTAGAATCCTTTCTTCCTTGGTCACAGAGTCATTCGACTGTTTCCCCAGTAAGGTGTGCTGCCACGTCTCCTGCCCTGTGAAGAAAGCCCTCTGTAGGAAGAGAGAATGAAATCCACATGCAAAGAGAAAAGCAGAGATTATGATGGGGAGGCTGGGTGTGGTGGTTCATGCCTGTAATCTCAGCACTTTTGAAGGCCGAGGCGGGTGGATCACTTGAGGCCAGGAGTTCGAGAACAGCCTGGCCAATATGGTGAAACCCTGTCTCTACTAAAAATACAAAAAAATTAGCCGTGTTTGGTGGTGCATGCCTATAATCCCAGCTATTCAGGAAGCTAAGGCATGAGAATTGTTTGAACCAGGAGGCAAAGGTTGTAGTAAGCTGAGACCGTGACACTGCACTCCAGGCTATTGGACAGAGTGAGACTGTGTCTCCAAAAAAAAAAAAAAAATGATGGAGAGAAGAATTCCGATGGCATTCAAATCCTTGACTTCAATCTCTGACCCTGTTATCTAAACTAGTGTGAGTTCAGTTTTGCCACTAGGCTACTGGGTGTGTGCTGACCAGCGCAGGATTTATATACACCACTATCCAGCTGCCATCTGCACCAATTTGACCAGGATAGGAGTTCACCACTGGGTTCCTTGGACTTACCCCAGTCTGTGTCAAAGCTTTAGGTAGGCAAACTTTCCCCACAATACAATCCTTCTTCCACTTTTTTTTTTTTTTTTTCTAGTTAGGGGCCTTGCTCTGTCACCAGGCTGGAATGCAATGGCACAATCATAGCTCACTGCAGCCTTGAACTCCTGGGCTCATGTGATCTCCCCACTTCAGTCTCCTGAGTAGCAGGGACAACCCGTGCACACCACCATGCCCGGCCCCTTCTTCCACTTCCAAATACATTCTCTGTCGCACCCGTAAGATTCTTCTTCATCTTTTGTGACTTGGCTCAAGCCTCCTGATGCAAATACTGCACAGTATGTAGTAATCACGCAGACATCTTAGTGCTGACAGGCATTACTTCGTATTCCGACCTCAAGAGGCAGGAAAGCAGTCATGGAACTAACAGAGACGAACAATACAATGGCATTACTGAGTTCAGCTGGGGCTCTCCCAACTGTATGATTTCACAGGCCAGATTATTATGAATTTTTTGATGGCGTGGGGGCGGAGAGAACATCACAGAGCTGCCAACTTTTTATTTTGTCAAACAGGGCTAGTAGACTTAAGTTTATCCTTCCCCAACTCTTCATTCATTTACTTTTTTTTTAAGATGGGGTTTCACCATGTTGGTCAGGCTGGTCTTAAACTCCCGACCTCAGGCGATCCACCTTCCTTGGCCTCCAAAGTGCTTGGATTACAGGCGTGAGGCACCACGCCTGGCCTCATTTACTTAACAAGTCTAGAAAATACTCTTCTATAATCCCTGAGGTTAGGCAGCCTCACCAAGTCACTGGAATAATATAAAAGGTCACATGAAATCTTCCACTCTGCTTTACCTGATACCTTTGCTTACTGTCTTAGTCCATTTGTGTTGCTGTAGAGAAATACCTGGGGCTGGGTAATTTATGAAGAAAAGAGGTTTGTTTGGCTCTCAGTTCCGCAGGCTGTACAAGAACCATGGCACCAGCGTCTGTCTCTGGGGAGGGCCTCGGGCTGCTTCTACTCATAGCAAGAGGCAAAGGGAAGCTTGTTTGTAGAGATCACGTGGGGAGAGAGACAGCCAGAGAGGGGAGAGGTACTGGACTTTTTACTTAACAACCAGCCCCTCTGGGGACTAAGGGAACGAGATCTCGCTCGTTACCAACAAGTCAGCACCAAGCCATTCGTGAAGGGTCTGCCTCCATGACCCAAAATACTTCCTATTAAGCCCCACCTCCTCGCATCACCACGTTGGGGATCAAATTTCAATATGAGATTTAGAGGGATCAGAAAACCATATCCAATCTATAGCAATTACCTTCCAAAATTTAGAGGGAAGCATATGGAGACCGTCAGTTGACCTTCTTGGTAATATTTTTTTTAATTAGCTGGAAGCTAGAAAGAGCAAAAAGGGATAAAGAGGAAGCTGTGGCCCTGGAGGTTAATGTGGTCTGGGCTTGGGGTAGGTGTGGGGAGTGGAGGGTGACAGCAGGCACAGCGTGTATTGCAAGGGCTGGTAGCTCTGCAGGTGGGGGGACCTGCAGAGCCCATTTCCTATGTGGGCTTCTCTGATGAGCTCTGGAATGAAGTAGGCATGGGCGGTTGTTAAGGCTTTAAATCCCTTGATGTCAGGCCTCGGGGGACTGTGATTTCTCCCCACATCACTTCCCCTTAAACTACATTTGGCCAAAATTGTGCCTTTAGGACAATAGCCAGAGCGTGACTCAGAGCAAATCTATGACAGACATGCTAACACTGCGTGTAGGACCAGACACGGAGATAAAGCCTCTTCAGAGTGCACAGTATCTGCATCTAAGCGAAAGAAGTTTATAAGAATCTCCTTGAAACTGCCTCCAAGGAAATTGAAAGTTTCTAGTAAGCAAAGCACAGCGAAATGGAAATTAATAGTACAGTGCCCATTACCTCTAGTTTAATGTGCAATTGATAAGCTCTTTACTTACTGTACCACCTGTTTTGTTTTAATGAAAGTAAAAATTAGCTATTAGAGCTTCTGTGGATTCATTTACAGTCATGGGCTCCCAACCGTATTTCTTTGAGATGGCTTTAAGTTCCTGAGTCCCCGGTTCTCTGGCTGAGGTAGTGGTGGTGGGCTGTGTCAGTGACGCAGCCCTTTGATTGGGGAATGTGGTCAGTGACCTTCAGGATGGCCTGTGATGGTCTCCTCCTCCTGGTGTTCATTCCTTGGAGAGGCCCCTCCCACACTGTGGCAGGGTTCATCTATGTGAACAGTAGGACACAGCAGAACCGAGTGGAGTTTATTTTTAAGATTAGCTCTCATGTTCTCCCTCTTTCTCTCTTTCCCCTCGTCTATCAGATCACTAATTCTCAAGCCACCTGTCACAGGGATAAGCAGACAGTCTGTGGAGAGGCCATGGGGACTCTAGCCAACAGCCAGTGAGGGCCTGGAGCCATGAACAACACTGTGAGCACACTGAGGGGTGGCCCCTCCAGCCCCAGGTGAGCCTTCAGGTGACTGCAGCCCTGATTTGACTGCAACCTTGTGAGAGCCCCTGAGTCAGCACCACCTTGCTAGCTCACTCTGTTTCCAGAGCCTCAAGATCACATATTTGCTGTTGCAAGCTACTGTGTTTGGGGGTAATTTGTTACACAGCAATAGAAAACCTAATACAGAGAGGAAAGATAGTATCTTCCTGCCTCTTTCAAAAGAGGCCCTCATTACTTCTGCAGGGAGAACTGTCCATGTCCCTGATAAGAGTGTTTGAGGAATTCATACTTCCTTTGGTAGTCTGGGGGTACTGGTATTCTGAATTAGATATAGAAAGAAATTTTGCCTACATTCATTGCTGCACGCTTGTAACCCTCGTTATTTGGAGGCACGGATCATGAACCATACACAGAATTCAGAGGGTGCTGCAGATTAGTTATTCTTGTCCCTGTTCCATCTTGGAGGGGATGGCGGGAAACATATTTGTGCACTTGTAAGCTTTCGAAACTGGTATAAACGAGGAAAAATGAGCTTTATTTCTTATTATAAACACAAAATACCTGTGGTGTAAAATATAAAAAGGCAAAACCATCCACCATCATGATTGCACCAACTAGATACAAATACTGTTAACAACTGGAGCATATCATGCTCCTGTCCCGTTATGTATATTTTAAACAAGTAGATAATATAATAAGTGCTATGTTATGACTCTTTTCATTAATATATTATGAGCCTGTGTCTATGGGACTAATGTATCACGTCATCTGCAATTCTAATTTTAAATGGTTGCATGGAACCCATTATACAGATGTGTCATAATTTCTTAAGCCACTCCCCTTTTGCTGTATGTAAATTTGTTTTCATTTTTACTATCATAAGGATGGCTAAAAAGAATATGCTTGTAGCAAATATTCATACCTATCTTGACTTCCCTTCTTATGATAAATTATTAAAATAGAATGGTTGGACTAAAATATATATACATTTTATTTTATTTTTTTGAGCAGAGTCTTGCTCTGCCACCCAGGCTGAAGTGCAATCATGTGATCTCGGCTCACTGCAACCTCCACCTCCCAGATTCAAGCGATCCTCCTGCCTCAGCCTCCTGAGTAGCTGGGATTATAGGCGCCCACCACCACACCTGGCTAATTTTTGTATTTTTGGTAGAGACAGGGTTTCACCATGTTAGCCAGGCTGATTTCTAACTCCTGAGCTCAGGTGGTGATCCACCTGCCTCAGCCTCCCAAAGTGCTGGGATTACAGGCATGAGCCACCACGCCTCGCCTAAAGCATATATACATTTTAAATGCTTTCCCACATGTTTCCAAATTCTATTCCAGAAAGGTCGTACCAATCTATACTCATTGAAATTTATTTGTCTACTTCCTTGTACCCTTGCCAGCACTGAATAATAATGTTAAAAAACCTTTCTGGCCTTGTATTTGTATGGGAAACAGAGGTTTTTGAAGAAGTCTAGCTTGCATTCAAAAATCGGCAGCCGCTGGCTGGGCACAATGGCTCACATCTGTAATCCTAGCACTTTGGGAGGTTGAGGCTGGAGGATCGCTTGAGCCCAGAAGTTTGAGTCTAGCCTGGTCAACATAGTGGGACCTTGTCTCTACAAAAAATATAAAAAGTAGCTGGGTGTGTTGGTGTGTGTCTATAGTCCTAACTACTCAGGAGGCTGAAGTGGGAGAATCTCTTGAGCCTGGGAGGTTGAGGCTGGAGTGAGCCGTGATTACACCACTGTATTCCAGCCTGAACAACAGAGCAAAACCCTGTCAGAGAGGAGAGGCGAGGAGGGGGGAGGGGAGGGGAGGGGAGAGGAGAGGAGGGGGGAGGGGAGGGGAGGGAAGGGGAGGGGAGGGACGAAGAAATTGGCAGCAGCTTTGAGTGTGGGCAAGCTCTACTATAATCCAGTACCCAGTGAGAGAAATGAAGAAATGAATTGATTGTTTCTCCCAGATTATGCTTAGGAGATGACAGGAAGAATGTTGAAAATAACATATATGTGTTCAGGATGTAAGAAAGATCAAACATAAAATATTCAAACCTTTTGACCCTGTAATTATACTTCTGACAATTTAGCCTAAATAAAAATGCCAGTGAAAGGGAAAAGGGTATACACACCAAAGAAGTTTATTAATAGTACTTATTTTCTTTTCTAAGACCTAGGTGAGAACAAAGCATTACTTATATTAGCGAAACATACAAACACTTAACAGAGGAGAAACAATTTAAGAAATCAGTATATGTCCGGTCTATCATCGATGGGCATTTGGGTTGGTTCCAGGTCTTTTCTATTGTAAACAGTGCTGCAATGAACATTCGTGTGCGTGTGTCCTTATAGTAGAACGATTTATAATCCTTTGGATGTATACCCAGTAATGGGATTGCTGGGTCAAATGGAATTTCTATTTCTAGGTCCTTGAGGAATCGCCACACTGTCTTCCACAATGGTTGAACTAATTTACACTCCCACCAACAGTGTAAAAGTGTTCCTGTTTTTCCACATTCTCTCCAGCATCTGTTGTTGCCAGATTTTTTAATGATGGCCATTCTAACTGGCATGAGATGGGCTGGTGTTGAACAATGAGAACACATGGACACAGGGAGGGGAGCACTACATACTGGAGTTGGGGGGAAATAGGGGAGGGACAGCGGTGGGTGGGGAGTTGGGGAGAGGTAGCATGGGGAGAAATGCCAGATAGAGGTGATGGAAAGGGAGGCAGCAAATCGCACTGCCACGTGTGTACCTATGCAATGGTCTTGCATGTTCTTCACATGTACCTCAAAACCTAAAATGCAATAAAATAAAATAAAATTTAAAAAAAAGAGAAATCAGTATATGTTAACTTGAAAGAATATTATACAGTTGTTAAATTAGTAATTATAAAGATTATATAGAAATGTAGAAATATATTTATATATTACATATACATACAAATACGGTATAACTTAATCATATAAAGGTTATATAGAAACATATACGTTTATGAAATAATGCGAAATATAAAAAGAAATATGTATAATTTTTAGCATCTAAAAATATGTACTAGTTAAACCCACATCAACAAAGACTGGAAGGAAATATAAAACTGATAATTGTTGTGAAAGAGTGGCATCCCATGTGTGAAATTTTTTTAAATGCATTGATTGCTTTTATTTAAGAAAGACCCAATGTCATACAGAAGTCAAGAAGAAATTGTTTCAGAAGAAACTTTTTGTCCAATTTGTATAAGCAGAAAGACAGAGAGAGAAAGAGAGGAGAGAGAGAGAGAGAGAGAGAGAGAGAGAGAGAGAGAGAGAGAAACTTCAGCTTGGTTTTAAAACAAGGATGGAAATATGGAATAACTTAAGTTACCAGCACACTTATAACAATTAAAAATCATCTCGCTTCTTCATTCTTCCAGCGTATTTCTGGACTCACAGGTGGATTGACCTGACCTCCAGGAAATGTGGGACAAGGACTTGCCCCTCAATTCCTCAGTTACAGCACGTTTGCTGTTTATGTGAAGCTGGCGGCTTTCAGTCCATGCTGAAAATTTTCTTTTAGGTCATTGTTGTGTAACTACCATGAAAAGTAATAATTTTGGAAAAGGCAGGAAAAGGTTCATGGCAGGAGGCGAATTAATGTGCTCCGGGGACAGTCATGGAAAATGCTTGGCCACACTGGGCGTGTTCCGTAGCCAGGCATTGCTGAACGATGCAAAGTGAAAGGAGGTGGAGGCGCATAGAACTGGGCTGGGAGCCAGGCTCCACTTCATACCAGAAGGATGAGCCCAGGCAAGTTACTGAACTTCCTACAGCTTAGTTTACATAGCTGTGAAAATGGATGAATAATGCCTGCTTGTGCTGTGGTTAGGGAGGGGGACGCCCTGCTTGGAGCCTAGTGTGCAGTGGGTGCTCAGTGAGTGGTGATGATGATAAAAAGCAATGCTGCTCATTTTCTATATTCCTCTTTTCATAATGATTGAGATTACAATGGCAAGAAGGGAATCCAGCTTCAAAGAAAACATTTGCAAATCTGTTTCTGGTAAATGGAAATGAGAGCAACTGTAAACCACGAGTCTGTCCAGGAAAGAAGAGAGTGAGTGAAGGAAGACTTTCTCAGCTGGGTGGTTATGTGAGCAGCGTCTGTCCTGTCTCTCTGTTAAGTAATTTATTTGGACATCTTGACTGATTCATAGCAACATGGCACTAAAAAGCAGCACTTAACTGCAAACCTGCGTGCACTGCAGAAATAAACTTGGCCACGAAAAGGTGATGGCCAGAAAAATTTGGGGAGGGCATACGGAATCGAAAATCTTACATGGTATCTATTCCTGTTATTTAAAAAATCATTTTATACCCTAATTTTTAAAAACAAAAGCTAGATTTTAGCTCTTCTCAATCCAGTGATTTGAAATCAGCCTGAAGAGAACGAGGTGCATTGAATTTGCTCTCTATGACATCAATAAAATTTGTCAATTTCATTTGGATTTCCAGAATCTCCAGTGCTAGGAGACTCACAAGGTGGAGAGAAATGGCCTGACTTATAGAAACTGAGCGGAGCCTCTGGAGCCACCTGATGCAGAAAAACCTGTGACCTGGAAAAGTCTATTTGTGTTTCCCCTGGGAGTCTGGGCCAAGAAGACAGGGACAAGCTCTCAGCTCTGACTACCCCTTTCACAGGGAAAAAAATCCTCTGCCTTCTTTGCACCAAGTGACAAATTCCTTGCCATATCGAGATGGCTTTTCCTCTTCCTCTTCCAACGTCTTTTAGCAGCAACAGCAGCTCAAGTAACTGGAGTTATTTCAGTGTGAAAATGCAGGCTTTGTAGACCTCTTATGCAGACAGATGCAGTTTCAAAGGAAACGTCTTTGGCTGGGTACTCAAGTGTTACACGGGGATTTGGGGAGTTAATCTTCACTGTTTGTCGTGGGAGAAGAGGAAAGCAGAGCTGCTCTTTCTCATTACTCTCCCCAGCGTGCCTCTGTTTCCTTTCGTATCTTGGAATTAGGAAGACGGAGGAGACTTGAGCAGTGACCCACCCAGCCTCTTGATGCATGCTGGGCTCACCTTAAAACCCCCAAAACAGATGGCAGTTGATTGTGGTTGTAAAGACCCCAGCATAGACTTCCTGCAGCCTCCCTTGTTAGCCACTATCAGTGCTTAACCTTCTGTCATCTGAATAACTGCTTCTTTAAAATGATGTTCGAGACCAGCCTGGTCAGCCTGGTGAAACCCCATCTCTACTAAAAACACACACACAAAATTAGCTGGGCATGGTGGTGGGCACCTGTAATTCCAGCTACTCGGGAGGCTGAGGCAGGGAGAATTGCTTGAACCTGGAAGACGGAGGTTGCAGTGAGCCGAGATTGCGTCACTGCATTCCAGCCTGGGCAACAGAGCAAGACTCCGTCTCAAAAAAAAAAAAAAAAAGATACCAAAGATAGTAGAAATTGAAAAGGAATCTCCCAAAAAAACCATGCAAAATTCCAGTAAATCTCCTGCAACAATATTGCAACAGTTTAAATTTACTGTAGAAAGAGCTGAAGTTTAGGAGACACGACTTGATAGTATTTTCGAGAGATATTACGAGTGCAAATGAGTCCTGTTCCTCTTGCAGCAGGGCCTGCTCCACTGAGTCATCCTGCCTTCAGAAGCCTCCAGCCAAGCAGCAGGCCCGGCCACAGGCACCCTGTGTCCCGAGCCTCCAGAGCACAGGCTCCCACACGATGACGTTCTCATTGCCCTTAGCTCCACTCCAGGAGGGGCCTGCAGTTCCGCAGCCTATCAGGGGTCTACTGGGAAGTGAAGTATCGCTGTCCCCTTCCGGCAGCCCCTGCAGTGTCTGTGAATGGCTCTCCTGGATTAAGAGTTTGCAAAGAATGGCCGGTGGCCAGGACTGGCCTGCTGCCTTTTTTTGTTTAACCCGTGAGCTAAGAATAGTTTTTACCTTTTTTAAGTAGTGGGGGGAAAAAAAAAATCAAGGGAAGAATACTATTTCGTGATATGTGAAAAATCACATGAAATTCAAATGTATGTGTCCATAAATAAAGTCTTACTGGAAGAGAGCCTTGCTCATTTATTTCTGTCTCATTCGTTACTGTCTGTGGCTGCCTTCACGCCACAGTGGCAGTACTGAGTAGTTGTGGTGGCACAGTATGACAGCAGATCCGAAAGTATTTGCCATCTGGCCCTTTACAGAAAAGGTTTGCTGACCCTGGCTTTTGAGCCTCTCATCACTTTGGGATCCATCTCCTCACCTTCCCCAGAGGGAGGGAGGCAGTAACGTCCCTCGGGAGGGCTTAGTTCTTGCTCGTAAAGCGATAAGCCCTCAAAGCCCCCTCTCTGCAGTCTTCTTGTTGGCTTGAGCGTGGTAGGGCTGGTTCAGCCAAGATCAGTTGGAGGGTGGGAAGGGGGCGCGGCATAGGAGGAAGCGGGGTGTCTGCTCTAGTCCTGCCTGCAGCAATCTTTAGAATGCCAAAACTAAGAAGAAAATGCTGGGTTTTGGCTGTGGGATGTAATTTCAAATTCTGGAAAATTAGAAGCAACAGAACGTGGGATGTGGGCGTCCAGGACTCCTCTGTTTGGCCGCATTTGGTGCCATGGGTGGAGGAGATGGGAGAAGGAAGACGTTTGTGCAGTGAGAGGGAAGAATCAAGATTCTGCCTTGGATGGACCAAGCTTGTGGTTTGTTGAGAGAATGACTAGACAACTGGCCGCCTGAAGACGGGATGGATGTCCGAGTCCACGAGGCATTGCAGGTGGATGGTATGGAAAGCCATGGCAGTGGACGAGGTCTTAAATCAGCGGGTACTGACGGAAACAAGAAGCCGTCTAAGGACTCACAATGGGCTCTTCAACACTTAGAAGTTAGGTAGGGGAAAAAGACTGTGTGAGGGCAGGATCCTGAATGTCCCACTCACTGCTATATCCCTAGCACTGGAAACGGTGCTTTGCGTGCAGTACATGCTTAATAAATTATTTGTTGCCCACGTAAGTGAACTTGAATTCCAATGGACTAGCATCTTCCACAGCAACACCATGCTTGCCTATTTTCCCTCCCTCGATCTCTGTCTCGTCCTGTCTCTCCTTCCCTTCTCTTCTGCCTTCTCGTTGCCTTCTCTGATACGTGTTAAACTCATCAGGAGTGCCCAGGCACCCGACCGTTCTTGAGCATTCCTTATCTGTTGCTAGTTTAGTGAAGGAGACAACATATATTCTTCTTTTCGTCTACATAGTTGGTTTTTTTTTAACGTTACAGTTGTTCCTATTGCACCTCTCTATGAGCTGTCAGTTAATGCTATTTTGGCTCTATTCCTATCAGAGATGAATGCTTCACAACTTGGTGTCATCCAACCTCATTAGGAAGTTCTTGGTTATGACATTGTTGGGATAAAGACAGAGATGTTCAGTACAGGTCCTCCCTGGCATAAGTTAGGTCACACAGGATGTCCCCAGGTGGAGGCTGAGTCATTGATAGGCTGCCTTTCAGGTGATATTATTCAGCTCTTGGTGCCTGCACTTAAGACAGAAGAGTCTCTCTTATTTCCTTCTATCTAGTTGATTTTGAAAAGTCATTTGTGATGGAATCTAAGGTCAGATTCCAGCACAGAGAGATTACATCTCTTGCGCATTCCTTATCTACATGGTCTATCTATCATCAAAGAAAATTAAATCGGTCTGCCAAGATTTGATCTTCACACACCATTGAGATGAGTGCAAATCGATTGCTCGTTGTTGCTAGAGTTGCTCTTGGCGCAGAAGAGAAGTGACTTCTATGACGGCCTGCTTGGGAGTTGCTTGGGGTGGGGCAAGGGAAATTAGAGAGAGTTGCCAAGGCTGGAGGTCATGTTTAGCAGCAGGCATTATGCCAGGCACTTGAGGAGAATTTTCCCATCTCATGTTCACAACTGCCCAGCGAGGTTGGTATGATTATGTCCGCTTTCCAGATGAGGAACCTGAGGCCGAGAAGGCAGAGGGTCGTGTTTCAGGCCACACACTGGAAAGTGGCAGAGGCAGAACCAGAACTTCCCGTCCTTCAGGCTGAGTCCGGCAGTTATAAACGTGCAGTATTCCAAACAGTATCGCATTGCAGGGAAGACAATCTTTAAAATCCTAAAGCTTTAGACATCACCAGGATACAGATCACTTCCAAATGTTTAGCTCTGCTCCCTAAAATCCAGCCCACTCTGCAACTGCCTCCTGGACATTTCTACTAGGACATCCTTCTAAAGGCTAGAGTGCAATGTAGAAACCCAAATAACCATCTTCCCTTCAACACCCAGGCCTCCGCCCCTCACTGGCCTGCGTTTTTTCATGGTATGTCATTCTGTCAAATTTCTCAAAATCTGAGTTATTCTGAACCTCTCCTCGGGGATTCTATCCCTAAAACATTTCTTATCTCCATCTCTCATTTCCATTTTCCCTATCAGTACCATTTTGGCCTTTGTCACCTAGGGCTGGGATGACCAAGACAATGAAATATGTCATTCACCAGCTGTCACAGTTTAAACGCTGTGTCGTAAAGTCAGAGCCTTAAACTATGGACTTCGACTTTGTCTGAATATTGGGATCACCTGGAGAGTTTAAGCAGCACTATGAATTCTCTAAGAATCATCTCCCCTTTCAGCATTACCAGGGTCATATAAGGTGTGTTTGTATCTCTGAGACCAATGATGTTGCCATAGGTTCTGGGGTCAGACCTTGTATCCAAGCATTAAGAAGCCAGGGCCTTAGTCATACTCTTGTCTCTTTAGACTGGATGAAGGCAGGCAGGCTTGGTTGCCAATAAAAAGAGTCAAGTGGGAGAAATTTAACATCATTGCACGTTTCACTTTTCATTACTCCCCCTGAAGGCATCTGCTCTGTTTTCTGGTGACTCCCGCAGATGGTGGTGCCTCTGTGAGGCCTTTGATCTTCCCTCCAAAGGGCCATGCCTCAGACCTGTCAGCTGCTCGTTTTATGTCTTCTGACCAGCTTTCCTGGAGCTTTCTTCCAGAAGACAGCTAGTTGGTTGGCAGATCTGGTCAATTATCCCCGAATATAATGGCAAAGTTTCTTAATTTGCATTCCATGTAACACTAGTACTATGAAGCACTCTACAAAAAGGCAAGTTCCATGGCCAAATAATCTTACACATCTCTTGGAGAGGCGTTTTAGCATGTTAAAGGCTTTGAGAAGATCTGCATGGCAAGGGCTTGTTGATTTTAGTTTGTTCCATCATTTTCCAAACGTATTTGACCATGGAACTCCTTTATTTTCAAGCTCTATTCCAAGAAAACTGAGGCCAATGTCTATGAGACATGATTTCCGGTAGGTTAAAACATGGGGAAGATGGCTGTTGATAATATAGGTTAATTGTAACAAACATCCTAATTTCAGAGACCTTAAAATGTAAAAGCTTGTGGACTTTAGGCTTAGTTAAATCCAGTGATACAAAGTCACATCCCTTGGGACTAGGGTTTTGTGGAACACCTGTGAGGAACTGCTGGGCAAGATGATTCTATTTTAACAGGGATGTTCTGGATATGACCAAATGTGGGCAAGGCAGTAGAAAGGGCAGGCAGAGGAGGCATTGGAGGGGAGAAGGGATTTCCAGCAGCTGCCACTGCTCTCTGTTCAAGAGGACTGACCTGGGAAGGAAGGAATGATGTCTTCATTGCCTGCAGCCTGGGATCTGGTGGGCAGAAGAGTGTGATGACTCCAGCTCCACCCTGAGAAACAGCCTTCTGGCTTGCCAGGTGAGAGGTATCGTGAAACAGAAAAAGGTGCATATATGTTGTCATCAGGTGGCAGGTAGGGGTGGTGGTGAGGAAGCTGATGGGAAGTGGCATTGAGCCCCAGCTGTGCCCTATTGTGGCTGTGTGAACTTGAGGGCATTTTTATATATTATATATATATAATATATAAAAAATATATAAAATATATAAAAATATGATATCACCAGGATATAGCTCACTGCACTTCAGCCTGGGCAACAGAGTGAGACTCCATCTCAAAAAATATATATATTATACATATATATATAATTATATATAATATATATTTCATACAATACATATATAAATGTAAAATGTATAATATATATTTTTATTATATGTATTGTAATATATATAATATATATATTTTGAGATGGAGTCTCACTCTGTTGCCCAGGCTGGAGTGCAGTGGTGCGATCTTGACTCGCTGCAACCTCTGCCTCCCAGGTTCAAGTGATTCTCCTGCCTCAGCCTCCTGTGTAGCTGGGACTACAGGTGCTCTGCCACCACGCCTGGCTACTTTTTTATATTTTTAGTAGAGGTGGGATTTCACCATGTCGGTCAGGCTGGTCTCGAACCCCTGACCCTAGGTGATCCACCCGCTTCAGCCTCCCAAAATGCTGGGATTGCAGGCGTGAGCCACTGCTGCTGGCCAGTTGAGGGAATTTTTTAACTGACCTGAACAGCTGTATCTTAGTACATCGGTGGAACTACCATGATGATAACTGTCAGATGGATTCTGTTTATGCTGTGTATAATAGAAAGCTGACTACAGTGGCGGACGCAAATAAAGCTCTTTTCTCACACTTCTCAAGAAGTCCAGAGGGAGGCATTTGGAGGGTTTTGGGGACATCTGTGACCCAGGTTGCTTCTTTCTTCCTGCTGCTTTCTCAGTGTGAAGCTTTGTCTTCACATTTGCCTTCTCGTGCCCACATGATGCCAGCTCCACCTCCCACCTAACTACATTCCAGGTAGGAAGGGAAGAAGGTGAAGCTCCTATACTAGGAAAGCAAAGCCTTTCCTAGAAATCTCCAGCTGACTTCCAGCTAGAACTCCCTGGCCAGCATCTTAGCTACCAGTCTGAGCAGGCAAGCATTAGGGGACACTTTGCCATTGTGAACAAAATTGGGATTTGTCAGAAAGGAAGAAGGGGAATGCAGATACTGGATCCATGCCTAGTAGCATCGGCCACAAATGTTGGCAGATTACCAGGCTCTGGGAGGTAAGAATGTGCTAACACACACAGATGTGCCCAGCTCTGTGCCAGACACAGACTGGACCCGCTACAGCTGCTCCTCTTTCCACACCTCCTCCCTGCTCTCCCTGTCTTTGATGGCTGTTCCTGTCTTCATGGTTGGAAAATCTGTTGTAATTTGTGGTTATACCACAAGGGGGCATGTAACCGGGAGGGAGTCAGAACCTTGGCTGTGCAGCTTTTGGTCCAACATGCACAGTGGAGGGGAAATGGACTGGACGTTTTGCAACAGGAAGCCCAGGGTGAACGCCAAATGGTAACTGGGCGTCCAGATACGATATTGTGTTTCATTGGAGAAAGTCAGTGTCTGGGCTAAAGTCCTTCACTGACTACCCAAGTGGAGGGCTCCCTTGTCCTCTGCTCTCCCAGGGGGGATCGCTACCTAAGATTGTGAGGCTTTATGGCATCTCTTTTATTGTTATTTTCCCGTGTTTACGTCCTGCGTCTCCAACCATGCTATGAATTCTTTTAGGACAAGTCTTGCTTCTTGTTCCCGTTGTCCACGCTGTCCCCACCCTGGATCCTCTGACAGTCCAGTACCTTAGGAGCCAGCCAGGGGACCATGTGAAGGGGGCCTGGGATGAAGAGGAGGCAGCACCCTACAATGTATGCAATCCCTGCTTCTCTCTGAAGGCACTCGCATTTAAATAAAAAAAATAAACAAACATTGGGAAATAACCGGTCAAAGTCATGATCAGCAGTGGCTACTCACCAGAAAAAAAAAAAAAAAAAAAAAAAAAAAAAGACAACTATTTATTTTATGCCTTCATAGAAATACATACCTTTGATGAATCTGTGTCAAAAAAGGCAAACCTGAATCCGATCAAGCTTCTAGGTATAACTACCAATTGCCAGGACATAAAACAGGAACATGTTTAACGATACCACAGGAATGCAATTAGCAAGAACCAGACTGTGGGAAACCCTATGGGACAAAATGACCCAGTTTCCTCAACAAATACATTGCAAAGAATATAACAAATGTGAAAGGCAAGCCTATAGATTAAAAGACATTTAAGAGCGATATCAACCAGTTGTGATATATATTTTATTTGATTCCTGATCTGAATAAACTATAGAAAACTATTTGAGGCAATTAAAGAAATTTTAAAAACAGACATTGACCTTATGTATCTCCCCTTCTCTTCAAATACAAGTTCTAAAGTGTCCAGTTTACAAGTCAATTCACTCCTGGATAATCTAATATATATTTTAAATACTGGCCTGATTAAGGAATTATGTTTTTTAGGTATGATAATGATATTGTGGTATTTTTTTTTTAAAGAGTCCTTATCTTTTAAACACGCATACAGAAATATTTTAGAGATAAAATGATATTAGGGATTTTGATTATTTTGAGACAGAGTTTCAATCTTGTTGCCCAGCCTGGAGTGCAATGGCGCCATCTTGGCTCACCACAACCTCCAGCTCCTGGGTTCAAGTGTTCCTCCTGTCTCAGCCTCCTGAGTAGCTGGGATTACAGGCATCCGTCACCATGCCTGGCTAATTTTGTATTTTTTACTAGAGACGAGGATTTCTCCAAGTTGGCCAGGCTGGTCTCAAACTCCCAACCTCCTCGGCCTTCCAAAGTGCTGGGATTACAGGCATGAGCCACCGCACCCAGTCGGGATTTTCTTTAAAATAACACAGTTTGCAGGGAGGGAATGGCTGGTTAATTCATTACAGATGAATTAAGACTAGCTAGCCAAGGACTCATGGTTGTGGAAGTTGAACAACAGATGCATCAACAGTCATTGTCTTAAACTCTCTAACTTTTGGTTATGTTTAAAATGTTCATTAAAAAAAAAAAGGACTGAAAAGGAAGAATCATTGGGCTAACCAAGCCATACCCATGGCTGACAGAGGTGAATTTACCATGCAGCTGATGAAATGCAGATGTCTGAGCCTGTCACCAGCACAGGTCCCTCCCAAGAGAATTGTGTGTTCATCAGTTTCTCAAAAAGGGCCCCTCAAATGGTAAAACCTTGAGGCCTCACAAACCTTCCATCTACCCTTGATGGCAGGCAACTGACGGACTGCTGCTTCAGACACTCAGTGAAGGTTTGCCAACTTTTTCTTTTTTTCTGGTAGAGTTGGGATCTCATTATGTTGCCAGGCTGGTCTCAAACTCCTGGGCTCAAGTGATCCGCCTGCCTCAGCTTCCCAAGTAGCCGGGACTACAGGTGTGTGCCGCTGCACCTGGCTAAAAGCTCTGTATATTGAAGATCTTCAAACATACACAAAGGCAGAGACACCCATCACGTAATGAACCTCAGGTGCCCTTCCCAGTTTAATTTCTCAACATTTTGTTATACTCACACCTTTTTTCTCCTCTTCCTTTTTCTTCTTCTCTTCCTTTCTTCTTTTCCCCTGAGTAGTTCTGTTTCTCTGTTTTCTTTCATAACCACAATATCATCATCCTACCCAACAAAATTAACAATAATTCTTTAATATTATTTACAGCTGAACCCATGTTCAGATTTTTCCCAATTGCCTCAAAATGGTTGGTTCTTAAGCAAAAATCTCCAATTAATGTTTAAAACATGAAATAAGAGCCATTAATGAATCATCCCTCTTTTTGCATTAAATATTGGCTTAAGTCACACTTTCCTCCTCCATCCCAGGTGGTACTGTATGAAAATACTAAGGTTAACCTTTTTGTGAAATGTAATTGTGCGTGTCAAGTTAAAATGGTTATATTTATCAATGGCCACTAATGGTGAGTAAACAAGGTATAAGCCTGTTGGCTAAAAGAAGAACTTATTTGAAATATAAATAAGACAACCTATGCGTTTCCTCTCTGTTCCGTTTTTCTGCAAATAGCTAGCACTCTGTTGTTAACAGTGACCTTTTCTTCTAGCCCTGTCATTCTGTAATTATCTAATATGTCAGGTGTACTTTGCATACTATGTAGACTATATTATGCAGAATAGAATGCATAGTGTATGCAGTCTGCTGAGCATACTACCTTTTAACAGTTTACTAGGCATAAAAAGGTTAAGAACCAATAAAGGACATGCACGCTGCATTAGTCAGCCCGGGCTGCCAGAAAAAATACCAGTGACCGGGTGGCTTAAAACAACAGAAATTTATTTTCTTACCTTTCCGTAGGCTAGAAGGGCAAGGTCAAGGTGCCGGCAAACTTTGCTTCTGGTGAGATCTGTCTTCCCGGCTTGTCCGACAGAGCCTTCTCGCCTTGTCCTCACGTGACCTTTTCTCTGTGTGTGTGTGCACATGTGCAGAGAAAGACAGCTCTCTGGTGTCTGTTGTTCTAAGGACACCAGTCCTATGGGCTCAGGGCCCCATCCTTGTGATCTCATTGACCCTTAGTTACCACCTTATAGGCCCTATCTACAAATATAGTCACATTGGGGATTAGGGATGCAACATGAATTTTTGGGGGGACACGATTCAGACAATAACAGGTACAATGCACACACACACACACACACATACACACTCACACACACACCCTTAGGATAAGAGAGAATGAGGAGAGAATGGAGCTGCTCATTGGATTGGAAATGAGTAGGTCTCTAGGGACCTTATTAAGCACACTACTGCTGTGGTATATGGAGAGTAAACTATATATTGGATTATCCAGCAGTGAGTTGACTTGTAAACAGGACACTTTAGGAACTGGTATTTGAAGAGAAGGGAATATAGATAGGGTCAATGCCAGGTTTGTTTTTTTTTTTTTTTTTAATGTGTCTGTATTCTAAGAGGAGTGAGTAAGTGAGTGGGGAACACTGACTGACAGATACCATATCTGGAAGGAATCTCAAGAAATCATCTGGTTTAATGGTTGAAGGTAAGAATCAGTTCTGATGAAGAAGGTCACTGATTCCAAATAGAAAGGGGCTGGGTGTGGTGGCTCACACCTGTAATCCCAGCACTTTGAGATGCTGAGGTGGGCGAATCACGAGGTCAGGAGATCGAGTCCATCCTGGCCAACATGGTGAAATCCCGTCTCTAGTGAAAATACAAAACTTGCCTAGGTGTGGTGGCACGTGCCTATAATCCCAGCTACTTGGGAGGCTGAGGCATGCGAATTGCTTGAACCCAGGAGGCGGAGGTTGCAGTGAGCTGAGATCACACCACTGTACGCACTCCAGCCTGGTGACAGAGTAAGACTCTGTCTCAAAAATAAATAAATAAATAAATAAATAAATAAAGGGATTGCTTTTTGGAGACTGGCGAGATGATGCTGGCACTGCAGAGAAAGGAGTTAAGGGAAGGTGAGGATTTTGGAGGAGGATACAATTATATGAAGCTAGGAGTGGACAGGAAGCCTTCATGTGACTTAGATCATTTTCAAAAGATCACATCCATGAAGTGAATGAAGCAAAAGAGGAGGTGACACATGGGCCGTGGGGTTGGAACTACAGCATCATCTGCGTCCTTTGACTTCCAGAACTGTCTAGTTTTCTGTGCAAATGCAGAACAACAAGACCCTGGACTGTTCCCGGCAATGTGTGGGCACCCTGCCACCGACCCTCTGCTTTCTGGGCAGAGATGTGCTGAAGGGCTCTTCTCCTGTTTGCACTGTGGATAGGCATTTATCTTCTGCCTTTCAGAAACCATGCAGGAGCTGTGCCTTGCTCAGAGTTTCCACGGGGGCGGGCTGGGGCAGCGAGCCAGCCAACCTTTGAAATTGAGGAAGCACAGGAGGCCCTTGCCCTTGGGCGGTGCTAGTGATCTCAGCAGCTGAGGCTGAGTTTGATTCTCTGAGGATCTGAGAGATGTTTTATTGTGTTAGTTCCTGGAATGAAGGGCGTTATCTTTTTGGGGCCAACAAAGTAACTTTTGAAAAATTGAAGGAAAATACTTGCTCCAGAGCCATTAGGATTAAAAATGAACAACATATTGAGAAAGCTTTAATTTCTTGAACCCCTGTTTTAAAAAAGAAATCTGATTTTAGAATTAGTTCCTTTTGTTGACAAATTAGATTCGGGAATTGTTTGAAGAAAGAACTTTTGCTTTTACTCAAGAATTCATATGTAATGTCAAGAACTTTTGAAGGGGTTGAGATTTTATCCTGCTTGCCAGCAAACAAGTTAGCTTACCCCAAGTTAGTTTCATGGATAGTGGGAAAAGACGTGAGACTGCTGGGTCAGAGAGAGGGTTTATTATGCACAGCCATAGCAGCAGATAAACTGTCAGCATGCTTTAAACAATTTACACTGGCCTCCATGTCTCAAAAGAGTGATTGAAGAGGGTCAGATTATACATGCAAATACAGTGGGTTGCATTTTGGGAGAGGAATTCTGAGCTTAGGGGACCGGGACCAAGGGCAGTAAGCATGCACCCTTGATTTCAGGATTACATACTATCTCTGTCTTCCAAGGATGTAGGAAAACCTGCCCTTTGCTCCCAAGGTACACATGATCCTTGTTTTCAAGTTTGCTCACTACAGAAACATCCTTCAAAAGACAATCCAGAGCAAAGGACAACCAGTGTTTCTACTCAAGATACACAGAAATGCAGCCCAGTGTGGTGGCTCACACCTGTAATCCCAGCACATTGGGAGGCTGAGGCAAATCACTTGAGTCCATGAGTTCAAGAGTAGCCTGGGCAACATGGTGAAACCTTGTCTCTACTTAAAAAAAGTCAGTGGGGCAGGGTGGTGCACGCTTGTAATCCCAGCTCCTCAGGTGGCTGAGGCAGGAGGATTGCTTGAACCAGGGAGGCGGAAGTTTCAGTGAGCTGAGATCTCACCACTGCACTCCAGCCTGAGTGATAGAGCAAGACCCTCCCTCAAAACAAAAACATATACAGAAATGCAAGAAATCCATAGCGAATTATATCCCAACAATAATGTCATTTAAAACTTAAATTCTGAATACATTGAATGAAAATGAATACAATTTTACTGTACCTGATTTTCAGTTGTGCCCCAAATCCTCTCTCCAGCTCCCCACTTTAGAAAACAGTCGCTTGAAGAGTTTTCTGAATGTCTTGTGATTATTGATGCCCCTGATCCAAAGAAACTTCTTAAACACTGCCGGAATCTTCTGTATGCCATGGTCTCTGCTTTAATTGTTTGTACCTCTGGTATCTCAGATTCCCTCTGGCTTAAATATTTCCTCTTCCATGCCTCTGTCCAGGTGACGATCTGCTGGTTCCTCCCTCCACTCCCTGGACTCAGCAATGTTTCTGTCTTCCTATTCCCAACATTTGGTTATTCCGGGTTTCATGTCATTTGCTCTTGCCTACAAGATTTATAAAAGAAGACAAAATCCTGACCTTGATCTACTCCACTCCTGAATGCCTTGGCCTCTCATTGATAAAGCTGGAAAGAATCCTGAAAGCTATCCAGTCCAAGCCGGGCACGATGGCTCATGCCTGTAATCCCAGCACTTTGGGAGGCCAAGGCAGGCATATCATACAGAGTTTGCGACCAGCCTGACCAACATGGTGAAACCCCATCTCTACTAAAACTACAAAAATTAGCTAGATATGGTGGCATGTGCCTGTAATCCCAGCTACTCAGGAGGCTGAGGCAGGAGAATCCCTTGAACCTGGGAGGCAAAGCTTGCAGTGAGCCGAGATAGAGCCACTGCACTCCAGCCTGGGCGGCAGAGCGAGACTCTGTCTCAAAAAAAAAAAAAAAAAAAAAAAAGCTATCTAGTCCAACCTGCTCGTTTTACAGATCTGTGGGGCTCTGTGGTCAAATGAATATAGGAAATACTAAGTTTAAAAAGGTAAGCAGGTGCAACCACTTTGGAGAGCTGTTTGACAGTTTTTATAAAGTTGAACGTATATACCCTATGGCCCAGCAATTTCACTTCTACATATTTACCCAAGAAAAATGAAAACATGTCTACAAAAAGGCTTACATAAGAATGTTCATACCAGCCTTATTCATTCTAGTCAAAACTTGGAAACCACCCAAATGTCCATCAAGAGGAAAATGGATAAACAAATTATGAGATATGTATATATATATAACCTATGTATATTATAATATAGCTGTATATAATCTATCAAAATTTGTTTACACACAATGCAATACAACTTGACAATAAAAAATGAACTATTAATATACACAACAGCATTAATGAAACCAAAATATCTCACACTGAGCCAAAGAAGCAAGCCACACAAAAATACATGTGGCATATTCCAAGAATGAGCAAAACCAGAAGATGTTGATGAGTGCTAAGACAGTGGCTGTCTCTGAGTGGGGACAGGGCTTTGACTAGAATGGGGCATGGAGAAACTTTCTGGGGTGATGGAAATGTTCTACCTCTTATTTTAGATGATGGTAAATTGAGCATTAAATTCTCAAATATTATGGAGCTGAACACGAGATCTGTGCATATGTTCATTCTACCTCAACTAAATATTAAAAAATTAGGCTGGGCATGGTGGCTCATGCCTGTAATCCCAGCACTTTGGGAAGCTGAGGCGGGCAGATTGTGAGGTCAGGAAACTGAGACCATTTTGGCCAACATGGTGAAATCCCATCTCTACTAAAATACAAAAAATTAGCCGGGTGTGGTGGTGCAAGCCTGTAGTTCCAGCCACTCGGGAGGCTGAGGCAGGAGAATCTCTTTAACTCAGGAGGCAGAGGTTGCAGTGAGCTGAGATTCCGCCACTGTATGCCAGCCTGAGCAACAGAGCGAGACTCCATGTAAAAAAAAAAAAAAATTTTTTTTAATTAAAAATAAACATTTCTTCACTCTGAGACTTTCCAGAGGATTGAATAAGCAAGTATGTATTGTGCATCTTTAAGAAGGAGACACAGCATAGAGTGTTTCTTAAACGTGTTTGAGGAGGGGACATTATTTGAAGGAGCATCTCGCGGAACAGGAAACACTGTAGAGGAGTGATGTTTTGGTCTGAATATTGACCTTAAAGCGTTTCACTGGGCCTATGTTTTCTGCTGCTGATTTCCTTCCTTCTGCTTATCCTAGAGATGCACTGCTCATGCCAGTCCATGCAGCAGGGGGATGAGCTGCCTGCTGCGGCCCATTTCTCCTGCCTTCCAGTTACCAGCCTGGACCTCTCCACTGGCACCCTGCCCTTCCTCGGCCACTAGATCACCACCACCTTTGCCAGCTGTCAGGGGCAAAAGACCCACTTGGGCATCTGCTGTATGTGCAGAACTGTATCAGTCACATGGTTCATTTATTCAGCAATGGGTGCATACATTCACTGATTTACAACCCATATCTCAATTCCCTGGAGACACAAAACTGAGTAAGGCATAGTGCTTGCCTTAAGGAGGAGAGAGTCACACGAGCACAGTTTTTAAGCAATGCAGAACTGCAGTATTAGAAGAAAGCCTAAGGTCTTTGAATTTTATCCCTTTTTCCTGCAAACATGCAATTCTCTTTTCCTCCTATGGCTCTGCCAAAGGCAAACATAAGAATACCAACCACCTGATACAAAAGGAGAACTGTTATTTTGACCAAAAGGGTATCTGCTGCGAGGGAAATACTCTACACATCAGTGGTAGGGTGGTGCAGCAGCCAGGGGCTCCAGGGCCTTCTGGGGCTCTGCTGCACATTTTGGGGTGCAGCAGCTAGGACAGAAACTCACAAGTGGGTGCTCCAATGATGAGGTGACACCTAGATCTATGAGTCCTGATCCTCATGAGTTCAATGTTGTTGTTTTTGTTTTTTTTAAATTTTATTTTACTTTAGGTTCTGGGGTACATGTGCAGGTCATGCAGGGGTGTTGCACAGGTGCATACATAACCAGGGGGTTTGCTGCCTCCATTCCCCTTTTGACTATATCCGCCATTTCTCCCCATGTTATCCCTCCCCACCCAGGAACTGTCCCTCCCCAGCCCTCCCCTCACTGCCCCCAGTCTGTGATGCTCCTCTCCCTGAGTCCATGTGTTCTCATTGTCCAACACCCACCTATGAGTGAGAACATGTGATGTTTGATTTTCTGTTCTTGTGTCAGTTTACTGAGAATGATGGTTTCCAGATTCATCCAAGTCTCTACAAAGGACACGAACTCATCGATTTTATGGCTGCGTAGTATTCCATGGTGAATATGTGCCTCATTTTCTTTGTCCAGTCTATCACTGATGGGCATTTGGGTTGGTTCCAGGTCTTTGCTATTGTACACGGGGCTGCAATAAACATACATGTGCATGTGTCTTTATAGTAGAACGATTTATAGTTCTTTGGGTATATACCCAGTAATGGGATTGCTGGGTCAAATGGAATTTCTTTCTTTTTTTTTTTTTTTTGAGACGGAGTTTCGCTCTTGTTACCCAGGCTGGAGTGCAATGGCGCGATCTCGGCTCACCGCAACCTCCGCCTCCTGGGTTCAGGCAATTCTCCTGCCAAAGCCTCCTGAGTAGCTGGGATTACAGGCACGCGCCACCATGCCCAGCTAATTTTTTTTTGTATTTTTAGTAGAGATGGGGTTTCACCATGTTGACCAGGATGGTCTCGATCTCTTGACCTTGTGATCCGCCCGCCTCGGCCTCCCAAAGTGCTGGGATTACAGGCTTGAGCCACCGCGCCCGGCCGGAATTTCTATTTCTAGATCCTTGAGAAATCACCACACTGTCTTCCACAATGGTTGAACTAATTTACACTCCCAAATGTGTTTTTTTTTTCTTATCTTGTTTCTCAGGAGGGGTGAAGGGACGTGAACTTTATAGATTTTGCAGAAGATGGCTGTCCCACAAAATGCTTCCTGACTTCTTACTCATTGTTCAGCTCAAACATGTGATCTTTTCTCAGCTCTAACTGGCAGTGGGGCAGGTGGAGAGGGTAAATTCAGCTGTGAGCTGCACACTCAAGGGCAGCAGAAACAATTTCACATTGGCCTTGTCAATGACCTTCACAAGCAGGTGTCCAAGAAAGGTGGTGACGTGTTACTCAGTATTGGTTAGACTAAAATGTTCTTAGGGAGCAACATCTCTTGTTTATTGGCCTAAAAAAAATTGAACATGCAGCAAAATCAACCTTGAGTGTGTGTAGAATTCTTCATCTTGTAATGAGTGTAGAGAATCAGGTTGTAGAACAGCTTCATCACTCCAAAATGTCTTCACGCTGTCTCATTTTAATCACACCCTCATCCCACTCCTGACCCCTAGCAACCACTGATCTGCTCTCTGTTGCCACAGTTTTATCTTTTTGAAAATGCTATATAAGCCAGACGCGGTGGCTCAAGCCTGTAATCCCAGCACTTTGGGAGGCCGAGGCGGGTGGATCACGAGGTCAAGAGATCGAGACCATCCTGGTCAACATGGTGAAACCCCATCTCTACTAAAAATACAAAAAATTAGCTGGGCATGGTGGCACATGCCTGTAATCCCAGCTACTCAGGAGGCTGAGGCAGGAGAATTGCCTGAACCCAGGAGGCGGAGGTTGTGGTGAGCCGAGATCGCGCCATTGCACTCCAGCCTGGGCAACAATTGCAAAACTCTGTCTCAAAAAAAAAAAAAAAAAAAGAAAATGCTATATAAATGAAATCATTACATCATAACCCAGAGAAAAGAAAAAGCATGCTCTTGGGACCATGGTTCCTTTGACTGAAGAGGAAGGTCCCCCTTCGACAGAATATTCTGTGCTGTGGGCCTTCCACGCTGTGGCTGCCACTGCCAGAAGACTCTTTTCTCTCACCTTGAGCCTGAACTAGAAGGTTTATGCTGGAACTCCCCCTGTCACACTGATGTTGACTTCTTGGAAATACTATCTGCTGAGTACTATCCAGGGAATACAGAGGGTAAACATGGCAAATCCACAGTCAGCTGGTGATACTTTTGAATTCTGGTTTTCTTCTGCAATCTGCCTGCTACTATTTACTTTTTAAAGAGTTCTCAAGCAGCTGCTCCAAGCATTCTGTCCAGGTATTATAGATATATTCAATGGGAAAACCAGAACCAAAACCATTTCTGGATTTTTGCAGAGCCATCTCCCAAGTATCTCCTTGGTCGGAAATCTGGGGATATTTTCCAGGTTACAAAAGTAGAATGGACACATCATCCTGAGAGTTTATGATGGCAACTGTTAAACAAGTGCCTTTGTATATTTATGTGTATATGAGTATTTATTAAGTACTGAAAACAGACACTGCAGGTGAATTCGGGCAATATGAAAGCTACAAGGGGAAATCAAATCCCTGTACCAAACTGGAGTGGCGGTCACCTCCTCATATTCCTTGTCACTGCAGATGGAAGAGAGCTTTTCTCTGCCTTTTCAGCAGCTACCATACTGTAGGCAACAGCTTGCCTGCAGATCTACTGGCCCATTGGGCACATATAATATTCTAGACATGGAGATATCAGCCCTGCATCAACTTCTGGGTTGCCATCTAAAACTTTCTTTCTTTTCCTTTAATTCATTTCTTCTTCCTGCCCCTTGTTATGGAGTAATGTGATGTTAGGACACACGTGATTAGATCTAGATAACAGAAAAAGATGGGTGGAGTGTTGATGAGAAGGAACAAGGTTCTTACATGTTGTAAATGTTGTGATCCAGGCTGGGGCCATCTTTATGGGAAAAAACCTGCAGTGCAGAAAACCCTTGATTGATAAAAATATAGATGTGCTTGCCAATGTCACCCAAGGGATAAACAGCTTGCCTGCCGTAAAATCTCATTAGTCCTGCCACGAGAATGGAGAAATGTAAAGATTTGTGGCCCCAGTCCAACTAAAGCCATTATCTCAAGAATGTCTCAGCAATGCGTTATGGGTCTGTTTGAAGATTTCAATTTACCTGTAGTAGGTTTGCTTTCTTTCCTTTCACTAGAGGAAAACATTCAGCCTGTTTTATTGTTTTGGATTCATTTTCAGAGGACCAAAAATACAGCCCTCTTTCTAAAAAAACAAAAAGTAAAAATACCAACCTTTTGGCTGCCCTCCCCCAGTACACACAGTCTTAAAGGAGATTTCAGTTTGTGCAGCGATGGGTCACTTTTGTGGGTGTACAAGTTGAATGATGTAGTTGACACAGTGTGAATTCACTTGTGGTGGAAAAACATGCTGAGAATCTAAAAATGTCTCTGAAAAAAGACATTGGATTATAATATTCTCCTTTTTGACATATTTGGTGAGTATAAGAAACATCATCAATTCTTTCAACAAATGTTTACTAAGAACCTCTGAATGCACGATCAGTGTTAGGAGCTGCAAGAGATGTGGAGGATACGCCAAGAGCAAGGGCCTTGCTCTCTGAGGGCTTGCAGTCTGCTTGTGAAGATGATACGCTCGTAGGTGGTGGTGTCTGAGCATTCACTCAGTTGCCAGGTCAGAAAGCTGGGCCAAGCTTCAGCTTCCCTGGTTCCTCACTTCCCACATTCAGTTGGTTGCCAAGTCATCTTGATCCTATTTCCAAAATGCTTCTCAAATTTACTTGGTTTTCTTCCTCCTACTCCTGCGGCAACTCTATCAGGCTTCCTCTTACTTCAATTGCCCAGACCACAGCAATTCCCTTCTAACCAATTTCCAATCAAGTCACGTATCTGGTCGTGTCTCTTCTCTATTCAAAACTTTTCATGGTTCTTTATTATGTCCAGAATAAGGCCCACACTCCTTAGCACGTACATAATTCCGGCCCAATCATCGGGTCCTAGCTTCCTCTTTCATGTTTGTCTTCCACTGGACCTGTAACATGAGGTGCTCTCTGAGAAGACAATGTATTTGCCCATTCCTATGCTCTTGTTCCTGTTATTTTCCACTTATAGTCCTCTCCTTTTTTTTTTTTTTCTGCCAAGTAAAATCCAACTTGTTCTTCAATACAAGGTCAAATGTTGCTTCTTCAGTGTGGCCAGTCACCGGTTACAGCTCCCATTTCTAGGCTTTTGTGGAACTTTGTTTAGGTATCATTTATTCATATGTTCATGCATTTGATTTATTCATTAAGTAATACTTTATTAATGGGCAATACACTAGCTGCTGAGAATGCAAAAGCAAAATATCATTCCTGGCCTCAAGGGACTTAGTCTAGTGGAGAGATGATTTTGAGTGTAACAAACATACACAATGAGAGAAGATAGTGGTTATAATGGATGTGTGTACAAAGGTGAGTGTGTGTGCATGTGTGTATCTATGGGAGGTCCAGGAGAAAAGCCCTTAAATCTGCCCAGAGGAGCTTCCGCAGGACACAGCATTTGAGCTGAGCCTTGGTGGTTGGGTAGAGTTTTCCTGGTAGACCCATAGAGACAGGAGATTTCAGGTAGAAGGAAGAGCGCAGGTGAAGGCACTGAAGTGTGGCTGAGCAAGGCACTTGGGGAAGGCGAGCCCACGTTGACAGATGCAAAGCCTGAGGGGTGGCTGTAGGGTTTGTAAGGTAACATACAGGAGAGCTGCCAAAGCAGAGGCTGTGTGGCTCCCTCCCAAGACAATGACCGGGGGTTCCTGCAATGTGTAGGAGGTTAGACTATCTGCTGGAATTAGATTCCAGGAGAAAAAGCATTTCGGAAAGATGTGTGCTTTAAAAAAATGTAGGTAAGGGCTGGGCGTGGTGGCTCACAACTGTTAATTCCAGCATTTTGAGAGGCTGAGGCAGGAGGAGCACTGAGATCAGGACTTCAGGACCAACGTGGCCAACATGGCAAAACCCTGTGTCTACTAAAAATACAAAAATTAGCTGGGCACGGTGATGAGCACCTGTAATCCCAGCTACTCGAAGGCTGAGACAGGGAGAATTGCTTGAACCTGGAAGGCAGAGGTTGCAGTGGGCCAAGATTGTGCCACTGCACTCCAGCCTGGGTGACAGAGCGAGGCTCCAACTCAAAAAAAAAAAAAAAATGTAGATAAGAAAAGTCCATTGGAACCATTTTTAATTTAAAGGGTACTCTCACTCCCCCAAATGATAGGAGTAGTAATCACAGAGTAACATTTATTTCTGAGTGCATGGAGCAATATATAAATGAAATTAATTCTTCCTACTCTGTTTCACTACCTTCTCTTTATCTTCTTTCTTTCTTTCCTGGGAAGTACTGTAAGATAGTACTTATGGTATATATTTAACTGTTGTTGAATTTTGACTGGAAATAGTCTAAAATCTAAAAATAATTAGCGGAATATTCCATTCCTATTACTATAAAAATCAACTAAATCTGTCTTGTTTTTAGCCATGTGACTCTTCATTGTTTCTGCGTCCCACCCCATGTGGACTGCAGCTCACACACAGGCGTGCACACACACAGAGCCTCCCCATTGCTGATATAAAACACAATTGCTAGTTTCCTAGTCCCATCCCCACTGATTTGGGAGGAGGCAGGTGAAGCTCAATAATGGCTCACATAGGCTCCCAGGTGATGCCTATGCGGCCAATCTGGAGACCACTCTTTCAATCGCATTTCTCTACATGCTGTTATCTCCATTATTAAACTCTAAACATATGGATTAGAGATCACTAATCCATGTTACCTGCTGAGTTGAAAGGCATTTTAAGAGGTGATCTAGACCAGGCGTCCTCAAACTTTTTACACAGGGGGCCGGTTCACTGTCCCTCAGACCGTTGGAGGGCTGCCACATACTGTGCTCCTCTCACTGACCACCAATGAAAGAGGTGCCCCTTCCTGAAGTGCAGTGGGGGGCCGGATAAATGGCCTCAGGGGGCTGCATGCGGCCCACGGGCCGTAGTTTGGGGACGCCTGATCTAGACTAATCATCACTTTGAGCTACTATCCAAGGCTACTCCAATGAGGTACCAGGTGAAAGCAGTTAAATGTAGTTTCAAGTCCCTGTATTCATAGAAACAGAACTTGGTTGTTTTGGTTACTAGTTTTGTTAATCTTGCATAAGAAACGATCCCATGACACAGTATATGTTATCGTGCCTATAATAAATGACACATAAACTTCCAAACGACAGTAGTTAATGCCTTGGGACAAAGGAAACTGGCTAATTAGGCTTCTTTAACTTGACCTTCAAATAATTGCCACCTTTCTGTATCTTTAATCATTAAACCTATTTTTGTTTCTCATGAACTTTATTGAGGACCGATTTAGGTACAATAAACTGCACCCATTTAAAGTGTACATTAGTCTAACTTTTAAAACTACTAAATTACTAATGACATTAATTTAAAATTATTAATCAGTATGAATAAAAATATTTTTAGAAACCCTACACGACTACAAAGTACTACATGCCTTTAGAAAGAAAGAGACGTGAATATGATTTTATATTTTTGGAATCTATTGGGTACACATGATAGAAAGGCAAGTGGGAGCAAATGGGAATCAGGACGAGACTGTCCACAAGGACCTTAGAAAACCCTAGAGATGCATCTGGCATCTGGTGCTCCTGAACTTGGCTTGATGTGCTCAGATAGCAAAGGCTGGTGTGGGAGGATTTGGACAGTGAGAATGGAGTGAAGGGGATGAGTTTTTGTCATGCTTTTACGACTGTCTGCCACTTCCTTTATGTTCCAATGTCCCTACCCTGGTCGGCCCCGTTTGAGTTATACCTGGATTATTATTAAAAACCATTAGCGTTTCTCGTTGCTTCCTGTCTCTCCCTATATGAACCTATCTTGTACATATCTGTGTTTATGCCACTTTCCAACTAACGAAACTTCAGAGATTCTCAGGGTGAAGTCAGAGTCTTCCCTCTGGCATTTGAAGCCCTCAACCGCTTAACCTGTACCTCATCCACCAATCTCACCTAATTTCAGAGGCAAATCACCTGCTGCAGATGAATGGCTCTGTGGGCTTGCTCTTACCCTCATGATTTCCTGCCTGCTGGAAAGTCCCGTCATTTTCCTTCCCTTTATTTCATGGTCCAATCGTACAACTTCATGTGCACAACGGAGACTTGATTCCCTCAGAATTCCTTCTCCCCATTTTTGTGTTCTTACCTTCTGAACTATACATAATAATAAACTGCTTTGGATTTGTGTTTAATAGTTCATGGGCATATATTCTGTCTCTCAAGTGGATTATAAACTGCTTGAGGTCAGGGACCATGCTGTGGAATACTTCTTGGATTTTAGGATTGTAAGTAATTATAGTAATAAAATAGATACCTTAATGTATAACTAAATGTCTTGTGAGTCTTTTCACATAAATCCATGAGTCTAAAAACAATCTTTTGTTAAGACCCTGTGTCTTGTTTTTTATTTTAAGAATATGCTATTTTTATAGGCACTAAGGGAATGCAGTGTGGTGATAATAATGACCAACATTTGTTGTGTTTTTACTCTGTGTTGGGTACTTTCCTCAGTGCTATGCTGTGCAGTAACTGCCTTAATCCTCCTGACAACACACACAGACTGGTGCTATTATTATCCCCATTACATAGCCAAGGAAACTAAGACACCAAGAGGTGAAGTCATTGGCAAGGCTGGAAAGCCAGACTTGAGGGAGCTGGACCTGCTGCCACCGGCTTAACCACAGCGCACACTGCAACTCATTCATACAAGAAACACATGAAATGTAGGCTGTGTTGAGAAATAAATAGCAGAAATGTAATTAGAGGCCAGGGGAAAAGGTTGTGAAAACCACGTCAGGATTTATGCCTGCGAAATGGTGAGCTGGAACATGTCCTCTGCATAATGAAGGTGTTATATTCTAACAAACGCAGGAGAAAGAAGAGTTCATTATCTGTAGGATCTATTTTTAGATCCCTTTTCTTATGTCATTATAAAGAAAATATAAAGTCTCCAATTTGATAATTCTGTATATGATAGGTCTGATCTTACTTTTTTTTTTTTTAGATGATCTGTCTAAGCTCTATTTTGCTGAGTTTTCCATTAAAAATCTCCTTTTCAAACCCAGCAAATGTTTAATCTTGTCTACTGTAATAGTTGGAAATTCTCCCTTGCGGGTCATAAGCTCTTTAAATATTTTTAGGTTGCCAGATTTCTTCTTTGGCTTTCCAGGAAGCCAATTTTGTTCCTAAGAGTAATCCAGCTCTGTCTTTTGCACACTCACTGTATCACAATAAAACGCTGCCTAATTACCACCTTTGTGGGATCCCAGAGGTGTGAGTATTTGTCTCCAGGCTATTGCTGTGGACTATAAACTCTCCTCAGATGAGAGATAAACCTCTTCTTTATTTAAACCTCCAGGTCTAGTACAGGCGTTTACTCCATTCAAATCGTTTTCAGTCTTGTAAAAGAAGTGATCAAATGAGACACTGAAACTCACCCCGAGATAATTTCTAAAGGGAGTAGTTAAGGGAATGTTCCTTCTGGGTGGTGCCCAGTTTGAAAGGGGATACTAAAAAGTCAAATCCTTTTATCATCTTGTGTCTTCACATCTGGTGTGAGAAGGGAGTTCAGAGGTAATAGAGGAGGAAGTGTTACTTCTGTGAAGACAGAAAGTCTAGTGTACTCTAGTGGATATTTTCTTCTGACAATGGCTTCTTTAAGAAATTTGAGTCAAATAGCTAAACCTATGTTTTTGCTAGGAACTATTTTTAATAGATAATATATTTACATTTATAAAATAAATGTGCTAAAGTGAGACATCATATAAAACATGTATAATTTGTAAATACATTGGAATTCAACAGGAAAATAACATTATTAAATAATGTATGATTTTTTCCTTATTATCCACGGGGAAAATAATAGAATTGCCCACTTGTCAGCTATGCGCTTATCCTCTGAGATTTTTTTCTTTTAAAATAAATGTATTAAATTTTCTAATCACTATGACATAGAAGTCCTGTGGAATGTTTTCAAAGGGAGCTTAGCAGAGGAACAGTGAAGGGGACGGGAGGTGGTGTGCACCATCTCATCTGTCAACAGTGGCAGTTCAGGAAAAAGGCCAGCTACCTACGTGATGGTGGCATTTAGAATCTTTGTGGTTTGAGCTCTCGGTCCAACTCTTGGATTTCTTTCCCAAGTGACCTCAGACCTATTTGACTTACGTACTTCATTTTTGGAACAAACAGATGGGTTTTTCCAGAACCACAGGCTGTGTCCTTTAAAAACTGTGATCACTTTCAGCAGCCACTGAAATGTACAAATAGTCTCAAATGGCAGTGGTTCCTAACCTTAGCTGCATATTAGGGTCACTTTGGGAACTTAAAAAAAAATACTGATGCCCAGTTCCTCCCCATCAGATTAAATTTTAATTGGCCAGGGTGAGACCTAGACACCTGCCTGTGTAAAGCTCCCCAGGGGATTCCTGTGTGCTCCAACTTAGAATCACTGTTCTAAAGACATTCCGAGAAGAAAGAGCTTCCCCTTCCCTCATTGGCTGGCTGCTTGTGCACCTTCAGATATGGTAGCAACAGGGGTGTTTATAGGTGATCATAAGCTGCAAAATTACTGAAGGGCTTCAATGAAAAGCACCGTTAAAGTAAAGAGGTTATAACAAATATTACTCTTATTATTTTGTTAGAAAACATTGCTAATGCTAGTTATCTGTGGATTATCAGCTCAGTTATGAAGCACTTTCACACAGACCACCTGTTTTGCCCTCATAGGCACCCTGTGAGGCAGAAAGGAAAGGTATGATTATGCAGACTTTTTTATAAGTGAGTAAATGAAGGTCAGAAGGTTGAATGGGGCCAGGTGTGGTGGCTCATTTCTGTAATCCCAGCACTTTCGAAGGATCCCTTGAGCCCAGGAGTTCAAGACCAGTCTGGGCAACATAGCAAGACCCCTGTCTCTACAACAAATTAAAAAAATCAGGCAGGTGTGGTTTACGCTACAGGAGAGGCTGAGGGAGGAGGATCACTTGAGCCCAGGAGTTCAAGGCTGCCGTGAGGTATTATTGCACCCCTGCACTCCAAACTGGGTGACACCCTGTCTCAAAAGAAAAAATAAAAAAGTAAAACCTAAAATAAAATAAAATAAAATTAAAAAAAAAAAAAAAAGTGAACAACATGTCCAAGGTCATATACCTTAATAGCTGGCAGTCTTGGGGTTAGATTCCAAGGTTTTTTTTTTTGTTGCTATTGCCTTGCAACAAATTTGCACTATCATACATGAGAATCCCCAACAGTTCTAGTCAGTTGCTATGTGACCCACGGACAGTTGTTTAACCTCTGTGAACCTCAGTTTTCTCACCTACAAAATCGGTAATACTTGTATCTACTTCACAGGGCTGCTCTGAGCTCAAATAAGCTCAAAGAAGATAAAGCATTCTCACAGACTATAAAAATAGGTACATATATAAGCCGTGGCTATTATTATTAACTAGCGGGAGAAGGCAGTAGTTTGAGAGAGGTCACATTATTTATAATGCTGTTATCCTGCTCTTAGGATTTTAAATTAAGCCCAAAACATGAGTTGTTACCTTACAATATCTTATTCTTTTTAATATAGTCTGCATCGGTTTTTGACCTAGTTTGTTTATTAATTCAACAACCAGGGTTGCAGAATTGACCTGAGCAGACCAGGCTTCCGAGTATCAAAAAAGTGTCTGAAGGGGAGACACCAAGTACCTTCTGGGTTCACATTCCCTTCTCTACTGCATTCCTGGATTTTTCGCCTCACAGTGGCATCTGAAGCAGTGGCTATATGTGTCCTTAACCATGCTTTAAGTCCATAACATGCCATATTACCTCATTTTGGCTCCCTGGGACAATTTTGGAGGACCTGAATTAGTCATGTGGGGTACCTGATTAAAAAATATTTAACAGCCCTTTTCTTTTACTCAACACTGGGCCTCTCTGTTTGAGAGCAGACCTGGGTTAAGAGAGCAATAGTTGAGGTTTCTCTCATAACAGATGAAAATAGGGAACCAGTTAAGAAAAAAAAAAAAGAAAGAAATGAGTTTTTTAAATCTCACTTTCATCATTTAATCCACTGTCAGTGAGACATCTGAGGGTACTTAGTTATAAATATAAAGAATCCTCATTTATAAGTACTGGCCATTTTATACCTATTTTTTTTTTAATTTAGCACTGTCAAGTTCCACTATTTTTTTCATAATTCTGTCAACCACAGTGCTCTATGTATAATAGATTTTCAATAAATGTTGTCAGGAACTTCTTTCTCTATCCTTAATCTCTAAGACATTCATTCATTTGCTCATATAAGAAACATCTATTAGGTTTTGACTTTATGTCAGGCACTATGCTAGGGCTGGGGATACAAAACTGTAGAGACCTACTCCCCATTCTCAAATAACTTGTCTGGTGGGAAAACAGAAAAGTGAACAGATGATTCAATTCAGAGTAAGTGCTGTGATGGTGGGGGCATAGGGTTCTACAGGGTACACAGAAAGAAGACCAGGCTCAGGAATGGGTTCCAGAGGCAATGCCTCAGCTGATTCTTGAGGGACAGAGGAGCTGGGGAGATGACAGGTACAGTAGGGGAAGGTGGGTGCAGGAAGGAGGAGGACATGTGCAGGCACAGAGGTCTGGGAGCATGAGGAGGCAGAAAACAAGGAAGAGTGAGCAGGCCAGGTCACTATATACTCTGCACTGCATCCTGCAAGCTGTGTTTGCTACACCTACTAGTAGTTCACGAACTAAATGTAAATAAAATAGGATAGAGAACACCAGAGCACAGGACAGTAACCAAGGCCCTCACTCCGACAAACCGCAGGGAACTGAATTCTGGCAACCACCACAAGAGCCTGGAAGCAGATCCTTCCCATGTCAAGCCTTCAGAAGAGATCCCAGCCCTGGATGACACCTTGACTGCAGCCTCACGAGACACCCTGGAGCAGAGAACCCAGCTAAGCTGTAACTGAATTCCCATAGAAACTGTGTAATAAATATGTGTTGTTTTGAGCAAGTGTGTGGTAATTTGCTACATAGCAATAGAAACTAATACGCTGCCTAATTTATATTTGACTTCCTCTGCTTCCTGAGCTTCAGCCTCACATTCCTGCCTTGACAACCCTCATACAGTGACACCTACATCAAACCCAAATACACTTTCATACATTCCTACTCATGAGACCAGCAAAAATAGAAATGTCAGATAATTCTAAGATATGATGAAGTGGGAATTCTCTTACATTGCTGTTCTGAGCATACATGAATACAGTGACTTTAGGGAACACTAGTGAAATCTAGGAAAACTGAAGATGAATGATCTTTGCTATCTATCATTCTACTTCTTGGATAAACTCTCCAAAACCTTTCACACATACATACAAGGAAGTATTCAACAATGTTTATTATACAGTCTTTAGTATTAGTGAAGGACAGAAATGGATTAGTCACCAACAGGAAATAGATGAATGGTATTATATGGTTATGGCAATTAAAAATGAGTGAACTAAATCTATTAACATGTATAAATCTCAGAAACACATTTTTGAACAAAAAAAGGCAACCTCAAGAAAGCATAACATAACAGCATTTATAGAAAGCTTGAAAATATGCAAAATATTTATTATATAATGTCTATAATATATAGATATGTAATAATAGTAAAAGAACATGAATCCAAAAATAACACCAAAATCAGGATGTGGTTGAGTACCAGGGTTTCTTTTTTGTTATGCAACTCTCTATAATTTTTTTTTGTGTGTTTTAAATTTTAAAAAACTCAAACGCTTTTCTGTCATGAAGGTGTAAATCCTGGCACAGATCAAGAAGGAAGCAACATATGTTTCTTCCAAATCTTATGTAATTGCCATACTTACTTTATTTCATCTTAACTTCACTTTCAGACAGTAAGAATCGGTAACCAGTAATTTGGGAAAAAGGGATGGAGATGAGGTTGAATAAGTGCTGTTAGAATCCTTTATTGTCAGCGAGGATTTTCTGGACATGTGAAAATTGAGGTGAAACTTAAGAAAGGAGTGAGGCAGGCCAGCGAATATAAGGAGAGAATACTAGGGAGAATAGGATGATGAACAGTGTGCTTGAATTGTTAACCATTTAGGAACAATTCATGCAAGCCAACGTTTATGATTTTCTATCATTTATGCACATAAATCACAAAGACAACCTAAAATGCGTGAGAAATAGGAAGGAAGAAAGGAAATGGAATTTTCCTCTAAAACTCATCTCTCTCAATTGTCTAGAGTGGAAGTAGAACAGACTCAAGAAAAATAGGAAAAGAAAGGATTTCAGACATGGGAAGGGCCCTGGAGAGGGTTTGCATCTCCTTAGAAGGGGAAATGGGATCCTAACTGTACTGCTCCTTTTTCATTCATACTTGAAATGTTCTGTGGTTGGGGTTGCCTGGCATAACACTGTCTTCTATGAATAGAAAACCTGATCACAAGCCGCTCTTCCTCTGTGACATGTCACCTACATTGTAACATGCTTCAGTGGATAAATCGGAAGGTGACATGCTTTTCAATTCACTAGAAGATTCTCTGCATGTCACAAATGAAGTAACTCTTGCCAACATTTGCCTGAGTAATTCACTTTGAGTTATGTATTCTACTAAATGCAAGGTCCTAAAACAGTTAGGTGAAAAAAGTGTTGCTAATGTATTAGTATCTAGCAGAGTATCTGCAATGACTTACTGCAGTGCTCAATGAAAATACTATTCCTCCAGCTATCACAGATGACTATATATTCATTCATTGAGTTATGTGCCCACAACACTCCAAGTGTTACAAATCCACTTAACAGCCTCAAGTCCTGGGTTTTCTGTTCATATTTCTGAATTAGCATAAAGAAATGCAAAATCATAAGCAAGGAGAATCCTCATAGATTGCTGCCAAGAGGTTTTGTGTTTATCTTGGCATACATAAGAAATATTTTGAGTTCCTAAAATGTGGAGCAGCTCTTTTTATTAAGAATATGTGATTAAGTGAGTCTCACTTCTAATGGGAGACTGAGGCATAAGTATAGTAAGTTCATGAATAAAATAGAGCCAAAGCCTCATTTTGACTGGATAAAGCAGAAACACAGGTATAAGGTATTAGTATAAGGCTCTTAATTTCCTCCTTGTCTACTATCTCTTCCCATTACATAGGAAAGGCATCATCAGGCCAGGTGCAGTGGCTCATGCTTATAATCCCAGAACTTTGGGAGGCTGAGGCAGGCGGATCATAGGGTCAGGAGTTCAGGACCAGCCTGCCCAGTAATGGTGAAACCGTGTTTCTATTAAGGAATACAAAAATTAGCAGGGCGTGGTGGTGCATGTCTGTAGTCACAGCTACTTGGGAGGCTGAGGCACTTGAACCTGGAAGGCGGAGGTTGCAGTGAGCTGAGCTTGTGCTATTGCATTCCAGCGTGGGCAACAGAGTGAGATTTTGTTTAAAAAAAAAAAAAAAAGAAAAAAAAAAAAACAACAACCAGGCAACAACAGAAAGACAAAATTGACACCTTGAAAATCTACCTTATAGCCAGGCGTGGTAGCTCACGCCTGTAATCCCAGCATTTTGGGAGGCCAAGGTAGGCGGATTCCCTGAGGTCGGGAGTTTGAGACCAGCCTGACCAATATGGTGAAACTCTGTCTTTACTAAAAATACGAACTTAGCTGGGCTTGGTGGCACAGGCCTGTAATCCCAGCTACCCTGGAGGCTGAGGCAAAAGAATTGCGTTAAACCATGAAGCAGAGATTGTGGTGAGCAGAGATCCCGCCACCGCACTCTAGCCTGGGCAACAAGAGCGAAACTCCGCTCAAAAAAAAAAAAAAAAAAAAAATCTACCTTTTAAATCCTTCTCTTCCACTCAATCAAGTTGCATTTCATTGTATGAGGTCTCTGGTACCAGTTCCTGGCTTTCTTCATCATTAACTTTCTGCTTCCTCTCACTTGCTAGTAAGGAGTAAAACTATAGCAAGTAAAGAAGCTGAGTTTCTGCATATCTGAGAGAGGTCAGATTCCATGTGAAGTTTGGGGTTCTGGCTAAACTCTCACAGACAAGTGCAGGCTCACCTCTAGTGATCCCTATATTCCAGGCCTGGGGTCCAACAGTGACAACAGCTGTAATGGAACAGGGACTTTGCTTTTCATGGACCTGAAATCCAGAGTACCTCTACATGTTAGGACTGATGGCATCTGGCTATTTAAAAACTCTCAATCCTCTAAAGCAGTGTTTCTTAAACCCTTTTGATGGACGCTTATGGCAGGAAGTACATTTTACTTCGCAATTCGTATCAGTTAGGGTCCAGTCAGAAAAAAAGAAACGTAAGTAGTTATTTCAAGAGCGAGAATTTAGCACAGGGAATTGATTAGTCAGATATTCGAGGACTGAAAAATTAAAAAAGGAACACTGGAGTAACACATAGGTTATACCTGTGAGAAGCAGCTCCTGCCTGTGGGACTGGAGATCCAAGGCAGGAGAGGTTGGGGTTTGGAGGAAAGTCCTGGTGAAGCTGGGGGCACAGGCTGCTGAAGGGGGACACTGCCTGGCCGCTGCTGCGGGTCATGCTCTGGGGTGGAGGGAGAAGAGAGGAGATGAGGCTGGTTCTGAGATACAAGAAGAAGCTGGAGACAGGTAAAACTGCCACCAGGCTAAAAGGCTGTGGCAGGAGTGATGCTGACAAGCAGACCAGGCCAACAGGAAGGAGCAACTTGCTTCCCTTTCCTCCAGCCTTGTGCTCTTCCTCTGGTCCTGCTGTGCTGCTCCGCCCAGATGACAAAGGAGAAATATTTGCACAATTCCAGCCCCACCAACACAGAGGACAGAGGGTAGGTTTCAAGCTGAAAGATGACAGCTCAGTAACTGCCATACGATACTTGACCCTCACCATGCACATCCCCTCTGGATTTCATTTTCTGTCCCATTCTGTTGCGTTATGCTTTACCCTACACTACCTTACCTTATCACATTTTCAATATTACAAAGCTGGAAGAGACCCATCACATTGACTTCATGACCTACTAATAGGCTGTGACTCACAGTGAGGAAAGCTCTGTTCTAGATCTTCAAGGTCAAGAGGGCCTGAATGTTGGAATTCAGTGATACTTACATGCTGAATTTCTTCCATAGCAACAGTGACTTCAGGAATTACTTCAAGGTACTCCTCCACTGAATATGCATGGGGGCCCACAGTTCTACAGCCTCCAGGGAAATTTTTACCAAGAGGCTGCAAATGTCCTGTATAGCACTAGAGAGGAAGAGCTACCAGATAAAGGAGGTTTTCCTAAGGGGAAAAGTTAAAAGAACCACCAGTCAAAAACATTTATTGTGCCCTTATTATATATGGGGTACTATGAAGGTGTTTTTGAGAATATCCAAAAATGCACATTGGAGGAGCTTGAAATATAGTAAGAAAAGACAAAAAGCCACTGAGTAAATGATAGATGAGCAACCACTCAGTATGGTAAGCTGTTGAGGGAGTGAGATTGGCAGGAAATATTCTGAGCCGGGTGATATGACTGAGCACGAATGATCTGGAAAGGTTTCAAGTGAAGGTTCGTTTTCAAAATACATAGAACTTAGATGGGATCAGGGGCTGGCAACTCAGGCGTAGAGAACAGAAGTAACAGAACAAATTAAGGAAGGAAGAGGAGGTCTGCTTGTGCAGTACTGGAACTTGTGGATCAGAAGTAGCAAGAGAAGTCAGAGGGTCAACCTTAGCTGAAGTGGAAGCTTGTAAATGGAGAAGGTATAGTCACTGGACCTTGGCAACGATCCCCACATTTAAGGAGTAGATAAAAGAGCTGGTGAATAACATAATGAAGTCTGGTTGGAAAGCTCTGAAGAGATCCAGGGTCATGGACCATCAAGGAGGGTGGTGAGCAAAGTCAATTGCTAGCGATCCCAAGAACACCAATAACTGAGAAAAACGTCAACTGTGAACCAGATATGCTGTAAATGAGGGTGGTGCCTCTTGACCACGCTGCCTGTGGGGATTAATGTGCTGCTTTCAGTTCCATCCTTTGGATTTGCATAGGGTGTTTATCACTTGAAGAGGTCCAAAGTAACTATGATTTACCGTCAGTCCTTATTCTTCCTACCTGTCCACAGTCACGTTAGCCACTGTGCTTCCGTGGCTTGTGGTCTTCCCTCCTCCAACTCACTGCAAAGCAGCTGTTTGTGCTGCCATCATCCATTCTCAAGTGGCCTGTCCTGCTGAGCTGATTTTCTGGAATCCTGGCTTCACAAAACAAGGAGCGTTATGCATTGAGGCCTTGCCCTTGGAGACTTCGTCGTGGCCTGTAGGCTGCACTACAATGCTGGCCAGCCGCCTTGCAAAGAAAGACAAGCAACAGGTCACAAGGGAAACCAGGTGAGAGAGAGACGGATCCAGTGAACCTATCATCCCTACTACAAACACGTGCTCAGCTGGTAGCAGATCAGTATCATCTTCTCCAGCAGTAAAGGAGAATTTATTTACATGCTCATTACATATGCAGAGTTGTGATCAAATTGCTGCAGGTGACAGGTCCTATAAGGATGTCCTATGACTTAATACTCAGACTTTGTTCTGGACTTTCATCTCTTAAATGTTGTTGTGTTTTTTGTACAAGCTATGGTTACTTTGGTTTCTTTTCTTCCTATTAGCAGATTCCAGGTATGATCACATAGTTTCCTCACTTATACTAAATAGAGGAAACCATTATTATCGATGTAAGAAAATGGGTTTCATAAGTGAACCCACTGTGAAGGTAGTCTGGATAGGGGTGTTAGTCCATTTTCACACTGCTAATAAAGACATATCCAAGACAGGGTAATTTATAAAGGAAAGAGGTTTAATGGACTGAGTTCCACATGGCTGGGGGGGGCCTCATAATCATGGCAGATGAGGAAGAGCAAAGGGACTTCTTACACAGTGGCAGGCAAAAGAGCTTGTGTAGGGGAACTCCCATTTATTAAACCATCAGATCTTGAGACTCATTCACTACCATGAGAACAGTGTGGGGGAAACTATCCTCATGATTCAATTATCTCCACCAGGCCCTGGCCTTGACACGTGGGGATTATTATAATACAAGGTGAAAGGGGGGTGGGGACACAACCCGAACCATATCCACAGGTCACGTACACAAACTGCTTAATATTTATTGAGCAGCTACACTGTGGACTGAATCAAATAGAATATGAGGATACCTATGTGAAAAAAAATTTTAATAGCTGGCACCAGAGTTCCTCTTACTTTGTGTAGGAAAATACTTTGGTAAACAGTTTAGGAATGGTAGATAGCTATGAAGGCACAGATCAGGAGATGGAGATAAAAATATTCTATAAAGAGAGAAGAGAGGAGGGGAGAGATGGGACCAGAGAGATGGTACAATAGTGGGAGGTTACAGGTTATGATGAAGAAATGGGAGTAAGCAGATAAAAATACCACTGGAGGAACTAGAGGCCTTTTAAGAGCAGGGATTTCTAATTTTAGGTTTTTTGCATCCTTAATTTAAAACCACTCATCTGCTCCAAACCTTCCAGAGTTGGCTATAGAAACAGCCAAATAAAAGGGGCTAATTTCGACATTATGTGTCAGCAGCAGTAGACAGAAAAGGGTTGCAAGAGGTGATATGTGGAGAAATCTTATGTGTTCAGAAGAAGTAAGAACTGAGAGCCAGAAGTGCAATCATTGAGAGGACATTGGCCTTGGCGAACAACAAAGGGTGGATAAGGAACTCAGACAATTTCAAGAAAATCTCTGCGGTAGGATGACTCAGCTGGATTACAGGCATAGTGACTTGTTATTTTCGACCATAATTTTTCAGGTGACATTCATTACTACAAAATGACAAGGTCAGTAATTCAATCCCCTTCCTCTTTTTTCCTATTAAATCTCTGGGCCTCAGTTTTCTCATCTATAAAATCTAGAGATTGGGCCTAGAACATCTCTGTGGTTTCTATTAGAGTCCATAGTTCTAATAATAATAACAACAACACATTTTTATGTTCCCTTTTGAGGTAAATCTATATGCAATGAAATGTACACATCTTAAATGTCCCATTCCAAGAGTTTTGACAAATGCATATACTTCTGTAACGGAAACGCTTAGCTGTAGAACTTTTTCATTACTACAAAAAATAATCTCAAATCCCTCCCTGACGGCCAGCCAACCACGATTCTGCCTTTGATCACTATTGATTAAATAATATTTAATAGCTATTGTTAAATGCTAGGTTTATTTCCTACAAGAGCTGCAAGATGGTTATCTCCATTTTGCAGACCAAAACGTCGAGAGGTGAGAAAGGCCCCCCTGGTCATCAGCTACCATGTTATAGGGGCAGGACGTGAACTAAGAATTCGTTTTAGAAGCCCAAGCTCTTAACCTGTTTATCTTGGAATCCACAAACTATTGCCCAAGAAACAGCATAAATCCAAATCCAGTCGAAAGCAATGCCATTTGCAAGTTCTAAAACATCCTGAATCATCCTAAAAACCATACGCATTCCATCTTATTGAAGGACTCCTTTCTATGCCACTCTCCAGAGAATGGAGAAAGGGGGTGCGAACGACTTCAATTCGGTCTGACTGGAGGTAAACACAGAGGTGGCGTAGATTCCACGATTCCCATCGGGGCAGGTCCAGCGGCGGACCCCAAGGGCCCAGCGACGCCCCGGGTGCCCCTTCCGAAAGCAGCAGGCACGAAGACGCCCCGCCACGGGGGCTGGACGCAGTCGAGGCGGGCTCATCAAGCACCACCGGAGCTCGGTCAGCCCCGCGTCCTCCTCAATGTCACGGTCTCCCTCCTCGCCCACCCTGTGCTGCTGCACCCCCCTTCCCCGGAAACCGGGGAGGGCGTCCCAAGCTCCGCCCCAGAGCGGACTCACAAGCCCCGCGCTCCCTCCCGCGCTGCCCCCACCGCGTGACCGCAGCTGCCTTGGCAACCCTACGCCGCCGCCGCCGCCGCCGCCTCTTCACGCACGTCGCGAACTAACGGACTCGGCGGCGGCGGCGGCGGCGTGTGCCCCACCCCCACCCCATCTGGACCGCATCGCGGACTGTGTCCCGACCTGCGCCTCCTAGGTAATGAATCCGAGGGACAGGGGCGGAAGCGGGACAGCAGGTGGTGGGGGGGCTCTAGCCTATAGCCCCTCCCGACCGCCCACCAACGGAGACGCCTGGGCAGTGCGCGGTGGGGTTCCTTGGGCGCTGGCCCCCGTGCGGGGACTGGGAGGAGCGCGGGAGCGCTAGGCTGGCGGGGCATCATGGGGATTGTAGTTCAGTGGCTCTTCGGGCTCGCGGCCTTGGTGGGGTAGCTCAGACTGGCGAACTACAAAGCCCGGCGGCCCCGATCGCCGGGAGAGACCGATAAACTTTGAGCGGACCGGGACAGAAAAAAATCTCTCTTTGTCTTGAGGGGGCTGTTGGGTGGTCGCAGAACTGGGCTCCTGTGCGTTGGGAAAGGGAAGTGGAGGTGAGCCTGGGGCTTCCCGCCCGGTTGCTGGGCCCGCCCCGGCTGCAGCGCTCAGCCCCACCCGGTCTGGGCCACCGCCCTGCACAGTCTGAGGGATGAGCAGCCGCCCAAGCTGCGGGGCCTCGGGCCTTCGGCACCTCTGACACTCGCGGGTTGCTGCTTCTCCGTGCAGAGCCGTATGTAAGTCACACGTTGGATGTGAGACCCGAGAAACCGTGTTTTAACAGTCTTTTCTCCATTCCCGGATACGTTTATTTCTAGATTAGTCATGTTGGTTTTAAAGTAGCTCAGAGGTGATTGCATATTAAACCCATCAATCGGTAATGACTCAAAGGGCAGTAATGTTTCAAGGTTAAGTGTGGAAATAGATAAAAAGATGTCATTGCGATTTTATGGTGGTACCTGGCATTTTTAACGTTTTGCATTTTTGCATTTTATTTCTTGAGGTTCAAGGTTGTGAAATGAGTGCTCTACCCCACCCCCACTTGCCATCCTGACAGTGCATACACATATTTTGATTAGTTCAGTTTTAAATTACTAGTAATTTTTAAAAACAGACTTTTTTTAAGCTGTAGGCAGCAATAATTATTTTCTTTGATTATTTCAGTGTTATTCAGAATTTCTCAGAGCATGTTTTCAGTAGGAAAAATACCATGTTTTTAAATTAATTAATTATGCTCAGGAGTACACCTGAGTCCTTAGGGTTGACCCAAGAATTGTTGGTAAAGGGAGGTGACAACAGATTTAGGAAACCTTCCTTGGCGACCCCTTAAAAATTTTCAAAATTCTAGAAATTTGCTGCTTTATAAAGTGAGTTGGAGGGTTGTTGATATTATTGTGAGTTTGGGTGTGTTTAGAAACAAAAAGACACAAATCCCATAAAATTATTTCTCTCAATTAAAATGAAGCTGACCTGTGTAAATTTTACTTGAGGTAGCAATTTTGTACAAGGAGGAGATGGAAAGTAGAGTTAGTAAGACAGGTAGAAAACAAAATTGAGGCCTTATGTGATACAGTATAAGAATTGAAGTATTTTATTTATTCATTCAAAATTTGTTAAGAACCTATGTGCCAAGCATTATGCCAGATGATGATAATAAAGAGATGAAAAAAGATAGTATCCTGCATGGCAAACAGCCATGTCATCACAATACTGTGGTAGAGAGATGTTCAAGTTGCTATAGGAGCCCAGAGTGGAAATAATCACATAACAGTAACATTTATTGAATATGTAAGGTGCTGTGCAGAGTATTTTGCATACAGCTCCTTAGTTAATCCTCAGAACAGTTGGCGAAGTAGTTACTGATTTTTAGAGATGAGGAAACAGGCTTTAGAAGCCTTGTACGAAATCATAGTTGGTAAAGGGTGAACCTGGGATTTCAGCTCAAGTGGGTCTGGTCATGGGCTCAAGCACTAATCATTCTCTTTGTCAATTAGTAGAAAGATATTGACTCTGTCTAAAGTCAGGGGAGGTCTTGAGTGTGATTTGACTTTTAACTTGTGTTAAAATAGTTGAATAAGCTTTCGTTGGAGTGATGATGAGGAACGTCAGTCTAGGACAAATGGATAGCACAAGATGAGCAAAGGATAGATTGAAGAATGAGGATTTTGTATTTGGGGAACCCTAGATAGTTCTGAATGACTGGATCCCAGAATACTTGCAATTAGTGGTTGAGGCCAGATATTAAAGTACTTGGTACTGTGTTCAGAGTTTAAAATTCATCTTGACATGGGGCAGTCATTGAAGAATTTTAGCTAGTGTGGTGGTGTCATCAGGTTTGTGTTTTAGAAAGATAACTCCAGCTCCAGTGTAGAGAATGGACCTGGGAGGTGAAAGATTAGAGTGGTAGTAGAAAAGCCAGTTGTATAATAGACAAAAAAAAAAGTCCAGTAGAGAAATGAAGAGAGTCTGAATTAAGCAGTTGGAGTCACAGAGAGACATGGATTCACGGAATGTTTAAGTGATAAAATTGATATGACTTGATAAGTGTTGTGGGTTGGGAGTTAGAGAGATTTGGAACTCTTTAAGATGATTGATTCCTCAGTTTCTGGCTAGCACGACTGAGGTAATAGTGAACCCATTGATTGAGATGAAAAGGAACTGGTTTTTGTGGGGATGAAAAATAAAGGTATTAGTTCAGTTTTGAGGATTTGTTTGAGGTTCCTGTGGGATATTCAGGTGGGGATGCATTTGAGTCTGGAGTTCAGAGAGAGCAGGCTGGAGTTAGAAGTTTGCATATAGATAAGTAGTTAAAGCTGGGAGAATGGACCAGCTCACGCTAGAGTGAGTAGAAAGGAAAAAGGAAGAGCTTTGGATATGGAACTCTTATTTAAGAGATGTGTGTAGGCTGGGTGGAATGGCTCACGCCTGTAATCCCAGCACTTTGGAAGGCGGGTGGATCACGAGGTCAAGAGATCGAGACCATCCTGGCCAGCATGGTAAAACCCTGTCTCTACTAAAAATACAAAAATTAGCTGGGCATGATGGCACACACCTGTAGTCCTAGCTATTCACCTGAACCCTGGAGGTGGAGGTTGCAGTGAGCCAAAATGGCGCCACTGCACTCCAGCCTGGTGACAGAACGGGACTCTGTCTCAAGAGAAAAAAAAGAAAAAGAGATGTGTTTATGTGTTTGGGGGAGGAGCCTACAAATGAGACAGTGGTTAGGAGGCAGAGAGAAAGAAGAACTGGGAGAGAGCATAACAAACAAAGGAGGAGAGAGTAAGACGCATGGGGTGGTCCAGAGTATCCGGTGCCTTGGAGAGGGTGTGTAAGGTAGCCTGAGAAGTGCTTGATGTATTTTGTGGCTAGAAATCATTTTAGAACTTTGTAGAAATGAAGAGGAATCAGTGAGCACATGCTACCTTTAAAAATACTGAAAATTTCCCATAATACATACACAAAAGAAGAAAAAATAAAATGAACTCCAGTGTAACTATCACTTACCTTGAAGAATGCACACATAACTAATTTTGTTTCATCTGTAATTCCTACTTCTCCAGTGGGTTGTTTTGAAGCTAAACTCAGATACAGCTTTTCATCTCTAGGTATTTCAATATGTATTTTTAAAAGGTAGGAATTCTTTCAAAAATTAACTTTAGGTTGGACGCAATGGCTCATGACTGTAATCCCAGCACTTTGGGAGGCTTAGGTGGTGGATCATGAGATCAGGAGATCAAGACCATCCTGGCCAACATAGTGAAACCCTATCTGTACTAAAATACAAAAAATTAGCCTCGCATGGTGGTGCACGCCTGTAATCCCAGCTACTTGGGAGGCTGAGGCAGGAGAATTGTTTGAACCCAAGTGGCAGAGGTTGCAGTGAGCCGAGATTGCGCTACTGCACTTCAGCCTGGCCACAGAGTGAGACTCCGTCTCAAAAAAAAAAAAAAATTAACTTTAATTTCATTCTCCTACTTCACAGTACCTCCTTGATATAAAATTTCCATGAGGTGAGTTAATGGCTTGAGTTCAGGATTTCAAGGCCGCAGTATTCCCGTGCATTCCAGCCTGGGTGACAGAGCAAGACCATTCCTGTCTCAAAAAAGGAAATTTCCAGTTGTACATTTTTTTTTTTTAAAGGAGTTTGACTATAAAGAGAAGAAAGAGATGGAACAATAACTAAAGTTTGTAGAGTTGAGTTTTTTTTCGAGGGGGGTGGAAGATTGATAACAGGCTATAAGGGAAAGAGCCACAGAGGTGATATTTGAAGATGTAGGCGACGAAGAGAGAGAGAAGGTAGCTGATACAGATCCCTGAAAATGTAGGAAGGGATGGGATGGAGCAGGGCAAAAGAGTTGTTCTTGAATTCATTTGCCACATTTAACAAGTATCAGTTAAGGGCTAACTGTATTTCTAGGCACTGAGAAACAAAAAAAGAGAATGGATATAGATATTTATAAGTTGGGTGGTGAAAAGATGAGAGTGTTCAAAGATTATGGTCTCTACTGCAGGAAAAAGATAGCCCCCACCCCCTCCCCCCAAAAAAAGAAAACCCCTAAGTCTCTAAGAGGATAGGGATAATGCCAACTGATGAGAGAAGAGATTGGGGTTGCCAAAGTGTGGTGAAGATTTGGAATAGCCTCTGTGGAATAGGAGTTGAGCTAGGACATGCAAGATTTTTAATTGAGCTGTGACTAGAAGTCAGTTTTCAGTGACAGCAAACATGAGGTGGTATGATTTTTTCTCCTTAAATTTTGATTGATTTATTAAGGGAGAATTTAAAATATTGAGGAAACCAATAGCCTAATGGGTTGCTGCAGAGAAGAGAATCCAGGCCAAGAACTGATGATTTAATTAACTCCTCCCCCACTTTAGATTTATCAGTTTAATAATTGTCTATTTTGTGTAAATATAACAGTGAAACTAGAAAGGCCCCTACAGATTAATACTTTACTGTCTCAACATTTAGAGTGATAATCTTTTATAGAGGACATTCCCCCAAGTGTCATTTACTGATGTGATGTAGTGGAAGGAGTCAGACTTGTCTAAATTTTGTAACTACAGCTTATTTTCTGTGTGATCATAGGCAGGCCTCCAAATCTGTACCCTTATGTCATATGGGGTGTTAATACTATCCGTCTTACTTGATTTCAGGAAGTTAAAGCAGTTTATTGGCGGTAAAACCCTAAAGTGCTCAGCAACTGAATGCATTTCTCCTTCTCCTGCTTCCTTACTAACAGTGTGGCGGGACTGCCAGTTCTGTCTGAGAGAAAGGCCCTGTTTTGTGAATTTACTTGACCATATTAAGCAGGTGAATCAGGTAGTAGTTATTACAAAGTGATGATTCGAGTCTGAGGGTGAATCATTTTTTTTTTTTAAATGAAGCTTCCTTTAATGCTATAAAATGTTATTTTATAGGGTATTAATACTATTGTGTTTTGCCTTGTTTTCATCTTTAAAGAAACAAGTTCCGCTAGATCATCTTAGATCCCAGTAGTTCTAAAATTCTTCAATTCTGACATTATTTCATGTCTGGACTGATTTATTATTTCGCTGACGTTTGAGCATCTTTTTGTAAATGAAAATATGTTTATATTTTAATGTGCTCAAGAGTATTTCGTTTCATTTTTTTAGAGACAGGATCTGACTCTGTCACCTAGGCTGGAATGCAGTGGTACAGTCATAGCTCACTGCAGCCTTGAACTCCTGGGCTCAAGCAGCCTTCTTGTCTCAGCCTCCCCAGTAACTGGGATTTCAGGCATGTGCCCACACCTGGCTCAACATTATTTTAAACATTTTTCTCTTCAGTGATAACTAGACTTATATATGGTAGTCCTAGGGAAATTATGCCCTAGAACAGGCTTCCCCAAACTACGGCCCGCGGGTTGCATGCGGCCCCCTGAGGCCATTTATCCGGCCCTGCGCCGCACTTCAGGAAGGGGCACCTCTTTCATTGGTGGTCAGTGAGAGGAGCACAGTATGTGGCGGCCCTCCAACGGTCTGAGGGACAGTGAACTGGCCCCCTGTGTAAAAAGTTTGGGGACGCCTGCCCTAGAATGTCTGATAAAAGTGAGATACAGACATTGGCCAGATAAATTCATGGCATAGATTGTGAAAGTAGTTTAAAAAAATGGAGTAGTTTATCAAGGTGGTTTAATCTTCACTGGATATCTTTAGATATGTTTCTTTTGCTGGGGGATGGTTTGATTGTGGTCCTAATTGAACAAATGGCAAAGGAGTAAATGACCTTTTAAGCCCTTTGTAACTTTGTTCTGTCCATTAGTAATTGTAAAACTCCTATTAAGCAGCCTATTAAAAAGTGAACTTTGGTTTGAAATCTTTATTCTTTTAAATATCCTTTTGGTATGAAGCTGATTTTAGTAAATACTTTTTATCGTTTTCAGTCATGTCTAAGTATTGTTTTGCATTTAGTAGAGAATTTAATGCTTAGTTGCTGACCCCCAATTGTATTTACTTTCCTATTATAGAACTCTTTAGAATGGTTATTTTATAGACATTTATCAAACATATGTGCCTTGCATTTCAGGTCAAATAGCACATCAAATGATACACGATACATGAATAAGATCTGGCCCCTCTCTCAAAGGAGGTTACATTTCAATCTGTGCTTAAACTAGTTTTGGTATACTTACTCTTGACTCTTGTGTTTTTTAAGGAAGTTGTCTCCAAAAACAGTATGTTTTATTTTGTATTTTCATACTTTTACGTGTTTGAGGGACAAACAGTGTAACTTTATCGTTCCTTTATTCTCATTTATTCCTGTGTCTCTATGAATGTCTTTATACGTCAGTATTCTTTTCTTTCTGATGTTTTCGCCTTGCCATTTTTCCTTGTTATTTGACAGTGGGAAGAGAAATGAATGAGAGAGAGAATCAGTAGTGCCATTTTTTTTTTTCTGACTACTTATGTAAGAATGTGGATGACTGTGGTATTTAACATATAATTCCTGTTTTTTTTTTTTTTTTTTCTTTTTTTGAGACAGAATCTTGCTCTGTTGCCAGGGTGGAGTGTAGCGGCGTGATCTTGGCTCACTGCAATGTCTGCCTCCTGAGTTCAAGTGATTTCCCTGCCTCAGCCTCCCAAGTAGCTGGGACTACAGGTGCATGCCACCATGTCAGGCTAATTTTTTGTATTTTAGTAGAGATGGGGTTTTACAATGTTGGCCAGGATGGTCTCGATCTCCTGAGCTTGTGATTTACCCGCCTGGGCCTCCCAAAATGCTGGAATTACAGGTGTGAGCCACTGCACCTGGCCAATTCCTGGTATTTTTATACTAGTATTTTTCCTGCATTATTAGATGTTATTTGAAGTCAAGAATAATATGTTGGTAAACTCCATGTGGCCTTTCATTGTTTTTTACATATACATAGGTTATTTGCTAAATGTGGTAGGTGCTGCTAATTAGATTGGATGATGAATGGATGAATAAATAAATATGATAATAAATTACTTGTTCAAAGACTACTTGAGTCTGTGTGTGGTGACTCTTGCTTGTTATCCCAGCACTTTGTGGTGGGGAGCAGAACCCTTGAGCCCAGGAGTTTGAGACAAGCCTGGGCAACATGGTGAGGCCTCATCTCTGTAAAAAATACAAAAATTAGCCAGACGTGGCTGCACGCACCTATGGTGCCAGCTACTCAGGAGGCTGAGGTGGCAGGATTGGTTGAGCCCGGGAGGTCGAGGTTGCAGTGAGTTGAGATTGCATCATTGCACTCCAGCCTGGGAGACAGAGCCAGAGCATGTCTCAAAAATAAATGCTTCATAAAATAAAGTAATATGAAGCAGATGGTTTTGAAGGGTTTTATGTTGTTCAAAGCACTATGGTATTTAAAAACAAGTAATATTTAATTACATAGGCAACCAGAACAAAATATCTATTTCTGTTAATAAGCCTTTTATGTTTATTTTTAGATTAGCTGGGTAACTTTAAAGGAATTTGAGGCAGTGAAGTGTAATGAGCTCGGAGGACAGGCTCTGAGTTTGACACATCTGGGTTCAAATCCAGGCTCTATGGCAAATAGTTTAAATTTGTTAAAGCCTCAGTCACCTTCCCTGTTTTTTTTTTTTTTTTTTTTTTTTTTTTGGGAGACAGAATCTTGCTCTGTTGCCCGGGCTGGAGTGCAGTGGCATGATCTTGGCTCACTGCAACCTCTGCCTCCCAGGTTCAAGCAATTCTTCTGCTTCAGCCTCCCAAGTAGCTGGGACTACAGGTACACGCCACCCCGCCTGGCCAATTTTTGTATTTTTAGTAGACTTCCTCTGTTAACGGTGGATAACTGTTACAGTTGCTTTGTGTTATAAGGATTAGATGAGATAATGGCTAGAAAACCATTTTTATCATATTACTTGGTGGGGAGTAAGCATTCAATAAATGTTGCTACTATTATTTTTGTGCTAAAAAGGGTATTTATGCACTTAAGATAAAGTTTATAGTTTAAGCTGCCATCTTGAGACATAATAACAGATGATCCACATTTTCTGTCCTTTGTAATGTTTTAAAGTTGCCAGGAGAATTTAGAACATGAGCAGAAATGACTGTGATGGTTACTTCTGCGAAATATTTAAGCTCTTAGAACCCTATATTAATATCTAGATTCTTCTGTGTTTATGAACAGTTTTTTTGTTTCTCAAATATTTGAGAAGTGATTTATATACATGTAAAAAATAAATGAAAAGACTTCCTTGCTACATACATTCTTCTGTAATGTCTGGGTTTATGATTAAGTTGTATTCTTTATTATTCATGGCAAACTGTAGCACTTGAGAATACTGCCCAACATAAAGAGATGGGAGGTATTTTGATTTTCAAAATTAACTATTTTGTTGATTAGCACTCACATAGTAGGTTCATTTATTGAGCTTGGAACATACTTCAAGATGCATTGATTTGAGAAGTCATGGTTATGCAATTAAGTTGCTTTTATTTATAGCAACCATTGTATGACATAAACTGGACCTGGTGATTTGGAGACTTTTTTTTTTTTCATTAAGCATATAAAGCCTAAACATATTGTTAAAATTCATTGTGGTACAAAATCTGAAAATAGAACTTGATTTGTTGTTTTGCTTACCACTGTTCTAACTAGTGTTATTAATAGTTCACTTTGCTTTAGTGCAGGTTACTCTGGAGTTTATAAATAGGTGTCTACTTTCAGGAATTTACAACTATTAGGAGGAAAAGGAACAATATGAGAAAAATACGGCAGTGTCAGAATGAAAATAGTTTAAAGCAGAAATTATTTTCTTAGCCTTGTATGTATTGTAAGTATGACTGAATTAGATTGACATTCACATAAAATTAGTTTGAAAAAAATATTTTCTTCCCTATTTAAAAACCATTACTGTGGAGACAAAAAAATAATAAATATTATGATTTTATTTGTAAAAGGAATTACGAGTGATGTCCCTGGTAGGATCGGGTTCTGGATACAAGCTAGCTTTTCATTTTTTCAGTTATATATCTTAGTCTTGGCATGAGATTAAAAATTCAGGTATCTTGGGAGAGAAAGTGTGTGTGTGTGTGTGTGTGTGTGTGTGTGTGTGTGCGCGCACGTGTGTGTGTATGTGTGCGTGTGTGGTGGGTAATGGTAGATTTAAAGGAGAGAACCAAAAGGTTGGAGATGTAGCTGAGGAGATAGGTTGGAACCATGGCTTTATGTGTTACATTGAGATCTGAGTCATAAAACAGTTACAAAAATAGTTATCTGGGACCAGATAAAGCAGTATTCCTTCTTGGTCTGAGCATGGACTTGGACTAGCTCTTCTCAGTCTGCGCTTAGAACTCTCCTTGAAGATATTATCTGGAGCATTCTGTATATGGCAGCATTGCTGGGTCAGTTCAGCAGTAAACACTGTAAGAAGATTCTCAGTTTATTTTTGAAAACATAATAAACTCAAAATAAGCGAAGTAAAAATATTCCTTACATTGATTCAGTGTTGTATGTGAGGAAATATGTTAACATATGATCACATTTAATTTTTAAAATAACCTTATAATGATAAGTATTATTTTCCCTATTTTGTAGACAGAACTGAGGCCTAGTGAAATTACATGATTTGTCTGAGGTCACAGCTAAGAACTTATGGTGCTTGGATTCATGCCCAGGTTTTTCTCATTTTCTTTTTTTTGAGACGGAGTTTCGCTCTTGTTACCCAGGCTGGAGTTCAATGGCGCGATCTCGGCTCACCGCAACCTCCGCCTCCTGGGTTCAAGCAATTCTCCTGCCTCAGCTTTTGTATTTTTTTAGTAGAGACAGGGTTTCACCATGATGACCAGGATGGTCTCGATCTCTCGACCTCGTGATCCACCCGCCTCGGCCTCCCAAAGTGCTGGGATTACAGGCTTGAGCCACCGCGCCCGGCCTCTTTTTTTTTTTTTTTTTTTTGAGCCAGAGTCTTGCTCTGTTGCCAGGGTGGAGTGTAGTGGCACCATCTCGGCACACTACGATCTCTGCCTTCCAGGTTCAAACGATTCCCCTGCCTCAGCCTCCCAATTACTGGGACTATAGGCACATGCCACCACACCCGGCTAATTTTTTGTATTTTAGTAGAGACGGGGTTTCACCATGTTGGCCAGGATGGTCTCGATCTCCTGACCTTGTGATCTGCCTGCTGCAACCTCCCGAAGTGCTGGAATTACAGGAATGAGCCACTGCACCCAGCCGTCTGTCTGAAATTTTTATGTTGCCTTTATCAAACATAAAGTCGATTGGTGTGGTATACAATTCTAGGTTGCCAACCCCTTACCCACTTACCCCTTGGAAGATATTTCACTGTCTCCAGGCTCCCAGTGTTCCTCTTGAAAACTTAGCTGCCAATATAATTTTTTTCCTTTGTTTATAATTCGTCATTTCTTTTCATTTTAAATGTTCTTCGGTCTTACTACATTGTCTCTAGGTGTGAACTTTGATTTGTTTTAAAACTGAAAATTACTGTCTTTTGCCAGTTTTGGAAAGTGCTCGGCCATTATATTTTTGAATTTTGCCTTTTCTCCTTCTGGAATTGATAATAAGACACATATGATTGATTTTATGTTCTGCATTTCTTAATCTTATTTACTTATTCTGTCTGTATATGCTGCATTCTGGTCAGCTTCTACAGCTCTGTCTTCTGGTTTATTGATTCTCCTTTCATCTGTGTCTAATCTTTTGCTTCCTCAGTCCACTGAGTGTTTTTCTATTTCAGTGACTGTGTATTTTAATGCCAGAAGTTCTTTTTGATTATTTTTCAAATAAGCTTATTTATTTTAAAATTTCTTGTCCTTTTATCTTTAAATGTACTTATTTTACAGTAGCTATCTAATATATTATCAAGTGCTTTAGATAAAGGCCTTAATTTTACTCTATGTGGTATTAATTCTCCCTCATAGTGGATTGTTTTCTTTGTATCTTGTAATTTTAGATGTAAACTCAGTGGAAATAAAGTGAAGCCTGGGTAAATGGTATGTCCTGTATTTTTGTGATTGTTTCTATGAAGTGCCCAATGGAGAACTGATGAGTAAATAAACAATTTTAGTATGTATAATGGGATACTACTCAGCAATAAAAAGCATTACTGATACATATAAGGGCATAGTTGACTCTCAAAAGCATTATTCTAGGTGAAGGAAATCAGGGCACATACTCTATGAGTCTATTTATTTTGCATTCTAGAAGTGACAAAACTGCAGGCATACTTCAGAGATCCTGGGGCCTTGTTGCAGACCATTTTGGTAAAGCAAGTATTGCAATAAATCTAGTCACACAAACTTTCTGGTTTCCCAATGCATATAAAAGTTACATTTATACTATACTATAGTCAATTAAATGTGCAATAGCATTACATTAAAAAAATGTACATGCCTCAATTTAAAAAGACTGAAAAAACAATTTTAACTTTTATTTTAGATTTAGGGGGTACATCTGCAGTTTTGTTGTATGGGTATATTGCATGATGCTGAGGTTTGGGATATGAATGATCCTATCACACAGAGAGTGAGTATACTAACGACAAGATAGTTTTTCATCCCTTGCCTACCTCCCTCCCGCCTCTATTAGTTTCCAGTGTCTGTTGTTGCCATCTCTATGTCTAGGAGTACCCAGTGTTTAGCTCCCACTTGTATGTAAGAATATGCGGTATTTGCTTTTCTGTTCCTGCATTAATTTGTTAAGGATAATGGCCCCCAGCTACATCCATGCTGCTGTAAAGGACATGATTTTGTTCTTTTTTATGACAATGTAGTATTCCATGGTATATATGTATCACATTTTCTTTATCCAATCCACTGTTGATGAGTACCTAGATTGATTCCATGGCTTTGCTCTTGTGAATAGTGCTGCAGTGAACATACGAGTGCATGTGTCTTTTTGGTAGAATGTTTGGTTTTCTTTTGGGTACATAACCAGTAATGGGACTGCTGGGTCAAATGATGGTCCTGTTTTAAGTTCTTTAAGAAATCTCTGCTTTCTATACCAACACTGTGTAAGTATTCCTTTTTTGCTGCAGCCTTGCCAGCATCTTTTGTTAAAAAAGACTGTATTGCTTTGGGAGGCCGAGGCAGGTGGATCACGAGGTCAAGAGATCGAGACCATCCTGGTCAACATGGTGAAACCCCATCTCTACTAAAAATACAAAAAAAAAAAAAAAATTAGCTGGGCATGGCGGTGCACGCCTATCGTCCCAGCTACTCGGGAGGCTGAGGCAGGAGAATTGCTTGAACCCAGGAGGCGGAGGTTGGGTGAGCCGAGATCGCACCATTGCACTCCAGCCTGGGTAACAAGAGTGAAACTGTCTCAAAAAAAAAAAAAAAAGGTCTGTATTGCTAAGAAATGCTAACAGTTATCTGAGTCTCAGACAGTCTTAACCTTTTTACTGGTAAGGGGTCTTATTTTGATGGTTGCTGACAGATCGGGGTAGTGGTTGCTGAAGGTTGGGGTGGCTGTGGCAATTTCTTTTTCCTCTTCCTCCTTTCTTCTTCTTCCTTCCCCTCCTCTTCCTTTCTTCCTCCTCCTCCTCCTCCATTCTTTTTCTTCTTCTCCTCCTTCTTCCTTCCTCCTCTTTTCTTTCTTTCTTTCTTTTTTTTTTTTTTAAGAGACAGGGTCTTACTCTGTCACCCAGGCTGGAGGGCTGGAGTATAGCGGTGTGATCATAACTTACTGCAGCTTCAAATTCTTGGATCCAAGTGATCTTCCCACCCCAGCTTTTTGAGTAGCTAGGACCACAGGTGCATGTTACCACATTAATAATTAAATTTTTTTTTTTCTTTGTAGAATTGGCATCTTGTTATGTTGCCCAGGCTGGTCTTGAACTCCTGGCCCCAAGTGACACTCCTGCCTTGGCCTCCCAAAGTGTTGGGATTACTGGTGTGAGCCACTGTGACTGGCCCAGGGCAATTCTTAAGACAGCAATAAAGTTTGGTGGATGTATTGATTCTTCCTTTTGTGAAAAAGTACTCCACGGCATGTGATTATACTGTTTGACAGCATTACCCACAGTAGCAGTTCTTTCAAAATTGGAGTCAGTCCTCGCCAAACCCTGCTGCTGCTTTATCAACTAAGATTATGTAGTAATCTAAATCTTTTGTTATTATTTCAACAGTGGTCACAAGTATCTTCATCAGGAGTATATTCCAGCTTAAGAAACCACCTTCTTTGCTCATCCATAAGAAACAACTTCTTATCTATTCAAGTTTTTTTTTTAATTTTAATTTTTATTTTGTAGAGATGGGGTCTTGCTGTGTTGCCCAGGCTAGTCTTGAACTCCTGGCTTAGCGATCCTCCTGCCTTGGCCTCCTGAAGTGTTGAGGTTATAGGCGTGAGCCACTCTGCCCTACCCTGTTTGTTTTATCATGAGACTGCAGCAATTCAGTCACATCTACAGGCTCCACTTCTAATTCTAGTTCTCTTGCTATTTCTACCACATCTTCAGTGACTTCCTCCACTAAAGTCTTGAAACCCTCGAAGTCATTCATGAGGGTTGGAATCAATTTCTGTAACACTCCCGTTAGTGTTAATGTTTTGACATCCTCCCATGAATCACAAATGTTCTTATTGGCATATAGAGTGGTGACTCTGTTTCAGAAAGTGTTCAATTTACTTTAACCAGTTTCATCAAAGGAGTTCACTATCTATGGCACCTGTAGGTTTACAAAATGTATTTCTTAAAGAATAAGATTTGAAAGTTGAAATAACTCATTTATCCATGGGCTGCAGAATGGATAAGCAGGTATGAAAACAGTGTTTATTTCCTTGTGCGTCTCCATCAGAGCTCTTTGGTGACCAGGTGCATTGTCAATGAGTAGCAATATTTTGAAAGGAATCTTTTTCTGAGCCATAGCTCTCAAAGTTGGGCTTAAAATATTCAATAAGCCATACTGTAAACAGATGTGCTGTCATCTAGACTTTGCTGTTCCATTTATGGAGCACAGGCAGAGGAGATTTAGCATAATTCTTAAGGGCCCTAGGATCTTCGTTCTAGTAAATGAGCATTGGCTTCAACTTCAAGCTGTCAGCTAAATCAGCCCCTAAGAAGAGAGCCAGCCTGTCCTTTAAGGGTTTGAACCCAGGCCTTCACTCCTCCACTCTAGCTAGGAAAGTCCTAGATGTCATCTTTTGCCAATAGAAGGCTATTTTGTCTACACTGAAAATCTGTTGTTTAGTGTAGCCACCTTCATCAATGATCTTAGCTGATTCTAGAGAACTTGCTGCAGCTTCTGCATTAGGACTTGCTGCTTCACCTTGCCCTTTTGTGTTATGGAAAGGCTTCTTTCTTTCAACCTTATAAACCAATCTCTGCTTGCTTCATACTTCTGCAGCACCCTCACCTCTCTCACCCTCATAGAAATGAAGACAATTAGGGTCTTATTCTGGATTAAGCTTTGGCTTAAGGGAATATTGTGGCTGGTTTGATCTTCTGTTCAGACCACTCACACTTTCTCCTTATCAGCAGTAAGGCTGTTTTGCTTTCTCAATATTCATATGTTCACTGGAGTAGCATTTTTAATTTCTTTCAAGAACTTTTTCTTTGAATTTACAAATTGGCTCTTTGGCCCGAGAGATCTGCCTTTTGGCCTGTCTCAGCTTTCAATATGCCTTGCTCACTAAGGTTAGCAGTTTCTAGCTTTTGATTTCAAGTGAGAGACATACAGCTATTCCCTTTCACTTGAACACTTGGAGGCTATTGTAGGGTTCTTCATTGACCTAGTTTCAGTATTGTGTCTCCTGGAAAAGGGAGGCCTGAAGAGAAGAGAGACAGGGCAAAACAGCCTATTGGTAGAGCAGTCAGAACATAGTATTTATCAATTAAATCACCTTGCTATAGGACATGGTTTGTGGTGCCCCAATACAATCACAATGGTAACATCAGGGATCACTGATCACTCCATAAAAATGGAGAAGTTTGGAATAGTGTGAGAATTAACAAAATGTGACACAGAGACACAAAGTGAGCACCTGCTGTCAGAAAAATGGTTGCGGCAGACTTGCTCGTTCATGGTTGCCAAAAATCTTCAAACTGTAATTTGCGAAGTGCAGTAAAGTGAGGTGCGGTAAAGGGAGGTGGGCCTGTGTAGTGATAAGGGAACAGGAGAGTGCATGGTGAGAGTTGGAGGTCAAATTCAAAGTGGCGAAAGGGAGCCTTCTGGGGTGATAGAAATGTTCCTTACCTCTATTGTGGTGGTAGTGGTGGTTATGCAGTTTATCACGTTTTCAAACCTCATCTACTTGTACACTTAAAATTAGTGGATTTAATTATATGAAAATTATATCTCAATAAAGCTGATTTTTAAAAAGCAGGCAGAACTCATCTGTGGTGTCAGAATAGTGATTAAAGTACTGACTGAGCGGGATAGAGGATCCTTCTGGGGAGTTGGAAGTGTTCTGTATTTTCAAGTGGGGGTTGCCTGGGTGTACACAGGTGTATATGCACAGGGTAAAAGGTCATTGAGCTGCACACTTAACACTTGTGCACTTTATTTAAGTTATATACCTCGATAAAAATGGAAAAGGTTTTAAAGAAGGATTAGAATATAAAGTTGAGAAAATCGCCAAGAGAGTAGAGCAAAAGGACAGAGAGATGGAAAATAGGAGAGAAAAACTAAGAAAATCAGAGGACTAGCCTAGGAAGTCTTAATTCCTGGATAAAAGGCATTTCAGAACAGAAAAAAAGAAAATAGAATTTTTTAATGAAATAATTCAGAATATTTCCTAAAATTGGAAGACATTAATTTCTACATTGAAAGAACTGCAAATAGACCCATTTCAAAGCACATCATCAAAAATTTTAGAAAACACATGTCAAAGAAAGGATCCTACAAGTTTCCAGAAAAGGGGAAAAACAAGTGGTATAAGCAATTTAAATGACTTCAATCTTCTTAACCTAATATTGAAGCCTAAAAGGCATTAAGGAAATGCCATAAAAATTGTCAAGGAAAATTATTTGCAAACTAAGATTGAGTAGCCAGTCAAACTCTCATGGAGGTATGAGGGTAGAATAAAGATATTTATAGACATGCATGGTTGCAAAAATTTTATCTCCCATTTGTGGAAAGTACGTTCCATAAAGGTAAGGGAGGGAACCAAGAAAGAGAAAGACATGTGATACATAAAAAAAGGACTGCATAGAGGAGGCAGAAGGGCTCCCCACGATGTAGGGAGCTACCAAGTTGAACAGCCTTGGAGGATAGAAAGGGATAGTGTTTTTCTCCGGAGCAAAGGTCAGGTTTGCTTACAGCCTTGGAACATACAGTATGTCCTTTTAGAACAAGGGGTAGGGAAGCATAAAGCTTAATAGATTCAGGTTCTCTAAGCTTAGGCCTCCTCTCCTGTGATTCAGACTACTTCATTTGCAGATGTTACATGGCCCTTTTCAAATTGTCCTGTGGGAACTGGGGCTTGGGAAACTGGTGGGAAAAAAATACCTTGGGTTAGGTTGTCTTCTGGAAGCATTGTCGTTTTAACTCTTACATTTAGGTCAATACTGTAATCCATTTGAGTTAATTTTTTGTATGTGATGTAAGGATTGAGAGTCAGTTTTTGTTTTGAATATGGACAGCCAGTTTATTTCAGTACCCTTTTGCTGGAAAAAATTGTCCTTCCCTCACTGAATTGCTTTGGCACTTTGGTTGAAAATTAGTTGGCCTTGTATGTAGGAATCTATTTCTTGACTGTGATTTCTTTCACTGATCTTTGTGTCTTTATGTCAGTTCCACACTATCTTGATTACTGTAACTTTATAGTAAATACAAAATTATATAGTGTAAGTCCTCTTACTATACTGTTTTTCAAAACTTTTATCTATTTTATATTCTTTTATTTTTCATGTAAATTTTAGAATCAGCTTGTCAATTTTTCCAAAAAAGGCTGCTGGGATTTTGATTGGGATTGCATTGACTCTATGGATCACTTTCAAGACAGTTGACGTCTTACCCGTATTGAGTGTTTTTATTCATAAATACATGCACACATATCTGTTAATTTAGGTCATCTTTAATTCTCTTAGTAGGTTTTAATAGTTCTCAGGTTACAGGTCTTGCACATATTTTGTTAAATTTATCCCTGAATATTTAATATTTTTGAATAATTTTACTTTTTAGTTTCCAATTATTTCTTGCATGTGGAAATAAGATTGATTTTTGTATACTGACCTTGTATTCTGCAGCCTTACACAACTTGCTTATTAGTTCTAGAGCTATTTGCAGATTCCCTAGGATTTTTCTCTACTGATGCTCATGTTTTCTGTAAATAAAAGCAGCTTTACTTTTTTTCCAATCAGTATGCCTTTTATTTTTGTATTGCCTTATTGCACTGGTTAGAACCTCAGTTCTGATGTGGAATAGAAGGGTTGAGAGCAAATATCCTTGTCTTGTTCTTGATCTTAGAGGGAGAGCATTTAGTCTTTCACAATACATATGCTTTGCTAAGCATTCTTAACATGGATTATGTTGATTTTGTCAAATGCATTTTCTGTATTGAGATGATTTATAATGTTTTGTTTTTATTCTCTTAAAATTATATTGATTGATTTTAAAACAAACCATCTTGAATTCTTGGGATAAACCTTACTGGGTCATAATACGGTATCCATTTTACATATTGCTGGATTTGATTAGCTAAAATTTAAAGATTTTTTTGTATCTATGTTTGTGAGGGATATTGATAGGTAATTTTCTGATATTTGTCTGATTTTGGTGTAAGGCTAACACGGACTTTAAAATATGAGTTGGATAGCCAAAAGAACTCTGGCAAAAAAGAAAAAGAAGAGTTGGAAGTAATTCTACCTCTTCTGTATTCAGTTTCATTAATTGATATAGGACTATTCAGATTAAGTACTCTATCTCTTCTTGGGCAAGCTTTGTATGGGACCATCATAGAATTTGTCCATTTCCTTAAGCCCTCTTTTGTCTTTCAGTAGCTCCAAGGTTTGTAGTGATAGCCCTTCTTCATTTTTATTTTTATTGTGTGTGTGTGTGTGTGTATGTGTGTGTTTTGAGGCAGAGTCTTACTCTGTTGCCCAGGCTAGGGTGCCCTGGTGTGATCTTGGCTCACTGCGACTTCCACTTTCTGGGTTCAAGTGATTCTCCTGCCTCAGCCTCCCAAGTAGGTGGGGGTTACAGGTACTTGCCACCATGCCCAACTAATTTTTGTATTTTTAATAGAGACAGGGTTTCACCATCTTGGCCAGGCTGATCTCGAACTCTTGACCTCATGATCAACCTGCCTCAGCCTCCCAAAGTACTGGGATTACAGGCATGAGCCACTGCACCTGGCTTTTTTTCCTCCCTTTCCTGGTCAGTCATTCTAGAGGTTTATTCATTTTATTGATCTTTGTGAAGAACCTGCTTTTGGCTACATTGAAATTTTCTGTTTTTTTCTGTTTTCTATTTCACTGATTTCTTACCTTAACTTTCTTACATTGTTCTGCTTCTTTTGGTTTTAATTTGCTTCTCCTGCTAGATTTTTAAGATAGAGGCTGAAAGCAAGAGTCAGACAACTACAGTCCAGGGGCGAAATCCAGCTTGCCACTTGTTCTTGAATGGGTCATAAATCAGGAATGATTTTCGCATTTTTATAAGGTTGAAAAAAAATCAAAAGAATGCTATTTTGTGACATGTGGAAATTAAATGAAATTCAGATTTCATTGTCCACAAATAAGGTTTTATTGGAACACAACCACACTCATTGTTTACATATTGTCTCTGGATGCTTTATGCTGGATTGGCAAATTTGAGGGGTTGTGACAGAAACCACGTGGCATTCTCATTTTGCACTGCTGTTTCTGAACTGTAATCACTGTTTTAAGTGCCATGCATCACTGTATTGTGACATTTTACTTTATTATCAATGCATCCACATCATGTCAAAATAAGAAAAGATGAAAAAAATAGACTTGGAATGTGATACTTTTAAAGCACAGCGAAGCATGGATTATTGAATTAGATGACAAGGCATTGTATTATATAGTGATGCCATAGCTGTGTTAAACACAGAATACGTTGATATTACCAAACTGTGCATTCATCACAATATTCCCAACTCACAGGAGAGTAACGGTCAGAAAAATGAGAAAACTTAAAAACTAATATCTTATTCTGGTAGAATTTCTTCACAAAATTTGAAAATAAAATTAAGGCTGCAGCCAGAGTAAACTTCCAAGTGGCTCATTTGTTAGCCAAGCAAGGAAGTCATTTACCAATAGTGGATTAACTAAATTGTGTTTGGTTACAGCAGATACAGAATTGTGTCTGGAGAAAGTAAACTTAAGACTGTTAGACTTTTGGCAAGAAGAGTTGCTCAAAGAATTGAGGATATCAACAATCAATTTTAAAACAAGGCAAATGATTTCAAGTGGTTTTCCTTGGCTTTTGATAAGTTGACAGATGTTACCAACACTGCTCAATTGTTTATTTGGAAAGTTAAGGCTGAGTTTGAAGTTATTAAATAATCTTAATGAATAGTGTGTATAGAATAAACTACAGATAAGAATATTTCAAAAAGTTAAGAAAACACTGCGTACAACCTGAATAAATGTAGTCTGCTAAGATGTATTATAACTGATGGTGGTAAAGATTTCTGTAGAATAGAAAAAAACTCAGGTGTACAAATTCATAAAGCTGTGAAAGTGTAAGATGTTTAAAGTCTATTGTTACTTTATTTCTTAGCAGTTATTTTGCAGAGAATATCAGAATCTATCATGTAATATTGAACCAGTAGTGTCAACATTTGTTCTTGTGGACTTAGTTGTTGTCAGTTCCAGGAATTTTTGTTAGAAATAGAGCCTGAATATTCTCACTTGCCCTGCTGTACAGCAGTTTGATGACTTAATAGTTGTGAGGTTTTATTGCAAACTTTTGAATTTAGAAGTGAGATTTGAATTTTTCTGAATGTGAGAAACTGCTGTCAATCACTATTATTGAATGATGAATGACTTAAGAAATCAATTTGTGTTGCAGACTCAATAGTATTCCTTAATGAATTCAACCTGAAATTACAAGATAAAACAGTTCTTGTATCAAAATTAATACTGCATTAAAGTTGTTTCAATGACAACTACTGTTCTTTGAATCACAAGTAATATCAAGTCATTTTATATAGCTTTCTATGGTGTCATAATAAAACAAAGAAGTAAGGTCTGTATTCCTACCCAGTATTGCAATAGGTATGTTTTCTGAGTTCAAACTACAGTTTCAGCAACACTTCTTAGAACATGATGCAAGTGCAAAGGAAATTTCCATTTAACTGTACCGTTGAGGCACTTTTTACCTAACCTTTAATTGGAATGATTAATTTGCAGTTAATTACATGCTAAAAGGTAAATACTAAGAGAAGAGTAAATACTATATGACTACTGTTACACAGTAACAAATTTCAATGTGCATTAGATCTATCCTGTATCCACAGAATACAGGAAAACCATGTAAAATCTCATCTTCAAATTTAGAATGTTAACACAAAACAATATGGTCTTATTATAATGAATCATTATGGGGAGAAATTTAAGCTAGTCACAGAAATTTGCATAAGTAACAAGGAATCAAAAACTAATCACTTCTAAACAATGATTATGCTGAATTGAAATCATATACTTGTGGTTTACTATCAGTTTACAGTAGCACCTAACTGGTACTTTTGAAAAAATACATTTTTAAACATGAAATTTGTTGTATTCAAGGTAAAACATTAGAGTATATGAACATTTGTGATTGGTTTTGGTGATAGGGAGCACTAACTTTGAATCCCAACTGAGTGAAATATTGTCTCCAAAATTCATTCTTCTTAGTCAACTTGTCTTACAAAAAGTTGTATTCCATTATTGTTTCTATAATATTTTGAATTGCATCAATAAGAATTACGGACATTTTTTGTCTCATTATATAAGTAGCTATGTAATATCCTTCATTTGTTAATCCTCAAAGCCTAAAATATTTACTTGTACAGGACAAGTTTGCCACCTTTTCCTTTATATCAAGATATTTTTATCTTTCATGGTTTTGTGTCTATACTTGTGAGCAGGATTAAGTTTTTGTTTCACAATGACTTTAAAGGGAAATAATTTATAGAGCATCTTTGTTTCTACTGGATTTATTAATTACATATTACTCATTATAATAAGACCATATTGTTTTGTGTTAATGTTCTAAATTTGAAGATGAGACTTTTCATGGTTGTCCTGTATTCTGTGGATAGATCCACTGGACATTGAAATTTGTTACTGGGTAAATGTAGTTGTATTGGTCCATTCTCATGCTTCTGTGAAGAAATAATGGAGACTGGGTAATTTATAAAGAAAGGAGGTTTAAGTGACTCATAGTTCTGCATGGTTGGGGAGGCCTCAGGAAACTTATAATTATGGCAGAAGGCACCTCTTCACAGGGCGGCAAGAGAGAACATGGATGCCAACAGGGGAAATGCTGGATGCTTACAGAACCATCAGATTTCATGAGACTCACTCATTATCATGAGAACAGCATGGGGGAACCACTTCCATGATTCAGTCACCTCTACCTGCTCCTGCCCTTGACATGTGATTATTACAATTCAAGGTGAGATTTGGGTGGGGACACAGAGACAAACCATACCATTCTTCCCCTGGCCCTTCCCAAATCTCATGTCCTCAACATTAAAAAACACAATTGTGCCTTTCCAGCAGTCCCCCAAAGTCTTAACTAATTCCAGCATTAACTCAAAAGTCCAAGTCCAAAGTCTGATCTGAGACAAGGCAAGTTTCTTCCACCTATGAGCCTGTAAAATCAAAAGTATGTGGGTTACTTTCTACATATAATGGAAGTACAGGCACTGGGCAAATATACCTGTTTCCAATGGGAGAAATTGGCTAAAAGAAAGGGGCTATAGTACCCAAGTATGAAGTCCAATAGGGCAATCATAAAGTCTTAAGGTTCCAAAATGATTTCCTTTGACTCCATGTCTGACATCCAGGTCACACTGATATAAGAGGTAGGTTTCCATGGCCTTGGGCAGGTCTACCCCTGTGGCTTTGCTGGGTACATCCCCACCTTCTGGCTGCTTTCACAGCTGGCCTTGAGTGCCTATGGCTTTTCCAGATGCATGGTGCAAGCCGTCAGTGAATATACCATTCCGGGGTCTGGAGGATGTTGGCTGTCTTCTCACAGGACTTAGTGGGAGCTCCAACCACACATTTCCCTTCCCTACTTCCCCAGCAGGTCCTTTCCCTGCAGCAGACTTTTACCTGTACATCCAGGCATTTCCATGCATCCTCTGAAATCTTGGTGGTGGTTCCCAAACCTCAATCCTCATCTTCTGTGCACCTGCAGGCCCAACACCATGTGGAGGCTGCCAAGGCTTTGGGCTTGGATCATCTGAAGCCATGGCCTGAGCAGTACCTTGGCCCCTTTTAGCCATAGCTGGAGCGGCTGGGTGCAGGGCACCAAGTCCCAAGGCTGCATACAGCAGGGGGGGCCCTGGACCCAGCCCAGGAAACCCATTTTTCTCTCCTAGGCCTCTGGGCTTGTGATGGGAGGGGCTGCCAAACATCCCTGACAAGTCCTAGAGGCATTTTCCCCATTGTCTTGGTGATAAGCTTTTGATTCTTTGTCACTTATGTAAATTCTGTGGCTGGCTTGAATTTCTTCCCAGAAAATGGATTTTTCTTTTCTATTTCATTGTCAGGCTACACATTTTCTAAACCTTTATGTGCTGCTTCCCTTTTAAATATAAATTCCAATTCTAAACTGTATCTCTGTGAATGCATAAAACTGAGTGCTTTTAAGAGCACCCCCAAATCACTTCTTGAAGGCTTTGCTGCTTAGAAATTTCTTCTGCCAGATACCATAAATCATCTCTCTCAAGTTCAAAGTTCCACAGATCTCTAGAGCAGGGACAAAATGCTGCCAGTTTCTTTGCCAAAGCATAGCAAGGGTCATGTTTATTCAAGTTCCCAACAAGTTCTTCATCTTTATCTAAGTCCACCTCAGCTTGTATTGTCCGTATCACTATTACCATTTTGATCAAAGCCATTCAACAAGTCCCTAGGAAGTTCCAACTTTCCGACAGTTTTCTGTGTTCCTCTGAGCCCTCCAAACTGTTCCAACCTCTGCCTGTCACTCACTTACAAAGTCACTTACACATTTTCAGGTATCCTTCTAGCAGCGCCCCACTCCTGGTACTAATCTGTATTAGTCCTTTCTCACACTGCTATAATGAAAAACCTGAGACTGGGTAATTTATAAAGAAAAGAGGTTTAATGGAATCACAGTTCTGCATGGCTGGGGAGGCCTCAGGAAACTTACAATCATGGTGGAAGCGCCTCTTCACAGGGCAGCAGGATAGAGAATGCATGCCAGCAGGGGGAATACTAGACGCTTATAAAACCATAAGATCTTATGAGACTTACTCATTATCACAAGAACAGCATGGAGGAAACAGTCCTCATGATCCATTTATCACCACCTGGTCCTGTCCTTGACACGTGGGAATTATTACAATTCAAGGTAAGATTTGAGTGGGAACACAGAGCCAAACCACATCAGTAGTGTACTATTTGCTGCAGTGTTATTCTCAAGTAATATAACTCTGCCTTCAGGGAACCTGTAAGGGGCAGATAACATGTCAAAAACATAAAGAAACATTTATTTTCAAAAATGCGTTGCAGTCCATTGAAATGCCTAGAACTAGTTATGGTTAATTTCCAGGAAGAATTTTTGAGCCCTTGAAGAATAGATAAGAGATTGAGAGTCAGAGAGGAAAAGTCAGGCTCCCCAAACCAAAGTTTAATTCCCTGAGCAAGGCGTAGAGAAGTATTTTGTTTTTCTCCTCTATATGTATTCATTGGTTTACTGTTCCTAGAAATAAGAAGGTAACTTGGACTCTTTCTTGGGATACCATTCTCCTGTATCTCTGGACTTCCAATTCTTTTAGTCTTGGAAAGAAAGTGTCTTTGCATAGAAGCCTTGGATGTTTCTAGGAGACCTTTGGAAAGCCTGGAAGAAAAGCCAGAATTACTGGACTGGAGCTTTGGTGGAAGCCAGATATTTAGAGGGTGTTCTAATTAACATCTTATAGAAAGGAAAATAATGGTAGTTATTTGCATGGCCAAAGAGTTATAGAGAATGACGGAGTCTTAGAAGATTACAAGTTGGGGTTCATGTAGTTTAATTTATAGGTGTTTGCTTAGATTTAAGTTTATGAGGCAATTACATGAGTATAAATGGTATATGGACAACTATAGACTGTTCCTTTAAAATGTGTTCTTTAAGTATAACTTTTTTTCTTGGGCCAAGAAATTTTAGTGAGAACTAATTTTTATAGTTTCAACTGACTTCAGTGGAAAATATAACATTCCTATATTTATGTGAGATATATATATATATATATATATATATATGTATATATATATATTTTTATGTTGGCAAGAATAAATTGAATAAAACAAGTTCATATATTATTGCAGTCTATGGTAATTATAAAGGAATAAGGAAAACTAGGGTCCAATTTTATGTGCCTTTAAGTAAATCAGTAGTCCAGAGCTATGTAATGTCTCTTCCTATTATTTCCATGGGTGTTCTTTTGTAATCTCCTTTATACTTACAAATTTGAAAATTTTGTTTAGTATTATAAGATGCATTCAGATAGCCTCAAAGAATGAAAGTTAACTCTTGACTTTCAAAGTAGTTCCACACTGGGCAAGGTGGCTCACACCTGTAATCCCAGCACTTTGGGAGGCTGAGGTAGGTGGACTGCCCAAGGTCAGGAGTTCGAGACCAGCCTGGCCAACACAGTGAAACCCCTGTCTCTACTAAAAATACAAAAAAATAGCGACATGATGGTACATCCCTGTAGTCCCAGCTACTCAAGAATCACTTGAACCTGGGAGGTAGAGGTTGCAGTGAGTCAACTCACAGTTGACTGGAATCAACCGCACTCCAGCCTGGGCAACAAAGTGAGACTCTATCTCCAAAAAAAAGTAGTTTTAAACATTTTAAAGAATAATAAATGTTTTAAAGTCAGTGCTGAAAATTTTTAAAAAGTCATTATATTTTATGTTTAGGTCTCTGAAAGAAGATGAATTTGGCTGAGATATGTGATAATGCAAAGAAAGGAAGAGAATATGCCCTTCTTGGAAATTACGACTCATCAATGGTGTATTACCAGGGGGTGATACAACAGATTCAGAGACATTGCCAGTCAGTAAGAGATCCAGCTATCAAAGGCAAATGGCAACAGGTAAGATGATATTAAAGTATTAGATGTGTTAGGAAAGCAGTACCCTATTATACTTGAGAGATTAGAGTTGGAAAATGAGTTTGAGATGGAAATATTTTCTATTAATCTGAATACTGAAATATATTTAAAATATATTCTTGAATAATTTTCTAGTATCTTACCTAATGTTTTGTTTTTGTGGTCATATATTCCATGAGGTATATTTTGAAGATATTTAATTCTAATTGAATCTACTTTTACTTTTTTCTCTTTCCGTAATTAGTTACCTAATTGTGTGACTACAGACATTTGAAATAAAGTATTTCATTCATTCTTTTGTTTTTTTAGAGATGGAGTCTTGCTCTGTTGCTCAGGTTCGAGTACAGTGGCACAATCTTGGCTCACTGCAACCTCTGCCTCCCGGGTTCAAATGATTCTCCCACCTCAGTCCCCTGATTAGCGAGGATTACAGACATCTGCTACCACACCCCGCTAATTTTTTGTATTTTAGTAGTGATGGGGTTTCACTGTGTTGCCCAGGCTGGTCTCGAACTCTTGACCTTGTGATCCGCCCGCCTCAGCCTCCCAAAGTGCTGGAATTACATGCATGAGCCACCATGCCCAGCTATTCTTTCTTTCTTTTTTTTTTTTTTTTTTTTTTTTTAAAGAGACAGGGTTTTGCTCTGTCACCCAGGCTGGAGTACATTGGTGCCATTACAGTTCACTGCAGCCTCAAAGTCCTGGGCTCAAGTGATCCTCCCACCACAGCTTCCTAAGTAGATAGGGCTGCAGGTGCACACCACCATGCCCAGCTAACTTTTAAGTTTTTTTTTGTCAGGACTGGCTCTTGCTGTGTTGCCCAGGGTGGTCTCAAACTCTGGGCCTCAAGTGGTCCTCCTGCCTTGGCCTCTTAAAGCACTGGTATTACATATGTGAACCACTGTGCTGAACCTGAAATAAAGGATTCATACTGGCGCTTCTCCCTTTCATTTTTACATGTTGTTTTGACCCATTTTACAAAACTCCTCTTCTGAAAGACTCCTTAAAAATGCAAATGAGTCCATAATCTAATAAAAACATTACTGTATTTGCTGTCTTTTGACTATATAATTTGCTTATTTAATAAGATAGTTAATAAAAACTTGAATTTTAATTTCACCACTTACTGTTCTTTAAGTTTAATTTAAATTTAGTGTTTTAACTGATCAGTATTTTTAGCATAGTTCTTTGCTGCTCTGGTTCCAAATTAATTGTAACTTTTAAAAAAGAATTTTTGCACATCATACTTATAAGCAACATATCTTTATTTAAGGAAATAAATGATCTGTCTATCTTCAGTGATGTTTAGTTAACAAAACTGCCTTTTGTTTTTATAAGGACCTATTATTTAAGCTTGTATTTTTCACCTGTTATACTAAAATAACGTTAACAGCCTTTTTAGAAAACATTAAGTAAAAAAATACATAACACTTCAGGAGTGCTGATCTTCTCTGTTATTCCAGTTTCAGTATATGTGCTGCCAATGCAAACACTCCCCACTTTTAAAATTAAAATCTTTTAAAACTTAAAAATACAAAGTCAAGTGTTTCTTTGATGTTTCCATTTCATGTACTAATGCCTTTCAAGTGTTTCGTCTAATTTTTCCATTAGTCAGAAATTGATGTTTTCCTAAGTTTTGAGGGTAAATTTGGCTTATTTTCCTAATTAAATGTTACCAAATTATGTTCATTGAGAACAATATACTTACTCTAACTCAGGCTGAAAATTTTAGTTGTTTTCTTCTATCCTTCCCATTAGCCACAGGCAGGGTGTTTCATTAATCTGTTATGGAAATATATTTGATATGTTCCTAATTGTTTATGTTAAATAGTGACCATTTCTACTCAGATATTTCTACTATGCTTCTTTCCATTGGGTTCTGAAATTACAGTTCTTCCAGGATAGCATATCCCAGTATAGTGTAAGTGTATATATTAGCAATTGAATTTTACCTAGCTTTTTCTTCGGATCTGTAACTCTTTCATATGTTCCTTTTACTATATGATTCAATATAATGATAGGAGAAACTTTCTTACACTCTGCTTTACAGTAAAATGTGGTTTCTGGTTAAAAAAAAAAAACAATTGTTAAAAAGATTTTGTAAGTGGAATTTTCTTTTTTTGTTTCGATATGGAGTCTTGCTCTCTTGCCCAGGCTGGAGTGCAGTAGCGTGATCATAGCTCACTATAGCTTCAAACTTCCAGGCTCAAGTGATTTTCCTGCCTCAGCCTCCTGAGTAGCTAGAACTATAGCCATTTGTTGTTATGCCTGGCCTAATATTTTTGTTTCCCCAGACTGGTCTTGAATGTAATTTTTAATATTTATCTGCTTGCTTTTGAAAATTAGTTTGGGCTCAAAGTTTGAAAACACAAGAATTTCCTCCTAATGTGTGCTCAGTTAAGTTTTTTAAATACAGGAAAAACTTTGTCTTTGATATAAAAATAAACTTTATTCAGAACTTGAAATAAATAAGGCCAAAATGATTCAGGTTTCAGATGAAGGAGAATTTAAATAAAAACTGGGGTGCAGTGGCTCATACCTGTAATCCCACCACTTTGGGAGGCCAAGGCAGGCAGATCACAAGGTATGGAGATCGAGACCATCCTGGCCAATATGGTGAAACCCTGTCTCTACTAAAAAAAAATATGAAAATTAGCTGGGCATGGTGTTATGCACCTATAATCTCAGCTACTTGGGAGGCTGAGGCAGGAGAACCACTTGAACCCGGAAGGCAGAGGTTGTAGTGGCCTGAGATTGTGCCGCTGCACCCCAGCCTGGCAATAGAGTGAGACTCTGTCTCAAAAGAATACAAAACAAACCAGGAAGTTTGTAATTCATAGTATTATATCACTTCTAACTTTCAGACACTCATGACAGGCATTTTATATTTAGTGATACTGGGAATAGGAAGTGGTGTTGAAAATTTTGGCTTACAATTTTTTCAAATCTATTTACAAATATATTAAAAATATTTAGCACAATATTTTACATTTCTGGGAATGGTTAACTTGTCACCTACTTAGTTGCTTGTTTTCAATTGTATTAATGATCATCACATTCTTTTGTAGAAATGGAATTCCATTATAAAAGATATGTAACTACTTTCCTTATTAAAAGGTATAGAATTATGTTTTTTCAAACCAATTTCTGCCCTTCTTTCTGTATTACTTGAAATAGTTCTTTGTGTTTTTGAATGTTTTAATGATTCATTTTTCATACTTTGACCTTAAGAAAACATGCACTCTATAGCAATTTATTATTTACAATTTATGAAGTGTTTAAAACAGTTTCTAGCATAAAGCCTGTTTTTTTTTAAGGTTCGGCAGGAATTATTGGAAGAATATGAACAAGTTAAAAGTATTGTCAGCACTTTAGAAAGTTTTAAAATCGACAAGCCTCCAGATTTCCCTGTGTCCTGTCAAGATGAACCATTTAAAGATCCTGCTGTGTGGCCACCTCCTGTTCCTGCAGAACACAGGTAAATAGGGCTTTATATTTTCTTTAGGTGCTTCTAGTTAGTTGATGTTCACAATGAAGCTTGCTTTGAACAAAGTATGAAAAAACATTTTTGGGAACATGTAAATTCAATATCTGTTTTTAATATTCACATTTATAGGTTTACAGTTTTGTGTTTGATAAAGTACAGAAGTAATTGTTACATATCTTGTGCTTTTAGAATGCTTTATGACTCTAATAACAATAGAATTCTATTGCTGGTCCTAAAACTTATCAGTTAAGAGAGGTCTTTTAGGTTTCATAATGGCAGCATCAAAATTTGAATAGTTTTGCTTTTTTGCTTGAAGAGACTCTTAACAACCTCAAATGAAGTGGTGGAGAAATTGAATTTACCTGGTTGGGCCTACAGCCAATTTCCAGAGTTTTGGTGTATGAGGAACCTTACCGATAATGTTTAAGTGGCTTACTGCTTAAAGGTCAGATTCCTCAGTGTGGCCTCTCCCACCAGTTTTCTCTAATCCCAGCCTGTGCATCCTTTACAGTAAACCTCTCACTTTTTGCCTTTGTCATCGTGTCTGTGCAGTGTCTTCTTTCTTCAAGAAATATCTGTAATCCCCATTTCTTAGCAACTCATATTCGTTCAAGTCTCAACTGACAATCCCCTCTGCAGTCTTTTTTGATTTGCTCAGACATAGTAGTTTGTTCATAGTGGTTATCATGTTGCATTTATTTGTCTCTTCACAAGATTTGCACCGACAAGGACCATGGTTTTATTTACTTAAAACAAAAATTAAGTAATAAACTTCCATTGCTAACACAGGGTTTGGCACATAGTTGGCATTTAACCAACAGTAAATGAGTTAACTCCATTAGTTTCACAAGTGAGGAAACTGAAACCTGGGAGATCCTAATCATGTTAAATCAGGATGTGAATTTAGGTCTTTCTGGCTTTCTGTCCACTTTATTGTGAAGTGGAACCATGGCCAGAGTATTGCACCATAAAAAATAAGTTTTCCTTTGGTCAGTAGCTGTAATCATCTGTTGAAATTTTCTAAAAACATTTTAAGAACTATGAGAAGTAGTTAATTTATTCCTTTGGATTTTTTCCATTGAATTACAGACAATTTTGTGATTTTTCAGTGTGAAAATAGTAGATGAGGATTCTTTTTTAAGGTCAACAACAATGCATCGATGTATTTTTCCTCCGATATAACCACCTTCAGGTGTTTTATACTAAGGTAACCCACATTCCTCAAAAGGCAGTGTTTTAAGAGTCATATCAATGTTACCCTGGAAGTTCCAAGATAAATACTGAAAGAATGGCATTTTAATCTACTAGAACTTGAAATTTTCCTGTATGTATGTATAATGAAATACCTTGTTTTTTACTGAAAGTCATTAATTCTAAAATATACTTCTAGTTTAAAGCTAAAAGCCGACAATACCTTTAAATATAGGAATATATGTTCTGAATTGTTAGAGTACCATGATGCATTTCAAACAGCATTATCCACAGATAATAACAAATATTGATGGCTCAAACTGAATAAAACATTGTAGATGACATTTTCCCATTGATGACTGCTAGTCTCAAAACATTACTAGAATAACACTAGTCCAGTTTTTTCTTTTCTTTGTCCTTTCTTAACTATTCATAACATAGATCTAACTTCTTATTCTACTTGTTTTTAAATCCTTTTTCTAAATGAAAGTGAAAGATGAATGGACCAGAATGTATTTCACTGATTCTCCTTTCTCTGTACTAAATTTTTAAAAAACTTTTCTTTGTGCATAGCCATTGTGTGTGTGTGTGTGTGTGTGTGTGTGTGTGTGTGTGTATGTGTGTGTGTTTTCTATTTCGTGTATCAGAAACCCTGAATAAAAGCAAATCTCAGATTGCATATTGTCTGGAAAAAAGATTTTCATTCCTATGTATATCATTAACAACAATAAGAAAACACCTAAATAACTCTACGAGGTTCTATTAGAGAAGGAAGTATAATACATTGAGTAATAGCGTGGGATTAATAGTTTAAAACTTTATGAATAAATTTTTTTTGTAAGCAAAAACAGTGGATCCTTCATCAATTAACAAAGTAAAGCAAATGTTAATGAACTAACTCTTATGCTGCTTCATGGCACAGAATGTATGCAAGGGCTGATAAAATAAATATTCAGATTGCAAATTTAGACTTAAAGGTTATGGAAGTTTACAGTTGTATAATATTTTTCTTGTTTCATAAACTTTTTTTCCAGGTTGTGTAAAACAAATATAATAAGGTTTTCACCTAGTGATAGTGAATGGTAGATATAGTCATTGGATATTCTTGGTTTAGTGAAACGGCATTTGACTTGAGTTGATAAGATTGTCAATTTTGCTTCTGAAATCTACTTGCTTTATGACCTTGAGCAAGTGATTTAACCTCTCTAAACATTAGTCTCACTATCTGTAAAATGGGGATCTCTACTTCATGGAATTGAATAAAAAAATTTAAGACAGTAACTGGCATGTAAAAAATAATTAAAATTAATGGTCATCTCTGAAATAAAGGAATATAACATTCTTTTAGAGAAATATCAAGAATAACAATTAAAAATGATAGCCTTAGTCATAAAACACAAGTCATTTTTTTTCTCCTTGCAGATTCTACTAATTCTTTAGTTTCCTGAAACATTTTAATAACTATGACAGAGAGGATGGGGCTTTTTAAATGTCCATGTCATAAGCAGTTGGTGATTATTTTTACAGAAAGGATGGTAGCTAATAATCATTAATCACTCACTGTATATGTTATAAGCATTATTTTATTTAAAACTCAAGTGATCCCATGAAGGGTTTGAAACCAGATCTCTTCATATTCATCTCTTCTTATTTGTATACACTCTGCTATATTACTTATATATATATACTCAGTGGATATATTACAGGTATATTTTGATACACATTTGTATATCTTGGTATTGCCTACTTGTTAACATTCTTAGCAGTGGTGGGAGAATAAAGAAACTGAAAATGCTTAATGAAGTATTGATATTTTAAGGGTAACTAAAAAGAACTTTCCATGTGAGCACCACACTGAAATTACAATTTAAGTCAACAGGAAAATATAATATTTATTTTATCTTGTTTAGTTTTTTTCACCGTAAACTGAGCAGATGTTGGTATCATGCTTGTTCAGTCTGCAGAACCATAAGCTAAGGAAACCTCTTTTTATAAATGATCCAACCTCAGGTATTTCTTTATAGCAGCGCAAAAAAGAAAAAACAAAACAAAACAAAAAAAACCCAAACATACTAACACAGTCAGATCATGTACTATTTGTCTTTCTGCGTCTGGCTTATTTCACCTGTCACAGGGAAGTGGTAGAATTTCCTTCTCTTTAAGGATGAATAATATTCCTCGGGGTGTGTGTGTGTGTGTGTGTGTGTGTGTGTGTGTGTAGGTAGGTACACACCCTGCCTGCAACATACATGCACACCACATTTTCTTTATCCATTCATCTGTCAATGGATGTTTAGTTTGTTTCCCTATCTTGACTATTACTACTAATGCTGAAATGAACATGAGAGTGCAGAGATCTGATATACGGATTTTCTTTGGATGTATGCTCTGAAGTGAGCTTGCTGGATCATAAGTTAGTTCTGTTTAATTTTTTGAGGACTCTCCATGCCGTTCTTTATAATGCCTATATAGTACCAATTCCAAGTGGTAGGTCTTTCAAAGTTACATCTTTTGGAAGAGGTAGCAATAAGAATAGGACACACAAACCTGAAATTAATCATTTTACTTCTTCTGTATAGGTGCACTAAAACTCTAATAGGCCTTTTAATGTCATTTCATCAAGAACCAAGAAGAATGGTATAGTGTGTTTCTGTATACATATAGACAGGAAGATTGATTTTTTTTTTTTTGATCAATTTAGGGCTATTCCATAGAATTTCAGCAAAGAGTAAATTCTTACTGACTTGGAATTAAAGTTGTTGTCTTATGTTTCTTTGGGTACTCAGAGATTAAGTAACTGGCAGTATTTTTCATCCCAATTTGCAGTGAAAAAGATCAATTAAGGTCAAAGTCAAGTACTGGTAGAGAATAAACTATCATTCATGCATTGCAGGTATTTCACCCATGCTCTGGCTTAGTTATTTTCCTGTGATTAGAAGGTTGGGGAGCAAGTTTCTGTATCAGTTCCACTACTGATTGAGTGATCTACAAGTTTATTTCTCTATAGCTCATTTTCCCTTCTGTAAATGTTTATTGAAATGAGATTGCTTTGTAGGATGCTGGCATCTATTATATGTATAGTACTGTGCCTGTTGCTGTCCTACATATGGTGGATGCAGAAACAGACATGTTCCCTGCTCTCTTAGGCTTATGATTTTGTAGATGGTGTGAGAGTCATTACTGAGGAAGAATGGACTGGATTTGGTGATTAATGAGATATAGAGAATGAAAGAAAAATTGGAGCAGATAATATCTAAATCAAGCTGTCAAATAAGAGTTAGAAATGAGAGCCATACTCTGAGAGAGATTGGGGTTAATGTAGTTATTTCAGCATCATCACAACTAATGACAAAGAAATTTTAAGGTCATTCTTTATATGATGGAATAGGTTATTTGCCTAATACTATTGCAGATTGAGATTATAGTCATTTTCTTAAAATTCTGGAGTTATGTTATTTTCTTAAATTCTGTTTCTGGAGTATGGGATGGACTCTATTTTTAGACTGAGTAGAATGTAGGTAGCAGGGCTGATTAAACATGCTAATAACTGACATTTGGTGAGTTCTTTACTGTGAACCAGGTATTGTGCTTTTATGTGGTTTATTTCTTTTTAAATCTTCATAACCAACCTTAAAATAGGTACTATTATTATCATCCCTGTGTTTTAGAAGGAGACACTGAGGCTTAATTAAAGATTCTAATTTACTTTTTCAAATGCATCTAGGTCAGATAGGATAAGGATTGAGAATTGGCATGGATTTAGCAGCAGGAGCTCACTGGTGGCCTTGATGCACAGTTTTGGTGGAATGGTGGAGAATGATGGAGTGGGTTCAGAGACTACAAAGAGAGGAGCAGAAGATGAGAGTATATACAATTCCCTCAATGAGTCTTGCTAAAAAAGGGAGCCAGGGAAGTGAGTGCTAGTTGGGGAAGACAAGTAGTTAAGGTTTGTTGTTTTAGAGAGAAAAGAATAGCAGGAGGATTTGTATGCTGATGGAAATGCTGCAGTAGAAAGAGGAAAATTGATGATGCATGGGCTAGATGGTTGACTAATGGAGCAGTGTCCTTGAGGTGACAAGAGGAGATGGGATCTAATGCACATGTCGAGGGAGTGCATGGACAACTGGCTCAGAGTCACAGCAGGGAGGCAGGGGTTGTAAGGGTGTGGTTGCAAAGAGGTGGGCAGGTAGAGAGGTGAGCGCTTGTGCAATCATTTCAGCAAGGAGAAAAATGCAAGCAAGACTGTCTGAGATTGAGAACAGAGGAAGCACGTGTTTTTCAGGGTCTAAATTCTGATCTAACGTGTTCCAAGGATAGGGGGACATTCCATTTGGTTGTGTTATTTTATTGTTCCTTTTATGTAAGTCTTCTCTAGGGAGCATTTTCATTATTTTATAGCACCCAGTAGTTACTCTTAAATCTCCACTCTCCAATTCTAGATATGTAATACATTAAGTGCTTAAAAACTTAGTATTTCTTTTTATTAATGTTACAGAAAAGGCAACTGAAAGATAGAAATTATAATTCATTGAAGATTAAGTAAGGAACAAGATAGTGGTAAGTCAGAATGAAGCAATAACACATTATTTTCATGTTTTTGTTGAAAAACATGTTTGCCTTGCTGCATGTTAGTGACTGTCATTTCCCCTCTTCTTTGCAAACTGCTGTTGAATGTGTAGTATTCATCTGTTGTCTTTCACTGCCTCTTTTTTCTTTTTATTTTCTTTTTTTTTATTTTGAGATGGAGTCTTGCTCTGTCACCCAGGCTGAAGTGCAGCAGCACAATCTTGGCTCACTACAACCTCTGCCTCCCGGATTCAAGCGATTCTCCTGCCTTAGCTTCCTGAGTAGCTGGGATTACAGGCATGTACCACCACGCCGGCTCATTTTTGTATTTTTAGTAGAAATGGGGTTTCACCATGTCGGTCAGGCTGGTCTCAAACTCCTGACCTTGTGATCCACCCGCCTTGGCCTCCCAAAGTGCTTTGATTACAGACGTGAGCCATCGCGCCTGGCCCCTTTTTTCTTAAATGCAAGAAATCCTGCTACTCTCCAGTCATTGCAGTATTGGGACTGAATTCTTAAAAATACCAAGTAGCTTCCTCACTTAAAAATGAAATGCCTCTTCTCTGGACTTAATGCTGTTTAACCTTCATAATATTTGATAATGTTGACCATATTCTTTGGAACCCTCTTTTCCCTCTTGAGCCTTCTGTGACACTATACAATTTTGTTTTTTTCCTCTTTTCCTTTATTCTGACTGCAGCCTCTTTCTCCTATCTCTTCCACTTGTTGCTCCCTAGTCCTTAGCTTTGTGGACCCTATGGAGTCAAAGAGCAGTAGGAAGAAGGTCCTTACCCTCCTTTGCACAGAGCTTGACAATTCACCAGGCTACAGGGATTCTGATAACAGTTTGGATCTCTGTCCCTGCTGACATCTCATGTTGAACTGTAATCCCCAATGTTGGTGGAGGGGCCTAGTGGAAGGTGATTGGACCATGGGGGCTGATTTCCCGCTTTGGTGCTGTTCTCATGATAGAATTCTCAAAAGATCTGGTTGTTTAAAAGTGTATAGCACCTTCCCCATCTTCACCCCCTCCCCACCTCTTGCTCCTCTGGCTATGTGATGTGTCTGCTCTCCCTTCACCTTCTGCCATGATTGTAAGTTTCCTGAGGCCTCTCCAGAAGCTGAGCAGATGCCAGCTCCCCGTACAGCCTGCTGAACTGGGAACCAATTACACCTCTTTTCTTCGTAAATTACCCAGTCTCAGGTATTTCTTTATAGACATGAAAGAACAGGTTCTTCTCCTAGCCCTACCACATAGCTTCTCTGAGGACAAATCATTCAACCTGTCCCTCATTTTCCTCCTCTGTAAGTTGGGGATCAATATGGAAATTACTTCATAGGGTTATTGTGAGAATTAAGTGATTTAACGCATGCAAAGCATGAAGAACATTTGTACACATAGGAAGAGCTCAAGATATGTTTGCCATTTTTATTACCCATCCCTTAATTTCACCCTACTTGATGTTCACCTGGCAAATGCCCTCAGCTCATTTGTTCAAATGTCACGTAGAGAGTCCTACCCTGACCATCCTATTTAAAATATGTACCCCTTCACTTGTCACCACTCTTGTTCCCTTACTCGGCTTCATTTTTCTTTATAGTACTCATTGCCACCTGATAATACATTGTATTACATTAGGTTATCCCATCATATTATATTATGTTAATTATGTGTGTGTTCCTGTCCCTGCTAGATTGTAAGCTTTGTAAGGTCAGGGCGTTTTGTTTGTTCGCTGCTTTACCCCCAGCACCAAGAATATTGCCTGCCACAGTGTATGTATTCAGTAAATACTTGTTGAAAGAATGAGTACATAAAATGCTTTTTAGGTTTATTCGTGTGTTTGCCAGTGGTTATGTTTACTATTTCTTGCATTTCACTATTTCTAAATTTAGTTTCATCTTTGCTGAAGAATATTTAGCAGTTTTTACAGCCAAGGTCTCTATTAGTGGTAAACTTAACAGTTCTTTTCTCAAAATATCTATATTTTCCTGTCACTCTTATGTGATATTTTAGTATAAAATACTAGTTTGGTAGTTAATCTCTATACTTTGAAGATGATGTTTGTGAAAGTATTTTGTCTTCTGGCTTGTATTATCAATCTGTTTGTTGTTTGTTTATAGGTAACATTTTTTTCTCATTGGTTTTAAGATTTTTTCTGTCTTTGTGTTAAACAGTGTCACTATGAATTATTTAAGTGTCAGTTTATTTTTTTACACTAAAGACTTGTGCATCTTTTGCTTGAGAATTTTTAAATGCTTTAATCATATAAAAATACTTATTTTGTCTGTAACTGGCAGTTCTCTTATCAGAGTCATTGAGAGTCATCTTGCTTTTTTTTTCTGGTGAGCCTTTTTTTGTGGTAAAGTTGAGAATATTTCTTCAACAAGGTTTTAATGAGTCATTTCAATATGTGGCTTGTTTTGAAGGTGTCACTCCTGAGACTTCTGTGCTTGCTTCAGCGAGGTGCCTTAGGGATGTTACCTGACTAGGCCTGCTTTTATGTCCACATTCTCTGCTTAAGGTGTATAAAATTCAGTCCCAAATCACATGAGGATAGGCCCTTTTCTGCTATATCTGGGGGTGCTTTTGTTTCACTTCGCAAATGTAGAACGTAGATCCAAGTAGAAAAGTGTACTTATTTCTTCTGTCTTTAAAATTCTACCCTTTTTACCAAGGTGGTTGTCCTTTGAGGGTCCTGGCTTTTTGTGGTGGTCTCAACTTCTTTGATTTGTTTGGGCCTATGGCCCTGTATCAGATCTCACTTGTGATCAATAAATCTCAAGCCCTCAGATGTCCGAGGTCCCAAACACTGAAGGACTGCTGTGTTGTCAGCTCATGTGCTTGTATGTCTCTCTCTCTTTTTTGTCTATTAGGTATTTCACTTATCTTACAGTAAGACCAGCTGTGTGTATAAAAGGATATTGATTACATTTTACCTAGAATTCCTACATGTTTTATTGTGGGAATGTTTTCAGCTTATTTGTTTTTGTTGTCACTGCATATTATTTTTGTAGTTCTGTTATCAGTTCTTGAGAGGCTTATCTTACAGTTTGCTGGTTTTTTTGTGTGACTTGTTTATATTTGAGTTGAGGACTCTTCTTCACCAAGGCTTTAGTTACAGGGTTTATGTGGACAGAAAGAGATGTCTAGTATAATTGTAAAATATGTATGTATATTCAGCTAAATTATAGGCTTAGTGAATGCTGGTAGTATGTCACATGCTTCTGGTATCCACTTCATTTTATAAATCAGCAGAATAATCTCAGAAGTTGACAATAAACTGGACAAAGACCTGTGAGAATTTATATAAAGTTCAACTGATATTATTATATTATCTGTAGAGTAGAGGTTGTATAGTCCTGATAATATGAAAAAATACTATCATTCATCAAGTTTTAAAGTCTTTAGAGTTAGGCAAAAAATAAATATCTTAGGTTTTTCAGGTTCAAAGATTTTTAGAATTTAATGGTAAAGGCAAGGACCTATCTGTAGAGCCAAAGAAAAGCAAGATACAAGCAGTAACTAATTTGCCTGGGAGTGATGGAATTCCATCATTAGTGAAAGGTTTAGTAGTTTTCACACCGCTTGCCTCACTTTTGAAATGACTGAATGAATGTCTTAGCAACTTTACATAAGATTTCATATGGCTCATAAGAAACATGACAAGAATCCACGAAATATTCCAGCTTAAGTAACTGTTATGGGTAACATCAAAATGCTGAGAATCCAACCCCCAACATATTAAGTAGGATTATATAATATTTGGTGTGAGAAATATATCTGTAGCTTCAGATCTTAAACCATCTGAAATTTCTGGTTTACCTTGGTTAAGTTGGATGGTAAGTGTCGTCTTTAGTAGTTAAGCAGATCTTTTAACTCCAGGTAGATTTAAAATTAAGACTAGTCATGTCTAAGAGGATAAAAACTATGGTAATAATATTTTTCTGTTAAAGAATATGTATATGTTTGCATATTTATTTTTATGTACTTGGAATATTTAAGAAAATAGGCTAATGAGGGTGATGCGTGCAATTCCACTTTAAATGTATTATGGACTAATTTAGACTTGTGATTTTTTTTCATACATGAAAATTTATGTTAAGTACTTTATTGGAACTCTTAGGAGAAATTTAATATCTTATTTGTAAACTTAATTTATTATAAGTTTATAAAAGTAATTATATGTAAATTATGCTTTACTAAGTAAGATAAGAACTAAGAAGGAAATACATTAAGTTTATAAATTTGGTTAAAAAATTCTGGTGGCCTTTTATTAACCAGGTTTGTTACTGGGACCAAGCATTATTTTAAAATCTCTTAAAAATGGGCCAGGTGCAATGGCTCACACCTGTAATTCCAGCACTTTGGGAGGCCGAGGTGGGCAGATCACTTGAGGACAGGAGTTCAAGACTAGCCTAGTCAGCACGGTGAAATCTGTCTCCACAAAAAATCCAAAAATTAGCTGGGCGTGGTGGTGCATTCCTATACTCTCAGCTGAGGCAGGAGAATCTCTTGAACCTGGGAGGTGGAGGTTGCAGTGAGCCAGGATTGTGCTGCTGCACTCCAGCCTGGGTGGCAGAGTGAGTGAGACTTTGTTTTGTTTTTTGTTTTTGTTTTTTTTTTTTTAAAGAAAAGAAAAATTTCTTGAAAGTGACTTCTAAAATCTGCTAGGCTTGTACATAGAAAAAAAAATGTAGCTGAATCTAAAAGCTTTAAGGAAAAACTGATTTTTTGCATTTTTAAATTTAATAAATTGAATATTTTAAAAATCAAAGTAAGCCTGAGAGTGTTTTCTGCACAAAAAGTACCCTTGAAGTTACAAAACAACTCACATCAACTCGTATCGTACCATTGTCTGTGGTGCTCAATATATTTCTGAATGTGATTTATTTGCTTGGATAATGAGGGAAGACTTAATTCCCACCCCTTACCCCCGCCTTTTTTTTTCTTTGAGACGGAGCCTTGCTCTGTGGCCCAGGATGGAGTGCAGTGGCATGATCTCAACTCACTGCAACCTTTGCCTTTCAGGTTCAAGTGATTCTCCTGTCTCAGCCTCCCAAGTAGCTGGGATTACAGGTGCCCACTACCATGTATGGCTGAGGTTTGTATTTTTAGTAGAGACGGGGTTTGCCATGTTGGCCCGGCTGCTCTGGAACTCCTGACCTCAAGTGATCTGCCTGCCTCAGCCTCCCAGAGTGTTGGGATTACAAGCATGAGCCACTGCACACAACCCTTAATCCAGCCTTTTACATTGTGTAGCACAGTGCCTTGCTTTCAGTAAGATTTAGCTATTTGTTGAAAGAATTAATAATATTTTAAAGATTCCTACTTAGGATATTTGTTTATAATCTTCTGATAGCAAATAATTTAAAAATTCTGAAGACCTTTTTAGAACCAGAAGTTATCCTTAAGGATTAAATCTTGGGAAGTCACTTGATTTGTGAAGATGCCACTGAAATTCAGTAGAAAAAGGTGGGCCTTATCAGTAAATGCTTCTGGGGTAATTCATTATCCATTTGGGTGAAAAAAAAATCAAGATACTCTTTTTTCCCACCTAACATTATACAAAAATTAACTTAGAATAGATCAATACCTAAAATATTAAAAGTAATAAAGTAAAACTAGAAGAAAACATGGAAGTTTTTATGATATCATCATAATCTCAGGGTAGGCAAAGATTTATTAGACTGGCCACTAAAGCATTAAATATTAAAGGTTGATAAATTGGACTTCTAGAATTATGACCTTCTCTTTATCAAGAAAGATACCATTAAGAGAGGTAAAATACCTTTGTAACAAATGAGCACCTGTGCATATATCCCTGAATCTAAAAAATTGAAAATAAAATAAAATGCAAAAAAAAAAATAGAGAGAAAAGGCAGATCACACACTGGGAGAAGATATTTACAAAGCATGTATTTGACAGAGGACTTGTAGGTAGACTGTGTAAAGGAGTACCAATAAGAACATTTACATATAATGATGTTTAATACAGCTTAGAAAGAGGAAATACTGGATTTTGAAGGAAATGAGGCTGATTTGCATGTGATAGAATAAGGCATATTTCTTCTCATTCCTATATGGAAATCTGAAATAGGAGAATTGAGCACAATATAGATGCTTTTGTCTGTCACCTGCACATCTAACCAGTTACTCTCTAAATTTGAAGTGTCATGAGCTAGTACAGTGTCATTCTGTTCAGCCATTAGGGTAGAGGTCAATGATGCTATGCAACCCTACTACAGTCTCTTTTTAAAGAGACACTAGTAAAAGAAGCCTTGAGATCTTTGTTGTTTACACAGCCTGGAAGCTGTCACTGAGTCCTTAAGTTGAAGCATGACATTGTGCAGTGATGCGCTAGTGGACAAAGAAGTACAGAACAGAATCAAGGATGTCCTTTGGGGAGCCCACGGAGTCTGTTACAAATGTAATATCCAGTTGCAGTGAGATGGAACTGAAGACTGACAAAGCAGAGGCACACTTCTGTGAGACAGGAGCCTTGCCGCAGATGACGCATCTGGCTTCTTGAGCAGTTTCACTCAGACTGTTTAGGAGCCCATCAGAATATTGAGTGGCAGGACAAGGTCAGTAATGGCAGACACTCAGAATGTAGCCTCTGTAAGAGATTTGAAACAATTCTTCTACAATACAGCTTTACCCAATGGGATGTGTGTGCAGAATGGACTACAGCAGAACTCCTAGGTGGCCATTGAATCGCAAGCTAAGGTGAGGAAGGCGCAAGCTGAGGCGGCAGAAGGAATGTTGTCTGAGATCTGCTGTAGTGTACCCTAAGCTGTGAGTCCAGAGGAGCAATCAGCTGGGAGGGATGGCTTGTTATTGGTGAGTAGAGGCTGTGGCTAGCTGTTTAGTCTAAAAAACGGATCACAAAGGAAACGGACTATTTAAGAAGCAGGTGAAGCTGCTTACAAAAAGGCAAACATGATGCACATTCTGTGTGGAAAAGATTGTTGGTCTTATTTTATTGTCTTCGGCCATACCCATAAATCTGATTCAGGAAAGACATTTATATATACACAAGTGCATACAAATAAAAGTAAAATTGTACTTTATTACTTTCCACCCCTTCATCAAACCGAAAAAAAAAACACAAAAAACAAAAAAAGTTAGGTCAAACAGTGGTCACATTGAAATGCTAGAACTAGAGCAATTTAACAATTAAAATTTTTTATTCTTTACCAGACTCATCACATTTTTATTTTATAGGCTGAATGTTTAAAAGACTACTAATGTCCTAAAGACAATAATGTAATAATACTTTAATTTTCAAAACGCCTCATAGCCATTACTATGCACTATTTTGTAGTTTCTTTTCTATGGATTTCTTTCACAAGATTGCTTATTTATGTTTGTCTCCTCTTAGGGCCAGTGAGGTAGAGGCCATATACCACCTAATGGGTGGTCAGTAAATACTTGTTTAACTGGACTGGACTGCACAAATTGAGATGTCCGTGTAGGGTAACCTCATAGGTAGACATATGGTTTTCACCAGCCTTTCTTTTCCTTAGCAATTCCATGATGTAGTCTTATTCCAGTGTCTAAATAGACTGTATCAGACTCGCAACATGGTAACACATTTTTTTTTTCTTTTTCTTACCCTTTTGGCCCTTAGTTTGCAACCTTCATGGCTTTTCATTCATTTTCCATTCTTTGAGTTATGCATATATGTCACCTTTTCTGATGCAAGGGACGAAACTCCATGATGAGTTAGGTGGATTAAAAGTGTGAGGCTGGAAAAGGGATAATAATAGATATGGCATGTGGTTAAAAATGGAATACACATATGGGATCTGAAGGGCTATAGATACATACATAGTTATAGGGAAAGAAAAGGTAGGAAAATAGAGGTAGAGACATTTCAAGAGAGAACTAAGATTAAACACGAAGTGATAGAGTCCCTTACCTAAGAACCAAAAAGAGACAAAAACTGTGCTGAGATGCCTCAAAACTTACTGTTTGAAGTAGACAAGTTCCACAGCAGATGAAACAAAAATATGCTATTTTGAATGCACACTTTTATGTATTTATCAAAAATTTTTTATCACATTTTGAGGACTGTAATTTGAATGATTCTGTGGTTTGTGACATTCTCAAAACATGAATATTTTTACACATAAATTACTTTAAGAAGATTTTATTGTTAGCCCTGCCATTTGTAATTTGATGAATGAAATGTTTAATTTTCCATTATAGAAACAGAGAAAATCATCTTTGTTGTAAAACAGAAATTAATAAACTGTACAAACAGACATTGTAGAGTTCCTATTCTTTCAGGTTTTAATGCTTTTTTTCCAAAAAAAAAGTTACTTATTCTTGGTTTAGGACAGTAATGAATAAAATTACTGACTTTCATTATGCTGTTAAGATTATTAGATGGGGATAGTCTGTGTTGCCCTCTATTGGTGATTAATAGTTACTTTTGACAGATTAATTGCTGTGTCATGTATGTGTATTTAATAATTGTATCAGCTAGTATGTTTTAGAAAAATGAATTTGGGAAAACCAACCTGATAGTTGTGGCCGTGAATTGTCCAAAGGTGAAAAAATTAGATTTCAGGCTTCTTGATCTAACAATTTTATTGACTAGGGTAGTATGGAGATACTTTTGCCTTTGATTAATTTTAATTTTTTTTTTATATTTTTTTTTTTGTCAGAGCTCCACCTCAGATCAGGCGTGCCAATCGAGAAGTAAGACCTCTGAGGAAGGAGATGGCAGGAGTAGGAGCCCGGGGACCTGTAGGCCGAGCACATCCTATATCAAAGAGTGAAAAACCTTCTACAAGTAGGGACAAGGATTATAGAGCAAGAGGGAGAGATGACAAGGCAAGACGCTGTCTTTCTGTAGTTCACTCACTTGAAGCCCATGACTTTTGGTGGATATTATGATTTTTGTTGGCTTTTCAGGATACCCTGGTTTTGACGTGGAAGAGTTAGAAAAAAATTTCATTCAAAACCTCAGTAGTCTTTGTATTTTAAAGGCCATGTTGCAATGCAAATTACCTCAGAGGAGTGATAAATATATATATACACATACGTGTATAAAAATATTTAGTGAAATTGATCCCTTGTAAGAAAAAAATAAGGCTTTAAAACTTTTTTGAAAAATATTTTGAAAGTATTCTGAGTAGAAATGAGCAATAAATGAAAACAGTTATGGGGAAAGACTTATAAGAAAGTAGATACATATGATTACAGAATAAGATGAGGACATGAATTACTACACTAAAAATAAGTATCTTTGATTTTTCTGTAGATTATCATAGAACAAGATTTTTTTTTTTCCTTGAGAAAATTTGCCTTGCTTAGGGTTCATTATGCACATTTACTTATTAGGAAATTGATTGGTCAATAAACACAGTGCTGGGTAGAAATTATGTACTTCCCTTAAAATGGACTTAGGACAGTGGGTTGAAGATATTCTTACTAAGGAGGTAGCCAGGATAATCTGATTTGCCTCTTAGGCCTTTATTTTATTAAAAAGACAAAAATTTTTAAGCAATAGTATTTCCCGTTTCCATTGTGATGTCATAAATAAACGATAATGTAATTGAATTGCCACAAAGAAGTTTTATTTTACTAGTTAGAGATTCAGGATATGTCATCACATTGAGGCCATGATGTGTATAATAAAGATATATCTAATAACAAGAGGTTATCCTTCAAAACTGTATTTGAATATTTTTATTACATGTAATTTTGATCTGTAGATAAGGACTCTAGACCAACTTCCTAGGTCTTATATCCATAATACATAGACCATGGTACAATAAAATTGATGTTTCTGAGATAGTTCAAAGACTTTTACCTCCCTGCCTCAATATTACACTGAAAATGAATTACATTTTTTTAATGTGTGTAATTTGTGGGAGAGCTTTTATGCCATGAAACTGCAAGTGATTCTGTTTCAGATCCTTTTTGGGATTACTGAAGGGTAGTAATAAATACATTAACTTTTCAAATTTGTACCCTCCCATTATCAAAAGCCACATAAGTGGATACTTGAAATTCTTTATCTTAAATATCATTTTTGTTTCTTTCTTCATTTTTATGCAGCTAATGTTGGTTTGTGTTATACAGAATAAAGTAGGGGCTGAAATCCAACTCCCACTTTGCTGGTAGCTTTTAGATAAACGTTTAGAACAGGGTGCAGAACTTTCTGTCTTGAGTTTACATAAGAGAGGAACCATGGTCATGGTTTACTGGACGCTGCTTCGCTAGGCACTGTTCAGAGTGATTAAACAGTAGTTCATGAAACAATCCTGGGAAGTAGGTGTCTTACTATCCCCACTTTCTGGAGGAAGAAACTGTGGTACAGAGAGCTAAAACTTGCCAAGGTCTTGCAGTAAGAGATGGAAACTGGAAGAATGGAATTTGTGAAGTCACATATCTTTTTCTTGTTTACCTTAAGATTTTTCATATTATGTAGTATCCCTGCCTACTGAGCTAGATGAAAAGTCTGGTTTGGATTTACCAGAAGAAATCCAGAACAATTAAATGTGGGTTTTTTAATGTGACTGCTAAGCAAAGAACAAAATAAGCAGCATTTTTTGAATGTCAATTACATTTTTTCTAGAATTTATAAATTGTCTTTCATTTATAATGTTTTCAAATGATTTTCTAAATCTTAGTTTTTTTTAAATTATTTTTATTGTACTTTAGGTTCTGGGGTACATGTGCAGATCATGTAGCAATGTAGTTTGCTGCCTCCATTCCCCCATCATCTATATGTGGCATTTCTCTCCATGTTATTCCTCCCCAACCTCCCTACCCACTGCGGTCCCTCCCCTAGGCCCCCTCAACAGACCCCAGTGTGTGATGCTCCCCTCCCTGTGTCCATGTGTTCCCATTGTTCAGCACCCACCTATCAGTGAGAACATGTGCTATTTGATTTTCTGTTCTTGTGTCAGTTTGCTGAGGATGTTGGTTTACAGAATCATCCATGTCCCTACAAAGGACACAAACTCATTGTTTTTTATGGCTGCATAGAATTCCATGGTGTATATGTTCCACATTTTCCTTGTCCAGTCTATCATTGATGGGCATTTGGGTTGGTTCCAGGTCTTTGCTATTGTAAACAGTGCCACAGTGAACGTACATGTACATGTGTCTTTGTAACAGAATGTTTTATAATCTTTGGATATATACCCAGGAATGGGATTGCTGAGTCAAATGGATTTCTGTTTCTAGGTTCTTGAGCTTCACTGTCTTCCACAATGGTTGAACTAACTTACACTCCCACCAACAACGTAAAGCTGTTCCTATTTCTCCACATCCTCTCCAGCATCTGTTGTCTCCAGATTTTTTAATGATCGCCATTCTAACTGGCGTGAGATGGTATCTCAATGTGGTTTTGATTTGCATTTCTCTAATGACCAGTGTTGGTGAGCATTTTTTCATATGTTTGTTGGCCTCAAATATGTCGCCTTTAGAAAAGTGTCTGTTCATGTCCTTCGCCCACTTTTGAATGGGTTGGTTGGTTTGTTTTCTTGTAAATCTGTTTTAGTTCTTTGTAGATTCTGGATATTAGCCCTTTGTTAGATGGATAGATTGTAAAAATTTTTTCTCATTCTGTTGGTTGCTGGTTCACTCTAATGATTGTTTCTTTTGCTGTACAGAAGCTCTGGAGTTTAATTAGATCCAATTTGTCTATTTTGGCTTTTGTTGCCAATGCTTTTGGTGTTTTAGTCATGAAGTCCTTGCCTATGCCTATGTCCTGAATGGTTTTGCCTATGTTTTCTGCTAGGGTTTTTATGGTGTTAGGTCTTACGTTTAAGTCTTTAATCCATCTGGAGTTAATTTTAGTATAAGGTGTCAGGAAGGGGTCCAGTTTCTGCTTTCTGCACATGGGTAGCCAGTTATCCCAACACTATTTATTAAACAGGGAGTCCTTTCCCCATTGCTTGTTTTTGTCAGGTTTGTCAAAGATCAGATGGTTGTAGATGTGTGGTGTTGCCTCTGAGGCCTCTGTTCTATTCCATTGGTTTATAATCTCTGTTTTCTTACCAGTACCATGCTGTTTTGATTACTATAGCCTTCTAGTATAGTTTGAAGTCAGGTAGTGTGATGCCTCCAGCTTTGTTCTTTTTGCTTATGATTGTCTTGGCTATGCAGGCTCTCTTTTGGTTACATATGAAGTTTAAGGTAGTTTTTGTGAAGAGAGTCATAGGTACCTTGATAGGGATATCATTGAATCTATATGTTACTTTGGGCAGTATGGCCATTTTCACAATATTGATTCTTCTTAAACATGAGCATGGAATATTTTTCTTCTGTTTGTGTCCTCTCTTATTTCCTTTAGCAGTGATTCACAGTTCTTGAAGAGGTCCTTTACATCCTTTGTTAGTTGTATTCCTAGATATTTTATTCCCTTCATAGCAATTGTGAATGGGAGTTTGCTCTTGATGTATTTATTTCCTAACTACGCAAATGTTCATTAGGATACTGAAGTTTATAAAACTCATTGAAGGCTGCCATAGGATTTGAGGCAGCTTGGGTGAAACTAATAGATACCTACTTCTGCTAAAAGCTGATGTGAAAATGAGTGTTGGGGCTAGGGGCAGTGGCTCACACCTATAATCCCAGCACTTTGGGAGGCTAAGGCAGGTGAATAGCTTGAACCCAGGAGTTCAAGATCAGCCTGGGCAACATAGTGAAACCCCATCTCTACTAAAAACACAAAAATTAGTTGGGCGTGGTGGCATGTAATCCCAGCTACTCGGGAGGCTGAGGCACAAGAATCGCTTGAACCTGAGAGGCAGAGATTGCAGCGAGCTGAGATTCTGCCACTGCAGTTTAGCCTGGGCGCCAGAGCAAAACTGGGTCTCAAAAAAAAGGGAAAAAGGAAAATTGGCATTGTTTGGAAGCAGCCTCCCTCAGAAGAGGTATGGGAGTCTCCGGTGTTTGTTGTATTTGTTTTTCTTAAGATCAGTTTTGTGTAACCAGCTTTAAAATTGAAGCAGAATAGAAAAGAAAATTCCGTTTATTGACCGTAAGTACAGTATTATTTTGATAAAAATTTATTTATAAAAATATATAGAAATTAATTCATATAGGCATATATGTTGATGTATACCAGCTTATGATTCAGAATGCATTTTTACTTTGTCAGAATTTTGAAAGCTTCTGCAGCACTGTAACTATGTACTTAACTTTATAGATATAAAAAAAATGTGAGGATAGAGAAGTTAGACATATCTTGCTTAAGGTCCCTGGTATATTTTTGGATTTTTAATTTGGTGTTGGGAACTGTATGATGGAACAACTAATAATAGCAGTAGTAGCAAATGTTAGTCTTCCTTGAGCACACTTATCCTTTTTGAAGCTTTCTACCAAAAAAGCCTTCTTTGAAGCTTTTTACATTTATTGGTTTATTTGATCCTTGCATAATCCTGTGAGCTCAGCATTATTTTTCCTGTTTCATGTGTAAAGAAGTTGAGACACTGAAGTCTTGACTGCAAATAGATGGTGAACTAGGATTTGTACCTTGTCTAATTGAAATACCTGAGTTTTTAATCATTGTGTTATATAGCCTCTTATTTGCAAATGCTTATTATCTTCTTCTAAGAGTAGCAATTTATTTTCTGAGAGTGATTTATCTTTTAAGTTACTGACAGGCTTCAGGTTAGGTTGAAGCTTAAAATGCTGTTTTTCAGTAAGTAACAGTCACTTTGCATAGTGATCTGTTGTTGAGGCTTTATCATTTCCCCGCTGAGGTCCACCGGGTCATCTATAAAGCTAGTTAGCACTCTGTTTATTGAACACATCTTTGTTAAGTGTACATTTTGTGTCAGTAAAACTTCTAGGTGCTAGAAATACAAACATTAATGAAACATAGCTCCTGGCCTGAGTAACTTTTAAGCTGTATTGTTTTATTTCAATGCATCTGGTCTCTTCTTCCTACTATAGTAAAGTGACTTAGACTAGGTAATTTAGAAGTAATAGAAATTTATTTCTCACAATTTTGGAGGCTGTGAAGTCTAAGATCAAGCCACTAGCAGATTTGGTATCTGCTGTGTCCTCACAGGATGGAATGGTCTAACAGGCTCCCTTGGGCATCTTTTTTTTTTTTTTTTTTTTTTTGAGACAGTCTCACTCTGTCACCAGGCGCTAGGCTGGAGTGCCATGGTGTGATCTCAGCTCACTGCAACCTCCGCCTCCTGGGTTTGAGCAATTCTCCTGCCTCAGTCTCCTGAGTAGCTGGGACTATAGGCACGTGCCCCCATGCCCAGCTAACTTTTGTATTTTTTTAGTAGACACGGGGTTTCACCATGTTGGCCGGGTGGGCATCTTTTATTAGCACACCAATTCTGTTCATGAGGGCAGAAACCTCATTGACCTAATCACCTTCCAAAAACCCTGCCTCCTAATAACCATCATATTGGGGCTTAGATATCAACATGAATTTTGGAAGGACACAAACATTCAGACCATAGCACCTGGGAAAATTGGATTTATCATTATTTTGCTATTTAAACTGAGAGTCAAATAGAAATATACATAGAAGTAACAAAAGGATTTTTTAAATTTAAGAAGTATAATCTAAAAATATTAGGAAGTAGAAGAAATGTTACTGTTTTGTAACCTTAATTTATAAAGCTCTGATTTTCAAATATTGTTAAGATTATAGTTTTATGGTTAATTAACTCAGTAAAATGAGCACAACTTCCATTAAGATCTCATGGTTAAAGCTATACATACTTTTAAATTAAATTTTATTTATTTATTCATTTATTTATTATATATATTTTTTATTGCACTTTAGGTTCTGAGGTACATGAACAGAACATGCAGGATGGTTGCACAGGTACATACATGGCAATGTGTTTTGCTGCCTCCATCCCCCTGTCACCTGTATCTGGCATTTCTCCCGAAGTTATCCCTCCTCAACCTCCCTACCCACCCGGTGCTTCCTCCTCTATTCCTCCGCAACAGACCCCAGTAGAATTCAGATTAAGTTAGGGTAAATTATATTCTCTGAATTCATTTTCAAGTTGTTAAAGGACTTTATTTCATTGAATTATACATAACAAGTGGCCATTTATCGTGAGAAGGAAAGCCTTCTCACGATAAATGGCCACTTGTTATGTCTAGGGATATCTGATATGGAGAGATGTTGCAAACTGGACATATTCTTCTGAGAGCTATGGATTGATTATGCAAATGAACAGCGACTTCATAAAAAACCTTTTTATTGAAGAAAAGTGCACAAATTATAAGGGTACTTTTTTGATGAATAATGATAATCCAGCCAGTGGTATATGTTAATAACTACTTCTATGAAAAAAGATTGGTGTGTGTATACACACATACACACACAAGCTCATTATAAATCTCATATGAAAGTATATAAAAGACGATTATATAATTTAAAAATAATCAAATACCCAGTACGTTTTATTGTAAATTTTACAGAGCCAGTGGACTCTCACAGAATGCTTTTACTGATTTTTGTTAAGCTTCTATCTGTGGCGAACTGGTGGTTGCATATGATGGAGTAATGTAGTGTTGGCATGAATGTTGGTTGATAATTTGTTTTCATTTTAAAGAATAAGATGATAGTGAAACAATAAAAACATATGCTAGTGCTTCATTCATTGATCAGTGACTTGAGCAGTTTTCAAATACTGGAAAAATAATCTGATTTTTTGTGCTATTTACAATATAACAACAGCAAAAATGACATGCTTTTAAGTTTAGTCTGCATTATTAACATTTTCCCTATTACTTTTCTAAATCTAGGCAGTCAGGAAAACAATAAATCAAGCCCTGATTTATAGCATTTGCTAGTTCTGTGATATAAATACTGCCTGTATGATAGATTTCAACATCATGTCACTGAACTCATAGTTGAGATGAGTTTGGGTAGCAGCCCACCATTATATGGTGTTTCCACCATAGAGATACAGTAAACTATGGAACCTCAAGGAAATGTGTTCATTGGCTTGTTTTGTATCATCAATGGCTTGTTTTAAAGAAATATCTTGTTCTGTCCTTTGAATCTTAAGTTACTCCACGAATTTTGTCTCTGATGATAGCTAATTTATAGTGCTGGGTTGTTTTTTTTTTTTTATCTTATTGTATTAAATTATGGTAAAGTAGTTTTTGCATCTAAATAACTATTTGACCAAACTTGTGATTTAGAATTCTAAACCCATTTGTGGCAATTTGTACTATTCTGGTTTTTTTACAGACCCGCTGTTGATTTTCTTTTTCTATCCAAATGTCAGCTTAGTCTTTGACAGGGATGAGGTCTTAGGTCATGGAAGAAGAGTTGTGTTAAATATTTTAACCTCTTATTTAAAAGACTAATACACATATTTTTCTCAAACTGAACAGTCTTACCATATTTCAGCCTTGCCAAGTAAGAGTGCTTTAGCTTTCTGATTTTAGAATTTGTTTATCCTTATTGAACTATCTTAAGTTTCCCAGTTTCAGGGCTATCTTAATAGGAGTGCATGAGCTCTTATTTAATGTGGTGTTTGATATTTCTTATATAGTAAGATTAAATGTGGGATCTGAATAGCTGTATATGTTTTTTCTTATCCTCTCTCAGACTTTACCACTCATTTTAGCCATTCTATATACTACAGAAAGTGTAAAATAAAACATGAGAGAACACATTGTCCCTGGCTTGTTGGCAGCAGAGCAGCCAGAGAGTTCCAGATTTCCTTTTTTTTTTTTTTTTTTTTTTTTTTTTGAGACAGAGTCTCACTCTGTAGTCCAGGCTGGAGTGCGTGGTGCAATTTCAGCTCACTGCAACCTCTGCCTCCCAGGTTCAAGCAATTCTCTGCCTCACCCTCCCGAGTAGCTGGGATTACAGGCACCCACCACCATGCCGGGGTAATTTTTCTATTTTTAATAGAGACAGGGTTTCACCATCTTGGCCAGGCTGGTCTTCAACTCTTGACTTCACGATCCACCTGCCTCAGCCTCCCAAAGTGCTGGGATTACAGGTGTGAGCCACCACACCTGGCTGAGAGTTCCTCTTAAACATAGGTCAGATTATGTCTTTTCTTGTGCTCAAAACTTTCAGTGGTTTCTTATCTTAGATTTTTTCTTTGACCTCGTTTTCTTTCTCTACTCATTTCATTTCTTTTTATTGGTTTCCTTGTTCCTCAGACTTATCAAGTACATGCTGACTGTGATGCATTTGAACTTGCTGTTCTGTCTCTGTTTTACTGTATATTTTACTTATTAATGTGTTGTGCTTTCTAACTTGAATACATGCCTCATGAGGGCAGGGGTTTCTGTTCGCTTCATTGAGATATCCTCAGTGCCTAGAATTGTGCTTGGCACATAGTAAGTACTGGCAAATATTGTTGATAGGTATGCAGAATGCTGTGGATTCATAATTTCAGTCTAAGTGTATTAACATTCAAATGCAGGGCATGATACTGAAATTAGTAAGCAGTGTTTGCCTTTGTTAACTTATTTTACTTTGTAAAATAATCAAGTCTTAGAGTGAGATGCAATTTAGAAACCTTTTCTAACTTTTCCTGTGTTGCTTCTCACACTGGGGTGAGAGTAGCCCAGGAGCGTGCAGCAGTATACTAGAGTACAAAGTGGTTGAAAGCACTGATTCTGGAGCTGGATTTCCTAGGATCTAGCTGCATGTCCTTGGGCAATTTACTTACCATCTCTGTGCTTTGGTTTTCTCATCCATGAGATGGAAATAAGAAGAGTACCTACCTCATAGGACTTTGAGGATCAATAAGAGAGTTAGTAAATATTAAGTGCTTAGAACAGTACGTGGCACATTGAGTAGGCCATATATGAGTTTTGGTTATCAATGTAACATGAAAGTGGGGGACTAACACAGATAAGAAATAGAATATAAAATCACTTTAAAAATATGTATGTTTTATTGCATTTTAGGTTCTGGGGTACATGTAAAGAACATGTAGGATTTTTGCACAGGTACATACATGGCAATGTGGTTTGCTGCCTCCATCCCCCTGTCACCTATATCTGGCATTTCTCCCCATGTTATCCCTCTCCAACTCCTACCCCGCACTGTCCCTCCCCTAGTCTCCCCCGACAGACCTCAGTGTGTGATGCTCCCCTCCCTGTGTCCATGTGTTCTCGTTGTTCAACACCCATCTGTCAGTGAGAACATGTGGTGTTTGATTTTCTGTTTTTGTGTCAGTTTGCTGAGAATGATGGTTTCCAGATTCATCCATGTCCCTACAAAGGACACAAACTCATCGTTTTTTATGGCAGAATAGTATTCCATGGTGTATATGTGCCACATTTTCCCTATCCAGTCTGTCATTGATGGGCATTTGGGTTGGTTCCAAGTCTTTGCTATTGTAAGTAGTGCTGCAGTGAACATGCGTGTGCATGTATCCTTATAACAGAATGATTTATAATCCTTTGGATGTATACCCAGTAATGAGATTGCTGAGTCAAATGGAATTTCTATTTCTAGGTCCTTGAGGAATCTCCACACTGTGTTCCACAATGGTTGAACTAATTTACACTTCCACCAACAGTGTAAAAGTGTTCCTGTTTCTCCACATCCTCTCCAGTATCTGTTGTCTCCAGATTTTTTAATGATCTCCATTCTAACTGGCATGAGATGGTATCTCAATGTAGTTTTGATTTGTATGTCTCTAATGACGAGTGATGATGAGCATTTTTTCATGTTTGTTGGCCTCAAATATGTCTTCTTTTGAAAAATGTCTGTTCATACCCTTTGCCCACTTTTGAATGTTTTTCTTTTTTTTTTTTTTCTCGTAAGTCTGTTTTAGTTCTTTGTAGATTTTGGATATAAGTCCTTTGTCAAATGGGTAGGTTGCAAACATTTTTTCCCGTTCTGTTGGTTGCTGGTTCACTCTAATGATTGTTTCTTTTGCTGTAAAGAAGCCCTGGAGTTTAATTAGATCCCATTTGTCTATTTTGGCTTTTGTTGCAAATGTTTTCGGTGTTTTAGTAATGAAGTCCTTGCCTATGCCTATGTCCTGAATGGTTTTGCCTAGGGTTTCTTCTAAGGTTTTTATGGTGTTAGGTCTTATATTTAAGTCCTTAATCCATCTGGAGTTAATTTTAGCATAAGGTGTCAGGAAGGGGTCCAGTTTCTGCTTTCTGCACATAGCTAGCCACTTTTCCCAACACCATTTATTAAACAGGGACTCCTTTCCCCATTGCTTGTTTTTGTCAGGTTTGTCAAAGATCAGATGGTTTTAGATATGTGGCATTACCTCTGAGGCCTCTGTTCTGTTCCTTTGGTCTATATATCTGTTTTGGTACCAATACCATGCTGTTTTGATTACTGTAGCCCCATAGTATAGTTTGAAGTCAGGTAGTGTGATGCCTCCAGCTTTGTTCTTTTTGCTTATGATTGTCTTGGCTATGTGGGCTCTCTTTTGATTCCATATGAAGTTTAAGGTGTTTTTTTCCAGTTCTGTGAAGAAGATCATTGGTAGCTTGATGGGGATAGCGTTGAATCTATAAATTACTTTGGGCAGTAAGGGCATTTTCACGATATTGATTCTTTCTAACCATTAGCATGGAATGTATCTCCGTCTGTTTGTGTCCTCTCTTATTTCGTTGAGCAGTGGTTTGCAGTTCTCCTTAAAGAGGTCCTTTACATCCTTTGTTAGTTGTATTTCTAGGTATTTTATTCTCTTTGTAGCAATTGTGAATGACAGTTGGTTCTTGATTTGGCTCTCTTTTAATCTGTTTTTGGTGTATAGGAATGATTTTTGCACATTGATTTTGTATCCTGAGACTTTGCTAAAATTTGCTTATCAGTTTCAGGAGATTTTGGGCTGAGATGATGGGGTCTTGTAAATATACAATCATGTCATCTGCAAATAGAGACAATTGGACTTCCTCCTTTCCTAATTGAATACCCGCTATTTCTTTTTCTTGCCTGATTGTTCTGCTAGAACTTCCAATACTGTATTGAATAGGAATGGTGAGAGAGGGCATCCTTGTCTAGTGCCGGATTTCAAAGGGAATGCTTCCAGTATTTGCTCATTCTTTATGATTTTGGCTGTTGGTTTGTCTTAAATAACTTTTATTATTTTGAGATAGGTTTCATCAATACCTAGTCTGTTGAGGGTTTTTAGCATAAAAGGCTATTGAATTTTGTTGAATACAATCACTTTTTTAAAGAAGAGAAATAATTGCCATTCTAACTGGTGTGAGATGGTATCTCATTGTGGCTTTGATTTGCATTTGTTTAATGACCAGTGATGATGAGCTATTTTTCATATGTTTGTTGACTGCATAAGTGTCTTCTTTTGAGAAGTGTCTTTTCATATTCTTTGCCCACTTTTTGATGAGGTTGGTTTTTTCTTGTAAATTTGTTTAAATTCCTTGTAGATGGTGGATATTAGCCCTTTGTCAGATGGATAGATTGCAAAAATTTTCTCCCATTCTGTAGGGTGCCTGTTCACTATGATGATAGTTTCTTTTGCTGTGCAGAAGCTCCTTAGTTTAATTAGGTTCCATTTGTCAATTTTGGCTTTTTGTTGCCTTTGCTTTTGGTGTTTTAGTCATGAAGTCTTTGCCTGTGCCTGTGAATGGTAATGCCTAAGTTTTCTTCTTGGGTTTTTATCATTTTAGGTCTTATGCTTAAGTCTTTAATCCATCTTGAATTAATTTTTGTATTAGGTAGGGATCCAGGGTCAGTTTCCTGCATATGGCTAGCCAGTTTTCCCAACACTATTTATTAAATAGGGAATTCTTTCTCCATTGCTTGTTTGTGTCAGGTTTGTCAAAGATCAGATGGTTGTAGATGTGTGGCGCTATTTCTGAGGCTTCTGTTCTGTTCCATTGGTCTCTATCTCTGTTTTGGTACCAGTACCATGCTGTTTTGGTTACTGTAGCCTTGTAGTATAGTTTGAAGTCAGGTAGCATAATATTTCCAGGTTTGTTCTTTTTGCTTAGGGTTGTCTTGGCTATACGCGCTTTTGGTTTTGTGTGAAATTTAAAGTAGTTTTTTCTAATTCTGTGAAGAAAGTCAACAGTAGCTTGATCGGGATAGCATCGAATCTATAAATTACTTTGGGCAGTATGGCCATTTTCTTGATATTGGTTCTTTCTGTCCATGACCGTGGGATGTTTTTCCATTTGTTTGTGTCCTCTCTGACTTCCTTGAGTAGTGGTGTGTAGCTCTCCTTGAAGAGGTCCTTCACATCCCTTGTAAGTTGTATTCCTAGGTATTTTATTCTCTTTGTAGCAGTCATGAATGGGAGTTCACTCATGATTTGACCGTTTGTCTATTATTGGTGTATAGGAATTCTTGTGAGTTTTGCACATTGATTTTGTGTCCTGAGACCTTGCTGAAGTTACTTATCAGCTTAAGGAGATCTTGGGCTGAGATGATGGGGTTTTCTAAATACACAGTTATATCATCTGTGAACAGAGACAATTTGACTTCCTCTCTTCCTCTTTGAATACTCTTTATTTCTTTCTCTTGCCTGATTGCCCTGACCAGAACTTCCAATATCATGTCAAATAGGAATGGTAAGAGGGCATCCTTGTCTTATACTGGTATTCAAAGGGAATGCTTCCAACTTTTGCCCATTCAGTGTGATATTGGCTGTGGGTTTGTCATAAATAGCTAGTCAATGCCTAGTTTATTGAGAGTTTTTAGCATGAAGGGGTGTTGAGTTTTATCAAAGGCCTTTTCTGCATCTGTTGAGATAACCATGTCATTTTGGTCATTGGTTCTGTTTATGTGATGGAATGTTTATTGATTTGTGTATGTTGAACCAGCCTTGCATCCCAGGGATGAATCCGACTTGATCATGGGATAAGCTTTTTGATGTGCTGCTGGATTTGGTTTGCCAGTATTTTGCTGAGGATTTTGCATGGATGTTCATCAGGGATATTGGCCTGAAACTTTCTTTTTTTGTTGTGTTTCTGCCAGGTTTTGGTAGCAAGATGATACTGGCTTCATAGTTAGGGAAGAGTCCCTCTTTTTCTACTGTTTGGAATAGTTTCAGAAGAAACCAGCTCCTCTTCGTACTTCTAGAATTTGGCTGTGAATCTGTCTGGTCCTGGGCATTTTTTGGTTGGTTGGGTATTAATTACTGCCTCAATTTCAGAACTTGTTATTGGTCTATTCAGGGATTCGACTTCTTCCTGTTTTAGTCTTGCGAGGGTGTATGTTTCCAGGAATTTATCCATTTCTTCTAGATTTTCTAGTTCATTTACATAGACATGTTTATAGTATTTTCTGATGTTAGTTTGTATTTCTGTGGAATCAGTGGTGATATCCTGTTTATCTTTTTTATTATGTCAATTTTATTCTTCTCTCTTTTCTTCTTTATTAGTCTGGCTAGCAGTCTATTTTGTTAATCTTTTAAAAAAAAACCACCTCCCAGATTCATTGTTTTTTTTTTTTTTTTTTTTTTTTTTTTTTTTTTTTTTTTTTTTTTAAGAATTTGCTGGAGAAGATGTGGAGAAATAGGAACGCTTTTACATTGTTGGTGGGAGTGTAAATTAGTTCAACCATTGTGAAAGATGTGGCAATTCCTCAAGGATCTAGAACAAGAAATACCTTTTAACCCAGCAATCCCATTACTGGGTATATACCCCCAAAATTATAAGTCATTCTACTATAAAGACACATGCACATGTATGTTTATTGCAGCACTATTCACAGTAGCAAAGACTTGGAACTAACCCAAATGACCATCAGTGATAGACTGGCTAAAGAAAATGTGGCACATATACACCATGGAATACTATGCAGCTGTAGAAAACAATGAGTTCATGTCCTTTGCAGGGACATGGATGAAGCTGGAAACCATCATTCTCAGCAAAGTAACACAGGAACAGAAAACCGAACCCCTCATATTCTCACTCATAAGTGGGAGCTGAACAATGCAAACACACGGACACAGGGAGGCAAACATCACACCAGGGCCTGTCGTGGGGTGAGGTACTACGGGAGGGATAGTGTTAGGAGAAATACCTAATGTAGATGATGGGTTGATGGGTACAGCAAACCACTGTGGCACATGTATGCCTATGTAACAAACTTGCACGTTGTGCACATATATCTTAGAACTTCAAGTATCATTTTAGAAAAGAGAGAAATAATGAGATTTCTAGTAAATTTTATACTTCCTTTGGGCCATTGAAATCAGTCAACAGATGAATAAATTAGGCAAGTGAGAGTCAGTGGCTTTACAGGAAAAAGATCAGCTATAATTCAGTCATCTCTGTGACTATGACCCCAGTGATTTTTATTGCTAATTAGTCAGTAATTCTCGAAGTGTGGTAGCTTACTACCTAATGAGTTGATTCCTCCGTTGGACAGAATCCATTGTAAAAAAATTCTTTCTTTTGTTGATCTGAAGTCTATCTCTTTTTTAACTGGCCCTGGCTCTTTTTTTCGGTGCGGTGGGGGTAGTTGGGGGTGTGTAATACCTAATAGGCCTGTTGGTTGTATTGCTCCATTAGGATTTGCTTCTTCAGCTTAAAGCTTTAGTTTCCTTGGTCTTACTCTATATGACATGGATTTTGAACCCTTTACAACTTGATTATCTTTCCCTGGGCGTAGTTCATTTATCAGTATTTCTCTTAAAATGCAAGACCCAGAGCTAGTAACTGACCATGTTTCACTTAATCTGCCAGTGTGAGAGGTTGCATAGTAAAATGTAAAAAACACTTGCATTTTAGGGCAATATGTCATTAATTGACACTGTAACATTTGGTTAGTCACTTTGAGCCTAATTTTCCTCAAATAGAAGATTAACCAACACTAATAAAAGGTTAGTAACACAGCTTTCTTGATATGGTAAATTTTGAGGAAAAAAGTATATCAACCTTCATGCTAAAAATCGAATTCTTGCTAATGTTGACCTTAGTCAACTATTATGAAAATCTAAGGAAATAATTCTGAGATCATTTCAGTGACATTGCAGTTAGTATTATTTATGTACTCTTTATAATATCTTGGGCCAGGTTAGCTTTATTGCCTTCAACTAACAGTTTCTTTTAGGTATTGTTATATTTGATGTCTATATTCTGATTTAAGTATTTGTTATGAAGAATAACTATCACCCATTTTACTGATTTCCTGGTATAACCAAATTAATTTTAGTTTTCTTAAGTTTTTTTTCTTCTTTTCCTTTTATTTTTTCTTTTCTTTTCTTTTTTTTTTTTTTTTTTTTTTTTTTTTTTTGAGACAGTCTCTCTGTTGCCAGGCTAGGGTGCATTGGCACAGTCTCGGCTCACTGCAACCTCCGCCTCTCTGGTTCAAGCAATCCTGCCTCAGCTTCCCTACTGGCTGGGACTGCAGACGTGCACCACCACACCAAGCTAATTTTTTCATTTTTAGTAGAGATGGGGTTTCACCATGTTGGTCAGATGGTCTCTATCTCTTGACCTTGTGATCTTCCTGCCTTGGCTTCCCAAAGTGCTGGGATTACAGGTGTGAGCCACTGCACCTGGCCCTAAGTCTGTTTTATATAACCTCACCATTTTGATTTGAAAATGTTCCCAGAATCTTTTTTGTAGTCCTTGATCTGTATTCCAAGTCTCATGTGTACCACTGAGAAACTCTGGATTCTTGGGCACATCATTTAACTGGCCTCTACACACATTTATTCTTCTGCATAGTGAGAGGCTTTTACTTCTTTAATTCTCCTCCTCTACCTATACTCTGTAGCAACCAGAAGAAATCCAAACTCACCTCTGCCCATATCTTCAACCTCTGCCTTCCGTGCTATACTTTTTATCTATGCTGGCTACTCAGGTTTTTTCACAGCATTTCACAGTTTATGTGTGTTTTTGCTTTATTTGCTTCTTTCCCCCACTAGACTAGATGCTTGATGAAGGCAGATAATGTATTTTCATTCACTGCTGTAAAACCTAATGCAGAATAGCATGTGTTGCACATAGAAGACGCACAAATACTTACTGTTCTTAAAATCCTATGGTACTCCTGTTACTTTCAGATAGGCATGCAGCTTTTTCTTTCTGCTGGTGTAGTGTTTACTAAATTCTTTCCAGCTACTTGGACATTCATATTAAAATGATATTTTAATTTTAACTTGGTAAGTATGAATTACAATGCCATATGAAGGCTCTAGCCCCAGATATGTCAGTTTCTTGTATATTCTTTAGTTGATGTATTTCTAGGATAGTTTTTAAGTGATTACAAAATGTTTCTAGTGATTGGTTTGAATATGACTTGGTAGACTTGGCCTATCTGTGCTATAAAATGTGACTCTAGCCTAAGCTTAAGTTTGTCGATGTAATGTTTGTTGTGTAGGTGCCAGAAATTTACTCCTTTAGTAGTGTCAGTATTGATATCTGTCATCTGGAAAGCAAGAATCTTCCTGAAATTTACTAATAAATTTAATACTACTGCCATACTGCCCAGAAATAATAAATTGTTCATTTTTGGGAGGTGAAGTACCAGAATACTGTTTGGTCACTTACCTAGTAGCTTAAAGGAACTAGAGTATCTGTCCAAGGGAGCTGTTTAGTTTCCTCCCAGCACTTACGATTGAGCCTTTTGACTATATAAGAAGTGGGATTGGAGAAGTTTGTCTTGTTCTCTTGTCTCTTTTCAGGTTGATGTTTAGGAGATTAACTCATTTTGACCATTTTCCCATTTCATTTTTACTCTAGGCGGTAACTGGGGCTAAAGCTCTGGGGAGGCCCTTGGCTGTGCTTGCTGAAGTATTTTCTGTAGTTGCACTGCCTCTGGCAAATAAGTGCATTTCGTTTAAAGCTCTTCAAAGCTGTGTAAATCTTGGCAGAACCCCATAGAAACCATAGCATATAATTCCTTTTACAACAACTATATTATTAAATGAAGAATTTGGGGTAAAACATATTGCTTTAATGGTCTTAATACTATTTAAAAGATCCTTCTATATTAATATTCAACATATTTTCTGTAGTGATGGAAATCCTCTGCATCTACCAGTTCAAAGATAGTATTTCCCAATCTTTTGGGATCTAGCAAGGTTCATTTTAGTCTTACCTGCAACTGTCCCTGCAAGAATGTAGATTTGAAGTTTTTAATAAAGTTAACCAGTTCATGTATTTCTGATAAATAGAGGAGAATGGCATTTGAGTAATCAGAAAATACTACCTTAAAATAATAAAAATTATTTAGAAAATGATGGCATTATAATGCTTTCAAAGCTTAATGATGTTGATTAAAATTACACAGTTATTGACTAGTACTTTTTTTATACCTATCCCCAGGGAAGGAAGAATATGCAAGATGGTGCAAGTGATGGTGAAATTCCAAAATTTGATGGTGCTGGTTATGATAAGGATCTGGTGGAAGCCCTTGAGAGAGACATTGTATCCAGGAATCCTAGCATTCATTGGTTAGAGTCTTTCAAATTGTTTAACTAAAGTAGAGGAGAAAACAAGTTATAGGTTGGCTTGGTGTGAGTTTTCTCTTGTTATTCATTAATCTCATTATGACCACATCTATAATATGAGAGTATAGATTGGCGAGACAGTTTCTGTCGAACATAACCAAGGGCATTTTACACATTAATTTGAAGTTGATGTAACCGATGAAAGTTGTTAATTGAATGACATGTCCTTATTAATAACTAATGTTTTCACTGATCTTTTTATGCAGTAAGAATTAGAATAATGTTCTTAATATATGAATAATTTCATAAATTAAAAAAAAATTTAAAGAATTAGTTTTGACCATAAATCAAAGGTCCCTGAATAAACCTTATGAAACTTTGCTGATCTTTCAAAGGGATGACATAGCAGATCTGGAAGAAGCTAAGAAGCTGCTAAGGGAAGCTGTCGTTCTTCCAATGTGGATGCCTGACTTCTTCAAAGGGATTAGAAGGCCATGGAAGGTGAGAATTTATGAAATTGGTTTTGGTGTAAGAATGCTGCTTGTATCAGAATGAAAGGCAGCATTGCTGTAGTTTTTAATGTATTTAACACATTTTGAAAAGGTTGGGAGAAGTTTATATACACCCAAAACACCTGGATTTGAATTTGTAGTGTGATGTACTGCATCTGCATGGCAGGAGAGATGGGCTTGCAGTGTTGAAACTATATAGCCTTTAGGTAAAGTCACTTTCCTCAGGGGTGCTGAGCTAGAGATTAGTTTTAAGAATTTTCTAGATGTATGTTTTTGTAGATAAAAAGTTAAGCAGATTAAGCAGAAATAGTACATAGTCTTATAGAAGAAAGGTTTGGTCAAACAGTTATTTTTCAGAAGTTGGAATATTTCTCACTGATGGTTAATTATTTTAATTTGTTTCACTTGTCACTGACTTGAAGCTCATTGTTAACTATTTTATAGACTACATTTTTTATACTTTTGAGTTTTCACAAATTTTTTTTCTAAAAAGAGGTATTTAGCTGTGGTTTAAAAAACAATTTCTTATGTCATCACAAAATATGATCTGACTGTATCAATTTATTTAGTCCTTGCTGTGCTTTTGTAGTATTTATTGGCAAACTGGATTAAGAAAATAAATGTAAAGATATATTTCCAAAGAATCTTATTCCTGACCTAATACATTTTTTTCTGTAACAGTAGAATAAAATTCTTGAATAGAACTTTTATGTTTTTTTAAAAGCTTATGTTTGAATTTTATAGGGATTTGTGAGAATATTTACTAAAATGGGACAATAAATGTATTTTATTTATTTTTTGAGATTGAGTCTCACTCTGTTGCCTAGGCTGGTAGACAGTGGCACGATCTCAGCTCACTGCAGCCTCCGCCTCCTGGGTTCAAGTGATTCTCATGCCTCAACCTCCTGAGTAGCTGGAATTACAGGTGTGTGCCACCACACCAGCTAAATTTTGTATTTTTGGTAGAGGCTGCATTTTGTCATGTTAGCCAGGCTGATCTTGAACTCCTGGCTTCAAGTGATCCACTTGTCTCGGCTTCCCCAAGTGCTGGGATTACAGGTGTGAGCCTGATAAATATGTTTTAAAGAATACTTGAAAATAAGGAGGCCTCAGAGATTTTTCACATTTACAAAATTTGTCTCAAAACATAAATTCCAGAATTTCAGAATTGGAATGAGTCTTTGAGATCATCTTAAATCCCCACTATGTCACAGACTAGAAAATTGAAGTCCAAATAGGTTGTGACAACCATAATAGACCTTTAGAAAATTTAAAATTCAATGTGTCTCATCTTCTTATGTTAATATGTACCTTCCCTCAACAGCACACTTTCTCCTGCATGGTGTGATACTACTCCTGTATCCATCAGGCACTTGTTTAGCCGTTTTATTTTGTTTTTCAAGACATAGTCCTGAACTGTGAGACATCCGAAATAGAGAGTTGGGCACTTACAGGTAGCTTTCAGTGTTAGTCAGTAGCAGAGCCTAATGGGTGGTACAGTCCACATGTGCTTGGAGAGCAAACATGACATGATTAGAGAGGGTTTTGTGCTTGAGGATGTGGGATTCAAGTGGCAATTTGTAGGGTTGTGAGGATTTCACTGTGTTGGAGGAGCTACATTTTGGAGTTTTAGGAACTTGAGTGGGGGGTGAATGACGTGAGCAGTAGAATATAGTGAGAAAGTGTAAGTGTATTTGGGAAATAGATGCATTGAAGTTTTGTAAGGAAAGCAGCATAGCATATTGGTAAGGGGCACAGATCCTGGATCCAGACTGGGTGCATACGAATTCTAGCCCTTTCCACTTACTGGATCTGTGATCTTGAGCAAGTTATGAGAGTTCTCCATTCCTCAGTTTTCTTATCTATAAAATGGGAATCATGTTATCTCATAGGATATAGTGAGGTTAAAATGAGTTAATAAGACAGTATCTGACAATAGTTAGCACTTATAACTGTTGAAAAAATAACTTAGTGGGAGATTCAAATGGGAAGGAAGGTTGAGGCCAGATTGTATTTCCCAGGAATTTGGTCCTTTTTCTATGGGCGTTTGGGAGACCTCTTTGAGCATGTAGGTAGCATAGTTAAACTAGTGAGTTGGGGAAAACAGTCTGGTTGCAATGAGCACAGTAAGATGGAAGGCAGAGAGCATGTTCAGAAGTGATTGGCAGTAGTTAAGGCTTAAAATTCAAAGAACTTGAATTGGGATGGTGATTAGGAATGGAAGGACAGATGCTAGTGATATTTAATGAAGGAAGTTGGTAACCTTTTGAATGTAATATGTATGTCAAGATGAAGGTGGGGCAAAGAAAATTGGTTTTTGCCTATAGCAAAATAAATAGTGACGATAACATAAATGTGGAGCTCAGGAAGGTGAAAGATACTGGTTTATTCTTCTGGATGAAAGTTCAGCAGGAGCAAGGGGTGCTTCTGGGAAAAGAGAGGAGGAATTAGTGTGAAATTTTGGTACAGTATTCATGCAGAAATGCACCAAGTTAGAAATACAGGGATGAAGCTTATGAGAGCAGTAAAAGGTGGAGATACTAAATGCTTTTTCAAAAATACATCTCTGGGACAAATATTTCTCTAACAGAATAATAGTGAGGTTCTTCTTTATAAGTTTTAAGATCAGAAAATTATACTCAGAAAATAAGGAGATGCCCAAGGAATAGACTACTGTATTTTCAGTGGCTGAAGTATGTAAACATATCCTTGAATCAGTCTTACATTGAGACTGTATTCATCTATCCTTTTATCATCCAGGCTATCTTAGCACTTCTCAGACTGCACCATAATTTATCTATATTTTCTAATAGATTAAAAGTCTCTTGAGGATTTATGTGTGATTCCTGACAGATTCAACTTTTTTCCCTCAGGGCCTAGTACTTAGTAAGCATTGGATAAGTTTGCACTGGGTAAATACATATTTATTGAGTATTTACCTTGTGTTAAGTGATAGGCTAAGTGCAGAGGATACCAAAATGAATGAATAACAGCCCCCAAGAAGCTCATGGTCTTTGGGTGAATAGCATATATTTAATGGACACCATGTGTTAAGTGCAGTATTTGTTGAGGACAGTGTGACTAGTGTCTGATAGAGTAATGAACACGTTGCTATGGCAGGAGAGAGGAAGAGGGACTTAGTCTGCTATGGAGCATAATAACAGGGATAACCTCCCAGAGCAGGTGATTCTGAGCTGAGACTTGAAAGATGAATAGAAGTTCAGCAGGCAGATGTGATGAAGAAAGGCTCTAAGGCAGAATGGATGTCATGTACAAACACATGAAAAGTGTAAGAGAACATAGTATATGTGAAGAATCTTCTGTGGTTCAGTGTGGCTGGAAGTATAGAGTGTTTTATGGGACATAGTAACAAAAGGCACTGCTAGACTGGTCGATGTGACCTACTTCTCACAAAGAGCCCTGCATGCCATGCTAAAGATGTCAGTGAGCCATTGAAGAGTTTTTAGTAGGAGGGTGATTTGCAAGTGTAGGAAGATCTCTTTCCTGTAGCAGTATGGAGGATAGGTTGGGGATGGGCTTAGATGGAAATGGAAAAGAAATCTGATTAGGAGGCAGTTGAAATAATCTAGCCAAACAGTGAGGACAAACGCCTGCACAAAGGCTTTGGCTTTTTGGCTAGTGAAAAATGAATGAATTTGTGAGGGTTGTTTAGAAGGTATAAGTGACTGATTGTTTACAGGGATGTGGGAGAGAGACAAGTTGTATGACTCCCAGATTCCAGGCTTGAATGGAAGGCATATGCAATGACTTCTGACATCACCTACCCAGAGTTGGGCCAAACTTCACAAGGTTGAGAGCTCAGTTTTCTGCAAGACTGCCCTCACTTCAGACACTAGCTGCAAACTTGGGGGTCCCCAGGTCACTCTTATGACCAACTGGCTACAAATTCAGGGGTTCCCATTACCCTCTCAGGTTTGATTATTCTCTAGAATGACTCACAGAACCGTGAGTCCTTACAGAAGGAAAGGAAGTTTTACAATTGAGCCCAGGACAACGTAGGCATGAACATTGTGGGTCCCCTTACACATGGCTTTTCTTCTGCTTCTGCTGCCCCGGAGACAAGACAACCCCTCCTTTTCCTCCTCTTCCTTAGCCTATCCAAGGTGAAAAGGTGATACACTTCCACTTAATGAATAATAAATATATTTTCTCATAATTTTCTTAATAACGTTTTCTTTTCTCTAGCTTACTTTATAGTAAGAATACAATATACAATACATATACAAAATATGTGTTTACAGTTTTTATTACCAATAAGTCTTCAAATCAACAATCGGATATTCATTATTATGTTTTTGGGGAATCAAAAATTATATGCAGATTTTTGACCTTGTGGGGGATTGGTGCCCCAACCCCTGAGCTGTGCAGGGAGCAGCCATACTTATGGTAACAGTGTTACTATAGCCAAAGTATATAAATCGGAACCAGCCAAGAGGAGAAACTTACAGGGCGAGGTCTGGAAGGATGCTGAAGGTGATGCTTTTGTCCTCTCTTCCTGGAGTCAGGATGCTTTACTCTCCTGGATGTGTGACAATATGCAGATTATTGCAGTACATGGGCATGTGACAGTGCTGCTGTAGTTCGGATATGGTTTGGATATTTGTTCCACAAAATCTTATGTTGAAATTTGATTCTTGGTGTGTGGTGTTGGGAAGTGGTGCCTAATGGGAGGAGTTTGTGCATGGGGCAGATCTCTCATGAATGACTTGGTGCTGACCCCATGATACTGAGCAAGTTCTCACTCTGTTAGTTCTCATGAGAACTGGCTGTTTCCCCTCTCTCTTGCTTTTGCTCTTGCCATATGAGTTCTGCATGCTGGCTCCCTTTCACCTTTCTCCGTAAGTGGAAGAAGCGTGAGGCCATCACTAGAAGCTGAACGGGTGCAGGCATCATGCTTCCTGTACAGCCTGCAGAACTGTGAGCCAAATAAACTTTTTTTCTTTAAAATTACCCGGCCTCAGGTATTTCTTTACAGCAACACAAATGGACTAAGAGAAATACACAGAGTATTGCCAATTAGGGAAGCTCACATGATCAATTGAATCATTGCCCATGGTTCTTAATCTCTCCATTTTGTGTATATACCACATTTTCTTTTTCCATTCATCCATTGTTGGTCACTTAGGTTGATTTCATATTTTGGCTATTGTGACTAGTGTTGTAATAAACACAGGAGTGCAGATACCTCTTCAATATATTGATTTCCTTTTTTTTTGATATATACCCAGTAGTAGAATCACTGGATCATATGATAGACCTGGTTTTCATTTTTTGAAGAACTTCTTTACAGTTTTCCACAGTGGCTGCCACCAACAGTATAGGAGCATTCCCCTTTCTCCATATCCTCACCATCATCCGTGATTGCCTATGTTTTTGATGAAAGCCATTTTAATTGGAGTGAGATGATATCTCATTTTGATTTTGACTTGAATTTCTCTAATGATTAGTGATGTTGAGCATTTTTTCATTATCTGTTGGACATTTGTATGTCTTCTTTTGACAAATGTCTATTCAGACCTTTTGCCCGTTTTATAATTGGATTATTTGTCTTTTTGCTGTTGAGTTGTTTGAGCTGCTTGTGTGTTCCGGTTACTAATCCCTTGTCAGATGAATATTTTGCAAATATTTTCTCCCATTGCAGGGGTGTCTTTTTGTTGATTTTTTTTTTTTAATATAATCTATCTGTTTTTGCTTTGTTTGTCTGTGCCATTAAGGTCTTACACACACACAAAAAATCTGCCTGGACTGATGTCCTGTATCATTTTCCTGGTTTTTTCTTCTAGTAGTTTCATAGTTTCAGGTCTTTAATCTATTTTGACTTGATTTCTATATATGTTCTTTGGTCCATTTTGATTTGATTTTTGTATATGGTGAGAGATCAGCATCTAGTTTCATTCTTCTGCATATGGTCATCCAGTTTTTCTAGCACCATTTATTGAAGAGACTGTTCTTTCCTTAAGAGATTTTGTAATGTGGCAGATTAAAGTATATGTATATACCGAGGGGAAAGGGCCAGTGGACTAGGAGATACAGAAAAGAGAGAACTTAATTAAAGGAGTAATGTCATGAGGAGGTGAAGTTTATAAATGTACAGTAGCTGTGAACAGATGCTAATGTTAGAAATTAACTCCTATAGGAGGTGGCCACATGAATGACATTACAAGATGCCCCTCTCAGTGAGCATGAAAAAAGTTATGGAAGAAATAAGAACTTTGCTGTGGCTATGCCTGTAGCATCAGTTGGTCGTTTTCATGGTTTTTAAAATTTCAATCTTATGCAAAGTTGAAGACTCCGTAACAAAGCAAAAAAATATTTTTGTAGAACTAATGTTTCAATTCTTAGTGATTCCTTGTTGATCTCTGTAACAAAATTCTTTAGCCATCATTTGGACAGTTTCTGAATTTGGAGTTTGTGAAACTTTGACATATGCAGTTTTCAAAGCTTAAATCCCCAAAAGTTTGTCGAGCCAAAGTAGCAATTGGATCAGAATTTCCTCTTAAGGAATGACCGAATATTATGCAAAAAAAATTTAGTGTGAGTCATGTGTTTAAACTCCATTAAAACTGCTAGAAAAAAATAATTATTTAAATATCCATTAGTTTTTAAGACTAGAAGATTGGTTTCCTTGAATAATTTTTATTCCTCTCTGATTTGTTTTTATAGAATACTTTCATGTTTGTTTTCAAAACTAAGAAGTAACTAAAGTTTTTATTCTGTATTTATTGGCTCCTTTATCACAATCACTGTTTTATGTAAACTGTCTAAAATGATAAAAATGTTGCTAATTTGATTATGTTTGAATCACCACTGGAATTTTTACTGTTACCTTATTAACTCATAAATGGGTCTTTATTTTTTACTGAAAGTTGTATATTATAAATGCACTGTGGAAGATAGGTTTTGTCCCTTATAGAGGGTAAGGAATGTTTTTATTATGTGTAAACAGAATGGTTGCTTTTAAGCAATGCTCCATATTATATGTATATATCGTATGTCAGGTTCAGGAAACAGTAGATTATTTCTAAATATATGAAAAAATTGTTGGTTGTCTAGGCTTTTTATTAGGTTATCTCTGACTACCTCTGACTTGAGACATTTTATGAGATTGCGTCATTTTTTCTAGCTATAAAATGATATTCTTGCTAAATGCATCATGATTTTACTGTGACAATTTTGAGTTTATCTTTTGATGGAAAAATCCTAATGTACATTAATAGCTGATAATTTATTAAACTTTTAATCTGATAAATCATTTAATTCATCTGTTGAAATTTCAGGGTGTACTAATGGTTGGACCCCCAGGCACTGGTAAAACTATGCTAGCTAAAGCTGTTGCCACTGAATGTGGTACAACATTCTTCAACGTTTCCTCTTCTACACTGACATCTAAATATAGAGGTGAATCTGAGAAGTTAGTTCGTCTGTTGTTTGAGATGGTAAGTGATGATATATTCAGATTTCAAAGTAGTGTGTGTAGGCCTATGATGCCCCCATCAATGAGGTCTGTCCACCTGGAATCTTTTTGAAAAGGACAGTATAGTTATATTTTAATAGTTCTTGACACACTGTTGAGAAATGGGATGGTGGATTTTGTGGGGTAGTTGGTGTATCTTCAGTGTATCTTTTCTTTAAGGTAAAAGAACGCCTTTTCGCATCTTACCCGTTGAGGGTGGAAGAAGAGACTTTGGCCATGTGTGTGGTTTGACTGGTATTTCTGGATCTCTCGGAAGCTGATGGAGCAGAATAATATTTTAATATTTATTTTAAAAATCAGAGCCTGATCTGTCGTTAAAGTTTATTCCTTTTTTGTATGGGATTTGCATTACCTTAAGAATGCCTACTTGAGGATTGAGGTTGATTTATTTTTGAAAGTTTTTTTATTATGGAAATTTCCAGACCTGAAAGTAAGCATAGTGCAATGACCCCTCATGTATCTGTCACCCAACTTCACCCATAACCTTTATTTTTAGATATTTCTTTTTTCTCATGGGAATGACCATAACCAAATGATGGCATTAAACATGAGAAGTTTCTGCTCTTTTTTGCCATTGTTTTAAAAGATTGTTTTTTAAATACGCAGATTGTTTTATGAGATCATTGAATGATTTCTTTAAAATATTTTCTTAAAGGCTAGATTTTATGCGCCTACCACAATCTTCATTGATGAGATAGATTCTATCTGTAGTCGAAGAGGAACCTCTGATGAACATGAGGCAAGTCGCAGGGTCAAGTCTGAACTACTCATTCAAATGGATGGTAATTGATACTTAATTATTGTTTCAAAATTCTTATTTTTTAAAAAATATTTTGTGTAAACTTATAATCAGTGGATGGATTAGAAGGCAGCCTGAGTTTAATTATTCGTTAATTCACCCATTTGTTCATCTGCTCAGAGAGCATTTATTGCATACTTGTTAGAGATCATGCACCATTTCAGATTCTGAGGTTACAAAGAAAAAAGCTAAAATGGCCTTCAGTGAGCTTACTATTTGGAGCAAGGGTTCTAGAGGTATGATCTAGAGTCCTAGGGTTCCTTGAGACCCTTTAAAGAATCTGCAAGGTCAAAACTATTTTCATAGGAATATCAAGTCATTATTTGCCTTTCCTTTTTCACTCTCATTCTCTCACAAGTATACAGTAGAGTTTTCTAGGGGCTGTAAGACAGGATATCATAAAGGGTATAATGCAAAAGCAGATATGCGAATCCAGCTGTTCTCTAGTTAGACGTTAAAGAGATTTGCAAAAATGTGAAGAAAAAAAAAGGCCCTCTTCTGTTTTTTTAATATTTTGGAAAACATGCTTTTCATAGAAATACATGAACCAAGTAATGGATTAATGGATTTATTATTTTTAAGTGAATTAATGTTTTTAAATTTCTATTTTAGTATTTTTCTTTTTTTCATACAATTTACGCATGTACCATCTATTTTAAGTTTTAAAGGTATTGATAGATGCATTCCACACACAAAAAAGCTCTTTGAAGTTCTCAATTTTGTATATATATATTTAGGTTCAGAGTCTTGCTCTGTTGCTGAGGCTGGAATACAGTGGTGTGAACACAGCTCACGGCAGCCTCTACCTCCTGGGCTCAAGCGATTCTCCTGCCTCAGCCTCCTAAGTAGCTGGGACCACAGTCACATGCCACCACATCTGGCCAAGTTTTATTTTTTGTAAAGACAGGGTCTCACCATGTTTACCCGACTGTAGTTGAACTCTTGAGCTCAGGTGATCCTCTGGACTCAGCCTCTCAAAGTGCTAGGATCATAGGCATGAGCCACTGCACCCAGCTTCAGTAATTTTTAAGACTCAGTAATTTTTATGAATGAATGTTTTCAATTATTTTGGATAAAAGGGCCTGAGATCAGAAAGTTTGAGAACCACTGATCTAGATGGGAAGCAGGCAGCTGATCAGATGAGTATAATACATTATGGTAAGTTCTAGGGTAGAAGTAAAGTCTGGGTGCAGTGGAAACAGTAAGAGAGGTACCACCAAGGTTAGGGGAGTCATGGAAAGAGATAGACTAGTTGAACTTTGAAGCATTGGTAGGAGTTATCCAGACAGAGAAAAAGGGCCCTGGGGAGCCATGGAAGGAAGAGGGTTATGGGCTCCGAATTGCTATTTAGAGATGAGTTACTCTGGTAGTTAGTTGTGTGGTAGACAAGAGGCCATTTAAGCAAAACATGAGAACCAATAAAATTGTTTAAAAATATCCAGGCTGAGGGAGTGAGTACAGTGGCTCATGCCTGTAATCTCAGCAGTTTGGGAGGCGAAGGTGGGAGGGTCACTTGAGGCCAGAAGTTCAAAACCAACAAGACTTTAATATAGCAAAAACTTTAGAAAGTAGCTGGGTGTGGTGGCGCCTGCCTGTAGTCCTACCTACTCAGGAGGCTGAGATGGGAAGAAAGCTTGAGCCCAGGAGTTTGAGGCCACAGTAAGCTGTGATTATGGCTCTCCAGCCTGGGTGACAGAGCAAGAACCTGTCCCATAACAACAACAAAATGCCATCAATATCCAAGTTGTATTGTTTAAAAACAGTCATGGTTATTCATCAACTGTGGATACTTACTGAATACTTATAATGTAGTATGAGATCCTTGCCTCAGTGAGTGTACTGTTTTAACTTTTGCTAAAGTATGAGAGAAGGAATGAGTATGTTTGATTTTTGAGGTGGGATATAGGAGAAAACATTAGGGGTTTAAAATTGGAAAAGGAAATCACTGAATATTTAGTCAGCTGAATTTCACTGAGGGATACTTGTGACTTGTTGATTATTAGTTGGACAGCTTGATTCTTTGTCATAATAGTTGAAGTAGTTTAGTAATAAGAAAATATTGTAAGTTTCAGTGAGCCAAGATCATGCCAGAACACTTCAGCCTGAATGACAGAACCAGACATTGTTAAAAAAAAAAATGATAATAATACTGTAATGAACTAAGTTGCTTTAAATCCACGAGTACTTTATTATGCCAGACTAGAAAGTCTTATCAATAAATGAAGTTTATGGGTTTTTTATCTTTTAGTTTTCACTAGGTATTTTCTAGAGTTTCTGTTGTGTGACCTGAAATTTTTTATTCTAAAATTTTAATTCTGAAAAGGAGACACCGTGTATATGCATGTAGTTGGTTTGGTTATTTTTACCTGTGATTAGTAGGGTCATCCTCAAATGTGTTGTTTATTTTCACAAGTCACTTAAAAGTTTAAAGGACAACATCATTGCAACACAATCTGTCTTTCAGAATTATAATTGTATACTTGAGAAAATAGACTAAAAACTAAAAATTTTAAGGAACTTTATGATTTAAAAGAAATAAGAGGAATACAACAGAACCTATTGTCCCATGCCTTTTCTTTTCAGAGGAAATATATGTTCATTTTCTTAGAGAAAAATGGATTTTTTAACTGGATTAAAATGCTGCACTAGGTTGCACAACTGAAAAAGAAAAGAAAAGAAAAATCCTGCACTAGGTTATGTGAATTCGTCTACTTTTTTTTTTTTGTAGTTATCTGTTGATGAGTCTGGTTTTGCCATCACACAGAGATCAGGCTGCACTGTGTTCATCATTGCTTCTGTCACTATGGCTAATGGTTAGAAATGTTAATTGAATGAAAGAATAAAGGGTTGTAAGAAAAACACTATCTTTTCCTCCCTTACTGTGTATAGGAGTTGGAGGAGCTTTAGAAAATGACGATCCTTCCAAAATGGTTATGGTATTGGCCGCTACTAACTTCCCTTGGGACATTGATGAAGCTTTGCGAAGAAGGTTAGAAAAAAGGATATATATACCTCTCCCAACAGGTATGATGACTTCTTTATTTTGAGCTTTCTGTTATGTTTCCCATGTATCTAAATCTTTATTTCATTGCCATTCTGCTTAAAGAAGTTTATAGCATCACAAAACTAATTTGTAGTAGATATAAACACAGGCCACAGTCCTCTACTGAAATTTCTTACATTGCAGAGAAATTCTTGAATTTAGAACAATATTTATGTTAATAAATTTGGTAACACTTTTAAGTTTTCATTTTTAAACTTGAAGTTTCTTTGGATCTTTTTCAAAATATGCTGTTTTGGAACACACACACACACACACACACACACACACACACACACGTGTATATATTCCTTTTTTTTTTTTTTTTTTTTGAGGCAGAGTTGCACTCTGTTGCCCAGGCTGAAGTGCAGTAGTGGCATGATCTCGGGTCACTGAGGCCTCCACCTACTAAGTTCAGGTGATTCCTGGTTCCTCAGCCTTCTGAACTGGAATTGCAGATGTGCACCACCACACCCAGCTATTTTTGTACTTTTTGTAGAGATGGGTTTTTTTCCTGTTGTCCAGGCTGGTCTTGAGCTCCTGACCTCAAGTGATTTCTCTTCTCGGCCTCACCAAGTGCTGGAATTACAGGTGTGAACCACCATGCTCAGCCTGGAAAATATAATTTCATCCTGTAATGAAATTTCCATGAGTGAATTTTTTCTTTTTATCTTGAGATAAAGTTTGCATAAAATGAAATGTGCCTAAGTACATAATTTGATGAGTACAAATCTGTACTCCTGTTTAATCAATACCCTAATCAAGATGTAGGGCATTTCTTTTTTTTTTTTTTTGAGATGGAGTTTCGCTCTTGTTACCCAGGCTGGAGTGCAATGGCGCGATCTCGGCTCACTGCAACCTCCGCCTACTGGGCTCAGGCAATTCTCCTGCCTCAGCATCCTGAGTAGCTGGGATTACAGGCACGTGCCACCACGCCCAGCTAGTTTTTTGTATTTTTAGTAGAGACAGGGTTTCACCATGTTGACCAGGATGGTCTCGATCTCTCGACCTCGTGATCCACCCGCCTCGGCCTCCCAAAGTGCTGGGATTACAGGCTTGAGCCACCGCGCCCGGCCGGGCATTTCTATCATCCTATAATATTTCTGTATGCCCCTACCAGCTAATCCTCCAATAGGAGTTCAGTGCACCTGATTTTTATCACCATAGATTAGTTCTGCCTCTTGTTAGATTTCATATAAATGGAATCATGACAGTGTGTACTCACTGTATCTGGCTACTTTCACTTGAAGTTCATCCATGGGATCACATGTATCAGCAGCTTATTCCTGGTAGGATTATGCCACAATTTGTTTATTCTTCTTTTGATTGGTATTTAAGTTATTTCTAGGTTTGGGGCATTATGAATAAAGCTGCACACTTTCTTGTGTATATCTTTTTCATGGATGAATGTTTTCAGTTCTTTTATATAAGAATAGAAAAGATGGGTCATAGGGCAGGCATATGTTTAGCTTTATAGGAAATACCCAAACTGTTTTTCAGAATGGTTGTACCGTTTTATATTCCATCATCAATAAATGAGAATTCAAATACTTCCATATCCTTGCCAACACATGGTGTTGTCAGTATTTTAAGTCAATCTATTAAGTATGAAATACTGTCTCATTTTTAATTGGTATTTCTCCGATTATTTATGTTAAGTACCTTTTTATGTGCTTTTTATGGTCGTTGGTATACTTTTCGTGTAGTGTCATTTCAAGTCTTTTACTCAGTTTTTAATTGGATTATTAGTTGCTTTATTAATGCTTTTTATGTTATTTACCAGATCTGTGCATAGTCAATATTTTCTTCCAGTTTGTAGTTTGCCTTTTGATTTTCTTTATCGTATTTCTTAATAAGCAGAAGTCCTGCTGACAATTTTTTTAAATGAATAGTACTTTTTGTGTCTTAAGAAACCTTGTCTATCCCAAGGCTGCAAAGCTTTTCTTCTGTTTTCTTTTAGAAACTGTATTTATATCTGTGATTCCTCTTGAATGAAGAGTGTGTGTGTGTGTGTGTGTGTGTGTGTGTGTGTGTGTGTGTCAGGTAGAAGTTGAGTTTCATTTTTTTCGTATGCATATGCAGTTGTAGTATCACTTTCTGAAAGGACTTTGCTTTTTTCATTGAATTCCTTTGGCACCTTCACAGAAAATTATTTTGTTGTGTATATGTGTGAGTTTATTTCTGAATACTGCTCTTTTCCATTGTTTTTTACATACACACATATGGTTATCTAAGTTACTTGTTTTTTTCTTGAGCAAGCTTTGGTAACTTGTGTCTTTCAAAGAATTTGTCTATTTTTCATAAGTTGTCAAATTTATTTGGATTTGACCTAATGTGAATGTGGAAGCTGATTAAATAGTTTATGGGTGATTGTAGATTTCACGTCTGATTCTGGAATTTGAAATCAGTAGGGAGAACACTTAGGAAGAGATGATAATGTGCCATGGTAGAAGTAAGGACAAACTCTACCTGTGGCGATGAGCTCACTCCATGAGAATACATTGGAATCTATGTTGAGCTCTTTTATTCCACTGAGACTCCTAATCTAGATGAATGGCTTTCCTACAGAAGCAGCTAGCTAAATGTATACCTGGCTCAAGATTCAAAAAAGCAGAAGGAAGAAATTTGGCAGAAACTACAAAGAGCTGAAAGCACACGTGCTGCCTCACACTAACAAGGAGAACCAAGAAATAAGTGACAGTATGCGCCAACTTTCTGAGATGATTAATTTTTGCCTTTCACAGCTCAGACATAATGACTCATGTGGTCCACACTAACCCAGAGCTATGCAATGAAGAGAATTCTGGGAAATGAAATTCCAGCTTCACTTAAGTTGGCATAGTACAAATCTATACACCTTATTTTCCTTTAATTGGCCATAGGATCTGTAGTGATGGCTCACTTTTCACTCCTAATATTACTAATTTATTTTATCTCTATTGTTCTTCATCATTTTTGGTTGAGATTGATCAATATCGTTAATCTTTTCAGAGAACCAAATTTTTGCTTTGTTAATTTTCTTTTTCAATGATTTCTTCTCTCTTTAAAAAAATTTTTGTTTTGTTTTGTACTTTGAGTACAATTTATTCTTTCTGAAGTTAGAAACTAAGATTATTGATTTTAGGAACCACCCTCACCCACCCTTTTGTTAAGAGACAGAGTCTTGCTCTGTTACCCAGGTTGGAGTGCAGTGGCATGATTGTAGCTAACTGCAGCCTCAAACTTTTGGGATTAACAGATCCTTCCACCTCAGCCCCTGAGCAGGAAGTACAAACACATGCCACTGCGTTTGGTTAATTTTTGTTATTTTTATTTTTTGGAGAGACAGAGTCTTGCTATGTTTCCCAGGCTGGACTCGAATTCCTGGCCTCAAGCAATCCTCCTAGTAGCACTGGGATTACAGATGTGAGCCACTGTGCCTGGCCTTTTTTTTTTCCTTTTTTAAATGTGCACAATATAAAACTATAAATTTCTTGTAAGTTCTGCTTTGCTTTTATCTCACAAATTTTCCTATATGCCATAAAGAAAATCAAAAGGCAAACTACAAACTGGAAGAAAATATTCACAATGCACAGATCTGATATAACATAAAAAGCATTAATAAAGCAACTAATAATCCAATTAAAAACTGGGCAAAAGACTTGAAATGACACTACACAAAAATACCAATGACCATAATATGACCATAATATATTTTCTACTATTAAGTTAGAACTATTTTCTAGTTTTCCTTTTTTCCCCCCTTTCTTTGGCCCTTGAGTTATTTAGCACTCAAATTGGTTTGGGAGCCAAATAATTGAGATATTTTCTAGATATCTTGAACTCCCGACCTCGGGTGATCTGCCTGCCTTGGCCTCCAAAGTGCTTGGATTACAGGCATGAGCCACCATGCCCGGCCTTCTAGGTATCTTATGGCTGATTTTTAATTTAATCCCATTGCAGTCAGGAACATACTCTGTAAGATGTCAGTTTTTGAACTTCTTGAAATTTGTGATTCAGAATGTAGTCTATCTTGGTGAAGCTCCAGATGCAATTGAATAGAATGTTTATTCTGAGCTTGTTATAATATTCTATAAATGTCAGCTAGATCAATTTGGTGTGATAGTGTTACTCAAAAATTAAGATCCTTGCTGATTTTTTAGTCTAGTTTTTCTATCAGTTACTAAGAATGGCTTATGGAAATCTTCAACTATGACTGGGAACTTGTTCATTTCTCCCTTTAATTCTTTCAGTTTCTGCTTTATGTTTTGCTTCATGTATTTTGATGTTATGTTGTTAGCTAAATAAATTATCATTGTTATATGTTCATGGTCCTCTTACCATTATGAAATGCCTCTCTTTATCTCCCAGAATACACCCTGACACTCCTCTCTGGAAATACTGCTTTGACTGCTATTAATTTAGCCTTACCATCTTTCTTTTGCTACTGTTGTTATGATATGTCTGCTGTTTATCTTTAATTTTTACTCTGTCATTATATTTACAATACAGGTTTTATGTTTTTGTTTTCGTTTTCTTTTGAGATGGAGTCTCGCTTTTGTTGCCCAAGCTGGGGTGCAGTGGTGCAATCTCAGCTCACTGCAACCTCTGCCTCCTGGTTCAAGCAATTCTCCTGCTTCAGCCTCCCAAGTAGCTGGGACTTCAGGTGTGTGCCACCACACCCTAATTTTTGTATTTTTAATAGAGACAAGGTTTCACCATGTTGGCCAGGATGGTCTTGATCTCTTGACCTTGTGATCCACCTGCCTCAGCCTCCCAAAATGCTGAGATTACAGGCATGAACCACCACATCTGCCCATTATAGTGCAGTTTTTATAGACAGCATATAATTGGATCTTGCTATTTGTCCAGTCTATATCTGCCTTTTGGCCATTACAGTGCAGTTTTTATAGACAGCATATAGTTGGATCTTGCTATTTGTCCAGTCTATACCTGCCTTTTGGTTTTTTTTTTTTTTTCTTTTTTTTTTCTGAGACGGAGTCTTGCTTTGTTGCCTAGGCAGGGTGCCGTGGCGCAATCTCAGCTCACTGCAACCTCCGCTTCCCAAATTCAAGTGATTTTCCTGCCTCAGCCTCCTGAGTAGCTGGGACTACATGTGTGTGCCACCACACCAGCTAATTTTTTTGTATTTTTAGTAGAGATGGGGTTTGGCCATGTTGTCCAGGCTGTCTTAAACTTCTGAACTCAGGAGATTTGCCCACTTTGGCCTCCAAAAGTGCTGAGATTATAGGCGTAAGCCACTGCACCTGGCTGTCTCTGCTTTTTAATAGGAGTATTTAAGTCTATTTAAATGTATTGTAATTAGTGATATGACTGTGTAAGTCTGCCGTCTTGCTATTTGTCCTGTTTGTTTGTTTCTCTGTACCGCCTTTACTAATTTCTTTTGGGTTAATTGGCTGTTTTTTACTATTCATTTTAATGCCATTATTGGATTTTTCGCTATATCTAACTATATCTGTTTTACTAGTTGCTCTAGCAATTACAGTATGCATAATTTTATATAGTTATTATTTGTGCTTTTATCTTTTAAATCATAAACATAAATTAAAAGTGATTTATATACCACCACCATTATAGTACTACAGGATTCTGTACCTATCTGTACCTTTATTAGAGAACTTTATATTTTCATTTGCTTTTGTGTTACTGTCTAGTTTCCTTTTGTTTCAACTTGAAGGACTCCATTCAGCAATTTTTTATGGCAGGTCTATTCATGATAAATTCCCTCAGCTTTTGTTCTTCTAGGAAGGTCTCCTTCATTTATTTCACCTTTATTTTTGAAGTGCATTTTTGCCAAAATAGTGTTCTTGGTTGGCAGGGTCTTTATTTTAGTATTTGGAATATATAATGTCACGGCTTTCTGGCTTGCAATGTTTCTGCTTAGAAATATGTTGATATTTTATGAGTGTTCCCTTAGAGATGACAAATACCTTTTCTTTTGTTGCTTTCATGATTCTCTCTTTGTCTTTGAATTTTGACAATTTGATTATGTGTGTCTATGCTCTTTTTTAGGTCATCCTATTTGGAATCCTTTTAAGCTTCATGAATTTGTTCATTTCTTTTCTTATACAGGCATACATTTTTTTATTATGCTTCTTTTTATTGCAGTTTGCAGATACTTTGTTTTTCACAAATTGAAGGTTTGTGGCAACCGTGAATTAAGCAGGTCTGTGAATGCCATTTCTTCAGCACATGCTCACTTTGTGTCCGTGTCACGTTTTGGTAATTCTCACAATATTTGAGACTTTTCATTATCATTTATCTGTTACAGTGATCTGTGATCAGTGATCTTTAATGTTAGTGTTGTAGTTGTTTTGGGGTACCACCAACTATGTCCACATAAGATGGCAAACTTAATTGATAAATGTGTGTTTTATGACTCTTCCTCTCCTCAGGGCTCCCCATATTCTCAGACACAATAATATTGGAATTAGGCCAGTTAAGAACTCTACAGTGTCACTAAGTGTTCATGTGAAAAGGAAAATGCAACTCAAGTGAAGGAAGAATTATATCTTCCTTTTCATGTGAAGGAAGACATTATATGAAATCAAAAGCTAGGAATGAATAAGCTTAGTGAGGAAAGCATGATGAAAGCTGAGGTGTACCAAAGCTAGACCACTTACACCAAACAGCCAAGTTGTGAATGAAAAGGAAAAGTTATTAAAGGGAATTAAAAGTGTTACTCCAGAAAACACATTAACGATATGAAAGTGAAACAGCCTTATTGCTGATATGGATAGAGTTTAGTGATCTGGATAGAAGACCAAACCAGCCACAGTAATTCCTTAAGCACAGCCTAATCCAGAGCAAGCTTCAACTCTCCAATTCTACGAAGGCTGAGAGAGGTGAGGAAGCTTCAAAAAAAAAAAAAAAATTGGAATCTAGGAGGTTGTTTCATGAGGTTTAAAGAAAGAAGTGCAAGATAAAGCAGCAGTACTGAAGCAGCACTCAGAAGCTGCAGCAAGTTATCCAGAAGAACTAAGATTCCTTTTGAAATGTTACTGCTTACTGACAATGCACCTGGAGTCATCCAAGACCTTTGATGGAGAAATTCATGTTGTTTTCATGTCTGCTTGCACAACATTCATTCTGCAGCCCATGAATCAAGGAGTCATGTTGACTTTCAAGTCTTACTTTTAAGGAATATATTCATAAACTTATAGTTGCCGTAGATGGCGATTTGTCTGATAAATCTGGGCAAAGTAAATTGAAAACCTTTGAAAGGTTTCACCATTCTAGATGCCATTAAGAACTTTGTGATTCGTGCAAGGATGTCAAAACATCAGCCTTAACAGGAGTTTGGAAGAAGTTAATTCTAACCCTTATGAGTGACTTCTTGAAGGGTTCAAGACTTCAGTGGAGGTGGACCGCAGATGTGGTGGTAAAGCAAGAGAACTAGCATTAGAGGTGGAACTTGTAGATGGGACTGGATTGCTGCAATTTCGTGATAAAACTCGAACAGACAAGAAAGAAGTTGCTTCTTAAAGATAAGCAAAGAAAATATTTCTTGAGGTAGAATCTCCTGTGAAGATGCTGTGAACATTGTCGAAATAACAACAAAGGATTTAGAATATTCTATAAACTTAGTTTATAAACTTAGTTGATAAGACAGCAGCAGATTTGAAGAGAACTCCAATTTCAAAAGAAGTGCTGTTATAGGTAAAATACTATCAGACAGCAGTGCATGCTACAGAGAACTCTTTCATGAAAGGAAGAGACAACTGATACAGCAGACTTCACTGTTTTCTTATTTAAGAAGTGGATACTGCCACCCCACCCTTCAGCAGCCACCACCCTGATTCATCAACATACGTCAACATTGAGGCAAGACCCTACACGAGTCAAAATATTATAACTTGCTAAAGGCAGAGATTATTGTTAGCATTTTCTTTTTTATCAATGAAGTATTTTTACATTAAGATGTCTATTTTTTTAATGTAATGCTATTGTACACTTAATAGACTATAGTGTAAATACAGCTTTTCTATGCATTGGGAAACCAGGAAATTTGTGTGACTCACGTTATTGTGGTGGTCTGCAACCAGATCTGCAATATCTTTGTATTTAGGAAGTTCTGGACTTTTATTTCTTCAAATAGGCTCTCTGTTTCTTTCTCACTCTGATTCCTTCTGGAGCTTCCATTTTATGTTTATTGGTCATTTTACGGTATCTAACTCCCTTAGACTTTCTTCACATGTTTTCATTCTTTTTCCTTTTTGTTTCTGACGTAATAATTTCAAATGACTTGTCTTGGGGTTCACTAAGTATTCTGCTTGATCAAAACTGCTGTTGATCCTCTTTACTGAATCTGTATATTTTAGCTCCAAAATTTCTGTTTGGTTCTTTATATAGCTTCTCTCTGTTAAATTCTTTCTTTGCTCGTGCATCGTTCTCCTGATTACGTTTGTTTTTCTGGGTTATCCTGTATATTGCTGAGGTTCTTTAAAATGATTATATTGAATTCTTTCTTGGATAATACTTAGATTTTTTTTTTTTGATTCCTAGAAATTAATTTTTTCCCTTATTGGTCCATGTTTCTCTTTTAACATGTGCCTTGTTTTTTCTGTTGTGATTTTTGCATTTAAAAGAACAGCAAGCCCTTTGGATCTTTTATGAACTCACTTTCTGCAGGGGAAGACCTTCGCCAATTACCCTGACTGATAATCCAAGGATCTCCCAAACCTTTTGTGGGGCTACCGCCTCTCTGGGCTTATGCGTGTAATTTCCCAATTAGAGAGATTTGCTGATTCCTTTTTCATGAGTTTGTGGTCTATCATGCTCCTTCTGTTATCTATATGTGGTATTGTAGGTTCTCTGGCATGCAACAAATTACCTAACTCTCTTTTGTTTTTTGTGGCCCCTGGGCCAACAAGGTTACCCAGTTCCATCAGTCCTTCAAGTCAGGTGAGATAGAAATCAGTCCCTTGGGCAGTCCTCTGAAAAACTGAAAAATTAGATACACATTCCACTTCTCTCTTTCCCCTTCAAGTAAGGAGCCACAAGCTGATTGCTTTCTCCCAATCATACGGAGCTGTGTCGGCTTTGTCTGTTGTATTGTAAGTTGCTAGTGCTGCAAAAAGTTGCTGAGTTCTGTCTTTGTGCCTGCTCCAAGTGTGGCAAGACAGAAACCAATCCCTTGGGTAGCCCTGTGAAAAGCTGGAATGCTGAATGTATATTCTGCTTTTCTCTTTCTCCTAAGGGAGAAGTTGTGAAGTAGGCATTTTCTCTTGATTGCATGAAGCTCTGCTAGCTTGAGGAAGGAGCTAACTCAATTAACATGAAATGGCTTTTCTTACTCATTTCAGTGCAGTTCTAGGCTTTGAGCTTGCCTGTGGTTCTGTGACTTCCTAACTAGTGTCTGAAGTTCTTATAAAGGCTTTTTGAACTGTATTTATTGTTAAGTTGTTTTTTCTGTGGCAGAACTGTAAGAAGTCTGAGACATCCTATTCTGCTACCTTGTTGATGTCACTTTTGGCCTCCATTATTTTTTTGACACACCGTCAGCTGCTATTCATATCATTGTTCCCTTGTGTGTGGTGAGTCTTTCTCTTTCTGGCCACTTTTAAAAAGTCAACTTTACTGAGGAATAAATTTTATTCATTTAAAATTCGATGAGTTTGGCAGTTATACAGCCTTGAAACCACAGCACAGTTAAGATGGAGACCGTGTCTTTTATCCTCAAAAGATTCCGGTGCCCCTTGTAACCCATCCTTCCCTCTTCCCTCTACACCTTCCACTCAGGAAACCACTGTTCTAGTTTTTGTCAGTATAAAGTACTTTGAAGTTCATATTAATAGAATCATATAGTAGGTATTATTTTGTGACTATCTTCCTTCACTCAGCATGGTGATTTTGAATTTCATCCTTGTTTGTTGTTTTTATCGGTGAACAGTATTTGTTCCATTACATGAACATACCACAGATTTTTTTATCCATTGTCTTCTTGATAAATATTTGGATTATTTCTAGTTTGGGGCTATCGTGAATAAAGCTGCTGTGAATAGTCATGTTCAAGTCTGTGTAGACATAGACTTTTTGACTTTACCTATATGTGAAATGACTGGGGCATGTGGTGTGGTATATATCTACTGTAGAAAGTAAGTTGGAACATTCTTGAGTGTTTGTCTTCTATGGTGTTTTTAAGATACTCTGTTTATCTTTCTGTTTCAGCAGGTTGGCTATGATTTGCCTCTGTGGGATTTTCCTTTTGTCTTGCATGTATGTTGGACCTCTTGATATTGTCTCAAAGGACGTTAAAACTCTGTTAAATGTTTTTTTCCCAAAATTTTTCTTTATACTTTTAAGGTTGGATAATTTCTAGTCATCTGTCTTCATGTTTACTGACACTTTCTTTTGTCATCCCCAATCTGCTTTTAAACCTGTCTAGTGAATTTTTAATTTTAGATACTGTATTTTCCAAGTCAAGCATTTCCATTTGGTTACTTTTTATAGTTTTCATTAACTGGCTGGGATTCCTCATTTGATTATTTATTTTTCTCTCTCTTTAAAAATTTTTGGACATCCTTCCCTTGAAAAAGTAGAGCTTAATTCCCCTCCATTTGAATGTGGATTAGACTTAGTGATTTTCTTCTAAGGAACAGAATATGGCAGAAGTAAATGCTAAATGATTTCTGAGGCTAGATCATGAAAAAGATAGTTTCTGCCTGACTCTCCCTCACTTGGATCACATGGGATAATTTGCTCTTGGGGAAGCCACCTGTCATTCTTGGAAACATGTGGAGAAGCCCAAATGGAAAGGAACTGAAGTTTTCCACCAGCAAGCAGTACCATCGTGCCAGCCGTGTGAGTGAGCTACCTTTGGATGACTGTAGTTCTGGTCCATATATTGATTTCAACTTCCTGAGAGACCTTGTATTAGTCAGGGTTCTACAGAGAAACAGAACCAACAAGATGTGTATATATAGAGAGGTTTATTTTAGGGAGTTGGCTCGCATGATTATGGGGGCTGGTAAGTCCAAAATCTGTACCCTGAGCTGGCAGGTTAGAGACCCAGGAAGAGCTGATATTGCAGTTCAGGTCCAAAAGCTATCAGGCTGGAAACCCAGGGAGAGCCAGTGTTGCAGTTGAAATCTGAAGGCCATTTGCTGAATTTCCTCTTCCTGTGGGGGTGTTTAGTGTTGTGTTTTATTCAGACCTTCCATTGATTAGATGAGGCCTACCCACATTAGGAAGGGCAGTCTACTTTACTCAAAGTCCACCAATTTAAATGTTACTTTCATTGAAAAACATTCTCACAGACAGATTCAGAATAATTTTTCGTTTTTCTTTTTCATTTTTTTTTTTTTTGAGACGGAGTTTCACTCTTGTTGCCCTGGCTGGAGCGTAGTGGTGCAATCTCAGCTCACTGCAACCTCCACTTCCTTGGTTCAAGCAGTTCTCCTGCTTCCGCCTCCCAAGTAGCTGGGATTACAGGTGTGTGCCACCATGCCTGGCTAATGTTGTATTTTTAGTAGAGATAGAGTTCACCGTGTTGGTCAGACTGGTTTTGAACTGCTGACCTCAAGTGATCCACCCACCTCCGCTTCCCAAAGTCCTGGGATTAAAGACCTGAGCCACTGTGCCCAGGCCAGAATAATTTTTCATCCACTCTTTGGGCACCATTGCCCAGCCAAGTTGACATACAAAATTAACCGTTACAGACCCCAAGCTAGAACTTTCTAGCTATGCCACTCTTAAATTCTTGACACACAGGAACTCTGAGGATAACAAATAGTTATGTTAAGTCTCTAAGTTTTAGTGTAAATTTTTATTCAGTAATAGATAATCTACTTTATTGTTTTTTGTCAGCTAATTTTAGCATTTGATTCATTTCTGTTAGCTACTTTTTAGTTTTCTTGAGTGTGGACCATATTTTTCTGCTTCACATATCCAGTAATTTTATTGTATGCACTACATTTGTAGGGATTACAGGTTATATATTTTCCTTTAAATGGTGTTCTGTCAGGCACTCAGATTACTGGCAGAACTAAGAAAAATCAGTATTCATTTCTTTACTGCCTGTTGGCTAATACATGAAAACAGTGTTCTTTATATTCTGTCTCTTTTTATAGTTGTTTACCATAGGAGGGCAAGTTTGGTAACAGTTATTTCAACATGACTAGAAGTAGAAATTTCATCTTTGAATTTTGAAACTTAATTTTTATAACATATTCCTTGATCACTTTTTTGACTAGACCCCAAGGGTATATAACATAATCAACTGATAGATTTTTGGCTCACAGATTCCATCTTATATTATCTTTTCTGGCTGTTACTCTGTATTCTATTAATTTAATAATCTCATTATTTAAAAAGAAAACTTTTCTTTTTCTTAAAATAGTGCTTAATTTGGCTGGGCTAGGTTAAAACTCCAGTAAAACAGTGGAATGCATGAGCCAAGGGCTCTGCACAGTATTTTTGGAGTGGAGAGGGAGGAATCATAAATTCTGACTGGCATACTTAGCGAAGATTTCATGAAGGAAGTTGCATTTTAACGGAATTTTCATAGAGAAAAGTAGAATCGAAGTCATGGGTGCTTGAAAATGACTAGATAGATAGGTGTTGGGGCTGGAGCCAACTGATAGATAAAAGGGTCTGGAAGAGATTGAACAATAAAGAAAATTTAAGAAGATGAGAGATCTGAAAAGAATGATTTTGGAAATCCAGGATAAAATTAATGAAAAGAAACATAGAATGTGTTAAAATTTTTTAAATTGGACATTTTATGAACAAAAGCAACTGTGAATTAGAATTTTTATTTGAAAAAGGTAAGGATTACAAGAATCAGGATAGATGAAACCAGAAAGCCATCATCTAATGTGCCTTTTTATGTAATTTCCATAAAGAAATGTGTATATTTCTTTAAGAATTAGAACTTGGCAAGAATATATTGGCAAGAAAAGCCAATATATCACTTGCTCTTGTGGTTTAACAAATAACTTCAAAATGTAATGGGACAAAGTAATCATACCATTGTGCTGACATCGAAAGGGGCACTGTGGGGATGGTTTGTGTCTGTTCCGTGATTCCTTGGGTCATGGCTGGGGGCAGCTGCACAGCTGGGGCCTGGGATCCTCTGGAATGTCTTCATTCACATGTTTGGACCTCTGCTGGGACTGTTTCTCAGGAGCACCTACGTTTTACCTGTGGCTATTTGATGTGGCCTTGGGATATTTGCATCTCATAGATGGTAGCTCCGTGCTCCAAATGTGATTGTTCCACTGCATAAGGTGGAAATGGCATCAGATTTTATGAATTAGCTTTGGAGGTTATATAATGTCCCTTCTGCTCATACTTCCGCCATTCTCAGGCCCACACCAATCAAGAGAAGGGGAATTAGACTGCCTCCGGGTTGGGGACTGGTAGGGTCACATTGTAGAAATGGGTGTGGGATGGGAGATACCTGTTACTGCCATCTTGGTAAATACAATCTGCTTTACTCAATGGCAAAATCATAGGCACAAGTGAGTTCTAACATCCTTACCTTAAGGCTTTTCTCATTTTAAGCATCTATTATGGCAGCAGCTACCTGGTGAGCCCAATGTACTCCTTCCTCAACTTCCCTTCATTTAATTGTTTTACTTTTAGGCTGACCTCCTAAACACCAAGGCATTAGAGTCCTTTTGACTCAGAGTGACTCTGACTTCCTATTACATCAGGATCAGAGTCCTTTTATTTTTATTTTGTTGTTGTATTCCTTTTACTGCAAGTTCACACCGTATGTATCCTATCTGTGTCTGTTTGCATCTATCAGTATTTTATTGTATTTTTCTACTTTGTACCCTTTTTTGCTCATTCTGCTGCACACATGCTTCCTCCTACTTCCGTGTCATTATCTGTGGTACTCCCATTTCCCAAGTTCTCTCTTCACTTCTCTTTAAATTTTACCCTTTTCAAAGCCAGTGTTACAGCATGTGGGTGTCATGCAGTCTTCTCTCCCTGGCCTGTCTTGTGTCCCCAGGTGTTTCATCTGGGTTGCTGCTTTCCTAGATGTCTCTCGAGAAAAGGCCACTTCTGTCTCCCCAGAGTCCTATTTGTTGATTGACTGGTGGTGGGGGCAGTGAACATTTACTGAGTACTTACCGTGGGCCAGGCCTTGTATGCATCAACTCACTTAACCCTCATGACAGCTTTATAAGGTAGATTCTGTTCTTATTTCACTTAGCAAACTGATACACCCAGAGGCTAAGTGAGAGCAGGCATATGATTCCAAAGCCCAGATAGGCAGGCCCAGAACATAGTGTTTTTAACTCCACTGGACTGCCTGGTGGATTCAAGAGGGGTTGTTTAAGGAGTGTATGATTCTTTTAACAACATTTATTTAAATTTAGAATGTGTATTAACGTTGTGATAGAGAATTGGCAGTTCATTACGCTGTCATTAACGACACATTAATCCCTTGTTAAATCTTTTCACAAGCTTATTGAATATCATTAATTCATTTTTATAGAGCTGATAAATTTTAAGACTATTCTGAAAAATTACTGATATAACTAGTATTAAGTTACTTGCCCCCAGAATCATAGTTACTAGGGAAACAGAGGATGCTTCTGGTTAAGGTTCAGCACCACCAGGTCCTCACTTATGATCAGGTTTATGTTCCCAGGTTCATTTTAAGTTGGCTGTCTGGAACTTCATTTCAATGGGAGAATATATTATATTAAACTTGGTGTTAGGATCTTAGGCCAGACACAGTGAAACATCTGATTTACACATACAGTGGTATTCTAATATTGGGCCTGTAAGAATGAAAAGGGGTCTTTGTTCACTGGCTGTCTCTGGCTCTATGTGGAGCATGGTGTAACGATGTTCTTATGTTAACGTTAGTTCTTACCTGGACATCAGGTGACCATGAGCCTTCTGTAGCGGTAGGCACAGGAGCTTCCTCCCCTCACCCCTTCTTGTCCCTAGCCCTCTTGCCTTCAGCCTTACTGGAGGACTTCTTCGGCCGTAAACCACATATTGAGCGGGTATACTCCCTGGGAGCCTGTTGGCTGAGATCCGGGATAGGGGCTTCTGAGATTAGGCAATTGTGTAGGTAGAGGTTTTCTAGTCCTGCCCTTTCTGTTTTCTGGTAATCCCAAATCACACCTGCTTGCTGCTTTTGGCACTGCTCTGCTCAGTCTTACTGTGTGTGTGTGTGGTGTGTGAAATGTAACTCAATACAGAAACAGTTACTAAAATGTTTAGTTTCTCCAGTAGCTGGTGAAGCAGACAGCCCTGTTACCGGCTCCTGGAGAAGTGGAGCCTCCTCGCAACTCAGCAGCTCCCAGTGCGCTTCCTCCCAGCATGGCTCTTCCCTGCCCTCTGCTAGGGGTCACCACTTTTCCATTACGGTGATTTCCTCTTACGGAAATAATGTATTGCTTTTCTGTATAATTTTATCATCTAATAATGTATCCCCAAACAAAGTTTACCTCCTTTTAAACTTTACATAAATGAAATCACATGGATTGTGTTCATTTGTATCTTCTTTCACTCAGTGTACTTTATTTATTTATTTATTTATTTATTTTGAGACGAAGACTTGCCCAGGCTAGAGTTCAGTGGCGCAATCTTGGCTCATTGCAACCTCAAGGTCCTGATCCAAGCGGTTCTTCTGCCTTAGCTTCTTGAGTAGCTGGGATCACAGGCACCTGCCACTGTGCCCAGCTAATTTTTGTATTTTTGGTAGAGATGGGGTTTCACCGTGTTGGCCAGGCTGGTCTTGAACTCCTGACCTCACGATCCACACACGTTGGCCTCCCAAAGTGCTGGGATTACAGGCGTAAGCCCCCATGCCTGGCCTTTTTGCTCAGTGTATTTTAAGATTCATCCATGTTACTACATATAGATGCCACCTTAGATTCATTTTTGTTGCTGTGTGTGTATTCTATCATATTTGTTTGCTAGGGCTGCCATAACAAATACCAAAGACTGGGTGGCTCAAACAACAGAATTTAATTTGTTCACAGTACTGGAAGCTAGAAGTACAAGATCAAGGTGTAGGCAGGGTGATTGCATTCTGGGGCCTCTCTTCTTGGCTTGTAGGTGGCCGTCTTGTCCCGGTGCCTTCACGTGGTCTTTCCCTTAGAGGTGTTCATGTCCTAATCTCTTCTCCTTACAAGGACACCAGTCATGCTGGATTAGAGTCCATATGGCCTAATTTTGTCTTAATTGCCTCTCCTGTCTCCAAATACAGTCACATTCTTAAGTACTGGGGGTTAGGAGCTGCATAAAAATTTTGAGAGACGTGGTTCAACCCATAACATCTATTATGTGATTATATTGAAATGTATCCATCATGTTATTTAGTGGACATTTTTATTTCTTGTTTTAGGCTGTGATGAACTGTGCAGCTACTCTGAACATTTTCATACATGTGTAGTAGTAAGAATGCCAGAATGGAGCATTCCATCCTAGGAGTGAATTGCTAGGTTGTGCTGCAATATTGATAGATGAATTCAGTGTGTTTTCCAAAGTGCTTGTGTTGCAGGATCCTTGGTGGCACCATTGCTGGAGTTTTGCTTGAGCCCAGTGTTCACCCACTTGGCCTGGCAGGCTGTGCTCAGCTGGAGCTGCTGGCCCTGATCCCATGCCTGCCACGGGTGAGCCAGGCACAGAGTGGTGAGGGGTGCATGAGTGAGCGAGCTCTGTGGTCTGGCCACTGTGCACAGCCAGGCATGCTGGCTGTTAACTAGTCTTTTTCTTGCTGATTTTTAGGAATTCCTTAAATATTCTTGATACAAGTCTTTGTTTGCTTATATATGTTGCAAATATCTCTCAAATTCTGTAACTTAACCTGTTTTCACTATGTATACAGTCTCTTTTGATGAATAGAAGTTTCTTATTTTAATGTGGTCAGTTTAGCCATCTTTTCCTAGTTTAGTTGAATTTTTGAATACATGTCTTGAGAATACTTCCCTGAGATCATTCAGATATTCTGTGTTATCTATTAAAATACTTAACAGCTTTGCATTTGGATGTAATATTTCTGGCACTGATTTTCATGTACAGTATGAGGTAGGAACTGATTTCATTTTTTTCCCTGTGGATAGTCAGCTGTTCTTACATCATTAATTGAAAAGCATTTCGGCCTGAACCACCTCTGTCATTAATTCAGTATCTATAATGTATGCTTTTGTCTGCTGCTAGGCACCCCGTTCTGTACTGTTGACCTGTTTGTCTATTTCCACAAGAGTGTCACACTGCTTTGAGTCCTATACCTTTGTAATAAGTCTTGAAATCTGATAGAGCAATTCTTTCCACTTCGCTGATGCTCTTCCAGAGCATCTTGGCTGTTCTTGGTTCTTTCCGTTTCCATGAACATTTGGTATCTGCCCGTTAATTTCTACAGATAGACCTTTTAGGAGAATCTTTGTTGGAATGCTTTGGCTCTGTAAGATCAGTTGGGGGAGGATTGTCAATTAGATGAAAGACAAAACAAAATGAACCAAAAAGTAAACACTGGGAAACTGTTTTAGGTGAAAGAAGATGAATGAAGCATGGTAACTGAATGCAATGTGTTGGTTTGTAAAAGTTACAAAGGCCTGGGACAAATGGGGAAACTTTGCTTTGAATTGTTTGTTAGACACTAATGTACCAGTATTAAATCTCCTGATAAGGGTTAGAAATGTTATGTCTACCTTTTTTCTTAGGAGATACATGCTGAGGAATTTAAGGTGAAGTGTTGTGATGCCTACAGCTGGTGCTCAGTTCAAAAAGTTGGGGGAGGAGA